>NC_141278.1:12226887-13600331 GCF_054856545.1 Hippocampus guttulatus
TTTAAGGAAGCCGAGAGGAGTCAAATGGTGCATTCAAGTGCGCTTAGTTTGTTCGAGAACCGGAATTTGTTCGTCATCCGAGGCATAAAAAACTCGAAGTTTTTGGTCGAAAACCGAATTGGTCGAGAACCGAGGCGTTCGAAAACCGAGGTTTGACTGTATATTGTAGATACATGGAAAACTGCGATAAAGCAACAAGAAAGCGTTTATATGAAAATCTCATCACAATCTATTGATCCACAACATGAGCCTTTTTCAACACGATGTAAACCAATAATACTAAAGGAACAAAATAAAACTACTGTACAACTTTTTTTGATTAAAAATGTATAAATACTAACAAACACTAACTGAAGTAAAACAAAATCTCAAAACCAAAACTCAGAACAAAAACAAAACTTTTATGAACAAGATGACAACTCAACAATATAGTCACACAAAAGTTACAAACATTTCACTCCGACAAAGAAAAACTGAATTTGAGCAATCTTGCAAGAGGTGCATAGAATTCAGTCATCTTTAGAGCATGAACTGATGAAGCCTGCTCAGATGAGAGGCCAAAGTTTCATTGATCACTGCTCATTCTCAATAACACACTTGTGACTCTGAGCCTGATACTTCCATGAGAAGCTCAGGCCACAAATTGAGCAGGAAAACGTTTTTTCACCAATGTGTCTTGTTTTGTGATGCTTTAAAGATATCTTGTGAGAGAACCTGTGGCCACAAACTACACAGACAAAAGGTTTCTCACCAGTGTGGGTTCTCATGTGTAATTTTAAGCTTCCCTTCTGAGAGAATATTTGTCCACAAATTGAGCAGGTAAAAGGTTTCTCACCAGTGTGTGTTTTCATGTGTAATTTTAAGCATCCCTTCTCAGAGAATCTTTGGTCATAAACTGAGCAGGCAAAGGGTTTTTCACCAGTGTGTATTCTTGTGTGTATTTTTTAAATGCCCTTTCTAAAAGAATCATTGGTTACATACATTGAGGGCAAAACGTTTCTCACCAGTGTGGGTTATTGTGTGTATTTTTAAGTGTCCTTTATCGAAGAATATTTGGTTACAAACTGAGCAGCCAAAAGGTTTCTCACCAGCGTGCATTTTCATGTGCATTTTTTAAGGTTCGCTTCTCAGAGAATCTTTGACCACAAACCAAGCAGGCAAACGGTTTCTCACTATTCTGATGTGTCTTTTTATATATCCCTTCTCTGAGAAACCTTGGCCTCAGATTGAGCAGGCAAAAGGTTTCTCACCGGTGTGGGTTCTTGTGTGACGACTTAAGCTTTCCTTCATACAGTATGTCTCTTCAAACTGCCTACATAAGAATAAGTTTTCCCGCACTGAGAACATTTCCAGCGTTTGTCAGTTTCACATGTCATATCACCTTCAGACGGTTTATCATAAGTCTCAGTAGAGTGTGGAGCCATGTCATCACCACCCCGATGGTGGAGCTATGGGGCCATCTGGGATTTTGTGTGTCTGTGTGCTTCTATTTCGTTCATGTTTGGTGATGTTCCGGCTGTCGCTCATCTCGGCGTGCGTGCATATGTGTACCTGTGCGTGGTTGGGCACCCTTGTGCGTTTGTATATGCTTGAACGTGCGCGATCAGGTCGATCGCGGGAGGTTAATCTCTTCAAAAGTCAATCTTCGGTCAAATATGTGGCAAGCTGACCCAAGTGGTAAGTAACCACTGCAGCTCAAGTGTGTGTGTGTGTGTGTGTGTGTGTGTGTGTGCGTGCGGAATGCGGTGATGTTATGTGTGCCCATGTGCATGATATGGATCTTTGCAATAACACAGTAAAAAAATTGTCTCTTTGTCTCTGACTGGTTGGCCACCCCTGATGTATAGCCAAAAATAATTTGGGGCCCAGTTGTGTTGGAGCCAATTTCACCATCCTCCCGAGCGGTGCTATGTGGCGTGGTGGAAGCATACCGAAGACACCGTCCAATTGTGACCGTTCACAGTGGCCTCCAATCACCTTATGTGTTGACTTGAGATGCTGCTGCTTGGAGGTCTCGCCCCTCTGACTTTTTAAAGGGACACCAGTCAATGACAACTTGCAGATATACTCCTCCTCCTCCTCCTCCTCTTTGACATAAGGACGACTTCCTTCATTTCCCTTGGTGTGTAGGTGCTCTTCCTCCTCCTCTTTGATATGAGTGTGCCCTCCGTCCTCCTTTTTGATGACATGGGGGTCTGGTTCCTCTTTTTCTTGAATGCAGGGGTGCTCTACTGAACATCCTCCACTTCCTCCTTCATGTGGGGGGACTCTGGATCCTGCTGCCCAGGACCAACATCTTCACTGGCGTCTTCAAGACACACAAAGATAAACACAAAATGCTTGGTCATGACAGAAAAAAATAGATCAATTCATGCCCCCCACCACCCACGCCACGAGTCAGTGTCTTGACTTTCCCTGGTGGACAGTCCAAACAGGTAAATATTACCTGTTTTCTTTTTTCATCTAAGCATGTCATCTTTATTAGAATAAAGGTTTCCTTTGTGACAAAGTAATGTTGATGATTTTTAGCATAGCAGCTACAGCAGGGAAAATTTGCCGTTTTTTTTTTTTTTAGAAAGGGAGGAAAGTCGAGAATCCAAGTAAACAAAGCAGAGAAATTACGCACGAGACAAAGTCATCATGTTCATGACTGAAAAATATTTTTTGTCTCTTCCCATATCGTCTCAAAACCACACGAGCCAGTTGGAAACAAATAATAGAATCTTAAAAAGAACACTAAAATGGATAGAGCAGTGAAGGGATGCCAGTGTAGGAGTTATGTGCTCCCTCTTAGGAGTACCAGTCAGGAGGCAAGCAGCAGCATTCTGGACCAACTGGAGATGCTTAATGGAGGATTGGCTGACCGCAAAATAAAGTTCATGACAGTCATCCAGCCGGGATGTGATGAAGGCATGAATTACTGTTTCAAACTGCTTTTGAGAAAGGAAAGGCTTTCATTGTCACACATTTTTTGCTCTTATAAGGATAAATTCAATCGTATTACGTTCCATCAAACTGTCAAAAATAGTTGCCAAACCACCATAATGTAATCAGACATTACATTTTTGCTAAACCTCCTGAACAATCTTTACACTTGCAAAACAAACATGGAAAAAGAAAAAAATAAAAGAACGAGAAGTGGCCAGCCAAACCTGCTCTGGTCGAGCCAACTCGGGACCTCTCGAAAACAGAGTCCTTGTCCTCATTTGCTCCAAAGAAATCATCCTCGAAATCTGCTTTTGTCCTGCACACATTTTCACATGATCCATTACAACAGTATACACTCTTACCATGTTAACTGCTGGGTGACGAAACGCGTCTCTTTGTTAGCGGCTAGCAAGCTAGGCTAAGTAAGGCTGATCTTGCCGCAATTCTATTTCCGTATTCTATTGCATGTCTCCAGCAAGGAGCCATTTTGGGGTCGACATATTACCGTAATGACCATACACAAGGCGCACCGGATTTTAAGTGAGCTTTTAAGAAAATGGAAGACTTTTAGGTGCGCCTTTTAGTGCGTAAAAACCGGAAATACCTTTTTTGTAAATCTAATAGGATGCTTAGGGTGCAGTGTGCACTAAAACAAATGTATTTTCATAACACACACAATTTTTTTCCTCCATTTCTCCCTACACCTCTCGCGATCAACTCGGGACCAGTCAGTGAGCTCCCGGTCGATCATAATCGATTGGTTGGGCACCCCTAGTTTAAATGGTCCTCTCACTCAGTCCTGTGTCAGTGTGTTTTGTAGAGGAGGGGGAGCTGTCAATTTGCTTTTGGACCTCCTTGGACACAGGTTATTTTATCTCTCTATAAGGTAGAAGAAGACCCAACACCACGTCGTCTTTTCTTCAGTTTATCACAACGCAACACGAATCGATTCGGGCTCCTGTGAGTCTCAGATTTCATCAGGAAGCGTGGAAAAAATGCAGTCATGAGAATATATAGGGACAATATGATCATGAGAGGCGGGCAGTTACGCCCCATGCAAATCCTGGAAACAACGGAATGTACATGTCATCTAACTCGGTGTAGCTGGAAAAAGTTGGGAGTGGTGAGGTGAGACCAGACCACCACTACCCACTATTGTCTTCGGTCTGATCATTGATGTGATGGCAGGAACACAGATGCTCGAGATAACAGTTACTCTTGCATGACGGGTCCTTTGTGTCTCTTGTGTGGTCCCATTCATCTCAGCTGGTGCCATTCCCGCTTTAAGGCCCTCAGATGCATCTGCTCAGGACACGTCTGTGGCTTCGCGACCAGCACGTCAGGGATGCTCACACCGGTCGAGTCTGCTCCTTGAATTGAGGGACGAGAACACTCAATGAGTGCATGTATGCTTTATGGGGAATAGAATTTTCTGTTGGAGAGTGCCCGGGTCCACGGATCACCATGGAACAGGGAACTCCTGGTCATGTTCCATCTTATGAGGTGTGAAACCTGTGGCGGAATTAATGGTGGACCTCATGGTGAGAAGCATGTAGCAAATAGCAAGTGAATTTAATGAGTATTTTGTCAACATCGGCAGTAACCTAGCAAAACAAATTCCTGATCCAACAAACTTGTTTGAAATAGATAGATACGTGGAAGAAAAGCCTCCTCCACGATGTTCCTTACTGCTGTAAAACCAGAAGAAGGACTTCCGGTATGACAGCGAGAGGGTAAGCTGCAAACGCGTGGAGCTCCCGGCCGTACGAGCAAAAAACGGAGAAAAAAAAACGACAAAAGAACGGAGGCTGCGACCCGAACATAGGATAAGATGAATATGAACAAAGCTCTGTCTGGAAAGGGAAAGGAGAAGAAGAAGAAGAGCGAGAAACAGACTGAAAACACG
This sequence comes from Hippocampus guttulatus, assembly GCF_054856545.1. NCBI lineage: Eukaryota > Metazoa > Chordata > Actinopteri > Syngnathiformes > Syngnathidae > Hippocampus > Hippocampus guttulatus. The sequence goes on from NC_141278.1 coordinate 12,231,722, forward strand.
CACAACGAAGATGAAGGGGGATCAGCGTTAGCGGCTACTGCTAACATAGCATTAGCTCGCGACATCGACAATCAACCTGGCTGGGCGTCGGCATTACAGGCTAATCTACAGAGCGGACTCTGAGAAATAAGAGCCAAAATGGACACGGGACAACACCATTTAGACGTCAAGTTGGACAGAATCGTCAAACAAATGGAGGAGATGAAACAAGGACTTGAAAACTTGCGGGAGGAAACTAATAGAAAGCTTGAACCCATGAACGCTGACATCCGGGTGCAAAGGAAGGATATTGAGATGCTGGAAGAAAGTGCAGGTGAAGTGGAGGACTGGAGTACAGAGGTACAGGAAATTCTCACTGTCTCACTCGAACAACAAAGGTAGCTCCAACAGAAAGTGGCCGACTTGGAAGGAAGGTCAAGGAGGAACAACATCCGAATTTGGGGACTGAAAGAGCGGGTCGAGTTAGATTCCACAATCGACTATGTTGGTAAACTTATCCATAAAGAGCTGGTAATCTCCAAAGACATTCAACTGGAGATACAAAGGGCGCACAGACCACTCGCTCCAAAACCATTATTGAACAAACCACCACGAGCGATGATAGTAAACTTCCTGAGATTCAACATCAAAGAAAACGTACTCAAGACGGCCTGGCGAACGCCGCTTCAAGTGGAGGGAAACAGAGTGACCTTTGACCATGACTACGCGACAGAAGCGGCTAAACGTCGAGAATATGCCGGACTTCTAAAGGAAAATTCTAAAGGAGAAGGGAATTAGGTTCCAATCCCCAATGGACACACTGAGGGTCCACTGGACTGAAGGAGTGAAAATATACAACAGCACTCAGGAGGCGGCGGAGGCGATGCGGATGAGAGGGTGGCAGGTGCCAAGGCTTGGACAAGAGAACCCGACGACACAACAGAGACTGGAGGCAGCGCGCAAGTGGACAAAGTCCAAGAGATAAATGTGAGAAAATTTGGGTGACACAAGGAGAATGAAGGACAAAAGCTGTGGAACAAAGAACTCGGACAGGAATGCAGTTGTTCTCAAAGGACTTTTGGAATCCACATGACTTTCTTTAATTTTCCTAGTTCAACGGTTGGTGAGTAAAGAACAAATTCTATGTGGGGATGCTGTTAAAGGTTTTTGAAGGGGGGAGCCTCTGAGTCGAAATAATTAGAAATCTGTTGACAGGCTCTGAATGCTCGGGTGTAAACTGTCATGATTCGGTTTGGGACCAACAGGTGGCACTGTAGGGCTCCCCCTGCAGCTGCACACCTGTTGGTCATTAGGTGTAATTAGTGCTTTAAAAGGACTCCCAGCCCGACCTCTCATTGTCGGGTCATTGTTGCTTTTAGCTGCTGTCATGTTTGTTTGTCATGTTTCTGTTATTGATAGTTTTGAGCTTCAGTCGTGGTTTTTGTTTGCTACTTTGGACTTTGTTTGCTTAGGATTTAGTTTTCTGTGTTTTATCAATACACTTCTTCAAATACACCCTGCTCCTCTCTCCTGCCTGCTTTTTGGGGTCCACCAGCACCACGAAACGTGACATAAACGAAGGATATATAGAGCAATGTAATTTGATTGATTCTTTTCCCAAAACAATCCACTGAAGAAGGTTAAAGAATGTTTAGAAATCTACAAAGCTCCGGCCGGGAGCTCTTGAACTGAATTGTTGGACTTTTGCAGTGAGCTTGGGAGATCAGCACTGGAGATGATCTCTGCCACTAGGGGGGCCCTCTCACTAGGAGAGGCTTTACCCCCCACCCACCAACAGGGGAAAGGGGATATGAAAAGGGAATCCCTTAATGCTTTGGAAGTTCAATTTTTGATTGATGATGACAATTTTTTATGTTTTACGGTTACAGTGTTGTGATCTGTGACATGGGGGTAAATACAGGATATTCCAAAAGGAATGATGGTTCAACATAGAGACATTAAGGTGGTGTCATTAAATGTGAATGGCATGAACAACCCAGTAAAGAGGGGGAAGGTGTTGACAAAATTAAGAAAGGAGGAGATGCAGGTCATTTTTTACAAGAAACACACCTGACGCCACAAGAACACGAAAATTTGAAAAGGTATGGGTACACGAATACATACTATAGTTCATTTAAAGAATGCCATAGGAGAGGGGTGGCTATATTAATGAAAAACTCAGTGAAATTTAAAATTGACAAAGAGATAAAAGATAGAGAAGGGCGGTATATAGTGGTCAAGGGGACGATAGAGGATAGACACAGGGTGGAAGAATGCAGAATTGGTGTCACAGATTTGTCAGACCACAGCGCTGTGTATATATGACAGGAAATCTACAATTTGGAGGTTGAATGTAGGTTTATTGAATAATAAGGAATTGGTACAAGAAATAAAGGGAGATATAGTCAAATATAGGGAAGAAAATGACAATGGAGAAGTTAACCCAAATATTGTGTGGGATGCTCTGAAAGCAGTAATAAGAGGAAAACTTATAGCACATGCAATACGGCTTAAAAGGACGAGACAATAATCATATGAAAACTTAACAAGACAACTGAAAGAACTTGAAGATCAGCATAAAAGAACAAATAACACAGAGGTACTTATGAAGGTCACAGACACTAAAAAGGAAGTAGATCGAATATTATTAACGGAGGTGGAAAAAAGAGCACTGTTTGTGAAACAGGTTTACTATGAAGGTGAGTCCAGGGCAAGTAAATTACTGGCACGAAGGTTAATGGTACAACAAGCGTTAAACAAAATTCATAAGATTAGGTGCCCCAGAACGAATGAATTATTAAAACAACCAAAGGAAATAGAGGAAGCATTTCAGCAGTATTATAAGACTTTATACAGTAAATATTCCCATCCCCGGAATTCTATAGAAAGGAATATCCTTCACCCGGAATAAAAACCTATGCATTAACATTTTGACTACGATATTACGTGTTACCAGAAGTTGCGTAAGCAGAAATTCCACAACCCGTAACCCGCATGGAGGTGTAATGCCGCGGGAGCTTAAATACACGCAACGCCCACCCGATGCGACGGAAAAGACACAACGCAGAAACAAGTTTTCACTTCGCGTTTTTCGATCATCAGATTCTAAACGACGACGTGTAAGTGAGTTTTTATTGCCGTGCGTTTTACTGTAATTGTGAATGATTTTAACTTTATTCACTTACGTCCTGGAGAACGCGGCACTATCTTAAAAGCAGCACCCACTCGACATGACCGAAGAAACGTGTTCGCTTCGCCGTTTTCATTCATCCGATTCGAAACGAAGACATGTAAGCGACTTTTTATTGGCGTGCGTTTTACTGTGATTGCGAAAGATTTTAATTTTATTCGCTTACGTCGTGTAGATCATCGCATCGAAACGTAGAAGAACTGTAACGACTGGAGCGGAGCGAGTGAAATGCATCCGTTTGAGCAGGCTGGACACAAAGTTAAAAAGATCCAGCAGACACTTGGAGTCGGAAAGACGCAAATTTACGAAGCTTTAAAAAAACAAGGCATCGATTCAACTCCTGATGAGAAGCCACCATCCAGCAAGGAAGCAATGCAAATGGCAACAAAAATCCTTCAGTATACACAAGAATTACCAGACATCAGTGATCAACGGGACAGTTACTTGCAACTAGCAAGAAAACTGTATGACACACAGGCAAACATTGTCATAAACCAAAGAATGCATCCAACAAAACAATCCAAAATACACATTTTTTTCCCAAGACAGAAAAAAATAAACATTAAAATACTGTATGTATTTTACTGTTGTGATTTTTTTGGGATACACCTGTATTGCAGTTTTTGTTATATAAACAGTTTTTGGACAGTATATTTTTGTATTTTATTGATTGTGTTGTTACACGTGCATTTTGTCAACATAAGTTGGTTCATAAAGGACATGTACCATGCTCATTTCCCAAATGAGGAATTTCTGTTATCAGGACAAATTGGACAGCGCAAACACGAGTCTGTACTAGAGAATATTTACTGTATTCTGGATGCTGATAAATTGTAGGATTGACGACTGGAGATCACAGTCTGAGTAAACAGCTGTATTTTTAGGGCAAGTTAGGGACAGCTCCATTGTTACAATTGGAGAATTAGGTGACGTCACACGGTCCAGAAGGGAGTATATTGGACGGTGAGTATGATAAAAACATGGTGAACTGTAAGATGGACGGAAGGCCTGAAGGCAAGAAAACGGTTAAAATACCGTATGAGAGTAAGTAGGAAAAATAAAGAAGGTGAATGCATTGCGCAGAGAGAGAAAAGGGCGAATGCATTGCGCAGAGAGGTAAGTAAAGCGAGAAAACGAGGTTTTAAGAACAAATTGTAAGAATAAGAAAAATGTTTGAAATAGAAATAGAAAAAGCTAAGTGAAATTCAATTTGAGTATATTGCATTTGATGGCCGGCGTGACCACTGCCTTCGACATTGGAAAAAGAAAAAATGAATAAACAAAGTAACACAGACAAAGTTATGATAAACAAGGCAGCGATGATGCCTCCTCCACCGCATGGGGTGAGGAGCGCTAAATTTATGACCCCACTACAAGCGCAGAGTGGCCATTTGAACATAGATGAGGAATGGGGGATAATACAGTATACACAACCGGATGCAGCAGATGAAGAGAGTATCACAACATTTTTAGAGGGCCTGGAATTACCATCAATAGGGGAAGAAGATAATGAATCCCTGAATTCTGAAATGACTGCAGAAGAATTGGAGATCGCAATCAGCGGAACGAAAAATTGTAAAGCTTCGGGTAGTGATGGCTTCCCCTCAGAGTTTTACAAGATATTTACACAGGAACTACGTCCCCTTTTGCTATCTTCACTAAGATATACCATGAAGGAGGGCAAGATTCCACCGTCATGGAAAGAGGCAATCGTCTCTATAATCCCCAAAGAGGGCAGAAATAAAGAGTTATGTAGTAGCTACAGACCAATATCCATACTTAACGTCGATGATAAGATCTACACCTCAATCATATCCAAAAGATTCGAGACTTTCATGCCTGAAATTATAGATAGAGACCAGACGGGTTTTGTCAAAGGTAGACAGGCCCAGGATAATATAAGGAAAACTTGACACATAGTGGAGGCGATTCGGAAGACAGGAACGAGTGCAGTGTTGGTGAACATGGATGCGGAAAAGGCATTCGATAGTGTGCGGTGGGTCTATCTATATAAAAGTCATGGAAAAATTCGGCTTCAATAGAGATTCGATTAGAGTTGTACAGACACTGTATAATGGGCCGACTGCAAGAGTGAAAGTGAATGGCAGCTTGACGGACCGAATAACACTTGAAAGATCGACGAGACAAGGATGTTGCCTCTCACCAACACTATTCAATATCTTCACCGAACCTCTAGCCCAGGCAATCAGACAGAATCACATCAACAAAGGCGTGGAGCTGAGAGGCTCAGAACACAAATTGAGCCTGTTCGTCGATAATCTGATAGCATACGTAACACAACCAGAAGAGAGCTTCCCGAAACTGATGGAACAACTGGAAGAATATGAACGTTACTCAGGATATCGACTTAATGTGACAAAAACGCAGATACTAGCACTTAACTACACACCATCAAAGTTGATGAAGGGAAAATACAAAGTAAAATGGGACAGGGAGACGGTAAAATACCTAGGTGTGTATGTCACGAAAAGCATGGACAAACTGTTTGAAACGAACTACACAAAGATTAATCAAGCCATCAAAGCAGACCTTGGGAGATGGTCAACACATGTCCTAGACTTAAGCTCTTGAATAGAAATGGTCAAAATGAACATTCTGCCGAGGTTGCTATACCTCTATCAGTCGCTACCTATACCCATACCACAGAAACAATTTATAGAATGGGATAAACTGACCTCAAGATTTATCTGGGGGGGTAAGCGACCGAGGATCAGGCTGACGACACTACAGTTGCCCAAGGAGAAGGGAGGATTGGCGGTACCGAATTTTAAGGATTACTGCCGTGCAGCACAACTCAGAGCAGTAGCATGTTGGTGTAACGGAGAGTATAGAGCAAAATGGAAAGAAATTGAAGTGATGGCTGAGGGATACCTGACTCAAACACTGCTGGGGGACAGAAGATTATTTCGGGAAAAGGAGGGCTTGGTAGATCAAATAACAAAATTCACTTTAACTCATTCACTCCCAAAGACGTTTTTAAATGTCTTTTCAGACTTGGTCTAGAATTGGCTGGTACTGAATGAGTTAAATACGTGGTTCACCATAGTAAAAGAAGATAAATTAAATCCTGAGGTGGCTATCTGTTAAGGAATTATTCCGCTAGAAGTAGTAGTAGAACACTGTTGAGGAATTTCACCTTGCTATGAGAACTATTGGTACCGGCCTCTGTCCTGAACATCCGCTACTTAAAACAAAGAATGTAGGGTGAAGTTGGGGTCCTATTTCCCCTTGAGTGATTAACAGCCCCCAAGTGTCTTCTTTTGCGTCCCCCACCTCGGGAAAGTCCCTGAAGGCTGTCAAGTTCCCTCGAGGAGGAACTCTTATCTCGAGATTTGTGCACAGCAGATGTGGTCTGTACTTTGTCAAAATGCCAAGATCGAACTTTGCTTGACTTTCTTTGTTTCTGATTTTTACATAAGGGGAAGGACTGCCCGCCCCTAATTAACATAATTAACATACTATGCCTATATGTACGTGTGACAGTAGTTGCTCGGGGCTTCCTGATGAAATCTGAGACTCACAGGAGCCCGAATCGATTCGTGTTGCGTTAAAAACTGAAGAAAAGACGACGTGGTGTTGGGTCTTCTTCCACCTTATAGAGAGATAAAAGAACCTGTGTGGGCCAAGAGCAAATTGACAGCTCCCATTCCTCAACACTATCACACGATGAGGACTTTCAACCAGGGAAAGATTATGGTTTCGAAAGATGGGAAAGAAAAGGTATCACAGCGATAAGTACGATGATAGAAAAGGGGGAGATGCCGACCTTCCAAAAAATGAAAGAAATGTTTGATCTAGAAAGGAGCGACCTCTTCCGGTATCTACAAGTTAGAGACTACTACACAAAAGAAATAAAAATGGGTACAACAACTGAAAGACATGTTGTAATACAGGTAATGATAGATGCATATAACGGGGGCAAGAGTAACGTGATTTCATCCCTTTACAAAGGGCTCCTCTTGAACAAGGGGAATTCGACTCTGTATTTAAAAGAGAAATGGGAAAAGGAACTCCAAACCGAGATAACAGAGGAAGAATGGTTAAATATGTGCAGGATACAACAATCAACAACCGCTTTGAGGCGTTGGCGGGAGTTTGGTTGGAAAAATATCATGAGATTTTTTTATAACCCCAGAGATGACCGGGAAATACAAACAAGGGCTGAGTGACTGCTGGCGGTTATGTGGACAGGCAAGATCTGTAGATCATGCACACATATTTTGGAAATGTCAAAGGCTGAAAGGTTATTGGGAAGAGGTTTGGAGAGAACTGAAGAAGATAATCGGTTAAGAAATACCAAAGACCGGCTTAGTGATGTATCTGGGCAATATAAATCAAGGAAATGTACTAACGAGAGACAAGTACTTGGTAAAAGTGTTGCTGGCTGCCAGCAAGAAAGCCATAACAAGAACATGGTTTAAAACTGACCCGCCAACAAAGAACCTATGGCTGGGAATAGTGGGAGAAATATTTGAGTTGGAAAGATTCACATACATATTAAGGGTCCAAGTAGGGAAGTTTAAAATGAGATGGGAAAAATGGGAGGAGTACAAAAACAAATGAATGAGGGAATGACACCGCAAATCGGGAGGGGCCACTATAGATTACGGATATAAATCCAACAAAAGGGACACTTGTCACTGTTGATCACAATATTCTGATACTTTTATTTGTATGTGTGTTGTTTTTTTCTTTCTTTTTCTTTTTTCTTCTTCCCCAAATATGTTTGTATGTCATTTGTTGTTTCCTATGTTAAAGGGCCGTCACAGCCATACATGGACGTTATTGTGGAAACTAAACACGGGTGGAAGTGTACGACGTCCTCTGTATTCATATGTTCAGATGTGTATGGTCCTATGTGTGGTTGAAATAATAAAGATGCAAGTTACAAAAAAAAAATAAAACAAGAAGTATCAAATATTGTAAAAACTTTTAAAAATAAAAAGTCAACTGATTGCTTTAATGTTGATATGACAATAATAAAGCAGATTATAGAATATGTAGTGCGACCTTTCACGCACGTATGCAACCTGTCATTCAAAGCTGGTATCTTTCCATCAAAAATGAAAATTGCTAAAGTTATTCCAATCTATAAAAGTGGAGAAAGACATCTGTTTACAAATTATAGACCAATATCACGACTACCACAATTATCAAAAATATGAGAAAAACTATTTTCTCGCAGACTTGATAGCTTTATACAAAAGCATGCGCTGTTAAGTGAGAATCAATATGGCTTCAGGGAAAAACGGACCACCTCAATGGCAGTTATGGAGTTTGCGGAAGCAATAGCCACTAATATAGACAACAAAGAATTTACTGTTGGGGTTTTCCGAGATCTAAAAAAAGCTTTTGACACAATAGATCACAGTATATTATTGAAAAAACTAGAAAGATATGGCATTAGAGGTGTAGCTTATAAATGGATAAAAAGTTATTTAGAAAACAGATATCAGTACGTGCAGCTCAACAATAAAAAAACGAATCAACTGAAAATCACTCATGGAGTTCCTCTACAAAACCAAAAAAGTGCTAAATAAGAGATCTTTGTACACATTATACTCTTCATTATTATGACCATATATGACCTACTGTGTGGAAATATGGGGAAATGCCTGCAAAACAAACACACTCCCTATTCTAAAACTACAAAAAAAGCAATTCGATTATTAATAGATCAAAATATACGGAACCCACAAATCCACTATTTATCACATTAAATACGATGAAATTTTATGACCTGGTTGACTTTAAAATCGCCCAATTAATGTACAAAGCACACAATAACCTGCTCTGCCAAAACATTCTGAAGTTTTTCGAAATTCGAGAAAGCAGCTATGATTTAAGAGGTACCAACTTATTCAAAAAACTCAAAACAAGAACAAACATCAAGCAAAGAAGTGTATCTATCTAAGGTGTTAATCTGTGGAATAATTTCGAAACGGACCTGAAAATGAGTAAATCGCTTGCTGAGTTCAAAAACTCATTCAAAAAAATAGTACAAACAACGACATCAATCAGAGTTAAAAATGATAAATTCTAAACATTAAATATAATGATAAATCAGAACTAAGTTGATAAATAGAGAAAGGTATTGAAATATCCATTATGAATACAAGAGAAAATTGACACAAGAGTGCCAGGGTGTGGATGTATATACCCGGTAATCCCGATACAAACCAAAAGTTGGAAAAATATCACGGTTAAGGGTAAAGTATGAGCCTTAATGGAGACTTCTTTCTTCTTACTTTCTTTCTTTTCTGATTGATATAAAAATGATTTATTAGATATAAACACATAACTTCTCATTAAGGCCACTCCTATCCTGTCTGGAAGAAATCAAAACCTGGATGGCACAAAATGTCTTGAGATTCAATGAAAAGAAGACAGAGGTGATATTGTTTGGTCCCAGTGGCCCTTGTACATTCCATCCTGTAGACTTGGGCCCCCTGTCTCCTTATCTTAAGTCAACAGTCTCAAACTTGGGCCTTAAACTGGACAGTGATTTCAAACTCGATCGGCAAATTGGTGCCGTTGTTAAATCCAGCTTCTTTCACCTTAGACAGCTGGCCAAAATAAAACCTCTCCTCTCACATGAATACTTTGAGACAGTAATTCATGCCTTTGTCACATCCCGGCTCGATTACTGCAATGCCCTTTACTTTGGAGTCAGCCAATCCTCCATTAAGCGCCTTCAGCTGGTCCAGAATGCCGCTGCTCGCCTCTTGACTGGTACTCGTAAGAGGGAGCACATAACTCATACTCTGGCATCCCTTCACTGGCTCCCCATTCATTTTAGAGTTATTTTCAAGATCCTCTTATTTGTTTTCAAATCTCTGAATAATCTCGCGCCACCTTACCTCTCTGAGCTCATCCGCCCCTACACACCTGCCCGGCGCCTCAGGTCTGTGGACCAGACTTTATTAGAAGTACCAAGAACTAAACTGAGGCTCAGAGGGGATCGAGCCTTTTCTGTTGCTGGTCCCTCTCTCTGGAATGACCTCCCACTGAACATTCGGCAAGCCTCCTCGCTGCCCATCTTCAAAACCCTCCTCAAAACTCACTTGTATTCTTTGGCATTCGACTCAGCATGACTTAGATTTGTTCTTGGTTTTACTGTTTGGTGCTTTCTAGCGCCTTTATTACCGATTTGTCTTACTGTTTATTGTGCATGTTAAATTGCTCCATGTACAGCACTTTGTGTGCAGCGATGGCTGTTTGAAAGTGCTCTATAAATACTGTTGACTTGACTTGACATAACGGGGTAGGACTAGATACGTTTTTTACTTCTTCCTACTCCCTTGAACGTAATAACTGTGTTGAATGAAGACTGATTTCTTTCTTTTTTACTATTTTATTGACCTTATTTTCTGTCAAATTATTACTGTATATGTTTTATGTTCAAAAAACAAACCAAACCCAACCAAGCACAAGTGGTAGCGCCCCATCCCAATCCAAGTCCCCAGGTCAACACCATCGGAGTTTTGTTATAAGCCTCTGATTCGTTGGTTCGAGCTTACCTTGAATTGCAGATGAAAAACCCATGCCACCCAAATTGGAGTCTTCAATTGAGTTGCCGACAGGACTGGACGCCCATTAATTTCATGCAGATACAAACCAGTCTCATCCCTGGCCACCCGGTTAGTTCTTCTCCTCTGGGATGCCCTCTCTTGAACTGAAATAAGGTTGTTGGTTTGGAAAACATACATCTTCCAATACTTGATTCCACTACCATCACTGACTAACTCAAGTCGTCGTCTGCTGTCTCTTTAGTCAGCTTGTCTGCTTTGTCATTTCCTACTTTTACGTGGGAAAAGTCTTCTAATATGTGGCCTGCATTTCATAACTACTTCTTTTGGTTTTAGCGGAGCCTCTCTGAGTTTTTTTTTCTTTTTCACGCTATGTTGGATCGATGTCCCTGCTGCTGTTTTTGTAAACATTTGCCTCATGCTGCCGCATATCTGATGCATGCTGGATGTTTTCGTTGAATTGGGTCCAGTTGCATGTTGATGCATGTCAAAATTCGTCAAAATTAGTCTTTTACTTCCCTGTTGTTCACGTTCCCCTCTCTTTTCCGAGAAAGAACTACAGAAACAGAGTCCCCTTTTTCAGAAACATCCAAGTAGATCAGCGAGATCAGGCTGCACAAGGGAAGCCGGCATCGCTGTACCTTCTGATGTGTCCAATCTCCCCAAAAATTTAAAGGCAGAGCGCATTGTAATTTTTACATGTGATCGTTTGAAACCACGAAAAGCCAAACGTCAAAGGAGCCACCTTGTGGCTTCCGAACAGCAAATCTCTGATAGGGCAGCGGGAAGAACATCAACGTACCGGATAAGTACAACGCCAACTGGAGGTTGGAATGGGTAGAGTAGCTGTTTTTGCACATGAATTAAAAGTCCAGAAGACAAAATTGAATACGTGGGGCAAATGAGTGTAGCGTAATTTAACTCCTAGGTGAGAGAATGAGAGAATTCCCTATACGATTCTGAAAGTGGTATATGGAAAAAAACCATTGATAAATCGATTACAGAAAAATGTGTACGAATGAGAATTTTTGTATATTTGAGTAGACGGCAAAAACAGTACGTGCAGTGCGGCCATGTCAGGCATAGATACCAGTCAATGAGATGAGATCCTCTGACAGGTCCACTCTGGCTGCCACACCCTTCAGGACCTACGATAATTGAGGAGGAGGGAACATTAAATAAATTGCCTTGTGTTTCATCCAACCAGGCCATGCGATAAATGTCATTCCCTATTTTGTCAAAAGCATTGTGCAGTGGGAAGGATCGATCAGCGGATGGTAAGGTCATATGGAGGAAGTCTAAGGAGACCAAAGCCGATACTGTACGGAAATACCTTTTATGTAAATCTGACAGGATGCTAAGGGTGCAGTGTGCACTAAAACAAATGTATGTTCATAAACATACACACATTTTTTTCTCCATTTCTCCCTACACCTCTCGCGATCGACTCGGGACCAGTCAGTGATCATGATCGACTGGTTGGGCACCCCCAGTTTAAATGGTCCTCTCACTTAGTCCTGTGTCAGTGTGTTTCTTCCTTGTGCATGTACCTCAGCCTCTCACCACAGATCTGACGAGCCCTTGCCTTGTTTCCGCAGCCTTGCCTATGGAGTTCTCACCTGCTAAGTGAGGTTTTTTTTTCATTCATTTATTTCATAGTTTGTCTCTTTACTCACCAGCCCTCAAATACATCTCCCCTTTGAATCTGAACCCTGCAACTGTGTCCTGTGTCCGAGCCTGGTACCGACACCCCCTCACATGATCTTTCCATCTTTCATCCTCTCACACATGTTCTCCATTGTTTGTCCTCTCCCACATTTTTATTGTTCTTTCAATTGTCCTCGGATGCTATTCGTTCATCCTCTTACTACTTCCCTCCATCTGTCATTCACATGGATCATCTTTTCTCCTCACATGTTCAAGCCATCGTTGATCCTCCTACACGTTCCCTATTTTAAGATAAGATATCCTTTATTTGTCCCACACTGGGGAAATTTACAGTCTACAGCAGCAAGATTGTGGGGAGAAAGAAGAAAGAAGAAAAACAAAGTGTTTGCATTCACAAAATAAATGTTACAGTTTCAATGTATACCGTTCAATTAAGTGCAATATAAATATAGATATAGATAAGGTTTTGTTGTCTCACATTTTCTCCATCTTTCAAGCCACTGTGCATTTTCTCCAACTTTTGTCCTCACTTTCTCTCCATCGTCATGCTAATGTTTTCTGGTCATCTTTTTCCCTCACACATTCTCTGACTTTCATCCTCTTGTTCATCCTTTCCCTATTTCGTCCTCTCACACCTCTACATAATTTATCTCTCACCCGTAAAGCCACCTTTTCTGCAGTTAGAACAGTGATCCAGCGAGCACTCCGTATCATGAAGGACCCCTGATGGGTGCAGAAGGCAAATGAGATCCAAAACCTGGCAGACTGTAACAACACCCAGGGTCCCAAGAAGCACTGTATGGTCCCAAGAAGCGGGCAATTGCTCCAGTCCGATCGACTCTGCACTCCTCAAGGACCACCATGAGATCCTTGCCCGTTGGGCAAACCACTTTGAAAATCTTCTCAACGACACCAACCCTGTCAACCCGCACATTCTGGACAATCTTCCAGACCTGCCAACAATCATGAGCCTCGACACCCCACCATCTTATGCTGAAACCCAGCAAGCCATTGTGGGCCTCAAGAAAAACAAAAGTGCTGGACCTGATGGCATCCCCGCAGAGGTTTTCAAACACGGAGGTTATCTCCTCACGCGCCGACTGCACCTCCTGATTCAAAACATCTGGGAACATGGGACCGTCTCGCAGGATTGGAAGGATGCTAACATCGTTGTTATTTATAAGCAGAAAGGGGACAAAGCAGCCTGTGGGAATAGCCGAGGAATCCCTCTCCTCTCCACCGCAGGAAAGATTTTGGCCAAAATCATGCTTGGCAGGCTGGTCAAGCACATCTCAGAAGGTGTTCTTCCAGAAACTCAGTGTAGCTACTGGAAGACTAGATCCACCATTGACATAATCTTTGTTTTAAGACAGCTAATGGAGCAAAGCAGAGAGCATCACAAGGACCTGTACATAGCCTTCATCGATCTCAGCAAAGCCTTTGACACCATCAACTGTGATGGTGTCACATTTCCTGTTCTATCGCAAAATCCAACCGACGGGAGCAGCTTTATGGAAGTGAAGAAGCTGCCGGTCACTCTCGATGGTCTAGCGCGAATTTCCAACACTCAGACTCAAGCGGTGACTGAGCTCAACCGAAATTGTGGTTCTGGAGCGTCTCCGTACGATCGAAAACAACATGGAGAAGTTGGAATTCTCGCTTCGGAAAGGAATTGAGGATTTGGCTTATCGGCGCCAGGGAAGGGATACAGCCACGGACTTGAGGCCACCTGAAATTGTTGGCGGCTGCCCCTCCAAAACAAACAATGCTATTTGGACCCCTTTCCCCTGGATGGAATGTATGCACGGATGCTCGTGCCCCCACCATCACCCCCCTCCTTCTCGGCCATGGACCGATAAGCCAGGACTGTCTTCATGAGCAGACCTTGACGAAGCAGCTGCGGCCTGTTCACGCATACACATACACAAGCAGACAATCACACGCGCATACACATCCTTATCATCACCGCCTTCATCGCTCCATTCTTTTTCCCCCGCGACGTAGAATTATCTGCAGAGCTGGTCAGATAAGCTGCGTCGCGCCCCCCCCCCCCCCCTCCCCTCCCATTCATCCTCCCCCTCATTACATGTTATGTCTTGTGACTTCTTGTAACTGTCATATGCTTATTTATGTGCTAGGGTCTTTTTTTTATCCTGAATTCCGGTATAAAATATTAAGTACTTTTAGCATGATCACGCAGGTAGTTTATCTGTTGTCGGCATCTTCGCCTGGGGCGGTCCTTCTGGAATGGTGAGTCAGTCACCAAAATCGTGTCGCGGGCAACTGGCTGGTAAATCAAAAGGGAGTCCTTGATTGACGACTGTGCTGAACAACGCTAGCCAAGAACAACCCTTTGGCGCGGCTTTTACATTAATGGCCAAAAGACGTTTTTCCGTACACAAGTACAGCAATCCCTCGCTAGAACGTGGTTCACCTTCCGCGGCTTCGCTGTTTCACAGATTTTTTTTTGTGCAGTTTTTAAATGCTTTTTTTTAAACAGTGAATTGTGTTCTGCATCCTGATTGGCTAAGGGACTGACCAATGTGAACAGTCTCCGCACCTCGTCTCTGGACAGCTTGCCAAATTTGCCTTTGCAAATTTTGGGTCTTTGGTTTCATCGTATCAGTGGCGGATGCTGGTCTGTCCAGGAGGGGAAGCTTAATTTCGGCCTATATCATAAAATGTGTCCATTCATTTGTACGTGACTTCTACTCTCTGTTCCTTTTCAAAAAAATTGAAAAGGATGCCTTCACCATAAGATCGGTGATTAGCTCATTTCGCTGTCAGTCAAAAAGAGATTCAGCCTCAGACAGATCATCCAATCATCATGCAGAAAAGCTGAGCTTCCGCCCACTGTCCATAGACTCCCAGAGACACTGAGCGTCCAAAGGGTGGGACAAAACCAGCATTTATCCAATGACTCGTCTCGTTTCAATGCATTGGGACAACCTACACTGAACTCTCGAGACACCCAGCGTCCATGCTGGAGACACTCAGCGTCCACACACTTTCAAGCACAGTGAAGCTGCGGGAATGAATGAGAAGAGAGTCGCGTCGTAACCAGTAATAAGAAGCTGATTCCGAACAAAAGTTGAGCGCGGTTTTGCGCATGTCCACACAATTGTACGTACACATATTTTTGGTCACTTACTTTTCGACATTTTAGGGGAAGCTGAGCTTCCCTTGCAGTCTGAGAGCAATCGCCTCTGCATTGTATACATCGGGGGTGGCCAACCAGTCAGAGACGAAGAGCCAATTTTAAAAAATGTGTTACTGCAAAGAGCCACATCATACCCTTCATCGCTCGCTCGCGCACGCGCGTGCAAAAACACATACACACACACACACAGACACACACACACACACAGTTGAAGGAAACTGTCCAAAATTGAGCCCACCCTGTACAGTGAGTTATGCAATGCTCATTTCAGGTTGGACTTGTCTTTTACACGAAGAAAAAAAATTAGACAAGCATGCATCACAAACATTGTGATTGAGGCATGGGACATCCATCCATTTTCTTATCCGCTTTTCCTCAGAAGGGTCTTCTTTGGGTTGTTTGTTTATTGAACATAGAAACGGACAACAGAAATTTGTCAGCAAGTCAAGAGAAGTTAAAAAAATAATGAATTAATTTTTTTTACAAATAGTGTATTCAACACAATTTACATGTTCAGAGGAAGTAAGAAGTTAAAAAACATAAACTAAGCGAGTCCCACCCCTTGGTATTTGTGAGTTTTAACTTGATTTTTATGAAAATTGTCATCGATTGTTCATTTTGCATTTCGTCATCTGAAAAGAAAAAGTCAATTTACTCTCATACTCAAAATCAATATTCCCTTACATTAGAGCACAGATGTCAATGTCAAGGCCCAGGGGCCAGATCTGGCCCGCCAAATCATTTTATGTGGCCCGCGAAAGCAAATCAAGCACGTCAAATGACTGCTTGCTAAAGTCTGAACCAAAATTTCAAATTGTCAAATGTAATCCACAATAACAGTCATGATTCTTGACTTCTCATTTTAAAACTAGTTATTCACTTGAAAAATACACTATATTGTATAGCTCTCACTGAAATACATTTCCAAATATTTTGCTTCCATGGCTGTCTCAGTCAAAAAGGTTCCCAACCGCTGCTCTAAATTGTCCCGAGGTGTGACGGTGAGCGCGAATGTTTGTTCATCTATGTGTGCCCTGTGATTGGCTGGCAACCAGTTCAGGGTGTCCCTTGTCTACTGCCCGAAGACAGCTGGGAACGGCTCCAGCACCCCCCCCCCCCCCCCACCACCCGCGACCCTTGGGAGGATGAAGCGGATTGGAAAATGGATGGATGAATTTGACAAGAAACTTGTACTTGAACTTGATATGTACACACACACACACACACACACACACACACACACACACACACGCACACACACACACACTGCGTAAAAGAAAGAGTATGAAACAAGTGAGACGAACAGCGTGACCCAACCTAATCTGTGAAGAACAATTCTTGGCTGCATCCTGCAAATGGCGTCCAGCAATTGACGGTGTCCCTTGTGGTCCTCTTTTTCTTTACAAAGTTCCTCCTGGTATTCTGATGTCCTTCTTGTGCACATGGTGCGAACATTGCAACAACTCTTTACGCTTACCATCTCCGTGCAGCGATGTGTTGAGCACGAGGGCCTCGTTGTTCGCGACTAGCAAGCTAACCGAAGCTAAACGAGGCAGAGAAACACCAATGTCCACCGAGACGACTTTAATCGGACACGAAGCTTCAACGAAAGATGTTTTAGTCCAGCGAGATGATTGTGGACGCCCCGGGTGGAGGTTTGAGCACGTTGAAGACAAATTCAGGAGAATTTCGCCAAGGGTTGTCTATCCCTCAACGCGCCCCAGTTCCGTACTGCTGTCAAGCCACCAATTGTTAATACACTGCATGACGGACATCGACACCGATATCGAGCCCCGTTGACCACCTTCAAAATAAAAGCTTACAAACCGCCAGTGGTTTGGATTTAAAATAATGTTGGAAAATAATTTCTTGGCGGTAAGGCAACGACGAGTTCACCCAGTCAGAATGAAAACCACCAAGAAGACCAGGTCTAAGGCAGGGGTAGATTCGTAGATCCAGTTCCTCAAGAGCAGGGGTGGGCAATTATTTTCCCGGGGGGGCCAAATGAGAAGCAGAAAATATTGCGGAGGGCCCGGCCAAAAGTTAGAAATAGAAATAGAAAATAAAGAAGATACCACAATGTCTTTGTATGCCAGTAATAATGTAACATTCTCCTCCACCATCACACTCAGCACCGGTTCTCCTCAAGGATGTTTACTGAGCCCCCTGTTGTTCACGCTATACACATTTGACTGCTCTCCGACTCTTATTAGCGGTCCAGTTTGCGGAAAGTTTTTAACATGATAACAATAAAACCATTCTAGGAAATGTTCATTTACTCGAGCCACAAGCAATTCACTCTGAGCATGGAAATTGCCAGAATCGGACTGAGTAAGAATCGCTTCCTTGTTTTTCAAAGTCTCGTAGATTTGAGTCTTTCCGACTCCAGGCGTCTCCTGAATGTTTTGTACTTTGTTAACCGCTTCGTTTAATCAGATACATATCACTTTCCCTTCCATGGTCATTACTCTCTCCCTCTTTCTTCGTCTTCCCCTCCCTCCCTGTGCTCTGCAACTTGAAGTAACTGCGCCACCTGGTGTTGAAATACCTGTCATTACAAGTCCAAACGAAATGAATGCAATCAAACTTTAATTGTGCACCAATCTTCGGCGGGCCGGATTAAAAAGACCAACGGGCCGGATCCGGCCCGCGGGCCGCAGTTTGCCACATCCTGCCTGTTTTAGGTGCCTCCCTACTCCAACACACCTGATTCAATTGTTTAGGCCTCCCCTCGACAGAGCTTGCTGATGAGCTCATCACTCGAATCACATTCCAAAAACATGCATGGCAGGCTAAAATTGTCCCTCGCTGCATGTGTGAGCACGGATGGTTGTTCGTCTCTGTCTGCCGTGAGATTGCCTGTCACCCAGTTCAGGGTCTACACCACCTACTGCCCAAAAATGGCTGGCATAGGCTCGAGCACCCCCCATGACTGTTGTGAGGATAAGCGGATCGGAAAATGGCAGGATGGGTGTAGCAAGCCTCAAGTAGTTATTTTGTGTGTGTTGAGTTAATTCTGTGCTCTTAATTAGTCGAATGAATGTTTGACATGTTTTGTTCTAATTTTTTTCAGTTCCTTGTGGTAATGGCTCATGTTTACGCTGTACCATCTTTTACTCATCCCCATTTTGCTGTCATCATAATGAGAATAAACTGCTGTCACCACAACCTTGGTCAGCTCCTGTAATTTTATTTCTGTGACGACATCACTGATGTAACACATCCATAGACCATTGGACAGTATTTGTAAATTAGTGATCACCTATTGTGAGCAAAAAACAATTAAAGTGTTGTTTTTTTTGTTTTATTTTGGTTGTGGAGCATTTGTGACCCAAGTTTATTTTGTCGCTCAAGCGGGAATGCTGAGAATATTTGTTATTACTAGTAGTCGTCGTGGTAGAGGTATGATTATTATTTAAACCAGAATTCAACAGCAATTTCTGATTTTCATTCATTTTTTGGACTACTTTTCTTGTTTTTGTTTGTTTGTTTGTTTCATTATTCTTTATTTCTGTAAGAGAATTTTCGACACCTGTAGCTCGTGTGTGGAATTCAGGATAGAAATGGATCATGACAGAACAGGTCACGACATCGTCTTCAGGTGGTTGGTTGCGGAACTACTTTCCACACAATTTTCAAAACGGACCTTCCGCGAAAAGCTGGATATTGTGCGAAGATGTCATCCAACTCCTGCGCTAGCTAGCCTGTCCCAGCAAGGAAAAGGGTTTTTTCCGTCATTTTCAGACAAGCAATTATGAACGGTACCCGTGGCTCACAGCCTCTGAGAAATGCTGAAAATTGTACTGCTGGGAATGCCTATTGCTTGCAACGGACCGATTTGGTGTTTGGAGCCACAGTGGATTTACCCAGTTACGTTGTTTTACCAAGGCAGCAAGGAAACATCAGATCACGGCTGGGCACTTACAAACTACCGTGCATTTAAAAAACGTTTATATGAAACTTCAACATTGCGCAATTTATTGGACAGATTTGTTTAAGATTAAGATTAAGATTAAGATATCCTTTATTTGTCCCGCAATGGGGAAATTTACAGTCAGAGTTCAGAAAGGAAAACACTGGGTAGGGAGAGGGAAAAAAAAAAACACGCTCAAACTATCCTCTTCTGAGGATAATTTAAGTCCAGGATAAAAAAAAAAAAGGACCCAAGCACATAAATAAGCATATGACAGTTACAACAAGTCACAAGACATAACATGTAATGGATGGGAGGGGGGAGGGGGGAGGGGGGGGGCGACCGCGACGCACCTTAACTGACCAGCTGCACGGTCACCGAGCGCTCTGCAGATAATACTACGTCACGGGGGAAAAGAATCGGAGCGATGAAGACGGTGATAATAAGGATGTGTATGCGCGTGTGATTGTCCAGTTGTGTATGTGTATGCGTGTACAGGTCATAGCTGCTTTGTCGAGGTCTGCTCATGAAGACAGTCCCGGCTTATCAGTCCATGGTCGAGAAGGAGGGGGGTGATGGTGGGGGCCCTAGATTCCATGCATACTTCCATCCAGGGGAAAGGGCCAGATAGTGTTGTTTGTTTTGGAGGGACGGCCGCCAACAATTTCAGACAGCCTTGAGTCCGTGGCCTGTATCTCTCCAATGGCGCCGATCAGCCAAATCCGCAATCTCTTTCCGCAGCGCGGATTCCAACTTCTCCATGTTGTTGTCGATCGTACGGAGTCGCTCCAAAACCGCATCAAATTGCGGTTGAGCTCAGTTACCGCTTGAGTCTGAGTGTTGGACACTCGCGCCAAACCATCCAGAATGACCGGCAGCTTCTTCCCTTCCAATAAAGCCGCTCCCGTCGGTTGAATTTTGCGATAGAACAGAAAGCTGCCAACACCAAACAGCAGCATAAGTGTTGTCAAAAGGCCGATAATGTAGATGTCTTCCACATCCTCAACGGACAGTATTGACGGGCACGCCATTCTCCACTTTCTCCATGGATCAAGGGCGTATCCGGCAGCAAATGTCCCCGGGGGGCAAGCAGGCTCCTCACTGCCTGCTCTCTTAGTCACTCTCTTAAGATCACACAGCGTAATTTGGGTGGCATTTTATTTAGTATTTTTAAATCATCTTTTTATTTTTGACAATATCTATGAATTTAGTTACCTGCTCTTAATTGTGAATGCATACTTGATGGTTTTAAATGCTCCTGAAATTGAGTGCTGCTTGACGAGCCTATACTGTATTGTTGTCATGTATGTGACGTCACTGAAGGCCTAAGGTTGAAATGCACGGCCCGCCACTGTATTGCTGATTTTTAGAGGGTCGAAAGAAATACAGGATGGGATTCTTTCAGAAGGTTGCAATGACCAACTCAAACCAGCAGAGGGCAGGTATTGCCGATTGCCGTGCTCGGCCAAAGAGGGCTCTGGTATTTCAGAACCGTGAAGAGGCATCTGTTTGGGGACTATCCCCCCGGTCTAGTTAAAATGGTTTAACCCAAGAGGCAAGCTGCGGCTTGCCATCGTTACTGTCAGTTGCTATTGATGCTATTAAAACATTAGTCAAACGCCATCATGACTCGTGTCATTAATAAACCAAACATGGTGTCAGAAGTGATCCTACCCACTGCTGTTTTCAATTAGTACCGTCGCAGCTGTGAGTTTATTGTGTGCGGAACACGCAGTTGGGAGTCCAGTATCGCGACCGTGATAACAACGAGGCTGACGACATGGCGGCTAACATTAGCATCCCAGCCCCGGAGGAGATGAAGCTGACTGGAGATGTTGCTAACAACTGGGATAACTTTCGTGCTGAATTTGAAGACTATTCTTTGGCATCCGGGTTGGAAGATAAAGACAAAAGAGTGCAGGCTGCTGCTCTGAGAAGACTTATTCATGTCGAGTGCAAATATTGTTGTGGCTCACACAAACGGGGAGCGGATGCGTGCCCAGCATTTGGAAAAACATGTCGCAAATGTGGGACTTTGAATCACTTCGCAAAAGTGTGCATGAGAAAAGTTCAATCCAACCAGAGAGTTAATGTCACGGAAGACACGCAGTTTGATGAAGACCAGGATGATATCTATGCTGCGGAGAGCATTGGTGCTGTACATGGTCATGGAAAAAAATGGTTCGCTACCCTCTCATTAAACAGAGCACCCCAGAGATGTCAGTTGGATTCGGGGGCTACGTGCAATGTAATGAGCATCAGAGACAAGAGGAAGCTTGCGCCCAACGTTCCTCTACTCTCAAGCAAGACCAAGCTAGTTTTGTATTCAGGAGAAACGCTCAACTCAATTGGGGTTTTTAGAACAGAATGTGTTGTACACGGCAAAAGACATGCCCTAGACTTTTGAGGTTGTGAGGTGCAAACAGCACCCCCTACTGTCAGGCTCAACAAGTGGGGAGTTGGGGCTGTGACCCCGGTACAAACTTCACCACGAAAAGTCCCAGTGGCCCTCAGATCAGCGGTGAAAGCCCGACTGGATAAACATGAACTTGATGGTCACATTACCCCTGTGTCTGAGCCAACAGAGTGGATCAGCAATATGGTAATCGTTAAGCAGCCAGAGAAAATGAGGATCTGCATAGACCCAAAGTACCTCAACAAAGCATTAAAACGCTCACACTACCAAATGCCCACACTTGACGACGTGCTGAACAAACTCCCGAAAGCTTGTGTCTTTACGCTCGTGGACGCACGGGATGCTTTTCTTCAGTGTAAACTGGACAGAGAGAGCAGCTTCATGACGACGTTCTGGACTCTGTGGGGGAGATACCGATGGCTAAAACATCCGTTTGGCGTGTCGGTCACTCCGGAGGTCTATCAACGCAAACAAGATGAGCTATTGTCAGGGCTTACTGGAATTGAACCAATAGCTGACGTTATATTGATTGTCGGATGCGGGGACACAGATGCGGAAGCGATCAAGGACCACGACGGAAAGCTAATCGCGCTAATGGAAAGATGCAGGGAGATCAAACTGAGACTCAGCCTAAAGAAACTACAGTTTAAGGTCAGGGAGGTCAAGTTTCATGGGCATGTTTTGTCATCCGACGGTCTCTAGCCAGACCCAGAGAAGATCAAGGCAGTTCAGGAGATGCCCCACCTAAATGGATGTGAAGTCGGTGCAAAGATTTATTGGTTTTGTTACATACCTTGCCAAGTTTCTTCCACGCCTGTCAGAAATATGTGAACCCCTACGAAGGCTTCTAGACAAAGATGTCATGTTTCACTGGCTGCCGAAGCATGATGCAGCTGTTCAGGAAATCAAAAGGCTTGTGACGTCAGCACCACTGTTGAAATACTATGATGTGACAAAGCCTTTCACCGTACAAAGTGATGCCAGCCAGAAGGGTCCGGGGTGATGCCTTCTCCAGAATGGCCAACCAGTTAGCTATGCATCTCGTGCATTAACACAGACTGAACAAAACTACGCTCAAATTGAAAAGGAGTGTTTGAGCATCGTGTTTGCATGTCAACGATTCCACCATTACCTCTACGGCAGAGAAGAAATATCAGCAGAGACAGATCACAAGCCGCTCATCGCCATCTTCAAAAAGCCTCTCCTGTGTGCTCCAAAGCGTCTCCAGAGCATGCTTCTCACATTGCAAAACTACAACCTCAAGGTAACATACAAACCGGGCACCGACATGCATATCAGCGATACACTTAGTAGAGCCACAGTTCCAGTCAACACGGGCAATGAGGCTATATTATTGGCAGTCTGTGTGCATGCTACAGAGGGCGCAAGACAAAGCTCAAGACATTAATCAAGCGGACTACCTGAACGTCACTAATCAGCGTTTGACACAAATCAGAGACCACACAGCGAGTGACACCTGTCTTCAAATGTTGAAGGATTTGGTCATGGACGGGTGGCCTGAACACAAGGAGCAGACACCTTTAGCCATCAGAGAGTATTGGTCGCTCAGAGATGAAATCAGTGCACAGAATGGAATACTTTACAAAAGTCAAAGAGTCATAATTCCAAGGTCACTATGGACAGAAATGCTAAACCGCATACACAACAGTCACATAGGAGGAGAGGCATGCTACAGACAGGCAAAAGACACGCTGTACTGGCCCAATATGCGCGGGAAAATTAAAGACTTTGTTGGCCAGTGCTCGGTGTGCAATGAGTATGCACACAAACAACAACAAGAGACGATGATGTCGCATGCACTTCCCGTTCGGCCGTGGCAAATTTTAAGCATGGGCTTATACAGACAAGCAGGGCGAGACTTTCTGATAATAGTGGATCATTACTTCGATTTTTGGGAGATTGAGCAGCTTCCTGACCTCTCAGCGGAAACCACAGTTCTAAAGTGTAAATCACAATTTCCTCGCTATGGCCAGCCTGACTGGGTGATCACTGACTGTGGGCCACAGTTTGAGAATGACACATTTAGAAGATTTGCAAAAGAACGGGGGTTTGAACACGTTATGTCCTCACCGAGACACCCCAAATCAAATCGCAAGGCTGAATCGGCTGTGAAAATAGCCAAGAATCTATGTAAAAAAGCTGCCGGTGCTGGCTCTGATCCCTGGTTGGCTGTATTGCAGTGGAGGAATACCCCTTCGGACAACATGGACTACAGTCCGGCCCAAAGACTGATGGCCCGTCGGCTGAAAACGCCACTTCCTGTTTCGGAGAGTCTGTTGGAGCCATGCATAGTGACAGTGAAACTGATGGTCTTGTTGAAAGATTTAATGGAACGTTAAAACAAATGTTGAGGAAGTTCATTCATGACACTGGTAAAGACTGGGACAAATGGCTGCCTTTTCTGTTATTCACTTATCGACAAGTGCCCCAGGCGTCAACTGGGGTTTCACCTTTTGAGTTGCTTTATGGTAGACAGGTCCGTGGACCCCTGAACATGCTGGAGGAGAACTGGGTGGCTGGAGAGGCGACCTCACACAGTGTCATCTCCTATATTCTTCAAATGAGGGACAAGGTGGAGAATTTCAGAGACATGGTAAAGACACATTTGGAGGAGAGTCAGAAAAAACAAAAGGTATGGTACGATAAACATGCCAGAGAGAGAGATTTTCACCCTGGACAGAAGGTGTTAATACAGGGTGACCCCCAAAAAACGGGCCCCAACTCTAATTAGGCCCCGTTTCTTAGTGTTTTGTCCGAATGAAATGAAACTTTGGCCATAACTAGTTTTTTCTCTTTTTTTTCTTTTTTTTCTCCGTTCTACAGCATATGTTCTAGATGGCCTCCATTTAGCTCCATGCATTTCTTGAGGCACAGCACGAAGTTGTCCATGACGTTCTGACAGACTGAATTGGTAATGGCTCTCATCTCCTCCCTGATGGCTTTCTTGAGTTCCGTGATGGTTCTGGGTTTCCCTGCGTAGACTCTGTCCTTAAGATAGCCCCAAAGAAAAAATCTGGGGGGCTTAGGTCCGGGCTATGGGGTGCCCACTCAAAATCAGTCTTGAGACTGATCACTCGGCCTCCGAAGTTCTCTTTCAGCCAATCTCGGGACAGGTTTGAGGTGTGAGAACTTGCTCCGTCTTGCTGGAACCAGAGCTTGCTCATGAGCGACGGGTAGATGGTCTGGAGCTCATTCTTGAAAGTTTTGAGGACCTCCACATCCCGCTCCTTGGTGACTGTCACTGCTGCGCCAGATTCTTCAATGAAGATTGGTCCAATGATGCCTCTGGCTGAGATTTCTGGTTCCAGCAAGACGGAGCAACTTTATGCTACGAAGCGTCCCGTGGCTCGACGGACATTCAAATAAACGAACGTTTCCTCGAATGCTTTACTTGTTATCATACAAAAAACAGCCACGGGACGGTTCGTAGTCCTCGATGGCCATAGTTAGCTCTCGAAGGCTAAAAACCTTACGCTAACTGGAGCGCTAATGAGAGAGAAGCGCTCCAGTTAGCGTAAGGTTTTTAGCCTTCGAGAGCTAACTATGGCCATCGAGGACTACGAAGCATCCCGTGGCTGGCTTAAAAGTTCATTGCATGCCAGGAAGTATTTGTTATTGTTAGATTCAGATGAGGATGGACTTTGCATTGCTAAAATGGCTACAAAATGGACGTTTGGATGTCAAGCAGCTAAGACAAGAAGAGCTCTGATACTGGAAGAGAGGGTAAAAGTGATCAAAATGAAAGACGGAGCAAGCTAAATAAAAGACATTATCCAAGAAATTGATGTAAGTGAAAGTGAATGCTGATCGTAAATTTCGCAATTTCTTTCCCTTTTTTTCTTTCTACACTGAAAATATGAAGTGTCAAATAAGTGTGTGCTCATACTTATGCACTATTGGAATAAAAATAAGGTACACATACGTTTGTGTGTGCATGTACACATACGTTTGTGTGTGTGGGTGTGGGTGTGCTTACATCTGAGATCAAATTTGCTACAGTGAAACCCCCCTGTTGTGAAAAATTTC
The DNA here is from genome assembly GCF_054856545.1 of Hippocampus guttulatus. Classification (NCBI taxonomy): domain Eukaryota; kingdom Metazoa; phylum Chordata; class Actinopteri; order Syngnathiformes; family Syngnathidae; genus Hippocampus; species Hippocampus guttulatus. The sequence continues at coordinate 12,257,645 of NC_141278.1, forward strand.
TTGCTGCAAACATGATTTCGTTGTAGAGGAGTTTCACTGTACAACAAATATTAGCAGCATTGCCACTTGGGCGTCAAAATAAACTTGGGTCACAAATGCTCCACCACCAAAATAAAGCAAATTCTTTCCTTGTTTTTTGCTCACAGTTTGTGATCACTAATCGACAAATACAACGGCCTATGTATGAGTGACATCAGTGACATCTTCACAGAAACAAAATCACAGGAGCTGACCAAGGTTGTGGTGACAGCAGTTTATTCCCTGTATGCTGACAGCAAAATGGGAAAAAGTAATGGATGATGTAAAACAAGTACTCACTCAGAGATTCAAAATGAAGGACTTAGGGACATTAAAACATTTCCTAGGAATCGATTTTGAACAAATAGATGGACAAATTAAAATGTCACAGGAAAGATATGTGAAAAAGATTTTAGAAAGGTTTGAAATGCAAAACTGTAAACCAAGACAGACCCCTTGTGAACCAAAACTAGAATACACTGAAAATGCAGAAACGCTAAAACAGCCGTGACAGTACAGGGAAGCAGTGGGAAGTTTAATATACTTATCTACTGTACATGTACAAGACCTGACATCAATTATGTTGTCAGCAAACTATCTCAGCATTTCAGTGAACCAACTGTGGAGCTTTGGAATACAGTAAAACACGTATTCAGATATTTAAAAGAACAAAACCAGCGACAAAACAAGGGTTGAGGGAATTTGCGATGCGGATCTTTGGAGAGTGTTGAACTGTGAATGTGTTGTGTTTTGCAATTTTGTTGTTTTGCCCAGTGAGCTAATAGCGAGTGGGGGTGTTGGCGATTTATGTTATGTGTCGCGCTCTTGCTCTCTGCTTTTGTTGTGGAGAGGCATGCCAGATGTACATATGAACAAATTTTCCGCTTTCAGTGAGCAGACGCTATGCTCATGGCCACGGTTCGTGTTACACCGTGCTGCCAAGTTGTTTTGGCAATAGAATAAACATGCCTGAACTGATCATCTAAACGTGTCTTATTATTACACGAGTTTACCGGCCATTTTTCGTGATTCGCACCTCCTTAACAGCACACAGAAGCGCCCGACTCATGTCTGCACTTGCCGTTTGCATGAACGCTGGCCTGTCACTGAGGGGGTGGGGCTGTTCTGAAGCAGTGACATCACACATGCACAATGGAAGTCGTGCCTTGCTCTGAGGAGATTGACGCCCTGCGTCGCAGCACCGCACTGTGGTTCGTCATTATCTTGATTTGAATTCAACCAATTGACATATAATAATACGTATTATACATATAACAATACATATAATTCATTCATTTTCTGAACCGCTTTTATCCTCACTAGGGCCGCGGGGGGTGCTGGAGCCTATCCCAGCTGTCTTCGGGCAGTAGGCGGGGGACACCCTGAATCGGTTGTCAGCCAATCGCAGATAATACATATAATACGTATTAAATCAGTACAACATTGTTGAACGCAATTTTATTGACATTTGTGTGAAATAAATAAACTGAATTTAAAAGCAACAGTTGTGTCCACACCGTTTAATTGAAGAACTCAAGCTGAAATAACTGCTTTGGAATAAAACAAAATCACCGCAAATTTAAGGTTAACTCAACAAACCAAACTGTTAATTTCACCCATGTAAAACAGCCAGGGAAAAACAAAAGACAACAACAACCAAAGAGAAACCAAACATGCATCCATCCATCCATTTCCGATCCACTTTTGCTCACAAGGGCCACATTTTATATATACATATATATATATATTTTTTTTTTAAACAAGCGCAAAGGTAAAAATTCAGATTTTAGAGGCCTTTTATTTTGAAATGTAACATCAGATCATAATGAAAGTACTGCACTGTGGTTAGATACTGGGTGGCATAGTGTGCCCTAAATGTGGTCTGGCTGCGGGAAAACAAAATTAATTCGTCAATTTATTTATTTATTTTGAATGAGGTGACATTTAGTGATTAATGGAAAGTTAACATTGACTTTATTTTCTGTTTCAACTTCAGAACGCTTCTTGGTGCTATTCTGAGAGAGCTTTCATTCTCTCAGGGTGAACTCAGCGTTACCTGAAGAAATTATTTAAAACATTTTTTATTTTACAAAACTGTATAGTATTTGAAATCCAAACCACTCACATGCATGCATAAATTAAGTATATTTTATTTTGAAGGTGGTCAACGGTGCTCTCTGTCGGCAGCTTTCCATGTTGCAGAGTGTTCACAATCGCTGTCTTGTCCGCAGTCCATGATTGGTGAGCGAGGAGGGATCGACACTCTTGACAAAATTCTGCTGTGTGTGTGTGTGTGTGCGTGCGTGCGGGTGTGCGCGTGCGCATGCGCGCGCCGGTAAGGGTAGATCCCGGGAGGTTAGTTGATCGAAAAGTAGATCTTCGATCCAAAAGTTTGGGCACCCCTGATTTAAAACCATCAAGTATGCATTCACAATTACGAGCAGGAAACTAAATTTACAGATATTGTCAAAAATAAAAAGATTTAAAAATACTCAATAAAATGCCACCCAAATTACGCTGTGTGATCAAAAACAAGTCTGTCCAATAAATTGCGCAATGTCGCAGTTTCATATAAGACACCAACCACACAAGAACAAAACAAACTATTCTTTGAAAATAAAGCAAACAGATCATTTGCATTTTGAGAATAGGTTATACAACAGCAAATAACTGAAAATGTTGAGCAGCTGAGATTGAACGAACTTTAGTGCACGAAGCTGACTACAATGCACCATTATAAATTGCAGGTGAGCAGATTTATTTGATACATTTTTGTATCTTTGTCATTTTATTTCGTTACCATTAATTTAATACTAACGAAATAAAATGACAAGAAGAAATGTAAAATAAAATTCATTTACTCACAAATGTAGTGCCTGTTCACTGAGCTGCACATCTACGCGAGTGTCCCCAAACGTTTTTAAACGCACCGTCGCTTGTAAGTGCCCAGCCGTGCTCTGGTGTTTCCTTGCTGCCTTGGTAAAACAATCCAGTGTGGCTCCAAACACCAAATCGGTCAGTTGCAAGCAATAGGCATTACCAGCAGTACAATTTGCAGCGTTTCTCAGAGGCTGTGAGCCACGGGTACCGTTCATAATTGCTCATCTGAAAATGACGGATAAACCCTTTTCCTTGCTGAGACAGGCTAGCTAGCGCAGGAGTTGGGCGACCTCTTTGCACAATATCCAACTTTTCGTGGAAGGTCCGTCTTGAAAATTGTGTGTAAAGTAGTTCTGCAACCAGATCGTCTTCTCCTTCAGCCATTTTGGGTTAAATAGCTCCCTCTAGCAGGCGCTAATCCAATCACCGAACGCGCACGGCCAGTCTCGACGTAAGCCCTTCTTGCTGGCCCTGGTACGCAGACTCGTGATCTGATTGGTTATTGCAAGCTGACTGTGCCAGTTCACTTACAGCGCACAGGGGCCTGCTCTGTTTAATCTGAAGGCCCCGAGCAAGTTTAATTTACCTGGCAACACAAGCTAGCTCAAATATGATTGGTTAAAAACTCTACCAGAATAAATAAGTTATTTATCGAGTGGCTTTCAATGCCATTTAAAATAACATTGAAAGCCACTCGACGAAGTGAAAGTAACATGACGTAAAGAACACAGAGAATAATTTTGTTGACATATTTATGAAAATAAAATAAATGTAATTTGTATGATATTTCATTGTCACTCAGACGTCGCCCGGCCAAACAAGTGCTGCGTCAGGTGCTGGGGAACCAGAGCACCTTGATGAAAATTGGGCTACTGGAACAAAGCGGAGATGGGCGAGATGCGATAACATGGCTCTGTTGGAATGCTTCTACTCAAGCAACCCTAGTCAGAGGAATTACATGCAGAGAATGTGGGCTAAATGGTTACTTCGAAACCCACAGTCACGGTTGACCACAAAACAACTAGTAGCTCAGTGTTCTAATATCCACAAACGGCAACTGCTGTCACAACTTGAGATTGATGAGGTACAACGCAGCCATGGTGAAGGCTGCCAGATCAGAGGAGGAGGTCATACCAGAGATTGGGAGGCCAGCCCCAATGAATAAAATGCTGAGCGAGGCAGTAACTGACCTGAAAGCTAAGATCATGGCGAGAATGAAAGCTGGGCAACCTAGAAACCGATTACAACGGCTATGTGAAGTACCACCTGAAAGTCTCATGGAAAGTGTGAGTGCAGCACTGAGGGTGATCCCTACCGTAACGATCACGGAAACCAATGAGCTGATATACGCTTCAGCATCAGTGATCCAAGAGATGCTTGGCTATAAGAGCAACCATGGGGAACCAGAGCACCTTGATGAAAAATGGGCTACTGGAACAAAGCGGAGATGGGCGAGATGCTCTGTTGGAATTCTACTACTCAAGCAACCCTAGTCAGAGGGGTTACATGCAGAGAATGTGGGCTAAATGGTTACTTCGAAACCCACAGTCACGGTTGACCACGAAACAACTAGTAGCTCATGCGATACGTTACCCACCATGGAAAAGACGGTTGGAGGCTAAGATCAAGGCGGCTCGGAAAGATGTGAGTCAATTGACGGAGGCCCAGAGAGGTGTGATGAAAAGGCCGATACCCGAGAGGTACATCCAGATGACCATACCTGAAGCACTCGAAACTGCCAAACAAAGGCAAGCCTTGTCCAGCCGCCTAAAGCGGTACACGAAAGAGAATGAGGCCAGACGAATAAACAGGCTGTTCGCAACACAACCTGCGAAAGTGTACGCTTAGTGGCAGGGTCCTGACAACAGAGCTGACCCACCAAGACTGGAAACTGAGAGGTACTGGAAAGGCATATGGGAGAAGGAGGTTGCACATAACAGCAGTGCTCGATGGCTGGTGACCCTGAGAGAGGAGCACAGCAACCTCCCCGAACAGAACCCAGTTACCATAACAGTTGCAGACATACAGGAAAGAGTCTCAGATATGAAGAACTGGACAGCACCAGGCCCGGACATGGTCCAAACCTACTGGCTAAAGAAACTCACAGCACTCCATGAGCGCCTAGCAGCACAAATGAACCAGCTGCTGAGGGATGGCTAGGATGGCTAACCGAAGGGCGAACGATCCTGATCATGAAGGATCCCTCAAAGGGTGCAGTCCCATCCAACTATCGGCCAATAACCTGTCTCTCCACAACATGGAAGCTCATGTCAGGCATCATTGCGGCTAAGATAAGTGGACACATGGATCAATACACGAGCAAAGCACAGAAGGGCGTTGGTAGAGATACCAGAGGAGCCAAACATCAGCTCCTGGTTGACAGAACAGTCGCACAAGACTGCAGGTCCCGACATACCAACATGTGCACAGCCTGGATTGATTACAAGAAAGCCTATGACTCGATGCCACATACATGGATCACTGAATGCTTGGAGTTGTATAAGGTGAACAGGATGCTAAGAGCCTTCGTTGCAAACGCGATGAGGATGTGGAAAACCACACTTGAAGCCAATGGCAAGCCACTTACCCAAGTGTCCATCAAATGTGGCATATACCAAGGTGATGCACTCTCCCCACTGCTGTTCTGCATAGGACTGAACCCCCTAAGCCAAGTAATCACCAAGGATACCGCCTCAGAAATGGTGCTACGATCAGTCACCTCCTCTACATGGATGACATAAAGCTGTATGCTAAGAGCGAAAGGGACATAGACTCCCTGATCCACACAACCAGGATCTACAGCAGTGACATTGGGATGTCATTCGGGCTTGAGAAATGTAGTCGGATGGTGACTAAGAGAGGAAAGGTAGTCCGCACTGAAGGGGTCTCACTCCCTGAAGGAACAATAGCAGACATTGAGGACAGCTACAAGTACCTCGGTATACCACAAGCCAATGGCAACCTCGAACTGGCAACAAGGAAAGCGGCTATGGCCAAATACCTCCAGCGAGTGAGGCAAGTCCTAAGAAGCCAGCTCAATGGCAAGAATAAGACCCGGGCAATAAACAACTATGCCCTGCCAGTGATCAGATACCCTGCAGGAATAATAAGGTGGCCAAAGGAAGAGATTCAGACCATGGACGTTAAGACCCGAAAGCTCCTCACCATGCATGGAGGGTTCCATCCCAAATCCAGCACCCTGAGACTGTACGCAAGCCGAAAGGAAGGAGGCCGGGGACTAGTGAGTGTAAGAGCCACTGTCCAGGATGAAACATCCAAGCTCCATGAATACATCAAGGAGAAGGCTCCAACGGATGACGTACTCGGAGAATATCTCAGACAATGGGGAACAGAGGATGAGGCGCTGGAAGAGGGACCATCATGGGAGGACAAGCCCCTCCACGGGATGTACCACCGGACCATAACTGAAGTGGCTGATCTCAAGAAGTCCTATCAGTGGCTAGAGAGGGCTGGCCTGAAGGACAGCACAGAGGCACTCATCCTGGCTGCTCAGGAGCAGGCCCTGAGCACCAGAGCCATTGAGGCCCAGATATACCACACCAGACAAGACCCAAGGTGTACGTTGTGCAAAGAGGCACCTGAGACGATCCAACACATAACTGCAGGGTGTAAGATGCTGGCAGGGAAAGCCTACATGGAACGTCATAACCAGGTGGCTGGCATAGTCTACCGAAACATCTGTGCGGAGTATGGACTGGAAACTCCAAGGTCAAAATGGGAAACACTTCCGAAGGTGGTGGAGAATGACAGAGCGAAGATCCTGTGGGACTTCCAGATCCAAACTGACAAGATGGTAATGGCGAACCAACCAGATATCGTGATCATAGATAAAGGGCAAAGGAAAGCCGTTGTAGTGGATGTAGCGGTCCCAAGTGATGGAAACATCAAAAAGAAGGAACATGAGAAACTCGAGAATACCAAGGGCTCAGAGAGGAGCTGGAGAGAGCCTGGAAGGTAAAGGTGGTCGGAGCACTCAGGGCAGTGACCCCCAAACTAGATGAGTGGTTGCAACAGATCCCGGGAACAACATCGGACATCTCAGTCCAGAAATGTGCAGTGCTGGGAACAGCAAGGATACTGCGCAGAACCCTCAAGCTTCCTGGCCTCTGGTAGAGGACCCGAGCTGAATGAGGGACGGACACCACCCGAGGGGTGAGATGAAGATTTTTTTTTAAATATATATACTGTATATATTAGAGCTGTCAGTTTAGCGCGTTTTTATTGGAATTAATTTAAATGAATTTTAACGGGATTAAATTTTTTATCGCAAGATTAACGCGGCACACGTCACAGCGGATGTTATGTTGCTCTATAAATAAACCAGAAACAAAACAGCAAGCACGCTGCATAGGTCCATGCACGTTTGTTTTGCCAGCCACGGCAGCGCGAGACACCGAAAACGGATATTTAAAGAGTTTATGAATGGAAAGCTTACTTTTAAAAAGTTGCCAGATTGCTCCACTGACAAGACCAAAGTTACCTGTATCATACAGGTATATGATGTATGCCACTGATGCGATTGTTACTTGTTTGGAACTATTTTGTGTGGAAGGTTACAGTGTTCCGTGTACATATAAATAGAGCGGGTGGAGCTTCTCTGTGTTTGTCTGACAGTGACGGTGCGCTGAGGCGGTGACAGTGGTCGCGACCTCGCGAAAATAAAACGTCTCCATCGTGTCATCGAACCAAGTGTAGTCATCCGAAATGATGTCGACACAAAACCGCAGAGAGACTTCCGCGCAAGAAGGTCCAACAGAATCAACATAGCCTGACTGCTGTGTTCAAAGCAAACTTGAGAAAAATGAAGGATACAACCATGGCTTAAATCCACTAGAGGCTGAGTACTAGTTTACCTTAGATGTGCACTTTATAATGTTATATTGCTCTGTTTTGATTCCATAAAAAGAGCTGTTAAAGCAGCTGTTGTGTGACAAAATATTTTTTCACTGTTGTTGATAGACAGTAATATTGTGTGAGAGATTATGTGTGAATAACTGCTCTCAGTGAAAAATGTTCATGTAAAATTGAAAATCGGAATTGTTATTTCAGTAAAGATTTGCATTTTGCATGTAGAAAACTGATTCATGATTCCACGTTGATGAGAGCATTAAAATGGGGAAAAATAGGACAAAAAAATATAAAAGGAAATTCAGAAACGATCAAAAATGCTTGAGTAATCATGATTAATTTTTAGTTCATTTGAGTTAATTATGACAGTTGCATTTTTAATTAGATTAAATATTTTAATCATTTGACAGCTCTAAAAATGGTGCCGCGAGAGTGGCTGCCTTTCCAGCAGCTCCTATATTTTGTTGTTCTACTTCTTCCTTTCATAACTTTGCTGCTGCGAATTGGGAATTTCTCCATCGCGAGATTAATAAAGGTTTTCTTATCTTATATATATATATATATATATCCATCCATCCATTTTCCGAACCGCTTGATCCTCACTAGGGTCGCGGGGGGTGCTGGAGCCTATCCCAGCCATCTCCGGGCAGTAGGCGGGGGACACCCTGAATCAGTTGCCAGCCAATCGCAGGGCACACAGAGACGAATAACCATCCACGCCCACACTCACACCTAGGGACAATTTAGAGCGTCCAATCAGCCTGACACGCATGTTTTTGGAATGTGGGAGGAAACCGGAGCACCCGGAGAAAACCCACGCAGGCCTGGGGAGAACATGCAAACTCCACACAGGGAGGCCGGAGCTGGAATCGAACCCGGTACCTCTGCACTGTGAAGCCGACGTGCTAACCACTGGACTACCGGGCCGCCCTAATATATATATATATATTATTTATATTACACATACATACATACACACACTGTATATCCATCCATCCATTTTCCGATCCACTTTATCCTCACAAGGGTGCCGTACTGGAGCCTATCCCAGCTGTCTTTGGGCAGCAGGCAGGGGACACCCTGAACTGGTTGCCAACCAATCGCAGGGCACACAAAGATGAACAACCATTCGCACTCACGGTCACACCTCGGGACAACTTGGAGCAGGGGTCGGGAAACTTTTTGACTGAGAGCCATGAAAGCAAAATATTTGGAAATGTATTTCAGTGAGAGCCATATAATATTGTGTATTTTCAAAATGAATGCAACATAATGTCCGTATAATAAGCCTCTGAATGTATTCTTTGAAATAGTTTTGTTATAATACTCACTATTAATGGAAATGGTTTTCCGTTCCTCACTGTTGCTCAAGATCCAGCAAAGCTAATGGACTTGTAGTCACCTTGCCGGCGGGTCCATATGTGGAGTTGCTGCTGGCCATCTTGCACCCTGCTCAGTATCTTGCATGCTTCCTTTCTGCTGTCTCCCGCAGTGTGTTTTGATTCGAACGTAGCATGGTGTCAAAGTGCCGCGCTACATTCGACCGTTTCATCGATCGTATTTTGTCATTGCAAATTAGACACACCGCAGAACCTGTTCTCTCCACAAAAGTGAATGCTTCGGTCCATTCGTCCTGAAGTGGACCATACTCGTCATCTTTTTTTTTCTTTTCACCAACTGCTTTGTTATCTTTGAGCGAATGACCAAGGCAGACTGATTCAAAAGGGGGCGTTTACCTGTTGACCCAGTAATGGCCAACGTAGGCCAGTATCATCCAATTAAAATTGCTCGTGCAGCCCTGAACAGGACATCAGCAGTGAAAAATCTATGGATGGATTAAACAAGTGAAAATATTTTGTTTTTATCTGCAAGCCAGAAGCAATCATCCAAAGAGCCACACCTGGTTGGCGAGCCATAGGTTCCTAACCCCTGATTTTTTTTAGCATCGGTGTTCAAGTCTTACTTGATTTTCCCAACCACCCGCAGCACTGCGTTCCCCTGAATTTGTATTAAATCCACGAATACAGGACATGTGGTACTGTGTTTCCAGATAAAAACACCTTGTGTTAAATCTTCGTGTCCAGTTGCAGTTGTATCGGTACAGTAAACATTCCCATCCCCGGAATTCTATGAAAAGGAATTTCCTTCACCCGGAATAAAAACCTATGCATTAACATTTTGACTACGATATTACACGTTATCGGAATTTACGTAAGCGGACATTCCACTAGCCGTAACCCGGATGGCCGCGGCAGCTTAAATACATGCAATGCCCACCCGATGCGACGGAAAGACACGATGGAAGACACGTTTTCACTTTGCCTTTTTCTATCATCAGATCTGAAATGAGGACGTGTAAGTGACTTTTTATTGGCGTGCGTTTTACTCTAATTGCGAAAGATGTTAACTATATTCACTTATGTCCCATAGATCGAGGCACTAGCTTAAAAAGCAGTGCCCACTCGACACGACGGAAGAAACGTGTTCGCTTCACCGTTTTCATTCCTCAGATCCGAAACGACGACGTGTAAGTGAGTTTTTATTGGTGTGCGTTTTATTGTAATTGTGAATGATTTTAACTTTATTCACTTACGTCCTGTAGAAAGCGGCACCCACTCGACACGACAGAAGAAACGTGTTCGCTTCGCCGTTTTCATTCATCAGATTCGAAACGACGACATGTAAGTGACTTCTTATTGGCGTGCGTTTTACTGTATTTGCGAAAGATTTGAACTTTATTCACTTGCGTCCTGTAGATCATGGCATCGAAACGTAGAAGAACTGTAATGACTGTAGCGGAGCAAGTAAAATGCATCCGTTTGAGCGAGGCTGGACACAAAGTAAAAAGCATCCAGGAGACACTTGTAGTCAGAAAGACGCAAATCTACGAAACTTTAAAAAAACAAGGCATCGATTCAACTCCTGATGACAAGCCACCATCCAACAAGGAAGCAATGCAAATGGCAACAAAAATCCTTGTTGGATTCTCTCCAAACAAGAATCACCAGACATCGGTGACCAATGGGACAGTTACTTGCAACTAGCAAGAAAACTGTATGACACACAGGCAAACACTGTCATAAACCAAAGAATGCATCCAACAAAACAATCCAAAATAGACACATTTTTTCCCAAGACAGAAAAAATAAACATTAAAATACTGTACGTATTGAACTGTTGTGATTTTTTGGGGGGGATACACCTGTATTGCAGTTTTTGTTATATAAACACTTTTTGGACAGTGTATTTTTGCATTTTATTGATTGTGTTGTTACACGTGCATGAGGAATTTCTGTTATCAGGACAGATTGGACAGCGCAAACACAAGTCCGTACTAGAGAATGTTTACTGTACTCGTCAGGACTTCTCGTCCGAGTTTAGTCTGCTCTTAGCTTCCTCGAATCAAGAAGTGTGAATCGCTTGCTGGGATCAAAAACAGGTTTAGAAGTCAAGTTAAAAAAAAAACGATTTAAATCAGATTTAAGTTGGTAAAATTATTAAATGCTCTATTGTAAGTGAATATTGATTGAGTCTGAGAGTAGAGTGATATAGAAATGTGCCAGTGAACATTGACTTTTTCCTTTCAGATTGCGAAATGCCAAATGAACAATCAATGACAATTTTAAAATAAATCAAGTTAAAACTCACAAAAAAACAAGGGGTGGGACTAGATTAGTTTTTTTTACTTCTTACTTCCTTTGACCATGTAAATTGTGTTCAATTATCACTATTTGTTTTTATTTTTTTAACTTCCCTTGCCTTGCTCCCAAATTTCTGTTATCTGTTTCTTAGTTCAATAAACAAACAACCCAAAGAAGGCCCTTGTGAGGATAAGCGGATCAGAAAATGGATGGATGGGTGTACCGTGCCTCAATAACAATGTTTGTGATGCATGCTTGTCCAATTTTTTTTCTTAGTGTCAAAGACAGGTCCAACCTGAAATGCGTGTTACATAACTCACTGCACAGGGTGTCCTTGATTTCGGGCAGAGTTTCCTTCCAACGTTGTCAATATAACCTGAAATTTTAAATGAAAATATGCTGATCACTTTACAACCTGTCAGTATTTTAGTGTACATGTGTACAGAAAAACGGCTTTTGGCCACGAATGTAAAAGACACGCAAAAGGGTTGTTCTTGTGCCAAGTGAAAATAAACTAATTCAATTAGATCGTGGCTCGCGTCGTTCAACCCTGTCGTCAATCGAGGACTCCCGTTTGATTGACATTACAATAGAAGAAGATGCCGACAACAGATAAACTACCTGCGTAATCATGCTAAAAGTACTTCATACTTTATTCTGGAGTTCCCCGCTAACTTGAGTTAGCTATAGCTTCAGCACGCTTGCAAACACGAAAGAGTGAAAAACTATCACGGACAATGACTAAATACACAAACATGTTCTGGATCCATTGGGATGTGGAAGTCTTCTGGTACACTCTTTTGTAAATAGCTCAGCAACTCCGGGGTGAGTGCCATTACGTTCGGAAGCACCACTGCGGACTGCGCCTCCACTCACAAAATGGAAGTCCAGCCAGCCGCCACTGCGATTGTTAATACTCTACATTACGGTAATGTGGGGCATGGGAGCGACATTGGCCACATTCAAAATAAAAGCCTTCCAACTCATGTATGCACGTTTTTCTTTTGGGTTTAAAAGAATGTAACTAAATAATTTCTTGGCGGTCAACCAACGATGAGTTCACCCAGGGAGAATGAAATCTGCCAGAATAGCACCAAGAAGCGTTCCAAAGTTGAGATAAAAAAATAAAGTCATTGTTAACTCTACTTCAATCGTTAAAAGAACTAACTTTAGTTATCCCACAACTAGACCAAGTCTGAGGCAATCCCAAGTATCCAACCACAGTACTTTCATTCAGATCTGTTGCCCCATTTCAAAATAAAAGGCCTCGGATATCAGCAATTTTAATGTTTTAGCCTGATTTAAAAAAAAAATCATTAAAAACTGAGTTTTAGTTATCCCGCAACCCCACCAGGTCTATGGCACACTGGGATACCCCAGGTATCTAATAAGACAACTTTAATTATGATTATCCTCTCTGGTTAAGAGATGATAAAAACTGATGTTGTGAGATAACAACATTGATTTTGGCGTTTCGTGTGCCCAAGACCTTGTGTGGTTCCAGAATACAGAATCTAAAATTCTTTTTTTAATAACATTTTATTAAAATCAGGCAAAAAGGTCAAAATGTCAGATTTTATCGCAGTGGTTCTTAACCTGTGGCTGCTGATGTAATGTTCACTGTTAATGCATAGTTTTCAAACATTTTCCCTTGAAACTTTTGAATTTCAGAATTCTTGATTATTAATATCAGTCAAAATAGAAAAATGGGTTCCCCTGATGAACGTTTACGGAACCCAAAATTTCCCATTGGGTAATCCGATGGAACCGAAAAACGGTTACCGTGAATTTCCGAAATCCTCAGGCTTGCTACTGAATTATTTAAATTTTTGCAACATTTGTTTATAATTGTATGTATATGTTGTTGTTTGTGTTGTTATCATAGTAGACCATTTCAGAAAGCAAAATTTGGGACTCTCTAAATGCATAATGGGACTCAGACTTTTCTGATCGAGTCCCTGGGACTTGGCGGGGGGAAACTGTAAAATTATCACTGATATATATATATATATATATATATATATATATATACAGTATATATATATATATATACCGTATTTTCCGCACTAAAAGACACACTGGATTATGAGGCGCACCTTCAATGAATGGCTATTTTGTAAAAAAAATTCATACATTAGACACTTCGCATTAAAAGGCGCAATCTACAATGCCTCCACTAGATGGTGCTACGCTCCTTCCATTCAACTCGAGAGGCGTCCGCTCAACTTGAGAGGTGTTCATGACCGCCTCTGAAAAATGTAAATAAACTACAGTACTGATCAGGGAAAGACAAACAATACAATAACCAAAAGCGCTTGCAAAAAGTTCAAGGAAGAAATTCACCCGAGACTGTCAAACGAAATGCCAAGAAACCAATTCACGTAAGCAAGAACAAATAACGAGAACAAAAACATAAAACCCAAAGAACCAGAACAAACACGACCAAAGGAGAGGTCTAGAAAAATGATCACTTGAGCAACAGCAGTAGCAAGGTCAAACAATACTCCGACAACCTGCTGAACATTTTTTGGTCCTCAAATACATGGCTCCCTAATGACCGAAATAGCAGCAGGTGTACGTACACCCAGCAGGTTCTGCCACCTGCTTGGGAAACAAGAACAGGAACATGACACACGAAGCAAATAAAAGAGACAGTATGCCAGAGAATCAACAGTGTGACAAGACAACGCTTCCCGAGTGTCTCGTCACGCTGGACGGGGCTGCGAAGATGCGCAGCCAATCAGCTCACGGGATAAATCCACTTCTGCTATAATTGGTCGACGTCACACCGGAAACCAATCATGCACCTTGAATGAGTGCCCGTTGCAGATACAGTATAGGATTGTACAAAACCTCCCAGTCGTTCATCTTTTTTTTTTCTGAATACAGTACTTTGGGGGTCGGGGGGAGGGGGGGACGTAATGGACTGAAGCAGCGATAAATGAGGCGCGATACAGCAAGGGTTGACTGTATAATAATCGCTCTTTTTTTCGCGGTTCAGAAATGCCCCGCGAAAGGTGAAAAGCACGAGGCAGAATTTGCGCTCTGGACTTTTCCACCACTCAAACGTCTTTTCACAAATAACCAAGAATAAAAAATTAAATAAACCTCCACCATGGATAAAAATAATAAAAGAAAAATCCACCACTAATATGTGATGCTGGTAATGTCACATATTGAGTTGTAGTCTGAACTCATCTAGCTCTCCGAGTAACCTTCATTGAAATTATAAACCATAATTCCATGTTTGTTTGTTTTCTTGTGTCTTACAGACATTAGCAAAGATGTTTGCCCTGAGCGGCTGGATGCAGAGCCCTCTCACTTTAAAGAGGAAGAAGAACAGAAGGCCCCCTACATTAAAAGTGAAGAGGAGCCAGAGCACCCTTGCACAAAAGATGGTGACAATACATCAGCAAATATTGACGATGATGAGAATGATGATGAGGATGAGGAGTCCAATAGTGATTTGACATGTTACACTGACAACAAACCTTGGAAATGTTCTTTGTGTGGCAAAACGTTTGCTTTAAAGAGTGCTTTGAAAACACATGTGAGAACCCACACTGGTGAGAAATTGTTCACCTGGTCAGATTGTGGCCGGAAATTTTCACGGAAGGGACGCTTACAAATTCACACAAGAACACACACTGGTGAGAAACCTTTTTCCTGCTTAGTTTGTGGCCAAAGATTCTCTCACAAAGAAACCTTTAAAAAACACACCAGAACACATACCAGTGAGAAACCTTTTGCCTGCACGGATTGTGGCCAAAGATTCTCTTGGAAGAGACACTTAACCACACAAGAATCCATACTGGTGAGAAACCTTTTGCCTGCTCTGATTGTGGCCAAAGATTCTCTCAGAGGGGACCCTTAAATGATCACAAAAGAACCCACACCGGTGAGACACGTTTTTCATGCTCAGATTGTGGCCAAAGATTCTCTCATAGCGCACACTTAAAAATTCACAAAAGAACCCACGCTGGTGAGAAAGCTTTTTCATGCTCAGATTGTGGCCAAAAATTTTTCTCATAAGGGACACTTAAAAGTTCACAAAAGAACCCACACTGGTGAGAAACCTTTTGCCTGTTCTGATTGTGGCCAAAGATTCGCTCATAAGGGAAGCTTAATTAACCACACAAGAATACACACTGGTGAGAAACCTTTTTCCTGCTCAGTTTGTGGCCAAAGATTTTCTGAGAAGGGATCCTTAAATGCACACAGCAGAACACACACTGGTGAGAAACCTTTTGCCTGTTCAGTTTGTGGCAAAAGATTCTCTCAGAAGAGATACGTAATTGACCACACAAGAACTCACACAGGTGAGAAACCTTTTCCCTGTTCAGTTTGTGGCCAAAAATACTCTGACAAGAGAACCTTAAAAACATCGCTCCATCTCAGCAAGCTTCATCAGGCTGATTGTATTTTATGTGCCTTCTTTTTGGGATCCTGAAGTTTTCTTTTCCTTGAGTGCATTGAATTTTTTTTTGATGAGTTGTTGTAATGAATTCGAAAATTTTGCATTGTTATTGGTGTTATAATACTTTTGGATTCTTTATTATACAGTCAAGCCTTGGTTTTCGAATGTCTCGGTTCTCGACCAATTCAGTTTTCAACCAAAAATTTCGAGTTTTTATGCCTCGGATGACGAACAAATTTCGGTTCTCGAACAAACTGAGCGCACTTGAATGTACCATTTGACTCCTCTCGCCTTCCTTACAGGAGGAAGTGATGTAGACGAGGAAGTGATGTAGACGAGGAAGTGACGCTTCCTCGTGTTGCTTTCCATTGTGAGCAGATGTGTTCAGTAAACATTTTTATTTGAAAAAGAGCGTGGTTTCGGTTTTCGAACAATTTCGGTTTTCGAACAGCCTTCTGGAACGGATTATGGATGAAAACCGAGGTTTGACAGGAGTTAGTTTTTATTTGGTTTTGCGTGGTGGTTTTTAAATGTTGTTCCTTATCATTAGTTCTCAGAGAGGTTTGGTTATTTGTTTTCATTCTTTGTTTTTTTTTCTTTTTTCTAAATTAAACCATCCTTGAATGAATAGTCCTCCACATATCCACATATGGTTTTCATCATCTTAGATTGGATGTGATCCTGAACAAAATGGACATTTTCCATGTTGTCATGAAATGTGTGGGGGTGCCATATGTATTGTTGTTTGATACTGTGTGTTGCTTGCTGGCCAAAAAAGTTGTCGTTGCTCAAAAAGCTTGGATCAGCCAAGTCTTTTTCAAATCCCTACCTCAAGATTGGAGAGATTCATGACTGGTGAGGCACATTTCCCTGCAGTGAGAAATTAAAATAGGAGCCCAAAAACAGAAGGTTTGCCCGTATTTAAATGTTTACCTTTTGTTTGTTTGTTTTCATTGAACAAAAATATCCAGTAATAAATTGACAGACCGTGATGGTAAGTAAAATTGTAAGAAAGCAAAATCAAACAGTCATCATACGGGACAATTTAATGTTCAGAGTGCCTCGAGAAAGGCTTCCTTCACAATATCGGCGTCTTTGAATGGCTTGTTATGTTTGGCAAGGACGTGACTGACCTGATATTAAGTAATAGTTGCTGCCTTACTCTGCGTCTTCGGTTTGATAAAGATTGACTGTCGTGCTGCAAGATGTGCTTTCAAATCCCACACTTTTGTGGCACGTAAAAGTGTTTTTGCAGGGAAATCTGTCTCGTAGCTCCTGTGTACCGTTTTGAAATGTCACTCCAGATTGGCTTTCTTCGGCAATGCCACCGTTGCATTGCAAATCAAACAAACAGGCTTTGAATGAGAATAAACAAAAAAATAATCTTGCTCCCACTCAGGTTGAAAATGGCAGTTCTCTGCTGTTTTCCTCTCAGCCATGTTGACGTTTCGGGGTGAAAACAGCTGTGATCGCTTGCTGCTCACTACTGTTGAAAAACTTCCAGCAGCGTTTACAACTCATCGGGAAGGAAATTAACTATTGGCTGTCCGAAACTTTGCTGAATGATGTCATCAGGGGAATGGCAAACAGGCAATTGTAAACCTGGCGGGATCAGCCAGCAGTGGCTTCATTTGGGGTAGGGGCCACAACAGCACTTGGCGCTGCTCATTGAGAACGTGCTTTCACCGCAGACTCCAAAAGTCTCCAATCACACCAGAAGAAGTCGCTAGATTGTCACCAGTCACTTTTTTGAAAAAAGAGTCACTCGAGAGGGTCTGAATACTCACTAAATATACCGTCAAAGTCGCTAAGTTTGGCAACACAGGCTTCATGTCATGAAAAAAAAGGGTTTTTTTCCCAACACACCTCGCAGTCGCCTTGGGATCAGTCGACTGGTCGGGCACCCCTGATCTATGTCAAAAGCTTTTTTTAAATCGAGAAAAATCCCAACAGTAAATTCTTTTTTGTCTATATTAGTGGCTCAAGCCACTGAGGTGGTCCGTTTTTCTCTGAAGCCATATTGATTTTAATTTTCACTTAATAGCACATGTTTCTCTATAAAGTTATCAAGTCTGCATGAAAATAGTTTTTAAAAATATTTTTGAGAATTGTGGTAATCGTGATATTGGTCTGTAGTTTGTAAACAAATGCCTTTCTCCACTTTTATAAATTGGAATGACATTAGCAATTGATGATGATACAGCTTTGAATGACAAGCTGCACACACACACACACACGCACACACACACACATATATACATGCGTGTGTGTGTGCGTGTGAAAGGTCAATTTCTATAATCTGTTTTACTATTGTCATATCAATATTAAAGCAATCAGTTGACTTTTTATATTTTTAAATGTTTTTACAATATTTAATGCTTCTTTATGATTCACAGCAGTGAGGAACATTGTGGAAGAATTTTTAATTACCTGTACGTGTCTTTTTCAAACGAGTTTATTGGATCAGGAATTTGATTCGCTAGGTTACTGCCGATGTTAACAAAATACTCATTAAATTCATTGGCTATTTCTGCAGTTTTCTCAAGAATAGTATTTTTGTCGATAATAAAGTACAGTACTCTGGATGATCTACTTTTTTAGAGCTATTTCTGATTACAATATTTTCCATATTTCTTGTGTGTTGCTTTTATTCTGCTCTAATAATGCCTGATAATGATCTCTCTTACTCGTTCTTATCATATTTACTAATTTGTTTTTATGGGTCTTGTAGTTTTATTAGTTCTCAATTTTATAAACAATTTAAAAAATGTTTTTCTTTTTACATGCGTTTTCTATACCTTTCATTATCCATGGCTTACTTCCATGGCCTCACCGAACTCTTCCCACGCCCGGGTTTTTGCCTCGGCGACCACCGAAGCTGCGTTCCGCTTGGCCAGTCGATACCTGTCAGCTGCCTCTGGGGTCCCACAGGCCATAAAGGCTCGATCGGACTCCTTCAGCTTGACGGCATCCCTTACTGCTGGTGTCCACCAGCGAGTACGGGAGTTGCCGCCACGACAGGCACCAACCACCTTTCGGCCACAACTCAGATTGGCCGCCTCAACAATTGAGGCACGGAACATGGTCCACTCGGACTCAATGTCCCCCGCCTCCCTCGGAACATGGGAAAAGCTATGTCGGAGGTGGGAGTTGAAACTCTTTCTGACAGGGGATTCCGCCAGACGCTCCCAACAAACCCTCACAATACGTTTGGGTCTGCCAGGACGGACCGGCATCTTCCCCCACCATCGGAGCGTACTCACCACCAGGTGGTGATCAGTAGACAGCTCCACCCCTCTCTTCACCGAGTGCCCAAAACATGCGGCCGCAAATCCGATGATACAACCACAAAGTCGATCATCGAACTGTGGCCTAGGGTGTCCTGGTGCCAAGTGCACATATGGACACCCTTATGCTTGAACAAGGTGTTCGTTATGGACAATCCGTGACGAGCACAGAAGTCCCTCACCTAGGACCTGCTTGCCATGGGTAACCCTGCCAGGGGCATAAAGCCCCAGACAACTTAGCTCCTAGGATCATTGGGACACACAAACCCCTCCACAACGGTAAGGTGACGGCTCACGGAGGGGTGACCTACAGCCCTCACGGGATAACAGAGTTTCAATTTATCAGAATATTTTCAAAACGGTCGAAAATGTCAACATGTTCCGATCATGCGTTCAGATCAACTTGTCAGAAATCAGGTCAATAAGAAGAGGAGCTCAAAATGTCATATTTGAGAGGCATTTTGATTGATAATTGAACATTCGATCTGAATGCCAGTAGTGTGGTTGTTTACCCGGCGTGCCCTCGTGTGTCGACAACCTGGTGTGGTTGCGCGATCACCCAGATTGATTTTTTTTATATCAGGTGAATCCACTTGAGAACGCTTATTGGTGCTGTTCTGAGAGATCTTGTTCTTCCTCGGTGAATTTTTACCCGACAGCCAAGAAATTGCTTATTTGATATTTTTATTCATTTCTTTTAACCCAAACAAATGACGTTTATGCATTAGTGGAGTCGCTTTTATTTTGAAGGAGGCCAACGCTTATTGACAATCGCAGTGGCGGCTCACTTGACTTCGATTTTGCGAGTGGAGGCTGGCTTGACCGCAGTTAACTCTGCTGGGTGAGGAGGCATGTCGCTTTGTTTCGCGGTTAGGAAGCTAGGCTAAGTAAGCAAACCTCCAAAAAAAAGTTTATTTTAAATCCAGGAAAAAATGATGGACGTACTGCACCGAGGCTTCAGTGCGTTCAGTTCTAATGACGAAGAGGGAAAGAAAGAGATTTTCACGGGTGCATTTTTATAATTAAATGCGTGTAGGTAGCAACGACATACGGCAACTCCTTACAGACAAACTTTATCCCAACACAAACCTTTCAAATACACGCATACGCGCGTGCACGTTAAAACAGCCTGTAATTTGTATTTTTTTCTATTGCGTGTGTGTGTTTCTCTGTGCGCGCGCGCGTTGTTAAATAATGGTCATTCGCGCTTGACATAAAGTTTGTTTATATTGATTTGCCGTAGGTTTGTTATTCCCCCTTCTCCCCCGCCCACTGTTTTTTTTCCAATTAATTTTTGGTTTTACTGTTTATAGTTCTATGGATGATGTTTGCTCCATGCCCAGCATTTTGTATACAGCGGTGGTTTTTTGAAAGTGCTTAATAAATACAGTTGAGTTGAGTAGATTTTCCACCGAAACTTTCTCGACACACCCGCCTCCGCGCGTAGCATTGCATTTCCCCTCGAAGTTGTCTCAAATATACCCAAGCCTTACGATCTCCACCACTACTTTTCCAGACTAAAGAACCTTACGTTAAATCTTCTTCTCCCTTTTAAATCGTTTTGGTGCATGTTGGAGCTTCGCACTGAAATCAAGCCATCACTTTGTTGCGTGACTTCCTGTTCCAAATATGGTCGTCTGCACATCCTCATCTTTGACGTGCTTTCCTTGATCCAAAAAAAATCTGTCAAAATTTGGCAGGGTGTGCTGTGTTCAAGTTTATTTTCTCTTTATTTAACTGTATTTATTCAGGAAAGGCCATTGACATCATATTTTCATTTGGAGTGGCGATCTGGCCGGGTACAAGCAGAGCAAAACAAGGAAATAAGATGAGACTGCAGAAATCCAAACCAAATTGGGGTGATGTGTCTGAGGTTCGAGGTGTAGAGGATGCCAGGACAGTCCCCTGCGGCGCCCCAGTGCTTCAGAGAAGCCTGTCCGACTCACAGCTCTGTACACTCACGTACTGTGGCCTGTTTGTGAGGTAGCCTGTAATGATGTGAGGTGGTGGTGATAAGAGGCCAAATAGAATCATATAAATAGTTACATGACACATTTCATTCCAAAATGAAAAACGTTCGTTGTATTTAGGATCACAGATGCAGTTTTCAAAATCTTTTTTTTCTACCTAGTGTGGAAATTGTAGAAACTCAAAGAAAGCGACAATTTCTCACGTTCGCACTCCGAGAGAGTGTGTTGTTTTTTTATTAGCACACCAAAAAACTTCCCCTGCAACACGAGACCCGCCGTAAGTCAGTTTCCATATAAACAAGCAGACTAACATGGCGGGCCTTAAAGGGACTGCAATTATTTCTACCCCGTTACCAAATGATTGTGAACTCTCTGACAAGCATATGAAACATTGCATTCACAGGTTTGCAGTTGGTGGTGAATTATGTATATAGAAGTCACCACACTAGTCTATTTTAATTACTGTAGTGCTTTTCTTACTTCAAAAATATTGGGGGCGACACGGGAGTCGACCGGCTGCGGCCGTCCTGTGAGGGGATTGCGTGTTCTTCCCTGTCGTCTTGTACATGTCAAATTCAAGTCCTTGGGGGCCGGGATGTATTGCTCCAATGATTTAGCAGAAGTGTGAATTGTCAACACTTCCATCGGTAGTAATGAATCGGTGTATCTGGGAAAAGCGGATCTTAAAGTAGCAAAATACACCTCTGTGTTGATTGATTGCACTTGTATGGCAAATATGGGCGCATACCTATCGGCTGTTCAGCACAGACCTGACGTTCCGATCTTGCTGGTCCGCTAATTAAACACAGAGATTGTTGTGTTACAGTTTGTCTATGTATTTTTTTAGCTCTGGTTAGCAGACCGATGTGCGCATCATCGCCCTTCAAGAAAAAAGCTACTATTTAGCGCTCGTTGTTGTGTGCCCCCCTGACATACAGAAACGACCTCCCTGCTGTGAAAAGCCGGCGCCAGCCATTTTGGTGCCCAAAGCACAAATGCTTCGTGGTGACCCCCGACCCCTGTATCATCCCTCACAGAAACAATATCTGAGCATTTGTAAGTTTGGCATTATTTTACAAAATAACTTGTCAACTGTTTCAAAAAAGAAGAGATAAATAATCCTAATTAAATATTTGTAAAACACGAAGTCGAGCCAAGTCAAGTCAACTTTATTGTCAAATATGCTCTATGTGCAACATACAGCACAGATGAAATTCCTTTCCTCTCAACCACAGGAGAGAGAGGAGCCGCTGTGGGTACCCGCGCCGCAATCAACAGAACAGTTAACATAAAATAACAAAAAATGCTGCCCATTACAGGTGCAAAAAAACACAACCGCCATGAGCTGTCCAGCAATGACATTCAAATGGAGCCGGCATTCGTCCCAATCAAAATAAGAATGGAACCAAATACTCAAATCAATAAAAATAAATAATATAAACAAAAAAATCCACTAGTATTGATAACTTGAAGGACTGATAACACACTCTACAAATATTCTGGACATAATGTGAAAACAGTATTGTTTTGTGTTTTTTGTTATTGTAAAGTGTCCTTGGGTGTCTTGAAAGGCGCTTATAAATAAAATCTATTATTATTATTATTAATACGAAAGGGAGAAATCTACACAGCTTCAAGATTGATTGTTTTTCCAACTTTCAGTTTCACCATTAGATGTCGCTCTTGGCCGATGAACCTCTCCAAAATGTTGGCATAGTCGTCGCATATTGTAATGCCCTTCAGTAGCGGAGAGAAGGATGCTCGCAGTCACTGATACTATTAATCATTTTTAATAACAAAATAAGTAGTAAACACACGCATTCAAAGGAGTTGCTGTTAGCCACAACTCACGCCCATGCGCTCCCCACTCAGACTAACTCCCGGAGCCAATATTCCCCCCAACCTGGCTCCTCCCCTCCCTATGACATCACACAAATACAAGAAACAGATATTACACTGCCCTCCCCTTTATGAAACCCTCGCCCCGAGGGTTCAACAAAAAAAGTCCTCCAGCCGTCGTGGTCGTCGCCTCAGCCTCTGTGGTCGGCCTGGCTCTGAGTCGATACCACCTTCAGCTGGCTGGCTTGGGACAACATTGGTGGGATCCGGGGAACATGGATCCACCACATGTTCTGAACTGGTGGATGAAGCGGACCCCACCTCAAATACAGGAACACCGCTGCCCCGGTAGGGGGCCAACCTGTCCCGATGTAGGGCAACCTTTCTGCCCCTGGGGGGGACTGCCACCCGATAAACTACCTCTCCC
Organism: Hippocampus guttulatus; assembly: GCF_054856545.1. NCBI lineage: Eukaryota > Metazoa > Chordata > Actinopteri > Syngnathiformes > Syngnathidae > Hippocampus > Hippocampus guttulatus. Next base: position 12,280,993 of record NC_141278.1, read on the forward strand.
ACCCGCTCAAGTACCCTACATGGACCGTCCCAATGGCTGTCTAGCTTGGGGCAGCGCCCTTTTTTTCTTTTAGGTGTATACACCCAAACCAGTTCCCCAATCTGGAAGTTCCGCCCCTTGCTGCGCACGTCATAGTTCCGCTTTTGACGTGCACCGGCTTTCTCCAGCTCGTCCCGTGCGAACGCGTGCGCTGCCTCCAGCCGATCCTGCAGTTTGCGGGCATACTCCAGTCCCGGCTGGTCCTCTGAGCTGCCGGGAGGTCTTCCAAACGCCATCTCTGTCGGTGTCCGAATTTCCCGGCCCAGCATCAGCAGAGCAGGAGTACAGCTCGTGGAACTTTGGACCGCCGAACGATAAGCCATCAGTACCAGCGGAATGTGCTGGTCCCAATCACGTTGGTGTTTGGAGGTGAGGATGGCGAGCTGCTGCTGCATGGTGCGGTTAAATCGTTCCACAAGACCATCGCTCTGCGGATGCAAAGGTGTGGTGCGTGTTTTCTGCATGTCCAGGCGTTTACAAAGAGCAGCAAAAACTTTGGACTCAAAATTTCTACCTTGGTCACTGTGGAGGATATCTGCAGTCCCAAACCGACAGAACATGCCCTCCAGTAGCGCATCCGCCACTGTCTCTGCCTCTTGGTCTGGCAGTGCGTATGCCTCAGGCCACTTAGTAAAATAGTCCATCGCACATAGCACGTAACGGTTCCCTCTGTCCGTCACGGGGAAAGGGCCCATAATGTCCACAGCAACCCTCTCCATGGGCGCCCCAACCCTCTGTTGCTGAAGCGGTGCGTGCGATTGGTCTTGAGGTCCCTTGTAGGCCGCACACTCATCACAGCGCCGGCAGAAGTCCTCTACGTCCCGTCGATGCTGACCCCAATAGAACCCCTGGCGCAGCCGTCGGAGGGTCTTGGTGCTGCCAAAGTGTCCCGAGCCGGTGCTCCCATGGCATGCTCTCAGCACCACCTCTTTAAGAGCTCCGGGCACTACCACCTGCCATCTCTCCTCCCCGGTGGCTGGTTCCTTCCAGGCACGCTGCAACACGCCGTCCTTCATGCGTAACACAGCAAACTTGCTCCAAAAGCCTTTGGTGGCAGCGGAGAGTCCCATCACTCCTTCCCAGGGTGGCCTCCTGCCACTCTGGACCCACTGTCGCACAGGGTTGAGATCACGGTCCTCTTCCTGCTTGGCAGCCCACTCTGTAGTGTCCACAGCCTCCAAAGTGCAGCATGACGGTCCAGCAGCAGTCGCTTCCCCACGCAGCTCCAACTCCCTGGCATCCCGCCGGTCGCAGTAGCTGCAGCCACTAACAGAACATGGCCGCCGGGAAAGGGCGTCCGCATTGGCATGTTGAGCCCCAGCCCGATGTACCACTGTGAAGTGGAACGCCTGCAGCTCCTCCAGCCACCGTGCTACTTGGCCCTCTGGTTCCTTGAATGACATCAGCCACTGTAGTGCGGCGTGATCTGTCCTGATGGTGAAAGGCACGCCACACAGGTAATACTTGAAATGGCGTGTAGCCAAAACAACTGCTAACAGTTCACGTCTGGTAACACAGTAGCGTCGTTCACTCTTGTTGAAAGTGCGGCTGAAATAGGCCACCACTCGCTCACCTTCCGGCCCCACCTGTGACAACACCGCCCCCATGCCGACATTACTTGCGTCCGTGTCCAGCACAAAAGGTAAGGCTGGATCTGGCGGGGTCAAGTCAAGTCAAGTCAACAGTATTTATAGAGCACTTTCAAACAGCCATCGCTGCATACAAAGTGCTGTACATGGAGCAATTTAACATGCACAATAAACAGTAAGACAAATCGGTAATAAAGGCGGTAGAAAGCACCAAACAGTAAAACCAAGAACAAATCTAAGTCATGCTGAGTCGAATGCCAAAGAATACAAGTGAGTTTTGAGGAGGGTTTTGAAGATGGGCAGCGAGGAGGCTTGCCGAATGTTTAGTGGGAGGTCATTCCAGAGAGAGGGACCAGCAACAGAAAAGGCTGAGAACAGGAGCATTCATGAGGGCTCTTTTTAGGCTGCAGAACGCCTCCTGACAATCCGGCATCCAGAGGAAGGGTTGGTTGTCTTTAAGGAGGTGGAACAAGGGCGCCCCGATGCAAGAGAATCCCTTCACGAACCGTCTGTAGTACGAGGCCAGCCCCAAGAAGCTTTTCAACTGCTTCTGGTCCCTTGGTACTGGCCAATCTTTAATGGTGCGGACCTTCTCCTCCAGCGTGCTGATGCCCTCACCGTTCACTCGGTGGCCCAGGAACTCCACCTCCCGCTGCATAAAGTGGCACTTTTCTGGGTGCAGTTTCAGCCCAGCCGCTGCAATTCTTCCCAGCACCAGTCTCAGAGACTCCATTGCAGCCTGAAAAGACCCACCATGGACGAGGACATCATCCAAATACACCAGGCACCTTTGCCTCGGAATGTTCGAGAGCACTGTGTCCATCAAACGCTCAAATGTTCCTGGTGCATTGCATAGTCCGAAACTCATGACCTTAAACTGCCAGTGTCCTCGGGTGGTGCAGAATGCCGTCTTGGGTCTGGACTCCGTGGTGATGGGGACTTGCCAGTAGCCACTGCGCAGGTCGAGTGATGAGAACCACGCGGAGCCTGAGACCAAATCCAATGTCTCGTCTATCCGTGGGAGCGGGTAGCAGTCCTTCTTTGTCACCTTATTGAGCGGCCTGTAGTCCACACAGAACCGTGGTCTGGTGCTCTTTTTCCGGGGGACCATGACCACGCCAGACGCCCACGGACTATCAGAAGGCTCTATGATCCCTGCCTCGAGCATTCCACGGATCTCCTGATCCGCGGCCTCCTGCTGGGCCAGAGGCAGGCGTCGGGGCCGAACCTTTACTGGTCGCGCGTCACCGGTGTCGATGTGGTGCTCAACCAAGTGAGTGAGGCCCACCTCATTCTCACTGAGGGCAAAGATGTTCTCAAAGTCCCACAGTACCTGCCACAGCTGCTCACGCTGCTCGACATCCAAGCCGTCACAGTTCTTTTCCCAAATGGACCGGATAGCCTCAGTCCGGTTCTCTGTTGGCCGACCCGGGGTTAACTCCACTGACGTAGCTGGGCTGGATGTCATTGGCCCCGCCAGTGAGAAGTCCATCACGGGGCGAGCGGACTCTACCCGATCTACCGTCGACTGTCGAGGAGTCAGCGCTGCTGCTGCATTGGACAGGCTGGGTCCGGTCATCCGCACATCTGTGTTCTCCGCTGCAGGGTCTGCATTGTTGACGGCCACCCCCGGAGTACCCTGCCTAGACGCCAGGATCAGCCCTACATGCTGACCACTCGGCAGGGTGAGCACCCCAGCTCCCAAGTCCACCACACATTTCGCAGCTTTTAAAAAGTCCCGTCCAAGAATACAGGGATCACTCACGTCAGCTACCCAAGCTGAGTGGGTTGTCGAAAGACCCCCCAGGACGAACAAAAATGTCCCTTTGCCTCTCATCTCGGCTGTTTCACCGGTCACGGTCCTCAGTTTTGTAAAGGTCGATGTTAAGACGGTCCCTACTGGAACAACGTCAGGCCTCACAATTGTGGCTGAAGACCCAGTGTCCACCAGGGCTGTACAGGAAACGTCCCCAATCTGCACACGAACATGACTGGGGTCCCCCACGTCCGTCCAGCCCACCGTTATAGCTTTCTCTCCGAATGCGGGTTGCAGTTCCCGGTTAACAACTGTAGGGGTCCGCGTTGTCGGGGCTACACGGACCCTTTTCCGTTTCCCTGCTGGTTCAACAATTTTGGGCAGCGCCGCAGCAGGTGACCTGGCTGTCCACAACCCCAGCAGACAGCCGGGCGTGCACGATGTCCGCTTCTTTCCTCCTGCTGTGCTGGGCGGGTCTTTATTGCGCACACCAGCTCCTCCAACCACGCTGGCCTGGGCTCCTCCCCTTCCGACAACGAGGTGGCCAAAACGGGGCAGGCGGATGTCTGTAGCGCCCCCTTGGTTGCAATCTCCCACTCTGTAGCGAGAGAGAGTGCCTCTCCCAGGGCTGCCGGGTGGGCAAGCTGGACGTGCAGGCGCAGCTCATCCGGTCTGAGAGCTTGGATGAACTGATCGCGTATCAGTTCATTTTGGATCTCATTCGGCATTCCAGCATATGCGCGCCGACCCAGGCTCTCGATCTCATGAGCAAGACAACGGAGTGGCTCACCGGGATGTCGATCCCGCTGCTTGAACTCACAGCGCAAAGAGTCTCTCAAATTAAACTCCCCAAAGCGCCTCTGCAAAGCACCCACCAGGGCGCTGTAATCGAGTCTCTCTCCGGGGCTCAGCAGCAGCAGACAGGATGTAGCCTCCTCCGTCAGCGAAAGCGCTAACTGCACTGCTTTCACCTTGTCCGACCAATCCGCTGCGTTGGCCACCAACTCGAACTGTGCTCTATAAGCCTCCCAACTCCCTTTTCCGGAGAATTTAAGAGCTTTCATGGAGGGCCACGCGAGCCCAAGGGCGCCGCCATGCATGTTTACGTCCGTTGCGATGGCGGCGGCACCTGCCGCTACGTCATGGCGTAACTCAGTTTTGGCGGGCCCGCGCTCATTTTGGCGCGAATCAACAGCTTCATGGCGACCGCGCCCGTTGCAACTCGACTCAGGCATATCAATCACGCACGGTACGGCTTCATCCTTTACCGTCCGCCGGGTAACGGGATCGCCGCACGGAACGGCCTCTTCCTTCACCTTCCGCCGAGTACCGGAGTCGCCGAACATCCTTACGCAAAAACGGGAGTGCGACGGGTGAATCCAAAACTTCTGACACCAATGTAATGCCCTTCAGTAGCGGAGAGAAGGATGCTCGCAGTCGCTGATACTATTAATCATTTTTAATAACAAAATAAGTAGTAAACACACGCATTCAAAGGAGTTGCTGTTAGCCACAACTCACGCCCATGCGCTCCCCACTCAGACTAACTCCCGGAGCCAATATTCCCCCCAACCTGGCTCCTCCCCTCCCTATGACATCACACAAATACAAGAAACAGATATTACACTATAAAACAACTTGGTCTCAGAACATTCCATTTAATTTTTCAGAGCGTAATCAATCTGCAGGTCACAACTTTTCCACAACAGCGTTTTGGATTTTTGTTGGCGAGCTTGTCCAATGCAATCGCCACTTGCATTTCTTCCGGGACAGCAGGTTTTTGGTGAGAGTGGGGGAAAGCCTGTACCGAGACCAAGAGTTTTACATCATGTACTGTATTTGGAAACAAATCGAATTATTGACTGAACCATGTAAACCAGGTTTGCAAGCATTCTCTAACTTGCCTCTGGTGATTGTTATCATCTCAACATGGCTGTAACAAAATAATCGATTGTTATTTAAAACATCATCTTACAAATGATGCACTAGCATCGTCTCGCTGTTTTTTTTCTTTTCCTCTTTTTCGTGATATCTTTTCGATGACATGTTCAAATGTCAAGAAATAAACTTCTGCCAAATTTGCGATTGAAGCATAATGGAACAAACTACGAGAGAACAAAAAAAGAGGGGCCTGCGTAGCACCAAAGGTAGACTGACGAGAGGTCCGCACAGGACATTCATCTTTTTTTTGTGTAAATAAGCCTATGTTATTTTTGTATTACATATATTGATTAACATACGGTTCTTTGCAAAGTTTTATTATAAATATTCGATACTGTCTTAAGGTTGTATGATTGCCTTTTTCACGACTGAGCCAGTAGAGGGCAATATAACTCTACACTACATTTGTTCGTGGTGAGTGACGTAGTCAGTCCAATAAAAGGGACACGCCTTTCTTTCTTTCTATCTTTCTCTCTCTCTCTCTCTCTCCCTGTTCAATAAACACCTCATCGTGTCATTCTTGGGATGCGCTGTGAAGAAACCCTGCTAACAGAGGCAAAACGTGTTAAGGTTGTTTGTCACTCCCATCTGTGGTTTACTGTAAAAGTGACACGGAGAGCAAATATCCGATCATATTTTTGTAATGGTTCTCGTCTGATTGTCATGTTTTTGATCCTCCAATTTTTGGTGATTCACACAGAACCTTCCTGTCGGACTTCATTCAGTGGAGTCGTGTTGTACATGTAAACATAGTTATACTCAGAATAAGAATATAGGAAAAGAGTGTTAAAATCATCTATGACATTTTGATATGGAAGTAAAATCATGTCTCCATTCGGTGAGCCGTTTTCTACATCTGAATCACTGCCATCCAAAAGTAACAGCAGAGGGTACATTCCATTCACTTTAGACGTCGTGGGCGCACTGGCCACCGTGATAACTTGGATACGCAGAGCCTTCATACAGGGAACGCAGCAACATCCACACGACGTCAAGATAGCTGAAAAAATAGAGAGATTAAGACATAACGCACCATTTTTTTACGTGACATGGGTCTTACCCCACCCCTTCTGACGACAAGGGCGTGCTCACGCCGGAATCGTCCGGTTCAGTGTGCGGAGCCCTCAGGGCGTGGTTGAACAGCACCGTTCACTAAACATCGCACACGCTCCATTGGCTTCAGCCAAGAGCACATCCATTGCTATTCGGTCCCGGAACACCATTAGAGGGGTGACTGTCAATTGTTTTGCTTCTGATAGCCAATAAGGTTTCCTTAGTATAACTTGCAAGCTTCTGCACACTCGAGTGGAGGCATCTGATTCCGTCAACACGTTTTATTCGTGGTAATCCAAATAAAATAGAATCCCCACGGTGCAGCAACCCGGTTAACCAATTTATACTCATCTGGTACACCACGAGGAACTCCAATTGCCCCAATGGAGGTGAAATCTCAAATATCCTCTGCTGTGGACGGAAGCATGGTCATTGGTAAAAGCAGCTTCTCAATTATTTTCCGTTCCACTACAACTATAACACCCCCCCCCCCCCCCCATTTGTTGTTTAAAAAAAAACTCACTGCAGCAATAATCGTCATTTGCCTATAAAATTGTTATAAGTACACTTCTGTATTACAGCGGAACCCAATTAACATATTAAAATGTGATATGATGGCATATTAACATATATATATATACACAGTAAATATTCTCTACTACGGACTCGTGTTTGCGCTGTCCAATTTGTCCTGATAACAGAAATTCCTCACTTGGGAAATGAGCATGGTACATGTCCTTTATGAACGTGCAAGTATGTTGACAAAATGCACGTGTAACAACACAATCAATAAAATACAAAAATATACTGTCCAAAAACTGTTTATATAACAAAAACTGCAATACAGGTGTATCCAAAAAAAATCACAACAGTAAAATACGTACAGTATTTTAATGTTTATTTTTTTCTGTCTTGGGAAAAAAATATGTATTTTGGATTGTTTTGTTGGATGCATTCTTTGGTTTATGACAATGTTTGCCTGCGTGTCATACAGTTTTCTTGCTAGTTGCAAGTAACTGTCCCGTTGATCACTGATGTCTGGTAATTCTTGTGCATACTGAAGGATTTTTGTTGCCATTTGCATTGCTTCCTTGCTGGATGGTGGCTTGTCATCAGGAGTTGAATCGATGCCTTGTTGTTTAAAGTTTCGTAGATTTGCGTCTTTCCGACTCCAAGTGTCTGCTGGATCTTTTTAACCTTGTGTCCAGCCTCGCTCAAACGGATGCATTTCACTCCCTCCGCTCCAGTCGTTACAGTTCTTCTACGTTTCGATGCGATGATCTACACGACGTAAGTGAATAAAGTTAAAATCTTTCGCAATTACAGTAAAGCGCATGCCAATAAAAAGTGGCTTACACGTCTTCGTTTCGAATCTGATGAATGAAAACGGCGAAGCGAACACGTTTCTTCGGTCGTGTCGAGTGGGTGCTGCTTTTAAGCTAGTGCCGCGTTCTACAGGACGTAAGTGAATAAAGTTAAAATCATTCACAATTACAGTAAAACGCACGGCAATAAAAACTCACTTGCACGTCGTCGTTTAGAATCTGATGATCGAAAAACGCGAAGTGAAAACTTGTTTCAGCGTTGTGTCTTTTCCGTCATATCGGGTGGGCGTTGCGTGTATATAAGCTCCCGCGGCATTACATCTCCATCCGGGTTACGGGTAGTGGAATTTCCGCTTACGCAACTTCTGGTAACATGTAATATCGTAGTCAAAATGTTAATGCTTAGGTTTTTATTCCGGATGAAGGATATTCCTTTCCGTAGAATTCCGGGGATGGGAATATTTACTGTATATATAAATTCCTCGTCTCACCCCTCGGGTGGTGTCCGTCCCTCATTCAGCTCGGGTCCTCTACCAGAGGCCAGGAAGCTTGAGGGTTCTACGCAGTATCCTTGCTGTTCCCAGCACTGGACATTTCTGGACTGAGATGTCCGATGTTGTTCCCGGGATCTGTTGCAACCACTCATCTAGTTTGGGGGTCACTGCCCCGAGTGCTCCGACCACCACAGGCACGACTGTCACCTTTACCTTCCAGGCTCTCTCCAGCTCCTCTCTGAGCCCTTGGTATTTCTCGAGTTTCTCGTGTTCCTTCTTTCTGATGTTTCCATCATTGGGACCGCTACATCCACTACAACGGCTTTCCTCTGCCCTTTATCTATGAGATATCTGGTTGGTTCGCCATTACCACCTTGCCAGTCTGGATCTGGAAGTCCCACAGGATCTTCGCTCTGTCATTCTCCACCACCTTCGGAGGTGTTTTCCATTTTGACCTTGGGGTTTCCAGTCCATACTCCGCACAGATGTTTCGGTAGACTATACCAGCCACCTGGTTATGGCGTTCCATGTAGGCTTTCCCTGCCAGCATCGTACACCCTGCAGTTATGTGTTGGATCGTCTCAGGTGCCTCTTTGCACAACCTACACCTCGGGTCTTGTCTGGTGTGGTATATCTGGGCCTCGATGGCTCTGGTGCTCAGGGCCTGCTCCTGAGCAGCCAGGATGAGTGCCTGTGTGCCTCAGGCCAGCCCTCTCTAGCCACAGATAGGACTTCTTGAGATCAGCCACTTCAGTTATGGTCCGGTGGTGCATCCAGTGTAGTGGCTTGTCCTCCCATGATGGTCCCTCTTCCAGCATCTCATCCTCTGTTCCCCATTGTCTGAGACATTCTCTGAGTACGTCATCCGTTGGAGCCTTCTCCTTGATGTATTCATGGAGCTTGGATGTTTCATCCTGGACAGTGGCTCTCACACTCACTAGTCCCCGGCCTCCTTCCTTTCGGCTTGCGTACAGTCTCAGGGTGCTGGATTTGGGATGGAACCCTCCATGCATGGTTAGGAGCTTTCGGGTCTTAACGTCCGTGGTCTGAATCTCTTCCTTTGGCCACCTTATTATTCCTGCAGGGTATCTGATCACTGGGAGGGCATAGCTGTTTATTGTCCGGGTTTTATTCTTGCCATTGAGCTGGCTTCTTAGGACTTGCCTCACTCGCTGGAGGTATTTGGCCATAGCCGCTTTCCTTGTTGCCAGTTCGAGGTTGCCATTGGCTTGTGGTATACCGAGGTACTTGTAGCTGTCCTCATATGTCTGCTATTGTTCCTCCAGGGAGTGAGACCCCAGGGAGCCACTAGATAGCGGTAAAGAGCCGCGTGCTGCCGACCACCGACCTCAGGTAACAATGCTGACTTCTCCCCTGAACAGGGTGACAATCTCTCCGACTGAGGTAATTTCCAACCGTCTACCACCACCAACGTGGTGGGAAGTTCTTGGATCTCAAACGGTTGCCGCACACACCTGTTTGGATGAGGTAGCGAACCTCCACTCACACAATTACACAATCACTATTAAAGCACGTTTTATTTGAGTATATTTAACATCGATGTTGTTCTACATAAATGCAGAGTTTAAGTATGTACAGGACACCGCCGCCCTCAACAGTTTTAAAGACTCGACTCTGTCTATCTACCTGATAGGGACTAGTATGGCTCAGGGCTTGAAACAGCTTTAAAGACCACTCGGTCTGACCCGGCACGCAAACACTCATTCATCCTTTGAAGAGTTCCTTACCTACCAAGAGTACTCCCCTCTCTTCCGGCTTCGCGTCAACCCTCAGCCCCAGACGAGGAGCCGAAACCCAGCCCGAAAAGGGTGTTACAGCCGTGGCCATGGTCTTCCTGGCTGTCGAGTCATCTTCTGGAGGCATCAGGTAAATTGTGAACAAGCCCCCAAAAATGTCAGGCCCATCAATTTTACATATAGAAATAAAACACAAGGAGGAGACAGGAGACTCAATTCTGGTACCGGGGGGAACGAGGAGAAGCGTTAGGTTTCAGTTCTCTGCACGTCACCCAAAGATCTCCGCCCTCACTCCCTCATTTATTGGGAATCTACTACATAGGTGTGCCCAACCTAAAGGGTGGGGGCAGTTGAAGACACACTGAACTTGTTTGACTATGTGTGTGTATGTGAGTGTAAATTACATACATGTGTGCAATTGTTACAAAAACATCAACTTGCCGGTGGTGTTGAAGGCTCCATCCACTGTCCAACCTTGCTCCTGTTTAGTCTTAATACAGTACTTATCATGTGTCCCTCAACTGTCACACAGTGCACTAAGCACTAAGCAATGTGAGTACAGTATATATGAATTAAAAGCATTATGTCTTTATTAAAAGCAGAAGCGTTCTTCATTGCAGGCATCATCAATTTATCATTGCAGGCATAAGCGTTCTTCATTGCAAGCATAATCAATTTATCATTAATACTATGCAAATGTAAGATAACTAAAAACAATCAACCTAACAAAAGGTTGCTCACCAGTGTGGGTTATTTTGTGCGCTTGTAAGTTTCCCTTCTGAGAGAATCTTTGGCCACAAACTGAGCACGAAAAAGGTTTCTCACCAGTGTGGGTTCTTCCGTGCATTTGTAAGTTTCCCTGATGAGAAAATCTTTGGCCACAAACTGAGCACGAAAAAGGTTTCTCACCAGTGTGGCTTCTTATGTGCATTTGTAAGTTTCCCTTACGAGAGAATCTTTGGCCACAATCTAAACAAGCAAAAGGTTTTTCGCCAGTGTGGGTTCTTGTGTGTAATTTTAAGGTTCCCCTTTGAGAGAATCTTTGGCCACAAACTGAGCACGAAAAAGGTTTCTCACCAGTGTGGATTCTTGTGTGTATTTTTAAGTTTCCCTTACGAGAGAATCTTTGGCCACAAACTGAGCACGAAAAAGGTTTCTCACCAGTGTGGGTTCTTACGTGCTTTTTTAAGTCTCCCTTCCGAGAGAATTTCCAGCCGCAGTCAGAACAGGTGAACGGTTTCTCACCATTATCATCAGCAGTTGACGATGTGTTGTCTCTATCTGAGAGTGGAGCTAAGAGGCTATCTGCTTTTGGTTGTCCACAGCGGATTCCAATACCTTGTATAGTCATGTGTTGACATGAGCTGCTGTTTGGAGGCTCCGCCCCTCTGTCCGCCTCATTCATACTCTTCAGATGGACACCAGTCGATGGCAACTTGCAGATCCCCTTCTCCTCCTCCTCTTCTTTGACGTCGGGAGGCTCATCTACCTCCACTTTCGTGCAAGGGTGCTCTAGCTCCTCCTCTTTCTTAATGTAAGGGGCACGCTGCTCTTCTTCCTCTTTCATGGGAGATACCTCTTTTTCCTCCTCTTCCTCTTTAATATCAGAGGTCTCCGCATCCAGCTGCTCAGGACAAGCATCTTCGATGAGGTCTGAAAGACACAACAAGTCCAACACACGTTGAATTAAAGTTTAAATTTACAATGAAGCTTATTAGGAGAGTCAGATGAGTTCAAAACGCTACTTACAAACTGAAATGAGCAGAATCACATCTTGGTGGTGGATTTTTATTTTTATCCCTGGTGGTGAATTTATTTATTTTTAATCCATGATTATTTGCGGAAAGACTTGTACAGATTCTGACATTGCACATTGTGAGTGGTGGATCAGTCAAAAGCTGGACTGACTTCAATATTCATGATATAAAGTATTACGTTTTTGTGCTTTTAATGAATCTGATTATCAGAATCGGAAACGTCTTTATTGGCCAGGTATGTAGAACACACAAGGCTACACTACTATTATCATAAACATGAACATGACAAATAAGTCTCCTAATGTATAAAAAAAAAAAGGCTCCAAAGCCATGAAAAACCAAACCGTGCTTCCAGCTGCAGAAGGATGTGACCGTGTCCAAGGAGGCAGACATTTATCGGTCAACAAAATATTCTGTTCATACAGTATTAACTGAAAAACCCGTGCCGGACATCTCCTGTGTTGAAGAAAATGTTGATTTTCCTACAAATGTCTGTTGTGTGGATCTCCACAAGGCGCAGAGATCTTTTAATATATGGACATCAATGTCTTTGAAGGCTTTTATTTTGAAACTGGCCCTTGCAGCATGTGCAAGTATGAAAAATCGTGGCAGCTGGCTTGGCCACTCAAAAGACAGAAAATACAGCTTTGTGCTGTATAGTTAATTATGACATGAATAAAAGTAATTCGTGGATTTATAGCGTAAGAACGAGAAGCGACCAAACCTGCTCTGCGTGAGACAAATCGAGACTTCTTGAAAACAGCATCGCTCTCCTCTTTTGCCCCACAAAGTTGCTCCTCGTTCTCTGCTGTTCTTCCTGGGCGCATTTTTCAAGAAAACCACCACAGTTTCCGTTCACACTTGATCTCTGCTTCGCGACGAAGCGGCTAGCAAGCAGGGCTAAGTCAGCTAAACTAGGCCCAGAAACTTGAAATAATTATGTTCCAGTCCAATCAAGAAACGATGGTCGTCCTGCGTCGAGGCTAAAGTAATAAAACTCTAGAATAACATTTTGGTTCGTCTTCTTGTGATTTTTTTCACAAATAAATCCGTGTTGTAGTTTAGTGTACAGAGTACAGTTGCAGCATTCCAACAAAGATTGTACGGCAACACCTTTCGGACAAACTTCATGTCAACACGAGCATCGAGTCGTCATGAGAATAGTCCAAAAAGTATAATTGCATACTTTGCGTTTACGGTTAAATATTACGGTTTATTGTTATATTTCAATCGGCTGCGTCGCAGCTTATTCTTTCCAGTTATTACTGCGGTCAAGCCAGCCTCCACTCGCAAAATCGAAGTCAAGTGAGACGCCACTGCGATTGTCAATACTGTGCATTACGGTAATCTGTCGCCAGCGAGCGGCGTTGGCCACCTTCAAAATAAAAGAGACACCACTCATGCATAAACGTCATTTGTTTGGGTTAAAATAAATTAATAAAAGTATAAAATAAGTAATTTCTTGGCTTTTGGGTAAAGATTCAGAAATAGAACTCTGAGAACAGCACCAATAAGCGTTCTCAAGTGGAGATAGAAAATAAAGTCGATGGTAATTCTACATCAATTTCACCTCACATTAAAAAAATAATAATAATCTGGTTGATCGCGCAACCACACCAGGTTGTCGACACACTCGGGCACCCCAGGTATACAACCACAGTACAGGCATTCAGATCGAATGTTCCATTACCAATTAAAATGCCTCTCAAATATGACATTTTGAGCTCCTCTGCTTATTTCAAAATATTCTTGAAAATGAATTTCAGTTATCCCTCAATCAAACCAGACTGCAGGACACTAGAGCACTGCAGGTATCCAACAAGACCATTCGGATCTGATGACCGCAGCCAGTTATTTGACCGTGCTGCGATGCAGGAGACAGAAGAACGTAACGTGTTCTCATTTCGTTGAGGTACTGAAGATATCACCTATGTTATTTGTTTAGCTTAAAACTTTGTATCATAGACAGGTCGACCTTGACTATTAGGTCTCTGTCCTGAACATCCGCTACTTCAAACAAAGAATGTAGTTTGAAGCTGGGGTCCTATTTCCCCTTGAGTGATTAACAGCCCCCCAAGTGTTTTCTTTTGCGTCTCCCACCTTGGGAAAGTTCCTGAAGGCTGTCAAGTTCCCTAGAGGAGGAACTCTTGTCTCGAGATTTATGGACCAGCAGATATGGTCTGTACTTTGTCAAAATGCCAAGATTGAACTACATTGTTTCTGATTTTTACATAAGGGGAAGGACTGCCCGCCCCTAAATTAATATAATTAACATACTATGCCTATATGTACGTGTGACTGTAGTTGCTCGGGGCTTCCTGATGAAATCTGAGACTCACAGGAGCCCGAATCGATTCGTGTTGTGCCCTGAACGTTCAGTAAAACATCTTGCAAGAACTTCTCCATTTCCAGCCTCTGACTTTTGCACATCAACTCAGCCCGAATCAAACGAACACGCGGAGGACCTGGGGAAGTGGAGAACGGTCAAGGGATCCCGCCGTGTCGACAACAACACGCTTCCCCCTGTTTGATCATCCTCCAACAGTACCTTGGTGCGTTTGCGAGGCAAAAAGTTTGTAAAGTTGTTTGTCACTCCCAGCTGTGGTTTACTGGAATACCGACACGGAAAGCACAATCCGATAAAATATTTGGAATGGTCCGCGTCTGATTGTCATGATTTCGGTCCCCAAATTTTGTGTGACGTATAATTCGTGCGACAGCTCTGCGATGTTCGTCAACATCATCTCACTGTTTACTGTCCAAAATTAACACCTAACATGCGTCATGGTAAACTAGTTACCAATTACCTGAATATCGCCAGGGTTACGACGACGATCATGGCTGAATCAAGTTGGGACAAGCAGTGGGCACAGTTCAGCGACTACCCTCCTTCACGTGCATGTCACCCTTACTTCCCTTCCTGGTCTGATCCTCACACGCTGCATATGTTCCCGCGTGTTTTGATCTAGTGTGGCTCTTAAAGTGACAGTGCTACATTTGTTCAACAAGGAAGCTTTCACTACAAACGTCTAAATAAGGTTCACCTGGTTACAGTAAAATAATAAACACAACACATAACATAAAACACGGACAGTCGTGCAATCCTAACCACTTTTTCCTCATATGCTTTGTTGTTTAAAGCAGTTTGAGATGAAAGAGGAGAGAAACAAAGTGTCCTTTCACCAATGGATCAGAGATGTCATGCTCAAAATATGCACACGTCGGTTACAAGCTAAGTTTCAAAGTCAACAAGAAGCTGTAGCATCCATTGACGAAAAAAAGAGATTGGTTAACTTCTCCTGTCCCATGTAAATCCATTCCAATTCCAAGCGGCGACTCTCATTTCCAAATACGCATCTGTGCTTCGCGGCGACACTCCTCTCTCCTCATCCTCAACTTCAGCAGCCATCCATCCAGCCGCACCAACGCAGACTGTCCAACAGCGCCGACATCTCCACTGTGATTCGTGTGGCTGAATGTGGAGCAGCTTCGCATCGACACGAGGAAGTCTTCAAAGTCGATACGTTCCGGCGTGTTGGGTGGACACGAAACATGCGGAAAAACACAAATGAGCTCCCCTGCTGTACAGCTGTTTGCATGACCCACCAGTGAAAGCATTCAATATCCCAAACCACCATATCTTACTCTGAATGGGTCACAATGACGATTATTGGTTTTTCAAGTTGGGACGAGCAGCATACACAGATTTGATGGAGCTCTGCGGTGCGATCGCCTTGCTCGCACTTTAGGGAATCCTCTCCCTGAGTCGCTGACCACCACCGCTGGGGTGTACCAACATCCAGTGGCATCCCGTGAGCAGAACCCACCTCACCCGTCTCATTATCACGGAAAACCCCAGCAATGCGGTCAATTTATTCATCACCGCGCTCTCATCTTTGACCAACGACACTCCACTTATTTCCAAGATTCCTAAAATCCTGTTTGTTAGGAGTCTGTTCATTGTCCAGTGTAGTTCTTGGGCTGTTGCTGTGAGCAATGCACGCCCGGAAATCCTGTCTTCTTTCTCAGACTCAACTCCTCAGTTCAAAATGAACTGGCGGTTCAATGATGACATAACTCACCTGGAGGAACTCATGAGTTTGACCATTCGCCTGAACAACCGACTCCAGCAAAGATGCCGGGAACAGGAAACTTAAGGCCCTCGTACTGCGTCTGAGACCCTGCGCCGCGACTAAGCTTCCAAGAAGCCACAATGGAAAGCCAACCGTACGCTTGTCATCTTAGCGAAGGAACCGATGAAGCTGGCAGGTGGTCAGCAACTTCCTAAGGAGCAACGGTGGATAACAGAAACTAGTGCCTCACTGGTTAAGAATCTCACCGCACATCACCGGTTGCTACCAAACAATGTGGATGTTTGACTTTCTGGCTGTGCTTTTATGAATTCTTGAAAATGCATCTGTTGTCGGCGTGCCTCGGCTCCCACTTCTCCTTCTTTTTAACCATTGTTCTGGTTCCTTGGGAGTTCGGCACGACAGCTCTTTAGCACGAGTCATTTCGCTTGTTCACCTTTTGCATTTTTGCACACCGCACAAAAAGGTTTTTCACCCTGATGTCGCTTTCTCTTCATTGCCAGTCACTGTATTGATCGCTGGTAAAATACGAACAAAGTCGGGAGTAAACTAAATAAAACCAAGATTAGCATCTGGGGCTCTTTTTTTTCCACGACAAAGTTGTGGATACAAAGTATTGATTGGAGTGTCAAAGTAAAGCTTTATTGATTACTAACAGACACATATTGGTTTCATTTCGCACATTCTCTTGTCATTTAACCATTCTTTTCATTTCATTTTCAATACAAATGACCAAACCTCCTCTGAAAACTTATTAAAACAAACTACATTTAACAAAACAACTCCAAGCCAAATAAAAAGTAACTATAATGAAGAATCCAAATGTATTATAACCCCGATGAGAATGCTAGATTTTCTACAACAACAAACTTTTCAATGCAGTCAAGGAAAAGAAAAGTTCAGCAGCCCAAGATCAAGGTACATCAAATACAATCGGCCTGATGAAGCCTGCTCAGATGGGATGTGAACATTTCATTGATTATTGTTCATCTTATCAACACACTTATGATTCTGAATCTGATACTTCCAGGATAATCTTTGGCCACAAAATGAGCAAGCAAAGGGTTTCTCACCGGTGTGAATTCTTGTGTGCCTTTTTAAGCTTCCCTTGTGAGAGAAGCTTTGGCCACAGTCTGAACAGGTAAACGGTTTCTCTCCAGTGTGGATTCTGATGTGCTTTGTTAATGTTCCCTTCTCAGAGAATCTTTGGCCACAATTTGAACAGGCAAAAGGTTTCTCACCAGTGTGGGTTCGTACATGTTTTTTTAAATTGACCTTCTGAGAGAATCTTTGGCCACAATCTGAACAGGAAAAAGGTTTCTCACCAGTGTGGATTCTTGTGTGCTTTGTTAAGTCTCCCATCTGAAAGAATCTTTTGTCACAAACTGAGCAGTAAAAAGGTTTTTCACCAGTGTGAGTTCTTGCGTGCTTTGTTAAGTCTCTCTTCTGAACGAATCTTTTGTCACAAACTGAGCAGGCAAAGGGTTTCTCACCAGTGTGGGTTCTTGTGTGCTTTATAAACACTCTCTTCTGGGAGAATCTTTGACCACAACCTGAGCACGAAAAAGGTTTCTCAGCAGTGTGTACAATTGTATGACGTTTTAAGTGTTGCTTCTGAGAAAATTTTTGGCTACAAAGTGCGCATGAAAAAGGTTTCTCAGCAGTGTGTGTTCTTGTGTGATTTACTAATGTTCCCTTATGAGAGAATTTTCGGCCACAGTCTGAGCAGGAAAAACGCCTCTCACCAGTGCGCGTTCTTATGTGACTTTTTAAGTTTCTCTGACGAGACAATTTCCGGCCACAGTCTGAACGGGTTAACGGTTTCTCACGGGTGTGAGTTCTCGTGTGTAATTTCAAAGCATTCTTATCAGCAAACTTTTTCTCACGCCGAGGACATTTCCAGGGTTTGTTGTCAGTGTGACATGTGAGATCACCATCAGACTTTTTATTTTCATCAGCAGCATTTGACGAGATGTCACTATCTGACAGTGGAGCGATGAGGCCGTCTGCTTGTGATGCTCCATGGTGGTCACAATCACCTTTTATTGTCATGCGCTGACACGAGCTGCTGCTTGGAGGCTTCGCCCCATTTTGATCTTTATCTAAATTCTTTGAAGGGACACAAGTCAATGGCAACTTGCTGATATCCTCCTCCTCCTCTTCTTTGATATCGGGCGGATTACCCACCTCCACTTTGGTGTCAGGGTGCTTAAGCTCCTCCTCTTTTTTCATGTAAGGGGCCTCTTGCTCCTCTTCCTCTTTAAAGTAGAAGACCTCCTTTTTCTCCTCTTCCTCTTTAAAGTGGGAGGGCTCTGCATCCAGACGCTCAGGACAAGCATCTTTGCTGAAGTCTGAAAGACACGAGAAGACCAACACACATAATGATGTATTATTACACAGAGTACAGTGTTAACAAGGTTGCCAAATTTGATTGCAGGATTTTTCCTGCGTTCAAAATGGCGTGGCGGCCGCCTCCAGCTCATTTTCTGCCACGCCCAGCCAAACTGATTGATCTCGCTCAACACAATACAAAGCTCCAGCTGTGCTGAATGAGCGCTTGATGTCCTTCTGCAGCAGCGATGTATTTTAACTGCTATTGCAGGGTTGCACTACTATGGAGGCGCGATATCAACAGCAGTGCACTGGAATGACCTGAAGCAACTACAGAAGAAACAGATGGAATCGTGTTTGAACGCCCCGCTAGTCGGTATGGTTGGCATCCTGATTTTTCCTGGTGGGTGGCACAAAGAGGTAAAAAATGCCTGTTTTTTGCATCCAAACATGTTGTGTTTATTGAAATAAAAGTTTACAATTTGGAACATCACAACGGAAAGACCTTGTGTATGTGATTGAAACTTTTTTTTCCTCTTTTTATATTGTCTCAAAAACACATGAGCCAATGGCTTTGACAAGAAGTGGCTCAAGTATGGATCAGGCACACTGAGGAAGTCATTCACAGTTATTTATGCCAAAAAGCACTGTGCCCCAAAACAACAGGCAATTGCTGCCACCCAAGTGAGACAACTATTCACCAACTACACATGAATGCATCCAAAAATCTCTGAGTGGATAAAATAAGGCTCCAAAGTCATTAAGAATAGTGCCTTCCTTCCAGCTACAGGATGGTGTGAGTGTGTCCAATGGGGCTGACATTTAACGGTCAACGAAATGTGTTTGTTCGTTCACTATTGACTGAAAAACATGTGTCGGGCATCTGCTGTGTTGAAGAAAAAGTAGATTTTTCCATTACGTGTCTGTTGTGAGGATCTACAAAGGGCGCAGAAATCATTTAAGTAATCCAGTCAAACCTCGACCAAATCGATTTTCGACCAAAATTTTTGAGTTTTTTTATGCCTCGGATTACGACCGAAAATCGGTTCTCGACCAAACTAAGCAAACCTGAATACGTCACTCGACTCCCCTCGGCTTCCGGTTCTTGACCAAACTGAGCGCACTTGAATGCGCCACTCGACTCCTCTAGACTGTCTTACACGAGGAAGTGACGCTTCCTCGGGTAGATGAAGAAATGACAGATCCATTGTGAGCAGACGTGTTCAACAAAGATAGAAAAAAAGATTGTCCATTGTGAGCAGACGTGTTCAATAGAGATAAAAAAAGAGCATCCACTGTGTTCAATAAAGATAAAAAAACAAACGTGTTTGTTGAGATCTCCGCAAATAGGACTGTTATTTCTGCATGGCACCAAAGAAAGCAAGTGGAAGTAGTAAAGCTGGTGAAAAAAAGAGCAAAAGAAAGCAAGTGGAAGTAGTAAAGCTGGTGAAAGAAAAGAGGAAAATACTGCGCAAAACTATTGAATTTAAGAAAGATTTGATCGTGAAACATGAATCAGGTGTGCGTGTGTCTGTGTTGGCGAAGGAGTTCGGCATGCTGAAATCAGCAGCATCCTAAAAAAGAAAGACCATCTTAAAGTCAATGATGTGGCTAAAGGATCTCGTGTGTTTTGGGTCGAAAACCGAGGTTTGACTGTAAATGGACATCAATGTCTCTGAAAGCTTTTATTTTGAAACTGGCCCTTGCAGCATCTGCACGCATGAAAGTATGAAAAATAGTGGCAGCTGGCTTGTCCACTCTCGACAGAAAACACAACTTTCTGCTATGAAAATGGTTAATAATGACAGGAAAAAAGTACTTCCCCGATTATGGAGTCATAACGAGAAGTGACCAAACCTGCTCTGCGTGAGCCAAATCGACACTTCTTGAAAACACCGCCGCTCTCCTCTTTTGCCCCACAAAGTTTCTCTTCGTTCTCTGCTGTTCTTCTTGGGCGCATTTTCAAAGAAAATCACGACACTTTACGTCCACACTTGACCTATGCTTCGCGACGAAGAGGCTAGCAAACCAGGTTAAGTAAGCTCAATTAGGTCCAGTTGCTTGCGATAATGATGTTATTGTCTAATAAAGTAACTGTGTTCGTTCTGCGTCAAGGCTAAAGTATATTGAGCTTTAATTCGACAAAAAAGTGGGTTAGAGTTCTCTATTTTGACTATTATTATGATTATTTTAAACTGAAGCGGTCGAGTAGTTCGGCATGCGGAGATACAGCTACAGCTAGCGAACAACAATGTACGGCAACACCATTCGGACAAAAATTCTGTAAGCGGAAGAAGCGCCTTGTAATGGGAATTACAGTATACAAAACCTTATTTTTTTAAACGTTTGAAAGGCTGAAGTTTATGTGTATTTTAAATGTGATCGGTCCTCATTCAAGTTATTTTGCCGTGCTGCGATATACGAGGTTAAATAACGTGTCGTCATCTTTTGACGTAATCTGTTGTATACTGTCAATTGAGGGGTTCGTTGTTTTTCAGTGGATGGCTCTTCTGTACGAATGACAAAAGGAGAGATGGAATCCTTTAATGCGGTTTATTAAAAGGAGAAAAGAAAAAAAACGTCTGCACTTCCGAACGGATGAACGAGAACACCCCCCCTTAGTCACGAAAATACTTCTTGCTTCTCTTTAGCCAATCAGACGCAAGCAACATAAGAATGTTTCAACAATTATTAAACATAATGTAATTTAGATAACTAGAACATAAAATAATATAATGCTCAAATATAAAATGAAAATAATTAAGAATTTAACATAAGATGACATATACCCTCATTCTCCCCAATCAGTTTCGTTCTGCACTCTCAATGTCAGTTTTGGTGGAATTTGATGGATTAAAAAAAATCTGATATATTTGTTTGTTTAAAATAGACATAGTCGATTATTCCCTAATTACCGAGTCCATTTCATACCTGTCAACTTTTCGGAGCGCCAACCTGTATAAACTACCAAAAAAATCCTTATAAAGAGCAAAAAATCCGTATAACATACCAAAGCATTTTATATGTCAAAAATAACGGCAGAAAAAAACCCACGGAATTTTCAATGATATTTATTGTAGATCTCCATAATACAATGTCTGGTTAATGTCTAATCATCATTCTACTTAGTGGCATTACTGTGTTCAGAGTTGTATTCCTGCGTTACTTTTTTCACCAACTCCAAATGATTTGGAGTTGGTGGGAAAAAAACCCGGAAATTTTCAGAATCCGTATGATTTGTGCGATACGGCCATATACGTAAGATTCACCACAAAATCCGTATGAACTATGGCTAAACCGTATGAGTTGACAGGTATGCCATTTTCTTTCATTTTGCTTCCAATATTTGGAGCCTCAAATTAGCCTTAGAGAGGAAGAAAATCAATTCAACAGTTAAAAAGAATGCTTGGTGTGTTGAAAAATCATGAAAAAAAACTTCACCATCCATTCTCCGAACCCACTGTAATGCCTTTCAATGCGGAAAGAAGGATGCACGCAGTCGCTGATGTAATCCGTCGTTTTTAATAAACAAAAGGAGCAATAACACACACATTCATAGGAGTTGCTGTCAGCCACAACTCACGCCCATGCGCTCCACACTCAGACTAACTGCCGAGCCAATATTCCCCCGAACCTGGCTCCTCCCCTCTCTGACGTCACATGAATACAAGAAACAGATATTACACCACTTTGCAGCATTAGCGTAAGTTTCGAAATTATCTTGGGTGCCAAGAATGAAGAAAATAAATACCACTGTGGTGATTTATTCCGATGTAGTTCACTCTCACATACCAGAAAGTCTCAAAAAAGAACTTCCTGCCTTCAAACTGAACTTAAAAGTTGATTTTGCCTTTGCGTTATTTCATTGCGGGCAGCCCGGTAGTCCAGTGGTTAGCACGTCGACTTCACAGTGCAGAGGTACCAGGTTCAATTCCAGCTCCGGCCTCCCTATGTGGAGTTTGCATGTTCTCCCCGGGGTGGGTTTTCTCCGGGTACTCTGGTTTCCTCCCACATCCCAAAAACACGCATGGCAGGCTGATTGAAGCACTGTAAATTGTCCCTAGGTGTGAGTGTGGGTGTGCATGGTCATTTGTCTCTCTGTGCCCTGCGATTGGCTGGCAACCAATTTGGGGTGTCCCCTGCCTACTGCCCGAACACAGCTGAGATACGCTCCAGCACCCCCCGCGACCCCAGTGAGGATGAAGCGGTTCGGAAGATGTAGGTATGTATATGTTATTTCATCGCAATTCAGCGTGTCGTCCAAGCTAGTGTAGAGAAGTGTTCTGTGCCGGGAATATTCTGCCGATTATATCCACAATTATCTTGCTTTCCTTGACCATTCGACTTTGATCAATTTTCGAATCGCCTGATCCTAACAAGGGTTGCAGCCGTGCTGGAACATATTCCAGCTGACTTTAAACAGTAAGCGGGGTACATCCTGAACTGGTTGCCAGCCAATTGCAGGGCACACAAATTCGTACAACCATTCGCGCTCACAAAGACAACTTTATTGGCCAGCAAACAGTACAATGTATCAAACAACAATACATATTGCTAAATCATACATTTGACATGAGTAAATGGAAAATGTCCATTTTATTCAGGATCGCATCCGATAAAAGATGATTAAACACATATCTCGAAAAGTGGGTGCTATACAATCAAGGATAGTTCAGTTAAAAAAACAACAATAATAATAATGAAAATACAAATGACCAAACCTCTTCTGAAAACGAATTAAAACAAACGACAGTACATTGAAAAATGCCACACCCCCATAAGACAACTATGATGAAAAATCCAAAAGTGTTAGAACCCCCATAACAATGCTAGATTTTCTAATTCGCACAAAAATATAATAATAATAATAATAATAATGATAATAATAATTATACGTTTCAATGCAGTGAAGACAAAGAAAAGTTCAGTATCCCAAAAAGAAGGTACGTACATAAAATACAATCAGCCTCAGTGCGGGAACTGATGAAACCTGCTCAGATGAAAGGTGAAAACGTCATTGATAACTGTTCATCTCATCAACACACTTGTGATTCTTAATTTGATACTTCCACAAGAATCTTTGACCACAAACTGAGCAGGAAAAAGGTTTCTCGCCAGTGTGCGGTCTTCTATGAGCAATTACGTGTCCCTTCTGAGAGAATCTTCGGCCACAATCAGTACAGGCAAAACGTTTCTCACCCATGTGGGTTCTTGTGTGTCTTCTTAAATTTCTTTTATGAGAGAATTTCCGGCCACAGTCTGAACAGGTGAACGGTTTCTCACCAGTGTGAGTTCTCATGTGTGGTTTCAAAGCACTCTTATCGGTAAATGTCTTCCCACACCGAGGACATTCCCAGAGTTTGTTGCCAGTGTGACATGTTCGATCACTCTCAAACTCGTCATCTTCATCCTCATCATCAGCATTTGATGACGTCTTGTCACTATCTGCTAGTGGAGCTAAGAGGCCATCTGCTTCTGATTCTTCCGGTGGCTTCCAACACTATGTGTTGACATGAACTGCTGCTTGGAGGTTCCGCCCCTCTGTCCGCCTCATTTATACTCTTCAGAGGGACTCCAGTCAATGGCAACTTGCAGATCCCCTTCTTTTCCTCCTCCTCTGCCTCCTCTGCCTCCTCCTCCTTGTCTTTGATGTCGGGGGGCTCATCCACCTCCACTTTCATGCAAGGGTGCTCTAGCTCCTCCTCTTTTTTAATTCAAGGGGCCTGCTGCTCCTTTTCCTCTTGAATGTTAGAGGGCTTTGCATTCACCCACTGAGGACAAACATCTTCACTGATGTCTGAAAGACACGAGAAGACCAAGACATGTGGAACTATGGTTTATATTTACATTGAAGGTTATAAGGAGAGCCAGATGAGTTCAGATTATGATGTACAATTTGGCATTAACAAATTCAGTTCCCGATTGTGGATTTTTCAATTTTATTTGTACCTTGGTTATTTGTGGAAAGACTTGTACAGAATCTCACATTGCACAGTTTCGAGCGGTGAAATCAAAAGTAGTACTGGCCTCGAATAGTCATCATGCTCTACATTTTGGTGTTTATTTCATACTTTGGGTCTATATACTGTATTATTTAAGACCCTTTCAGAAATGATTGGTATGAATGCATTCAAGGCTATGATAGTGTACGAACCACTAAAATCAACATATGCGAGAGCAAAACATTGTGTTATTCCACGACACAATTTTTCAAGTAACTTGTACATTTGACAAAACACAGAGCAGAGTGTTAACGGGGCAGCCAAATTTGAATGCATCTAAAAACAACATCAACATCCTTAGGGGCCGGTACCGGCCCCCAACGATGTTCAATCAGGCCCGCAGGACAATTTAAAAGTGAAAAAATAAAAGACAAGCAATGAATATTTTTAATAAGATGCCATTTGTAGATTATCCGCTAGGGGGCACACTGTTCTGATCAGAGTATACGACAACATTGTTTTTATCAGTGAAGAAGAAAACAGCAGTCTCAAGTCTCTCACTGAGACAGACCCAACAGTCTCTCACTGAGACAGACCCAACACAGCAGACGGTTTATACCAATGCTTGTTTATACCAGAACAAAGGAAAGACGTGAAATTTTGGTTATTCATATATAGCATAGTATGGTCTGTATTGTGGCTTATGTGCGAAAACTGCAATTCTAGAAGAAAGATTGGTTAATTTTATTTTTTTATTTAAATTTTTTAAAATGAAGCTGTGGAGTAGTTTGGTGTGCGGGCGCCCAACTGCAGCGATCAAAGAACAATGTAACGGCAAGTCCCTTCGGACAAACATCGTGACACCACAGGAATCGAACTCGAGAAATGATTACATTACTACAAGGACTTTAAAATACCCTGATAGGACTTTGATTTGTTGCGTTTTTGGTCCCTTTTAAACATGCTCGGTCACGATGTCCCCATTCCATTTAGTTTACCGTGCTGCGATGTAGAATTTAACATCCATCCATCCATCCATTTTCCGAACCGCTTGATCCTCACTAGGGTCGCGGGGGGTGCTGGAGCCTATCCCAGCCGTCTTCGGGCAGTAGGCGGGGACACCCTGAAGTGGTTGCCAGCCAATCGCAGGGCACACATACATGAACAACCATTCGCGCTCACAGTCACACCTCGAGACAATTTAGACTAGGGGTCGGGAACCTTTTGACTTAGGGAACCATGGAAGCAAAATATTTGGAAATGTATTTCAGTGAGAGCCATACAATATAGTTTATTTTTAAAGTGAATTCGACAAAATGTCAGTATAATACGCCTCTGAATGTATTCTTTTAAATAATTGTGTTAGGCGGAGAAAAAAAATAGTGTGTTTCCGGTAACGCGACCCACCGAGAATTTCTACGTCGAAAATGCCGACCGTAAAATTTTGTTTTTTTCAAACAACCCTCTACATTGTTGTGTAGAGGGTTTACATTGGTGCAAACTCTCGCGATATTCACGTTGAGCGCATGCGTCCTTTGCTCTGTCGTCTGTCAAGAACATTGAATCATGCAGGGATGGCAATTTTCCGCGGATACGCGGAAATCCGCCGTTTTATTTCTTAAACAGATCATTTTTGTGAATCGTCTAAATCCGTTGAGAAAATTTTAGGGGGGGGGGGGGTCAGGTACCTTATCGTCGAGTTTTCACGAGCTCTCCCGATCAGTCTTTCCATCTTCCGATTGTAAACAGCCCTGCGATTGGACGTGTATGATGTCTTACTTGTTGTGATTGGTCGCTATATCGGCAAATGCAAATCACAACCAATCCGTGTTCGCCTTCCTAAAACCCTTTCTCGCGAATGCCGAATGTGATCGAGACTCGCGACGAAGCTAAAGTGTGTCAGATAGATGCAGATCTGAAAAACACGTTTCGCACTGTATACTCTCAAATATGTAAAGTATAAATACTGTTTGCATTTTTAAATAATGCTGGTCCCCACATACACATTCACAAAAATTCCTAAAGTGAGGCAAATCCTCCCTTCTCTTTTCACCTTTCGCATGGCGTTTATGGTCCCCTTTAACCATGAAAAACGAGGGATCCTGTTTTATGGTTAAAGCTTGATCACCACATTCCTCACCAGCACACGTGTTTCTTGACCTTATCCTTCTAGAGACTCTTTTACTAAAAAATAAGCAGGATAAAGTTTTCCCCCTTTTGTGGATTCTCATGTGTTGATTTACACAGCTCTTAAATGCAGAGGTATTCACACAATCACTAACCTGCGTTTCGCGTTGCGCTTAAGTTTGTTTGAAAGACGTTGCCGTACATCGTTGTTGCGGCCTGTACCGACGCCGAACACACTACTTACACCCGCTTCACTTAATTAAAAATTGGACGCTTCAAAATACCACCCCTCTTCTTTCACTACACCTGAACGCACGGAAGTCTCGATGCAGTATGTAAATCCTCTATTGGACGATAACATTCGCTCAAGCTTTTTGGCCTAGTTTACTTACTTAGCCTAGCTTGCTAGCAAAGACGCATTTCGTCGCCCTGCAGAGATTGAGAGTGAGTGTGAAATGTAATGACTCATGTAAAAATGTGTGCAGGGGAACGGCAGATTACGAGGATGATTTGCTCGGGGCAAAAGAGGAAGATGACGCTGGTTTCGAGAGGTTTCGAGTTTGGTCGACCAAAGCAGGTTTGGTACTTGTCATTCTTTCGATCGATTGCAGGGGCCACCAACCGTTTTAAAAGTGAGAGCTACTTTTTGGTCGCTGCTATGGGCTACCACTTTACACAATTCTGAAATAACGCATTTGCGCAGATTTCGTTTTATTAATGTTTTAATGATGTCTCTTCATACCTAAAACGGGACCAAGATGGCTGCTGGTCAGACACTTCCTATCGACAAATATCATGAAGGTGATTTGTCATCCAATCTCCTTGTGATTTTTTTTTACTTTACAAGAAAGTAAAGCTTCAATTTGCATGATTGCTTTCTGGTATTTTTGACGATTTGAGCTCTTCCTGACATGTGCTTGACATTTTTTTAAATTTTGTACATGCAAATACTTCATGTTTTTTCTACTTTCTTCCCTCCAAATGTTGCTGCTGTAAATTGCGAATTTCTCCATTGTGAGACAAATAAAGCTTTTGTTATCTTACAAACAGTGAAACTGGATTACCTAAAATCTCAGCAAGCCCCCCTCCCCGCCCCATAGCTTCTTCAGGTTTTTAAAAATATATATACTGTATATATTTTTTAAAGTATAATTTTGAAAACAACAGACGACATGACAGCAAAGAGCATGGAAAGGTTTTTTTAAAATCTCAACTTCATGTCAGAGGAATTTAGTCAAGTCAAATCAAGATTTATTGTCAAATATGCTCTTTGTGCAACATACACCGCAGGTGGAATTACTTTTTTCTCTTAACCACAGTGCAAACATGTAGTGCATTGAAACACACACGGCTAAAAATAAGGGCGGCAAACTGAACTGCATAAAAATACATAAAGACCAGTGTTGTGTCCAAGGACCGGCAACGCGAGGCCAAGGCCAAGGACTTGACTCCGAGGCCAAGGCCAAGGCCAAGGCCAAGGACTTGGAAAATTTTCCGGGCCAAGGACTTGAGAAATTTTCCGAGGCCAAGGACCAAGGACTTGCCTCCGAGGCCAAGGACCAAGGACTGATTTTGAAACTGAGGCCTTGCTGAGGACATGTATAAAACAATGCTATCATATCACTTGGCAGGTCTTCATGATTTGCAACACCCCTCCATCATAACCCCTTGCACTCCCTAACGCTTGAATGAAGTGTTTTTATTCAATGAGTAGAACAGTCAGGGTATGTGTGATTTATACTGAAAAAAAAATCATGTGGTATACATTTATGAATTAATGTTTTGGTGCAGTAGTTTCTTAATATGAAGTAAATCAACACTCAACAAGCATGACACAACACAAGTTGAGAAATGACTTTGCATATAAGTCAATCACTGAGTGCAGAAAAAGCGGTAATCTCTCAGTGATAATTTTACAGTTTACCGGCAGCGAGTCCCAGGGACTTGCTGATCAGAAAAGTATGAGTGCCATTATGCATTGAGAGAGTCCCAAATTTCAAATTCTGAAAGGGTCTACTTATTCAATTGCATATGATAACACAAACAATGACATATACATGCAATGATAAACAAATGCTGCAAAATTTTAAATAATTCAGGAGCAGGCCTGAGGATTTCGGAAATTCATGGTAACCGTTTTTCGGTTCCGTCGGATTACCCAATGGGAAACCACGATAACAAATGTTGGGTTCCGTAAACGTTCATCATGGGAACCCATTTTTCTATTTTGACCGATATTGATAATCAAGAATTCCGAAACTCAAAAGTCTAATGTTTCAAGGGTCAATGTTTGAAAACGATGCATTAACAATGAACATTACATCAGTAGCTGTGTACTCCAGGTTTATTCCAAAAAATAAATGGATCAAAAACGGGTGTACTCATGTGGCATCATCAGAGTATTTTTTCCAATCTCACACTGCAAAGATTAATTGACTGGTGATCATTAATACAGGTAAGTTTTGATGTGTCTTGACATCCTCTTCCCAAGACGATGCATGTGTAATCTCCGATCAATTTGACGAAAGAATTTAACACGTCATCATTAGTTCCACCAACAGTTAACATTAGCATGACTACACCTTGTGACGAATGTTTTATTCATAAAGTTAACATGCTACAACCAGTAAATTATAGAATAACCAATACTGTTTCATAAGATTTTTCACAGTGATTAGCCTACAAATCTAATATTAGACCAATTTGCCTCGTAATCGTGCCTCGCGTCGTATTTCGCTCTTGCGTTCTGTGCATACGTCACATGTGAGTTTAGTGAGAAAATATTGTGGAGGGCCGGGCCAAAAGTTAGAAATCTACTCCTGATTTCGATTTTATTTCTATGTTGAAATAAGTGAATGACATTGTTTACAGAAGCTGATAAGAGTATGTATTATTTCTAGATAATGAAAGTGCAGTTATTTTACAGAAAAATGATTTCTTCAGTGAAATTATGCAAAACAATTCTAATTGTGCAACACTTGTAACTCTTTTTCAGTAAGATGAACACTACAATGCTTTCTGATTTTAAATTTCCCATGAAGATAGCACAATTGTCTTTGTATGGCAGTAATAATGTAACAGAACTCACATTTTTTTGTCCTAACTGCCAAACAATGTAGAAAAAATATAAGCAAGCATGTTTCAGTGTTTTGATTTTTTTCTTGTTCAGGAGAGATCAATCTAGCCCAGGGGTGGGCAAACCTTTTGGCTCGGGTGCCACATTGATTTCTAAATTTGACAGGTGGACCGGGTCAGCACAAGATACGGTACATATAAAAAAATGTATATGTTGACAGTCCATACCAAACATCCACAGAACAAAAATATTAAAGTATTACCGTACTTTTTTTTTTTTAAATGAGAACAGTGAAACAACTGTGATGAACGTCCAAGTATGTTAACAACATACTGTACATGTGTGACAACACAAGCAACAAAGTGCAACAATATATTGCCCATAAGCTGCAGCATACAGTACAGTTATACTGTATGACAAAATATAACAAAATTAGGACTATTTTCTCCCAAATGAGACACGTAAAAGACCTGGTGGCTTTCTTTCCGCTCACTGTCTCGAACTTGACCTCCCCTCGATCACCACACATGACAGCGTTGCTCAGCTGATGTCGTGCATCGAACTTTTGAAGCCAGCCACGGGACGCTTCGAAGTCTTCGATGCCCATACTGCTATGGAAATTGATTGCTCTCTTATTAGCGGTCCGGTTTGCGGTAAATTTTTAGCACGATAACAGTCAAACCATTTCAGGAAACGTTTATTTATTCGACTGTCCGTCGAGCCGCCTACAATTCACCCTGAGCATGGAAACACCCAGAATCGGACTGAGCAAGAATCACTTCCTTGTTTTTCGAAGTCTCGTAGATTTGAGTCTTTCAGACTCCATGCGTCTCTTGAATGTTTCGTACTTTGTAACCCGCTTCGTTTAATCAGGTGCACTTCACTTACTGTTCCTCTTCGTTTGGATGCCATGATCTACAGGACGTAAAAATGTTCGCAATTCCAGTAAAACTCACTGCAATAAAGAGACACTTGCATGTCGTCGTTTTGCAATCAATGATTGCAAATAGCGGTGCGGACACACTTATTCCGTCGTATCGAGCGGAGTTACTTAATTTAGCGCTACTACTGCGGGCTTCCGTATCGTCTCCCCCTCCCTCCCTGTGCTCTGCAACTTCAAGTAACTGCGCCACCTGGCGTTGAAATGCCTGTCATTACAAGTCCAAATGAAATGAATACAATCATTTACATCGAACCTTAATTGTGTACTGTGCCAACCATCGGCGGGCTAGATTAAAAAGACCAGCGGGCCGGATCCGGCCCGCGGGCCGTAATTTGACCAGGTTTGCTCTAATCCCTCATTGTATCCGAGGACCGGCAATCCGACTTGACTCCGAGGCCAAGGCCAAGGACCAAGGACTTGACTCCGAGGCCAAGGCCGAGGA
Source organism: Hippocampus guttulatus (assembly GCF_054856545.1). Taxonomy (NCBI): domain Eukaryota; kingdom Metazoa; phylum Chordata; class Actinopteri; order Syngnathiformes; family Syngnathidae; genus Hippocampus; species Hippocampus guttulatus. The sequence continues at coordinate 12,311,656 of NC_141278.1, forward strand.
CCAAGGACCGCCCTTCGGTCCTCGAGCCGGTCCTCCTCGAGGAACACATCTCTGATAAAGACATAAATATGCGGTATAAATATGAGCAAATAAAACAATAAATAGCAAACAACAGACAACCAAGGGCACTTGTGATTATTGCACGTTCAAGTTTAGGTAGTGAATTGTTTTAAGTGCAATAATCGGATGTTAAATGCTGAGGGAGGGTCACCGTCTGTGGCAGGAGGCAGTGGTGGTGGGGTTGGAGGCAGAACATTGAGGGAGTTGAGTCTCCTGACCGCCTGGTGGAATAAGCTGTTCTTGAGCCTGCTGGTTCTAGCACAGAGACTCCGCAGTCTCCTCCCCGACGGCAGCAGGTCGAAGAGGCTGTGAGATGGGTGGGCAGGGTCACCTGCGATATGGATGGCTTTGCGGGTCAGACGAGAATTGTAAATGTCCGCGAGTGGAGGAAGACAAACACCAGTGGTCTTCTCAGCTGCTCTCACAATGCGCTGCAGACTCTTTGGGCAGGACATGGTGCAAGCGCCGTACCACACGGTGATGCAGCTGGTCAAGATGGTGCCACTATACAGAATGTCTGCTTCATGGGGGGCAGGGCTCTTGCTCTCCTCAGTTTGCGGAGGAAGTACAGGCGCTGGTGGGCTTTTTTGGCCAGTGAGGTAGTATTTAGGCTCCAGGTCAGGTCTTCAGAGATGTGCACACCAAGGTGCTACTCACCATCTCCACTGCAGTACCATCGATGGTCAGCGGAGCATGCTGGGTGTGCGTTCTCCTGAAGTCCACAGCAATCTCCTTCGTTTTCTCCACATTCAGGTCTAGATGGTTGTCTTTGCACCACAAGGCCAGCCTGCTCACCTCACTCCTGTAGATTGTCTCATCATGGTTGTTGATGTCGTCCGCAAATTTAATGAAGAGGTTGGAGCTAGATGAGGGAGTGCAGTCGCGGGTCAGCAGAGTGAAGAGGAGGGGGCTCAGCACACATCCTTGCGGGGGCCCCGTGTTCATCATAATGGTGCCGGAAGTATTTCTGCATACCCGAACTGCCTGTAGTCTCCCCGTCAGGAAGTCCAGCAGCCAGTTACACATGGAGGTGTTGAGCACCAGGTGGTCCAGTTTGTGTTTAGCAAAGTGGTTCTATAACAGGTGGAGCTCCTTGAGATCCATCCATCCGTTATCGGAACCGCCGCTTCAAACCATTGTCTAATTTCAAAAGAAAGAAAAAAAGGGATGCGTTAATCCTGCGGACACAACTTTCACTCTCTAGTGCTGGATCTTCTAAAATGTGAAAAAAAGAAACACACAAAACCCAACCTCAAGTCTGACACTCTTGTCAACTTTTGTCACCGGTCTTTTAATAACATTTGATATAACCTTATGCGGGCAGATAAACTACAGCAACCTCTTTGGGTCGATCGTTTTGCCACTAAACACCTTTTTACCTTTTTATTGTAATAGCCTAAAGTTCCAATTGACCTTGAGTATTAAATATAAACAACCATGCAAAAATTCAAAGTTTAAACATGAGAATTAATATTAAACGTTTTGTCTTTGTCTTCTTGTGTTTTGAAGACGTCAGTGAAGATTTTGGTCCTGGAAAGCAGGATCCAGAGTCCAACCACATGAAGGAGGAAGTGGAAGATGAAGAGCTCCCCTGCATTCAAGAAAAAGAGGATCCAGACCCTCTTCTCATTAAAAAGGAGGAAGAGCACACTCACATCAAAGAGGAGCAGGAAGAGCACCTCCTCACCAAGGATGGAGAAGAAGAGCCTCCCTACATCAAAGAGGAGGAGAAGGAGTCTATTTTCAAGTTGCCATTGACTAGTGGCCCTTTGAAGAGTGAAGATGCTGGTCAAAATGAAGCGTGCGGAGGGGTGCGACCTCCATGCGGCACCATCTCAAGTCAACACGTGACATCAGAATGTGATGGAGGATCACAAGCAGATGACCTCTCACCGCCACCGTCAGGTGGTGATGACATAACGCAGCATTCTACTGAGACCGGTGATGAACCGTCTGAAGGTGATCTGACATGCGAAAGTGACAAACCCTGGAAATGTTCTCAATGCGGGAATAGTTATGCTTATGAGTGTAGTTTGAAGAGGCATATGTTTAGCCACACTGGTGTGAAACCGTTTTCGTGCTCAGTTTGTGGCCAGACATTCTCCCAGAAGGGGACCTTAAAAATACACACAAGAACTCACACTGGTGAGAAACCTTTTGCCTGCTCAGTTTGTGGCCAAACATTCGCTCAGAAGGGAACCCTAACTATACACACAAGAACTCACACTGGTGAGAAACCTTTTGCCTGCTCAGTTTGTGGCCAAAAATTCTCTCAGAAGGCACACTTAACAGTCCACACAAGAACCCACACTGGTGAGAAACCTTTTACTTGCATAGACTGTGGTCAAGTATTCTCTATGAAGGCAAGGTTAATTCGGCACACAAGAACCCACACAGGTGAGAAATCTTTTGCCTGCACATCTTGTGGTCAAAGATTTTCAGATAAGGAAACCTTAAGACATCACAGAAGAACCCACGCTGGTGAGAAGCCTTTTTCCTGCACAGACTGTGGCCAAAGATTCTCTCGGAAAGGCGACTTGGAAGGTCACACAAGAGCCCACACTGGCGAGAAACCTTTTTCCTGCACAGACTGTGGCCGAACATTCTCTCACAAGGTAACGTTAAAACGTCACAAAAGAAGGCACGCTAGTCAGAAACCTTTTGCCTGCTCATTTTGTAGCCAAAGATTTTCAGAGCAGACATCTTTGAGAAATCATACAAGAACCCACACTAGTGAGAAGACTTTCCTGCACAGTTTGTGGTCAAAGATTCTTTCAAAAGGCATACTTAAAAATACACACAAGAACACACACCGGTAAGAAACCATTTTCCTGCTCAATTTGTGGCCAAAGCCTCTCATGAAAGTATCAGGTTAAGAATCACAAGTGCGTTGGTGAGGTGAGCCATCATTGATGAAGTTTTGGCTTCTCATCTGAGCAGGTTTAATCAATTCATGCTCCAAGAATGACTGAATTTGAAAGTGCAGCGAATTGAAAGCCAACAAAGTTTTGCCCAAAATGTGTTGGTTTTGAAATTTGGTTTTACCTCAGTCAGTTTTCAGATTGTGTTTGTGTTTATACATTTTTATTTTTAAGGTATATTTTTGTTTTGTTTCTTTGAATATTATATGATTTGAAAGTGTTTAAAAAAGGTCCTGCTGTGGATGGAGTGATAGTGAACGGATTTTCATTTAGACGCTTTCGTATTGCTTTATTGCAGTTTTTCATAGTTTCACAAAAGACTTGCTTTTGTGGCAGGGCTGCCTCATATAATCATAGTTCAGGTAAAAGTTTAAAATGTTTGACTGCAAGTAATGATGTGTTTCTGCGTCTCAGTGAGGATTTGTTTATGGCGAGTACTGTGCATGAGGAAGTGCTTTGTTCAATGTTTGTCAAATAAGAAAAGCACTGATTGAAAAAGACTAACTTGGATGGAAAACTGCATTTGTGACCCTGAATATATATATTTTTATTTTGTTAGGAAATGTGTTATGTAACTCTATGTATTTCTCATTGGCTTCATGTTCCTCATTCTTACTCTGCCAGATTACGGAGCCCCTGAGGAGACATAGAAGGGAAAACCCCCCGCAAAAAACTTTGCATTCCCTCGCAAAGTTTTGCGTTCCCTCGCAAAGTTTTGCGCGATCTTGCAATCTTTGATTTTAAATGCACATTGATGTACTTCATCGTCATTGTCCGAGTAACCGAAAACAACAAACATGGAAGGTTTTCACCCTGTCACGTTGAGCCCGAAGCGACAGAATAATCGCTTCGTGCACAACTACTAGAGGTAAGTGGATCCCCGAAACAGCAGACACAGAAAAAGAATTTTGTCATAAAAAATGAAATTATAACACAAAATCCCCGTCTAAACGGACAACAGAAAACGCTGGTCAAAAGAGGGCCAGGAAATAATAACGAAGCAACCGAAAACGCTGGTAAAAAAGAGGACCAGGAAAATAACAGAAAACGCTTGCGAAACAAAAACGGCAAGGAGAAAGTTCTTAAGTAAAATACCAATCAAACACGAGAGGAATATTAAGGCACGCAATATAGTCAAGAAGTCAGTTTTAACCGAGAAGGAAATAGACGATAGCAAATGGCACGGCATGGAATACTCCGGCAGTGAGTTGACTGTCGGAGTGCCTAGATATAGCAGGTGCAATCGTCAACTAATGGGTGGCAGGTGTGCAGGCGGCAAGCAAGAACGCCTGCCCCCTGCTGTCAAATACGGAACGTGACACACCCGTTGGTGAGTTTAATGGAATTTTACTTTGAAATTGGCACAAAGATAGGAAATCTCTTCTTGAGCTTAAATACGATTTCCAAATAAGCAAAAGACATCTGACGCGAGTGTTGAACAAAAGATGTCTATTTCGTCAGAATACTTGGGGGTCCTGGTTGACTTTATTCGCAACCAGTTACAGGTGGATGTACAGTAAGTGCAGAGGATAAGGACTTCTTGTCAGGAAAGACGACGTTCGTCTGGTCCTGAAAGAGTTGGATCCAAGAGGTGTGGTGTTAAGGCAAGCAAGACGTCTGAAACTAACTTCTCTTAAGGGCCAAATCTTAATTAGTGTAATGTGGCTACACAACAATCACGCTGAGAAGCCACTTGAGTTTTTTTCAGCGAAAACGTGCCGAATGTTGCCATCAATCATCCCGCTTTGTGACTGCTACTCTAGCCATTAATCCAGACGATTAAAAAAAACCCAGCACAAATTATTTTATGTATTTCTGTTTTGTTGGTTAAAGTTTTTTTTAAATATTTTGCTCCTGAGATAATGTTGATTAGTTTGAATGCATTATTAGTTACTGATTTTATGTAATTTTATTTTTCAATGTCGTACGGTTTGACATGGTCAGTCAAAAAATATTTATAATAAAATTAAGGTTTTAATGTTATTTTTGAATTTCAGATGCACTTTAAATGTTTTCTGTTCCAGTTAAAAGCTATTCTTTGTTGTAAGTTGGTCCATATTTCTTTCTTTTTATTCTCTTTTACGTTACTAAGGATAGTGTTATGCAAAGGTGTACTTATCACAATTTTATTGACAAATGATACTATTTATCGTCCTGCTGTTGAGGGTGGGGGCGGGGCATGACAGAAAATAATTGAGAACCACTGCCTTTGGGCAGAGGTGCCCAACCAGTCAACCACGGACAGATACCAAGGTGACCGTGACGTGTGTTGGAAAAAAAAATATATTTTTTGCTTTTTCTTTTTTTTTTTTTATGACATGACAGCAAGTCAGTGCTGCCTAACTCAGCGACTTTGACGCTATATTTAGTGAGTATTCAGATGATCTCGAGCGACTCTTTTTTTTTTTTTTAATATGTGACTAGTAACAATCTCGCGACTTTTTCTGGTGTTCTTGGAGACTTTTGGAGTCTGTGTGGTGAAAGCACGATGTTCTCAGTAAGCAGCGCCGGGAGCTGTTGTGGCCCCTGCCCCAAATGAAGCCGCTGCTGGCTGATCGCGCCAGGTTTACAATCTGGGGGTGGATGTAAATGTAAAACTTTGTCTGAAATATTTTTTTTTAAAAACAAATAAAAATTACAAAAGAAAAAAAGATCCCCCCAAGTAAATCACACGCACTGCTGACATCATTGAGAGACGTTTAGGCAGGGATGAGATTTTTCCACTTTTTGGCGGAATTCCGCTTTTTTCCAGTCAAAATTGACCTTTTGTTATATTGTTACAAATCCGTTGCGAACATTTTAGGGGCGGAGCGTCTGGTGTTATTTCTGGGCTACCGGACTTGTCTTCGGCAGACTCAGGACTCGTAATGTTTACAAATAAGGTTTGCAAGCATCCATTTTGAATACCATTTTTTTCTTCTTGAATGCTTGTAAATCTTATTTGTTTCATAATTTAAAGTGATCCACCTCTTGCCCAAACCCCCTAACAATAGGAAATGTTATTTTCCGGGGTCATGGATGAAGTAGTGTCTGTGTTAGCAGAGTCGCTTCACAGCACGTGCAGATTGGCATCCTTCTGCCTAACATCCAAGAATGACAAGTTGAGCGAGGTGTTTCCATCAGCCATGTATCGGCGTGTTTTATTGAACAGGTGGAAAGAAGGGACAGAAAAAGGCATGTCCCATTTAATAGGGCCGACCACGTCACTCACTATGAAACAAAAGTTAGAGTCATACTGCCCTCTACTGGCTCAGTAGAAAAAGGTAATCATACAATCCCAACACTCCCACTTATGAGTGACTATTACACTGTGCAACAAAAATATTCATATAAACGTAACATAGTTAACCTACATACTTTTCTTGTGTCATTTTTCACACAGTGATCAGATTGGCTGAATTCTATGCCCAGAAAGTGTTTTAGCCTGCCTAGGTCTTTCATCTTAAATTGACTGGAAAGCATAGTTTTCACCTGTTTTTGACTCTCAATGTTAGTGGCTGCGATGATGAGGTCATCAACCCAAATAACAATGATGATTTTTCCTGTCTTTGTAGACTCTCTTGTGTAGACACAATGGTCAGCCGGGTTCTGTGTAAAGCCATTGTCAGTCAAGCATTTGTGAAGCATTTCATTCCAATTGCGGCCCGACTGTTTCAAACCGTAAGTAGATTTCTGTAGTTTACACACCAACTTTGCTCCCACTTTTTCATAACCCTCAGGCTGTTCCATGTAAATGTCTCGGTCAATGGGTGCAAGGTAGGCCGTTTTTACGTTCATTTGATGTAATATCAAATTTTCTTCGGCTGCCTTCTGCATGACCACTTCACACTAGTCAAATTTGCTGTGGGTGAGAAGGTCTCACCATAGTCTATGCCTGCCCTCTGACTATAGCCCTTAGCTACAAACCTTGCTTTATATTGGTCATGTCCTTCACTGTTCTCCTTGATTGAATAAACCCATCTCCCTCCCACTGTTTTCCTGCCTTCTGGTAGGCTAGTCAGGGTAAATATCTGGTTTTCTTCTAAGGACTTCATCCAGTGGTGGTTCTGGGGGGGGGGGGCACGGGCCCCCCCCCCCTCCAAGCGTAGATTACGCAGTCGCGCCGAGTCACCGATGCGAAAGGTGGAATGGAACCAAAGTGCGCTATTTAACATTCTCGTCGGACCCTTTAGTGCGCTGCACCACTTAAAAATGAGCGGGAAAATGAGAAGCAGTCCGCAGAGAAGGAAATTACCACGACACGAGTGCTATTTTCGACACACCATTTATATTTTCGATGTAACAGTAGCATTATTAATTCTAATTCCTCTTCACTTAAACATTTAACGTTAAAAATGAAAAGAAAAACGGATATGATGTAATATCATATTTCTATATGAAAAAGAAACAAATTGATCCAGACACAGAGAGAGAGTCAGATGATGATGGTGGTGAGAGTTCTGAAGAGGAGCAAGTTGAAAGCACCAGAGAGGGAGAGTCAGAGGACACGGGATTCATTTATTTTGAGAGCGAGGACACAGAGCAGGAAAGGGATACAAATGAAGATCCTGAGAATGAGGAAGACGAGACTGCAATAGAAGTGGAGTGTGAGACACAGACAGAGGATATTTGCGCTTCAACAAGCACTGGACCATCAGGTATGTGATGCTGAAAAGAACACGATCCTGTTCTGTGTGTGTGTGTGTGTGTGTGTAACTTTTTTAGTCTCCCTTTTTTTATTTTAATCTTTATTTAACAGGATCAATATATAAGACATTGCCTTTTAAAATTTGGATAATTATATGCATGTAAAACATCTAGCTTCAGTGTATTTGCAATTTCTGTCCCCGGCAAGCTGGTACCATATCATCCCCTGGCTTGAATATTCTCAACAGGTGGACACGGCGTACTTTTACGCTTGCAGACATTTTAGCCCTCCTAATACTGTTTTTTCTTCTCATCACTGTAATGTTATGACTACAATTTCAAAGTTTGAAAAAATAAAAAGTCAAATAAGATTTCGAATCTGTCTTTTTAGCCCTGGGTTGAATGTGCCCCTCCATCAAAACCCCTGGCCCCAGCCCGGCCCCCTCAGTGAAATTGATCCAGAACCCCCACTGACTTCATCTCTTTATCCATTGCCTGTTTCCATTTCCTTGACTCAGTGGATGCCATGGCCTCCTTGAAGTGGTATACCACAAACTACTCTGTAGCAGTAATCTACGCTAGTGAGCATGCTATCTTCGTCACTACTCCCATCTTGAGTATAATCAGAGAAGTAACTAGGGGTTTACGCTCTCTATTGGGATACGTAGAGGTTTGTGGTGTCACTCGAGGGTGCTTCTCGCCAAGATCCTCTGGTGACTGTGACACTTCTGTTTCCATGTCTCTGTTCAGGGTACCCAGCTGCGGTGTTCCACCCATCCCAACATCTGCAATGGAGTCGAGGCCAACCTCTTGTGTCTGGGTTGTACTCTCACAGGTTGTCTTCGTGACAAATTTCACTAATCTGTGCTTTTGTACTTTTCCTTTATCGGGGTAATAAACCTGAAAAGCAGGGCTTCCCTTGTCGTGTCCTACAAAGACCCCTTTTTCACATCTTGGATCAAATTGACCTTTTTCTTGTTGATAGGCATAGCACTCTGATCCAAATTTGTGCATTTTTGATAAATCACATTTCTTGCCGGTTAGTGCTGTGAAGGAGAGTACCCATGAGCTTATTAAAGCATCTGTTTCTCGTGTAGGCAGCTTCTTGGACCGCATAGTGCCAAAGGCTTTTGGGTAAATTGCTATCAATAAGCTTACATCTTGCCATCTCAAAAAGAGTGCGTCCCTCCCTCTCTGAAATCCCATTCTGGTGTGGGGAATAGGGACAGGACGTTTCATGCTTGATTTCATTCTTTCTCAATAGTGTCTGAAACTGCGTTTGTGAAATCGGTTCCATTGTCGGACCGAATACATTTTACAGTGCCGTAAGGCGCTACATCCGCCAAAAACTTTTCTGTTGCCTGTACTGCATAACTTTTCGATTTGAGAAAGTAAGTAAATACTGCCCTTGTACATACATCTGTGAAAGACTGCATATATTTGAAACCGTAAATAGATTCATTGCTCAACGGTCCGGCTAAGTCAGTTGTAACCAAGTCAAGTGGGGTGTTTACTTTCTCAACTGCATCTCTATTTCTCGTCTGGGTAAACTTGCCTTCAATGCATACAGTACATTCTTTGTCGGGTCTACGTTTGTCACCTTTAATGTGCATACCCACTGTCACACCCTGCAACTAAAGAATGTCATCGTAATTGCAGTGGCCCATGATTTCGTGCCATGTTTGTATGTCATGACTGACATTACACACATCACTTTCATGACATTCAGTTTGTAGATAATACATTCGTTTGGACACATGAATGTCAAACTTTGTGCCGTTAGGTACCACAAGACTGGGCGGCCCGGTAGTCCAGTGGTTAGCACGTCGACTTCACAGTGCAGAGGTACCGGGTTCGATTCCAGTTCCGGCCTCCCTGTGTGGAGTTTGCATGTTCTCCCCGGGCCTGCGTGGGTTTTCTCCGGGTACTCCGGTTTCCTCCCACATTCCAAAAACATGCATGGCAGGCTGATTGAACGCTCTAAATTGTCCCTAGGTGTGAATGTGAGCGTGGATGGTTGTTCGTCTGTGTGTGCCCTGCGATTGGCTGGCAACCGATTCAGGGTGTCCCCCGCCTACTGCCCGAAGACGGCTGGGATAGGCTCCAGCACCCCCCGCGACCCTAGTGAGGATCAAGCGGTTCGGACAATGGATGGATGGAGGTACCACAAGACTGTCTTTACCTTCCTTGAAGATGACCTTGGCACCGCTGGCAGTGGCACACTTCACTGAAAATATTGCTTGAGGAAAGGAGGGGATATAAAGTGCATTGTTTAATGTCACTGAACATCTTCGTCCGCTGCTGTCCTTGAGGCACACCCGCGCGTCTCCTCTGCCTTGAGCCAACCCGAAAGTGCATTTCCCATCCGCCAACTGCATGCTGTGCCGCTCCGGCTTGAATGAGTTGTCAAAGGTCTTGAATCTGCTCCTTTCGTTGATGAAATGAGATGACGCGCCTGTGTCCCCTATAAGCCCTTGGATAGGTTGTTGCTGTGCTGAACTGCTGGCAAACACAGTCTCTGCTCGAAAACTGTAATCTCCTCCTTCAGCTCCTTGCTCATGGCTTTGCCTGCGATTTGATCCATAGCCACCGCCGCCATCTTGAGCACGAGCACACCGAGAGCCCCTCTCTTTCTTCCTACATGCTTTGTCTGCGTGGCTTGAGCTTTTGCAGGAGCTGCACCAGGTCTGCTTCGAACATTCATCTTTCCGATGTCCTTTTTCGCCACACCTCCAGCACGTCAGATCTGTCGGGGGTCGCGCTTTTTCTTTGACACAAATTTGGCTTTAAGTACTCTTTCCTCAGCTTCCTCTGCAGCTGGTGCGGAATCCTCTGAAGCTTCAAAGTTTCTCAGTTTGACTTTGAACTCTGCTAGCTTCATGTCAGTTGGGCCATGAGTGACCAAATGTTGACCATTATTGTAACATGTCTCAAATAAGGTCAGAATGGAATTCCTGAACGCCCCTTGGGCCGGGAGGTCCGAGCCGTGAAGTCAGTAAAAAAAAGTTCCCAAATTCTCTCAAAAGACGAAGACTGAATGGCAAAAAATCCTCCAACCATCTATTTTCTGATCTGCTTCATCCTCACAAGGGTGTGCTGGAGCCTATTGCTAAATGTAATTCTGTTTTCCCATATTTACTCTCAGTATAACTACAAAACCTTTGTTCCAGAGTTTGACTTCGCAAATACCTCATTTTCAATGGGGTAGGTTTATTATGGGAGACTTGTCGGCCTGGGAGAGCTCAGCCGGCTCCTGTTTTGGCTCTTAAGTTAACATCCTTTTGTTCAGTTAACGGCTTCTGATCAAATTAACTGTTGCTTGTGACAAGATAACATCAACCCCAGGACACCATGTGAGGGACATCCACAGCTGTGTTCGTGGACCACCAAACTCCAGCAGGAGCCACCTGAGACCACAGGAATGAACTGTGTGTTCTCATTGAAAGTCGCCTCGACTGAAACTGTTGTGAAATGTGCAAATACTCCCCACAGCCATTAGAAGATAATTAGAAGGCACAGAATTCATTTTTTTGTTGCGATTACTGGAAGACAATGTGTCCTGTGACTCGCTGTTGTGATTTTGGCTGATAAAATCCCATTAATTGATTGGTGAAAAGGCCTAAGGAGAATCCACAAGAGACCGAAATAGCTCAGTTAGGACAGTGTTTGACTGAAGATTTAAAGGTCCCTACTTCAAACCCGGGTTTCGGCATGTGAGGCACAGGAATTGATTCTTTGTTGCGATTACTGTACGATGATATGTCCTTTGGATTGCATTTTTGGTCGATAAGATCCCATTAAATGATTGGTGAAAAGGCCCCAGTTAACCTCCAATGAGGGTGAAATAGCTCAGTTGGGGGAGAGCGTTAGACTGATGATCAAAAGGTTCCTGGTTCAAACCAGATTTTCGGCATGTAAGGCACAGGAATTGTTTCTTTGTTGCAATTACTGTACAACAATGTGACTTTGGCCTGAAAGATCCCTTTGATTGACTGGTGAAAAGGCCTTCATTAACATTATTTTTTTCCAACAAAATTGTGTTTTGGGGGTTAAATCTCATGCTGTGTGGCAGTCAATGAGTATTGAGAATACTTAAAGTGGTTCTGACTTTCCAGTTTTGAAATTCCAGAGAAATGCAAAATAAATAAATAAATAAACAATAATAATAATAATAATAATAATTAATAAATAAGTAAACTTGAAAAGGGCGCAGACACTCTGCGATCATGTGAGCCAGGCCTTGAGTCACAGAAAAGATCTCGTTCAAGTCCTTCTGATCTGGTTGGCCACTGCCATACATTCTCTGGATGGACCTTCACCATCATCTGAAGGACAACAGTGAACATCAATCAGTTCATGATAAACAATCCACCCGGTGTATATGAACAAGTCCTACACCCAATACTTTTTGTTGCTGCAGTATATTATAAATCTTTCGTATTGAACTGCACAGCAACGACGTACCTTGGCAAGAGCGTGTTGCTCTTTGTTCGGCTGAGGTGGAAGAGGGACGGTGCCAGGCAGACGGCGAGGTTGGCGGCCATCATCTGGTTTTCGTCAACCTGTGCAGCCACATCGCGCAGGAAAGAGAGCAGCGTCTGCAACGCTTGGCGGTTTTCGTCCGCCATCAACAAGATGGCTGCCTGCATCGCCTGCAAACACTGCTCCTTGGGTACGTCTGGGGTGTGAGTTGACAAAATTCTGAACTCAGTCAAGTATTGACATAATAACATCCTGGCAGAATCTACTATTCCCTCAAACTATTACCACTGAATTATCCCTGGACTCTCAGCATGAACCATCTGAAAATCCACAAAGGTATTTTATCAGAAGGCCTGGCGACCTACACTGGTAGATGTGAAAGAAGGTTTCTCCCAGTTTGTTGCTCAGTAGGGGATCCAGAAAGTCCCAGAAGAACTGCTTGACCATGTTGGCCACATCATTGGCCGACTGCTCCATGTGGTCCACGCCATCCAGAGAGGTATCACACCGATGACGCAGTGCTTGGATGCAAGACTTTGCAGTAGACTTAGCCCACCTGGAGGGAAACCCGTACAAGATGAGAAGACAGTAAAGCGTTCCTTGAGAACTCCATAATTGGTCTAATGTTGTCTTTTGTGGCAAAATCTTGGATTTTATTTTTATCTTTAAGATCTGCTTGCCGCAGGTTCCTGGTCCAGACAATGGTGGTGAGGTGGGCAAGAGCCTGCTGAAGGCAAAGGGGCAGCGGGAAGCCGCAACGTCGTATGTGCATGAGGAGCGGGACCCCAAACACGCTCTTGTCCTTGGAGTCGGGAGACTTTATGCGCTTCATGAATTTCCGTACACACTTGCAAGGAAACAGGATGAGTCTTCAATTGTGATGTTTTTACACACAAGGAAAATGTTGATTGCAATCAACATTTCAAAGAATTTGTTTCTGAGGGACCCATGAAAAAATTACCCTTTAATGGCCACTTCAAAACAAAATGGCTGCCTTTCTGTGCTTGCCATGCTGCGAAACGAAACTGGCTTTTAGGGCTGAATTAAAACTGCAAAAACAGATTGGGTGGACCTGAAACAATTGTTCCGAAAATGGAACAATGTGAATGAAAATGGGCCGCAAAAGGCAAGTCAGTAGCGAGCAGACGCTCTTGTACCCACCAGGTCCAACCATGCTTGTTGGACATGGAGTATTTCTCCAACATGGCAGTGAGGCCTCGCAAGGAGAATTTGTGCAGCAGGCTGAGCTGCATGGCTGACTGGCTGCGAATGTGAAGTGACGAAGACGGCTGGTTGAGATGGTGAGACGTCCTGAAACTGGGCTAGCGCACCCTGCAAAGTGTAAGCGGCTCAGATAATTGATGGAAAAATGATCTTCATTCGACTATGATCTGCCCTGCAATGCAAACGAGTTTGGCACCCCTCGTCTTAAACTAAAAGTGATCACTCTGGCAGTTAAAGAAGGAAATCAAGCTGCTGCCCGTAATCTTGGCATAGACGAGTCGATGGTGCGAAGGTGGAGGCTCTGGCAAGAAGAACTGAACCAGTGTCAAAAGACAACCAAAGCTTTTAAAGGTTTTAAAGGTGGGCCGTCGTGGTGTTATAGATTCATGAAACGGAAAAGCCTGTCTATTTGGGCACGCACGACGTTGTGTCAGCAGCTCGCTCCCAATTACGAGGACAAACTTGCTTCGTTCCGCACATTCACACAAACAAAGATAACGGAGAATTCCATCAGACCAGATGAAATAATAAATATGGACGAAGACCCTCTGACATTTGATTTGCCTCTCACTCGGACTGTAATTAAAAAAAGGTGACCCCCCCGTCATACTGAAAACAAGCGGCCACGAGAGAACACATTTGACCTGTGTTTTGAGCCGTGCAGCATCGGGCCTAAAGCTGCCAATGATGATCATTTTTAAGCGGCTGACTGTAGAAATAATTTCATATATCTTTTCCCATTGATATGATTTGCATTCTTCTATTTAAAGCCTCGTGGGCTGCAGTATTTCTCCTCGTAATTACGCAGATGCACATCAAGATCTCTCTTTGTCTGGCCTCTTATTATGTGTTTCAGCGTAATTTTGTTGTGCAAATGCATTTTTCACGCTCATAAAAATATGGAGATTATTTTAACCTTAAGAAATTTTGCGGGTTTTTTCTGCGGGGGTTCAGCGGGGGACCGCGTCAGCCGCCTCACCCGGAGGCTCTCCACGGCGGCAGAAGCAAACCCCCGCCTACTCATTGACCAGCGGTTTATAGTACGATGCGGCGCATATAAATACAAAATTGATTTTTCTTCATAAATCTGAGCATGCGGCTCTTAATTAATCAGGTGCGGTCTGTAGCCCGGAATTTGCGGTAATTGGAATTTGACATCCAACAGGGCAAATAAATATAAGTACCGGTAACTGTTCGAACTTTTGAATGCTCAACAATTATTTTGCACATAAGCAAACTTGCATGCTCATGCACCAGTGTGCAGTCTGTGTACCTGCTCAAAATGCAGATTGTGCCAACCTTCACCACCTCCCAACAAGATAAACCGAGAGCACAAGACACAGGGGGATACTCCCTTGACAGATCTGGGAACAGTGTCCCTCCATGTTTTTTTTCTTTCTTAAATAAATCTCATCATTTTTTATAAATACTTTCGTTGTCTTGGTTTCCCTGGACAAGACAGTGGTCGACTGGTTAGCGTGTCAGCCTCACAGTGCAGAGGTGAAAGGTTCGATTCCGGCCCCATCCTTCCTGTGTAGAGTTTTCATGTTCTCCCCCTGCCTCCGTGGGTTTTCTGCGGGTGCTCCAGTTCCCACCCACATTCCCAAAACGTGTGGTGCAGGTGAATGAAGCACTCTAAATCAGGGTTGGGCAAACCTTTTGGCTCGGGGGCCACATTGATTCCTAAAATTTGACAGGTGGGCCGGGTCAGCATAAGACATGTAAAAAACTGCACATGTTGACAGTCCATACCAAACATCAACAGAACAAAAGCATTGAAGTATTCACATACTTTTTTTAATATGTCCTGCAGATACAGTATGTTCTGCATGAACATCCAAGTATGTTCACGACATACATGTCTGACAACACAAGCAACAAAGTGCAACAATATATTGCCCAAAAATTGTTTATAACACAAAAACTGCAGCATACAGTACAGGTATGTAAAAAATATACAAAATATAACAAAGTTAGGACTATTTGCTACAAAATGAGACGAGTATGAGACCTGGTGGCTTTTCTTTCCACTCACTATCTTTATATCGCGCCACCTTACCTCTCTGAGCTCATCCGCCCCTACACACCTGCCCGGCGCCTCAGGTCTGCGGACCAGACATTATTAATAATAATAATAATAATTCATTTAATTTATAAGTGCCTTTCAAAACACTCAAGGACACTTTACAACCAAAACAAGAACAATAAAACCACAGATAAAATTAGAAATAATAAAAGGAGAGATGAATTTAAACAGAATAGCGATTTTAAATAGTTGACGCCGGCAACATCGCCGTTGCGAGGAGCACTAGCCAACACGTCGTGGTCCGCGGATCGGCCGCTGTTTCTGCCGCTGTCTCTGCGTGGCCGGCGGGAGGACGACCAAAAGGAGGTGATGCCCCTGGAGCCATCGATGTGGAAGCCCTGACGAGATCCGCGGCGGATACACCTCCGGGGAGGACGAGAAGCGACTTCCGGAAGTGGCGCAGCGCAGGCGGTGAGCCCGACCACCGGAAGCGGAGCCCAAGAAACCCCGCCACCGAGCACCGCAGCAGTCCCCCCACGGGCAGACGTAGGAGCAACAGGACGGTCCACAGCAGCATAGCTCAGACACAGGTCCCGTCGACCTGGCAGAGGGGCGGAGAAGGCATGGGGCCCCGTCCGACAGCCGAACAGGCAGGACGCCGCGACAGCGCGACCGAGGACAACCGTGCGACGTCCGGTGGTCCAAAACCACAAAGAATTTCGACAGGAATGTAGGGTTTCTCCCATGACGAGAGTAAACCGTAGAAACGACAGTAAACCATAAAAAAAAAAAAGCTAAAAAAAGAATAATTGCGGGTGAGCAGCGGCAGCCAGACGCGCCAGCGTTCACTCAAACCGAAGGTTGGCACGATGATTTTAAATCTGCACTGATTGCTTTTTATTAGAGGTACCAAGAACTAAACTGAGGCTCAGAGGGGATCGAGCCTTTTCTATTGCTGGTCCCTCTCTCTGGAATGACCTCCCACTGAACATTCGGCAAGCCTCCTCGCTGCCCATCTTTAAAACTCGCCTCAAAACTCACTTGTATTCTTTGGCATTTGACTCAGCATGACTCAGATTTGTTCTTGGTTTTGCTGTTCAATGCTTTCTACCGTCTTTGTTACCGATTGGTTGCTTTACTGTTGTATATGTTAGTTGCTCCATGTACAGCACTTTGTATGCAGCGGTGGCTGTTTGAAAGTGCGATATAAATACAGTTGAGTTGAGTTGAGACTCACTATCTTTAACTTTACCTCCTCTCGATCATGACATGACAGCATTGCTCAGCTGATGTCCATCCATCCATCCATTTTCCGAACCGCTTGATTCTCACAAGGGTCGCGAGGGGTGCTGGAGCCTATCCCAGCTGTCTTCGGGCAGTAGGCGGGGGACACCCTGAATCGGTTGCCAGCCAATCGCAGGGCACACAGAGACGAACAACCATCCACGCTCACATTCACACCTAGGGACAATTTAGAGCGTTCAATCAGCCTTGTTTTTGGAATGTGGGAGGAAACCGGAGTGCCCGGAGAAAACCCACGCAGGCCCGGGGAGAACATGCAAACTCCACACAGGGAGGCCGGAGCTGGAATCGAACCCGGTACCTCTGCACTGTGTAGCCGACGTGCTAACCACTGGACTACCGGGCCGCCTTCAGCGGATGTCTTTCACCAAAATTGTGACGCCAGCCATGGGACGCTTCAAAGTCTTTGATGCTCATAGGTAGTGCGATGGGACTTGCCTCCTCTCTTATTAGCGGCCTAGTTTGCGGCAAGTTTTTAGCACGATAACAGTCAAACCATTCCCGGAAACGTTCATTTACTCAACTGTCAGTTGAGCTGCAAGCAATTCACCATGAGCATGGAAATTGCCAGAATCGGACTGAGCATGAATCGTTTTCTTGTTTTTCAAAGTCTTGTCGATTTGAATCTTTCTGACTCCAAGCGTCTCCGAAATGTTTCGTACTTTGTAAACCGCTTCGTTTAATCAGAAACATATCACTTTCTCTTCTGCGGTCATGACTGTTCCTCTTCGTTTTGGTGCCATGACCTACAGGACATAAATGTAAATGAATGAAATTAAAAACTTTCACAATTCCAGTAAAACTCACTGCAATCAAGTCACTTGTATGTCGCCGTTTTAGATCCAATGATAGCGGCGCGGACACACTTATTCTGCCGTATCGAGCGGGAGTTGCTTGAGTTGACGTTACTGCGGGATTCCGTATGATTTACGGGTTCCGAAACTTCCATTGTTTTGAATAGATTGTTAATGTAATATAGTCGTCAAACGTTTAATGCATACGTTTGTTTTTTTTCCGGGTTCGGGAATTTCCGTTTGACAGAGGTCCGCAGGTGGTAGATAAGATTTCTCCCTTTCTCTCTCTCTTCATCTCTCCCTCCCTCCCTGTGCTCTGCAACTTCAACTAACTGCGCCACCTGGCATTGAAATGCCCATCATTACAAGTCCAAATGAAATTAATGCAATCATTCACATCAAACCTGAATTGTGTACCAGTCTTCGGCGGGCCGGATTAAAAAGACGAATGGGCCAAATTCAGCCCACGGGCCGTAGATTGCCGACCTTTGCTCTAAATTGTCCCTGGGTGTGATTGTGAATGTGAATTATTTATTGCCTATGCGTTGCCTGCAACTGGCCGGAAACCAGTTCAGGGTGTCCCCCACCTGCTGCCTGTAAACAGCTGGGATCGGCTCCAGCACATCCTCGACCCTCATGAGGTGAAGGGGATCAGGAAAATGGATGGATGGATGATGTTTTGCCATTCACAGTCTTTGTTGCCATGGGGCTCCTCTTTGATGAGTGAATTTGGGGTCTTTTTTTCTTCACTTCAGGGCTCTACCTCCCATTTCAAAGTGGCATTCAAAGATTCCATTCCGAGCTTATTCGAGACTAGGTTGAATAAATGTCAACATTTAAATACAGGCAAACCTGTTTTGGGGCTCTGTTTTTTATATCTCACTGCAGAGAAATGGTGCCTCACCAGGCATGAATTTCTCCAATATTGAGTTCGGGATTTGAAGAAGACTCATCTGATTTAAGCTTTTTGAGCACAGAGAACTTTATTGGCCAGCAAGCACCACACAATATCAAACACCAATACAGATGGCTACATCACACATTTCATGACAAAATGGAAAATGTCCATTTTATTCAGGATCACATCCAATAAAAGACGATTAAGCACATATCGCAAAACATGGGGGGCTATCCAGTCAAGGACGGAACACGTAAAAAAAAAAAGAATGAAAATCAAACAACCAAACCTCCTCTGAAAATGAATTAAAACAAACTACATTTCAAAAGCACAACTCAAAGACAAATAAAAACTAACTATAATGAAGAATCCAAAAGTATTATAATGCTGATAACAATGCTAGATTTTCCAATTCATTACAACCAAAAAACAAACAACCCTTTTCAATGCACTCAGGGAAAAGAAAACTTCACCATCCCAATAAAAAGGTACATAAAATACAATCAGCCTGATGAAGCCTACTCAAATGAGAGGTGAAAATTTCATTGATCACTGTTCATCTCATCATCACACTTCTGATTCTTAATCTGAGACTTCCATGAGAGTCTTTGGCCACAAACTGAACAGGCAAAAAGTTTCTCACCAGTGTGGGTTCTTACGTGCTTTGTTAGGTTTGCCTTCACAGAGAATGTTTGACCACAAACTGTGCAGGAAAAAAGTTTCACACCAGTGTGGGCTCTTGTGTGACTTTTTAAGTGTCCCTTCCTTGAGAATCTTTGGCCACAAATTGAGCAGCAAAAAGGTTTATCGCCAGTGTGTGTTCTGGGGTGTATTTTTAAGCTTTGCTTCCAAGAGAATGTTTGTCCACAAACTGAACAGGAAAATGGTTTCTCACCAGTGTGTGTTCTGGTGTGGCTTTTTAAGTTTTTGTTCCCAGAGATGTTTGACCACAAACTGTGCAGGAAAAAGGTTTCTCGCCAGTGTGTGTTCTTGTGTGTGTTTTTTAAAGTGCCCCTTCTGAAAGAATCTTTGTCCACAGTCTGAACAGGCAAAAGGTTTCTCACCAGTGTGAGTTCTTACATGTTTTTTTTAAACTTACTTTGCGAGAGAAGCTTTGGCCACAATCTGAACAGGAAAAAGGTTTCTCACCTGTGTGGGTTCTTGAGTGCCTTTTTAAGTATCCCTTCTGGGAGAATCTTTGGCCACAAATTGAGCAAGAAAAATGTTTCTCGCCAGTGTGTGTTCTGGTGTGTATTTCTAAGCTTTGCTTCCAAAAGAATGTTTGGCCACAAACTGAGCAGGAAAAAGGTTTCTCACCAGTGTGTGTTCTGGTGTGGCTTTTTAAATTTTTCTTCCAAGAGAATGTTTGGCCACAACCTGAGCAGGAAAAAGGTTTCGTACCAGTGTGTGTTCTGGTGTGTATTTTTAAGCTTTGCTTCCAAGAGAATTTTTGGCCACAGTCTGAACAGGAAAAAGGTTTCTCACCAGTCTGAGTTCTTACGTGCTTTGTTAAGGTTGCCTTCTGAGAGAATCTTTGACCACAAACTGTGCAGGAAAATGGTTTCTCGCCAGTGTGTGTACTTGTGTGCCTTTTTAGGTGTCCCTTCTGAGAGAATCTTTGGCCACAATCTGAACAGGCAAAAGGTTTCTCACCAGTGTGGGTTCTTACATGCTTTGTTAAGGTTGCCTTCAAAGAGAATTTTTGGCCACAATCTAAACAGGCAAAAGGTTTCTCACCAGTGTGGGTTCTTACGTGCTTTGTTAAGGTTGCCTTCTGAGAGAATCTTTGACCACAAACTGTGCAGGAAAAAGGTTTCTCGCCAGTGTGTGTTCTTGTGTGCCTTTTTAAATGTCCCGTCCTTGTGAATCTTTGGCCACAATCTAAACAGGCAAACGGTTTCTCACCAGTGTGGGTTCTTCCGTGCTTTGTTAAGTTTGCCTTCTGAGAGAATCTTTGAACACAAACTGTGCAGGAAAATGGTTTCACGCCAGTGTGAATTCTCGTATGTATTTTTAAGTATCCCTTCTGAGAGAATCTTTGACTACAATCTGAACAGGCATAAGGTTTCTCACCAGTGTGTGTTCTCACATGTCTTTTCAAAGTGCTCCTACAAGTAAACGTCTTCCCACACCGAGAAAAGTTCCAGGGTTTGTTGTCAGTGTGACATGTCAGATCACCATCAGACTCTTCATCCTCCTCCTCATCATCATCAACATCATTCTCAACGTTCGATGACATGTCACTTGTCTTTCGTGCAAGGGTGCTCTGGCTCCTCCTCTTTTTTAATGTGGAGGAGCTGCTCCTCCTCTTCCTCCTTTAAGTTAGATAAGATGAGAAAACCTTTATTAGTCTCGCAATGGAGAAATTCCCAATTCACAGCAGCAAAGTTATGAAAGGAAGAAGTAGAACAACAAAATATAGGAGCTGCTGGAAAGGCAGCCACTCTCGCGGCGCCATTTTGAAGTCAAAATAACAAAAATAACACAACACAACACATAGGGCACAGACAGTCGTGCAATCTTCACCACTTTTCTGCATACACTTTGTTGTCTGAAGCAGTTCTAGATGAAAGAGGAGAGGATCAAAGTGTCCTTTCACCAGTGGATCAGATGGGAGACTTCTTTGTTCTCCTCTTCCTCTTTCAAGTGAAAGGGCTCTGCAACCAGCCGCTCACGACAAGCATCTTTGCTAATGTCTGCAAGACACAACGAGACAAACACACTTGGAATTCTGGAACTCAGAAAGCAAGACGAGTTCAGATTTACGCAATATGTCACATTACCAACATCACATGTTCGTGGTGAATTTTTCTTTCTTGGATTATTTCTAATCCACAATGATGGTTTATTTAATTATTTTTTTATCCTTGGTTATTTGTGAAAAGACTTGTACAGAGTGTGACATTGCACATTTTTGAGTGGTGGAAAAGTCTAGAGCGCAAATTCTACCTCGTGCTTTTCACCTTTCGCGCAGCGTTTCTGAACCACGTAAAAAGCGATTATACAGTGATCCCTTGCGATAGGCTTCAGTACATCATGTTTACCCCCTTCCACCCAAAGTACTGTATTCAGAAAAAAAAAAGGCTGAACAACTCAAGAGTTTTTTCCACTGTATCAGCAACGAGCACTCATTCACGGCGCATGATTGGTTTCCGGTGCAATGTCGACCAATGACAGCACGAGTGGATTTATCCCTTGAGCTGATTGGTTGCGCATCCTCACAGCCCCAACCAGCGTGACGAGAAACTCGGGAAGCCTTGTGTCACGTCACGTCACGTTGTTGATTCTCTGGCATACTGTCTCTTCAATTTGCTCCATGCGCAGCCGTGTGTGTGTAGGTATGTGTGTGTGTGTGTGTATATATATATATATATATATAAATTACGCAATATGTCACATTATAAATATATATAAAGGCGACTCGAAAAGATGTGAGTCAATTGACGGAGGCCCAGAGAGGTGTGATGAAAAGGCCGATACCTGAGAGGTACATCCAGATGACCATAACTGAAGCACTCGAAACTGCCAAACAAAGCCTTGTCCAGCCACCTAAAGCGGTACACGAAAAAGAATGAGGCCAGACGAATAAACAGGCTGTTCGCAACACAACCTGCAAAAAAGTACGCTCAGTGGCAGGGTTCTAACAACAGAGCTGACCCACCAAGACTGGAAACTGAAAGGTACTGGAAAGGCATATGGGAGAAGGAGGTTGCACATAACAGCAGTGCACGATGGCTGGTGACCCTGAGAGAGGAGCACAGCAACCTCCCCGAACAGAACCCAGTTACCATAACAGTTGCAGACATACAGGAAAGAGTCTCAGATATGAAGAACTGGACAGCACCAGGCCCGGACATGGTCCACACCTACTGGCTAAAGAAACTCACAGCACTCCATGAGCGCCTAGCAGCACAAATGAACCAGCTTCTGAGGGATGGGACTCACCCAGGATGGCTAACCGAAGGGCGAACGATCCTGATCATGAAGGATCCCTCAAAGGGTGCAGTCCCATCCAACTATCGGCCAATAACCTGTCTCTCCACAACATGGAAGCTCATGTCAGGCATCATTGCGGCGAAGATAAGTGGACACATGGTTCAATACATGAGCGAAGCACAGAAGGGCATTGGTAGACATACCAGAGGAGCCAAACATCAGCTCCTGGTTGACAGAACAGTCGCACAAGACTGCAGGTCCCGACATACCAACCTGTGCACAGCCTGGATTGATTACAAGAAAGCCTATGACTCGATGCCACATACTGTACAATAAAGCAAATTCTTTTTGCTTTATTGATCATAGATAAAGGGCAAAGAAAAGCCGTTGTAGTGGATGCAGCGGTCCCAAGTGATGGAAACATCAGAAAGAAGGAACATGAGAAACTCGAGAAATACCAAGGGCTCAGAGAGGAGCTGGAGAGAGTCTGGAAGGTAAAGGTGACAGTCGTGCCTCTGATGATCAGAGCAATCGGGGCAGTGACCCCCAAACTAGATGAGTGGTTGCAACAGATCCCGGGAACAACATCGGACATCTCAGTCCAGAAATGTGCAGTGCTGGGAACAGCAAGGATACTGCGCACAACCCTCAAGCTTCCTGGCCTCTGGTAGAGGACCCGAGCTGAATGAGGGACAGACACCACCCGAGGGGTGAGACGAGGAATTTTTAATTTATATATATACACACACACACAGTGATCCCTCGCTTATCGAGGTTAATGAGGACCAGAACCCCCGCGAAAGAGGAAAATCTGCGATGTAGGATTGACCGCCATATGACCCCCCATGGATGTATGTACATGTGTTTAAGTATATATAATATTTATAAGGCCATATTTAATGGTATACTGTACAGGCATGTAGAAGTAAATGTTTGTAGTAATTAACGTTACTTAATGCTGTATCTCATATATACATACATGTATAAGATGTACTGAATAAGTTAGTCTTACTGAGCAATGTACAAAAGCTCTGAGTCATTCAGCATTTTTTTCTGAATACAGTACTTTGGAAAAAAAATGCAATGCCACGATAATCGAAGTGCAAAATAGCAAGGATCACTGTACTTGGATCACACAGTTGCAGAGCAGCAACTCTTCGGTGCTCGAGGATGCTCTTGTCTCGTTTTTTGTTTTTTGTTTTTACTTTACTCAGCTCTGTCGTGGGCCTCATACCTTGTTTTCTCTTGAGTTTATTTAATCCAACACTACATGTAGATTTTGCTTCGTCATTTTTCTGAAGTTATGTTGGCAGTGCAGCTCAGACATGAATTAGGAGGCCGATGTTGGGCAAGCTGCTTGGCAAATGTGGCAGGCTAAGGTACAATAAAATGATGAAAGGAGCTCAACCACACATGTACAATGTCGTATAGTAGTTCCTGCACTATAAGGCACTTTTGATTATAAGGCACATGTTCGATAAATGGCTGCTTATTTATGCCTAAAGATACATCTCCTGTACGGACCTCTCGTCGGTCTACCATTGGTGCCCACCACCAACCTTTTCTTCATTCCCAAGTAGTTCCATTTTACTTTAATTGCAAATTTGGCAGAAGTTTCTCTTTGGGTATCAGGACATGTCGTCAAAAAGGCATAAAGAATTGGAAAAGAGGAAAGGGGAGGAAAAAGAACAGTGAGATGATGCGCGCGTCAATGTTTGAAATAATGTTTTTTTATTTTGTGAGAGCCATGTTGACCACAATCACCACAGCCATGTTTAGATGATGTGTTTACCAGCACTTCAGTAATGCGATGATCAGAAAAATCTGGTTTACATGGTTCAGTCAATCGTTTGATTTATTTCCAAAGACATGACATAAAACACCAGCCCGAAAAAAACCCCTGCTGTAATGGTGATTGCATTTTCAGCCATTTTGTTACCTCTGTGTCCCGCTTTCTAGACACATAATTTTCCCGCCAGATGCACAGTTCCAAATAATGTGCGTTAATTTATCAGTCCAAGACAAAAAAGCAAAAAAAAAAAAAACTATGGTAAATCTTTTTTTCCAGCAACGATTTGCAGTTTGATAATCGCCACCATTATTGTTTTGAAATCGCATTAAGTAATCTCGCGCGACGAGATTTCCGTTCTCGTGAGACGAGATTGGCGAGATCGGCCTTCACCGCATGGACAGCAGACGATTGCAAAGTCATGTAACGCTAAAACAAGTGTTGCGAACAAGTGTTGCAAATGTTTATTGTGGAGATACAGACAAAAGCAGATAAAGTTGGATAGATTTTTGCGATAATAATCTTGTATGCCTGAATTATTTTAATTTTTGCAGCATTTGTTTATAAGAAATAAACCTATTATCAATGTATATTGTCATTGTTTGTGTTGTTATCATATGCAATTGAATAAGTAGACCATTTCAGAATTCGAAGTTGTTTGATATGCCAACATTTTCGAGAAGTTCATGGGCCAAGATCGGCATCTGTTGGTGAAACTGTAATTTGGGAGAAAAAAAATCGCCCTTGAACCTGTGTGGATTTCTCACTTTCATATTCGGTGTTTTCACATCATGTCCAGAATATTTATAAAGTGCCCTGTCAGTCCTTGTCGATCAACGTAGAATGTTGACATTTTCATGTACCTCCAATTTAAATGTAGGCCTACATTTGTCTGTTCAGAGTAGTGGCATAATTTTGTTTCATATTTATTTTGATTTACAGTGATCCCTGGCTATTTCACGGTTCGTTTATCGCGGATTCGGTGCATCGCGGATTTTTTCAAACATATTCATGAAAAATATACATTTAAAAAAAAATTCATATACATGGAATACAGTACTGTATATGTCGCTCTATGTGACCCGCTGTTGTTTTACAGCTTCTCACGGACTGTTTGCGGACTTTTTGCGGACTTAAAAAACAAAAACAAAAAAAGAATAATATTTTTACCTGTATATGTTAATTGGTCGCTACTTTGCGGATTTTCATTTATCGTGGGTGGTTTTGGTCCCCATTATCTGCGATAAATGAGTGATTACTGTATTTCCATATTTGGTGCCATTCTTGGTGTTTTATGAAAGACCCAACCATAAAAAAGGCAAAAAAAAATTGCTGATATTCGAGGCCTATTATTTTGAAATAGGATGTCAGATCTGAATGAAAGTACTGTAGTTGGGGTGATTTAGACGATCAGCTCATCAGCCAACTTGGGGTTGCCTAGTATGCCCTAGACATGGTCTGGTTGCTGGATAACTAAAACAAGTTTTTTCATGATTTATTATTATTTTCTTTTAATCAGGTGCTTGAAGTAGAGTTAATATCAACTCTATTCTTTTAATATCAACATTAGAACGCTTCTTGGTGCTATTGTGGCAGGGTTTTCATTCTCACTGGGTGAACACATCATTGTTTGACCGCCAAGATATTATTTTGTTACATTATGTTATCATGATGTGGACTGTTTTCAGCAATATTTGGCCACGACATTCGTCAAAGGAGAAAAATCTGGGCTTGGTGGTTGCGCCTTCTCGGCAGCACACCTGTACCAGCACAGATTTTGATTGGGAGGAATGTCGGCGCTATTTGACTGTCAGTGCTGGATAGCCCTGGGTTGCTTGTGTTTTTTGCGCCTGTAATGGGCAGCATTTTTCACAGCCCCGTTTTGGTCAGTGGAGACGTCGGCGCTGTTGGACAGTCCGCGTTGGTGCGGCTGGATGGATGGCTGCTGAAGTTGAGGATGAGGAGAGAGAGGAGCGCAGATCAGAATCAGAATCATCTTTATTGGCCAAGTATGTAGAACACACAAGGAATTTGTCTCCGGTATAACACGCTGCATTTGTATCATCGTAAACAACAAATCATTGAACCATTTTAGAGTAACCAGTAGCAGTATTTGTAGTACAAGAAGAGTGACTACGTCAGTGACTGTTTAAGGAGTTAATGGCTAGAGGGAAGAAGCTGTTTAAGTGTCTACTGGATTTGGTGCGCATGGATCTGTAGCGTCTGCCTGAGGGGAGTAGCTGGAAAAGGTGGTGGGCAGGGTGCGGGGGATCCAGGAGGATTTTCCGTGCCCTTGTCTTGATTCTTGCAGTGTGCAAGTCCTCAAGAGTGGGTAGGGCGGTGCCAACGATTTTTTCCGCCGTCCTAACTGTCTGTTGAAGTCGGATTTTGTCCTTTTTTGTGGCGGCCCCAAACCAAACCGTGATGGAAGAACACAGGATTGATTCGATGACTGCCGTGTAGAACTGTCGTAGCACCTCCTGTGGCAGGCCATGCTTCCTCAGCAGCCTCAGGAAGTACATCCTCTGCCGGGCCCTTTTCAGGATGGAGATGGTGTTGACTTCCCACTTCATGTCCTGGGAGACTGTGATTCCCAGGAACTTGAAGGTCTCGACAGTTGACACGGGGCAGTTGGATAGTGTGAGGGGCAACTGTGGAGAAGAATGTTTCCTGAAATCCACGATCATCTCTACAGTCTTGAGCGTGTTCAGCCCGAGGTTGTGTCGGCTGCACCAGAGCTCCAGCTGCTCCACTTGTTGGCGGTACGCAGACTCGTCGCCGTCTTTGATGAGACCGATGACCGTGGTGTCGTCTGCGAACTTTATGAGTTTGACAGCTGGATCTGTTGAGGTGCAATCGTTTGTGTAGCGAGAGAAGAGCAGTGGAGAGAGGACACATCCCTGTGGGGCTCCAGTGCTGGTGGTGCGTATTGATGATGTTGTTGCTCCCAGTCTCACCTGTTGTGTCCGTCCCGTCAGGAAGCTGAGGATCCACTGGCAGATCGTAGGGGACACACCGAGGTGGAGAAGTTTGGGGGTGAGGAGTTCCGGGATGATGGTGTTGAACGCAGAGCTGAAATCCACAAACAGAATCCTTGCATAGGTCCCTGTGCTGTCGAGGTGCTCGAGGATGTAGTGCAGACCTATGTTGACTGCGTCTTCCACAGACCTGTTTGCCCGGTAGGCAAACTGGAGAGGGTCCAGCAGGGGTCCGGTGACGTTCTTTAGGTGGTTCAGCACAAGGCGTTCAAAGGACTTCATGACCACAGACGTCAGGGCGACAGGCCTATAGTCGTTCAGTTCCGATGTTGCCGATTTCTTGGGAACTGGGATGATGGTAGACTGTTTGAAGCAGGATGGGACCTCACACAGCTCCAGAGATTTGTTGAAGATTTGTGTGAAGACCGGAGCCAGCTGGTCAGCGCAGACTTTCAGGCAGGAGGGGGACACTTTGTCGGGCCCCGCAGCTTTCTTGATCTTCTGCTGCTTGAAGAGCCGTCTCACGTCCTGTTCGTGGATCTGTAGTGGAGAAAAAGAGGGTGGAGGGGTAGATAGAGTAGTTTCTGGTAGAGGTGGGTGTGTGTGGGAAATGGGGGTGTCCTTTTCAAATCGTCAGAAAAACATGTTTAGTTCATTAGCAAGACCCTTATTGTTCACTGTTTGGGGGGATGGCATTCTATAGTTAGTGATTGCTTTCAGGCCATTCCATACAGATGCAGAGTCGTTAGCAGAGAACTGGTTTTTCAGCCTCTCTGCATAGCTTCTCTTAGCGATGTTAATTTCCTTTGTCAATTGGTTTCGGGTGTGTTTGTACAGTGCCCGATCTCCACTTCTAAATGCGGCCTCTGTGTGTATTTGGAACTGAGAGTCGCCGTTTGGAATTGAAATGGATTGACATGGGACAGGAAAAGTGAACCAATTTCTTTTTTTTGTCAATGGATGCAGCTTCTTGTTGACTTAGAAACTTGGTTTGTAGCCGACGTGTGCACATTTTGAGCATGACGTCTCTGATCCACTGGTGAAAGGACACTTTGATTCTCTCCTCTCATCTGGAGCTACTTCAATCAACAAAGCGTATGAGGGAAAAGTGGTTGGGATTGCACGACTGTCCGTGTTTTATGTTATGTGTTGTGTTTATTATTTTACTTTATGTGAACTGTTTTGTAAAGCGCTTTGTTACAGCTGCAGCTGTTGTGAAAGCACCACATAAATCAGGATGTATTGTATTGTATTATATTATGTGCATGCATCAGTTGGGAGGCTTTTATTTTGAATGTGGCCAACGCTGCTTGTCGACCCCACATGACCATCATGCAGAGTATTAACAATCGCTGTGGCGGCTGTCTTAACTTCAACTTTGCAAGTGGAGGCTGGCCTGACTGAAGAACGCAGAGGTGCTTCCGAACGTAATGGCACTCACCCCGGAGTTGCTGAGCTTTTTACAAAATCGCCGTGTACCAGAAGATTTCCTCATCCCCATGGAGCGAGAAGGTGTTTATGTATTTTGACATTGCCCGTGATTGGTTTTCACTCTTTCGTGTTAGCAAGCCTGCTTCAGCTATAGCTAGCACAAGTTAGCGGGGAACTCCGGTATAAAATATTAAGTACTTTTTGCATGATCACGCAGTTATTTATCTGTTGTCAGCATCTTCGCCTAGGGCAGGGGTGGCAAACCAGTCAGAGACTAAGAGCCAATTTTTTTACTGTGTTACTGCAAAGAGCCACATCATTCACATGGGCATCCCGTCCTGGCGCGCGCGCACACACACGCACATACACAAACACACAGACATACTTTTTTGACCAAAGATCGACTTTTGAAGCGACCAACTTCCCACGATCGACCCGATCGCGTACTTGCAAGCATACACACACGCACGCAAGCGGGTGCCCAACCATGCTCTCGCGCACATATGCACGCACACCCCGATGAGCAACAGCTGAAACGGCCTGAACATGAACGAAAGCTAAAGACACAAACACCCCCCTACCCCATATCCTCCTCCCACCCCTTGCGATCGACTTGGGACCAGTCCGCTGGCTCAGATCGATTGCGATCGACATATTGGGCACCCCTGCCTTAAAAACAAAGATAATTTGCTGACGAGCTTTGCGCTTAGCACCATTCTTTTCGTATGAGCGGTCATTCAGTCATCTGATTGGTTGCCCTCTATGTCAATCAAGTAACGGGATTGATGATAGGCTGACGTGGTACATTCTGTGTATTGTTTGAAAGTGCAGCGCCACCGCCAAGGCATTTTCAACGCTCCTCATTTGAAAGCCCGGGAGCCGCATTGAACCAGCCTCTTCTGCCCTAACCATGCGTTTGAGATGAGAGCATGACGTAGACAGCGAGCTAAACAATCCTCCAATAAAAACACGAAGATGAGAGTCCACCGTTTGGTATTTTTATGGAAGTCTTTCTTATAAAACTGTACACAAATAGAAACACAATACAAATGTTTGTATAGAATCCAATTATACATATGGAATGATATTCGACACTCTTGTAACAGCCCTATTCTCTAACTTATTCAACAAATCTATGGTAAATATCTACAAAGATTAATTGATGAAATACTTAGATATGACAATAAATAACTTGTACAGCAAAGAGTGGTATATACAACTGTGTAAATGTACTTACAGATTATGCCTGAATGTGTCAAAAGGAGGAGGATGGAAGTGGATGTTATCACACCTCTCCACTGTTTCTTTCTTAGGAATTAAAATGGCTACCCCACTGACTTTATGGGTGGTTCGAACCACTTCCACCACTAGGGGCACTGCACTGCACTGTAATACAATTACTGGGGGCAGAATACATCCAAAGAGCTGCATGGGGCTCGTGAGCCGTGGGTTGGCCACCCGTGGCCTAGGGTCGTCCTTCTGTAGTGAGTCTGTCACCTAAATTGTGTCGCGGACAACTTGCTGGTAAACAAAAGGGAGTCCTCGATTGATGACAATGCTGAACGACGCGAGCCACGATCTTATCAAATTAGTTTATTTTCACTTGGCACAAGAACAAACACTTTAGTGCGTCTTTTACATTAATGGCCAAAAGACGTTTTTCTGTACACATGTACACTGAAATCATGACAGGTTGTAAAATGACAAGTGCATTTCGATTGAAAATTTCAGGTTATATTGCCGACATTGGAAGGAAACTCTGTTCTAAATTGAGGCCACCCTGTACAGTGAGTTATGTAACGCGAAATTCAGGTTGGACTTGTCTTTTGCACAAAGAAAAAATATTAGACAAGCATGCATCGCAAACATTGTTATTGAGGCATTGTACACCCATCCATCCATTTTCTGATCAGCTTATCCTCACAAGGGCCTTCTTTGGGTTGTTTGTTTGGGAAGTTAAATAAATAATTTAAAAAAATAACAAATAGTCATCATTCAACCAATTTACATGTTCAAAGTTTTAACTTGATTTATATTAAAATAGTAAGAGATTGTTCATTTCGCATTTCACAATCTGAAAGGAAAAAGTCAACGCCCACTGGCACATTTAAATATCACTCTACTCTCATACTCATAATCAATATTCCCTTACATTGTAGCATTTAATCAATTTACCATCTTAACTCTGATTTATATAGGTTTTTTTTAAACTTGACTTTTAAACCTGTTTTTAAACACAGCAAGTGATTCATACGTTGATCTCTGCTGAGCGATGTGTTAGTGAGAAAGGTTTCTCTTTGTTCGAGGCGGACAGAAAGGAAGCATGCAAGCTACTGAGCAGGGTGCAAGCTAGCCACCAGCAACTCCGCATATGAACCCCGCAAGGTGACTATAATTCGGCTAGCTTTGCTGGATCTTGAGCAATCGTGAGGAACGGAAAACCATTCACATTAATGGTGAGTAATATATCAAAATTATTTAAAAGAATACATTCAGAGACTTATTATACTGACATTTTGAATAATTCGCTTTTAAAATACACTATATTATATGACTCTCACTGAAATAAATTTCCAAATATTTTGCTTTCATGACTCTCTGAGTCATGAAGGTTACCGACCTTTGGCCATACATCGACTTTTGTAGTGAAGGCTGCCTTGTTTAACAAATGTAGCACTGTCACTTTAAGAGTAATGCAAGATAAAAGCCCGCGGGAACACGCGGTGCTCGCGCAGGGGTCTCCTGGAGGGCTACTGCCCTGCCTGTTTTCCGGCTCTTCGAGCTGTAACACACCTGATTTAGACGATCAGCTCATCAGCCAGCTCTGAAGCAGCATTAGAACGATCCTGATTATTTGAATCAGGTTTGTTCCTCCTTGGAGAGCTGGAAAACAGACAGGACAGTAGCCCTCCAGGCCCGGAGTTGGAGACTCCTGCGCTAGCGAGACTTAGACCAGGAAGTGAAGGGAGGATGACATGAGTTTGAAGGCTGAGAGTCTCTGAGCTGTGGATGCCACTTTCCTCAACGTGATATAACCATAATCGTCATTATAACCCAGGCGATATTCAGGTCATTGGAACTATTTTACCATGAAGCATGTTCGGGATTGTATTCGGACAGGTGATTGATTATTTGAATATTTGTAGAGTAAGAGATTGTGGTTTGGGAATTTGAATGCTGCCATTAGTGGGTCAGGTGAACAGCTGTATTGCGTAAGTGTTCTCGATGAGACATGATGTAAATACGTTTTCTGACTGTGAAATTACATGAACTGTTGTTTTATGTGTTCTTTAGAGGGGAGATCATTTGTGTTTTTCCACGTGTTTTGTGTGCACCCAACACGCCGGAAAGTGTCGAGTAAGTGTGTCCTCTCAACACATTGGATTGTAATGATTAGTCTGTCTGCACTTTAATAATGTATTTGTATGTGTTAAATCCAGTCTTTCCACAGACCGGCTACATATACATATTCTATAGAAATACTATATATACAGTACATGTACTATATATATATATATTAGAGCTGTCAGTTTAGCGCGTTTTTATTGGCATTAATTTAAATGAATTTTAACGGGATTAAAATTTTTTCTCGCGAGATTAACACGGCACACGTCACAAGCGGATGTTACGTTGCTCTATAAATACACCAGAAACAAAACAACAAGCGCGCTGCAGAAGTCCACGCCCATGTCTGTTTTGCCAGCCACGGCAGCGCGAGACACCGAAAACAGATACTGTTAAGGAATTATTCCGCTAGAAGTAGTAGTAGAACATTGTTGAGGAATTTCACATTGCTATGAGAACTATTGGTACCGGTCTCTGTCCTGAACATCCGCTACTTAAAACAAAGAATGTAGGGTGAAGTTGGGGTCCTATTTCCCCCTGAGTGATTAACAGCCCCCAAGTGTCTTCTTTTGCGTCCCCCACCTCGGGAAAGTTCCTGAAGGCTGTCAACTTTCCTGAGAAAGGAACTCCAATCTCATAATTTGTGCACAGCAGATGTGGTCTGTACTTTGTCAAAATGCCAAGATCGAACTGCATTGACCTTTCTTTGTTTCTGATTTTTACATAAGAGGAAGGACTGCCTGCCCCTAATTAACATAATTAACATACTATGCCTATATGTACGTGTGACAGTAGTTGCTCGGGCTTCCTGATGAAATCTGAGACTCACAGGAGCCCGAATCGATTCGTGTTGCGTTGTGATAAACTGAAGAAAAGACGACGTGGTGTTGGGTCTTCTTCCACCTTATAGAGAGATAAAAGAACCTGTGTCCAAGGAGGACCAAGAGCAAATTGACAGCCCCCCAACAATACTTAAAGAGTTTATGAATGGAAAGTTTACTTTTAAAAAGTTGCCAGATTGCTCCACTGACAAGACCAAAGTTACCTGTTCTTCTCTCCCTGTGTATCATACAGGTATACGAAGTATGCCACTGACGCGATTGTTACTTGTTTGGAACTATTTTGTGTGGAAGGTTACAGCGTTCCGTGTCCATAGAAATAGAGCGGGTGGAGCTTCTCTGTGTTCGTCTGACAGTGACAGTGAGCTGCTGTGGTAGCGACCTAGCGAAAATAAAACGTCTCTGTTGTCATCCGAAATGAGGTCTACACAGAAACCGTAGAGAGACTTCCGCGCAAGAAGGACCAACACAATCAACATAGCCTGACTGTGTTAGGGGGAGTGAAACCCCCCTCTTTCAGAATGGTTTGCCCCAGCAGCACGGGGGAAGTGCGTGCGCTTGTTTGTACGGCCGACAGTTTTGAATACAGCGGCACATAACGAACACTGGTGTCCGGTGTCTCGTTATTCTCCAACAAACATACAGAAACAGACTGCTGTGTTCAAAGCAAACTTGAGAAAAACGAAGTATGCAACCATGGTTCAAATCCACTATAGGCTGAGTACTAGTTTACCTTAGATGTGCACTTTATAATGTTATATTGCTGTTTTGATTTCATAAAAAAAAGCTGTTAAAGCAGCTGTTGTGTGACAAAATATTTTTTCACTGTTGTTGATGGACAGTAATATTGTGTGAGAGATTATGTGTGAACAACTGCTCCAAGTGAAAAATGTTCATGTAAAATTGAAAATCGAAATTGTTATTTCAGTAAATATTTGCATTTGGCACAAAACTGATTCATGATTCCAAGTTGATGAGAGCATTAAAATGGGGAAAAATAGGACAAAAAATATAAAAGGAAATTCAGAAACGATAAAAAATGTGTAAGTAATCACGATTAATTTTTTAGTTCATTTGAGTTAATTATGACAGTTGCATTTTTGATTAGATTAAATATTTTAATCGTTTGACAGCTCTAATATATATATATATATATATATATATATATATATATATATATATATATATATATATATATATATTTTTTAATCCTCGTCTCACCCCTCGGGTGGTGTCCGTCCCTCATTCAGCTCGGGTCCTCTACCAGAGGCCAGGAAGCTTGAGGGTTCTGCGCAGTATCCTTGCTGTTCCCAGCACTGCACATTTCAAACAAATTTTAAGCAGTGGTACATTTCATGAGTCATTTATTAGGACATCTTGACGTTGAGTTCTTTCTTTCACCATCTAAATCAATAATATTTATTCAGGTTTTTTTTTCCCACCGAACACACCGTTGTCAAACTGAAGGCCCGGGGGCCTGATCCGGCCCGCCACATCATTTTATGTGGCCCGCGAAAGCAAATTATGTGTGTCAACTTCCATGATCCTTGCTAAAATCTGAACTGAAATATCAAATTGTCATTTGTAATAAATAATGTTGAGAATTTGTAACAATTTTGTTACCCTACTCACTCAAACAATAATTGAAGAAACTATTGTCGTTGATTTAACTGATTTCAAAACTGGTAATCCATCCGTTTGCTGTGTAAAAGTAATAAAATATAAACATTTATGTAGTTTCACTGTCGTAACGGCCCTCTGAGGGAAGACGTAACCCCAAATTTGTATATTTCCCCATTGCGGGACAAATAAAGGATATCTTAAATTAGCCCGCGACAAAAATGAGTTTGACACCCCCAAAATATCCATTTGGTAGAAAAAAATCTCTCATGCAAATCATCAGCAGATCGGATTTGGAATTTTGGAGCAGAAACATCTTGTACAAATTGTATTAATGAAATCCATCGAGAACTAAATCTAAAACAAAGGAAAGTCATAAGAGCAAAATAAATCCAAAGTATCAAACAAAAACTATAGCTGAAGCTAAAAACTAACAGTGACTGAAACATGACCAAAAAATGACAGAACAAACAATGACAGGAACAATGACACGAAACCAAGTGGTCGTGCCGGGAGTCCTTTTATACAACTAATGACATAATGACCAACAGGTGTGCAGCTGCAGGCGGAGCCCTACAGTGCCACCTGTTGGTCACAAACAGAACCATGACAGAACAATGGCGAAACATCCCCTGCCGAGGTCGGCAACTGCGGCAACGACTTTGACGACGACTGCGCGGACGTTTCCAGGATAAACGTGAGCCCCATTCGTGATCCCACACCTCCACGAGCACGGACAGCCAGCAAATGAAGCAGTAAATATCTGGAAGACATGGAGCTCCCCTTGCAGGGCAAGAGGCCCAATGCAGAGAGGACCTGGGAAAGAGGCCCGATGCACAGAGGACCCAGTTCCGCTCACATGAAAACCTCCTCATTCATGTCGCCAAAGACCACAAGCCAGGTACCTTTCCCAAAGCGCTGTCCATCGAGAGCCTGGCGCCTGGGAGAAGCTCCGCTGACCTCAATGTCTCATGCCCATCCAAAAGCAAGAACCTGGACGACAACTGGTCGTGCCCGAAAGCTCAGAGGGGCAGCCGGGTGAGCGCATACGACAATGTCCTCGTTCCCACCTATAAGCCAGCACGGGAGACATCCTCGACTTGGAGAAAGAGGACAACCTGTTCCCGCACTTGTATGACATTATCCAGCATATCAGTGGCCTGCATCAGATCGTGGTTCACTGGAGCCGCGGCGTACTTGCGGACAGCGAGGATGGTGAAGATGGTGAGGGCAGAACCACACCCGTCTCCCAGAATTATACATACACCATCGGGACCACTCGGGACAAAAGGGATTCCGGTGTTGGGGCCTCTTTGACAAGACCGCGGTAATAAAAACATCTAGACAAGGGGTGCCAAACTTGTTTGCATTGCAGGGCAGATCATAGCACAGTCAAACCTCGGTTTTCGAACGTCTCGGTTCTCGACCAATTCGGTTTTCGACCAAAAAATTCGAGGTTTTTATGCCTCGGATGATGAAAATATTTCAGTTCTCGAACAAACTGAGCGCACTTGAATGCACCATTTCAATTCGGACTCAAGGCTGTCTCCAAAACAAACAACGCTATCTGGCCCTTTCACCTGGATGGAAGTATGCATTCCTTCTCGGCCATGGACTGTCTCATGAGCAGACCTCGACGAAGCAGCTATGACCTGTACACGCATACACATACACAACTGAACAATCACACGCGCATACATATCCTTATTATCACCGTCTTCATCGCTCCGATTCTTTACCCCCGTGACGTAGTATTATCTGCAGAGCGCATCGGGGACCGTGCAGCTGGTCAGTTAAGCTGCGTCACGGTCGCCCCACCCCCCCCCCTCCCCCTTCCCATCCATCCGCCCTCTCATTACATGTTATGTCTTGTGACTTGTTGTAACTGTCATATGCTTATTTATGTGCTTGGGTCTTTTTTTATCCTGGACTTAAATTATCCTCAGAAGACTGCATGGGGTTTTTTCCCTCTCCCTACCCAGTGTTTTTCCTTTCTGAACTCTGACTGTAAATTTCCCCATTGCGGGACAAATAAAGGATATGTTAATCTTAATCTTAATCTTAATTTGACTCCTCTCGCCTTCCTTACACGAGGAAGTGACGCTTCCTCGGGTCGACAAGGAAGTGACACTTCCTCGTGTTGCTTTCTATTGTGAGCAGACATGTTCAAAAAATATTTTTATTTTAAAAAGAGCGTGGTTTCGGTTTTCAAACAATTCGTTTTTCGAACAGCCTTCTGGAACGAATTATGGATGAAAACCGAGGTTTAGCTGTAGAATCAAGATCATTTTTCCATTTCCATCCATTATCTTTCGGGACGTCTCACCATCTCAACCAGTCGTCTTCGTCACTTCACATTAGCAGCCAGTCGGCCATGCAGCTCAGCCTGCTGCACAACTTCTCCTTGCTAGGCCTCACTGCCAGGATGGAGAAATACTCCATGTCCAACAAGCATGGTTGGACCTGGTGGACACAAGAGCGTCTGCTAGCTCCTGACTTGCCTTTTGCGGCCCATTTTCGGATCAATTGTTTCAGGTCCACCCAACCTGTTTTTGCATTTTTAATTCAGCCCTAAAAGCCAGTTTCGTTTTGCAGCATGGCAAGCACAGAAAGGCAGCCATTTTGTTTTGAAGTGGCCATTAAAGGGTAATTTTGTCATGGGTCCCTCAGAACCAAATTATTTGAAATGTTGATTGCGATCAAATTTTGGTTCAGACTTAGCAAGCATCATGTCATTTGACATGCTTGATTTGCTTTCGCGGGCCACATAAAATGATTTGGCGAGCCAGATCTGGCCCCTCGGCCTTGACGTTGACATCTGTGCTCTAATGTAAGGGAATATTGATTTTGAGTATGAGAGTAGTTTGACTTTTTCTTTTCAGATGACGAAATGCTAGATGAACAATCGATGACAATTTTAATATAAATCAAGTTAAACTCACAAAAAACAAGGGGTGGGACTCGCTTAGGTTTAAAAAAAAACATTTTTACTTCCTACTTCCTCTGAACATGTAAATTGTGTTGAATATACTATTTGTATTTTTTTTTCTTCATTATTTTTTAACTTCCCTTGACTTGCTGCCAAATTTCTGTTATCTGTTTCTATGTTCAATAAACAAACAACCCAAAGAAGACCCTTGTGAGGATAAGCGAATCAGAAAATAGATAGATAGATGTCCCATGCCTCAATTACAATGTTTGTGATGCATGCTTGTCGAATGTTTTTTCTTTGTGTAAAAGACAAGTCCAACCTGAAATGCGCATTACATAACTCAATGTACAGGGTGGGCTCAATTTTGGACAGCTTCCTTCAAGTGTGTGTGTGTGTGTGTGTGCGCGCGCGCGGGAGGAAGGGTTTGATGTGGCTCTTTGCAGTAACACATTTTTAAAAATTGGCTCTTCGTCTCTGACTGGTTGGCCACCCCTGATGTATACAATGCAGAGGTGATTGCTCTAAGACTGCAAGGGAAGCTCAGCTTCCCCTAAAATGTCAAAAAGTAAGTGACCAAATATATGTGTGTACGTACAATTGTGTGGACATGCGCAAAACCGCGCTCAACTTTTGTTCGGAATCAGCTTCTTATTACTGGTTACGACGCGACTCTCTTCTCATTCATTCCCGCAGCTTCACTGTGCTTGAAAGTGTGTGAACGCTGAGTGTCTCCAGCGTGGACGCTGGGTGTCTCGAGAGTTCAGTGTAGGTTGTCCCAATGCATTGAAACGAGACGAGTCATTGGATAAATGCTGGTTTTGTCCCGCCCATTGGACGCTCAGTGTCTCTGGGAGTCTATGGACAGTGGGCGGAAGCTCAGCTTTTCTGCATGATGATTGGATGATCTGTCTGAGGCTGAATCTCTTTTTGATTGACAGCGAAATGAGCCAATCACCGATCTTATGGTGAAGGCATCCTTTTCATTTTTTTGACAAGGAACGGAGAGTAGAATTCACGTATAAATAAACGGACACATTTTATGATATAGGCCGAAATGAAGCTTCCCCTCCTGGACAGACCAGCATCCGCCACTGATACAATGAAACCAAAGACCAAAAATTTGCAAAGGCAAATTTGGCAAGCTGTCCAGAGACGAGGTGCGGAGACTGTTCACATTGGTCAGTCCCTTAGCCAATCAGGATGCAGAACACAATTCACTGTTTAAAAAAAAGCATTTAAAAACCGCACTAAAAAAATCTGTGAAACAGCGAAGCCGCGGAAGGTGAACCACATTCTTGCAAGGGATTACTGTACCTGTGTACGGAAAAACGTCTCTTGGCCATTTATGTAAAAGACGCGCAAAAGGGTTGTTCTTGGCTAGCGTTGTTCAGCACAGTCGTCAATCAAGGACTCCCTTTTGATTTACCAGCCAGTTGCCTGCGACACGATTTTGGTGACTGACTCACCATTCCAGAAGGACCGCCCCAGGCGAAGATGCCGACAACAGATAAACTACCTGCGTGATCATGCTAAAAGTACTTAATATTTTATACCGGACTTCCACGCAAACTTGTGCTATAGCTTCAGCACGCTTGCAAACACAAAAGAGTGTAAAACAATAACGGGCAATGTCAGAATACACGAAAATGTTCTTGCTCCACGCGTTTGAGGAAATCTTCTGGTCCACAGCGATTTTGTCAAAAGCTCAGCAACTCCGGTGTGAGTGCCATTACGTTCGGAAGCACCTCTGCGTAATGCGGTCAGGCCAGCCTCCAGTCGCAAAATTGACGTCCAGCCAGCCGCCACAGCGATTGTTAATACTTTGCATTACGGTAATGTGGGGCCGTCGAGCAGCATTGGCCATATTCAAAATAAAATCCTTCCAACTGATGCATGCACATCAGTGGTTTGGGTTTAATATAATGTAACAAAACGATTTCTTGGCGGTCAAGCAACGATGAGTTAACCCAGGGAGAATGAAAAATCGTCCTGAATCGCACCAAGAAGCCTTCCAAAGTTGAGATAAAAAATTAATTCAATGTTAACTTTACTTCAAGGACTTAATTAAAAAAAAAAAAAATCATAAAAAAAATGAATTTTAGTTATCCCGCAACCAGACCAAGTCTAGGGCATACTTGGCAGCCCCAAGTATCCGACCACGGTACTTTCATTAAGATCTAATGTCACATTTCAAAATAAAAGGCCTCGGATATCAGCAATTTTGACTTTTTCACCCGATTCAAAATTTTTTTTTCGTTATCCCGCAACCAAACCAGGTCCAACTAAGGTACACTGGGATGCCCCAGGTACTTTCCAACAGCTCCTATATTTTGTTGTTCTACTTCTTCCTTTCATAACTTTGCTGCTGTGAATCGGGAATTTCTCCACTGTGAGACTAATAAAGGTTTTCTTAACTTATCTTATCTAATAAGACGACTTTCGTTTTTTTTATCCTGTCTGGTTGCGAGATAAATGTCAGATTTGAGAGCAGTCGTTCTTAACCTGAGTTTGATCAAACCCAAGGGGTTCGGTGAATCGGTTTCAGGGGTTCGACAGAGCCTCTGCCATGGAGGTTAAGTCACGCCCAACTCAACGTGTCACTTAGTTATGACACACCCATTTGGCCATCACTGGCTGGTTCATTTTAACCCTGGAGAACCTAAGAACCCTTTTCTTCTTTGGAAAATGATGAATTATACATTTTATGACTGCTATATGTTCACCGAACATCAAAATATTCAATGCTTCAATCCTAATTTAGGATTAGGGCCAAATTTGACCCTTTGGGATTTAAGGATAGCATTTGAGTAGCAGAATTTATAGGGGCCAAATTTGACCCCGTGGGTTCTCCACGGTTTAAGACAAGACAAGAATACCTTTATTTGTCTCACAGTGGGGAAATTTAGTGCACAATTTAAAAAACGTATACTTTATGTATTGAAATTTTATGTAGATGTTTTTTCTCTTTTTAATAAATGTGTCTTTTATGTCTTGAATTTGTAAACAGATAGACAGATAATGAACAACGAAAAAGGACCAAGAATCCACAATGTTGAGATGGAGCTTTAGTTTCTTTTTCCTTATGTTTTGTAAAACTGTACAAAGAAATAGAAACACAAAAAGGGGGATGTTTCACACCATTCAAATTAAATGTCTCTGTGTCATCACTGTATGTTAACTTGTCAAAACGCAATATAAGCTTGGAACAGGAATAACCAAAATATGCACGGTTAGCATTGAAAATAGCCGCAACTAGCATGCAGTAGCCCATATGCTAATATGGATAGCCCAAGCGCTAATGTAGCATAGCAAAAACGGACGGAAAATCGTTCTTAATATTGCATATTTCCAATGCTAGAACTGAAACAACGGTTTGGTAAACATCATGAAAGTGCAGTCTAAACAGGGTTCAACTTATAGACGATGCTTTCCAAGGCATATACTCAAAAAGAAAATGAGAAATGACGACAACAGCTAGCGGCGGCCCGGTAGTCCAGTGGTTAGCACGTCGACTTCACAGTGCAGAGGTACCGGGTTCGATTCCAGCTCCGGCCTCCCTGTGTGCATGTTCTCCCCGGGCCTGCGTGGGTTTTCTCCGGGTGCTCCGGTTTCCTCCCACATTCCAAAAACATGCATGGCAGGCTGATTGAACGCTCTAAATTGCCCCTAGGTGTGAATGTGAGCGTGGATGGTTGTTTGTCTCTGTGTGCCCTGCGATTGGCTGGCAACCGATTCAGGGTGTCCCC
The DNA here is from genome assembly GCF_054856545.1 of Hippocampus guttulatus. NCBI lineage: Eukaryota > Metazoa > Chordata > Actinopteri > Syngnathiformes > Syngnathidae > Hippocampus > Hippocampus guttulatus. The sequence continues at coordinate 12,352,605 of NC_141278.1, forward strand.
CGCCTACTGCCCGAAGACAGCTGGGATAGGCTCCAGCATCCCCCGCGACCCTAGTGAGGATCAAGCGGTTCGGAAAATGGATGGATGGATGGACAACAGCTAGCACGAAACCATACGGTCTTCACTGGACTAGGTACTTCCGGTTTGTGTTGCCAAAATTAAAGTGCCTTAGAATCTAACCAAAAACGGAACATGACAAGGTACTTCCGGTTTGTTTTGCCAAAATTAAAGTCTCCTCGAATCTAACTACAAACAGAACATGACAATGATTTATTTTTTATTTTTTATAAATGAGGTGAAATTTTTTGTCATTGATATTAAGTTAACATTGACCTTTTTTTCATCGAAACTTCAGAACGCTTCTCGGTGCTATTCTGAAAGTTTTCATACTCCCTGGGTGAACTCATGGTTGTCTGACAGATCAGAAATTATTTTGTTGCATTATTTTAATTCCAAACCACTGACTTGATTTTGAAGGTGGCTAACGCTGCTCGCTGTCAACAGATAACCGTAATGCTCAGGATTAAAAATAGCTGTGGCGGCTGTCTTAACTTCAACTTTGCGAGTGGAGGCTGGTCTGACCGCAGTGCTTAACTGAGCCGGCTTGCCGCTAACATAGAGGCGCTTGTGCTCAACACATCGCTCCGCAGAGATCGTAAGCGCAGTGTTGTTATAATTTCCGTGTGAAAATGTGCACAAGAAAGGACAGCAGAGTACGAGGAGGACCTTTGTGGAACAAAAGAGGGCCGTGTGCGTCAACTCTTATTCTTTTTTTCCTTTCGGCTTTTCCCTTCAGGGGTCGCCACAGCGAATCAGTTGCCTCCATCTAACCCTGTTTAGTGCATCCTCTTCTCTCACACCAGCTACCTTCATGTCCTCTTTCACAACACCCATAAACCTCCTCTTTGGTCTTCCTTCGGCCTCCTGCCTGGCAGTTCAAGACTGAGCATCCTTCTCCCAATATATTCACTCTCTCTCCTCTGGACATGCCCAAACCATCTCAGTCTGGCCTCTCTGACTTTCTCTCCAAAACCTCTCACATGAGTTGTCCCTTTGATGGACTCATTCCTGATCCTATCCAACCTGGTCACTCCCAAAGAGAACCTCAACATCTTCATCTCTGCTACCTCCAGCTCTTCCTCCTGTCTTTTCTTCAGTGGCACTGTCTCCAGTCCAAACAGCATGGCTGGTCTCGCCACAGTTTGATACACCCTTCCTCTCATCTTAGCTGAAACTCTTCTATCGCATGTCACCCCTGATAAACCTCCACCTCTCCAGTTTCTGCTCCACCTGTTCCCTGCTCTCACTACAGATGACAATCTCATCTGCAAACATCATAGTCCATGGAGATTCCTGTCTAACCTCGTCTGTCAGCCTGTCCATCACCATCGTGAAGAAGTGTCTCAGAGCTGACCCCTGGTGAAGTCCCACCTCCACCTTGAATTCCTCTGTCACACCGGAAGCACAAGCACACCTCATCACTGTCTTACAGTCATCATGTCCTCCACCTCTCTAACGTACTGCTCTGTCACCCCAGACTTCCTCATCCAATGCCACAGTTCTTTGCTGTAATACGCTTTCTCGAGATCTACAAAGACACAATGCCCCTCTGACCTTATGTGTACTTCTCTATCAACATCCTGAAAGCAAATACTGCATCTGTTGTACTCTTTTTTTTTTTGCATGAAACCATATTGCTGCTCACTTCTGCTCTTCGTCTCGCTTTAAATACTCTTTCCCATAGTTTCATTGTATGACTCATCAACTTTATTCCTCTGTCGTTACTACAACTCTGCACATCTCACTTGTTCTTTAAAATGGGCACGAGCACACTTCTCCATTCCTCAGGCATCTTCTCGCCATCTAAGATCTTGTTGAACAACCCAGTCAGAAACACCACTGCCACCTCTCCTAGACACTTCCATACCTCCATTGGTAAATCATCAGGTCGGAGTGCCTTTCCACTCTTCATCCTCTTCAATGCCGTCCTCACTTCATCCTTGCTAATCTTTGCTACTTCGTGGTCCACAACAGTTACCTCTTCTACTCTTTATTCTTTCTCATTTTCCTCATTCATCAACTCTTCAAAGTACTCTTTCCATCTTCCCATCACACGACTGGCACCTGTCAATACATTTCCGTCTCTATCCTAAATCATCCTAACCTGCTGCACATCCTTACCATCTCTGTCTCTCTGTCTCGCCAACCTGTAAAGATCAGTCTCTCCCTCCTTGCTGTCCAGCCAAGCATACAAGTCATCGTAGGCCTCTTGTTTGGCCTTCGCCACCTCTACTTTCACCGTGCGCTGCATCTCCCTCTACTCGTGTCTCCCCTCTTCAGTTCTCTCAGTGTCCCACTTCTTCTTAGCTAACCTCTTTCTCTGTATTCATTCCTGCATCTCCTCATTCCAACAGCAAGTCTACTTATCTACTTTCCCTCCAGATGATACACCAAGTACTTTCCTACTTGCATCCTACTATGTGTACCATCCTCCTTTGCATCATGTCAACCAACTCTCTTCCTTTTCCTGTCATAGTTCCAACATTCAAAATCCCGACTCTCAATTCTTTTCTCTTGGGGTTCCACCTCTCTCTTTTCCTACGGACACACCTTCCTCCTGTCCTTCTTCGACCAACAGTAGTCCATTTTCCACCGGCACCCTGTAGGTCAACAATGCCGATGTTAACCCGGGCCTCGACCGATCCGGTATGATACACACGTGTGTGTGTGTGTGTGTAAAAAAAAAAAACCTTATGATGAAAGAAATGAATGGATCTCAGTTTCCCTTGCCCAGATGTTTCTCAAAGGCGGGTCACCAGGGCCCCGTCTGGATCCAGGCCTGGAGATGGGGCTCATTAGCGAGCACCTGGTGGCCGGGCCTACACCCATGGGGTAGCCCAGCCCCGGCGGCCCGACCCCGCGGTGCCGTCGGCGCCGGCGCACCCCGGCCTCCCGAGTCCGGAGCGGACAGATGCAAACAGATGGGCGGTGGAGGACGGCGGAGGCGGCGGCGGCGGCGGCGACGTCAAAGGCGGCCCGCGGGGAGAGGCGCGGGGCTGGGGCGTGAAGGGGACGGGCGGGGGGTACGGTGCCGGTCGTTGGCCGGTCGCCTACTCCCCCGCCCCGACCCGTAAGCGCCCCCAGCCCCCGCGGCCCGACCCCGCGGTGCCGTCGGCGGCGACGCCGGCGCACCCCGGCGCGCCCCGGCCCCCCGAGTCCGGAGGGAACAGATGGGCGGAGGAGGACGGCGGAGGAGGACGGCGGAGGCGGCGGCGGAGGCGGCGGCGGAGGCGGCGGCGGAGGCGGCGGCGACGTCGAAGGCGGGGAGAGGCGCCGGGCAGTGTGAGCTGGGCGGCAGCCGAAGACGCGGACCCTGGCAGTCTGATCCTCGGCTACAGAAGCAGCTCGAGGGATATGGAATGTCACCTCTCTTGCAGGGAATGAGCCCGAGCTGGTGTGCGAAGTAGAGAAGTTAAGCATACTCTTTGCCACCTGGCTCTGGCGCCTGTACATTGGGGTTCACACTGGTAGACGAGAGGGTTGCCTCCCTCCGCCTTTGGGGTGGGAGGTCCTGACTGTTGTTTGTTTGTGTGTACGCACCCAACATCAGTTCAGCGTACTCACCTTTTTTGGAGTGTTTGGAGGGTGTGCTGGAGAGTACTCCTGCTGGGGACTCCCTTGTTCTGCTGGGGGACTTCAATGCTCACGTGGGTGATGACAGTGAGACCTGGAAGGGCGTGATTCGGAGGAACAGCCCCCCCTGATCACAACTCGAGTGGTGTTTTGTTATTAGACTTCTGTGCTCGTCACAGATTGTCCATAACAAACACTTTTGTGTAAGTGTGTATACATAGACACTGTTCTAACCCACTTCTCGCGTTTAATTAATTACTTTTTAAATTGAATTTATTTTACTTAAATTTAATTAATTAATTGTTACACCAGCGTTGCGAGGAGAGATACCGCCGCTCGTTCCTACCGTCTGCTGTCAGGCTGCTGAATAAAAAGTAAAATATGTGAAAACGAGTAACCAGCCATCTCGTTACCTCTGCGCCCCACGTCCTAGTTGCATAATTTTCCAGCGGGACGCACATTTCCAAATAATGTGTGTTTTTGGGATGCAAGGAAATTTCTCAGTCAACACAAAAAAATAAAAAATAAAAAATACGCCATGCCTGAGGATTTCACGGTAACTGTCATTACCCGGAGCGGGTCGTTTCCGTGGCGTCATTTTGACGGTACCGAAAAATCGTTTAACCATAAATGTCACCGCACATGAGTTGACTGTACGCGATCAAACCTCTCCTGTGTGATCAACGCGATTTCACTGTGTCTGTATGTGTGTTTGTGGTGTTGTGTATGAGTGTGTTTCTTCTAATTTACTTTTGTTTTGTTTTCAGTGTTGGGGGCGGTGGCGGAACAGATAACGTTATGTGCACATGTGGGTTGCTATTTTCTTCTGCAAACTGAGGAATCGCGCGGATCAACGCTTGAGATGGCGGCAAAAAAAAACCTCACAAAGGTCTACAAATTACGACATTTAAGAAATGGGAATGCCAGTCTGATTTTTTGTATGAATCGTCCGAAGGGCGTATCACTAAACTCACCTGTGATGCATGCATGAGAGCGAGATACGACATGAGGCATGATTACGAGGCAAGTTGGTCATTAGGTCTATCGGTTAATCGCTCTGAAAAATATGATGAAACAGTATTGGTTACAGTATTCTATAATTTACTGGTTGTAGCATGGTAACTTCATGAATAAAACATTCGTCACAAGGTGTAGTAATGCTAATGTTAACTGTTGGTAGAATTAATGATGACGTGTGTTAGATTCTTTCGTTAAATTGATAGTAGATTACACGTGCATCGTTTTGGGTAGACGATGTCAAGCCACATCAATACTTATCTGTATTAATGATTACCAGTAAATTAGTCTATAGTCTCTGCGGTGTGAAATTGGAAAAAATACTCTGATTTTGTGGTATGCTGTATTCATGATGCCATATGAGTACACAACATTTTCATCCATTTATATTTTTGAATAAACCTGGAGTACACAGCTGCTGATGTAATGTTCATTGTTAATGCATAGTTTTCAAACATTTACCCTTGAAACGCTATACTTTTGAGTCTCAAAATTCTTGATTATGAATATCAAGTCAAAACAGAAAAATGGGTTCCCATGATGAACGTTTATGGAACCCAAAATTAGTTAGTGGTTCCCGATTGGGTAATCCGACGGAACCGAGAAACAGTTACCGTGAATTTCCGAAATCCTCAGGCCTCCTACTGAATTATTTAAATTTTCGCAGCATTTGTTTATAATTGGTTGTATATGTTGTTGTTTGTGTTATTATCATATGCAATTGAATAAGTAGACCATTTCAGAATTCGAAATTTGGGACTCTCTAAATGCTGAATGGGACTCATACTTTTCTGATCAGCGAGTTCCTGGGACTCGCTGGCGGTAAACTGTAAAATTATCACTGAGTAACAATTGCAAATAACACAGCCACCTTATACCAGTTGCATATATGCTTTTATGTATCGATATCTTTATTTATATTGACTATTTATATATCTATATCTATATTTATATTGCACTTATACTGATACATTTATTTTTGTGCATCCAAACAATTTGTTTTTCTTCTTTCTACACCCCAATTTTGCTGCTGTAGACTGTAAATTTCTCCAATGTGGTTGTCAGGGCAATCAATTTGACATGTAGACATAAAACAAAAGGAGGAGACAGGAGACTCAATTCTGGTACTAGGAGGGAACGAGGAGAAGCGTTAGGTTTCTGTTCTCTGCACGTCACCCATCACCCCCTCATTTATTGGGAAATGTACGACAGTAATCCCTCGTTTATCTCGGTGAATGGGGACCAAAACCACCCGCGATAAACGAAAATCCGCGAAGTAGCATCTAATTAACATAAACAGGTTACCGTATTTTCACGACTATAAGGCGCCATTAAAAGTCTTAAATTTTCTCCAAAATGGACAGGATGCCTTATGATGCGGAGCGTCTTGTGTATGCGCTGAGTTCCAAAACCTGACTGACAGCCGACACGCTGTTTATATAGAGAAAAGGCGGAGGTGACTGTGGACAGGCATGCGGCAAAGAAGTCGGCCAATCAGTGAAGGGTGGGCGTGTATATATACATATATGGAGAGAGAGAGAAAAGGCAGACGAGAGTGAGGACAGGCATGCGGCGATTTTACCACTGTAAAACTGCGCCCAATAATACAGTGCGTTTTGTCTATGTGTCAAATACAGAAATAGCACCCGTTAATGAGACTGCGCCCAACAATACGGTGCGCCGAATGGTCGTGAAAATACGGTACATTTTTTTTTAAGTCCGCAAACGGTCCGCGAGAAGCTGCAAAACAACAGCGAGTCACATAGAGCAACATATACAGTACTGTACTCCATGTGTATGTTAAAACATTTTAAAATATGTTTGAAAAAATCCGCGATGCACTGAACCCGCGATAAACGAACCGCGAAGTAGCGAGGGATCACTGTACATCGGTGTGTCCAACCTAAAGTGTGGGGGCTGTTGAAGACACACTGAACTTGTTTGAGTATGTGTGTGTGTGAGTGTAAATTACGTAGATGTGTGCACTTGTAACAAAAACATCACGTTGTAGCTGGTGTTGATGGCTCCATCCACTGTCCAACCTTGCTCCTGTTGAGTCTTAATACTTATCTCTTCCCAACCACGTCCTCGAAAAGGTGGTTGCGTCTTTAAACTGCCACACAGTGCACTAAGCATTCTTGATTATGAATGTATATAATGATGAAAAGCATTATATCTTTATTAAAAGCATAAGTGTTCTTAATTGCAGGCATAGTCAATTAATGATTGCAGGCATACGCGTTCTTCTTTGCGAGCATAATCAATCAATCAATCAATATCAATATAACACTAATAATAACATTAATAATCAGCGAATGTATGAAAACTAAAAATAATCAACCTATCAAATATACATTGATAATTGATTTATTTCTTATAAACAAATGCTGCAAAATTTTAAATAATTCAGGCATACAAGATTATTATTGCAAAAAACTATCCAACTTTAGCTGCTTCCTCTGTGATCTCTCCGCAATAAACATTTGCAACACTTGTTCGCAACACTTGTTACACGACTTGGCAATCGTCTGCTGTCCACTCGGTGAAGGCCAATCTCGCCAATATTGTCTTGCAAGAACGGAAATCTCGTCACGCGAGATTACTTAACGCAATATCAAAACAACAATGGTGGCGATTATCAAACTTTTGGAAAAAAAAAAAAGATTTACCATAGTTTTTTTCTTTTTTTTTGGATTTTTTTTGTCTTGGACTGAGAAATTTCCTTGCGTCTCAAAAACGACATTATTTGGAACCAGTGGCGTTCCGTCAGGGCCAGCAAGGCCTTCTCTGCTTGCCTAAACATTCTCAGAAAAGTAAATTTAATAAATGTACTTTTCTGAGAATAACATAAATTTAATTTGTGTTATTTTATTTTCATAAATATGTAAACAAAATTATTCTCTGTATTCTTTACATCATATTATTTCCACTTAGTCGAGTGGCTTTCAATGTTATTTTAAATAACATTGAAAGCCACTCGATAAATAACTTATTTATTATTGTAGAGTTTTTAACCAATGATATTTCAGCTTGCTTGTGTTGCCAGGTAAATTAAACTTGCTTGGGGCCTTCAGATTAAACAGAGCAGGCCCCTGTGCGCTGTAAGTGAACGGGCACAGTCAGGTTGCAATAGCCAATCAGATCACGAGTCTCAGACTCAGATCACGAGTCTCAGACTCGTGATCTGAGTTGTCTGCGTACTAGGGCCAGCTAGAAGAGCTTACGTCGAGACTGGCCGTGCGCGTTCGGTGATTGGATTAGCGCCTGCTAGAGCTATCACTGCATTTTAACCCAAAATGGCCGAAGGAGAAGACGTTGATCTGGTTGCAGAACTACTTTCCACACAATTTTAAGATATCCTTTATTTGTCCCACACTGGGGAAATTTACAGCCTCCAGCAGCAAGAATGTAGGCAGAAAGAAGAAAAAACAAACAAACACCGTTCAATTAAGTGCAATATAAATACAAAATGGATAAATCGCAGTGCTATTTACAGTTGTTTTCCACATCATTTAATTATTATTAATATTATTGTTGCCATTTTTTATTCAGCAGCCTGACAGCAGTTGGTAGGAACGAGCGTCGGTATCTCTCCTTCTTGCAGCGCGAGTGTAACAGTCTCTGGCTGAAGGAGCTACCTAGTGCTGTCAGGGCGGGCTGGAGAGGGTGGGAGGGACTGTCCATCATAGCTTTTAGCTTAGTTAGCATCCTTCTGTTGCCCACCTCCTCCAGCGTGTCAAGGGAGCAGCCCAGGACAGAACTGGCCTTCCTGACCAGTCGCTCCAGTCTCTTTCTGTCCCGTGCTGAGATGCTGCCTGACCAGCAGACAATGCCATAATGGATGGCCGAGGCCACCACCGAGTTATAGAAAGTCTTAAGGAGTGACCCCTGAACCCCAAAAGACCTCAGTTTCCTGAGTAGGAAGACTGTCCTTTCCTAATCAGGGTGTCCGTGTTTGTAGACCAGTCCAGTTTGTTGTTCAGAAGAACACCTAGGTACTTGTCACCCTCTCTATGTCCATACCCTGGATGTTCATCGGTGCTGGTGAGGACTGTTTCCTGCAGAAATCCACAACCAACTCCTTAGTTTTCCTAGAGTTGATCTGGAGGAGATTCTGCTGGCACCAGTCCACAAAGTCCTTTGTCATTCCCCTGTACTTTCGATCGTCCCCCTCTGTAATGAGGCCAACAATCGCAGAGTCATCGGAGAACTTCTGAAGGTGGCAGTTTGGAGTGGCGTGTCTGAAGTCCGAGGTGTAGAGGATGAACAGGAAGCCAGAACAGTCCCCTGCGGCGCTCCAGTGCTGCAGTGCTTTTTTCAAGACGGGCCTTCCATGAAAAGCTGGATATTGTGCGAAGAGGTCGCCGAACTCCTGCGCTAGCTAGCCTGGCCCAGCAACGGTTTGTCCGTCATTTTCAGACGAGCAATTATGAACGGTACCCGTGGCTCACAGCCTCTGAGAAACGCTGCAAATTGTACTGCTGGGAATGCCTATTGCTTGCAACTGACCAATTTGGTGTTTGGAGCCACACTGGATTTACCAATTTAAGTTGTTTTACCAAGGCAGCAAGGAAACATCAGAGCACGGCTGGGCACTTACAAGCTACGGTGCGTTTAAAAACGTTTGGAGACACTCGCGTAGATCTGCAGCTCAGGCACTACATTGGTGAGTAAATGTATTTTATTTTACATTTCTTGTCATTTTCACTTTCATTTTCAGTTATTTGTTGTTGTATCGCCGATTCTCAAAATGCAAATGATCTGTTTACTTTATTTTCAAAGAATAGTTTGTTTTGTCATTGGTTGGTTGGTGTCTTATATGAAACTGCGACATTGCGCAATTTATTGGACAGACTTGTTTAAGATCACACAGCGTAATTTGGGTGGCATTTTATTCAGTATTTTTAAATCCTCTTTTTATTTTTAACAATATCTGTAAATTTAGTTTCCTGCTCTTAATTGTGAATGCATACTTGATGGTTTTAAATGCTCCTGAAATTAAGTGCTGCTTGACGAGCCTATATTGTGTGAATGTATGTGACGTCACTGAAGGCCTAAGATTGAAATGCACGGCCCGCCACTGTTTGGAACTGTGCATCTGGCGGGAAAAATATGTGTCTAGGGTGCGGGACGCAGAGGTAACAAGATGGCTGAAAATGCAATCACCATTTCAGCAGGAGTTTTTTTTGAACTGGTGTTTTACGTCATGTCTTTGGAAATAAATCGAACGATTGAATGAACCATGTAAACCAGATTTTTCTGATTCACGCATGACTGAAGTGCTTGTAAACGCATTGTCTAAACATGGCTGTGGTGATTGTGGTCTTCTCAACATGGTTCTCTCAAAATAAAAAACATTATTTCAAACATTGACGCGCGCATCATCTCACAGTTTTTTTTTCTTCCCCTTTCCTCTTTTCCAATTTTGTATGCCTTTTTGACGACATACCCTTATATCCAAAAAGAAAGTTCTGCCAAATTTGCGATTGAAGTAGAATGGAACAAACTATTTGGGAATGAAGAAAAGGTTGGTGGTGGGCACCAATGGGAGACTGACGAGAGGTCCGCACAGGATATGAATCTTTTCACATAAATATGCAGCCATTTATTGAACATGTGCCTTATAATCAAAAGTGCCTTACAGTGCAGGAACTTCTATATTACATTGTACATGTGTGGTTTAGCTACTTTCATAATTTTCATTTATTTTATTTAATAATAATAATAATACATTTTATTTATAAGCGCCTTTCAAGACACCCAAGGACACTTTACAATAACAAAAAACACAAAACAATACGGGTTGAGCAGCGGCAGCCAAAACGCGCCAGCGTTCACTCAACCCGGAAGTCAGAAAGAAACCACAAGGGAGGGAGAGGGGGAGAAAAAAAAACACGCTCGAACTACCCTCATTTTGAGGATAATTTGAGTTAGGCAAAAAACTCCTGCACAAGCATATGACAGTTACAACAGGTCACAAGACATAAACAATCAAGACGGTGAATCAAGGGAATGTATGAAGGAGGGAGTGATGGTGGGGGACTAGCTTCCGTGCATACTTTCATCAGGGGAAGGTGGAGATAGCAGATGTTGTTTTGGTAGCAGGCTGCCCAAGAATTTAAGACAGCCTTGAGTCCATGGCTTATGTCTCTTGAGTGGCGTCGATCAGCCAAATCCGTGATTTCAGTCAATATTTGAGCACGGATTACAGTTTCTCCAAGTTCTTGACCATCTTGCAGAGACGCTCCAAAACCGCAACAGTTTGTGGTTGAGCACAGTCTGAGTCTGAGTGTTGGACATCCGCACAATGCCATCCTTAGACCGGCAGCCTCTTCACTTCCAACAGATTCCCGTCGGTTGAATTTTGCGATAGATCAGGAAACTGCTAACACCAAACAGCAGCATACCTGTTATCGGAAGGCCGATAATGTAGACGTCGTCCACATCCTCAACGGACAGTGTTGACAAGCACACCATTCTCCGCTTCCTCCAAGGATCTAGGGTGTACCCAGCAGCAAAAGTCCCCGAGGGGCAAGTAGGCTCCCCACTGCCTGCTCTTCTCATCGAGAAAATTTTGTCGATGGCATCGAGAGACCAGCCAACCAATTCCATGTTTTTTTTAGGATGAAAATACGACAGGAGGCTAGGAAAAGTCAGACAAAGACAGCACATGGACTGAGTGGCGAGCAGGGAAGGGTGGGGGTGGGGGGAGCAGAAAGCAAAAGCGTCCGCCTTCGTCGAGAGCCAAGCAAGAAGTTATTTATTTATTATACATTTGCCAAGCAGCTTGCCCATCATCGGCCTCCTAATTCATGTCTGAGCTGCACTGCCAACATAACTTCAGAGACATGACGAGCAAAATCTACATATAGTGTTGGATTAAATAAACTCAAGAGAAAACAAGGTATGAGGCCCACGACAGAGCTGAGTAAAGTAAAAAAAAAAAAAAAAACGAGACAAGAGCATCCTCGAGCACCGAAGAGTTGCTGCTCTGCAACTGTGTGATCCAAGTACAGTGATCCTTGCTATTTCGCACTTTGATTATCGTGGCCTCGTTGCATCGCGTTTTTTTGTTTCCAAAGTACTGTATTCAGAAAAAAATGCCGAATGACTCGGAGCTTTTGTACATTGCTCAGTAACACTAATTTATACAGTAAATCTTATATATGTATGTATATATCAGTATACAGCATTAAGTAATGTTAATTACCACAAACATTTACTTCTACATGCACGTATACCATTAAATATGGTCTTATAAATATTATATATACGCAAACACATGTACATACATCCATGGGAGGGTTATATACATACATCGCGGATTTTCCTCTTTCGCAGGGGGTTCTGGTCCCCATGAACCCTGATAAACGAGGGATCACTGTGTGTGCGTGTGTGTGATATTTGAATATATATACACACGCGCGCGCACACACACACACACACACACACACACACGGCTGCGCACGGATCAAATAGAAGAGACAGTATGCCAGAGAATCAACAGCGTGATGTGACGTGACACAAGACTTCCAGAGTTTCTCATCACGCTGGGTGGGGCTGTGAGGATGCGCAACCAATCAGCTCACGGGATAAATCCACTCGTGCTGTCATTGGTGGACATTGCACCAAAAACCAATCATGCGCCTTGAATGAGTGCTTGTTGCTGATACAGTCCAAGCATGGACAAAAACTCAGTCGTTCGGCCTTTTTTTTCTGAATACAGTAGTTTGGAAAAAAAAAACATGATGTACTGAAGCCTATCGCAAGGGATCACTGAATAATCGCTTTTTTCGCGGTTCACAAACGCCGCGCGAAAGATGAAAAGCACGAGGTAGAATTTGTGCTCTGGACTTTTCCACCACTCAAAAATGTGCAATGTCACACTCTGTCCAAGTCTTTTCACAAATAACCAAGGATAAAAAAAATAATTTAACAAACCACCACTGTAGATTAAAAATAATCCAAATTACAATATAAAATTCACCACTAACATGTGATGCTTTTAATATCTCATATTGAGTAAATCTGAACTCATCTTGCTCTCTGAGTTGCAGAATTCCAAGTGTGTTTGTCTCCTTGTGTCTTGCAGACATCAGCAAAGATGCTTGTCCTGAGCGGCTGGTTGCAGAGCCCTCTCACTTGAAGGAGGAAGAGAACAAAGAAGTCTCCCACTTAAAGGAGGAAGAGGAGGAGCAGCTCCTACACATTAAAAAAGAAGAGGAGCCAGAGCACCCTTGCACAAAAGACAGTGACATGTCATCAAATGTTGAGAATGATGTTAATAATGATGAGGAGGAGGATGAAGAGTCTGATGGTGATCTGACATGTCACACTGACAACAAACCCTGGAACTGTTCTCGGTGTGGGAAGATGTTTTCTTCTCAGAGTGATTTGAAAAGACACGTGAGAACCCACACTGGTGAGAACTCTTTTGCCTGTTCAGATTGTGGCCAACGATTCTCTCATAAGGGAAACTTAAAAATACATACGAGAATTCACACTGGCATGAAACCATTTTCCTGCACAGTTTGTGGTCAAAGATTCTCTCGAAGGCAAACTTAACAAAGCACGTAAGAACTCACACTGGTGAGAAACCGTTTGCCTGTTTAGATTGTGGCCAAAGATTCACAAGGACGGGAATTTTAAAAAGGCACACAAGAACACACACTGGCGAGAAACCTTTTTCCTGCACAGTTTGTGGTCAAAGATTCTCTCAGAAGGCAACCTTAAAGCATGTAAGAACTCACACTGGTGAGAAACCGTTTGCCTGTTTAGATTGTGGCCAAAGATTCACAAGGATGGAAATTTTAAAAAGGCACACAAGAACCCACACTGGTGAGAAACCTTTTGCCTGTTCAGATTGTGGCCAAAGATTCTCTCCGAAGGTACACTTAAAAAGGTACACAAGTACACACACTGGAGAGAAACCTTTTGCCTGTTTAGATTGTGGCCAAAGATTCTCTCAGAAGCAAACCTTAAATTATCACAAAAGAATCCACACTGGTGAGAAACCTTTTTCTTGCCTAGTTTGTGGCCAAACATTCTCTTGGAAGAAAAGCTTAAAAACACACACCAGAACACACACTGGCGAGAAACCTTTTTCCTGTTCAGATTGTGGCCAAAAATTCTCTTTGAAGGCAACCTTAACAAAGCATGTAAGAACCCACACTGGTGAGAAACCTTTTGCCTGTTCAGATTGTGGCCAAAGATTCTCTCAGAAGCAAACCTTAATTTATCTCAAAAGAATCCACACTGGTGAGAAACCTTTTTAAGTTAAATGTAGTGAGTGAGTGGAAACGAAAGCCACCAGGACTCATACTTGCCTCTTTTTGTAGCAAATAGTCCTAAATTAGTTTTATTTTCTATTTTATTATATACATGTACTGTATGCTGCAGTTTTTGTGTTATAAACAGTTTTTGGGCAATATATTGTTGCACTTTGTTGCTTGTGTTGTCAGACATGTATATTGTGAACATAATTGGACGTTCATGCAGGACATACAGTATATGCAGGACATTTGAAAAAAGTATGTTAATACTTAAATGCTTTTGCTCTGTTAGTGTTTGGTATGGACTGTCAACATGTGCAGTTTTTTATATGCACCGTATGTTGCGCTGACCCGGCCCACCTGTCAAACTTTAGGAATCAATGTGGCCCCCGAGCCCAAAAGTTTGCCCAACCCTGATTTAGAGTGCTTCATTAACCTGCACCGCATGTTTTGGGAATGTGGGGAGAAACTGGAGCACCCAGAGAAAACCCACGCAGGCAGGGGGAGAACATGCAAACTCTACACACATTGGGCCGGAATCGAACCTTTCACCCCCGCACTGTGAGGTTGACATGCTAACCAGTCGCCCACTGTCTTGTCCAGGCAAACCAAGACAATGAAAGTATTTATAAAAAATGATGAGATCTAATTAAGAAAGAAAAAAAATGTGGAGGGACACTGTTCACAGATCTGTCAAGGGAGCATCCCCCCTGCGTCTTGTGCTCTCGTTTTATCTTGTTGGGAGGTGGTGAGGGTCGGCACAATCAGCATTTTGAGCAACTCCACAGACTGCACACTGGTGCATTAGGAGGCAAGTTTGCTGATCTGCAAAATAACTTGTGAGCATTCAAAGGTAAGAACAGTTACTTATATATTTTTTTGCCCTGGTGGAATGTGAAATTCCCATTACACTACCGTGCCACCGGAAAACGAAAAAATGAGTGAAAATTTCGATGTCTTTAATTCTCATGACATTAATTTATTTGACTTAACGTAGCACAACGTGATATGCACTTATTGCTATTCTCTTCATGCATTAATTTATTTTGTCAAATGAATATGGAAACTCCAGTATTGCATTATTTATTTACCTATTAAACACAAAAAGTGAGGGATTACATTGATCCCTTGCTATTTTACGCTTCGTTTATCACGGCTTAGGTGCATCGTGGATTTTTTCAAACATTAATAACATTTTTTTTGAAGTCCGCAAAAATCTGTGTCTGAGGGTTGTTTACTATGCGTGTGAGTGTGTGCGCACTCTGCTCAAGCGCGGAAGGTCCACGTGGGGCACGTGTGTGTGCGCGCGTGCACGCATGGGCGCGCAGGTGAGTGTATGTGTGTTGATGAGAGAAAGAGAGAGAGCGAGGAGGCTTATAAGTACATAAGCAGGTCTCTTTCATCCTTAATTGTCTTAATTGACTAATCATACACATGTCTGCTGCGCGAGCTGGATCGCTGGCCTGTGTGTGTGTGTGTGGGAGAGAGAGAGAGAGAGACTTCTAAGAACAAAAGCAGGTCTCTCCATCCTTAATTGTCTAAACAACCTTAATTCACTAATCCTAAACACGTCTGCTGCGCGAGCTGGATCGCTGGCCTGTGTGTGTGTGTGTGTGTGTGTGTGTGTGTGTGTGTGTGTGTGTGTGTGTGTGTGTGTGTTAGAGCGCGCAAAGGCCCACTGGGGCAATTTATATATGTACTGTACATTTTTTATATTTTGGTCGCTACTTCGCGGATTTTCGTTTATCGCAGTGGTTTTGGTCCCAAGTAACCGCGATAAACGAGGGATTACTGTACTGTATTTATCTATTCCATATTTATTTCTTGACCCTGGAATTTCTATCACTCGATCGCTACCACCGTGGTTAAAATCGTCATTACATTCATTGATGATAGAGTATTTTATCAGTCAAAAACATTTTTATCCTAAAATATTCTGGATATATCATTTTTCTTCAAGCCATTGTTTATTCTACAATTTCAAATTTCTTGTGCGTTGTGACTCCTGTTGTGTTCTAACAATGTATGCTAATGTTGTCTTTTGCTTGTTCCAATATTTCCAAATTAATTTTTATTTCTCTTCTCATTCGATTCAGCAGCTTTTGTGCTTTAGAAAATGTTTGAATGGCAAGTTTTCCCTCTTACATGCACTATCGATGTCCCCTGTCCTCCATGGCTTATTCAAGCCTTGATACTTCCTTGTCAATCTTCTCGAGAGACAATGTTTGTCATATAGTGAAGTGAAAAGTGATGAAAAAAATGCTTGTTCGGTGAGATTTGGATCTTCATTCGAGTTTGGAAATATCGTCCCAGCTCAGATTTTTCTAAATGCATTTTTAAGGCAGCAAGTGCACGTTGTGTTCCAGGTCTCAATGTATTTATTCATGTACAGTAAAATGGTGGTTGTTGATACCAAGCCTTGGTCGGGTCATGCGTAATCAACATGTGAGGTCACTGCCACATTCCACTCATATCTGACCGCTTTTGTTGCCTTTTTCTGACAAGAATCAGCGGCAAGACGGTTCACCAGCCGGAACGGGACATCCACACCACAGAGGGTGCAGCTCACGCTGGACTGCAGCTGTGGCTCATGGATGAGCAACGACCAGGCACGGTGCTCGGCATACGCTGATCACACAATGCGTGTTGGGCACCAACAGCCTGGTGGGGACCACCAAAAAAAAAAAAAATCTCATAAAAAACTATAATTGGAATTTTAATAATATTAACAGTATATCATTTCCAAAAAAGGCTTAGAAAATATGTTAAATAAATGTATGTAATATAAAAATTAATGTAATCTTATTTGCGTGAAAAAATATTGATCTCACGCGCGAACCTTTCATCAGTATCTTCAGTGCCCCGCCACCCATCTCTCTTTCTTTCCCTATTAGTTTGTTCCATTATGCTTCAATTGAAAATTGGCAGAAGTTTATTTTTGGTTAGCTGGACATGTCACCATAAAGGCATCAAGAGTCAGGGGCTGAAACGATGAAGAAAAACAGCGAGATTTTATGTGGCCCGCGAGAGCAAATCATGCGTATCTCCTTCCATAATCCTTGCCAAAATTTGTTCCGAAATATCAAATTGTTACGTAAAATAAATAATGTTGAGATTTTGTGATCATTTTGCTACTTTGTTAACACTCACTCAAACAATAATTGAACAAACTATTATTGTTGATATAACTGGTTTCAAAATTGGTAATCCATCAATTTGCTGTGGACAAGTAATAACATTTAAACATTAGCTCAGTTCCCCTGTCCTACCGGCCAGCCAAAGGAAGATGTAACCCCAAAGTGGCCCGCAACAAAAATGAGATTGACACCCATGGTTCAGATCAATTAGCAAAGTGTAGAACAAAAACCTTTGTGTGCTCAAGGACAACACAAATACCAGAAAAAGTGGAAGATCAGTGCAGTTGTCAGTGTGGCCATATAACAAGAAATGGGGACACGTAACCATCGATATTCTGGCATGTTGACAGAAACACACCCTAAATGAGGTCGGTGCCTTGAAACATTTTCCGCCGGCCGTTTGATGTTCCCAGTTACTAAAATACTGCGCCCATCACGTCACTAGCCCTCGCTCACCTTGCTCAGTGGATGTTTCTATTGAGATGACCTTTTTACAACGCGAAAGGTGTGTCCAAATCCCTCCTTCCGCTATCTTCACGGCAACCGGTGTCGTCAGCAACACCTCGGAGAGTTCCAATGGTTCTTTTTCATGCTTCGAATCAAAACTCGTT
The DNA here is from genome assembly GCF_054856545.1 of Hippocampus guttulatus. Lineage (NCBI taxonomy): Eukaryota > Metazoa > Chordata > Actinopteri > Syngnathiformes > Syngnathidae > Hippocampus > Hippocampus guttulatus. Next base: position 12,370,275 of record NC_141278.1, read on the forward strand.
CTGTGAAGAAGCACAATTGTTCTCCGGCAAACTCAATTCATTTCTTTTTTCTAAATTTTCACACACAAAAAATCTGCCAAATTAGCTCCATTATCCAGTTCCCATTGCGTAGAAAATATCAGCAATTTGTATGGTCCCCCAAACAATATTTCAAATGGAGAAAGAGACGTCATGCTTATAATATGAATGTATAATTTAACTAAATCTATGCATCGTTTCCACTTGTTGTTGCCACGTGTTTTGGAGCAGCTAGTGCTTTGCTGTGTTGGTCAGTGAGCTCGTTTATCTGACAAATGCGCACTGCTTTGGCAAGTGTCAGCTCAGTTTCTTTGAGAAGTAAACGTCTGATGCTATCACTGTTAATTCCACACACTAATCGGTCCCGGATTAGCTCATCTTGTAATGCTCCAAAATTGCACGTTTTTGCCATGTCGCGTAATGCACTCACATAAGCTTCAATCGTTTCCCATGGCTTTTGTTGTCTCGCGTTGAAACTCTGCCTCTCCATTATATTTGTTTCTGGGTTGCATATTTCCTTGAACTTTCTTTTCAAACATGTCGGATCTTCCCTTGACTCCGCTGCAGTTATTTCCACGCCTTGGTCTGACACAACTGCTGGGGCATATGTGAACGATCTCTCTCTTTCAATGGCCTCCGTTCCCGCCAGATTGAGGAGTATGTAGGCCTTTGTATTGGCATTTTGTGTGCTGCGGCTATGAATATATCATATTCTTGCTCGAACTTATGCCAGTTTTCAGCGAAATTCCTGTCGAAGATGAAAGGATCAGGCCGCGGAAATCCGTCCGCCATTCCTGCCTTTTCACTGAGGTAAAATCTTGTCCTTTTTGCTCACCACCAGCACAGACTGTCCCCATGGACCCTGCAGACTTTTTGTAGAATCCCACTTCTGACACCATGTAGTGTTGATAGAAAGAAACCATTCCGTTTATGTGCTCATAAGTGATTTTACTTCAGCAGCACCAAGAACGTGTGACAGGCTTACTCGTGTAGCAAATCAACCAGAGAACTCTCGCGACACCTTGTGGACGAGTGGTATGACAGCAGGTCACAATGACTGTGTAATAGGGACATTACCAAAACAATAATAAGCAGATCTACACTCCCCATGTTATAACAATGTGTCAGAGATGTTCGCTCGGATGGTCGACAAAGGCTCGAACACAGGAACTGATTGTCTTTCTCTGCCGGCAGGAGGTGCAGTTTTCTACGAAGCCACTCCGTGGGCGCTTCCCACTGACACCCGACCTTTGCAACCTCTGCCGGCCCCTTTTATTGACTGTATATGCAAATTACAAGAAATAGAAGGGCAGAAGATGAAAAACACTCCATCTTCATTAACATGCCGCACCCCTGGACGGCCTCATTGGGTCGCCCCTCAGACAAAGCATTCTCTTGGTACCAGCACCAACATCCATAAACCAACAGAAACATCGACATTTTAACGAGCGGTGTCTGCCTGAATTGATATGTCGTGACCTGGCTCGTGACCCTTTCTCATGATGGAGCGTACAAGCACTCCCTTCTGTCCACAGTTAAATCTTCCTTTCCAAGTTGTCGGTTAACAGGCGCCAGCGTGTCTACGAGTGAGGGTTAAATCTTTCTCTCTGAGATGGGGAGCGCATGGTCAGGTACCATGCGCTCGGGTCCTTTGACCTCAAATTGACCTCTGATTCTCTGTGCTTCTAATGTGTGCAAAATGTTCTGAACCCAAGCACTTTGAGGTCAATCAAGCATGTAACTAGATGAAACTTTAAAACATGACAACATTGTATTTTCTATTCTAACACAATGCCAAGAGAGAAAAAGACTGATGTTTTTTTCGGATTACGAAGATAATTATCCACCAGGGCCCAGAGACAGAAAAAAAACTAAAACGCCAATCAAAGTGGCTGAGTAACATCTCCCGTTCAGATCTTCAGGCCCAATCCATAGTTTGGGTTCGATCAGTTTGTTAAGACATTACATTTGAAGTCGTAATAAAAAGTAAAAGAAGAGATCTGTGTGTGTGTGTGTGTGTGTGTGGGTGTGCGTGCGTGCGTGCGTGCATGTGTGTGTATATAGATCAGGGGTGGGCAAACATTTTGGCTCAGGAGGCCACATTGATTTCTAAAATTTGACAGGCGGGCCGGGTCAGCACAAGATACGGTACAAATAAAAAACTGCAAATGTTGACAGTTCATACCAAACATCAACAGAACAAAACATTAAAGTATTAACATACTTTTTTAAAAATGAGAACAGTGAAACAACTATGGTAAACTGTATGTCCTGTATGAAAGTCCAACATACATCTGTGACAACACATGCAACAAAGTGCAACAATATATTCCCAAAAAACTGCAGTATACAATACAGTATTGTAAAGCAAGAACCTGGACGACATTTGGTCTTGCTGTCCACTGTCTAAGCCCCATGCCCGAGAGCTCCGAGGGGCAGCCAGGTGAGCATATCCGACAATGTCCCTGGTTCCCACCTATACGCCAGCACGGGAGACATCCTCGACTTGGAGAAAGAGGACAACCTGTTCCCGCACTTGGATGACATGATCCAGCATGTCAGTGGCCTGCAGCAGATCGTGGATCACTGGAGCCGCGGTGCAAAGCCGCGGACAGCGAGGATGGTGAAGATGGTGAGGGCAGAACCACACCCCTCTCCCAGAATTATACAGACACCATCTGGACCAGTCGGGACAAAAGGGATTCCGGTGTTGGGGCCTCCTTGACAAGATCGCGGTAAGAAATACATTACGACGAGGGGTGCCAAACTCGTTTGCATTGCAGGGCAGGTCATAGTAGAATCAAGATAATTTTTCCATCCATGATCTGAGCCGCTTACCCTTTGCAGGGTGCGCTGGCCCAGTTTCAGGACGTCTCACCATCTCAACCAGCCGTCTTCGTCACTTCACATTCGCAGCCAGTCAGCCATGCAGCTCAGTCTGCTGCACAACTTCTCCGTGCTAGGCCTCACTGCCATTATGGAGAAAACTCCATGTCCAACAAGCATGGTTGGACCTGGTGGGTACAAGAGCGTCTGCTCGCTACTGACTTGCCTTTTGCGGCCCATTTTCGGATCAATTTTTTCAGGTCCACCCAACCTGTTTTTGCATTTTTAATTCAGCCCTAAAAGCCAGTTTTGTTTTGCAGCATGGCAAGCACAGAAAGGCAGCCATTTTGTTTTGGAGTGGCCATGAAAGGGTAATTTTGTCATGGGTGCCTCAGAAACAAATTCTTTGAAATGTTGATTGCGATCAACATTTTCCTTGTGTATAAAACTATCACAATTGAAGAGTGTGTTTGGGGTCCTGCTCGTCATGCACATACGACGTTGCGGCTTCCCGCTGCCCCTTTGCCTTCAGCAGGCTCTTGCTCACCTCACGCACCATTGTCTGGACCAGGTACTTGTGGCAAGCAGATCTTAAAGATACAAATAAAACACAGGATTTTGCCACAAAAGACAACATTTGACCAAATATGGAGTTCTCATGGAACACTTCACTGTCTTCTCATCTTGTACGGGTTTCCCTCCAGGTGGGCCTGTTCCGCAAGTCTACTGCAAAGTCTCGCATCCAAGCGCTGTGTCATCGGTGCAATACCTCTCCGGATGGCGTGGACTACAAGGAGCAGTCGGCCTATGATGTGGCCGACATGGTCAAGCAGTTCTTCTGGGACTTTCTGGAGCCCCTGACTGAGTAACAAGCTGGGAGAAACCTGCCTGCACATCTACCAGTGTAGGTAGCCAGGCCTTCTGCTAAAATACCTTTGTGGATTTTCGGATGGTTCATGCTGAGAGATTATTCAGTAGTAATAGTTTGAGGGAATAATGCATTCTGCCAGGATGTCATTGTGTCAATACTTGAATGAGTTCAGAATTCATCACAATAGATTTTACCATAACGTCTCAATATTTTGTCTACTCACACCCCAGACGTACCCAAGGAGCAGTGTTTGAAGGCGATGCAGGCAGCCATCTTGTAGATGGCGGACGAAAACCGCCAGGCGTTGCAGACGCTGCTCTATTTCCTGCGCGATGTGGCTGCACAGGTTGACGAAAACCAGATGACGGCCGCCAACCTCGCCGTGTGCCTGGCGCCGTCCCTCTTCCACCTCAGCCGAACCAAGAGCAACACGCTCTTGCCAAGGTATGTTGTTGCTGTGCAGTCCAATATGCAAGATTTATAATATACTGCAGCAACAAAAGGTATTGGGTGTAGGACTTGTTCAGCACACACTGGGTGGATTGTTGATCATGAACTGATTGATGTTCACTGTTGTCTTCAGAAGACGGTGAAGGTCCATCCGGAGAACGTATGGCAGTGGCCGACCAGATCAGAAGGATTTGAATGAGATCTGCGACTCAAGGCCTGGCTCCCATGATCACAGAGTGTCCACGCCTTCTTCAGGTTTACTTACTTACTTATTTATTTATTTATTTCTTATGATTTGCATTTCTGATTCTATTTATAACTGGAAAGTGAGAACCACTTTAAATATTCTCAATGCTCATTGACTGCCACACAGCATGAGATTAACCCCCAAAACACAATTTTGTTATAAAAAATTTATGTTAATGAAGACCTTTTCACCAGTCAATCAATGGGATCTTTTTGGCCAGAGTTACATTGTAGTACAGTAATCGCAACAAAAACACTTCCTGTACCTCACATGCCAAAACCCGAGTTTGACCCAGGGACCTTCTGATCTTCAGTCTCACGCTCTCCCAACTGAGCTATTTCAGCCTCTCGTGCGTTAACTTCGGCCTTTTCACCAGTCGATTAATGGGATCTTATCGGCCAAAATCTCAACAGCGAGTCACAGGACACATCGTAGTACTGTAATCGCAACAAAGAATCAATTCCTGTGCCTCACATGACGAAACCCGGGTTTGAAGCAGACACCTTTAGATCTTCAGTGTATTACTCCCCCAACTGAGCTATTTCAGCCTCTTCCAGCTTTAACTAGGCCCACTTAACTAGTCAATCAATGGGATCTTATTGGCAAAAATCACAACAGTGAGCCAAAGGACACATTGAAGTACAGTAATTGCATGAAAGAAAAAGTTTCTGTGCTTTACATGCCAAAGACCGGGGTTGAAACCGAAAACTTAAGATCTTCAGTGGAACACTCTCCCAACTGAGCTACATCGGCCTCTTCTGGCATTAACTAAGCCCTTTTCACCAGTCACTTAATGGGATCTTATGGGCCAAAATGACAACAGTGAGTCAGAGGACACATCCGAGGATAGTAATCGCAACAAAGAAATGAATTCTGTGCCTTACATGCCAAAACCCCGGGTTGAACCAGGGACCTTTAGATCTTCAGACTGACGCTCTAACAACTGAGCTATTTGGGCCTCTTGTGGACTTTCTTCAGCCCTTTTCACCAGTCGATAAATGGGATCTTATCGGCCAGAATATCAACGTCGAATCACAGGACACATCATCTTTCAGAAATCGCAACAAAGAAATGAATTGTGTGCCTGACATGCCGAAATCTGGGATAGAACCAGGGACCCTGAAAGTTTCAGTCTAATGCTCTCCCAACTGAGTTATTTCACCCTCTTGTGGAGTTTCTTCAGCCCTTTTCACCAGTCAATTGATGGGATCTTATCGGCCAAAATCACAACGACGAATCACAGGACACATCGTAGTACAGTAATTGCAACAAATAAAAGGATTCAAGAAATTTCATCTGTGCTGTATGTTGCATATACAGCACATTTGACAAAGTTGTTCTTGAGTTGATTTCTGTGTCTTACATGCCTAAAACCAGGGTTGAACCAGGGACCTTTAGATCTTTCGTCTAATGTTCTCCCAACTGAGCTATTTCAGCCCTTTACAGCTTGAACTAGGCCCTCTTAACCAGTCAATTAATGGGACCTGATCGGCCAAAATCATAACAGTCAGTAAAAGGACAGGAATTGCATGAAAGAAAACGTTTCTGTGCCTTACATGCCGAAAAGCGGGGTTGCACCAGTGACCGTAAGATCTTCAGTCTAACGCTCTCCTAACTGAGCTATATCGGTTTTTCTGGCATTAACTAAGCCTTTTTCACCAGTCAATTAATGGGATCTTATTGGCCAAAATCACAACAGCGAGTCAGAGGACACATCGTAGTACAGTAATCGCAACAAAGAAATGAATTCTGTGCTTTACATGTCGAAACAAAGGGTCTTACATGCCCTAAAACCAGGGACCTTTAGATCTTCAGACTAACGCTCTCGCAACTGAGGTAGTTGGGCCTCTTGCGGCTTTAACCAACCACAGAGAGTGAGAGAGAGAGAGAGAGAGAGAGAGAGAGAGATTGGTCTTGGGCTTCACCGAAAGCAGCAGCCCGTTTCTGTTTGCCTCCTCCTCATCAAAACCGATGGATTGTCTTCTCATAAACACGTCAGCAGGAGCTAGCCGGAGGTTAACGGCGGCTACACCGTCAGAGCGGAAAATGAGAGCCGCCTTCGACACCACCATCACAAGTCTCTTTGCCTGTCTCAGGGGACAGTGCTGATGAATGTTAATGATTGTATCATATTTTATAATTAAATATTTAAGATATCCTTAATTTGTCCCTTTAAGATATCCTTCATTTTAAAGACCCTAGCACATAAATAAGCTCATGACAGTTACAACAAGTCACAAGACATAACATGTAATGAGGGGGAGGATAAATGGGAAAGGGGGAGGGGAGTGACCGCGACGCGGCCCGACCGACCAGCTGCACGGCCGATGTGCGCTCCGCTGATCATTCCACGTCGCGGTGGAAAAGAAGAGGAGCGATGAAGACGGTGAGGATGAGGATGTGTATGCGCGTGTAATTGTCTGGTTGTGTATGTGTATGCGTGAACAGGCCGCAGCTGCTTCGTCAAGGTCTGCTCATGAAGACAGTCCTGACTTATCAGTCCATGGCCGAGAAGGAGGGGGTGATGGTGGGGGCGCTAGCTTCCGTGCATACCTTCCATCCAAGGGAAAGGGGTCCAAATAGTGTTGTTTGTTTTGGAGGGACGGCCGCCAACAATTTCAGGTGGCCTTGAGTCCGTGGCTGTATCCCTTCACTGGCGCCGATCAGCCAAATCCTCAATTCCCTTTCGAAGCGAGAATTCCACTTCTCCCTGTTGTTGTTGATCGTACGGAAACGCTCCAGAACCGCAATTGCGGCCGAGCTCAGTCACCGCTTGAGTCTGAGTGTTGGACATTCGCGCTAGACCATCGAGAATGACCGGCAGCTTCTTCACTTCCAATAAAGCTGCTCCTGTCGGTTGGATTTTGCGATAGAACAGGAAACTGCTAACACCAAACTGCAGCATACCTGCTATCAGAAGGCCGATAATGTAGATGTCTTCCTCCTCCTCAACGGACAGTTATTGACAGGCACACCATTCTCCGCTTCCTCCGTGGATCGAGGGTGTGCCCAGCAGCAAATGTCCCGAGGGGCAAGCAGGCTCCCCACTGCCTGCTCTTCTCGTCGAGAAAATCTTGTCGATTGCATCAAGAGATCAGCCAACCAATTCCATGGTTTGTTTTTTAGGGTGAAAAATACGGCGGAGGCTAGGAGAAGACAGCACAAGGACAGCACATAGACTGAGTGGCGAGCAAGGAGGGAGGGGGGGGGGCAGGAGCAGGAGCAGGGCAAAAAAGCGTCCGCCTTCGTCGAGAGCCAAGCAGAAAGTACATGTATTTAAGTAAATATAGTAGTCAAATATGTTAAGTAGAATCACTGTTTTCATATTTTAAACATGCTGGTACCCACATACACATACCGCATGTCAGGGTTATCAATTAGACCAGTGTTTTTCAATCTTTTTCCAGCCAAGGCACATTTCTTTCATCGAAAAAAATCCCACGGCACACCACTGCCTGAAAATGTGAAAAAAGTGTATTTTAACAATTCAGTGTTATGTTACGATAAGCGTTTTTTAAACATTGAAAATTAACGCAATATTATAACACATTGGATAGTCAAATCAAGTCAACTGTATTTATAGATAGAAATCAAATCAACATCAATCCAATATTTGGTGCATTCGTTTTAATGGCAAGTAAAATCTAGTCAATTAAGACTTCAACTTGCTCAGGGTCGAATTTTTTTCTGTGTGCCAGCCGATTCTTTTTCTCACGGTCGTTTACGCTCTCCTGCAATATTGTAACAATCCCTTTTCCCATCTTCAGTCTTTGTATAATTCCAACATCATTCAAATGACTTTTCTGCTGAATTTATCGCTTGAGGTAGTCCGGCTCCCATTTAGTCCGCATTTTTCCATCAGAAAATTTGCTTGCAGTTTCAGGTTTGCTGCATGCCTTTCCAGCAGCGCCTATATTTTGTTCTTCTTCCTTTCATAACTTTGCTGCTGTGAATTGGGAATTTCTTCACTGCGAGACTAATAAAACTTTTCTTATCTTATGTTTTGTAGAGCAGACCTCTCTCACTCAAAAAAGAAAATATAAGATAGCCTTCATTCGTCCAACACTGGGGAAATTTGCAGTCTACAGCAGCAAAATTGGGGGGTAAGAAAAAAATATATATATATCTCACCGAGTTTCACTGCTTGTTCTTCTATTGGCACATACTCCAACAGTCATTCCAACTTAAAAAAAAATGCAGTTCAGTCTTATTTTGGTTTGGGGAGTCGACGTATCACATTCACTGCCCGGTCGTTTCGCCATGATAAAGGATTAGAATTCGTGTCACTGATCGCCCCCGCACAGTTATCGTTATGGAGCAGAGAACATGCGCAAGTACTGTCAATGCCATGATTGGCTGCATGGCGTCATTGCATCGTATCGTGTGATTGGCTGGACACGTGTCACTCACTGAATTACACAGCAACTTGATTCAGAAAAAAAAACGTTCAAATCTAATTCATTTGCAGTGCGTTCACTGCGCTCGATAGATTTTCTGGTGCGCTGAGAGTGTGCGACCAGTGTGCTTAGAGGGAACATTGGTGGTGTTGCATCTCCGGTAAATGTAACTCTAAATGAAAGATACCTTTCATTGTATTGCCTCACGTCCAGAAATTTCGCTTGTCTCGAAGCAGAAGGCAATTTCCTAGCTGCTGCTGCTTCCTAACGGTATGGAAGAGTCCTACATGGTTACTCTTACAGGCGATCGACCGCACAGGCATACATATTGGATAATTTCCCACGGCACACCTGACAATTCCACAGCACAGGGTTTGAAAAACACTGAATTCGACATTCATAATAAAGACCCAATGAGGAGAGGACACACTGGATTCTGGTACCAATCACTCAAAGGGGGAAACGAGGAGAAGCGTGAGGTTTCAGTTCTCTGTACGTCACCCCAATGATCTCCCTGTTCACCCTCGAATTTACTTCTCAGTGGGAATCTAATACAGGGGTGTATCCAACCTGTATGGTGAGGGCTGTTGAAGACACACTGAACTTATTCGACTACGGGTGTGTACGTGAATGAAAATTACGTACATGTGTGCAATCATGTACGTAATCAAAAACACCAAGTTGCAGCTGGCATCTCACTGTCCAGGTCTCACTGTCATTGCCCACGTGAGCATTGAAGTCCCCCAGCAGAACAAGGGAGTCCCCAGCAGGAGTACTCTCCAGCACACCCTCCAAAGACTCCAAAAAAGGTGAGTATGCTGAACTGCTGTTGGATGCATAAGCACAAACAACAGTCAGGACCCGTCACCCCCCACCCGAAGGTGAAGGGAGGCAACCCTCTCGTTTACCAGTGTGAACTCCAATGTACAGGCGCTGAGCCGGGGGACAAAGAGCATGCCCACATTTGCTCTATGTCTCTCACCATGTGTAACTCAAGAGTAAAAGAGAGCCCAACCCCTCTTGAGAGAACTGGTACCAGAGCCCAGGCTGTGTGTGGAGGCACATCAGCTCGGGCTCCTTCCCTGCAAGAGAGGTGACATTCCACATCCCTTGAGCTCGCTTCTGTCGCAGAGGATCGGACTGCCACGGTCCCCGTCTTCGGCTGCCGCCCAGCTCACACTGCACCCGAACCATTTGGCCCCTCCCATGGGTGGTGAGCCCATGAGAAGGAGGACCCACGTTGCCTCTTTGGGCTGAGCCCGGCCGGGCCCCATGGGTGTAGGCCTGGCCACCAGGCACTTGTCAACGAGCTCCACCTCCAGGCATGGATCCAGAGGGGGGCCCTGGTGACCCGCCTTTGAGAAACATCCGGGCAAGAGAAACTGAGAGACATTCATCATAAGGATTTTACACACACACACACACACACACACACAAACGTGCGCGAACCCTTTGGGAGAAAAGTACTGCTCCTTCAGCGAGGTCATATAGACAAACATTAAGAGGCAGTTCTCATCTTGCCCACCTTGCAACGTGATAATACAGCATCAGCAGGCGCAAGCGACAAGGTCCACCTCATATTTTGCATTTTACACATACCGCATTTTTATTTATTCAAGTAATGTAGGTTGGCATGATGTGTGTGTGTGTGTGTGTGCGTGTGTGTGTGTGTGTTTTTTTTTTTTCCTTTGAGTGCTCGAAGCTGCTGAAGTGCGTGCGCGGAATCGTGATGCATAGTCATGACGTACTCTCAATCCACTCCGCTGGCTTGCTAATGACGTATTAATTACGCGGCGACACTTAGTGTGCGCGCGAGTGTGTAACACTGAATATTGCGCCGCCTTCGCAACCTGGGGCGCTGAGTCACATTTCAATTTGCAAGCGAGCCAGCCGGCGAGCGACAGAGAGCAAGAGAGAGAGAGAGAGAGAGAGCGCGCCGGTCTTGTTTGTTTGAGCCGCGCGAAAGACCGCGAGACGCGCGGCTAATCCCCACCGCCGTGTTTGCCGCGCCGCCGCCATGTTTCAAACGCAGGCCTGCGGGGAGGTGGGAGGGGCTTTGTCAAGGAGACGTCACGGGCCTTGAGTGTTTTCCAAGGGGTGTAATGAACCGAGCGAAAATAACTGACGAGCAGACTGAACTTTTTGGGTGGTTGTTTTTGGCGCCGTCTTGTGATCACAAACATTTTGAAAGGAGCCACACAAATGCATCGTACGCGAGGTCATTTAACCCTCGTTTTAAATGCCTTGACCTTCATCCACGCTCGACATGTTATTGTTGATTACTGTAATTCGGCTTTTCAGCCATTCGTGATGAGTTGGATGGGGAAGCTCACACGCACACACGCACACACACAAACACACACACACACACACACATTAATTAATTACATCACATTTAGCGCGTTATTTTTTTTAATTGCATTTATCTAGATTTTAATCGCTGCCTTTATTGTTTCTAAGTGGCTTGCTTTTTTCTAATAGCCCTTTTTATGCATTGGCTTCCTGTGTTCGAGTTGTTGAGGGTGGGGAAACAACTGTCAGTCACAGCCTGAAGTGGACATTGATTGATTGGCTGCCATTATGTTGGGGCTTGTTTAGCCAAAGCTGATAGGCTCCCATTGGAGTTGGGCGGGCGTAGTCAGCAGCGGTGAGGAGTGGAGAGGGGAAAATGGAGCAGGATGTGAGAATTCTCAGCGCAATGAATGGAAAGTGTACATTCCAAAAACGCCCTGACGACACAATTGATAAAGGTAGAGTGTTGTGTTCGGCAAACTAAACTCGAGAATACCCCAGGTACGAGGCATAGTTGATGTGTCCTCTGTAGACTACAAGAAGTGATTGATGTTTATTTCAGCATTTTTAGTTTGTCATGATGAACAGTGTTCATCATGACAACAGCACATGAACAGCACTGTGATTTACGGATATGTTTTATTTATTGTTTATTATCTGAAGCAAGTTCAGTGTTGAGTACTTGTATTGCTCAGAAAATTGTTCTTACTGTTTTTGATATGTTAACCTAAGCACTTTTTAAGGGCCTGATGTTGTATTTTATTTTTATTTTGTAATTCTTTGGAGATTTACAAAAACAAACAAAACACTGATGTGCATGCATCAGTTGGAAGGCTTTCATTTTGAATGTGGCTAACGGCGCTCGACGGCCCCACATTACCGTATTGCAGAGTATGAACAATCGCTGTGGCGGCTGGCTGGACCTCAATTTTGCGAGTGGAGGCTGGCCTGACCGCAGTCCGCAGAGGTGCTTCCGAACGTAAAGGCACTCATGCCGGAGTTGCTGAGCTTTTTACAAAATCGCTGTGGACCAGAAGATTTCCTCAAACGCATGGAGCAAGAACGTGTTCGTGTATTTTGACATTGCCCATTATTGTTTTTCACTCGTTCGTGTTTGCAAGCCTGCTGAAGCTATAGCTAGCACAAGTTTGCGGGGAATTCTGGTATAAAATATAAAGTACTTTGAGCATCATCACGCAGGTAGTTCATCAGTTGTCGGCATGTTCACCTGGGGCGGTCCTTCTGGAATGGTGAGTCAGTCACCAAAATCGTGTCGCCGACAACTGGCTGGTAAATCAAAAGGGAGTCCTTGATTGATGACAGTGCTGAACAACGCTAGCCAAGAAAAACCGTTTTGCACGTCTTTCACATTAATGGCCAAAAGACGTTTTTCCATACAGTAATCCCTCACTAGAACGCGGTTCACCTTCCGCGGCTTCGCTGTTTCACTGATATTTTCGTGCAGTTTTTAAATGCTTTTTTTTAAACAGTTGCGAAAGATTTTAACTTTATTCACTTGCGTCCTGTAGATCATGGCATCGAAACGTAGAACTGTAATGACTGTAGCGGAGCGAGTGAAATGCATCCGTTTGAGCGAGGCTGGACACAAAGTACAAAGCATCCAGGAGACACTTGGAGTCGGAAAGACGCAAATCTACGAAACTTTAAAAAAACAAGGCATCGATTCAACTCCTGATGACAAGCCACCATCCAGCAAGGAAGCAATGCAAATGGCAACAAAAATCCTTCAGTATGCACAAGAATCACCAGACATCGGTGATCAACGGGACAGTTACTTGCAACTAGCAAGAAAACTGTATGACACACAGGCAAACATTGTCATAAACCAAAGAATGCATCCAACAAAACAATCCAAAAAAGACACACTTTTTCCCAAGACAGAAAAAATAAACATTAAAATACTGCACATATTGTACTGTTGTGATTTTTTTTGGATACACCTGTATTGCAGTTTTTGTTATATAAACAGTTTTTGGACAGTATATCTTTCCATTTAATTGATTGTGTTGTTACACGTGCATTTTGTCAACATACTTGCAGGTTCATAAAGGACATGTACCATGCTCATTTCCCAAATGAGGAATTTCTGTTATCAGGACTGATTGGAAAGCGCAAACACGAGTCCGTACTAGAGAATGTTTACTGTGTGTGTGTGTGTGTGTATATATATAAATATATATATAGCGGCTGGATAGCTCAGTTGCTTGGGGCAAAAAATGAGCACATAAAATACCATCCAATGTGGGTCCTTGGGCAAGATCCTTCACACGAATGCCTACCTCATACAATGATGAGAGACAATAAAATGAATGACATCAGACGTCGCCCGGCCAAACAAGGTCTGCGTCAGGTGCTGGGGAACCAGAGCATCTTGATGAAAAATGGGCTACTGGAACAAAGCGGAGATGGGCGAGATGCGATAACATGGCTCTGTTGGAATGCTACTACTCAAGCAACCCGAGTCAGAGGGGTTACATGCAGAGAATGTGGTTTAAATGGTTACTTCGAAACCCACAGTCACGGTTGACCACGAAACAACTAGTAGCTCAGTGTTCCAATATCCACAAACGGCAACTGCTGTCACAACTTGAGATTGATGAGGTACAACGCAGGTTCCATGGTGAAGGGCCCCAGGCTGCCAGATCACAGGAGGAGGTCATACCAGAGATTGGGAGGCAAGCCCCAATGAATGCAGATGATGAGATTGGGAGGCCAGCCCCAATGAATGAAATGCTGAGCGAGGCAGCAACTGACCTGAAAGCTAAGATCATGGCGAGAATGAAAGCTGGGCAACCGAGAAACCGATTACAATGGCTATGTGAAGTACCACCTGAAAGTCTCATGGAAAGTGTGAATGCAGCACTGAGGGCGATCCCTACCGTAATGATCACGGAAACCAATGAGCTGATATACGCTTCAGCATCAGTGATCCTAGAGATGCTTGGCTATAAGAGCAACCATGGGAGCCATGAGATACGTTAACCACCATGGAAAAGACGGTTGGAGGCTAAGATCAAGGCGGCTCGGAAAGATGTGAGTCAATTGACAGAGGCCCAGAGAGGTGTGATGAAAAGGACGATACCCGAGAGGTACATCCAGATGACCATACCTGAAGCACTCGAAACTGCCAAAGGCTCCAAGCCTTGTCCAGCCGCCTTAAGTGGTACACGAAAGAGAATGAGGCCAGACGAATAAACAGGCTGTTCGCAACACAACCAGTGAAAGTGTCCGCTCAGTGGCAGGGTCCTAACAACAGAGCTAACCCACCAAGACTGGAAACTGAAAGGGACTGGAAAGGCATATGGGAGAAGGAGGTTGCACATAACAGCAGTGCACAATGGCTGGTAACCCTGAGAGAGGAGCACAGCAACCTCCCTGAACAGAACCCAGTTACCATAACAGTGGCAGACATACAGGCGAGAGTCTCGGATATGAAAAACTGGACAGCACCAGGCCCGGACATGGTCCACACCTACTGGCTTAAGAAACTCACAGCACTCCATGTGCGCCTAGCAGCACAAATGAACCAGCTGCTGAGGGATGGGACTCACCCAGGATGGCTAACCGAAGGGCGAACGATCCTGATCATGAAGGATCCCTCAAAGGGTGCAGTCCCATCCAACTATCGGCCAATAACCTGTCTCTCCACAACATGAAAGCTCATTGCGGCTAAGATAAGTGGACACATGGATCAATACATGAGCGAAGCACAGAAGGGCATTGGTAGAGATACCAGAGGAGCCAAACATCAGCTCCTGGTTGACAGAACAGTCGCACAAGACTGCAGGTCCCGACAAACCAACCTGTGCACAGCCTGGATTGATTACAAGAAAGCCTATGACTCGATGCCACATACATGGATCACTGAATGGTTGGAGTTGTATAAGGTGAACAGGACCCTAAGAGCCTTCGTTGCAAACTTGATGAGGATGTGGAAAACCACACTTGAAGCCAATGGCAAGCCACTTACCCAAGTGTCCATCAAATGTGGCATATACCAAGGTGATGCACTCTCCCCACTGCCGTTCTGCATAGGACTGAACCCCCTAAGCCAAGTAATCACCAAGACAGGCTATGGATACCGCCTCAGAAATGGAGCTACTATCAGTCACCTCCTCTACATGGATGACATAAAGCTGTATGCTAAGAGCGAAAGGGACATAGACTCCCTGATCCACACAACCAGGATCTACAGCAGCGACATCGGGATGTCATTCGGGCTTGAGAAATGTAGTCGGATGGTGACTAAGAGAGGAAAGGTAGTCCACACTGAAGGGGTCTCACTCCCTGAAGGAACAATAGCAGACATTGAGGACAGCTACAAGTACCTCGGTATACCACAAGCCAATGGCAACCTCGAACTGGCAACAAGGAAAGCGGCTACGGCCAAATACCTCCAGCGAGTGAGGCAAGTCCTAAGAAGCCAGCTCAATGGCAAGAATAAGACCCGGGCAATAAACAGCTATGCCCTGCAGGAATAATAAGGTGGCCAAAGGAAGAGATTCAGACCACAGACGTTAAGACCCGAAAGCTCCTCACCATGCATGGAGGGTTCCATCCCAAATCCAGCACCCTGAGACTGTAAGTGTGAGTGAGTGTAAGAGCCACTGTCCAGGATGAAACATCCAAGCTCCATGAATACATCAAGGAGAAGGCTCCAACGGATGACGTACTCAGAGAATGTCTCAGACAATGGGGAACAGAGGATGAGGCGCTGGAAGAGGGACCATCATGGGAGGACAAGCCCCTACACGGGATGTACCACCAGACCATAACTGAAGTGGCTGATCTCAAGAGGTCCTATCAGTGGCTAGAGAGGGCTGGCCTGAAGGATAGCACAGAGGCACTCATCCTGGCTGCTCAGGAGCAGGCCCTGAGCACCAGAGCCATTGAGGCCCAGATATAACACACCAGACAAGACCCAAGGTGTAGGTTGTGCAAAGAGGCACCTGAGACGATCCAACACATAACTGCAGGGTGTAAGATGCTGGCAGGTAAAGCCTACATGGAACGTCATAACCAGGTGGCTGGCATAGTCTACCGAAACATCTGTGCGGAGTATGGACTGGAAACCCCAAGGTCAAAATGGGAAACACCTCCGAAGGTGGTGGAGAATGACAGAGCGAAGATCCTGTGGGACTTCCAGATCCAGACTGACAAGATGGTAATGGCGAACCAACCAGATATCGTGATCATAGATAAAGGGCAAAGAAAAGCCGTTGTAGTGGATGCAGCGGTCCCAAGTGATGGAAACATCAGAAAGAAGGAACATGAGAAACTCGAGAAATACCAAGGGCTCAGAGAGGAGCTGGAGAGAGTCTGGAAGGTAAAGGTGACAGTCGTGCCTCTGATGATCAGAGCAATCGGGGCAGTGACCCCCAAACTAGATGAGTGGTTGCAACAGATCCCGGGAACAACATCGGACATCTCAGTCCAGAAATGTGCAGTGCTGGGAACAGCAAGGATACTGCGCAGAACCCTCAAGCTTCCTGGCCTCTGGTAGAGGACCCGAGCTGAATGAGGGACGGACACCACCCAAGGGGTGAGATGAGGATATATATAACGGAGTGATATATTGCGTTTATTAAATTATGACGGAAGTGACGCAACAGCGCACAGTATGGCACCAGCTTCCCGCCGTAGTTCAGGCAGAGCTACCAGGGAAGTCACAGGGTAAGTCACGTGTCATTGACGGTCCGGATTCATTTCTAGTTTAATTTCAATATTTCACTTTGTTTTTCCTCTTTCTACGGTGCTGTGTATTTAATTAGTTCCCTGATTTGTTCCGAGTCCACATTGCTTTTTGTGTCGTTATTTAATTTAAGTTTTGTCGAATGAAAGTTTTTATCCATTGAGTTAACAGGTGCTTTTTTTGTTACGCAGTTATTTTTGAGACCGAAAAGCCCCGTGACTTCACCTATCCATTCCGCCATACTGTGTTGCAGGTAATGTTTGTTTCCTTTTGGTTGAACTGTATATAGTTTTTCGTGTCCTTTTTCATTTGGCTGTTAGTGTGGCTGGCGTGTGCCCGCGGCCGCAATTATTGTACATTGCGCGGCCGTTCTGCTGCATGTGATGCGTTCAGCGGCATCACGTAAATACCAGTGTATGTGCGTTTTTTTCCTTTTTTTTGTAAATAGTTAATATACAATCACCTATGCTGTATATTCTGTTTTGTTATGGATGATGTTTAGTTCAGGCAGAGCTCACAGGAAGTCACAGGTTATTTTTGAGACCGAAACGCCCCATGACTTCACCTCCCGCCATGCTGTGTTGCAGCAATAAAAAAAGAGAGAAAAGCCACATCCCAGTGTCTGGTGTTCTTGAGGCGGCAGCGACGTGGAGCTCGAGACCATCACAGTTGTGACCCCTGTCACAAATGCCAATTATTTTAGTCTCATGATGCGTATTAAACTTGTCCTTTAGAGTAACGAGACTGGGGGAAGCTATGGAATGGAACTGGAGGGCCTGAAAAGATGCCATCAGGAGTTGTAAGGCTTCAATGTAAACGTTGTCGTCACTGACAGGCATCGCCAGGTGGGGAAATGGTACCACTTCTCGTACAAAGGAATGAAAAGCAGGTGTGTTAAAGAAAACTAATATGCATGAAATGTAGACAGACTATAGTGAAATGTAGAACTTTGAGATATAAAGTTATCTCATCACAATTTGACAATTTTTTTAAATAAGATAAGGCATTTTTTGTTCTATTCCAGAATAATTCTTGCTGCTATGCATTATAATGAAAATGCTGGCAGACCACAGAAAGTGACAAAGGAAGAAATACACTCCTACTGTATCATTTATCTCAAATATAAGAGTGGTGGGTATTCTCTGAGAAAGATACTGGTGGATGCAACTTATGGTAGGTTATGAAATAAAAAGCAATTCCAGGCAGATGCATGACACACTGAGTATAAAGAAAGTCATTAAAAAAATCTCTCAAGTACGAGTCAAAAAATGATTTGCTAAAAAGAATACTCAAGTACAGAGTAGGCTAACTGCTTGAACATGAGTTCTGTCTGATTTTTTTTAAACAATGTCATCAGATAGACAAAAACATAAAATTATGTGCACATGCCTGCATCTTCAAATCATTAAAATAATACCAGCCTATATCTTACCAATCTTGAAGGGTCTTGTCTCCATTCCATGTCAGGTCATCTGGGCACATTGTTTGCATCCTGATTAGCGTCTGGCTCATATATGTAAGGTCCAACATTTAAATTTCCAACCTCCTCTTCTTCCTCCAACTCTTCAAAAACTTGGATATCCTCACTTGCGCTCGATCGATCACTTGTATCACTGTTTGAATCATTGTTTGAAATGCTTTGCATTTAGGCTGTATGGAGACCTGCCATCGCTGTTCTCCATGTGACGTATCACTTCCGGGTTGCTCCCCTTTCAGGGCTGGAACTTCTGAAAATCAATTATTTTGTCAAATATACAACATATAAAGTAGTTTTTCATGCTTTATTTGGTGGACAATGTTTAAGTACTTTCATTGTGACTCTATTTGTCATTTCATGAAATTACTTCACACTTGGCCTTTCAGTATTCTCAATGCTCATTGACTGCCACACAGCATGAGATTAACCCCAAAACACAATTTTGTTGTAAAAGATTTATGTTAATGAAGGCACTTTTACCAGTCAATCAATGGGATCTTTTCGGCCAGAGTCACATTGTCGTCCAGTAAGCACAACAAAAACAATTCCTGTGCCTCACATGCCAAAACCTGGGTTTGAACCAGGGAAGTTTAGATGTTCAGTCTAACGGTCTCCCAACTGAGCTATTTCGGCCTCTTGTGGAGGTTCCTCAGGCTTTTTCACCAGTCGATTAATGGGATCTTATTGGCCAAAATCTCAACAGCAAGTCAAAGGACACAGCGTCATATAGTAATCACAACAAAGAATCAATTCCTATTCCTCCTCCTTATAGCTTTAACTTAGGCCCTCTTAACCAGTCAATTAATGGGATCTTATCGGCCAAAATCACAAAAGTGAGTCAAAGGACACATTAAAGTCCAGTCATTGCATAAAAGAAAAAGCTTCTGTGCTTTACATGCCGAAACATAGGATTGAGCCAGGGACCTTTAGATCTTCAGACGAACAGTCTCACAACTGAGCTATTTCAGCCTCTTGTGGAGTTTCTTCAGCCCTTTTCACCAGTTAATTAATGGTATCTTATCACCAAAATAACAGCAGTGAGTCAAAGGACACAGCGTCAAACAGTAATCGCAACAAGTAAAAGAATTCTGTCCCTCACATGCCGAAACCCGGGTTTAAACCAGGGACCTTCAGATCTTCAGTCTAACACTCTCCCAACTGAGCTATTTCGGCCTCTTGTGGAATTTCCTCAGGCCTTTTCACCAGTCAGTTAATGGGACAGGACACATCGTACGATAATCGCAACAAAGAATCAATTCCTGTTCCTCACATGACGAAACCCAGGTTTGAATCAGAAAACTTAAGATCTTCAGTCTTACGCTGTCCCAAATGAGCTATTTCAGCCTCTTATAGCTTTAACTAGGCCCTCTTAACCAGTCAATTAATGGGACCTTATCGGCCAAAATCACAAAAGTGAGTCAAAGGACACATTGAAGTCCAGTAATTGCATGAAAGAAAAAGTTTCTGTGCTTTACATGCCGAAAACCAGGGTTGAACCAGAAACCTTAACTACGTCAAATAAAACTGCCATGTGATCAGAAATCCCATTTTCAAGGACTTCCAGATTTGACACCGGTAGACCATAAGCAAGGACAAGGTCTAAAATATGTCCTTGTTCATGTGTTGGGCTGGTCACATACTGCACGAAATTAAAAGAGTCGATAAGTCTTAAGAAATCCTTTGCTAGTGGTTTTTCCGGACAGCACACATGGATATTAAAATCCCCCATTAGGAGGATATGATCATATCAGCCTGATTTCCGCAAGAAAGGTTGAAAAGTCGCTCAAAAAGTCTTTGTTGTATTTAGGAGGACGGTAAATGACAGCACAGAGCACCGGGAAAACATGACCGACTTCAAAGAAGGTTGCTTCAAAGCTGGTGGCCGATGTGGTGAATGTGCATCGTTTACATTTAAAATTGTTCTTAAAGATGCTCACCGTTCCTCCACCACGGCCTGATGTCCTCGGCGTATCGAGGAAACCACAGTCAGGTGGCAACAATTCAAGCAAAGCGTTGTACTCACCAGTACCTGCCCAAGTCTCCGTCAGACACAGGAAATCCAAGTCATTGGAAAGGAAATACTCCCTCAGAATATGGGTCTTGTTCGTCAGCGACCGGGCGTTTAACAACGCGATCCTTGTGGGAGTAGCAACGGGAGGATTGCCTCTTCCGATCGCCGAGCCCGGGGGAATTCCCTCAAAAGCTTTCGCTGGATTCCTCCCCGAGAAAGGCGTGGGGGGTAGAAATGCCGTGGCGCGATGGGAGAGCAAACGACTGTTACATGAAACAATAAAGGCTCATGAAAGAAGCAGTCAGAACTTTTTCTCGAGCAACCTTGACAATCTTGTGGAGATGTAAATACAATCATAGTTAATTTAAGTGAGGACAATGCTAAAGCGTGAAGGGGACCCGAAGAAATAGTAGAACATGAATATTTGTGGGGCTACCATCGTGTTTTTACTATGCATATAATAAATACACATCTTGAATCTTGAATAGCTTTGTGTTAAATTCTGTTCGAGAATGTCAGCAGTTCCTTGGGGCGAGTTGTTTTTTTTTGTTCCTTTGCTATACGTGATCAGGTAATAAACCTAGCCACCCATTTTCTAATCTGTTTATCCTCACGACAAAAAAATACAATCAATAATAAAGCTAAGAGAAAAAGACAAATGGTGAAGTAACGGCTTACTATTCGACACACTTCATGGCAACAAAACGTTCAATGACACGACACACAAAAAGCGAACTTGATGCACGCATTTACAACAATTAATGTGAAGCTCCAAGTAGAAGCAACCCCCAAGAAGTAGCGACCCCCCCCCCCCGTATAGGTAGTATGTACATTTTTTCAAGTTTTTTTCAGCCTGATGTGTGTATTTTTCTAGTATTTTTGTTTGAAACATACGGTATTTTTAAAATGTGTAACTGAACCTTCATTTCCTAACCATTCCACAAAGTCACAAACATCTATCCTTTACAGCAGCGGTCCCCGGACCGAGGACTGGTACCGGTCCGTGGGTCATTTGGTAATTAAAAAAAATTAAAGACCTTAGATTACTTATGTTTTATTTATTTCGAAATCTGAAAGATGTTTTATTTTGAAAAATTACCAGATTCTCTGTTACATCCATCTACAGTGTGTTACTCTTGATGTGGGTCAGGGCATGCGTCTTGGTCACGTGATAGGTTACTGCCAAAATGAAACCCAGGAGCTGGTAAAATGTGTAAAAAAAAAAAAAACGTCTGTGGGAAGGGGAAAAGGCCCAGCCAGGAGACAGAAGAGGAGCTTACGACTTTCAAGAAAAAGAAGGTTACATTTAATAGACCGTATCAGGAGTCATACTTAAAATATGGATTTATCTCAAGAGGAGACTCCCACGCACCAAGCCCACTCTGCTAAATATGCGCCGATGGTGAGTCGTATTTTTCATGCACTTTGTATTTGCCGTGTATCTTATTTTGAAGGCACGTTTCAATGTTACCAGCGACCAGAGACTGTTGCGGCCAGATAGGACGTTCCTCGTGTCATGATTCGTGGTTATTTTTGTTTCGAAAATACCACAGTTTTTATGCAGGTCACATCATATTATTTTGTTGTATTTATCCGTCACACAATAAGACGGTCTGTGAGGCTACAAAGCTTGGGGACCTCTGCTTTATAGTATATTAGTTAAAAAAAAAAAAAAAAAAAACGTTCCCTCAAATCATAACTGACTTTGGACAACGTCTGAGTACTTGCGGCAAATTAAATTATTTTGTACATGATTTGTGCAGTTTTAATGTCATCTAAAATATATTTTGTAATATTTAAATCGATAAATGTTGCATTAGTTGGTTCAATGTGGCAAGATCAATTCATAATCAGAGATTCATTTTTTCCGCTTTTTTTCCAGTCAAAATGTACCTACTTTATATTGTTCCAAATCCGTAAAAAAATTCTGTGGGGGGGTTCCGGACTTGTCTTCGGCAGATTGATGGTTTTAAATGCTCCTGAAATTAAGTGCTGCTTGACGAGCCTATATTGTGTTCATATATGTGACGTCACTGAAGAGCTAAGGTTGAAATGCACGGCCTGCCACTGGTCTTACTTGTTGTGATTGGTCGCTCTATCGGCAAATGCAAATCACAACCAAGCCGTGTTCGCCTTCCTAAACCCCTTTCTCGCGAACCCCGAATGTTATTGAGATTCGCGAGGAAGCTAAATTGCGTCAGATAGATGCGGATCTGAAAAACACGTTTCGATGGGACTGGTTGGATAGAAAGCTGACGGTGTCCCCAGTGGGAAACAGTAAAGAGGAACCATTGTGCTTGTGTCAGATTTCGTCAAAAAGCTCGATGTCGCCGGTAAAGCTCTGTGTACAGTGTGTGACGATGTCATTCTATATGCATCGAGAGGATGGAAAGCAGACATTTCTACTGAAAAGTAACTACTCGATCTCAAGCGCTTTTCGACAGCCTGGAGCATGTGTAAAAACAAGAAGAGTTGGCTAAAAAGAGAGTGGAAAAAGACGGAGAGGACCAATAAGCTTTTAGTGCTTGCTAAAAAGCTTCAAATGAAGAGAAAATAAAGTATTGTACCTCACGAAACTGTATATTGTTGTATATACTGTAAATAGACATCCACTTTATATAATAAAATACATTCATAACCTATATATAGTAAACAGTGTGGGACTTCACTATCACTGTATGAGGTAAGAATCAACAGCTTTTTATCACATTTACACAACACTTTATGAATACAAGTAATGAACAAATCTTAAATATGGCAGGGAATGTTTCCTTTTTTTAGTTTTGATTTTGAGCAGCAAATTTGAAGTTACATGTTGGTGCTCACCAGGAATGCATAAGCAAAATTTCACAAATTTTCACTTGAAAGAATAGTGAACAATCTTGGGATTTTTTTCTGTTAAAGTTTCAAATAGTGTGTAAATTGAATACACTTCAGCATGTTTAGTGCCACTTTTGTAAGTGGCCCCGCCCCCGTCCTGGCCCTCTTCCGCTTTTTTCCGCACAAGCCACTCTCATCCCCGCAATAATTCATCTACCTTTTTTTTTTAACTTAAAAATTCTGTGGGTTTTGATTTTGTATGTCTGCGATTGGCTGGCAACCAGTTGAGGGTGTCCCCTTCCTACTGCCCCGAAGACAGCCGAGATAGGCTCCAGCACGGCCGTGCCTCTTGTAAGGATAAAGCGGATAAATATGTTTCATGGTCGAAGTTTTAATACGGTAAAAAAAAAAAATGTAAATGGCAGTCAAAGTACAGTACACTGTATTCACCTAACGCATCAACCTTCCGCTTGAAGTTGATTTCCAACAAGATACAGAACAAAGCCTCCCAGGTGACCAGCCCACCCATCACTTTCATCAGCCATTGATCAATAGTGTTGTCCATTATCTTCAGGCCAGTGAATATCGCTGCAACTTGTGCACCAAAAAGAGAAGAATTTGGTTAAAGAGCTGCTCCTGAGCAATCATCTATCGTCTCAAATATTAAAATTTATGTTTGAATGGAAATGAAACATACTGTGGTGGAACCTAGAGGCCCAATTGTTCAAAAAGTGTAATTTGGTGACAATTTATTTGAATTTTTGAAATCCCTGTTTTAATCCATCATACTTTAATCACCTTTGCTCATAACAAACTTGGATCAGTCAGAAATATTCATATTTTGTCATAGTGGGATGTCCCCATATGAGCCAGCTGACACGAAAGACATGAGGTACCCCTGACAATCTCTCAGGATGAGAGAGTGACTGGACATGTAGTAAGGGATGCAACTGTCAGAAATTATTTTTTGAACATTTTGATGTCTGTAAATATTGAGTTTCTAATTAGAGTTGATTGAATATTTTTACACTATTGCTGATGGTGTGGTGGTACACTCGCTTGATTGGTTTCCGGGCAGTGTGGGATCAGTTCTTGCTCATTGATGGTGTGGAAGTGAGCGAGTACGGGTTGCATGTGTGCGCTGCAATTGGTGGGTTTTAAACAAAACCACACGTACCTCGCTCACGTACCTTGCTCTGCTGACCAAGGGTGCTAATTAACTTTGGTGTTGAGAGTCCATCAAATGGAGCACATGCATGTGTGCTCATTCATAAATAGAAGTCTCGAAATGACGACACAAATGTGCACCAAGGGGAGGCTCCCCAATCACGACCGCTTCCGTCATCGAACCAATTTCAGAATTTGGTGTCTGCCCATTTTCAAGAATTTATCCAATCCATGATCCAAAATCTGTCTGGATTAATTTTGAACAACTAGGCCCAAGGGTTCAACACAATATGTTCCGAGAAACGGGCCAATATTCGTTCAGACATCCCACGGCGGCAGTTCCACTGTACAAAAAAAAAAGAAAATAGACTGTGATGTGTATTTGTAAAAGCGCAGTACTTACTCGCCAGAATTTTTAATACCACTGCGATCAAAGCATGAGACCAGTTGAACAGAAGCCTCCTGTCAAAGAAAAGATTTATAGAACAGAAGTAATGCAAGGCTCGAAATAAGCGGCCTTCTATCGCTCTTTGTGGGACAAATTTATCATTTTGCTCCTCATCAAAACACATTGAATGGTAAAACTCAGAAACAACCGCTGATATGGTCCCAAATACACGCACACACACACTGAAATGGCTGGTTCTTCTTTTAGCCAATCAGATTTGAGATTCGCCACCCGCAGGCCCCATGACGAGGGAGTTTATCCATCTTCTCATTGGTTCAGCTCGATAGGCGGGCTGGAGCGTGATTTAAGATTGAGGAAGCTGATTGAAAATTCACTTTCAAGGTGTAATTTTCAAGAAAAACGGAACTTGTGGAATTGCGCAGTGGGTGGGGGTGAATGATGAATTTTGCATCCACAGGGAGTTATGCAAAGCATCTCTGCCAATGCTATTTATTTTGAGTTTTCATATTGATAAAAATTTCACGGTAAAGTACTTTATTGTACAATAGAGGTTTGGAGTTCTTGAGGTGATTTATTGGAAGATAAACGTCACAATTTTTTGGTAATATCGTCAAATACATGAAATGCTCTTTAATGCCAAGCCTCTTTCCTATCAATGCGTGCGGGTGGATTAGATCACAAAATACCCGGGTCCAAAACACACCGCCTGCCACTGATTGATATATATATATATGTATATATATATATATGTATGTATTAATATATGTATATATATATATATATATATATATACATATATTAATACATATATTCATATGTGGAACATTCTCCACCTTCTACCCCTTAGATTTATATGTACCGAGGGGGGTTGTATCACGTCTAACAATTTTCAAAAGAAAAATCTCTGCAAACATGAGCAGGATGAGTGGTGTTGAAAATAGATGGAATATATTTTTAAAAAAGCAAATCGATCATAGGCGAACAATATGCAGCAGTACTTACAGGGGATTTTGTGGTCCGCAGCGCAGCAAAGCCAGTGTGAGTTGGGGTACACACAAAATCATAACCAGGCATCCCAGGACAGGATGCACACATCCCTGCACACACCATGAAAATTTTAACTGAATGTCTCATTTGATGGCCAAATTATAATTCAGTGTTCAAAACGTTTCCTTCTTATTGTCTGAGTGTGAATGTAATGCTTTTTTTTTTTTTTTTTTTTTGATAGGCACAAACAACCAATTTTGTAGTCACTCTTCTTCCTTAACTGCTGGACACAGAAATGTGTAAAGCACTTCGAATGACTGCACGTTTTCAGGTCAGCAGTGGCATTTTTGAAAACCACACACCCTAGGTGGTGTTTACCAAAGACAGTTGCGGCGTAGATAAGCCACTTGGCAGCCTTGAGCGGTCTATGGTGCGATCTCTGCATGCTGGAAGAGTGCTAGGGAAAAAACCCCCCAAAAAAAACCCAAATGGATGAGCTGCTGCACACTAACATGAGAGTTTTTGTCACCTGCTAGGCATTTATTTTGCATGGCTATGTTGTAATGTCGATCCCATTTAACACTGGAAAAATGCACAGTGCTTAACCCTGCTATTTTGTTATCGCTTCCTGATGGGTGTTTGTTTGTTTGTTTGTTTGTTTGTTGGGTATATGAACAGGTAATTGCGCCACAAGCTAACGCTAACACGGCAATACAAACGCTAGCCGAACAAGTAAACAAACTCGAACTAAAATACCCAGAGTCACCCCTGATCATTTTGGGCGATTTTAATAGAGCACATCTTAACCGTGAACTTCCCAGATATAAGCAGCACATTGACTGTTTAACCAGAGAAGGCAACATTCTAGACCACTGCTATACAACAATCAAAAATTCATACCGATCGGTCGCCCGTGCAGCATTGGGTCTTTCTGACCACAATTTAATCCACTTAATACCTACATACAGACAAACTGAAATGTGTTAAGCCGGTTGTTAAGACTGTGAAAAAATGGACAGATGAAGCAAAGCTAGCTCTACAAGAATGCTTAGACTGCACTGATTGGGGCGTCTTTGAAACTTCAACGGGCACACTGGATGAATACACAGACACTGTAACATCATACATCAGTTTCTGTGAGGACATGTGTGTACCAACGAAGTCCTTCCGCTCCTTCACCAATAACAAACCATGGTTTATTCCCAAACTCAGGCAACTCAGGAAAGAGAAAGAGGCCGCATTTAGAAGTGGAGATCGGGCACTGTACAAACACGCCCGAAACCAATTGACAAAGGAAATTAACATCGCTAAGAGAAGCTATGCAGAGGCTGAAAAAACAGTTCTCTGCTCACAACTCTGCATCTGTATGGAATGGCCTGAAAGCAATCACAAACTATAGAATGCCATCCCCCCAAACAGTGAACAATAAGGGTCTTGCTAATGAACTAAACATGTTTTTCTGCCGATTTGAAAAGGACACCCCCATTTTCCACACACACCCACCTCTACCAGAAACTACTCTATCTGCCCCCCCACCCTCTTTTTCTCCACTACAGATCCACGAACAGGACGTGAGACGGCTCTTCAAGCAGCAGAAGATCAAGAAAGCTGCGGGGCCCGACAAAGTGTCCCCCTCCTGCCTGAAAGTCTGCGCTGACCAGCTGGCTCCGGTCTTCACACAAATCTTCAACAGATCCCTGGAGCTGTGTGAGGTCCCATCCTGCTTCAAACAGTCTACCATCATCCCAGTTCCCAAGAAATCGGCAACATCGGAACTGAATGACTATAGGCCTGTCGCCCTGACGTCTGTGGTCATGAAGTCCTTTGAACGCCTTGTGCTGAACCACGGAAAGAACATCACCGGACCCCTGCTGGACCCTCTCCAGTTTGCCTACCGGGCAAACAGGTCTGTGGAAGACGCAGTCAACATACTGTAGGTCTGCACTACATCCTCGAGCACCTCGACAGCACAGGGACCTACGCAAGGATTCTGTTTATGGATTTCAGGTCTGCGTTCAACACCATCATCCCGGAACTCCTCACCCCCAAACTTCTCCACCTCGGTGTGTCCCCTACGATCTGCCAGTGGATCCTCAGCTTCCTGACGGGACGGACACAACAGGTGAGACTGGGAGCAACAACATCATCAACACGCACCACCAGCACTGGAGCCCCACAGGGATGTGTCCTCACTCCACTGCTCTTCTCCCTCTACATAAACGATTGCACCTCAACAAATCCAGCTGTCAAACTCATAAAGTTTGCAGACGACACCACGGTCATCGGTCTCATCAAAGACGGCGACGAGTCTGCGAGTGGAGCAGCTGGAGCTCTGGTGCAGCCGACACAACCTCGGGCTGAACACGCTCAAGACTGTAGAGATGATCGTGGACCTCAGGAAACATTCTTCTTCACAGTTGCCCCTCACACTATCCAACTGCCCTGTGTCACCCGTCGAGACCTTCAAGTTCCTTGGAATCACAGTCTCGCAGGACATGAAGTGGGAAGTCAACACCATCTTCATCCTGAAAAGGGCCCAGCAGAGGATGTACTCCCTGAGGCTGCTGAGGAAGCATGGCCTGCCATAGGAGGTGCTACGACAGTTCTATACGGCAGTCATCGAATCAATCCTGTGTTCTTCCATCACGGTTTGGTTTGGGGCCGCCACAAAAAAGGACAAAATCCGACTTCAACGGACAGTTAGGAAGGCGGAAAAAATCATTGGCACCGCCCTACCCACTCTTGAGGACTTGCACACTGCAAGAATCAAGACAAGGGCACGGAAAATCCTCCTGGATCCCCCGCACCCTGCCCACCACCTTTTCCAGCTACTCCCCTCAGTCATCAAAGTGTCCTTTCACCAGTGGGTGGCTACAAGCTAAGTTTTGAAAGCAAACACGAAGCTGTAGCTTGACAAAAAGAGATTAGTTCACTTCTCCTGTCCCACGTAATCCGCTTCAAACTCCAAGCCGCAACCCCCAGTTCCAAATCCGCATTGGCTCACGCTCCTTTCTTCTCATCATCGGCTCCTCAAGCCTTACATCCATCCAGCCGCAGACCGTTCAACAGCACCGATCTCTCCGCTGAACAAAGCGGGGCTGTGAAAAATGCTGCCCATTACAGGCACAAGACACAAGCGCCCCGGGACTGTCCAGCAACGACAGTCAAATGGCGCCGACATTCCTCCCAGTCAAAAACAGTGCTGGTATACCCATGCTGCCGAGAAGGCGCAACCACAAAGCACAGAGTCTCCTCCTTGATGAATGTCGTGGGCAAAAAATGCTGAAAAAAAGTCCACATCAGGTCCACACGACGTAACAACAAACAGAAAGTGACAAAACAAACACAAAAACAACAACAACAAAAAAAGCAAGGCTCATGAGAACACTTGCCGACGGCTGCCTCCACGGGCGCCATCTTGACTTCAAAGTTTCTGATACAAGTCAGATGTGTCGTCTTCTCTGTAATGTTCTTTCAATATTGTTTTTAACTGAGAGAGTGTAATATCGGTCTTTAGTTCAAGCATGTCTAGCAGTTTGAGCCCTGGGCAGATGGCTCTGATAACTGCTTCGATCACTTCTGATTCAATGTGACCTTTACGAAGTCCAACTTCCATTTGGTGGAGCAAGTTGGTGTATGACAGCCTGTCGCGCTGCCCGCCTTCGCCTTTTTGGCCACTGATGCGAAACTCCCTTCGGATAGTCACCTCAGGTATTTTTTCTGATGGCTGACTTTGTGTCCAGGCGGGTGGGGCGTCAACCATTTTCAGTTTTTCTTGTCACGCTTGTATTTCTTCCCGCAAGTCGTATTGGTGGGCCGCAGGCGTGGGGCGGGAAAAAGAGCGCCACTCGCGAGCATCGCCTTTCGACAGACTTTCTTCGATAAACGATAAAAGTTCATGAATAAACTGTCCATCATCCGATTGGTGGCTTTGCTCACGTTCATCCAATTTGTTTTCGATCAGTTTCCTTAACTCTCGCCGACTGTTGCCGTTGGTAGTCTCCCTTTCCTCGTCATCGTAGACACCAAGAAAGTTACACACCTCCATTAGTTGATCCCAACTTAGCTTGCACAGCGTGGTGGTAACTTCGCACTCCATCTTTGGTACTCACAAGCGGATCCGTTTTCAGAAATATCCCGGTTCGTAGAAGAAGGGCCCTCTTCAGCGGTGCGGAGAGCGCTAACAGTCGAGCGCTAACAGTCGTCGCTAACTGTAACTTCCACCGGTCACTAAGAACCCTTCTCCTGGCTAGCTCGCCAAAATATGTTGCAGCTCCGAAACAAAGAAAGCTGTCGTGTTGTTTTATTTTTAAAACATACACTTTATTAATACATTTAACACTGAAGCAGGTACAGACACGTTGACGTTGGACTGCGCGCCTTCTCAATTGCCATCTACTAACTCGAGAGGCGTTCAAGGGCCGCCTCCGAAATTAATGATCACTTCAATGACGCTCAGAAAAGTGAAAATAATGCCACAAAACAGAAAATCGATTGAATAACATAAACAGTCTCCTACATAAAGACCTCGCGTTAAATCGTTCTTCCTTTTCAGTCGTCTCAGTGCACGTTGGACCTTCTCCCTGCTGTCAAGCCAGCCTCCACACGAAGTTTTACAGCAAGCTGAGGTGTCACTTCATTTTTGAGCCACCAATATTGCATGGGACTCTCTTTGTTGGTCAGCAAGCAATACGTAATATCTATCAAAAAGAGTGGCAAGTGGGAGAGTCCCATTCAAAATTGATGGTTCTAAATCTGCAGTTGCGCCATTACCTGGTTGTATGACTTCCTAACTCCTAATATGGTCATGTAGATTGTCCTCACATTTGACGTGCTTTGCTTGATTTACAATTTACGATCACCGTTTTAAAAAGCGTTCAGTGTTTCAGTCGCTTGTAAGATAAGATATCCTTTATTTGTCCCACACTGGGGACATTTGCAGTCTGCAGCAGCAAGATTGTGGGGAGAAAGAAGAAAGAAGAAAAACAAAGTGTTTGCATTCACAAAATAAATTTTTTAATACTTTTTATTTATGCAGAAAACCCCATTGAGAACATATTTTAATTTGCAATGGAGACTTGGCAGCGTACAAGCAGAGTAAAACAAAGTAATATCGAACTTGGTTTCTACGGAGTCTATTTTAATCAGTGCTTTTCTTATTTGACAAACATTGGACAAAACAGATGTATGAGTGCAATGATTTTGCATAGTGCTAATTCTTAACACCTATCCACAGGAGACCTTGGAAGTGATTCTGGCCGAATAAACACGTACGGCTTGATTGGTAGTCATGAATCTGTTGACCTGGGAATGGCATCCTCAAGAGGCAAAATCCACTTCTGTATTAATTTATTGCACTTTGATGGCAAATTTCATGATCAAATGGGTGTGTTCATATCAGCTGCAAGGCACAGGCGCGACGTTACGATCTTGTAGGACCGCACATTATTGTAAACACACTGATTGTTGCGTTACAGTTTGTCGATGTTCATTTATTTTTGTATCTGTCTGATGATCAGTCTGATGTGCACAACATAGCGCTAAAAGCAAACGTGACCTTCTATTTTAACACTGTGACGGTCGGTGAAGGCCCTCGTTAACTAGGAATGCGGCCCCCAGGACAAGGCGACGGCTCCTGGTGCTTGTGTCTCCGATGACTGTGGAGGCCCAGTCTTCCCCGAAAGCCCCGCCCGCAGGATTGACAGAAGTGGGTTGGGGGGCCGGGCGGTTGCCGGGCCCTCTCCTTCCTCCGCGCTCGCCGGTCCTCCTCCGCAGCGACGCGTCGAGTCTCGAGGACCTGGACCCCGCCCCGCACAGCCCCACGCCAGGCCGCCCGATCCGCGGCCAGGTCAGCCCACTGTGCTGGGGGAATCCGGCACCGCTGAAGATGACCCTTTAGCTGGTCTTTGAATCGTCTTTTCGGGCCACCGCGGGGACGGGTGCCCTCCAGCAACTCCGCGTAGAGGAGCTGCTTCGGGAGACGGTCGTCGCTCATCCGCTGCACGTGGCCGGCCCACCGCAGTTGGGCCAGGGTGATCATGGCCTCGATACTCGTGAGGCCAGCCCGGGTGAGGATCTCATTATTAGTCACTCTCTCCTCCCAGGAAACGTTGAGGAGAGATCGGAGTCGTCCTTGGTGGAACCTCTCGAGCCTCTTGATGCTGCTCCGATAGAGGGTCCAACATTCGGCGCCATAGAGAAGGGTCGGGAGGAGACTTATACACCATGATCTTCGTGTTGGTGGAAATGGCGTGATTCCTGAAGACCCGACGACCGAGGTGTCCAAAGGCTGTGTGGGCTGCCTGGATACGGTAAGTGAGGTCCTCCATGAGGCCGGCGTCCTCCTGGATAATGCTGCCCAGGTAAGGGAACGCCGAGACCTGCTCGATGGGTTCGTCGTCTATGGAGATTTGGGGTGGACGATGGTTCAGGTGGAGGGTCTTTGTCTTTTTGGTGTTGAAGGAGAGGCCAAAGGTCCTGTACGCCGCGGCGAAGCCGTCCGCGATGAGCTGGAGGCCCCCGGAGGAGTTGGAGACCGCAGCATTGTCATCAGCGTACTGGAGTTCGCTGACGGTCGTGACCATGGTCCCCCGCCTGCTCCTCAAACGGCTGAGGTTGAAGAGCGACCCTTCAGTTTGGTAGCGTAGAGTGATTCCGTGCTCCTGGACAGGGGTGACGTGGTGGATGAGCGCGGCGATGTAGAGGCAGAACAACGTCGGCGCCACAGTGCAGCCCTGTTTGACTCCGGTCCGAACCGGGAATGGGGGAGTCATTTCGCCCTGAGTCAGGACGCAACCCTTCATGCCGTCGTGAAACATCCGGATGAGGGATATGAATTTGGGGGGGCAGCCTTGACGTTCCAGCACTTTCCAGAGTGCTGCTCGGGGCACAGAATCAAACGCTTTGGCCAGATCATAAAAGATGGCGTGGAACTCCCTCCGCTGCTCCCGGCACTTCTCCAGGAGCTGTCTGGCGCAGAACACCATGTCCGCGGTTCCCCTTCCTGGACGGAAGCCCGCCTGGGACTCCGGAAGAACCCGCTCAGCGAGACAAGTGAGTCGGTCGGCCAGTATACGACAGATGAGTTTTCCAGCAGTTGACAGCAGCGAAATTCCACGATAGTTTTCACAGTCGAGTTTGTCGCCCTTCTTGAATATCGTGACGATGACGGAGTCCTTCAGTTCCCCAGGCACCGTCTCCTCAACCCAGCATTGAAGGATGAAGGTGTGGAGGCGGGTGAGGAGATGTGCACCCCCAGCTTGTAAAAGTTCTACGGGGATGTCGTCGACTCCAGCAGCTTTGTTCTTCTTCATCCTCCTCAGGGCTCCGGAGATCTCCCGGAGAGTCGGCAGCTCCGTCATCCAGTGTTGCACGGGGA
Source organism: Hippocampus guttulatus (assembly GCF_054856545.1). Classification (NCBI taxonomy): domain Eukaryota; kingdom Metazoa; phylum Chordata; class Actinopteri; order Syngnathiformes; family Syngnathidae; genus Hippocampus; species Hippocampus guttulatus. The sequence goes on from NC_141278.1 coordinate 12,403,338, forward strand.
GCTGGGGGACAGGATCGAGGAAGCCGTCTATTGCGCATGTCGGACGGTTCAGGAGCTCCATGAAATGCTCCTTCCATCGCTGGTGAGTATCCTCCTTTTCCTGCAGGATGGTGCCGTCCTTTGCCTTCACAGCCATTGGAGGACTGTGAGCCGGACCGATGATCCTCCTCGTTGCTTCGAAGAAGGATCTGGTATCGTGACGGTCAGCGGAACTCTGCATTTGGTGGGCAAAGTTGACCCACCATTGATTTTGGATCCTCCGGATCTCTCTCTGTGCTTCACTCTTGGCTGTCCGGTAGGCTTCTTCAAGTCTCTTGGAGGAAACGCAGTTCTGCCATGCAATGCGAGCCTCTCTCTTTCTTGAAATCAGTGACTCAATTTCTTCCAGGTTTTCGGCAAACCAGTCGGGATTTCTCCTCTTCCGGACACCGAGGACCTCTTCCGCGGATTTGGTGAGCGCAGTTTTCAAGTGCTCCCAGTCTGAGTGGACAGTGGCAGGAAGGGTCCGAGGTTGAGTGTCCAGTTTGTCCGCGAGGGACGTCTGGTACTGTTTGAGGACTTGGGGATTCCTCAGCAGCCCAACATTGAAACGTATCCTCTTGGGGATCTTCTTCCTTCTTTTCGCAGGCGCGATCTTCAGCCTAAGTCTTGAGGCTACCAGCCTGTGATCGGACCATCCGTCATCCATGGAGTGGATGGCCCTCGTGACCATGACGTCGGATCGGTCGCAGATTCGGGTAAGGACGTAATCGATCAGGTGCCAGTGGCCGGATCTTGGATGTTGCCAGGTGGTCTTGTGCTTGTTGGCCATCCGAAACAGTGTGTTGGTTATTACCATCTCCGTCTCTGCGCAGAGACCAAAGAGTAGTTCTCCATTTTCGTTGCAGTTGCCAACGCCTTCCTTCCCCAGAGTCCCTCCCCAAAGCTGATGGTCCCGGCCCACCCGCGCATTGAAATCCCGACATCAAGAATACAAAAAGAAATAAAATGTATAAAAATGATCAAACACACTCTGAAAATGAACTAAAGTCAAACAAAATTTCAAATCCAAACAAAAACAAAACTACCATAAACAAGATGACAACTCACAATATTTTGAAAGAAAAAAAATACAAACATTTCACTTCGAAAAAGAAAAACAACATTAGAGCAACCTTGCAAGATGCTGCATCGAATTCAATCATTCTTGGAGCGTGAACTGATGAAGCCTGCTCAGATGAAAAACTTCATTGATGACTGCACATTGCACCAACACACCTGTGATTCTTAGCTTGATACTTCCACGAGAATCTTTGACCACAAACTGAACAAGCAAAGACTTACTCACTAGTATGGGTTTTTGTGTGTCTTGTCCAGTTTCTCTTCTCAGAGAATCTTTTGTTACAAACTGTGCAGGAAAAGGGTTTCTCACCAGTGTGGGTTCTTGTGTGCATTTTCAAATTACGTACTAATCTTTGACCTCAAAATGTGCAGGAAAACGGTTTCTCACCAGAGTGTGTACTTATGTGCCTTCTTAACTCTCACTTCTCAGAGAATCTTTGCACACACACTGAGGAGGAAAAAGTCTTCTCACCGGCATGGATTCTTGTGTGATGCTTTAAGCTTCCCTTCTGAGAGAATCTTTGTCCACAAACTGAGCAGGTGAAAGGTTTCTCACCAGTGTGGGTTCTTGTGTGTGTCTTTAAGTGCCCCTTCTAAGAGAATTTTTGACCACAGTTGGAACACACAAAAGGCTTCTCACCAGTGTGGGTTCTTGTGTGACCTTTTAAGGCTCCATTCTGAGTAAATCTTTGACCACAGACTGGGCAGGCAAAAGGTTTCTCACCAGTGTGTGTTCTTGTGTGTTTTTAAGATTCCCTTCTCAGAGAATCTTTGCCCACAAACTGAGCAGGAAAAAGGTTTCTCACCAGTGTTGGTTCTTGTGTGTGTTTTTAAGGTTCCCTTCTGTCAGAGATGTTCGTTCGGACAGTTGAACAAAGGCTCGAAAGCAGGAACAGATCGACTTTCACTGCCTGCAGGAGGCGCAGTTTTCTCTGAAGCCACTCCGTGTGCGCTTCTCAACTGACACCCGACCTCTGCAGCCTCTGCCAGCCCTTTTATTGATTGTGTATGCAAATTACAAGTAATACATCAGAAAAACACTCCCATCTTCATTTACATACCAAGCCCCAGGACGGCCCCATTGGGTCACCCCTCAGTGGACCCCTGTAGGACAAGGCATTCCCCTTGTACCAGAACCAACATCCATACATCAATAGACACATAGACATTTTAATGAGTGACCTTTCCCCTGAACTGATACATCTGTAACCTGGCTAATGACCCTTTCTCATGATGAAGCGTACCGAGTACTCCCTTTTGCCCAAAGTTAAATCTTCCTTTCCAAGTTGTCAGTTAACAGGCACCTGTGTGTCTTCTAACGAGAGTTAAATCTTGGCCTTGTGGTGCAAAGAACACAATCTAGACCTGAATGTGGAGAAAACGAAGGAGATTGTTGTGGACTTCAGGAGAACGCACACCCAGCATGCTCCGCTGACCATGGACGGTGCCGCAGTGGAGAGGGTGAGTAGCACCATGTTCCTTGTTATGCACATCTCTGAAGACCTGACCTGGAGCCTAAATACTACCTCACCGGCCAAAAAATCCTACCAGCACCTGTACTTCCTCCGCAAACTGAGGAGAGCAAGAGCCCCACCCCCCATGATGCAGACATTCTGTAAAGAGGCACCATTGAGAGCATCTTGACCAGCTGCATCACTGTGTGGGACGGCGCTTACACCGTGTCCTGCCCAAAGAGTCTGCAGCGCATTGTGAGAGCAGCTGAGATCATTGGTGTTTGTCTTCCTCCACTCGCAGACATTTACAATTCTCGTCTGACTCACAAAGCCATCCATATCGCAGGTGACCCTACCCACCCATCTCACAGCCTCTTCGACCTGCTGCCGTCGGGGAGGAGACTGCGGAGTCTCTGTGCTAGAACCAGCAGACTCAAGAACATCTTATTCCACCAGGCGGTCAGGAGACTCAACTCCCTCAAAGTTCTGCCCACCCCCCCCCACTCCCCACTCCCTCCTGCCACAGACGGTGACCCTCCCCCAGCATCTGACATCCGATTATTGCACTTAAAACAATTCACTACCTAAACTTCAACCTGCCCTTGGTTGTCTGTTGTTTGCTATTTGTTGTTTTATTTTTTCATATTTTTATATTTATGTCATTATGGATTTTTATGCAGTTCAGTTTGCCGCCCTTATTTTTAGCTGTGTGTGTTTCAATGCACTGCATGTTTTCACTGTGGTTAAGAGAAAAAAGTAATTCCATCTGCAGTGTATGTTGCACATAGAGCATATTTGACAATAAATCTTGACTTGACTAAGATCCTCTGACATGAAGTTGAGAGATTTAAAGAAAACCTTTTTCCATGCTCTTTGCCAACTTCTTTGTTGTTATGTCGTTTGTTGATTTCAAAATTATACTTTCAAAAAACAAAAATTAAAAAAAAAACCTTAAGAAGCTATGGGGCGGGGAGGGGCTTGCTGAGATTTTAGGTAATCCAGTTTCAGTGTTTGTAAAATAAGAAAACCTTGATTTGTCTCACAATGGAAAAATTCACAATTTACAGCAGCAAAATTTGGAGGAAAGAAAGTAAAAAAACATTACGTATTTGCATGCACAAAATAAAAATAAAAATGTCAAGCACATGTCAGGAAGAACTCAAATCTTCAAAAATGCCAGAAAGTAATCATGCAAATTTAATCTTTACTTTCTTGTAAAGTAAAAAAAAAAATCACAAGGAGATTGGATGACAAATTATCTTCATGATATTTGTCGGATAGGAAGTGCTGGCAGCACAGTGTCTAACCAGCAGCCATCTTGGTCCCGTTTTAGGTACAAAGAGACATCATTAAAACATTAATAAAAACGTAATCTGCGCAAATGTGTTATTTCAGAATTGTGTATAAAAGATGTAGCCCATGGCAGCGACCAAAAGGTAGCTCTCGCTTTCAAAAACGGTTGGTGGCCCCTGCAATCGATCGAAAGAACGACAAGTACCAAACCTGCTTTGGTCGACCAAACTCGAAACATCTCGAAACCAGTGTCGCCTTCCTCTTTTTCGCCGAGCAAATCATCCTCGTAATCTGCCGTTCCCCTGCACACATTTTTACATGAGTCATACATTAGATTTCTCACTCACTCTCGATCTCTGCTGGGCGCCGAAACGCGTCTCTTTGCTCGCGGCTAGCAAGCTAGGCTAAGTAAGCTAAACTAGGCCAAGAAGCTTGAGCAAATGATGTTATCGTCCAATAAAGGAATGATTTACATACGGCATCGAGACTTTCATGCGTTCAGTTGTAGTGAAAGAAGAGAGGGTGGTATTTTGAACCGTCCAATTTTTAATTAAGTGAAACGGTTATAAGTAGTGTGTTCGGCGTAGGCACAGCCCACAACAATGATGTACGGCAACGTCTTTCAAACAAACTTAATCCCAACGCGAAACGCAGTGATGTCATTGGGTGAATACCTCTGCATATAAGAGCTGTTTAAAACAACACATGAGAATCCACAAAGGATGGAAACCTTTATCCTGCTCAGTTTTTAGTCAAAGAGTCTCTCAGAAGGTACCAGTTCTCTCGAGAGGGGTTGGACTCTCTTCCACTCTGGGGTTGCTCAAGGTGAGAGGCGCAGAGCAAGTGTGGGCGTACTCATTGCCCCCCGGCTCAGTGCCTGTACATTGGGGTTCACACCGGTAGACGAGAGGGTTGCCTCCCTCCGCCTTCGGGTGGGTGGACGGGTCCTGACTGTTGTTTGTGCATATGCACCAAACAGCAGCTCAGCATACCCACCCTTTTTGGAGTCCTTGGAGGGTGTGCTGGAGAGTACTCCTGCTGGGGACTCCCTTGTTCTGCTGGGGGACTTCAATGCTCACGTGGGCAATGACAGTGAGACCTGGAGGGGCGTGATTGAGAGGAACGGCCCCCCCGATCAGAACTCGAGTGGTGTTTTGTTATTGGACTTCTGTGCTCGCCACGGATTGTCCATAACGAACACCTTGTTCAAACATAAGGGTGTCCATATGTGCACTTGGCACCAGGACACCCTAGGCCGCAGTTCGATGATCGACTTTGTAGTTGTATCATCGGATTTGCGGCCGCATGTTCTGGACACTCGGGTGAAGAGAGAGGCGGAGCTGTCAACTGATCACCATCTGGTGGTGAGTAGGCTCCGATGGTGGGGGAAGATGCCGGTCCGTCCTGGCAGACCCAAACGTATTGTGAGGGTTTGTTGGGAGCATCTGGCGGAATGAGTTTCAACTTCCACCTCCAGCAGAGCTTTTCCCCATGTCCCGGGGAGGCGGGGGACATTGCATCAGAGTGGACCATGTTCTGTGCCTCTATTGTTGAGGCAGCCAATCTGAGTTGGGGCCGTATGGTGGTTGGCGCCTGTCGTATCGGCAACCCCCGTACTTGCTGGTGGACACCAGCAGTAAGGGATGCCGTCAAGCTGAAGGAGTCCTATCGAGCCTTTATGGCCTGTGGGACCCCAGAGGCAGCTGATGGGTATCGACTGGCCAAGCGGAAGGCAGCTTCGGTGGTCGCCGAGGCAAAAACCCGAGCGTGGGAAGAGTTCGGTGAGGCCATGGAAGCCGACTTCCGGACGGCTTCGAGGAAATTCTGGTCCACCATCCGACGTCTCAGGAGGGGGAAGCAGTGCACCACTAACACTGTGTACAGTGGGGATGGGGCGCTGCTGACTTCGACTCGGGACGTTGTGAATCGGTGGGCAGAGTACTTCGAAGACCTCCTCAACTCCACCAACATGCCTTCCTTGGAGGAAGCAGAGCCTGGGGACTCTGAGGTGGGCTCTCCTATCTCTGTGGTTGAAGTCACCGATGTGGTTAAAAAGCTCCTCGGTGGCAAGGCCCCGGGGGTGGATGAGATCCGCCCGGAGTTCCTCAAGGCTCTGGATGTTGTGGGGCTGTCCGGTTTGACACGCCTCTGCAACATCACGTGGTCAACAGGGAGAGTGCCTCTGGATGGGCAGACCGGGGTGGTAGTCCCTCTTTTTAAAAAGGGGGACCGGAGGGTGTGTTCCAACTACAGAGGGATCACACTCCTCAGCCTCCCTGTAAGGTCTATTCAGGGGTGCTGGAGAGGAGGGTCCGTCAGGAAGTCGAGCCTCAGATTGAGGAGGATCAGTGTGGTTTTCGTCCCGGCCGTGGAACGGTGGACCAGCTCTACACCCTTAGCAGGGTCCTCGAGGGTATGTGGGAATTCGCCCAACCAGTCTACATGTGTTTTGTGGACTTGGAGAAGGCGTTTGACCGTGTCCCTCGGGGAGTTCTGTGGGGGGTGCTTCGTGGGTATGGGGTACCGAACCCCCTGATACGGGCTGTTCGGTCACTATACCACCGATGTCAGAGTTTGGTTCGCATTGCCGGCAGTAAGTCGGAATCGTTTCCAGTGGGGGTAGGACTCCGCCAAGGCTGCCCTTTGTCGCCGATTCTGTTCATAACCTTTATGGACAGAATTTCTAGGCGCAGCCGAAGCGTTGAGGGGATCCGTTTTGGGGGCCTCAGTATTGCATCCCTGCTTTTTGCAGATGATGTGGTGCTGTTGGCTCCTTCAAACAGGGCTCTCCAACTCTCACTGGAGCATTTCGCAGCCGAGTGTGAAGCGGTTGGGATGAAGATCAGCACCTCCAAATCTGAAACCAAGGTCCTCAGTCGGAAAAGGGTGGAGTGTCCCCTCCGGGTCGGGGAGGAGATCTTGCCCCAAGTGGAGGAGTTCAAGTATCTTGGGGTCTTGTTCACGAGTGGGGGCAGGAGGGAGCGGGAGATCGACAGGCGGATCGGTGCAGCGTCTGCTGTGATGCGGACGTTGTATCGGTCTGTCGTGGTGAAGAAGGAGCTGAGCCAAAGGGCGAAGCTCTCAATTTACCGGTCGATCTACGTTCCAACCCTCATCTATGGTCACGAGCTATGGGTCGTGACCGAAAGAACGAGATCCCGGTTACAAGCGGCCGAAATGAGTTTTCTCCGCAGGGTGTCCGGGCTCTCCCTTAGAGATAAGGTGAGAAGCTCGGTCATCCGGGAGGGGCTCAGAGTCGAGCCGCTTCTCCTCCACATCGAGAGGAGCCAGATGAGGTGGCTTGGGCATCTGATTCGGATGCCCCCTGAGCGCCTCCCTGGTGAGGTGTTCCGGGCATGTCCCACCGGCAGGAGACCCCGAGGAAGACCCAGGACACGCTGGAGAGACTATGTCACCCAGCTGGCCTGGGAACGTCTCGGGATCCCCCGGGGAGAGCTGGTAGAAGTAGCTAGGGAGAGGGAAGTCTGGGCTTCCCTGCTAAAGCTGTTGCCCCCGCGACCCGGCCCCGGATAAGCGGTAGATGATGGATGGATGGATGGATGGATGGATGGATGGATGGATGGATGGATGAGTCTTGAAAAAAGGGATCGTCTTATAGTCAGGGCCGTCTTATATTCGGGCCAATACGGTAATTCAATTATCAAACTAATAAATGCTGAGAGGATCATTTAGCAAATAACCATGCAGTAGTTCAGTGTTTTTCAAAACATTTGCCGCGGCACATTGTCAGGTGTGCCGCTGAAAAATATCCCATTTGTATGCCTGTGCGGTCTATCGCCCAGAAAGTAATCGTGTAGTACCCTCCCGTACCGCTAGGGAGCAGCAACAGCGAGAATGAATGAATGAATGAATGAATGAAGGACGACAGTGAAACAATAAGTATGAAAGATTTTAAGTACTTTTTTCTTTATGCTTATTTGATTCCAATTCAAGCTGTTATAACGTCATTCTTCAATGTTAAAAACAGTCATAGTAACAATATAACACGTTAATTGTTAAAATAAGCGGGGGTTTTTTTTCACATTTTCAGCTCGTGGTGTGCCGCGAGATTTTTTCAATGAAAGTGTGCCTTGGCTCAAAAAAGTTGGAAAAACACTGCAATAGTTGTTAGCTGTATCTAGCATTTACGAATTATAATAAGTTTAGTTGTTGTGGCAGTTTGATGTAACATGTAGAGTAGTTGAAGTTTAAAGAGATATAAGATTCAACACAACTTTAATATAAATTCTACATATTTACACCTTTGTCTCAATAAAATCACAAATAATGTTCAACGGTTTTCTATTCAGTTTGAATTATGAGTGTTTTTGTTTCAGCGTTGCTTCATGTTGCAGCCATGCAGCAGCAATCATGTTTAAGGTGGAGATGGCAGTGAGACTGGGCCTTTCCTCTTCAGCCTGCACGTCACGATCCTGTGTATGGAATGACATGTCCAGAAAGAAAGTGGAACCAGTATGTGTGTGTGATATCAATTTGAAGAAAGTTAAGAGAACTGGCAAAACTGTAGCTGTTGTGAAAGCGCTTTATGAATCAGGATGTATTGTATTGTATAAAACATCATGTGCAATGTCATTAAGCAGGATATCCAGACAGCATTGTGGTAACTGGGCGTGAGTCACATAATGAAGCAAAGATGTCTCGATAATTTGCTGAAAATAGATTGCAATAGCAATATCCTAATTCAACCAAATGTGAATATTGATACACACATATGAAACAGGCACTTGTACTCAACATGTTAAATGTAGCATGTTTCAAATGCTTTTATTCATGATTATATATTTGATTTCATATTTAGGGCTAACCTACGAACACAAAAACTTGCTGAGATCAATTACATCAAAAGCTGCAGTTCTCACAAGCATTTATTCACATGAGGACTCCACAGATAGAAAGACTGCTTCAGAGTGCGAGGACTGTCTTCCTGAGCCAGTTACAACGTTGGATGAAGAGTCAGCATATGATCTAACACCTGAAGAACTTTCATCGAAGGTTGATCATACATTGTTGTGATGGAGGCAGCTGCACATTAAAGGGTACAGTTTGATCGTCTGTAGAATAAATCATATCACATATTGTACATGTAGATAAAAATTTTACCAGTGGGCTTTTTTTGTTTTGTTTTGCTATTACCAAATGAGTGGACATTATTTTTCAGATGACTTACAAATTACTTGTAAATGAAGGCTCACTAAACCTTCTGCAACTGTCATAGTATCTTCATGGTTGGCGTAGATATCTGTGGGAAAATCTTTTTTTCTATATATATTTACAGTATATATATATGCTTGTGTGTGTTTCTAAACTCATGTATCTCTACAAGTTTTTCAATTTGGTGTACAGTCTATAGGGCGGCCCGGTAGTCCAGTGGTTAGCACGTCGGCTTCACAGTGCAGAGGTGCCGGGTTCGATTCCAGCTCCGGCCTCCCTGTGTGGAGTTTGCATGTTCTCCCCGGGCCTGCGTGGGTTTTCTCCGGGTGCTCCGGTTTCCTCCCACATTCCAAAAACATGCATGGCAGGCTGATTGGATGCTCTAAATTGTCCCTAGGTGTGAGTGTGGGCGTGGATGGTTGTTCGTCTCTGTGTGCCCTGCGATTGGCTGGCAGCTGATTCAGGGTGTCCCCCGCCTACTGCCCGGAGACGGCTGGGATAGGCTCCAGCACCCCCCGCGACCCTAGTGAGGATCAAGCGGTTCGGAAAATGGATGGATGGACATCAGTCTATACTGTATTTTTCTTGTAATAAATTTATTTTAAAGATAAACTATAATTCAGTTTTACAGTTCAGTTATTTTGGGCTTTCACGACATAGAATATCATTTGATCTAATTCCCAAGTAATTACAATATATGAAGTGAGCACTGCAAAGACGAGCATTCTTAATTGCCTCCTCAATCCAATTCTCACGTCATAAAGCTTGGAACAATAATTTTCGCAGTTTTTTTCTGAAAGGGGTGTTTACCAGCAGGAATTCTATAAAAGACTAGATCTTTGAGTGTGCTCTTTCTATTCTGATAACCCACGGTACAGCATGAGGACGGCATTACTCACACGCTTTTGTACTGTAAAGCGTGTTTTCTGCCTCCAAGATGCGCGCACAGCCAGACTTAATGTATGCATACCTAACATGAAACTGGTCTGTTGATGCTCCTGGATCTAAGCGCTGCTTCTGACACAGTAGATTTATCACATTATATTAAATGGGCTTAAAAACATGGTGGGCATCACAGGTGCTGTTTTTAGCGGGTTTCATTCCAATCTCGCAGACAGAAGTTATTTTGTAAGTTTGGATACTTGTTTCTCCAGAGTCCATGAAATTAAATGTGGGGTTCCACAAGGTTCAATTTGTGGCCCAATACTTTTTCATCTTTACATGCTTCCCCTTGAGGAATTCATCAGGAGTCACGGCATCAGATTCCACAGCTATGCTTATGATACACAGCTGAATATTGTCATGTCTCCTGACAACACAGGGCCTATTCATACACTTTTAAATTGTATTGTAGATCTTAAGTCAAGGATGGCAGAGAATTTCCCACAGTTCAATCAGAACGACAACGAGGTTTTCGTTATTGGCCCTGACAGAGGCAATTACTTAAGGGAACCTCAGCTTCCCCAAAAAATAAGTGATCAAATATATGTGTGTGCATACAATTGTGTGTACATGTCATTGACTAAATATGCGCTACAAGGCTCTTAACCTCTATTCCGAATCACAGCTGCTTACTACTGGTTACGACGCGACTCTCTTCTTATTCATTCCCGCAGCTTCACTGTGCTTTAAACTATGTGGACGCTGAGCGTCTACAGCACAGACGCTGGACATCTCGAGAGTAGTCCCAATGACAAGTCATTGGATAAATGCTGGTTTTGTCCCGCCCATTGGACGCTCAGCGTCTCTGGGAGTCTATGGACAGTGGGCGTTTATGGGCTGACCCGGACGCTCAGCTTTTCTGCATGATGATTAGATGATGTGTCTGAGGCTGAATCACTTTTTGATTGACAGCGAAATGAGCCAATCACTTAACTTTTGGTGTAGGCATCTGTGGGAGCATTTTTCAAATCTCATTCTGTTCTAAGTTGAACTGGAGACTTCTTCTAATCATCTTAGCAAAACTCTCTTTGTTGAAAACGACTAGCAACAGATTCATATTTTATTTCTGGTGGATTTTATTGTAGTTGCTTGTGTTCGCAGACTGACTAATATCACCACAGTTAACTCCCTGGAAAAGACGCCCAGTTGGTATGACAGGGTCACAGATCATTTTCTTGAAAAGGAACGGAGAGTAGAATTCACATACAGTAAATATTCTCTAGTACGGACTCGTGTTTGCGCTGTCCAATTTGTCCTGATAACAGAAATTCCTCATTTGGGAAATGAGCATGGTACATGTCCTTTATGAACCTGCAAGTATGTTGACAAAATTCACGTGTAACGACACAATCAATAAAATACAAAAATATATTGTCCAAAAACAGTTTATATAACAAAAACTGCAATACAGGTGTAGCCCAAAAAAATCACAACAGTAAAATACATACAGTATTTTAATGTTTATTTTTTTCTGTCTTGGGAAAAAAAATTGTATTTTGAATTGTTTTGTTGGATGCATTCTTTGGTTTATGACAATGTTTGCCTGCGTGTCATACAGTTTTCTTGCTAGTTGCAAGTAACTGTCCCGTTGATCACCGATGTCTGGTACTGAAGGATTTTTCTTGCATTGCTTCCTTGCTGGATGGTGGCTTGTCATCAGGAGTTGAATCGATGCCTTGTTTTTTTAAAGTTTCGTAGATTTGCGTCTTTCCGACTCCAAGTGTCTGCTGGATCTTTTTAACTTTGTGTCCAGCCTCGCTCAAACGGACGCATTTCACTCGCTCCACTCCAGTCGTTACAGTTCTTCTACGTTTCGATGCGATGATCTACTCGACGTAAGTGAATAAAGTTAAAATCTTTCGCAATTACAGTAAAACGCATGCCAATAAAAAGTCGCTTACACGTCTTCGTTTCGAATCTGATGAATGAAAACGGCGAAGCAACACGTTTCTTCGGTCATGTCGAGTGGGTGCCGCTTTCTCCAGGACGTAAGTGAATAAAGTTAAAATCATTCACAATTACAGTAAAACGCACGGCAATAAAAATTCACACGTCGTCGTTTAGAAAATGATGATCGAAAAACGCGAAGTGAAAACTTGTTTCAGCGTTGTGTCTTTTCCGTCGCATCGGGTGGGCGTTGCGTGTATTTAAGCTCCCGCGGCATTACACCTCCATCCGGGTTACGGGTAGTGGAATTTCCGCTTATGCAAGTTCCGGTAACACGTTATATCGTAGTCAAAATGTTAATGCATAGGTTTTTATTCCGGGTGAAGGATATTCCTTTCCATAGAATTCCGGGGATGGGAATATTTACTGTATATATAAACGGACACATTTTATGATTTAGGCCGAAATTGAGCTTCTCCTCGACAGACCAGCATCCGCCACTGGGCCCTGACGATCAGAGAAAGAAACTTTTACCCAAACTACAGGATCTTAATAGTGCAGCTCTGAAACAAAGAAGTTTGTGGTGTTTTTTTATTTTTTTATTTTATTTTTTTTAACGTACACTTTATTCATTCTTTGAACACTCTCAAACAAATACAGACATATCTCTGTCCGACTCCGTGTCTTCTGTTCTGCGGTTTGGCTCAAGAGGCGTTCAGAGACCGCCTCTGAAAAACGGAAATGAACGATAACTTAAATGACACTAAGAAAATCGAAAATAAGATAAGATAAGATAAGAAATCCTTTAATAGTCTCGCAATGGAGAAATTCCCAATTCACAGCAGCAAAGTTATGAAAGGAAGAAGTAGAACAACAAAATATAGGAGCTGCTGGAAAGGCAGCCACTCTCGCGGCGCCATTTTGAAGTCAAAATAACAAAAATAACACAACACAACACAACACATAGGACACAGACAGTCATGCAATCTTCACCAATTTTCTGCATACACTTCGTTGTCTGAAGCAGTTCTAGATGAAAGAGGAGAGGATCAAAGTGTCCTTTCACCAGTGGATCAGAGACGTCATGCTGAAAATGTGCACACGTCTGCTACAAGCTAAGTTTTGAAAGCAAACACGAAGCTGTAGCGTCAATTGACGAAAAGAGATTACCGTATTTTCACGACTATAAGGCGCCATTAAAAGTCTTAAATTTTCTCCAAAATGGACAGGACGCCTTATGATGCAGAGCGTCTTGTCTATGTGCTGAGTTCCAAAACCTGACTGACAGCCGACACGCTGTTTATATAGAGAAAAGGCGGAAGTGACTGTGGACAGGCATGCGGCAAAGAAGTCGGCCAATCAGTGAAGGGTGGGCGTGTATATATACATATATGGAGAGAGAGAGAGAGAGAGAGAAAAGGCAGACGTGAGTGACAGGCATGCGGGGAAGAAGTCCGCCAATGAGTGAAGGGTGGGCGTGTAAGTGGATGCTAAAGGGACGCTACAAGCAGGTACCAACACCTGTATAGAGTGTGGCTATGTGCATTGTTGCAAAACAACTTCGGTTTTGGTTTCTAAGAACCCCCGAAAATAAATTCTACAAAGAGACACGCCTACGAAGCTCAGTTCAAACTTCGAGCCATCTCACAGCAGCGGTGAAAAACCAAGTCAAGCAAATGAACTCTGAGCTTGCCGTTATTCCCGGAGGCTTGACTAAAGAACTCCAACCGCTGGACATCGGCATCAACCGGGCGTTCAAAGTAAAGTTGCGAACGGCATGGGAACAATGAATGATCGATGGCAAACACAACTTTACAAAGAGTGAGAGGCAACGCCGGGCGAGTTACGCCACAATTTGCGAATGGATTGTGGCTGCTTGGACGAACGTGACTGCTTGCACTGTTGTTCGAGTTTTTGGCAAAGCCGGCATTATTTCTGTGGAGCCACATGGCAATGAGAGTGACTGACAACGAGAGGGAACACGGCGTTTTTGATGGATTACCGGTACTTGCACAATTGTTCAATTCTGATACAGAGGATGAGGACTTTGATGGATTTCTGGGTGATGATTGATCGAAAAACGTGAGTACATTGTACAATGGCTAAATAAAATACAACGGAACTCAGTTTTGCTTCCGTTGCCTTTTTAAAAACGTGTTTTTAGCTTGTATCTGAAAGTCTTGGCATGCTACCGTATGCTTCAAGCTAACGTGTTTTTAGCGTGCGCGCATGCATGCCGTATGTTTAAGCTGGCGTATGTTTTACCACTTTAAAATTGCGCCCAATAATACAGTGCGTTTTGTCTATGTGTAAAATACAGAAATAGCACCCATTAATGAGACTGCGCCCAACCATACGGTGCGCCGAATGGTCGTGAAAATACGGTAGTTCACTTCTCCTGTCCCACGTAATCCGCTTCAAACTCCAAGCCGCGACTCCCAGTTCCAAATCCGCTTCGGCGCTCCACACTAACGCTCCTTTCTTCTCATCGTCGGCTCCTCAAGACTTACATCCATCCAGCCGTAGACCGTTCAACAGCACCGATCTCTCCGCTGAACAAAGCGGGGCTGTGAAACATGCTGCCCATTACAGGCGCAAGACACAAACGCCCCGGGACTGTCCAGCAACGACAGTCAAATGGCGTCGACATTCCTCCCAGTCAAAAACAGTGCTGGTATACCCATGCTGCCGAGAAGGCGCAACCACCAAGCACAGATTGATGAATGTCGTGGCCAAAAAATGCTGAAAAAAGTCCACATCAGGTCCACACGACGTAACAACAAACACAAAGTGACAAAACAAACACAAAAACAACAAAAAAAGCAAGGCTCATGAGAGCACTTGCTGACGGCTGCCTACTCGGGCGCCATCTTGACTTCAAAGAATAATGCACCAAAACAGAAAATCCAGCGAGGAAATCGCAACATATATTCTATGGGGGGTGTTTGTGAACTCACAATAAAGGAATAAATAACAGACAATCCTGAAATAGTCCAATCTCCTACATTAACACACACAATGTGTGAAGAACTTGGCCGTCAGTTTTGACTCGGTGCTTCTTTTTCTTCCTCATTCTAAAAATATAAGATTGTTTTTCATCACCTCAAATATATAGCCACAGTCCGCCCCTTTTTTTCTCAGGCCAATATGGAAGTGCTGATGCATGCTTTTATTTCCTGTTGCTTGGATTATTTATTTATTTCCTGTTATTTGGATTTATATTAAATTTCTTAACTTAATATGTTTTTTTAAATTCATTTTATTTATTGACTTTTATTCTCTTATTGAAGAGCCAGTGTTTCTTCATGGGGATATTCCACGCTGGGAGGTGTGGTTGCTGTCACTCACTGTGGATCTGCAACCCCCCCTTGGGTGCCTTTTACTACCTCATATGGTTTCTCTGTGCCTTGCCATGTCTTTTTTCATTTATCTGTGCGCGTGTGTGTGTGTTTGTGTGTGTTTGTGTGTGTATTTAACGTGCGTGCGCACGCGTTACCTCACCGTTTCGTACTGCGACTAAGTTTGTCTGAAATGAGTTGCCGTACATCGTCACAGCGGCCTATCCGTCCTCAGAACAAACTATTTATACGCACTTCACTAAAACAACAAACAAACTTGAACACTTGAAAAATACGATCCCATTTTTTTAGTTACAACTGAACGGACCGAAGTCTCGATGCAGTAAGTCCATTATTCCTCTATTGCACAACATCATTCGCTCAAGCTTCTGGGCCTTCCTTAGCTTACTTAGCCTAGCACCCTAGCCGCTGACAACCCAGCAGAGATCAAGCGTGAGTATGAAGTGTTGTTATGACTTGTGTGAAAATGTGTGCAGGAGGACAGCAGATTACGAGGATGATTTCCTTGGCTTAAAAGAGGACGACGACGCTAGTTTCGAGAAGTTTCGAGTTGGCTCGACCAGAGCAGGTTTGGCCACGTCTCATTCTTTTGCTCGATTGCAATGTCCACCAACCATTTTGAAAGTGAGAGCTAATTTTTTTGTCGCTGATTAACGCTACCACTTTCAGACACAATTCTGCCATCACACATTTTATCTGACTATGTTTGAATCATGTTGTAATTATGTCTCTTCACACCTGAAATGTTATCAAGGTGGCTGCTGGTTAGACACTGTCTTCTTCTCCTTTTGGCTTGTCCCGTTTCAGGGGTTGCCACAGCAAGTCATTAATTTCCATCTTTCCCTGTTCTCTGCATCCTCGACTCTGACTCCAACTACCAGCATGTCTTCCCTCACGGCATCCATGAATCTCCTCTGTGGCCTTCCTCTCTGTCTCCTACCTGGTAGCTCCATCTCTAACATTCTCGTACCAATGTATCGTCTGTCCCTCCTCTGTACATGTTCAAACATCTCTAACTTTTTCTCCAAACTATCCTGTCCATCCTTGTCACTCCTAAGGAGAATCTCAGCATCTTTAACTCAGCCACCTCTAACTCTGCCTCCTGTATTTTGCCTATTGCTAGTGTCTCTAGACCAGGGGTGCCCATACTTTTTGGACCGAAGATCTACTTTTCGATCAACTAACCTCCCGGGATCTACCCTTACCGGCACGTGCGCGCGCACACACACACACACACACGCACACGCACACACACACACACACACACAAACTCTGAATGAGAATAATGACGATAAAAGATGGAGGGCAACAGCTCTGATCACAAGCTGCAATTGCAGACTGCTAACAACTTCCGGTGACGTAATCACGCGCCACCGTAAATTCAAGATTTACCTGCTTTATTTTATTTCTTAAATATTTTTTTGTGAAAATGAGACTGATAGGATGATCAGGGTGCAGCGTACATTAACTTATTTACACCCTTTGACGTATAAATACGTCAATTTGCGCATAGCCGTTCCCTCCCCATGACGTATTAATACGTCAATCACGTGTTTTCATGGGGGAGGGTGCAAGAGAGTCCGATGCAACTTCTCACCACAGGATTAGGCTTGACGGCAATGTTAAATAGCAAAAAAATAGCCATCGGGTGGCAGTGGTGCAAAAATCAACCAGGATCATGCAGCAGAAGTAGTAGAAAGGGCGTACAGTGAAGGAGGGGCGTATGTGGATAGTGGATTGGAACATTAGCAACTAGCAACAATGGAGAAAAGGAAATAACTAACTTAAAATGATTTATTTTTCGGTATAAAAGCGTCCTCGAAACAAAACAACAAAGGAGATGGTGTTTGTGTGGAAGAGAAAATGACGCTTCGGTCACTAATCGCAAGCGGCACCCGTCAAACGAACGTCGGCCTGCACAAACATGGCGTGCTACACGCAGCCCGCATAACCCACGCTGAGTTTTGAGTTCATCTGATAAAGATGAACTTGCTCCACATTAGCGATCATCGCTTGGCAGAGCATTTTGTGCCTCCCGATGCCCCACGTCGCCCACAAATCCTCTCCCCGGCGACTTCCAGCGATGACGGCAAAGAGGCTGCATTGCTTCGCATGGGCGACGCCGGGCACACGTCAGCAATTCGTTGGAATCGTCTCGTAAAGACGACGGCGAAAACGATGAATTGGAGAGCAATTTGGATCCCGATGTTGGACGAATATGTGCCTTCAGACATAACGGAAAGCAGCTGAGAGTCCTCGCCAGGAACAAGGAGGTAACTGCTGACTAGCTTGCAAGTTCCCATTCAAAACTTCATCACTTCTTATGCCTCCTCAGTCACTTTTATGCACCGCTACATTCCCCGCTATACTATGAAGTTGCCAGTAACACTAATCATTTATGTACGGTTGATGCATCTCGTAGATGTGGATGAAAATATGCGCCGTAAATGCGCTGACTTGCATGTCGCCATAGGTTTTCAAAAAACAAACAAACAAAAAAAACAGGACACATTTGGTCCGCTCAGCTCTGCTAAAACCACTCGTGTTAAATTCATATTCCATTTCATTTCAAATTGGATGCTGAACAACGTGGAATGACTGGTGTAAATAGCAGTGTGCGAGCATGTATGTGTGTGTGTCTGAGAGATGTTGAAATGTAAGTGGAAAGCAACAATAAAAAAAATAGAAAAATAAAAGTGTGGTAATTGTACATACTTCTATAAATTACAGATTGTCCAACCAGAAGCCAAAAGATGACGACACCTCGCTTTGGTGGTGGAATCAGAATCAGAATCATCTTTATTGGCCAAGTATGTAGAACACACAAGGAATTTGTCTCCGGTATAACACGCTGCATTAGTATCATCGTAAACAACAAATCATTGAACCATTTTAGAGTAACCAGTAGCAGTATTTGTAGTACAAGACGAGTGACTACGTCAGTGACTGTTTAAGGAGTTAATGGCTAGAGGGAAGAAGCTGTTTAAGTGTCTACTGGATTTGGTGCGCATGGATCTGTAGCGTCTGCCTGAGGGGAGTAGCTGGAAAAGGTGGTGGGCAGGGTGCGGGGGATCCAGGAGGATTTTCCGTGCCCTTGTCTTGATTCTTGCAGTGTGCAAGTCCTCAAGAGTGGGTAGGGCGGTGCCAACGATTTTTTCCGCCGTCCTAACTGTCCGTTGAAGTCGGATTTTGTCCTTTTTTGTGGCGGCCCCAAACCAAACCGTGATGGAAGAACACAGGATTGATTCGATGACTGTCGTAGCACCTCCTGTGGCAGGCCATGCTTCCTCAGCAGCCTCAGGAAGTACATCCTCTGCCGGGCCCTTTTCAGGATGGAGATGGTGTTGACTTCCCACTTCATGTCCTGGGAGACTGTGATTCCCAGGAACTTGAAGGTCTCGACGGTTGACACAGGGCAGTTGGATAGTGTGAGGGGCAACTGTGGAGAAGAATGTTTCCTGAAGTCCACGATCATCTCTACAGTCTTGAGCGTGTTCAGCCCGAGGTTGTGTCGGCTAAACCAGAGCTCCAGCTGCTCCACTTGTTGGCGGTACGCAGACTCGTCGCCGTCTTTGATGAGACCGATGACCGTGGTGTCGTCTGCGAACCTTATGGGTTTGACAGCTGGATCTGTTGAGGTGCAATCGTTTGTGTAGAGAGAGAAGAGCAGTGGAGAGAGTACACAACCCTGTGGGGCTCCAGTGCTGGTGGTGCGTATTGATGATGTTGTTGCTCCAGTCTCACCTGTTGTGTCCGTCCCGTCAGGAAGCTGAGGATCCACTGGCAGATCGTAGGGGACACACTGAGGTGGAGAAGTTTGGGGGTGAGGAGTTCCGGGATGATGGTGTTGAACGCAGAGCTGAAATCCACAAACAGAATCCTTGCATAGGTCCCTGTGCTGTCGAGGTGCTCGAGGATGTAGTGCAGACCTATGTTGACTGCGTCTTCCACAGACCTGTTTGCCCGGTAGGCAAACTGGAGAGGGTCCAGCAGGGGTCCGGTGACGTTCTTTAGGTGGTTCAGCACAAGGCGTTCAAAGCACTTCATGACCACAGACGTCAGGGCGACAGGCCTATAGTCGTTCAGTTCCGATGTTGCAGATTTCTTGGGAACTGGGATGATGGTAGACTGTTTGAAGCAGGATGGGACCTCACACAGCTCCAGAGATCTGTTGAAGATTTGTGTGAAGACCGGAGTCAGCTGGTCAGCGCAGACTTTCAGGCAGGAGGGGGACACTTTGTCGGGCCCCGCAGCTTTCTTGATCTTCTGCTGCTTGAAGAGCCGTCTCACGTCCTGTTCGTGGATCTGTAGTGGAAAGAAAGGTAAATAAAATTATTGTACCTCACTCTGCAGCAAGATATATTTGCAACTTTTTATGTTTCTATAATTTATAGGTCGTGCATCTGGACGTGGTGGGATGAATCGATGTGGTGACAAACTGGATGGAAGCCAAAAACCATCTTCTCCACAGCTGCACTTTTGTTCATAGTTCAATAGTTTTGTTGTGTGCAAATAAATTATTTTGCGACAAAAACATTATTTGTAATGTTCTTTTGTAGGAGGAACACATTATTGAGGTATTTGAGCTGCCACAAAAGCAAACAATAGTGTAAAACTTGAAATGATGCTTGAAATGCATGCTTTTACAAAAAGCTCATTTTCTCTGGATTTCTGCAGAAAATCTGCATTTTCCATCAAACTTAGCAGTTTTCTAATGCTGATTGCCAACGAACGGAGAAAGCTAGAAACAAACTTTTTTTTCTGCTGAAAGAAGAGAGTCCCACCTTTCTTATGACAGGTTGCATGTATATATAGCCATAGAACAGAAAATTCTGTGGGCCTTGCAAATCAGTCAAAATTCAGTAAAATGTGAGGGATTGAGGGGGTTGCTCCAGTGAAAAGGGGTGGTATTGAATGAGTTAACACAAAAAATATATATTACTAACATGTACAAAGACACACAAATGGTTGTTTTTTTTCTCCTCGACACTCCTCGGATCTACTTGGGACCTGTCTTCGATCTACTGGTAGATCAGGATCGACGTAATGGGCACCCCTGCTCTAGACCGTACATCGTGGCTGGTTTCACAACTGTCCTGTAAACTTTTCCCTTCACCCTAGCGACACTCTTTTATCACAAATCACTCCTGACACTTTTCTTCAGCTGTTCCATCCTGCCTGCACTCTAATTCTTCACTTCTCTTCCACAGTCTCCGCTGCTCTGCACTGTTGATCCTAGGTACTTAACCCTCCTTTTGTCCTCATTTTCTGTACACATCCTGTGTCCTCTGGTTCAAAATGACCCATCTTCACTAAACCCCCCAAATAAGCAGCTTCATTGAATTTTAAACACCAAATTTCATATTGCTTGAAGAAACAACTTGTCCTTCACCACAATATGTGTGATATAGTTCTCCCTCTTCACTTGTATTTCTACAGCTTAAGAAAAGGAAAAAAAACGTACGAAAATGAGTTATGGATGCATTTGCAGTGATAATTTTACAGTTTACCACCAGCGAGTCCCAGGGACTCGATGATCAGAAAAGTACGAGTCCCATTATGCATTTCGAGAGTCCCAAATTTCGAATTCTGAAATGGTCTACTTATTCAATTCATATCATATGATAATAACACAAACAACAACATACGTACAATTATAAATAAACGCTGCAAAAATTTAAATAATTCAGTAGCAGGCCTGAGGATTTCGGAAATTCACGGTAACCGTTTTTCGGTTCCGTCGGATTACCCAATGGGAAACCACGGAAACAAATATTGTGTTGAACATTCCATGTTTTTATTTAGAACATTCCATGCGCTAATAATGACTCATTAGCGCTCCCGTTAGCGTAAGGTTTTTAGCCTTCAAGAGCTAACTATGGCCATCGAGGACTACGAAGCGTCCTGTGGCTGGCTTAAAAGTTCATTGCATGCCAGGAAGTATTTGTTATTGTTAGATTCAGACGAGGATGGACGTTGCATTGCTAAAATGGCTACAAAACGGGCCTTGGATGTCAAGCAGCGAAGACAAGACGTACGCTGATGCTGGAAGAGAGGGTAAAAGTGATCAAAATGAAAGACGGAGCAAGCAAAATAAAAGACATTATCCAAGAAATTGATGTACCGGGTAAGTGAAAGTGAATGCTGATCGTAAATTTCGCAATTTCTTTCCCTTTTTTTCTTTCTACACTGACAATATGAAGTGTCAAATAAGTATGTGCTCATACTTATGCACTATTGGAATAAAAATAGAGTACACATACGTGTGTGTGTGTGTGTGTGCTTACATCTGAGATCAAATTTGCTCCAGTGAAATACCCCCTGTTGTGAAAATTTCTTGCCGCAAACATGATTTCGTTGTAGAGGAGTTTCACTGTACTTGCCCTCGCTGGGGAAGTGGCTGTGGAAGGTGGATCATCAGGTTTCTCAGGAGCTCCTGTACGTTTTGTTCTGCATGCATGCCTTATTGGTTCTATGCTGCTGAGGACCATGTTATTTTGCCGTTTTTTGAAAGGAACGTCTCTCTTTCAGCTTCAGGGATTTCTTCTTGTTCTGAAGATGATACATCATGCTCTGGGTTATATTCTTCCCCATCTTCTAATACATCCTCCACTTCCTCTTCTGAATCAGTTGTCTTGCTGGACAGCAGAAAAAAAATCAGTTCTAGAGCCTCGTCAATGTCATAACGCACACTCTTGGCGTCAGCACAGAGAGAATTCGGGGTCCTGTCATCTGTAGCACCTTTATAACCAACCCCTTGAAATCTGCAAAAAAGAGTTCTGCCACCCGTGAGAATGCCACCTATCTTGTCTTGTTTATGTCTGCTACGTATTGTTCACGTGTTGATTGATCTGAGACACGACAAAAACATTGAAACATTTTGTGGTGTGTAAATAACTTTGTGACCTTGATTTCAACTCTATTTGCCTCATGGGTCATTTTGACCTGAAGACCACCTTTGTACTTTTTTTTTGTACAGCTTCCATGGAAATGTGCATTTGGAAAAGCAACATTTCAATTTTTCTGCAGTTGGGGCCAATCTAGGAAAAGTCATATAATTTCAAGTTAAACAAATATAATTTAAGGGATTTTTGGGGCGTTTTTAACACAGTGATGGGTCATTTTGACCCGAGGACAACACAAGGGTTAAATTCCTGTACCTTCGCCACCTCTGTTCCCTGTAACTTCACTGTTCCACTGGTCTCACTTTAATTTATGCACATGTACTCTGTCTTAATACTGACCTTCATTCCTCTTCTCTCAAGTGCAAACCTCCACCTGCTGGTTAGACACTGTGCTGTCAACTAATTCCAGTCTGACAAATATCAAAATAATTTGGATCTCTCTCTCTCTCTCTCTCTCTCTCTATATATATATATATAATTTTTTTTTTTCCCTCTCCCTACCCAGCGTTTTTTCCTTTCTGAATTCTGATTGTAATTTCCCCATTGCGGGACAAATAAAGGATATCTTATCTTATATATTAAAAAATCTTCGTCTCACCCCTGTGTCTGTCCCTCATTCAGCTCAGGTCCTCTACCAGAGGCCAGGAAGCTTGAGGGTTCTGCGCAGTATCCTTGCTGTTCCCAGCACTGCACGTTTCTGGACTGAGATGTCTGATGTTGTTCCCGGGATCTGTTGCAACCACTCATCTAGTTTGGGGGTCACTGCCCCGAGTGCTCCGACCACCACAGGCACGACTGTCACCTTTACCTTCCAGGCTCTCTCCAGCTCCTCTCTGAGCCCTTGGTATTTCTCGAGTTTCTCGTGTTCCTTCTTTCTGATGTTTCCATCATTGGGACCGCTACATCCACTACAACGGCTTTCCTCTGCCCTTTATCTATGATCACGACATCTGGTTGGTTCGCCATTAGCATCTTGTCAGTCTGGATCTGGAAGTCCGACAGGATCTTCGCTCTGTCATTCTCCACCACCTTCGGAGGTGTTTCCCATTTTGACCTTGTGGTTTCCAGTCCATACTCCGCACAGATGTTTCGGTAGACTATGCCAGCCACCTGGTTATGGCGTTCCATGTAGGCTTTCCCTGCCAGCATCTTACACCCTATGTGTTGGATCGTCTCAGGTGCCTCTTTGCACAACCTACACCTTGGGTCTTGTCTGGTGTGGTATATCTGGGCCTCAATGGCTCTGGTGCTCAGGGCCTGCTCCTGAGCAGCCAGGGTGAGTGCCTCTGTGCTGTCCTTTAGGCCAGCCCTCTCTAGCCACTGAAAGGACTTCTTGAGATCAGCCACTTCAGTTATGGTCCGGTGATACATCCCGTGTAGGGGCTTGTCCTCCCATGATGGTCCCTCTTCCAGCGCCTCATCCTCTTTTCCCCATTGTATGAGACATTCTCTGAGTACGTCATCCATTGGAGCCTTCTCCTTGATGTATTCATGGAGCTTGGATGTTTCATCCTGGACAGTGGCTCTCACACTCACTAGTCCCCGGCCTCCTTCCTTTCGGCTTGCGTACAGTCTCAGGGTGCTGGATTTGGGATGGAACCCTCCATGGGTGGTTAGGAGCTTTTGGGTCTTAACGTCCGTGGTCTAAATCTCTTCCTTTGGCCACCTTATTATTCCTGCAGGGTATCTGATTACTGGCAGGGCATAGCTGTTTATTGCCCGGGTCTTATTCTTGCCATTGAGCTGGCTTCTTAGGACTTGCCTCACTCACTGGAGGTATTTGGCCGTAGCCGCTTTCCTTGTTGCCAGTTCGAGGTTGCCATTGGCTTGTGGTATACCAAGGTACTTGTAGCTGTCCTCAATGTCTGCTATTGTTCCTTCAAGGAGTGAGACCCCTTCAGTGCGGGCTGCCTTTCCTCTCTTAGTCACCATCCGACTACATTTCTCAAGCCCGAATGACATCCCTATGTCGCTGCTGTCGATCCTGGTTGTGTGGATCAGGGATTCTATGTCCCTTTCGCTCTTAGCATACAGCTTTATGTCATCCATGTAGAGGAGGTGACTGATCGTAGCTCCATTTCTGAGGCGGTATCCATAGCCTGTCTTGGTGATTACTTGGCTTAGGGGGTTCAGTCCTATGCAGAACAGCAGTGGGGAGAGTGCATCACCTTGGTATATGCCACATTTGATGGACACTTGGGTAAGTGGCTTGCCATTGGCTTCAAGTGTGGTTTTCCACATCCTCATCGAGTTTGCAACGAAGGCTCTTAGGGTCCTGTTCACCTTATACAACTCCAAGCATTCAGTGATCCATGTATGTGGCATCGAGTCATTGGCTTTCTTGTAATCAATCCAGGCTGTGCACAGGTTGGTATGTCGGGACCTGCAGTCTTGTGCGACTGTTCTGTCAACCAGGAGCTGATGTTTGGCTCCTCTGGTGTCTCTACCAATGCCCTTCTGTGCTTCGCTCATGTATTTATCCATGTGTCCACTTATCTTAGCCATAATGATGCCTGACATGAGCTTCCATGTTGTAGGGAGACAGATTATTGGCCGATAGTTGGATGGGACTGCACCCTTTGAGGGATCCTTCATGATCAGGATCGTTCACCCTTCGGTTAGCCATCCTGGGTGAGTCCCATCCCTCAGCAGCTGGTTCATTTGTGCTGCTAGGCGCACATGGAGTGCTGTGAGTTTCTTAAGCCAGTAGGTGTGGACCATGTCCGGGCCTGGTGCTGTCCAGTTTTTCATATCCGAGACTCTCTCCTGTATGTCTGCCACTGTTATGGTAACTGGGTTCTGTTCATGGAGGTTGCTGTGCTCCTCTCTCAGGGTTACCAGCCATTGTGCATTGCTGTTATGTGCAACCTCCTTCTCCCATATGCCTTTCCAGTACCTTTCAGTTTCCAGTCTTGGTGGGTTAGCACTGTTGTTAGGACCCTGCCACTGAGCGGACACTTTCACTGGTTGTGTTGCGAACAGCCTGTTTATTCGTCTGGCCTCATTCTCTTTCGTGTACCGCTTTAGGTTGCTGGAGAAGGCTTGGAGCCTTTGTTTGGCAGTTTCGAGTGCTTCAGGTATGGTCATCTTGATGTACCTCTCAGGTATCAGCCTTTTCATCACACCTCTCTGGGCCTCCGTCAATTGACTTGCATCTTTCCGAGCCGCCTTGATCTTAGCCTCCAACCATCTTTTCCATGGTGGGTAACGTATCTCAAGGCTCCCATGGTTGCTCTTATAGCCAAGCGTCTCTAGGATCACTGATGCTGAAGCGTATATCAGCTCATTGGTTTCCGTGATCGTTACGGTAGGGATCGCCCTCAGTGCTGCATTCCCACTTTCCATGAGACTTTCGGGTGGTACTTTACATAGCCGTTGTAATCGTTTTCTAGGTTGCCCAGCTTTCATTCTCACCATGATCTTAGCTTTCAGGTCAGTTGCTGCCTCGCTCAGGAGTTCATTCATTGGGGCTGGCATCCCAATCTCATCATCTGCATTCATTGGGGCTTGCCAGATTGTTCCACTAATAAGACCAAAGTTACCTGTATCATACAGGTATACAATGTATGCCACTGACGCGATTGTTACTTGTTTGGAACTATTTTCTGTGGAAGGTTACAGTGTTCCGTGTCCATATAAATAGAGCGGGTGGAGCTTCTCTGTGTTCGTCTGACAGTGACGGTGAAGTGGTAGCGACCTAGCGAAAATAAAACGTCTTCAGTGTTGTCATCGAACCAAGTGTAGTCATCCGAAATGATGTCTCCACAAAACCGTCGAGAGACTTCCGCGCAAGAAGGACCAACAGAATCAACATAGCCTGACTGCTGTGTTCAAAGCAAACTTGAGAAAAACGAAGTATGCAACCATGGTTTAAATCCACTATAGGCTGAGCACCAGTTTACCTTAGATGTGCACTTTATAATGTTATATTGCTCTGTTTTGAGTCCATAAAAAGAGCTGTTAAAGCAGCTGTTGTGTGACGAAATATTTTTTTCACTGTTGTTGATGGACAGTAATGTTGTGTGAGAGATTATGTGTGAATAACTGCTCCAAGTGAAAAATGTTCATGTAAAATTGAAAATCGAATTTGTTATTTCAGTAAATATTTGCATTTTGCACATAGAAAACTCATTCATGATTCCATGTTGATGAGAGCATTAAAATGGGGGAAAAATAGGACAAAAAAATAAAAGGAAATTCAGAAATGATAAAAAATGCGTGAGTAATCATGATTAATTTTTAGTGAATTTGAGTTAATTGTGACAGTTGCATTTTTAATTAGATTAAATATTTTAATCATTTGACAGCTCTAATATCTATCTATCTATCTATCTATCTATCTATGATATAGTCAAGTCAAGTCAACAGTATTTATAGAGCACTTTCAAACAGCCATCGCTGCATACAAAGTGCTGTACATGGAGCAATTTAACATGCACAATAAACAGTAAGACAAATCGGTAATAAAGGCGGTAGGCACCAAACAGTAAAACCAAGAACAAATCTAAGTCATGCTGAGTCGAATGCCAAAGAATACAAGTGAGTTTTGAGGAGGGTTTTGAAGATGGGCAGCGAGGAGGCTTGCCGAATGTTCAGTGGGAGGTCATTCCAGAGAGAGGGACCAGCAACAGAAAAGGCTCGATCCCCTCTGAGCCTCAGTTTAGTTCTTGGTACTTCTAATAAGGTCTGGTCCACAGACCTGAGGCGACGGGCAGGTGTGTAGGGGCGGATGAGCTCAGAGAGGTAAGGTGGCGCGAGATTATTCAGAGATTTGAAAACAAATAAGAGGATCTTGAAAATAACTCTAAAATGAATGGGGAGCCAGTGAAGGGATGCCAGAGTAGGAGTTATGTGCTCCCTCTTATGAGTACCAGTCAAGAGGCGAGCAGCGGCATCTATATCTATATATATATATATATATACAGGTACATATACACACACATATGTATGTGTGCGTGTATATACATTGAACCCCCCTTTCTGAGTTTAGGTGGATTGTTTCTGTACGTGCTCTTGAAAACCTTGTGTGGCAGAACAGTGACATCGACGCCCGTATCGATTTTGAACATCACACTGCGCTGATTATTGACGATTTTGACCATCCACAGGTCACGGTCTGTCATAACACTGTCGAGGAGGACCTCCTCCTTTTTCTTGTCTTCTTCGTCCCCTGTAACTTCGTGCTCAGATTTACACTTGCACACATTCTTAAAATGTCCCTTCCTCCTGCAAGCATGACATTTTGCCTCATGAGCGGGACAATCACATTTTGGATGGGATGGAGAGCTGCCACATTTCTGACACACTGACTGTGCACCCCTTTCCTTGCTGTCGTGAGTGCTGTGAGACGTGTTTATCTGGCTATTAGCATAGTTCGGTGTGTTTTTAGCATTCCTTAAATTGCTCTTGAACACTCTGTCAACAGATTCAGCGCCACTTGCCTCTGAGTTGGTGTCCCCTCTCAGATAAGACTGCTGCCTCTTCACCTCCTTGCTTTGCCGTGCTATTCTTATGGCCTTTTCAAGGGTCAGATCCGTGTCCAACTGCATGCGTTCAGACAATCCACTGTCTCGTAGTCCGACGACAACTCTGTCTCTGATCAGTTCATTGCGTAGCGCCCCATAGCTACAATGCTCTGCAAGCGCATATAGTGCAGTGACAAACGAATCCACACTCTCCCCTTCCTTCTGATAGTGCATATTGAATATAGCGTGTCCGAAGATGACGTTTTTCTTGACAACGAAGAATTTTTGGAGTACCCCTCGCACTTCTGGGTATGTGCGCCGTTGAACCTTGGTCAGATTTAACCCGCGTAGGATATCATCACCCTCATCACCCATGCAGTAAATCAGTGTGTTGACTTGATTTTCTTCAAAACTAGCATTCAGGTTACTTGCCAGGCGGAATCTTTCGAATCTCCGGATCCATTTGTCCCACTCCTGCGGTTTTGAAAAGTCAAAGGGCTCTGGTGGCTGGATGTCAAACGTGGCGCACGGCCCCGCGGTGGCGACTTGTCTCGCAAGCCGCTGTGCACCTTGCGCCGCGGTTCCATCTGCCCGCGCCGAGGCTCCTTCCTCTCCGTCGCTCACTTCACCTTTCCCTCTTTACCGCCGTGTACAAAAGATCCTCTTTACGCACTCCACGTCAACTACAGGGTTTCTTACACCATGTCGTGTTATCAAAGGAGGCACGCATGAGTCCAGCTGTTGTGTTCACGTGGGTAACTTTTATTTAACTTCCCGACGCGTGTATGCCTCTCTCCAGTCACTCTCTCTCGTCTCCCACTCTCGACGCACCACCGTGACGTAATCGCCCAGCGACTTTGTGTTTTTCGTACACGATTACAGCACATCAGCCTATGCTAAACAAGCACAAACATAATGACAGCCAATCAATGTCCGCGTGACTGACCGTTGTTTCCACACCCTCAACAACCCGAACACAGTAAGCCAAACACATAAAAAGGGATATTGTAAAAAGGCACTCCACCTATAGGAACAATAAAGTGAGAGATTAAAATTTTGATTAATGCGATAAAAACACGTGTGTGTGTGTGTGTGTGTGTGTGCGCGCGCGCGCGTGCGTGGCCAACGCTTGCCATTTTGGTGTCCTTAGCATAAATGCTTTGTGGTGCCCCCCCCCCCCCCCCCCCCGCACCAACCCTGACAGAAATGAACGTTATATGAGTATTTTTCAGTTTTGCTTTATTTTACAAAATAACTTGTCTTTCAAAAACTATCAAAATAAAAGTCTTACATAAAACACCAGGAATGGCACCAAAAAAGTAAATATATCTAAATTATTGCATTAACTAAATAAATAAATAAATGCCACTAATATAAACAAATTATGAGGAAGGCAGCAGATCCAGACAAGATCAGTTCCCGGCTCCTCAGGACCTGCTCTGACCAGCTGTGTGACATTGTCCAGCACATGTTCAACCTGAGCCTGAATTTGGGCAGAGCTCCACAGCTGTGGAAAACTTTGTGCCTGGTCCCAGTGCCCAAGACCCCCCACCCTAAGGAGCTGAACAGCTACAGACCGGTGGCGCTGACGTCTCACCTGATGAAGACGCTGGAGAGACTCGTCCTCGCCCACATTCGACCGCTGGTGAGCCCGGCACTGGACCCGCTGCAGTTTGCCTATCAGCCTGGCATCGGCGTGGAAGACGCCATTATTTACCTCCTCCACTCAGTGCTGTCACACTTGGAGAAGGCTGGGAGCACTGTGAGAATCATGTTCTTTGATTTCTCCAGTGCCTTCAACACCATCCAGCCCAACTTACTGGGAGGCAAACTGCAGAACGCCGGAGTGGACCACCATCTCACAACATGGATCATAGACTATCTCACAAATCGGCCGCAGTACGTGAGGTTGCAGAGCTGTGAGTCGGACAGGCTTCTCTGCAGCACTGGAGCGCCGCAGGGGACTGTTCTGGCTCCATTCCTGTTCATCCTCTACACCTCGGACTTCAGACACGCCCTCCAAACTGCCACCTTCAGAGGTTCTCCGATGACTCTGCGATTGTTGGCCTCATTACAGAGGGGGACGATCAGGAGTACAAGGGACTGACGAAGGACTTTGTGGACTGGTGCTAGCAGAATCTCCTACAGATCAACCCTAGGAAAACTAAGGAGTTGGTTGTGGATTTCTGCAGGAAACAGTCCTCACCAGCACTGATGAACATCCAGGGTATGGACATAGAGAGGGTGACCTCCTACAAGTACCTAGGTGTTCTTCTGAACAACAAACTGGACTGGTCTACAAACACGGACACACTGATTAGGAAAGGACAGAGCCGACTCTTCCTACTCAGGAAACTGAGGTCTTTTGAGGTTCAGGGGTCGCTCCTTAAGACTTTCTATAACTCAGTGGTGGCCTCGGCCATCCATTATGGCATTGTCTGCTGGTCAGGCAGCATCTCAGTCCGGGACAGAAAGAGACTGGAGCGACTGGTCAGGAAGGCCAGTTCTGTCCTGGGCTGCTCCCTTGACACTCTGGAGGAGGTGGGCAACAGAAGGATGCTAACTAAGCTAAAAGCTATGATGGACAGTCCCTCCCACCCCCTCCAGCCCGCCCTGACAGCACTAGGTAGCTCCTTCAGCCAGAGACTGTTACACCCGCGCTGCAAGAAGGAGAGATACCGACGCTCGTTCCTACCGACTGCTGTCAGGCTGCTGAATAAAAATAATAACAATAATAATAATTAAATGATGTGAAAAACAATTGTAAATAGCACTGCGATTTATCCATTTTGTATTTATATTGCACTTAATTGAACGGTGTTTGTTTGTTTTTTCTTCTTTCTTCTTTCTACCCACATTCTTGCTGCTGGAGGCTGTAAATTTTCCCAGTGTGGGACAAATAAAGGGTATCTTAAATAAATGTAGGCCTGTATTTAAAATATAGGTACATGAAAACTTCTATATTCTATCTTTATAGACAAGGACTGATGTGACACAAAATAAATATTCTGGACATAATGTGAAAACAGTGAAAATGAAAGGGTCGATTTTTTTTCAACTTACAGTTTCACCAATAGATGTCGCCTTTGGTTTATGAACCTCCCGAAAATGTGGGCATAGTTGTTGCATTTCAAACAACTTTGTCTCGTAATAGTCCGTTTAATTTTCATAGTGTAATCAATGTGCAGGTCACAACCTCTCCACAACAGCGTTTTGGGTTGTTGTGGAGCTTGTATCACGCAATAGCCACTCGAATTTCTTGATGTACAGCAGGTTTTTTTTAGGCTCTGAGACGAAGAGATTTACATCATGTATTTGGAAATAAATCGAACGATTGACTGAACCATGTAAACCAGGTGTTTCTGATTATCGCAAAACTGAAGTGCATCAAAACGCATCATCTTACTGTTTTTTTGTCCCTTGTCCTCTTTTCTGCCCAAACTCTTGATGCGTTTCCAAAATCATGTCCAGATATCCAAAAATCAACTTCTGCCAAATTTGCGATTGAAACATAATAGAAAAAATAGAAGGGTGTGGCAGGGCACTAGAGGTAAACCAACGAGAGGTCCGCACAGGAGGGTCATCTTTTTTTTGCGTGAATAAGTTACATTATTTTGTATTGCTGATATTTACTAACATACTGAACAAACCTTTATTAGGAATATTAGAAACTGTTATTATAATAATTCCTGTGTGTGTGTGTGTGTGTGTGTGTGTGTGTCTTTCTGTTGCAATTCTTGCAAGCGATTTCTTCTGCCGTGGAGAACATACACTCATATGACCGTGATGATGGCGTTTGGAAGAGGTTGTTGGAATTTGTTGGGATAGGCTGTTGCTGGCTGTTCCAGTATGCCAGAGGATCTTGGTCGGTGCAATATTCTCCTCTCCTAAATATCGCTGGATTTTAGCCATTGCATCTGCAGTTGCACTTCTCCCAAGTCTCCCCACTTTGCCATCTAATCTAAGTGCTGCCACAGGTCATTAAAGGAAAACAACAACAACCATTTGTTTGATGATCAGAAAATTAAACCGAAATCAAATTGATACATTTAGATTTCAGATGAAAGAAATTGCTCATATTAACGACTGCTTTATGTAACTTGCACAAGAGGCTTTCTTGTTGGCCAAACATGCAGTATGTGGGTTGAAGGAGCTGAATCACTTTTTTTGAACCCTACATACTCCACAATGCATAGGGGCTGCCAGTCCAAGGTAGAATTTGCGTTTTGGACTGATCCGCCACTCAAAAATGTGCAATGTCAGACTGAGTCTGAGTCTGAACCACAAATAACCATGGATAAAAACAATTAATGACAAAAAAAAATAATTACCAAGGAGGGAAATTTAAAAAATCCAACACCAATAACTGAAGCTGCTCATGTGACAGTGAGTAATAATCTGAACTCGTCTGACTCTCCTAATAACCTTCATTGTAATTATAAACCATAATCCCAATTGTGTTTGTCTTCTCGTGTCTTGCAGACATCAGCAAAGAAGCTTCTCCTGAGCGGCTGGATGCAAAACCCCCTGATATTAAACAGGAAGAGGAGAGCAGAGAAGTCTCCCGCTTTAAAGAGGAAGAAGAGCAGCAGGCCCCATACATTAAAAGAGAGGAGGAGCCAGAGCACCCTTGCACGAAACAGAGTCACAACACATCATCAAACGTTGATGATGATGAGGAGGATGAAAAGTCTGATGGTGATCAGACATGTCACACTGACAACAAACCATGGCAATGTTCTCAGTGTGGCAAGATGTTTCCTTATGAGAGTCCTTTCAAAAGACACATGAGAACCCACACTGGCGAGAAACCATTCACCTGTTCAGACTGTGGCCAAAGATTCTCTCAGAGGGGAAACTTAAAAGTACACTCAAGAACCCACACTGGTGAGAAACCTTTTGACTGCTTAGTTTGTGGCCAAAGATTTTCTGTGAAGCATCACTTAAAATTACACTCAAGAACGCATACTGGTGAGAAACCTTTTGCCTGCTCAGTTTGTGGCCAAAGATTCTCTGAGAAGGGACACTTAAAAAGCCACACAAGAACACACACAGGTGAGAAACCTTTTGCCTGCTCAGTTTGTGGCCGAGGATTTTCTGAGAAGGGACACTTAAAAAGCCACACAAGAACACACACTGGTGAGAAACCTTTTGCCTGCTTAGTTTGTGGCCAAAGATTCTCTCGGAAGCCTCACTTAGAATTACACTCAAGAACCCACACTGGTGAGAAAGATTTTTCCTGTTCGGAGTGTGGCCAAAAATTTTCTTGTAAGGGAAATTTAGTATGTCACAAAAGAACCCACACCGGTGAGAAACCCTTTTTGTGCTCAGTTTGTGGCCAAAGATTCTCTCAGAGGGGAAACTTAAAAGTACACTCAAGAACCCACACCGGTGAGAAACCTTTTGCCTGCTCAGATTGTGACCATAGATTCTCCCAGAAAGAAAGCTTAAAAAAGCACATCAGAACTCACACTGGTGAGAAACCTTTTGCCTGTTCAGATTGTGGCCAAAGATTCTCTCAGAAGCAATACTTAAAAACACACTCAACAACCCACACTGGTGAGAAATCTTCTGCCTGTTCAGATTCTGGCCAAAGATTCGCTCAGAAAAGAAACATTAAAATACACATCAGAAAGCATACTGGTGAGAAACCTTTTGCATGCCCTGACTGTGACCGGACATTCTTTTTTAAGGGACATTTAGGAAGACACAAAAGGATCCACACTGGCGAGAAACCCTTTTCGTGCTCAGTTTGTGGCCAAAGATTTTCGTGGAAGTCTCAGATGAAAAATCACAAGTGTGTTGATCAGATGAACAATTCTCAATGACATTTTCGCCTCTAATCTTAGCAGGCTTCATAAATTCATGCACCATGGCCAAATGTATTTGATGTGCTTTTTTTTTCCACTGAAAAGTTTTTTTGATTGTTTTGGTAGTCATTAATTACGAAATCTATCATTGTTATCGGTGTTATAATAGTATTCCTGGTTGACAGAACAGTCACACAAGACTGCAGGTCCCAACAACTGGCACCTGTGCACAGCCTGGATTGATAACAAGAACGCCTATGACTCGATGTGACACACATGGATCACTGAACGCTTGAAGTTGTATAAGGTGAACAGGACCCTAAGAGGCTTTGTTGCGAACTCAATGTGGATGTGGAAAACCACACTTGAAGCCAATGACAAGCCATTTACCCAAGTGTCCATCAAATGTGGCATCTACCACTGCTGTTCTGCATAGGACTACCCTCAAAGCCAAGTAGGACTGAACCCCCTAAGCCAATTAATCGCCAAGACTGGCAATAGATACCGCCTCAGAAATTGACCTATGATCAGTCATACATGGGTGACGTAAAGCTGACGTAAGAGCGAAAGGGACATAGACTCCCTGATCCACACAACCAAAGTCTACAGCAGTGACATTGGGATCTCAATCAAGCTTGATTAATGTAGTCGGACGTTGACTAAGAGAGGCGAGGTAGTCCACACTGAAGGGGTCTCACTCCCTGAAAGAACAATAGCAGACATTGAGGACAGCTACAAGTATCTCGGTATACCACAAGCCAATGGCAACCTCGAACTGGCAAAAAGGAAAGTGGCTACGGCCAAATACCTCCAGCGGGTGAGGCAAGCCCTAAGAAGCCAGCTCAATGGCAAGAACAAGACCGGGGCAATAAACAGCTATGTCCTACCCGTGATCAGATACCCTGCAGGAATAATAAGGTGGCCAAAGGAAGAGATTCAGACCACTGATGTTAAGACCCGAAAGCTCCTAACCATGCATGGAGTGTTCCATCCCAAATCCAGCAACCTGAAACTGTATGCAAGCCATAAGGAAGGAGGCTGGGGACTTGTGAGTGTGAGAGCCACTGTCCAGGATGAAACATCCAAGCTACTTGAATACATCAAATTGAAGGCTTCAACGAATGACGTACTCAGAGAATGTCTCAGACAATGGAGAACAGAGGATGATGTGTTGGAAGAGGGACCATCATGGGAGGACAATCCCCTACACGGGATGTACCACCGTACCATAACTGAAGTGACTGATCTCAAGAAGTCCTATCAGTGGCTTGAGAGGGCTGGCCTGAAGGACAGCACAGAAACACTCCTCCTGGCTGCTCAGGAGCAGGCCCTGAGCATCAGTGCCATAGAGGCCCAGATTTATTTTGTGCATGCAACACTTTGTTTTTTCTTTTCTACCCCCCCCCCCCCCCCCCCCTTAGTTTTGCTGCTGCAGACTGCAAATTTCCCCAGTATGGGACAAATAAGGGTTATCTTATATACCACACCAGACAAGACCCAAGGTGTAGGTTGTGCAAAGAGGCACCTGAAATGATCCAACACATAAGTGCAGGGTGTAAGATGCTGCCAGGGAAAGCTGATATGGAACACCATAACCAGGTGTCTGGCATAGTCTACCGAAACATCTGTGTGGAGGATGGACCCAAAGTCAAAATGGGAAACACCTCCAAAGGTGGAGGAGAATGACCGAGCGAAAATCCTGTGGGACTTGCAGATACAGACTGACAAGATAATGGCGAACCAACCAGATATCGTGGATGGGACTGCTCCCGTGTAGGGATCCTTCGTGATCAGGATTGTTCGCCCATCGGTTAGCCATCCTGGGAGAGTCTCATCCTTCAGCAACTGGTTCATTTGAGATGCTAGGAACTCATGAAGTGCTCTGAGTTTCTTGAGCCGGCCGGTGTGGACCTTGTCCGGGCCTGGTGCTGTCCAGTTTTTCATATCTAAGACTCTTTCCTGTATGTCTGTGAGAGAGGAGCACAGCAACCTCCCTGAACAGAACCCAGTTACCATAAGCGTGTCAGACATACAGGTTAGTTTTGTCAAATAAGGCAGAACTGAGAAATGCTCAGATAATGTTTGGTTCTGTTAGGGGTGGTGCGGTGGTTGAGGGGGTTCGGGGGGGGGCATAAAGCATTTATGCTTTGGGCAACAAAATGGCGAGCGCTGGCCACACACACACACACACACACACACACACACACACACACACTTACACACACTCATCATGCTTCCCAGAAGCAGTGCAACCATCACATGTCTCAGACATGACAGCAATGAAGTGTGGAACCTTCTGGGCCCCCTGCAGGCCACAAGAGAAAATGACAGTGAAATCGAAAAACAAATGGTTTCGGGACGATGTTGTTTACTCATACTTGAAATCTACTCTGAAGACGTGCATCAGTCTGATTCTGTCCGGCATGCCAAACGGCTCCAGCAGGTATTGGGACTGCAGGACCATGCCCCGCACTGCCGTCCGCGGTCCGTCGTCGTGATCCACCGACACTCACACCAGTGTACACCAGTCTTTAATTGGGTCAGAACACCAGGACCTGATGGGAAGCATCACCCTGACCACAGAACCTGGCTCAGGCTGAAATCAATCAGCTGGGAAAGCATGTGACTGAGGACAGAAGGGTCCTTGGTTTGCTCGTGGGTTTCAGTGTGAAACACACACGAATGTGTGTTTCCTCTACACAAGTCCTTTGTCTATTGATCAGAGATGTGTTCCTCGAGCCGGTCCTTGGCCTCGAGGACCGGCTCGAGGACCGAGGGGCGGTCCTTGGTCCTCGGCCTTGGCCTCGGAGTCAAGTCCTTGGTCCTTGGCCTTGGCCTCGGGAGTCAAGTCTTTGGCCTTGGCCTTGGCCTCGGATTGCCGGTACTCGGACACAATGAGGGATTAGAGCCTCGAATCCCTTTGTCAAAAGACCGCTAAAATCACGAATGCATCTAATAAATTCCATCGAAGGAAACCCATATTGATGGATTAACTCTGTCGCTTTAAGAGGGGCGGGTCTGCCACTGACAGGTGACAGTTAAGCGCAACGTGTAAAGAGCGGCATCACAGTTAGTTTCAATCACGGTTCGTTCTGTTCGCGATCGGCAGTTTAAATAGCGTGTAAAGCCTTTCTGTAACAGTGGTGTGTTTTATTTAGTTATTTTTGCACAGTCGTCACGTTTGTGCGGTCGCACTCGAATGTTTGTTTGAACCAAGTAATTTGCGTTACAGCTGGAGTCAATAATGTCGGCAGTTCACTTCCGGGTTTGGCCGTTGGGATTTGGAGTCCTTTTGCTCGATTCCAGTTATGTTTGCTGAATGCTTCCTCATGTTTGGAATAATGAATATTGATAATACATACCGTATTTTCACGACTATAAGGCGCCATTAAATGTCTTAAATTTTCTCCAAAATGGACTGGACGCCTTATGATGCCGAGCGTCTTGTGTATGCGCTGAGTTCCAAAACCTGACTGACAGCCGACACGCTGTTTGTATAGAGAAAAGGCAGAAGTGACTGTTGACAGGCATGCGGCAAAGAAGTCGGCCAATCAGTGAAGGGTGGGCGTGTATGTATACATATATGGAGAGAGAGAGAGAGAGAGAAAAGGCAGACGTGAGTGACGACAGGTATGCGGGGAAGAAGTCCGCCAATGAGTGAAGGGTGGGCGTGTATATATACATATATGGAGAGAGAGAGAGAGAGAGAGAGAGAAAAGGCAGACGTGAGTGACGACAGGCATGCGGGGAAGAAGTCCGCCAATGAGTGAAGGGTGGGCGTGCAAGTGGACGCTAAAGGGACGCCACAAGCAGGTACCAACACCTGTATAGAGTGTGGCTATGTGCATTGTTGCAAAACAACTTCGGTTTTGGTTTCTAAGAACCCCCGAAAATAAATTCTACAAAGAGACACGCCTACGAAGCTCAGTTCAAACTTCAAGCCATCGGTTATGCTTTTGGCATGCATGCCCATCTCACAGCAGCGGTGAAAAACCAAGTCAAGCAAATGAACTCTGAGCTTGCCGTTATTCCCGGAGGCTTGAATAAAGAACTCCAACCGCTGGGCATCGGCATCAACCGGGCGTTCAAAGCAAAGTTGCGAACGGCATGGGAACAATGAATGATCGATGGCAAACACAACTTTACAAAGAGTGAGAGGCAGCGCGAGTTACGCCACAATTTGCGAATGGATTGTGGCTGCTTGGACGAACGTGTCTGCTTGCACTGTTGTTCGAGTTTTTGGCAAAGCTGGCATCATTTCTGTGGAGCCACATGGCAATGAGAGTGACTGACAACGAGAGGGAACACGGCGTTTTTGATGGATTACCGGTACTTGCACAATTGTTCAATTCTGATACAGAGAATGAGGACTTTGATGGATTTCTGGGTGATGATTGATCGAAAAACGTGAGTACATTGTACGATGGCTAAATAAAATACAACGGAACTCAGTTTTGCTTCCGTTGCCTTTTTAAAAACGTGTTTTTAGCTTGTATCTGAATGTCTTGGCATGCTACCGTATGCTTCAAGCTAACGTGTTTTTAGCGTGCGCGCATGCATGCCGTATGTTTAAGCTGGCGTATGTTTTACCACTTTAAAATTGCGCCCAATAATACAGTGCGTTTTGTCTATGTGTAAAATACAGAAATAGCACCCATTAATGAGACTGCGCCCAACCATACGGTGCGCCGAATGGTCGTGAAAATACGGTAGTTTAAAAATCATGCTTGATTTAATTATTTATTATTATTATTGTGAAGTTGAAGGTATTAATTAATGTAGTATTAGTGGTAGTGGTAATAATAGTCATACTCAGAGAATGGTTAGAGATTCAGCCATCTTTACCTCTGCGTCCCGCGTCCTAGACGCATAATTTTCCCACGGGACGCACAGTTCCAAACAATGTGCGTTTTTGGGACGCAAGGAAATTTCTCAGTCAAAACAAACAAACACAAAAAAACTACGGCAAGCCTGAGGATTTCACAGGAACAATCGTTACCGGTAGCGTGTCGTTTCTGTTGTGAACAGACAAATATGCTCTCAATTATTTCCTGTTTTACTTTGAAGGATCTATTCCAACGTCCGGTTTGTCCACTATATATGCTGTGTGTGTTATACTTGACTATCACCAATTCTAATAAAACAAGAGACCTGTCACGCAGATTTTTCCTCCGTTTATCCAGCCGCCTTGAGGGGTGACACGCGGGTATACTGCATAAGTAAGCCGCTGACAACAGGTTATGGGCCCAGGAAACCCCCAAGAATGACTGAAGAAAGTTTGAAGCCGCTGAGAAGAGTGACAAACTGCGAACTCGGCGAAGAGGTTAGCGTAGCTTAGCTTTTAGCTGCTAACAGTGCTACCTCGTGGTGCTACCCTAGGCTACCGTAGAAGCTATGGAGCAGCCAAGCCACGGCTCAAGCAGATGGTCACGTTTAACTTTTAACGGAGATGAGAAACAGTATGAGCTCTGGGAAACACAATTTTTGGCCTACTTGCGGCTACAGGGGCTCAAAGAGACTATTTTGAGTGAAAATCCGCAGTTTACTGACGTTGATGAAGAGGCTAAGGACAAGGAACAGAACGGGATGGCCTATGCAGAGCTGATACAGTTTTTGGACGACAAAAGCCTAGGCCTGGTTATGCGCGAAGCTGCAGATGATGGGAGAAAAGCCCTCAAGATGCTTCGAGAGTACTATGCAGGTAAAGGGAAACCTCGCATAATAAACCTGTATTCTGAACTGACAAGTCTGCAGATGAGAAGCAAGGAAAGCGTAACAGATTTTGTGATTTGGGCAGAGACTATCATCACGGCGGTAAGAAATGCAGAGGAAGTCATGAGTGATGATCTTCTCATAGCAATGGTGTTGAAAGGACTTCCAGAACCCTTCAAACCTTTTGCAGTGCATGTGACACAGAGTGAAGAAAAGCTAAAATTTGCTGACTTAAAAACTAGACTGCGATCATATGAAGACACAGGAAAACTCTGCGCTCAGGTGTCAGATAATGTGATGAAAGTGAACGTAAAAGATAACACTCCAAGGGGCGACGACAAAAACAAAATGGCGGATATGGTGTGCTTCAAGTGCGGTGTAAAAGGGCACAAAGCAAGAGCCAAAGAAGACAGTGGTGCAGTTATTGCAAGAGTTCAACGCACAGAGATGCAAACTGCAGACGACGACCGAAGAGTGAACAAGCTAGACAAGCTGCAGAGGGAGACGGCAACAAATCGTATTCTTTCTTGACCAAGGACCGGGAAGCGGACATCGTTCCAGGACATGGTGTGAAGACGAAAGGCCTAATGGTGGACACGGGTGCTACATCCCACATCATCACAGATGAGACAAAGTTCAAGAGCTTTGATGAGACCTTCAAGGCTGAAACACACTATGTTGAGCTAGCAGACGGAACCAAGTGCCAAGGCGTGGCGAAACGGCGGGGAGAAGCAGAGGTGATCCTCATCGACAGCAAAGGACACCACCATACAGCGACATTGAGAAATACACTGTTCATCCCTTCATATCCACAAGACATTTTCTCTGTGATGGCTGCGACGGCAAGTGGAGCAACAGTGATTTTCAACGATGGAAAGGACATGGTGAAAATGAGTGATGGTACTGTATTCCGTATTAATGTGCAGAACAATCTTTACTACCTATCTACTGCAGACTAGGGTAATGACAAGTGCAAAGGTTGTTTTGATATGCAAACGTGGCACGAGATTCTTGGCCATTGCAATTACAGTGATGTGCAAAAGTTGACAAAAGTGGTTGATGGTATGGT
Source organism: Hippocampus guttulatus (assembly GCF_054856545.1). Classification (NCBI taxonomy): domain Eukaryota; kingdom Metazoa; phylum Chordata; class Actinopteri; order Syngnathiformes; family Syngnathidae; genus Hippocampus; species Hippocampus guttulatus. Next base: position 12,443,507 of record NC_141278.1, read on the forward strand.
AATCAAAGGGAAATGTGAAAAACCTGTATCACCATGTGAAGTGTGTATTCAAGGGAAGTTTGTACAAACCAGAAATAGAGAGCCGGATGCAAGAGCAACGGAGGTGTTTGGCTTGGTGCATACAGATCTGGCAGGACCTATAGATCCAATTTCTACAGATGGACACAGATTTGCAGTGTCGTTTACCGATGACTTCTCAAGTACAGTTTTTGTGTACTTTCTCAAACAAAAGAGTGATACAGTGACTGCCACAGAAAGCTTTTTAGCAGACACTGCCCCCTATGGGAAGGTTAAGTGCATTAGATCTGACAATGGTACTGAGTTCATGTCCAAAGAGTACCAAGAACTTATGCGTAAACATGGCATTAGACACGAAACCTCAGCACCATACTCACCACACCAAAACGGTACAGCAGAGAGAAACTGGAGGACTTTATTTGACATGGCTAGATGCATGTTACTTGAAAGTGACCTACCCAAAACTTTGTGGATTTATGCAGTGCAGACAGCGGCAGTGGTCAGGAACCGATGCTTTAATAATCGCACAAAGCAGACTGCTTACTTTATGTTGACTGGAAAGAGACCAAATGTCTCACAAATGCAAAAGTTTGGTGCTGTGTGCTATGCATACAAGCATGACAAGAAGAAACTTGACTCTAGAAGTGAAAAGGGAGTTTTCATTGGATATTACAAAAATAGTCCAGCTTATTAAGTTTATTATCCAAATAGTGAAAAAGTACAAAAACTCAGAATGTTGAAATTTGTGACAAAGCCATCTACACAGCAACAAATCCAGACAGAAATGAGCTCAGATCAGGATGATAGTGATGATCTTTTGGCCTCTGGTAGAATAGACAGAAAGCCATATACAGTGGAAACGGTGCAGGATGATGCAGAAATGGGCAGCCCTGTATCTGACATGGTAACACAACCGAGCAGTGCAGACAGTGTGAGAAAAACAACTAGAGCCAAAAAGAAGCCTAGTTACCTAAATGAGTATGTGACTGATGATGATGACCAAGTGTTTACTAACATAGACTACTGTTATAGACTGGCGTGTGACGTACCACCGTCTTTTAAAGAGGCAAAAAGTTCACTTAATGCTGACAAATGGACCAAAGCTATGGACGAAGAAATGGAGTCATTGAATGAAAACAACACTTTTACCCTAACAGAGCTACCCCGAGGAAAGTGTGCAGTGGGGTTATGTTGGGTTTATGCATTAAAAAGAAATGAGGATGGCACAGACAAATATAAGGCTCGTTTCGTTGCTAAAGGCTACAGTCAAAAACATGGCATAGATTTTAAGGAAACATTTTCTCCAACAGCAAATATGACAAGCGTGAGGGTACTAATGCAAAAAGCGGTTCAGGAAAATTTGCTACTCCACCAAATGGACATAAAGACAGCTTATCTTCATGCACCCATAGATTGTGAGCTCTATGTAGAACAACCAGAGGGGTATGAGGTAATAAGTACTGAATAGAAGCTTGTGTGTAAACTTGAAAAGTCACTGTACGGCCTGAAACAGGCAGGTCGTAATTGGAATCTGATGTTACATTCTTACTTGATTGACAACGACTTCATTCAGAATGAAGCTGATTATTGTGTCTATTTCAAAGAAAACGGAAATGACAAAGTCATCATAATAATATGGGTTGATGATTTAATCATAGCTGCTACTGATGAGGAAGTAATGAAAAATGTGAAAAACATGCTTGCAGCTAGATTCAAAATGAAAGATTTGGGTAAACTGACACATTTTCTGGGTATTGATTTTGATCAGTCAGAGGAATGTGTGAAGATGTCACAAAGAACTTATGTGGAAAAGTTACTTGTGAGATTCAACATGGAGGATTGTAAAGCTAGAAAAACACCATGTGAACAGAAATTCAACTACTCTGATGATGCAAAGCCACTAGACAATGTAACTAAATATAGAGGTACTACAACACAAGAACTACGCTACCGGAAATGTGACAAACTACAGATACATGCCTACAGTGATGCCGACTGGGCAGCAGATGTTACAGATAGCACAACTGGCTATTGTGTATGTCTGAATGAAAGAGGTCCTGTTGTGTCATGGAAAACCAAAAAGCAGCAAACTGTAGCATTGTCGACATGTGAGGCCGAATATATGGCTTTAGCCGCAACTATTCAATAATGTTTACATTTGACCCACCTACTGAATGGTATGAAAATGTGTGGACACTCACCTGCCAAAGTGTTTGAGGATAATCAGGGTACTATAGCTCTAGCAAAGAATCCCGTGAACAGGCAGAGGAGCAAACACATTGATATTAAATACCATTTCGGCTTACTTACTGCATAAGTAAGCCGCTGACAACAGTTTCCGTGGCGTCATTTTCACGGTACCGAAAAATAGTTTAATTATAAAAGTCACCGCACTTGAATTGACTGTGTGATCCACGTGATTTCGCTGCGCCTGTATGTGTGTTTGTGATGTGGTGTGGTGTGTGAGTGTGTTTCTTCTAATTTACTTTCGTTTTGTTTTGTTTTGTTTTCAGTGTTGGGGCGGGGGGGCACAACAGATGACGTTATGTGCGCATGCGGGTTGTTATTTTAGTCCGCAAACTGAGGAATCGCGCGGATGAAAGTTTGAGATGGCGGCGAAAAAAACTCACCAAGGTCTACTAATTACAATATTTTAAAAATGGCAATCCTTGTCTGATTTTTCGTATGAATCGTCCAAAGGGCGTATCAGTAAACTCACCTGTGACGTATGCACAGAACGCGAGAGCGAAATACGACGCGAGGAACGATTACGAGGCAAATTGGTCATTAGATTTGTAGGCTAATCGCTGTGAAAAATATTATGAAACAGTATTGGTTATTCTATAATTTACTGGTTGTAGCATGGTAACTTTATGAATAAAACATTCGTCACAAGGTGTAGTAATGCTAATGTTAACTGTTGGTAGAACTAATGATAACGTGTGTTAAATTCTTTCGTCAAATTGATCGTAGATTATACATGCATCGTCTTGGGAAGAGGATGTCAAGTCACATCAATACTTACCTGTATTAATGATTATCAGTCAATTAATCTTTAAGAAAAGAAAACCTTTATTAGTCTCGCAGTGGAGAAATTCCCGATTCACAGCAGCAAAGTTATGAAAGGAAGAAGTAGAACAACAAAATATAGGAGCTGCTGGAAAGGCAGCCACTCTCGCGGCACCATGTTGAAGTCAAAATAACACAACACAACACATAAGACACAGACAGTCGCGCAATCTTCACCAATCTTCTGCATACACTTTGTTGTCTGAAGCAGTTATAGATGAAAGAGGAGAGGATCAAAGTGTCCTTTCACCAGTGGATCAGAGACGTCATGCTGAAAATGTGCACACGTCTGCTACAAGATAAGTTTTGAAAGCAAACACGAAGCTGTAGCGTCCATTGACGAAAAGAGATTAGTTCACTTCTCCTGTCCCACGTAATCTGCTTCAAACTCCAAGCCGCGACTCCCAGTTCCAAATCCGCATCGGCGCTCCGCGCTAACGCTCCTTTCTTCTCATCGTCGGCTACTCAAGACTTACATCCATCCAGCCGCAGACCGTTCAACAGCACTGATCTCTCCGCTGAACAAAGCGGGGCAGTGAAAAATGCTTCCCATTACAGGCGCAAGACACAAGCGCCCCGGGACTGTCCAGCAACGACAGTCAAATGGCGCCGACATTCCTCCCAGTCAAAAACAGTGCTGGTATACCCATGCTGCCGAGAAGGCGCAACCACCAAGGACAGAGTCTCCTCCTTGATGAATGTCGTGGCCAAAAAATGCTGAAAAAAGTCCACATCATGTCCACACGACGTAACAACAAACACAAAGTGACAAAACAAACACAAAAACACCAAAAAAACCAAGGCTCATGAGAGCACTTGCTGGCGGCTGCCTACTCGGGCGCCATCTTGACTTCTTTGCAGTGTGAGATTGGAAAAAATACTCTGATGACGCCACATGAGTACACCAGTTTTTGATCCATTTATTTTTTGGAATAAACCTGGAGTACACAGCTGGTGATGTAATGTTCATTGTTAATGCATAGTTTTCAAACATTGACCCTTGAAACATTATACTTTTGAGTTTCGGAATTCTTGATTATCAATATCAGTCAAAATAAAAAAATGGGTTCCCATGATGAACGTTTACGGAACCCAACATTTGTTATCGTGGTTTCCCATTGGGTAATCCGACGGAACCGAAAAACGGTTACCATGAATTTCCGAAATCCTCAGGCCTGCTCCTGAATTATTTAAATTTTTGCAGCATTTGTTTATCATTGTATGTACAGTATATCTTGTTGTTTGTGTTATTATGATATGCAATTGAATAAGTAGACCCTTTCAGAATTCGAAATTTGGCACTCTCTCAATCCATATTGGCACTCATACTTTTCTGATCAGCGAGTCCCTGGGACTCGCTGCCGGTAAACTGTGAAATTATCATTGAGAGATTACCGCTTTTTCTGCAGTCAGTGATTGACTTCTATGCAAAGTCATTTCTCAACTTGTGTTCCGTGCCATGTCATGCCTGTTCAGAATCAGAATCAGAATCAGAATCATCTTTATTGGCCAAGTATGTAGGACACACAAGGAATTTGTCGGTATAACACGCTGCATTAGTATCATCGTAAACAACAAATCATTGAACCATTTTAGAGTAACCAGTAGCAGTATTTGTAGTACAAGACGAGTGACTACGTCAGTGACTGTTTAAGGAGTTAATGGCTAGAGGGAAGAAGCTGTTTAAGTGTCTACTGGATTTGGTGCGCATGGATCTGTAGCGTCTGCCTGAGGGGAGTAGCTGGAAAAGGTGGTGGGCAGGGTGCGGGGGATCCAGGAGGATTTTCCGTGCCCTTGTCTTGATTCTTGCAGTGTGCAAGTCCTCAAGAGTGGGTAGGGCGGTGCCAACGATTTTTTCCGCCGTCCTAACTGTCCGTTGAAGTCGGATTTTGTCCTTTTTTGTGGCGGCCCCAAACCAAACCGTGATGGAAGAACACAGGATTGATTCGATGACTGCCGTGTAGAACTGTCGTAGCACCTCCTGTGGCAGGCCATGCTTCCTCAGCAGCCTCAGGAAGTACATCCTCTGCCGGGCCCTTTTCAGGATGGAGATGGTGTTGACTTCCCACTTCATGTCCTGGGAGACTGTGATTCCCAGGAACTTGAAGGTCTCGACGGTTGACACAGGGCAGTTGGATAGTGTGAGGGGCAACTGTGGAGAAGAATGTTTCCTGAAGTCCACGATCATCTCTACAGTCTTGAGCGTGTTCAGCCCGAGGTTGTGTCGGCTGCACCAGAGCTCCAGCTGCTCCACTTGTTGGCGGTACGCAGACTCGTCGCCGTCTTTGATGAGACCGATGACCGTGGTGTCGTCTGCGAACTTTATGAGTTTGACAGCTGGATCTGTTGAGGTGCAATCGTTTGGAGGGGCTGTGGGGCTCCAGTGCTGGTGGTGCGTATTGATGATGTTGTTGCTCCCAGTCTCACCTGTTGTGTCCGCCCCGTCAGGAAGCTGAGGATCCAATGGCAGATCGTAGGGGACACACCGAGGTGGAGAAGTTTGGGGGTGAGGAGTTCCGGGATGATGGTGTTGAACGCAGAGCTGAAATCCACAAACAGAATCCTTGCGTTGGTCCCTGTGCTGTCGAGGTGCTCGAGGATGTAGTGCAGACCTATGTTGACTGCGTCTTCCACAGACCTGTTTGCCCGGTAGGCAAACTGGAGAGGGTCCAGCAGGGGTCTGGTGACGTTCTTTAGGTGGTTCAGCACAAGGCGTTCAAAGGACTTCATGACCACAGACGTCAGGGCGACAGGCCTATAGTCGTTCAGTTCCGATGTTGCCGATTTCTAGGGAACTGGGATGATGGTAGACTGTTTGAAGCAGGATGGGACCTCACACAGCTCCAGGGATCTGTTGAAGATTTGTGTGAAGACCGGAGCCAGCTGGTCAGCGCAGACTTTCAGGCAGGAGGGGGACACTTTGTCGGGCCCCGCAGCTTTCTTGATCTTCTGCTGCTTGAAGAGCCGTCTCACGTCCTGTTCGTGGATCTGTAGTGGAGAAAAAGAGGGTGGGGGGGTAGGTAGAGTGGTTTCTGGTAGAGGTGGGTGTGTGTGGGAAATGGGGGTGACCTTTTCAAATCGGCAGAAAAACATGTTTGAGTGGTGATTTACTTCATATTAAGAAACTACTGCACTAAAACATTAATTCATAAATGTATACCATATGATTTTATTTTATTTTTCTCAGTATAAATAACACGTACCCTGACTGTTCTACTCTTTGAATAAAAACACTTCATTCAAGCGTTAGGGAGTGCAAAGGGTTATGATGGAGAGGTGTTGCAAATCATGAAGACCTGCCAAGTGGTATGATAGCTTTGTTTTATACATGTCCTCGACTAGGCCTCAGTTTCAAAATCAGTCCTTGGTCCTTGGCCTTGGCCTCGGAGTCAAGCCCTTGGCCTTGGCCTTGGCCTTGGCCTCGGGTTGCCAGTCCTTGGACACAACACTGCTATTGATGTTGATCATTTTTTCCAGACGAGTCATAAGATGGACTGGCAACCAGTCAATTTTTTGTCCCCGCGTCTGGTGAGTGGACCTGAGAATGACGAAGTCTGTCCGTGGCTGCGGTGCCATGTTGTGACAGCAGCACTGGTACACGTCTGTTTGCTTGTCCAGCATATCCAGAACCTTCTGCTGCTGGAGCTCCATCTGCCAGAGGGGGTGCTCTCGCAGTTTCCGGTGAAGAACCTCAGGGGGGCGTGGCCTCCACCTCTGTGCTGACACGCCAACACTGAAGAGGGTTGCCGTCACCCACCTGAAGGCACGAACACAGCAGCTAAGAGCATGTGAGTGTGTTTCAGCAGTTGCACGAGAGCTTTAATGCGAGTGAGATTCACTGTGCGATTATTTTGTTCAAGGTCCTCTTCCCATATATTTTTAAAGGAATACATTATTTAATTAATTAAATAAAAAGCGTGTTTGCATCACAGCAATCTAGTCCAGTGTGCGCCATTCGTATGGATGAAGTGAGAACCTTTTTGTAGGCCAGTTCCATGTGGTCTTCTGCCGGTCGACACATCCACGCTTTGCTTTTGTCTTTGGTTTAAGCAGGTTGTGGATCAGCTTGTCCGCGTAAGAATAGGAGGATCCTTCATCGATCTCCTCGTCTTCTTCGTCCACTTCCTCTCCATCTTCCTCCATGTTATACTGGCGTATCTTACCCAGCTCATCCAGAGGAGGCGCTGCAAGCTCAGCTTCCATCTAAGAGTTACAGGATTGGCTGACCATCTCCTCAGGGATCTGTGAGAGGACCATCATGTGAACTCGTAACTGCGTCTTCTGACTGACTGTGGACCATCCTCAGCCCGCCCATCAACAGACAGAGATAGCTCAGGTAGGAGAGTTGTCACACTCAAGCTGTTAAGGTCTGTGGTTGAACCCTGTGTTTAGGCATGTAAGGCACAGAGATTATTTTGATGTTATGATGACTGCACGACGATCTTGTGACTCACTGTTGTCATTTTATCGATACCTTCCCATTAATTGACTGGTGAAAAGGCCTACGTCCAACCAACAACAGACTAAAATAGCTAAGTTGGGAGAGCGTTAGACTGAAGATCTAAAGGTCCCTTGTTCAACCACGGGTTTTGGCATGTAAGGCACAGAATTAATTTCTTTGTTACGATTGCTGTTCTATGCTGTGTCCTTTGACTTAATGTTGTTATTTTGGCCGATAACATCCCATTAATTGACTGGTGAAAACGGCTTAGTTAATGCCAGAAGAGACTGATAAAGTTCAGTTGGGAGAGCGTGAGACTAAAGATCTCAAGGTCACTGGTGCAACCCTGGATTTTGGCATGTAAGACAGAAATTGTTTCTTTCATGCAATTACTGCACTACGTTGTGTAGTGCAGATCCCATTAACTCATTTACACCCTTTGACGTATAAATATGTCAATTAGTGCATAGCCGCTCCCTCCCCATGACGTGAAAATACGTCAATCACGTTTTTCATGGGGGAGTCAAGTCAAGTCAAGTCAAGTCAACAGTATTTATAGAGCACTTTCAAACAGCCATCGCTGCATACAAAGTGCTGTACATGGAGCAATTTAACATGCACAATAAACAGTAAGACAAATCGGTAATAAAGGCGGTAGAAAGCACCAAACAGTAAAACCAAGAACAAATCTAAGTCATGCTGAGTCGAATGCCAAAGAATACAAGTGAGTTTTGAGGAGGGTTTTGAAGATGGGCAGCGAGGAGGCTTGCCGAATGTTTAGTGGGAGGTCATTCCAGAGAGAGGGACCAGCAACAGAAAAGGCTCAATCCCCTCTGAGCCTCAGTTTAGTTCTTGGTACTTCTAATAAAGTCTGGTCCACAGACCTGAGGCGCCGGGCAGGTGTGTAGGGGCGGATGAGCTCAGAGAGGTAAGGTGGCGCGAGATTATTCAGAGATTTGAAAACAAATAAGAGGATCTTGAAAATAACTCTAAAATGAATGGGGAGCCAGTGAAGGGATGCCAGAGTAGGAGTTATGTGCTCCCTCTTACGAGTACCAGTCAAGAGGCGAGCGGCGGCATTCTGGACCAGCTGAAGGCGCTTAATGGAGGACTGGCTGACTCCAAAGTAAAGGGCATTGCAGTAATCGAGCCGGGATGTGACAAAGGCATGAATTACCGTCTCAAAGTGTTCATGTGAGAGGAGAGGTTTTATTTTGGCCAGCTGTCTAAGGTGAAAGAAGCTGGATTTAACAACGGCACCAATTTGCCGATCGAGTTTGAAATCACTGTCCAGTTTAAGGCCCAAGTTTGAGACTGTTGACTTAAGATAAGGAGACAGGGGGCCCAAGTCTACAGGATGGAATGTACAAGGGCCACTGGGACCAAACAATATCACCTCTGTCTTCTTTTCATTGAATCTCAAGAAATTTTGTGCCATCCAGGTTTTGATGAGGGTGCAAGAGAGTCTGATGCAACTTCTCACTGAATGATCAAGCTTGATGGCAATGTTAAATAGCAAAAAAATGGCCATCAGGTGGCAGTGGTGCAAAAGTCCACCAGGATCACACCGCAGAAGCAGTAGAAAGGGCGTATAGTGGAGGAGGGGCGTATGTGGATAGTGGATTGCAACATTAGTGTCAGGTTGGTCCAATTTGACACTCAGGAATAAAACACAAGGAGGAGACAGGAGACTCAATTCTGGTACCAGGAGGGAACGAGGAGAAGCGTTCGGTTTCAGTTCTCGGCACGTCACCCTAACGATCTCCCCCTTCACCTCCTCATTTATTGGGAAAGCTACTCCATAGGTGTGTCCAACCTAAAGGGCGGGGGCTATTGAACACACACTGAACTTGTTTGACTATGTGTGTGTATTTGAGTGTAAATTACGTACATGTGTGCAATTGTTACAAAAACATCACGTTGCAGCTGGTGTTGATGGCTCCATTCACTGTCCAACCTTGATCACTGTTTAGTCTTAACACTTATCTCTTCCCAACCACGTCCTCGGAAAGGTGGTTGCGTCCCTAAACTTCCACACAGTGCACTAAGCATTCTTGAGTCTAAAAGGATTATAAATGTGAGTACATAATAAAGAATATATCTTTATTAAAAGTAGAAGCGTTCTTCATTGCAGGCATAGTCAATTAATGATTGCAAGAATAAGTGTTCTTCTTTGCAAGCATAATCAATCAATCAATCAATCTAATAGGCGAATGTATGATGACTAAAAATAATCAATCCATCAATTAGCAACTAGCAACGATGGAGAAAAGGAAACAACGAACACTTGAGGACTGGGTTTTTTTCGGTATAAAAGCGTCCTCAAAACAAAACAACCAAGGAGATGGTGTTTGTGTAGAAGAGAAGATGACGCTTCGGTCACGTAATCAAAAGCAGCACCTGTCAAACGAACGTCAGCCTGCGCAAATATCGCGTGCTATACTCGGCCCGCATAGCTCACGCCGAGTTTCGAGTTCATCTGATGAAGATGAACATGCTCCACGTCAGGGACCATCGCTTGGCAGAGCATTTTGTGCCTCCCGTGGCGCACATCGCCCACAAATTGTCTCCCCGGCGACTTCCAGCGATGACGGCAAAGAGGCTGCATTGCTTCGCATGGCCGACACCGGGCACACGTCAGCGATTCGCTGTAATCGTCTCGTAATGACGATTACAAAATTACAAATTGGATTTGAATCCCGATCTGTCGGACGAATACGTGCCTTCGGACATAACGGAAAGCAGCTGAGAGTTCTCGCCAGAGCCACTGGAACGAGAAGGTAACTGCTGACTAGCTTGCAAGTTCCCATTCAAAACTTCATCACTTCTTATGCCTCATCAGTCACTTTTATGCACTGCTACATTCCCCGCTATACCTGTACTATAAAGTTGCCAGTAACACTAATCATTTATGTACGGTTGATGCGTCTCGTAGATATGGATGAAAATATGCGCCATAAATGTGCTGACTTGCGTGTCGCCATAGGTTTTAAAAAAACAAAACAAAACAATAAAAAAACAGGACACATTTGGTCCGCTCAGCTCTGCTAAACCACTCGTGTTAAATTCATATTCCATTCATTTTCCGAACCGCTTGATCCTCACGAGGGTCACGGGGGCTGCTGGAGCCTATCCCAGCTGTCTTCGGGCAGTAGGCGGAGGACACCCTGAATCGGTTGCCAGCCAATCGCAGGGCACACAGAGACGAACAACCATCCACGCTCACATTCACAGCTAGGGACAATTTAGAGTGTTCAATCAGCCTGCCATGCACATTTTTGGAATGTGGGAGGAAACCGGAGTACCCGGAGAAAACCCACGTAGGCCCGGGGAGAACATGCAAACTCCACACAGGGAGGCCAGAGCTGGAATTGAACCCGGTACCCCTGCACTGTGAAGTCGACGTGTGAACCACTGGAGTACCAGGCCGCCCAATTCATATTCCATTTCATTTCAAATTGGATGCTGAGCAACGTGGAATGAATGGTGTAAATAGCAGTGTGCGAGCATGTATGTGTGTGTGAGAGATGTTGAAATGGAAGTGGAAAGCAACAATAAAAAAATTGAAAACTTCTATAAATTACAGATTGTCCAACCAGAAGCCAAAAGATGACGACTCCTTGCTTTGGTGGTGGAAAGAAAGGTAAATAAAATTATTGTACCTCACTCTGCAGCAATATATATTTGCAACTTTTTCTGTTTCTATAAGGTCGTGCATCTGGACGTGGTGGGATGAATCGATGTGGTGACAAACTGGATGGAAGCCAAAAACCATCCTCTCCACAGCTGCACTTTCGTTCAATGTTCCATTTGCACTTTTGTTCATAGTTCAATAGTTTTGTTGTGTGCAAATAAATTATTTTGCTATAAAAACATTATTTGTAATGTTCTTTTGTAGGAGGAACACATTATTGAGGTATTTGAGCTGTCACAAAAGCAAAAAATAGTGTAAAACTTGAAATGATGCTTGAAATTACAAAAAGCTCATTTTCTCTGGATTTCTGCAGAAAATCGGCCTTTTCCATAAAACTTAGCAGTTTTCTAATGCTGATTACCAATGAACGGAGAAAGATAGAAACAAACCTTTTTTTTCTGCTGAAGGGAGAGAGTCTCACCTTTCCTTTGACAGGTTGCATGTTTATACAGCCATAGAACAGAAAATTCTGTGGGCCTTGCAAATCAGTCAAAATTCAGTAAAATGTGAGGGATTGAGGGGGTTGCTCCAGTGAGAAGGGGTGGTATTCAATGAGTTAATTGATTGGTGAAAAGGCCTTAGTTAACCTCAAATGAGGGAGAGTTACAATGAACATCTCAAGGTTGGCGCTCTCATTGGCAGAGTTTGCGCAGGGAGCATTCTCAGGGAGGAAATATGACGAGGCTATGTAGCGCTTCGTTTCAGTGTGACTGCGGTGGCAGACAAGGGAAGATCGATGTGCTTACTGTGTCTAATAACTTTTGGTAGCCGACAACATGAAGCCAAATAAATTAAGGCGTCACTTAAAGACATTACACCCCAATCACGCTGATAAGCTGCTTGAGTTTTTTTCAGCAAAAACGTGCCGAATATTGCCAACAATCATGCCGCTTTGTGACTGCTACTTCAAAAAACTAAAATACAGGTCCCGGCTACACATTGAGCAGGAGCCGAGAGTTGCTGTGTCCTGCTTCAAACCTCGCTTCGAAAAGCTGTGCATTGCAAAACGTGCTCATTGTAGCCATTAATCCAGACATCATCTTTGATTTAAAAAAAAAAAAAGCACAAATTCTTTTATATATTTTTGTTTTGGTAGTTAAAGGTTTTTTTTATATATATACTGTATATATATATATATATATATATATATATATATATATATATTGTGCCCCTGAGATAATGTTGGTGATTTGTTTGAATACATTATTAGTTATTGATTTATGTCATTTTATTTTTCAGTAGGCTCGGGATGCTGTGGGGCTGTCCTGGTTGACACGCCTCTCCAGCATCGCGTGGTCATCGGGGAGAGTGCCTCTGGATTGGCAGACCAGGGTGGTGGTCCCTCTTTTTAAAAAGGGGGACCGAAGGGTGTGTTACAACTGCAGAGGGATCACACTCCTCAGCCTCCCTGGTAAGGTCTAGTCAGGGGTGCTGGAGAGGAGGGTCCGTCAGGAAGTCGATCCTCAGATTGAGGAGGAGCAGTGTGGTTTTCGTCCCGGCCGTGGAACTGTGGACCAGCTCTACACCCTTAGCAGGGTCCTCGAGGGTACGTGGGAACTCGCCCAACCAGTCTTCATGTGTTTTGTGGACTTAGAGAAGGCGTTTGACCGTGTCCCTCTGGGAGTTCTGTGGGGGGTGCTTTGGGAGTATGGGGTACCGAGCCCCCTGATATGGGCTGTTCGGTCCCTACACTGCCGATGTCAGAGTTTGGTTCGCATTGCCGGCAATAAGTCGGAATCGTTTCCAGTGAGGGTTGGACTCTGCCAAGGCTGCCCTTTGTCGCCGATTCTGTTCATCACCTTTATGGACAGAATTTCTAGGCGCCGCCGAAGCGTTGAGGGGATCCGTTTTGGTGGCCTCAGTATTGCATCTCTGCTTTTTGCAGAGATGTAGTACTGTTGGCTCCTTCAAGCAGGGCTCTCCAACTCTCACTGGAGCGTTTCGCAGCTGAGTGTGAAGCGGTTGGGATGAAAATCAGCACCTCCAAATCTGAAACCATGGTCCTCAGTCGGAAAAGGGTGGAGTGTCCTCTCCGGGTCGGGGAGGAGATCTTGCCCCAAGTGGAGGAGTTTAAGTATCTTGGGGTCTTGTTCACGAGGGCAGGAGGGAGCGAGAGATCGACAGGCGGATCGGTGCAGCGTCTGCTGTGATGCAGACGTTGTATCGGTCTGTCGTGGTAAAGAAGGAGCTTAGCGAAAGGGCGAAGCTCTCAATTTACCGGTCGATCTACGTCCCAACCCTCATCTATGGTCACGAGCTATGGGTCGTGACCGAAAGAACGAGATCCCGGATACAAGCCGCCGAAATGAGTTTTCTCCGCACGGTGTCCGGGCTCTCCCTTAGAGATAAGGTGAGAAGCTCGGTCATCCAGGAGGGGCTCAGAGTAGAGACGCTTCTCCTCCACATAGAGAGGAGCCAGATGAGGTGGCTTGGGCATCTAATTCGGATGCCTCCTGGACGCCTCCCTGGTGAGGTGTTCCGGGCATGTCCCACTGGCAGGAGACCTCGGGGACGACCCAGGACACGCTGGAGAGACTATGTCACCCAGCTGGCCTGGGAACGCCTTGGGATCCGCCAGGAAGAGCTCGAAGAAGTGGCTGCGGAGAGGGAAGTCTGGGCTTCCCTCCTAAAGCTGCTGCCCCCGCGACCTGACCCCGGATAAGCGGTGGAAAATGGATAGATGGATGGATGGATTATTTTTCAGTATCGTATGGTTTGACATGGTCAAAAAATATTTATTGTTAAATTAAGGATTTAATGTTATTTTTGAATTTCAGATGCACTTTAAATCTTTTCTGTTCCAGTTACTAAAGCTATTCTTTGTTGTAAGTTGGTCCATAAAGTTGGTCCATATTTCTTTCTTTTTTTATTCTCTTATATGTTAATAAGGATACAGTGTTATGCAAAGTTGTACTTCTACCAATTTTATAGATAAATGATACTATTTATAGTCGTGCTGGGGTGGGGGGTGCGAGGTGTTTTCCTCTTCCTTGGAGGGGCATGACAGAAAATAAGTGAGAACCACTGGCTTAGTTAAAGCCACGAGAGGCCAAAATAGCTCAGCTGGGAGAGCCTTAGACTGAAGATTTAAAGGTCCCTGGTTTTCGGCATGTAAGCCACAGAAATGTTTTCTTTAATGCAATTACTTAGTGTACGACAATGTGTCCTTTGACACACTGTTGTGATTTTGGCCGATAAGATCCCATTGATTGACTGGTTAAGAGGGCTTAGTCAAAGCTACAAGAGGCTGAAATAGCTCAGTTGGAGAGCGTTAGACTGAGGATCTAAAGGTCCCTACTTCAAACCCGGGTTTCGGCATGTGAGGCACAGGAAATGTTTCTTTGTTGCGATTACTGTACTACGATGTGTCCTGTGACTTTGGCCGAAAAGATCCCATTGATTGACTGGTGAAAAGGCCTTCATTAACATGAATTTTTTACAACAAATTTGTGTTTTGGGGGTTAAATCTCATGCGGTGTGGCAGTCAATGAGTATTGAAAATACTTAAAGTGGTTCTGACTTTCCAGTTATGAATAGAATCAGAAATGAAAATAAATAAACAAACAAATAAATAAATAAGTAAATCGAGAACAATAATAAATAAATAAATAAATACGTAAACCTGAAAAAGGCGCGGGCACTCTGATTATGTGAGCCAGGCCTTGAGTCGCAGACAAGATCTCGCTCAAGTCCTTCTGATCTGGTCAGCCACTGCCATACTTTTCTGGATGGACCTTCACCATCATCGGAAAGACAACAGTGAACATCAATCAGTTCATGATCAACAATCATTGTATGCTGAACAAGTCCTACACCCAATACTTTTTATTTCTGCAGTATACTGTATTATAAATCTTGCGTATTGGACTGCACAGCAACGGTGTACCTTGACAAAAGCGTGTTGCTCTTGGTTAGGCTTAAGTGGAAGACGGACAGCGCCAGGCAGACGGCGAGGTTGGCGGCCGTCATCTGGTTTTCGTCAACCTGTGCTGCCACATCGCGCAGGAAATAGAGCAGCGTCTGCAATGCTTGGCGGTTTTTGTCCTCCATCAAAAAGATGGCTGCCTGCATCGCCTTGTTAAGGAATTATTCTGCTAGAAGTAGTAGTAGGACATTGTTGAGGAATTTCACCTTGCTATGAGAACTATTGATACTAGTCTCTGTCCTGAACATCTGCTGAAGTACTTAAAACAAAGAATGTAGTGTGAAGTTTAGATCCTATTTCCTATTCCTATTAGATTCCTATTTTGAGTGATGAACAGCCCCCAAGTGTCTTCTTTTGCGTCCCCCACCTCAGGAAAGTTCCTGAAGGCTGTCAAGTTCCCTTGAGGAGGAACTCTTATCTCGAGATTTGTGCACAGCAGATGTGGTCTATACTTTGTCAAAATGCCAAGATCGAACTGCATTGACCTTTCTTTGTTTCTGATTTTTACATAAGGGGAAGGACTGCCCGCCCCTAATTAACATAATTAACATACTATGCCTATATATACGTGTGACCGTGGTTGTTCGGGGCTTCCTGATGAAATCTGAGACTCACAGGAGCCCGAATCGATTCGTGTTGCGTTGTGATAAACTGAAGAAAAGACGACGTGGTGTTGGGTCTTCTTCCACCTTATAGAGAGATAAAAGAACCTGTGTCCAAGGAGGACCAAGAGCAAATTGACAGCTCCCCCTCCTCAACAGCCTGCAAACGCTGCTCCTTGGGTACGTCTTGGGTGTGAGGGGAGACAAAATATCGAGACTTTATGGCAAAATGTCGTGTTGTGATGAATTCTGAACTCAGTCAAGTATTGACACAATGACATGCTGGCAGAATGCATTACTCCCTCAAACTATTACCACTGAATAATCCCTGGACTCTCAGCATGAACCATCCGAAAATCCACAAAGGTATTTTAGCAGGAAGCCTGGCTACCTACACTGGTGTTAAGGAATTATTGCGCAGGAAGGTTTCTCCCAGCTTGTTGCTCAGTCAGGGCTCCAGAAGGTCCCGGAAGAATTGCTTGACTATGTCGAACTCATCAAAGGCCGACTGCTCCTCGTAGTCCACTCCATCCGGAATTCGGCCTGTCCGGCCTGTTCCGCAAAAGAATTGCGGAACAGGCCCACCTGGAGGGAAACCCGTACAAGATGAGAAGACAGTAAAGCGTTCCATGAGAACTCCATAGTTGGTCAAATGCTGTCTTTTGTGGCAAAATCTCGTGTTTTATTTTTAAAATCTGCTTGCCGCAAGTACCTGGTCCAGACAATGGCGCGTGAGGTGGGCAAGAGCCTGCTGAAGGCAAAGGGACAACGGGAAGCCGCAACGTCATACGTGCACGATGAGTGGGACCCCAAACACGCTCTCTCTTAAAGTCGGGAGACTTTATACGCTTCATGAATTTTGGTACAGACCTGCAAGGAAACAGGATGACTCTTCAATTGTGATGTTTTTACACACAAGTAAAATGTATGTCATTCATATTTGGTAGCAATCAACATTTCAGAGAATTTGTCTCTGAGGGACCTTTGACAAAATTACCCGTTAATGGCCACTTCAAAACAAAATGGCTGCCTACCTGTGCGTGTCATGCTGCTAAACGAAACTGGCCTTTAGGGCTGAATTAAAAATGCAAAAACAGGTTGGGTGGACCTGAAACAATTGAGCCAAAAATAGGCTGCAAAAGGCAATAAATAGCGAGCAGAACAAAGCAGATGCTCTTCTACCCACCAGGTCCAACCATGCTTGTTGGAGTACTTCTCCATAATGGCAGTGAGGCGTAGCAAGGAGAACTTGTGCAGCAGGCTGAGTTGCGCGGCCAACTCGCTACTGATGTGAAGTGACGAAGACGGCTGGTTGAGATGGTGAGACGTCCTGAAACTGGGCCAGTGCTCCCTGCAAAGGGTAAGCGGCTCAGATAATGGATGGAAAAATGATCTTGATTCCACTATAATCTGCCCTGCAATGCAAACGGGTTTGGCACCATTTCATTGACGGTCTGGATTCATTTCTAGTTTAATTACAATATTTCACTTTGTTTTATCCTTTTCGGCGGTGCTGTGTATTTAATTAGTTCCCTGTATTGTTCCGAGTCCACATTGCTTTTTGTGTCGTTATTTTATTTAAGTTTTGTCGAATGAAAGTTTTTAAATAGTGCTTTTCTGTTGTGCAGTTATTTCTGAGACCGAAAAGCCCAGTGACTTCACCTATCCCTCCCACCATACTGTGTTGCAGGTAATGTTTGTTTCCTTTTGGTTGTACTGTATATAGTTTTTCGTGTCGTTTTTCATTTGGCTGTTTGAGTGGCTGGTGTGTGGCCACAGTTCGTCGCGGCCGCCATTGTTGTACATTGCACAGCCGTTCTGCTGCATGTGATACGTTCAGCGGCATCACATAAATACCAGTGTATGTGCGTTTTTTCCCCCTTTTTTTTTGTAAATAGTTAATATACGATCACCTATGTTGTATATTTTGTTTTGTTGTGCATTTTATTTTGTTATGAATGATGTTTTGTTTGGGAGAACTACCAGGGAAGTCACAGGTTATTTCTGAGACCGAAAAGCCCTGTGACTTCACCTATCCCTCCGCCATACTGTGTTGCAGTTATAAAAATAGAGAAAAAGCCACATCCCAGTGTCTGGTGTTCTTGAGGCGGCAGCGACGTGGAGTTCGAGACCATCACAGTTGTGACCCCGTCACATTGGTGCCGTGACCCGTCGATCACAAGTTGACTCTCCACTTCGGACCGGGACCACGACGCTGTGCCGCTTCATCATATCACTCACTCATGACTAGGTGGACAGTGTGTGCTCATGTTCTGCAATTAGTGTGTTTCTCATCTCAACTGCTGTTTTGCAATTGGTGTACTTTTCTGCAATTTTTTTTCTCTTCCTCTGGTGTTTTTTTTTTTTTTTTGTGAAGTCTCAGGATGAGCTCTTTACAGGGAACATTTATGCATAAGTGTGTTGTAGAGGTAGAGGGATCCCGACCGTGTTACAGTTTAGTAGTCCTGGTCAGAGTGGTGTAGTTCATGCAGAGGGGAATGGGCGTGTTCTAGCTGAGGCCACTTCAGTTAGTGGGGACAGAGTTCCTTCCCAGACCCAGTGCAGTGTACCTATGACAAGTGCGCAGACTACTGCTATACCGACATCCCTTTCTCCAGTCACCTGATGTAGTTGGTCAGATGAGTGACATAAGACATGTTGGCCAGCAGTTGGCAGATAGCATTGTTGCACATCTCAGCCTAACACATAATGTTGCCATGCATAACAACTCAGTCTTACATGACACGGCCGTTGACACATCTGCACAAAGTCTTGACTCATCACAAGTTCTGCTAGTGCCGCACAGGAAAGTTCGGGAACCTCCAGCTTTCAAGTGGGATCACACTGATACAATTAATGTGCATGAGTGGGAAGACCTAATGAGGAACTACATGAGGAGAGCAAATGTAGCTCCTGAGCATCAGGCAGAGGAAATCCTCATGAACCTCAGGGGTAGAGCTAAAGATGTTGTAAAAGTTAGCGCAAGAAACAGTGCAGTTGATGTTACCCAGAACCCAGATGCCATCTATGGCCTTCTTCGTAAACATTTTGCAACTGTCCCTTGTTCACCTCTCCCTCTAGCAGACCTTTACACTACTCTCCCAGAGAATAATGAGGACGCATATGACTATTGGTTGAGGATTAACAATGCAGCTGAGGTTGCCGCTGACCGTCTCAGAGAACAGGGCAGAGATTTGGACTGTTCTTCTCTTGAACGACACGGATGTTTATCAAACATTGCCAATCCAAGGATCTTTCCATGACATTCAGGTCAAAAACAATAGACAAGTGGTCGGCAGTTGGGTAAATATTCCCATCCCCGGAATTCTATGAAAATTAATATCTTTCACCCGTAATAAAAACCTATGCATTAACGTTTTGACTACGATATTACATGTTACCGGAACTTACGTGAGCGGAAATTCCACTAGGCATAACCCGGATGGAGACGTCATGCCGCGGGAGCTTAAATACACTCAATGCCCACCCGATGCGACGGAAAGATCTGGACGTGAGACATATTTTCACTTCGCATTTTTCGATCATCAGATTCGAAACGACGACATGTAAGTGAGTTTTTATTGGTGTGCGTTTTACTGTAATTGTGAATGATTTTAACTTTATTCATTTACGTCTCGTAGATAGCGGCACCGGATTAAAAAGCAGTGCCCACTCAACACGACGAAAGAAACGTGTTCGCTTCGGCGTTTTCATCATCCGATCCGAAACGACGATGTGCAAGTGAGTTTTTATTGGCGTGTGTTTTATTGTAATTGTCAATGATTTTAACTTTATTCACTTACGTCTCGTAGATAGCGGCACTGGCTTAAAAAGCACCGCCCACTCGACACTACGAAAGACACGTGTTCGCTTCGCCGTTTTCATCATCCGATCCGAAACGATGACGTGTAAGTGAGTTTTTATTGGTGTGCGTTTTACTGTACGTAATTGCGAAAGATTTTAACTGTATGTATTCACTTGCACCCTGTAGATCATGACATCGAAATGTCCCAGAACTGTAATGACTGTAGTGGAGCGGGTGAAATGCATCCGTTTGAGCGAGGCTGGACACAAAGTTAAAAGCATCCAGGAGACACTTGGAGTTGGTGATAGGTTGATTATTTGTAGTTTCTGCTTTTAATAAAGATATATTCTTCATTATGTACTCACATTTATCCATTATATACTCACATTTATAATCAAGAATGCTTGGTGCACTGTGTGGAAGTTTAGGGACGCAACCACCTTTCAGAGGACGTGGTTGGGAAGAGATACACTGTAAGTGTTAAGACTAAACAGTGATCAAGGTTGGACAGTGAATGGAGCCATCAACACCAGCTGCAACGTGATGTTTTTGTAACAATTGCACACATGTACGTAATTTACACTCACATGCACACACATAGTCAAACAAGTTCAGTGTGTGTTCAACAGCCCCCACCCTTTAGGTTGGACACACCTATGTAGTAGATTTCCCAATAAATGAGAAGGTGAAGGGGGAGATCGTTAGGGTGACGTGCCGAGAACTGAAACCGAACGCTTCTCCTCGTTCCCTCCTGGTACCAGAATTGAGTCTCCTGTCTCCTCCTTGTGTTTTATTCCTGAGTGTCAAATTGGACAAACCTGACAGTTGGAAAGACCCAAATCTACGAGACTTTAAAAAACAAGGCATCGATTCTTGCCCGGTCCGAATGTGGGAGTCTGCCTGCTCATAGGAAATTGCTTGTGGCTCGACGGACGAGATTCAGCGCGGTAAATGATCGTGTGCTGGAATGGTTTAACTGTTGTCGTGCTAAAAACTTCCCGCGAACTGGGCCGCTAATTCGTGAGAAGTCTAGCTCCATATCGAAATCTATGGGCATAGACGACTTCGAAGCGTCCGGTGGCGTGCTGCAGAAGTTTGTTGCCCGGCATCAGTTGACCAATTCTGTCTTGTGTAGTGAGGGAGGGGAGGTAAAGACTGGACTGGACTGGACTAAAGACCGGATTACCGTACTGTTGGCAAGTTCAATGGCTGGTGAAAAGTTGCGTCCACTGGTCATTGGAAAATCAGCAAACCCAAGGTGCTTCACAAAAGACTATAAACAACAAATGAGAGTGACATATGAAGCCAACCGCAAAGCTTGGATGACTTCAGAAATCTTTATGAAGTGGTTGCATCAGCTAAATAACAAGATGATCATCCAAAACCGAACGATTCTATTGTTTGTGGATAATTGTGGAGCCCACGTCACAGCAAACTTGTCAAACATAAAGATAATTTTCTTCCCACCAAACACAACATCTCACTTGCAGCCGATGGATACTGGAGTCATCCAGAATATCAAGCTGCAGTATTGTAAGAGCATGCCGAAAAATATTTTGCTCAACATGGATGAGTGCAACAAAGCAAGTGACCTTGTAAAAAAAATCACTGTCAGGGATGCCATTGAATGGATAGAAGCTGCTTGGATGAAATTAGAATCTTCTACCATCTGTAAATGCTTTTCCAAGTGTGGATTTTCACACACAGACGCCATCACTTACAATGCTGAGGGGGAAAATATTGATGAGCGTGACCTTATTCCACTGCGTCAAATAATTCCTGACCTGACAAACCAGGATCTTCTAAATGTGGACTGTGATTTGGCTGTCACGAAATATTACAGAGCAACAGAAATCACAGAATTGATCGAGCAAACCACCAATGTGATTGAGTCTGAGGAAGAAGATGATCTTCCCTGCTCAACTCCTGATGACAAGCCACCTTCCAGCAAGGAGGCAATGCAAATGGCAACAAAAATCCTTTGCTACGCACAAGAATCACCAGACATCGGCAATGAACGGGACAGTTACTTGCAACTAGCAAGAAAACTGTATGACACGCAGGCGAACGTTGTCATTAACCAAAGAATGCATGCAACAAAACAATCCAAAATAGCAAGTTAGCTGTGCCTATGTTTGTGGTGCCTGGACAGACCGATGACATTATTCTGGGCAGTAATGCCATTCAGAAAATTCTTCATCTGATGAGGAAGACTGAAGGCTACTGGTGGCTCATGTCAGAACCCGGCAGTATCGTTGATGATGACTCTCACCACTTTTCCTCACTCCTATCCAACGTAGAGAGATGGAGGGGTGTAACTGTACCCGATAAAGTTGGCACACTGAAGTTACGGCAGTGTGTGATGTTACAACCAAAGAGTGAACATCTTGTTTGGGCTAAGCTTCCCGCCTTGCACCGATGTCGGTTGGCAGCACGGTCATAGTTGCATTGCTGCTGAAGACTTGTCTGAGCCCGACAACATCCAAATTTTCTCCCAATCTGTTATGCATTCCGCGAGGCCAAGGTCCAAAGAAAACATTAAAATAGCACTGGACAAGCTAGGACTACAGGATCTGGACCTGGATGCGTGTGCTGTGTCTGACATGTGGAGGGACAGACTTTTCCAAATCATTGAGAGGTATGAATCAGTCTTTTCATGGAACAAGATGGACTGTGGGGAGGTCTTTGACTTTGTGCACAAGATACACCTGGTGGATGAGAGGCCATTCCGCCTGCCTTACCGGAGAGTCCTGCCAAGTCAAGATGAGAAGCTGAGGATGACTCTCAATGAGATGGAAGAAAAGGGCATCGTTCGGAAATCCACGAATATGCCAATACCGTGGATATGCCAATGGAGATGAATATGCGTCTCCATTGGTTCTATGAATGGGGATTTGCACATCTGCACAGATTTCAGGTGTCTTAATTCGAGGACACAGCGGGATGCTCACCCACTACCCCATCAGGCTGATGCTCTTGCCGCACTTGGGGGAAATGTCTTCTTCTCCACCATGGATCTTACCTCAGGATTCTATAACGTGCCGCTGTTTGAGGATCACAAGAAGTACACTGCTTTTTCATCTCCTTTTGGCCTGCACAAATATAACCGGATGCCACGGGGTTTATCGAACAGCCCGGCTACATTCATGCGGATGATGCTTTCCATTTTTGGTGACAAGAACTTCACGAGCCTTTTGTGCTATTGTGACGATCACATGGTCTTTGGTCCGATGACAAGAAATGGAGCTACAGAGCAGATTGCGCTTGAGCGATTGGAAATGGTTTTCTCCCGCTTGAAGAACCATAATCTCAGGCTAGCGCCGAAGAAGTGTCACTTTCTTCGGAGATCTGTGAAGTTCCTCGGCCATGTCATCTCTGAGTCAGGGGTACAGACGGACCCCGGAAAGGTGGAAGCTATAAACAGGGTGCAGGTGTCTGACTTGATGGACAGTGATGGCCTCACTCCCTCGCAGAAGAAGATTAGGTCTTTCTTGGGGATGGTGCTGTATTATCAGCACTTCATTGAGGACTGCTCCATCAAGGCCAAGCCCCTTTTCAAGCTCCTTTCGGGCCAGAAGACTGGTGGTAAAGCCAGACGAAGGGCGAAGCCAGCATTGGATGCTTAAAGTCATGTGAAGTTGAAAGCGGAAGACTGGACCACTGAGTTTCAAAATGCCTTTGAGACTTTGAAGCATGATCTGTCACACAGTGTGACGGTGGCCCATCCTGACTTCGAGAAACCTTTCATCCTTGCTGTCGATGCATCATTGGACGGCATCTAGGCCGTCCTTTCCCAGCTTCAACCTGGTGACAAGGTTGCGAGACCAGTGGCTTTTGCTAGTAAAACGCTGTCGGGAGCCCAGTTGAACTATCCTGCTCACAGGCTTGAATTCCTTGCTTTGAAGTGGGCCATATGTGACAGGTTTTGACAGGTTACCCAGCATCTTACACCCTGCAGTTATGTGTTGGATCGTCTCAGGTGCCTCTTTGCACAACCTACACCTTGGGTCTTGTCTGGTGTGGTATATCTGGGCCTCAATGGCTCTGGTGCTCAGGGCCTGCTCCTGAGCATCCAGGATGAGTGCCTCTGTGCTGTCCTTTAGGCCAGCCCTCTCGAGCCACTGATAGGACTTCTTGAGATCAGCCACTTTAGTTATGGTCCGGTGGTACATCCCGTGTAGGGGCTTGTCCTCCCATGATGGTCCCTCTTACAGCGCCTCATCCTCTGTTCACCATTGTCGGAGACATTGTCTGAGTATGTCATCCGTTGGAGCCTTCTCCTATTCATGGAGCTTGGATGTTTCATCCTGGACAGTGGCTCTCACACTCGCGAGTCCCCGGCCTCCTTCCTTTCGGCTTGCGTATAGTCTCAGGGTGCTGGATTTGGGATGGAACCCTCCATGCATGGTGAGGAGCTTTCGGGTCTTAACGCCCGTGGTCTGAATCTCTTCCTTTGGCCACCTTATTATTCCTGCAGAGTATCTGATCACTGGGAGGGCATAGCTGTTTATTGCCCTGGTCTTATTCTTGCCATTGAGCTAGCTTCTGAGGACTTGCCTCACTCGCTGGAGGTATTTGGCCGTTGCCGCTTTCCTTGTTGCCAGTTCGAGGTTGCCATTGGCTTGTGGTATACAGAGGTACTTGTAGCTGTCCTCAATGTCTGCTATTGTTCCTTCAGGGAGTCCCCTTCAGTGCGGACTACCTTTCCTCTCTTAGTCACCATCCGACTACATTTCTCAAGCCCGAATGACATCCCGATGTCGCTGCTGTAGATCCTGGTTGTGTGGATCAGGGAGTCTATGTCCCTTTCGCTCTTAGCATACAGCTTTATGTCATCCATGTAGAGGAGGTGACTGATCGTAGCTCCATTTCTGAGGCGGTATCCATAGCCTGTCTTGGTGATTACTTGGCTTAGGGGGTTCAGTCCTATGCAGAACAGCAGTGGGGAGAGTGCATCACCTTGGTATATGCCACATTTGATGGACACTTGGGTAAGTGGCTTGCCATTGGCTTCAAGTGTGGTTTTCCACATCCTCATCGAGTTCGCAACGAAGGCTCTTAGGGTCCTGTTCACCTTATACAACTCCAAGCATTCAATGATCCATGTATGTGGCATCGAGTCATAGGCTTTCTTGTAATCAATCCAGGCTGTGCACAGGTTGGTACGTCGGGACCTGCAGTCTTGTGCGACTGTTCTGTCAACCAGGAGCTCATGTATTGATCCATGTGTCCACTTATCTTAGCCGCAATGATGCCTGACATGAGCTTCCATGTTGTGGATAGACAGGTTATTGGCCGATAGTTGGATGGGACTTCATGATCAGGATCGTTCGCCCTTCGGTTAGCCATCCTGGGTGAGTCCCATCCCTCAGCAGCTGGTTCATTTGTGCTGCTAGGCGCACATGGAGTACTGTGAGTTTCTTTAGCCAGTAGGTGTGGACCATGTCCGGGCCTGGTTCTGTCCAGTTCTTCATATCTGAGACTCTTTCCTGTATGTCTGCCACTGTTATGGTAACTGGGTTCTGGTCAGGGAGGTTGCTGTGCTCCTTTCTCAGGGTCACCAGTCATTGTGCACTGCTGTTATGTGCAACCTCCTTCTCCCATATGCCTTTCCAGTACCTTTCAGTTTCCAGTCTTGGTGGGTCGGCTTTGTTGTTAGGACCCTGCCACTGAGCGTACACTTTCGCAGGTTGTGTTGCGAACAGCCTGTTTATTCGTCTGGCCTCATTCTCTTTCGTGTACTGCTTTAGGCGGCTGGACAAGGCTTGGAGCCTTTGTTTGGCAGTTTCGAGTGCTTCAGGTATGGTCATCTGGATGTTCTCGGGTATCGGCCTTTTCATCACACCTCTCTGGGCCTCCGTCAATTGACTCACATCTTTCCGAGCCGCCTTGATCTTAGCCTCCAACCGTCTTTTCCATGGTGGGTAACTCATGGCTTCCATGGTTGCTCTTATAGCCAAGCATCTCAAGGATCACTGATGCTGAAGCGTATATCAGCTCATTGGTTTCCGTGATCGTTACGGTAGGGATCGCCCTCAGTGCTGCATTCACACTTTCCATGAGACTTTTCAGGTGGTACATAGCCGTTGTAATCGGTTTCTAGGTTGCCCAGCTTTCATTCTCGCCATGATCTTAGCTTTCAGGTCAGTTGCTGCCTTGCTCATTATTTCATTCATTGGGGCTGGCCTCCCAATCTCATCAATGGCATTCATTGGGGCTTGCCTCCCAATCGCTGGTATGACCTCCTCCGATCTGGCAGCCTGGGGCCCTGCGTTGTACCTCATCAATCTCAAGTTTTGACAGCAGTTGCCGTTTGTGGATGTTGGAACACTGAGCTACTAGTTGTTTCGTGGTCAACCGTGACTGTGGGTTTCGAAGTAACCATTTAGCCCACATTCTCTGCATGTAACTCCTCTGACTAGGGTTGCTTGAGTAGAAGCATTCCAACAGAGCCATGTTATCGCAACTCGCCCATCTCCGCTTTGTTCCAGTAGCCCATTTTTCATCAAGGAGCTCTGGTTCCCCAGCACCTGACGCAGACCTTGTTTGGCCGGGCGATGTCATTCATTTTATTGTCTCTCATCATCGTATGAGGTAGGCATTAGCGTGAAGGATCTTGCCCAAGGACCCACACTGGATGGTGTTATGTGCTCATTTTTTGCCCCAAGCGGGATTCGAACCACCGTCTCCCGTATGCCAAACTGATACCTTACCAACTGAGCTATCCATACATATGTATATACATATTTAATGTGAAAATAACATGTGAAATGATATAATAACGTGTTAATAATTATCCAGCCGCCTCTCTCTCTCTCTCTCTCTATATATATATATATATACATGTAAAAAGTGGACACATGGATCAATACATGAGCGAAGCACAGAAGGGCATTGGTAGAGATACAAGAGGAGCCAAACATCAGCTCCTGGTTGACAGAACAGTCGCACAAGACTGCAGGTCCCGACGTACCAACCTGTGCACAGCCTGGATTGATTACAAGAAAGTCTATGACTTGATGCCACATACATGGATCACTGAATGCTTGGAGTTGTATAAGGTGAACAGGACCCTAAGAGCCTTCGTTGCGAACTCGATGAGGATGTGGAAAACCACACTTGAAGCCAATGGCAAGCCACTTACCCAAGTGTCCATCAAATGTGGCATATACCAAGGTGATGCACTCTCCCCACTGCTGTTCTGCATAGGACTGAACCCCCTAAGCCAAGTAATCACCAAGACAGGCTATGGATACCGCCTCAGAAATGGAGCTACGATCAGTCACCTCCTCTACATGGATGGCATAAAGCTGTATGCTAAGAGCGAAAGGGACATAGACTCCCTGATCCACACAACCAGGATCTACAGCAGCGACATCGGGATGTCATTCGGGCTTGAGAAATGTAGTCGGATGGTGACTAAGACAGGAAAGGTAGTCCGCACTGAAGGGGTCTCACTCCCTGAAGGAACAATAGCAGACATTGAGGACAGCTACAAGTACCTCGGTATACCACAAGCCAATGGCAACCTCGAACTGGCAACAAGGAAAGCGGCTATGGCCAAATACCTCCAGCGAGTGAGGCAAGTCCTAAGAAGCCAGCTCAATGGCAAGAATAAGACCCGGGCAATAAACAGCTATGCCCTGCCAGTGATCAGATACCCTGCAGGAATAATAAGGTGGCCAAAGGAAGAGATTCAGACCACGGACGTTAAGACCCGAAAGCTCCTAACCATGCATGGAGGGTTCCATCCCAAATCCAGCACCCTGAGACTGTACGCAAGCCGAAAGGAAGGAAGCCGGGGACTAGTGAGTGTGAGAGCCACTGTCCAGGATGAAACATCCAAGCTCCATGACTACATCAAGGAGAAGGCTCCAACGGATGACGTACTCAGAGAATGCCTCAGACAATGGGGAACAGAGGATGAGGTGCTGGAAGAGGGACCATCATGGGAGGACAAGCCCCTACACGGGATGTACTACCGGACCATAACTGAAGTGGCCGATCTAAAGAAGTCCTATCAGTGGCTAGAGAGGGCTGGCCTGAAGGACAGCACAGAGGCACTCATCCTGGCTGCTCAGGAGCAGGCCCTGAGCACCAGAGCCATTGAGGCCCAGATATACCACACCAGACAAGGCCCAAGGTGTAGGTTGTGCAAAGAGGCACCTGAGACGATCCAACACACAAGGATACTGCGCAGAACCCTCAAGCTTCCTGGCCTCTGGTAGAGGACCCGAGCTGAATGAGGGATGGACACCACCCGAGGGGGGGTGAGACGAGGAATTTTTTTAAATTATTTTTTTATATATACACACGTATTTTCCGCACTATAGGGCACACCAAAAATTCTTCGGTGCGTTTTTTGTATGGTCATTACGGTAATTCGTCGACTCCAAGATGGGTCCTTCCTGAAAACATGCTTCCAATGTTACAACTTGCTGTTGGTTCAGTGAACTGTGTTGCTGCTTTATTAAATAGGTTTGTGTTGAGCTCCGAAAAAAGGAGAGCTGTGGTGTTAATTTTTTAAAACAGTCTCAACAAATACAGGCACGTCTGTCTCCGTGCCTTCTTCCGTTCGACTCGAGAGGCGTTCAAGACCGCCTCCAAAAAACGTAACTAACGATTACTTCAATGAAACTACAAAAATTGAAAATAATGCATCAAAACTGAAAAGCAAGCGAGGATATCACAAAATAAATTCTATAGCCCCACCCCTACAGAATTGATATTGTGATTTCATTGTTTGTGAATACACAACAAAGGACTACATAATTACGACTGACATCTTGTTGTGTTATTTTGACTTCAAGATGGCGCCGCGAGAGTGGCTGCCTTTCCAGCAGCTCCTATTTTGTTCTTCTACTTCTTCCTCTCAGCAACTTTGCTGCTGTGAAGTGGGAATTTCTCCATTGTGAGACTATTAAAGGTTTTCTTATTTTATCTTATCTGATCATACTCTTGGAGGTACGATAAAGGAAATGCCAATGCCTTTTTCGGAGGTGGTCATGAACGCCTCTTGAGTTGACCGGAAGAAAAGGCATGGAGACGGACAAAGACGCACCTGTATTTGTTGAAAAAAGGAGAGCTGTGGTTGCGGTTTTATTATTATTTTTAAACGCAGACTTTATTAATGGTTTTCACAGTCTGAACAAATACGGGTCCTGTACGTCTTTGTCCGTTTCCGTGCCTTGTCTTCCGTTCCACTCGAGAGGCATTCATGGCCGCCTCCGAAAAACATAAATTAATTATTACTTCAATGAAACCATGAAGAAAATCAAGCGAGGAAATCAGAAAATAAATTCTGTAGGGGGGATATAGAATTTATTTTGTGATTTCCTCGCTTGATTTTCTGTTTTGATGCATTATTTTCAATTTTCGTAGTTTCATTTAAGTCCAGTAACACTTCATTTACATTTTTCAGAGGCGGTCATGAACGCCTCTCAAGTTGAACGGACGCCTCTCGAGTTGAATGGAAGGATCGTAGCACCATCTAGTGGAGGCATTGTAGATTGCACCTTTTAAGGCGAAGCGTCTAATGTATGAAAAAGAAATTACAAAATAGCCATTCATTGTGAAGGTGCGCCTCATAATCCAGTGCGTCTTTTCGTGCGGAAAATACGGTACTACACACTTCTTGCTTGGCTCTCGACGAAGGCGGATGCTTTTGCTTTCTGCTCCTGTCCCCCCCGCCCCCCACCCTTCCCTGCTCGCCACTCAGTCCATGTGCTGTCTTTGTCTGACTTTTCCTAGCCTCCTGTTGTATTTTCATCCTAAAAACAAACATGGAATTGGTTGGCTGGTCTCTCGATGCCATTGACAAAATTTTCTCAACGAGAAGAGCAGGCAGTGGGGAGCCTACTTGCCCGTCTGGGACTTTTGCTGCTGGGTACACCCTAGATCCTTGGAGGAAGCGGAGAATGGTGTGCCTGAAAACACTGTCCGTTGAGGATGTGGATGACATCTACATTATCGGTCTTCCGATAACAGGTATGCTGCTGTTTGGTGTTGGCAGTTTCCTGATCTATCGCAAAATTCAAACCCTGATGAAAGTATGCACGGAAGCTAGTCCCCCACCATCACCCCCTCCTTCATACATTCCCTTGTATCACCGTCTTCATTGTTTATGTCTTGTGACCTGTTGTAACTGTCATATGCTTGTGCAGGAATTTTTTGCCGAACTCAAATTATCCTCAAAATTAGGGTAGTTCGAGCGTGGTTTTTTTTCAGCCTTCATAATCTGGCATGTTAATTTTTCTGGCTATTTTTTCATCTATCACAGGTGGTCCCAGCTCCCATTAACCGCGATAAGCGAGGGATCACTGTATTTGTTACTTTGGGTAGACAAAGAAATTAGATTAAAATGTTTTGTGTTATACACAGCGATTGTAGCAGGGGGAGTTCTGGGTGAGGTCGTCGCTGCGGCACTGGCAGCTGTATTGATTTTCAAATGGCAAAAATGTGGCAATGGATGATACCCCACAGGCCGGGAATCAACTCCCCGTCTTTAATTCAGCTGGTAGAGCATATCAGCTCGTTCATTTCATGTAACTCATTTGTCGTACATTTACTATCCTTTCATGCAAAGTATTTGGATCAACGGCAGAATGAAGAGAACATAACATGCTGATGTCCCCTGCTTTTATTTTTTTGTGAATTTACACAGCACAGATCAAAAGGTGTTTGTGTCACATTGCGCGGTGGACCCCAAAAAGCAGGCAGGAGAGAGGAGCAGGGTGTATTTGAAGAAGTGTATTGATAAAACACAGAAAACTAAATCCTAAGCAAACAAAGTCCAAAGTAGCAAACAAAAACCATGATTGAAGCTCAAAACTATCAATAACAGAAACATGACAAACAAACAAACATGACATCAGCAAAAAGCAACAATGAGTGGTCGGGCTGGGAGTCCTTTTAAAGCACTAATTGCCTAATGACCAACAGGTGTGCAGCTGCAGGGGGAGCCCTACAGTGCCACCTGTTGGTCTCAAACCGAATCATGACAGTACCCCTCCCTCAAGGGACGGATCCCAGACGTCCCAAAGTTGTCAGAAGGCTTGCCTCGCCGGGGAACGGGAACTAAAAGCGACGGCGACCTTCGCCTCGCCGGAGAACAGGAACAAAAGCGACGGCGACCTTCGCCTCGCCGGAGAACAGGAACAAAAGCGACGGTGACCTTCACCTCGCCAGGGAACAGGAACAAAAGCGACGGCGACCTTCGCCTCGCCGGAGAGCAGGAACAAAAGCAACGGTGACCTTCACCTCGCCAGGGAACAGGAACAAAAGCGACGGCAATCCTTTGGCTGGGCGTGGCCTGACGTGGCCTGACGTGGACGGAGCTCGACGTAACGGGGGACATGGGACAGCCGGACGTGAACAGGGGCTCAGCCTGACGTGGGCGTGAACGTGGCACGGCTCGTCGTCAATGTGACTCAGCTCGAACAGACACGTGACAAGCCTTGGCTCAACGTGGACGCGGACGGGGCTCGGCCCACCGTAGACGCGGCTTGACGAGACAAAAACAGGACAGCCGCATCACCAGCGCTGCCTGAAAGGGAAAAGGGTGTCGGCCGCAGACGCGCTCCGCTAGGCACATGGTGGAATTGGGACCAGTCCTTCGTACCTGTGGGGTCCAGGTGGTCGGGTCATTCTGTCATGTTGCGCGGTTGTGGTGGACCCCAAAAAGCAGGCAGGAGAGAGGAGCAGGGTGTATTTGAAGAAGTGTATTGATAAAACACAGAAAACTAAATCCTAAGCAAACAAAGTCCAAAGTAGCAAACAAAAACCATAATGATGGGTCCAGCGACACCGATGCGTTGACGCATGCGCCGGGCTCACAGAGCAAACCACGTGTCGGTGCATGTGCTGCTTCATTACGTCACGTGATTGACACGTGAACTGCACCGGCGCAGTTTAGACTGCATCGGCTGCGTTGACACAGTCCAGGCTGCTAATTGACACATCGGCTGCGTTGACACAGTCCAGGCTGCTAATTGACACATCGGCTGCGTTGACACAGTCCAGGCTGCTAATTGACACGTGAACTGCACCGGTGCAGTTTGTTTGTTTGTTTGTTTGTTTGTTTATTGAACATAAAACATATATACAGTAATAATTTGACAGAAAATAAGGTAGATAAAAAAAGGAAAAAGAAAGAAATCAATCTTCATTCAACACAGTTATTATGTTCAAGGGAGTAGGAAGAAGTAAAAAACTTATCTAGTCCTACCCCGTTATGTGATTATATCTAATAAATCATTTTTATATCAATCAGAAAATAAAAAAGTAAGAAGAAAGAAGTCTCCATTAAGGCTCATACTTTACCCTTAACCGTGATATTTTTACAACTTTTGGTTTGTATCGGGATTATATACTTCCACACCCTGACACTCTTGTGTCAATTTTCTCTTGTATTCATAATGGATATTTATATACCTTTCTCTATTTATCAACTTAGTTCTGATTTATCATTATATTTAATGTTTTGAATTTATCATTTTAACTCTGATTGATGTAGGTTGTTTGTACTATTTTTTTGAATTTGTTTTTGAACTCAGCAAGCGATTTACTCATTTTCAGGTCCGTTTCGAGATTATTCCACAGATTAACACCTTTGATAGATACACTTCTTTGCTTGATGTTTGTTCTTGTTTTGAGTTTTTTGAATAAGTTGGTACCTCTTAAATCATAGCTGCTTTCTCGAATTTCGAAAAACTTCTGAATGTTTTGGCAGAGCAGGTTATTGTGTGCTTTGTACATTAATTGGGCGATTTTAAAGTCAACCAGGTCATAAAATTTCATCGTATTTAATTTGATAAATAGTGGATTTGTGGGTTCCGTATATTTTGATCTATTAATAATTCGAATTGCTTTTTTTTGTAGGTTGAGAATAGGGAGTGTGTTTGTTTTGCAGGCATTTCCCCATATTTCCACACAGTAGGTCATATATGGTAATAATAATGAAGTGTATAATGTGTACAAAGATCTCTTATTTAGCACTTCCTTGGTTTTGTAGAGGATCCCTACGGTTTTGGCTATTTTTCTTTTTACGTTATCTATATGTGGCTTCCAACATAGTTTTGAGTCTATTACTAATCCGAGAAACTTGGTTTCAAACGCTCTTTCTATCTCAATTGAGTTTACCATAATTTTAGCTTGGTGTTTGATTGGTCTTGTGCCAAAAACAATTAACTTCGATTTTTTCAGGTTAAGTGACAATTTATTTCTGTCGAACCAGTTTTTTAATTTGTTTAATTCGTTTTCTACGGTTGTCAGGAGCTGTTTCAGATTTATTCCAGAACAGTAGAAAGTTGTATCATCAGCAAATAGGACACATTTAAATTGTTTTGAGACCTTGCAGATATCATTTATATATAAGATGAATAGTTTTGGACCAAGCACTGACCCCTGAGGAACTCCGTGAGTGATTTTCAGTTGATTCGTTTTTTTATTGTTGAGCTGCACGTACTGATATCTGTTTTCTAAATAACTTTTTATCCATTTATAAGATACACCTCTAATGCCATATCTTTCTAGTTTTTTCAATAATATACTGTGATCTATTGTGTCAAAAGCTTTTTTTAGATCTAGGAAAACCCCAACAGTAAATTCTTTGTTGTCTATATTAGTGGCTATTGCTTCCACAAACTCCATAACGGCCATTGAGGTGGTCCGTTTTTCCCTGAAGTCATATTGATTCTCACTTAACAACGCATGCTTTTGTATAAAGCTATCAAGTCTGCGAGAAAATAGTTTTTATAATATTTTTGAAAATTGTGGTAGTAGTGATATTGGTCTATAATTTGTAAACCGATGTCTTTCTCCACTTTTATAGATTGGAATAACTTTAGCAATTTTCATTTTTGATGGAAAGATACCAGCTTTGAATGACAGGTTGCATATGTGCGTGAAAGGTCGCACTACATATTCTATAATCTGCTTTATTATTGTCATGTCATTAAAGCAATCAGTTGACTTTTTATTTTTAAAAGTTTTTATAATATTTGATACTTCTTCTTGTTTTACAGCAGTAAGGAACATCGTGGAGGAGTTTTTTTTCTACATATCTATCTATTTCAAACAAGTTTGATGGATCAGGAATTTGTTTTGCTAGGTTACTGCCGATGTTGACAAAATACTCATTAAATTCAGTTGCTATTTCTGCAGTTTTTTCCAAAATAGTATTTTTGCCTTTGATAAAATACTCTGGATAATCCATTTTTTTAGGACTATTTCTGCTCACTAGTAAGCGTCAAAATGATCTCACTAGTGAACTAGTGGGCACATTTATGGCCTTACATGTTCACTAGTAAGCGTCAAAATGATCTTACTAGTGAACTAGTGGGCACATTTATGGCCTTACATGTTCACTAGTCCCCTCCGTGAGTCGTCACCTTACCGTGGTGGAGGGGTTTGTGTGTCCCAATGATCCTAGGAGCTAAGTTGTCTGGGGCTTTATGCCCCTGGCAGGGTCACCCATGGCAAACAGGTTCTAGGTGAGGGGCCAGACAAAGCACGGCTCAAAGACCCCTTATGATGACAAAAATATATGGACCAAGGTTTCCCTTGCCCGGACGCGGGTCACCGGGGCCCCCCTCTGGAGCCAGGCCTGGAGGTGGGGCTCGTTGGCAAGCGCCTGGTGGCCGGGCCTACACCCATGGGGCCCGGCCGGGCACAGCCCGAAGAGGCAACGTGGGTCCCCCTTCCCATGGGCTCACCACCCATGAGAGGGGCCAAAGGGGTCGGGTGCAATGTGAGCTGGGCGGCAGCCAAAGGCGGGGACCCTGGCGGTCCGATCCTCGGCTGCAGAAGCTAGCTCTTGGGACATGGAATGTCACCTCTCTGGCAGGGAAGGAGCCCGAGCTGGTGTGTGAGGCAGAGAATTTCCGACTGGATATAGTCGGACTTGCCTCCACACACAGCCTGGGTTCTGGTACCAGTTCTCTCGAGAGGGGTTGGATCTCTTCCACTCTGGAGTTGCTCAACGTGAGAGGCGCAGAGCAGGTGTGGGCATACTCATTGCCCCCCGGCTCAGTGCCTGTACATTGGGGTTCACACCGGTAGACGAGAGGGTTGCCTCCCTCCGCCTTCGGGTGGGCGGACGGGTCCTGACTGTTGTTTGTGCATATGCACCAAACAGCAGCTCAGCATACCCACCCTTTTTGGAGTCCTTGGAGGGTGTGCTGGAGAGTACTCCTGCTGGGGACTCCCTTGTTCTGCTGGGGGACTTCAATGCTCACGTGGGCAATGACAGTGAGACCTGGAGGGGCGTGATTGGGAGGAACGGCCCCCCCGATCAGAACTCGAGTGGTGTTTTGTTATTGGACTTCTGTGCTCGCCACGGATTGTCCATAACGAACACCTTGTTCAAGCATAAGGGTGTCCATATGTGCACTTGGCACCAGGACACCCTAGGCCGCAGTTCGATGATTGACTTTGTAGTTGTATCATCGGATTTGCGGCCGCATGTTCTGGACACTCGGGTGAAGAGAGGGGCGGAGCTGTCAACTGATCACCACCTGGTGGTGAGTAGGCTCCGATGGTGGGGGAAGATGCCGGTCCGTCCTGGCAGACCCAAACGTATTGTGAGGGTTTGTTGGGAGCGTCTGGCGGAATCCCCTGTCAGAAGGAGTTTCAACTCCCACCTCCGACAGAGCTTTTCCCATGTTCCGGGGGAGGCGGGGGACATTGAGCCCGAGTGGACCATGTTCCGTGCCTCTATTGTTGAGGCGGCCAATCTGAGTTGTGGCCGTAAGGTGGTTGGTGCCTGTCGTGGCGGCAACCCCCGTACTCGCTGGTGGACACCAGCAGTAAGGGATGCCGTCAAGCTGAAGAAGGAGTCCTATCGAGCCTTTATGGCCTGTGGGACCCCAGAGGCAGCTGACGGGTATCGACTGGCCAAGCGGAAGGCAGCTTCGGTGGTCGCCGAGGCAAAAACCCGAGCGTGGGAAGAGTTCGGTGAGGCCATGGACGCCGACTTCCGGACGGCTTCGAGGAAATTCTGGTCCACCATCCGACGTCTCAGGAGGGGGAAGCAGTGCGCCACTAACACTGTGTACAGTGGGGATGGGGCGCTGCTGACTTCGACTCGGGACGTTGTGAATCGGTAGGCAGAGTACTTCGAAGACCTCCTCAACTCCACCAACACGCCTTCCTTGGAGGAAGCAGAGCCTGGGGACTCTGAGGTGGGCTCTCCTATCTCTGTGGTTGAAGTCACCGATGTGGTTAAAAAGCTCCTCGGTGGCAAGGCCCCGGGGGTGGATGAGATCCGCCCGGAGTTCCTCAAGGCTCTGGATGTTGTGGGGCTGTCCTGGTTGACACGCCTCTGCAACATCGCGTGGTCAACAGGGAGAGTGCCTCTGGATTGGCAGACCGGGGTGGTAGTCCCTCTTTTTAAAAAGGGGGACCGGAGGGTGTGTTCCAACTACAGAGGGATCACACTCCTCAGCCTCCCTGGTAAGGTCTATTCAGGGGTGCTGGAGAGGAGGGTCCGTCAGGAAGTCGAGCCTCAGATTGAGGAGGAGCAGTGTGGTTTTCGTCCCGGCCGTGGAACAGTGGACCAGCTCTACACCCTTAGCAGGGTCCTCGAGGGTATGTGGGAATTCGCCCAACCAGTCTACATGTGTTTTGTGGACTTGGAGAAGGCGTTTGACCGTGTCCCTCGGGGAGTTCTGTGGGGGGTGCTTCGTGGGTATGGGGTACCGAACCCCCTGATACGGGCTGTTCGGTCACTATACCACCGATGTCAGAGTTTGGTTCGCATTGCCGGCAGTAAGTCGGAATCGTTTCCAGTGGGGGTAGGACTCCGCCAAGGCTGCCCTTTGTCGCCGATTCTGTTCATAACCTTTATGGACAGAATTTCTAGGCGCAGCCGAAGCGTTGAGGGGATCCGTTTTGGGGGCCTCAGTATTGCATCCCTGCTTTTTGCAGATGATGTGGTGCTGTTGTCTCTCCAACTCTCACTGGAGCGTTTCGCAGCCGAGTGTGAAGCGGTTGGGATGACGATCAGCACCTCCAAATCTGAAACCATGGTCCTCAGTCGGAAAAGGGTGGAGTGTCCCCTCCGGGTCGGGGAGGAGATCTTGCCCCAAGTGGAGGAGTTCAAGTATCTTGGGGTCTTGTTCACGAGTGGGGGCAGGAGGGAGCGGGAGATCGACAGGCGGATCGGTGCAGCGTCTGCTGTGATGCGGACGTTGTATCGGTCTGTCGTGGTGAAGAAGGAGCTGAGCCAAAGGGTGAAGCTCTCAATTTACCGGTCGATCTACGTTCCAACCCTCATCTATGGTCACGAGCTATGGGTCGTGACCGAAAGAACGAGATCCCGGTTACAAGCGGCCGAAATGAGTTTTCTCCACAGGGTGTCCGGGCTCTCCCTTAGAGATAAGGTGAGAAGCTCGGTCATCCGGGAAGGGCTCAGAGTCGAGCCGCTTCTCCTCCACATCGAGAGGAGCCAGATGAGGTGGCTTGGGCATCTGATTCGGTTGCCCCCTGAGCGCCTCCCTGGTGAGGTGTTCCGGGCATGTCCCACCAGGAGGAGACCCCGAGGAAGACCCAGGACACGCTGGAGAGACTATGTCACCCAGCTGGCCTGGGAACGTCTCGGGATCCCCCGGGGAGAGCTGGAAGAAGTAGCTAGGGAGAGGGAAGTCTGGGCTTCCCTGCTAAAGCTGTTGCCCCCGCGACCCGGCCCCGGATAAGCGGTAGATGATGGATGGATGGATGGATGTTCACTAGTAAGCGTCAAAATGATCTTACTAGTGAACTAGTGGGCGTTTTGTGGCTTACATGTTCACTAGTAAGCGTCAAAATGATCTTACTAGTGAACTAGTGGGCAATATGGAATAAATACTCAAAGGGCTTGCCTGGCAAGCCCTCTGAGTATTTATTCATCCGTGATTGTATTGCAGACCAATGAGAGCACGTCCGACAGACACGTGGACTTCGGGCAGCCAATCATGATGCATTTCGAGCCAAGCCCCAACAAAAACAGAGGAGAAAACTTTCAGACGCATTGAAAGCTTTTGGGGTAAATATTACTCTTGTTGTTACACAAGATGTTGTTTTACGATTATTTTAGGCGGTAAAGTTATGGTTTGAATGTCAAATATGTGGTCAATTTATCAAGATGAAGCCTGCTTAAAAATTTGCTCCAACGATTTCGGAGATGTGTCTGACTTTGACAGCAATGGCGGCAGTTCAACGCTGACAGTCGCAGTCGGGTGCAGATTTATTTCGGCAGGACTTTCTCAAATCTGCCGTTTGCTCTGACAGTTCTCTGTCTGACAGTCACATTTTGTCTTATTACTCACAAGCTAATTGACATTTAAAAAAGAGTTAAAGTTAATGTTTGGAACATGATTTTGCTCTTACTGTTTGCTGCCTTAGTTCGTTTGAATTATTCGCTGCCTGCATTACATGAAGTCCATTTTTTAATATTCACAAGACTGTAACTGTGCATTATAAATAATGTAACATTTGCACTATTTTTTACTGGATCTACAACTAAACTAAACTAGGTCCTCGTTTCTGGGAGAGTCCACAGCACCTCCTGCATCACAACCATTCTGCCGGCACACCTTCAGCAGCACGATGTTTCTAACGGGGGCTGGAGGGTGATCAGCTTCATTGAAGAACAGGAGGAGGAGAGGCACAACGTTTGTCATCTGTGATATGTTTTTAGACTTTTCTCCTCATTAAAAAAAACTGTGTATGTTTTGTTAATTTCTTGATATAGTTCTTGAATTTAAATATTTTAACAATAAAATATTTTTCAACTGTGTTTTGGATATGAATTGTATGAAATAAATCAATGAAGCCCCAATCAAATTCTACTCCATCTAATCTGCTCGATCACACTGCTGTCAAGATGCTGTAAATAATGCCTTCATTCATGATTGTAGAACCCCCAGAAGGGTAAACATGTGATTATTTTATTTTAAAATATAAGAAGCCTATGTTTTTCAATTGTGCTCATTTTCGTTGTATTGCACGACAAATATAATAGATGAGCCGGTTTGGGGACATCATCAACCAAGCTGCTGCTCCATTTGCAATGCGATATATTGTCCTGCTCTCCTAAATTCGCATCTACACCACAAATTATAGCATCCTAACTGATTTAGCAACAACTGAAAATTGACATCATTATTTAGGGAGAATATGTTGCAGAACTGTTGAATTATATGGTGCCGTATTAATTTTATTTAGTATAGCATACATATATAAAAGTGGAAAGATACTGTAGAGCTGTACCGTTACCCTTTATCTCCGTGTACATAATGAATAAACATCGCCTACAGATACATTGACTGGTAAAAATTGCTTGATTCCTTCTGTATACTGTAGATATTACGCAAATGGCGGTAAATAATTGTGAAAGCTCAGAATCAGGTTTTAAAGGGTTAATTTTTTGCTGGGTGGTGCTCTTATTATGGAGCCAGTTGGAGGTGTTCACTTCTGGCACTGTCCTGCCTCCTGATTAGCATTTAGCATAACTAGTGTGACCAGTGAGCCATTAGTGTTTCACATGTTGTACAAGTGAACATTTTGCCATCACTAGTTAACTAGTTAAATCAAACGACCATTTAACTAGTTGACTAGTGAGTAGGGTGACATCCACTAGTGCGACATTTTGACTTCACTAGTCGAACTAGTGAAGTCAAAATGTCGCACTAGTGGATATTTGGGGCATCACTGGTGAGCAAGTAACATTTTTGGACTCACTAGTTGGATATCAAGGCTTTAACGGTCTTAAACTAGTGCACTATCAATGTTTTATCCTCCACTAGTTAACTAGTGGATATTTCAGCTCCCACTAGTTAACTAGTGCAGGAAATCATAGGCCACTAGTTAACATGTTAGAACAATCCACGTTTCACTAGTTAACATGTTAACACTTTTTAAACCTTACTAGTAAACTAGTAAGACTTTGAACCTCACTAGTTTGGTCTAGTGGGCCACTAGGGCATAAAAAAGCTGACTAGCTGGGAAGTTCCCTCTGCTTCTGTGCTTCCAGGTGTCACTAGTTAGAATTTTGTCAGCACTAGTTGGACAAAAGTGGCACTAGTTGCCAAAAATGAGTGGCTAGTGAGGATTTCTGTGCAACTAGTTCGACATTCGGTGTCACTAGTGTGGCCGAGTGTCGAACTAGTGCTGAAAGAGATCGAACTAGTGTAACACACTTATGTTTGATATCAGGGATTTGGAATAAATGCTCAAATGGCTTGCCGTTACGCTCCAGCATTTCTGAACTCCTCAACGCGATCATTTTGACTAGCTTTCAGTTGTTTACACCTCGACCTGTCCAACTTTCTGGCAATAAAACCCCTCTTCGTTTTTGGTGTCTGTGTGTGGTTCTTGTGCTGATCTCTCACGAAACCAAAGACTTTAATTCACATTCGACCCAAACTCCTCGTTTGGAGCGTCCCTCGTGCCGAAACGGTGCAGCATCGGCGGTGCCGTGGGCATAAACAACTCGGTACGACATTTCGCGCGGGTGGGCGTGAGATGTTCCTCCGCTTCACTGGTAACCCTGGATACTCTCCGGCGGAGAGTCTCCGCCGTACGGGTGCCGTGCTCCCCGAACCCAAAGCAATGAGGGACATTTTAGGGCGGTCGGGTTCGCGTTGGGCTCGGGCTCGGGCTCGGGCCGCCTGATCTTACCTCTGCTCCGGCGGGGCCAAGCGGGTGGCATCCGTTCGGTCCGGACCTTCGTGCTGTTTGATGACCAAGTTTTTCTTCCCTTTGATCGCACACCGCGACCCCCTGGTCCTCAAAGCGATTTCCATCTCTGGCGGGGACGTCGGCACGGCGCAGCTCCGGTTCGAAACCAATTTTTTGGGGTGTAATTTTTCCACATCATATAGCCACTGAGACCAACACACAACCAGTGGCCAAAAAAAAACTTTACCAGTGTAGGCAACTTAATCTGACATGTCTGTCATTTTTTAGTGAGAATTTATTTTTTTCCAGAACAACACTCACAACATTAGATATAGGTCGACATGACTTCCAACATTGTGATGTGCACTCACAGCAGCAATACCAGTTTTCGGCCTCTCAATTCATGCAAATGCTTGGGTCTTGTCAAAAGCTGGGCGGGGGGAGAGAACCCTAACATCGCAAGATTATATGTTAGGAAATTTCAATCAGGATAACTCTAAGTTGCTTTTAAAATTCAATTTTTTTTTCTTACTTGAACCAACCCAATTTCAATGATGCATGCAAAGCATCATGAAGACAATGTTGATGCAAGATAAATTGTGTGTTCTTCCATTGTAAAAATCACTCGTTTTGTCAGAGGACCTTCTCCAGGTGGTTTTGCCATTGAGAGCATGCCACAGTGCATGGCGAGAACAAATACTACAACGTGACAGAATATCAGTCAACATTAAACTTAAAATTCACTGTGTAAATATGGGATTGAAATTTTATCTTGACATTTTGTTTTCATCAGAGCAGTGAATAACACGAGATTTTTGGTTGTGGTACAAATCATAAAAAATGATTTTCTAAAAGCTTTCAGAATTCATCCCTGGTATCAGCACTTCATTTTCATGAAGTCGTTTGAAACAAAATATTTCTTTGTCATCATTTCTGGATGCCACAATTAAACATTTTTTGCATGGGTGATCATCATCCAATAAACCTTCTGTGGTCAATATTTCTGATGATTGTCTTGTTCTCTTATTTTCCATCGCCAAATAATGTTCTAAAATTGATGCACGGAATGTCTGGGGAAGGCCTTCATCAGTTCCACTGCCATCTGAAAAAAATAGCTTGTTTGTCTTGTGGGAGTGACAAACCTGTTTCGGGCGAACAATTTGAAAACACAGTTTGTACAAGGCTGCATAAAGCCGGACGATCGCTTGGTTATAGTTGAAGTTTTGGACCCTGTGTTGTCAACCCGCGCCACTTTCGGCCTGCCTGGCTTGGAGGATTTCCGGCGGGGACAAACTGGCAGCATCGCTTCTATACCGGCCCGTCGCGGGCGTATTCGACGAGGTTTATTAGCCCGTTGCTTGACACCCGCGCCCCTCCCGGCTTCCCGCAAGATCCCCCTGATCAGAGCTGCATTGCGATCCGCTAGGAGCAGCCGCGCCCGGGCCGTGTTTTGCAGCGGCATTGTCCGACATTTCGCGAGGATGGGCGTGAGCTTTTCACCCACTTCGCTTGCAACCCGGGCCACGTTGGACCGACGGGCGCGGCGAAACTCCGGCGAGGTCAGGCGGGTGGCATATTTTCGTTCACAGAATGTCGCGCGGGTGTGCGTCGGAGTTTCCTGCCCTTTGTGTTAGGGTCCATCGTTTGTCCACAGTGTCGACCCTCCCTTTTGATTTTGCGCCCGGGACCTAACCGATGCTGTCGCTTGGCCCCGCCAGAGCTGCGCCGTGCCTGGCGGGCCGGCAAAGGCGAGTGTTGCAAGCGAAGAGGGGGAAGACCCCGCGCACACCAACACGACCTGCCGGGACCAAAGCTGCTGCCCGCTCGGCTCCGCCAGAGATGCACCTCGCTTTGAGGGACAGGGGGCGCGGTGTGCAATCAAAGGGAAGAAAAACTTCCGAATCAAACCGCGCGAAGGTGCGGGACCGAACCGATGCCACCCGCTTGGCCCTGCCGGAGTTGCGCGGGGCAGGTAGGGCCGAGAGTGGTGTGTGTGACAAGCGAAGCGGAGGAACAGCTCACGCCCACCCGTGAGAAATTTCGGACCCAGCCGTTTTTGCCCACGGCCGAACCGGAGTTGCTCCGCTGCGGCGCTCAGGCTGTTCCGACGAGGAGGTTGAGGCGGAGCGCTGGGAGCGCCGCGGGGTTTAAGCAAAGTGTTCGGCTTCGTGAGAGATGAAGAGAGGAACCACGCGCAGACACAAAAAGCACAGAAGGGTTTTATTGCCAGTAAGCGAGACAGGCCGAGGTGGTCACAACTGAAAGGTTAGTCAAAATGATGAATCCTGGAGCGGTACGTCGTAGTCGACACGGCAGGAAGGATCTCTGACGAAGTGACAATGGGTGGCTGTTCAGGCTGGCTTTTATGCTGCAAGTGGCAGATGAGATAAAGACTCGCAGGTGTGTCGGGGAGGCAGGTGCACTGATTAGAGAAGCGCCCATCCCACACTGAAAAAGGTAACAATAACTTTTTGGGAGCGGAAAAGTCCCCCACAGGAGAACAGAGAAATAGTGGTTTGATTTCGTGGAGTTCGTGGCGCAATGCATAAGGCGTTTGACTACAAATCAGGTCATGCTCGGCCAAAGAGAGGCCATCCACCAGGTTGAAAAAGGGATGAAGAGCAAACACTGTCAATACATAATAAAGTTTCTCTGTCCCAATATCCGCAAAAAAAAAAAACAGTCCAAAGTAGCAAGATTAAGAAAATCTTTAAAAAAAAACGCTCACATGAGGCGGATTTTGATCCTTGCCTATGCAGTGATATTAATAATAATAATCATCATCATCATGAAAAAGTGTGATGGTGGCGTGGCATTCTTTTGAATTGGTGCGTTTCGATTTTTGTTTTTTGCTTTTCCTTGTATTTGGGTGTAGGTTCAAGCACAGCTCATGTTCACACAACGCACATTTTATCTTATTATTTTTAGAGGGTCACAGGAAATCATATGGAATGCTGCAATGGCCAACTCTCACCAGCAGAGGCTATCGCAAAGTGCTGGCCGTGCATGGACAAATAGGGCTCTCGCATTTCAGAAAGCACAAGAGTGACACAACGTGGCATCAGCTCTGAGCAGCAAATGTTGTCAATTCATTGTCAAAATTTTCCGTCCCAAGAACCCCCCAAAAAAGTCAAAAGAGCCAAGAGTTTTTTAAAAACGCTCACATCAGAAGGATTTTGAGGCGTGTCAATGCAAAAAAAAGAAAAAAGAAAAGAGACAATTAAAAAGTGTGATGTGGACACGAACTTTTTTTGAATTCTAAATTGATATATTTCGATTTTTTTTGCTTTCACATGTATTTGGTTTTAGATTCGATTGCAGCTCATATTCACAGAGTGGACATTTTATGTTGTTGCTTATTTTTAGAGGGTCATAAAAAATCCCATACTTGACTTCTTCGTTTACAGTTGACTGAATAGGGATGATTGTTTTATTTGGGAGCAGAGAGATGTTGACTTAAATTCGTGGAGTTTATGATGCCACGGATAACGTGTCTCAATACGATTCAGTATTCGTTCGCGGAACGTCGCGCGGCTGGAAGTCGACGTTTTCTGCCCTTTGCGTTCGAAACCATTGTGTGTCCACGGTGCCGCCCCTCCCTTTTTTTCTGTCTTTTTCAGTGTGGGCTGGGCACCTCTCGAATCAGTGCACCTGCCTCCCCTACACACGTGCGAGTCTTCATCTCATCTGCCACTTGCACCATAAAAGTCAGCGTGAACA
Organism: Hippocampus guttulatus; assembly: GCF_054856545.1. NCBI lineage: Eukaryota > Metazoa > Chordata > Actinopteri > Syngnathiformes > Syngnathidae > Hippocampus > Hippocampus guttulatus. The sequence continues at coordinate 12,487,439 of NC_141278.1, forward strand.
GCCACCCGTTGCCAGTTCGTCAGCGATCCTTCCTACCGAGCGAGCTGCTGCCACGCCGTTACGCTCCAGCATTTCTGCACTCCTCAACGTGATCATTTTGACTAGCTTTCAGTTGTTTACACCTCGACCTGACCAACCTTGTGGCAATAAAACCCCTCTTCGTTTTTGGTGTCTGTGTGTGGTTCTTGTATTGATCTCTCACGAAACCTAACACTTTAATTCACATTCGACCCAAACTCCTCGTTTGGAGCGTCCCTCGCGCCGAAACGGTGCAGCATCGGCGGTGCCGTGGGCATAAACAACTCGGTACGACATTTCGCGCGGGTGGGCGTGAGATGTTCCTCCGCTTCACTGGTAACCCTGGATACTCTCCGCCGTACGGGTGCCGTGCGCCCCGAACCCGAAGCAATGAGGGACATTTTAGGGCGGTCGGGTTCGGGTAGGGTTCGGGCTCGGGCTCGGGCCGCCCGATCTTACCTCTGCTCCGGCGGGGCCAAGCGGGTGGCATCCGTTCGGCCCCGGACCTTCGTGCTGTTTGATTACCAAGTTTTTCTTCCCTTTGATCGCACACCGCGGCCCCCTGGTCCTCAAAGCGATTTCCATCTCTGGCGGGGACGTCGGCACGGCGCAGCTCCGGTTCGAAACCAATTTTTTGGGGTGTGATTTTTGTACATCATATAGCCACTGACACCAATACACAACCAGTGGCCAAAAAAAACTTTACCAGTGTAGGCAACTTAATAATAATAATACATTTTATTGATAAGCGCCTTTCAAGACACCCAAGGACACTTTACAATAAAAGAAAACACAAAACAATACGGGTTGAGCAGCTGTCATTTTTTTGTGAGAGTTAATTTTTTTCCAGAACAACACTCACAAAATTAGATATAGGTCTACATGACTTCCAACATTGTGATGTGCACTCACAGCAGCAATACCAGTTTTCGGCCTCTCAATTCATGCAAATTCTTCTCAAGACACTGCTCATGGTACCACCTTTCGCTCTGGGTCTCGTCACAAGGGGGCCAGGGGGAGAGAACCCTAACATCGCAAGATTATATGTTCGGAAATTTCAATCAGGAATACTCTAAGTTGCTTTTAAAATTCAAATTTTTTCTTTTACTTGAACCAACCCAATTTCAATGATGCATGCAAAGCATCATGAAGACAATGTCGATGCAAGATAAATTGTGTGTTCTTCCATTGTAAAAATCACTCGTTTTGTCAGAGGACCTTTTCGAGGTGGTTTTGCCATTTAGAGCATGCCACAGTGCATGGCGAGAACAAATACGACAACATGACGGAATATCAGTGAACATTAAACTTAAAATTCACAGTGTGTAAACATGGGATTGAAATTTTATCTTGACATTTTATTTTCATCAGAGCAGTGAATAACACGAGATTTTTCGTTGTGGTACAAGTCATAAAAAATGACTTTCTAAAAGCTTTCAGAATTCATCCCTGGTATCAACACTTCCTTTTCATGAAGTAGTTTGAAACAAAATATATCTTTGGCATCATTTCTGGATGCCACAATTAAACATTTTTTGCATGGGTGATCATCATCCAATAAACCTGCTGTGGTCAGTATTTCTGACGATTGTCTTGTTCTCTTATTTTCCATCGCCACATAATGTTCTAAAATTGATGCACGGAATGTCTGGGGAAGGCCTTCATCAGTTCCACTGCCATCTGAAAAAAATAGCTTGTTTGTCTTGTGGGAGTGACAAAACTGTTTCGGGCGAACAATTTGAAAACACAATTTGTACAAGGCTGCATAAAGCCGGACGATCGCTTGGTTGTGCGTTGAAGTTTTGGACCCTGTGTTGTCAACCCGCGCCACTTTCGGCCTGCCTGGCTTGGAGGAGCTCCGGCGGGGACAAACTGGCGGCATCGCTTCTATACCGGCCCGTCGCGGGCGTATTCGACGAGGTTTATTAGTCCGTTGCTTGACACCCGCGCCCCTCTTGGCTTCCCGCAAGATCCCCCTTGATCAGAGCTGCATTGCGATCCGCTCGGAGCAGCCGCGCCCGGGCCGTGTTTTGCAGCGGCATTGTACGACATTTGGCGAGGATGGGCGTGAGCTTTTCACCCACTTCGCTTGCAACCCGGGCCACGTTCGACCGACGGGCGCGGCGAAACTCCGGCGAGTGGCATATTTTCGTTCACAGAATGTCGCGCGGGTGTGCGTCGAAGTTTTCTGCCCTTTGTGTTAGGGTCCATTGTTTGTCCACAGTGTCGACCCTCCCTTTTGATTTTGCGCCCGGGACCTAACCGACGCTGTCGCTTGGCCCCGCCAGAGCTGCGCCGTGCCTGGCGGGCCGGCAAAGGCGAGTGTTGCAAGCGAAGAGGTGGAAGACCTCGCGCACACCAACACGACCTGCCGGGACCAAAGCTGCTGCCCGCTCGGCTCCGCCAGAGATGCACCTCGCTTTGAGGGACAGGGGGCGCGGTGTGCAATCAAAGGGAAGAAAAACTTCGGAATCAAATCGCGCGAAGGTCCGGGACCGAACAGATGCCACCCGCTTGGCCCTGCCGGAGTTGCGCGGGGCAGGTAGGGCCGAGAGTGGTGTGTGTGACAAGCGAAGCGGAGGAACAGCTCACGCCCGCCCGTGAGAAATTTCGGACCGAGCCGTTTTTGCCCACGACGTTGCTCCGCTGCGGCGCTCAGGCTGTTCCGACGAGGATGTTGGGGCGGAGCGCTGGGAGAACCGCGGGTGTTAAGCAAAGTGTTCGGCTTCGTGAGAGATGAAGAGAGGAACCACGCGCAGACACAAAAAGCACAGAAGGGTTTTATTGCCAGTAAGCGAGACAGGCCGAGGTGGTCACAACTGAAAGGTAGTCAAAATGATCAATTCGAGGAGTGCAGGAATCCTGGAGCGGTACGGCGTCGTCGACACGGCAGGAAGGATCTCTGACGAAGTGACAATGGGTGGCTCTTCAGGCTGGCTTTTATGCTGCAAGTGGCAGATGAGATAACGACTCGCAGGTGTGTCGGGGAGGCAGGTGCACTGATTAGAGAAGCGCCCATCCCACACTGAAAAAGGTAACAATAACTTTTTGGGAGCGGCAAATTCCCCCACAGGAGAACAGAGAAATAGTGGTTTGATTTCATGGAGTTCGTGGCGCAATGCATGAGGCGTCTGACTACAAATCAGGTCATGCTCGGCCAAAGAGAGGGCGTCCACCAGGTTGAAAAAGAGATGAAGAGCAAACACTGTCAATACATAATAAAGTTTCTCTGTCCCAATATCCAAAAAAAAGCCCAGTCCAAAGTAGCAGAATTAAGAAAATCTTTTAAAAAAACGCTCACATGAGGCGGATTTTGAGCCTTGACTATGCAGTGATATTAATAATAATTGTAATAATAATCATGAAAAAGTGTGATGGTGGCGTGGCATTCATTTATCTTTTGAATTGGTGCGTTTAGATTTTTGTTTTTTGCTTTTCCTTGTATTTGGGTGTAGGTTCAAGCACAGCTCATGTTCACACAACGCACATTTTATCTCATTATTTTTAGAGGGTCACATGAAATCATATGGAAGGCTGCAATGGCCAACTCTCACCAGCAGAGGCTATGGTAAAGTGCTGGCCGTGCATGGACAAATAGGGCTCTCGCATTTCAGAAAGCACAAGAGTGACACAACGTGGCATCAGCTCTGAGCAGCAAATATTGTCAATTCATTGTCAATTTTTTCCGTCCCAAGAACCCCCCAAAAAAGTCAAAAGAGCCAAGATTTTTTAAAAACGCTCACATCAGAAGGATTTTGAGGCGTGTCAATGCAAAAAAAAGAAAAAAGAAAAGAGACAATTAAAAGTGTGATGGGGACACGACGTTTTTTGAATTCTAAATTGATATATTTCGATTTTTTTTGCTTTCACATGTATTTGGTTTGAGATTCGATTGCAGCACATGTTCACAGGGCGGACATTTTATGTTGTTGCTTATTTTTAGAGGGTCATAAAAAATCCCATACTTTACTTCTTCGTTTACAGTTGACCGAATAGGGATGATTGTTTTATTTGGGAGCAGAGAGATGTTGACTTAAATTCGCGGAGTTTATGATGCCACGGATAACGTGTCTCAATACGATTCAGTATTCGTTCGCGGAACGTCGCGCGGCTGGAAGTCGACGTTTTCTGCCCTTTGCGTTCGAAACCATTGTGTGTCCACGGTGCCGCCCCTCCCTTTTTTTCTGTCTTTTTCAGTGTGGGCTGGGCACCTCTCGAATCAGTGCACCTGCCTCCCCTACACACGTGCGAGTCTTCATCTCATCTGCCACTTGCACCATAAAAGTCAGCGTGAACAGCCACCCGTTGCCAGTTCGTCAGCGATCCTTCCTACCGAGCGAGCTGCTGCCACACCGTTACGCTCCAGCATTTCTGCACTCCTCAACGTGATCATTTTGACTAGCTTTCAGTTGTTTACACCTCGACCTGACCAACCTTGTGGCAATAAAACCCCTCTTCGTTTTTGGTGTCTGTGTGTGGTTCTTGTATTGATCTCTCACGAAACCTAACACTTTAATTCACATTCGACCCAAACTCCTCGTTTGGAGCGTCCCTCGCGCCGAAACGGTGCAGCATCGGCGGTGCCGTGGGCATAAACAACTCGGTACGACATTTCGCGCGGGTGGGCGTGAGATGTTCCTCCGCTTCACTGGTAACCCTGGATACTCTCCGCCGTACGGGTGCCGTGCGCCCCGAACCCGAAGCAATGAGGGACATTTTAGGGCGGTCGGGTTCGGGTAGGGCTCGGGCTCGGGCTCGGGCCGCCCGATCTTACCTCTGCTCCGGCGGGGCCAAGCGGGTGGCATCCGTTCGGTCCCGGACCTTCGTGCTGTTTGATTACCAAGTTTTTCTTCCCTTTGATCGCACACCGCGGCCCCCTGGTCCTCAAAGCGATTTCCATCTCTGGCGGGGACGTCGGCACGGCGCAGCTCCGGTTCGAAACCAATTTTTTGGGGTGTGATTTTTGTACATCATATAGCCACTGACACCAATACACAACCAGTGGCCAAAAAAAACTTTACCAGTGTAGGCAACTTAATAATAATAATACATTTTATTGATAAGCGCCTTTCAAGACACCCAAGGACACTTTACAATAACAAAAAACACAAAACAATACGGGTTGAGCAGCTGTCATTTTTTTGTGAGAGTTAATTTTTTTCCAGAACAACACTCACAAAATTAGATATAGGTCTACATGACTTCCAACATTGTGATGTGCACTCACAGCAGCAATACCAGTTTTCGGCCTCTCAATTCATGCAAATTCTTCTCAAGACACTGCTCATGGTACCACCTTTCGCACTGGGTCTCGTCAAAAGGGGGCCGGGGGGAGAGAACCCTAACATCGCAAGATTATATGTTCGGAAATTTCAATCAGGAATACTCTAAGTTGCTTTTAAAATTCAATTTTCTTCTTTTACTTGAACCAACCCAATTTCAATGATGCATGCAAAGCATCATGAAGACAATGTCGATGCAAGATAAATTGTGTGTTCTTCCATTGTAAAAATCACTCGTTTTGTCAGAGGACCTTTTCGAGGTGGTTTTGCCATTTAGAGCATGCCACAGTGCATGGCGAGAACAAATACGACAACATGACGGAATATCAGTGAACATTAAACTTAAAATTCACAGTGTGTAAACATGGGATTGAAATTTTATCTTGACATTTTATTTTCATCAGAGCAGTGAATAACACGAGATTTTTCGTTGTGGTACAAGTCATAAAAAATGACTTTCTAAAAGCTTTCAGAATTCATCCCTGGTATCAACACTTCCTTTTCATGAAGTAGTTTGAAACAAAATATATCTTTGGCATCATTTCTGGATGCCACAATTAAACATTTTTTGCATGGGTGATCATCATCCAATAAACCTGCTGTGGTCAGTATTTCTGACGATTGTCTTGTTCTCTTATTTTCCATCGCCACATAATGTTCTAAAATTGATGCACGGAATGTCTGGGGAAGGCCTTCATCAGTTCCACTGCCATCTGAAAAAAATAGCTTGTTTGTCTTGTGGGAGTGACAAAACTGTTTCGGGCGAACAATTTGAAAACACAATTTGTACAAGGCTGCATAAAGCCGGACGATCGCTTGGTTGTGCGTTGAAGTTTTGGACCCTGTGTTGTCAACCCGCGCCACTTTCGGCCTGCCTGGCTTGGAGGAGCTCCGGCGGGGACAAACTGGCGGCATCGCTTCTATACCGGCCCGTCGCGGGCGTATTCGACGAGGTTTATTAGTCCGTTGCTTGACACCCGCGCCCCTCCCGGCTTCCCGCAAGATCCCCCTTGATCAGAGCTGCATTGCGATCCGCTCGAAGCAGCCGCGCCCGGGCCGTGTTTTGCAGCGGCATTGTACGACATTTGGCGAGGATGGGCGTGAGCTTTTCACCCACTTCGCTTGCAACCCGGGCCACGTTCGACCGACGGGCGCGGCGAAACTCCGGCGAGTGGCATATTTTCGTTCACAGAATGTCGCGCGGGTGTGCGTCGAAGTTTTCTGCCCTTTGTGTTAGGGTCCATTGTTTGTCCACAGTGTCGACCCTCCCTTTTGATTTTGCGCCCGGGACCTAACCGACGCTGTCGCTTGGCCCCGCCAGAGCTGCGCCGTGCCTGGCGGGCCGGCAAAGGCGAGTGTTGCAAGCGAAGAGGTGGAAGACCTCGCGCACACCAACACGACCTGCCGGGACCAAAGCTGCTGCCCGCTCGGCTCCGCCAGAGATGCACCTCGCTTTGAGGGACAGGGGGCGCGGTGTGCAATCAAAGGGAAGAAAAACTTCGGAATCAAATCGCGCAAAGGTCCGGGACCGAACAGATGCCACCCGCTTGGCCCTGCCGGGGTTGCGCGGGGCAGGTAGGGCCGAGAGTGGTGTGTGTGACGAGCGAAGCGGAGGAACAGCTCACGCCCGCCCGTGAGAAATTTCGGACCGAGCCGTTTTTGCCCACGACGTTGCTCCGCTGCGGCGATCAGGCTGTTCCGACGAGGATGTTGGGGCGGAGCGCTGGGAGAACCGCGGGTGTTAAGCAAAGTGTTCGGCTTCGTGAGAGATGAAGAGAGGAACCACGCGCAGACACAAAAAGCACAGAAGGGTTTTATTGCCAGTAAGCGAGACAGGCCGAGGTGGTCACAACTGAAAGGTAGTCAAAATGATCAATTCGAGGAGTGCAGGAATCCTGGAGCGGTACGGCGTCGTCGACACGGCAGGAAGGATCTCTGACGAAGTGACAATGGGTGGCTCTTCAGGCTGGCTTTTATGCTGCAAGTGGCAGATGAGATAACGACTCGCAGGTGTGTCGGGGAGGCAGGTGCACTGATTAGAGAAGCGCCCATCCCACACTGAAAAAGGTAACAATAACTTATTGGGAGCGGCAAATTCCCCCACAGGAGAACAGAGAAATAGTGGTTTGATTTCATGGAGTTCGTGGCGCAATGCATGAGGCGTCTGACTACAAATCAGGTCATGCTCGGCCAAAGAGAGGGCGTCCACCAGGTTGAAAAAGAGATGAAGAGCAAACACTGTCAATACATAATAAAGTTTCTCTGTCCCAATATCCAAAAAAAAGCCCAGTCCAAAGTAGCAAAATTAAGAAAATCTTTTAAAAAAACGCTCACATGAGGCGGATTTTGAGCCTTGACTATGCAGTGATATTAATAATAATTGTAATAATAATCATGAAAAAGTGTGATGTGGCGTGGCATTCATTTATCTTTTGAATTGGTGCGTTTAGATTTTTGTTTTTTGCTTTTCCTTGTATTTGGGTGTAGGTTCAAGCACAGCTCATGTTCACACAACGCACATTTTATCTCATTATTTTTAGAGGGTCACATGAAATCATATGGAAGGCTGCAATGGCCAACTCTCACCAGCAGAGGCTATGGTAAAGTGCTGGCCGTGCATGGACAAATAGGGCTCTCGCATTTCAGAAAGCACAAGAGTGACACAACGTGGCATCAGCTCTGAGCAGCAAATATTGTCAATTTTTTCCGTCCCAAGAACCCCCCAAAAAAGTCAAAAGAGCCAAGATTTTTTAAAAACGCTCACATCAGAAGGATTTTGAGGCGTGTCAATGCAAAAAAAAGAAAAAAGAAAAAAGACAATTAAAAGTGTGATGGGGACATGACGTTTTTTGAATTCTAAATTGATATATTTCGATTTTTTTTGCTTTCACATGTATTTGGTTTGAGATTCGATTGCAGCTCATGTTCACAGGGCGGACATTTTATGTTGTTGCTTATTTTTAGAGGGTCATAAAAAATCCCATACTTGACTTCTTCGTTTACAGTTGACCGAATAGGGATGATTGTTTTATTTGGGAGCAGAGAGATGTTGACTTAAATTCGCGGAGTTTATGATGCCACGGATAACGTGTCTCAATACGATTCAGTATTCGTTCGCGGAACGTCGCGCGGCTGGAAGTCGACGTTTTCTGCCCTTTGCGTTCCAAACCATTGTGTGTCCACGGTGCCGCCCCTCCCTTTTTTTCTGTCTTTTTCAGTGTGGGCTGGGCACCTCTCGAATCAGTGCACCTGCCTCCCCTACACACGTGCGAGTCTTCATCTCATCTGCCACTTGCACCATAAAAGTCAGCGTGAACAGCCACCCGTTGCCAGTTCGTCAGCGATCCTTCCTACCGAGCGAGCTGCTGCCACGCCGTTACGCTCCAGCATTTCTGCACTCCTCAACGTGATCATTTTGACTAGCTTTCAGTTGTTTACACCTCGACCTGACCAACCTTGTGGCAATAAAACCCCTCTTCGTTTTTGGTGTCTGTGTGTGGTTCTTGTATTGATCTCTCACGAAACCTAACACTTTAATTCACATTCGACCCAAACTCCTCGTTTGGAGCGTCCCTCGCGCCGAAACGGTGCAGCATCGGCGGTGCCGTGGGCATAAACAACTCGGTACGACATTTCGCGCGGGTGGGCGTGAGATGTTCCTCCGCTTCACTGGTAACCCTGGATACTCTCCGCCGTACGGGTGCCGTGCCCCCCGAACCCGAAGCAATGAGGGACATTTTAGGGCGGTCGGGTTCGGGTAGGGCTCGGGCTCGGGCTCGGGCCGCCCGATCTTACCTCTGCTCCTGCGGGGCCAAGCGGGTGGCATCCGTTCGGTCCTGGACCTTCGTGCTGTTTGATTACCAAGTTTTTCTTCCCTTTGATCGCACACCGCGGCCCCCTGGTCCTCAAAGCGATTTCCATCTCTGGCGGGGACGTCGGCACGGCGCAGCTCCGGTTCGAAACGATTTTTGTACATCATATAGCCACTGACACCAATACACAACCAGTGGCCAAAAAAAACTTTACCAGTGTAGGCAACTTAATAATAATAATACATTTTATTGATAAGCGCCTTTCAAGACACCCAAGGACACTTTACAATAACAAAAAACACAAAACAATACGGGTTGAGCAGCTGTCATTTTTTTGTGAGAGTTAATTTTTTTCCAGAACAACACTCACAAAATTAGATATAGGTCTACATGACTTCCAACATTGTGATGTGCACTCACAGCAGCAATACCAGTTTTCGGCCTCTCAATTCATGCAAATTCTTCTCAAGACACTGCTCATGGTACCACCTTTCGCACTGGGTCTCGTCAAAAGGGGGTCGGGGGGAGAGAACCCTAACATCGCAAGATTATATGTTCGGAAATTTCAATCAGGAATACTCTAAGTTGCTTTTAAAATTCAATTTTCTTCTTTTACTTGAACCAACCCAATTTCAATGATGCATGCAAAGCATCATGAAGACAATGTCGATGCAAGATAAATTGTGTGTTCTTCCATTGTAAAAATCACTCGTTTTGTCAGAGGACCTTTTCGAGGTGGTTTTGCCATTTAGAGCATGCCACAGTGCATGGCGAGAAAAAATACGACAACATGACGGAATATCAGGGAACATTAAACTTAAAATTCACAGTGTGTAAACATGGGATTGAAATTTTATCTTGACATTTTATTTTCATCAGAGCAGTGAATAACACGAGATTTTTCGTTGTGGTACAAGTCATAAAAAATGACTTTCTAAAAGCTTTCAGAATTGATCCCTGGTATCAACAATTCCTTTTCATGAAGTAGTTTGAAACAAAATATATCTTTGGCATCATTTCTGGATGCCACAATTAAACATTTTTTGCATGGGTGATCATCATCCAATAAACCTGCTGTGGTCAGTATTTCTGACGATTGTCTTGTTCTCTTATTTTCCATCGCCACATAATGTTCTAAAATTGATGCACGGAATGTCTGGGGAAGGCCTTCATCAGTTCCAATCTTAATTTGATCACACAACTCATTCCTATGAAGATATGTTTAAACTCAGAAAACGTGCTCAGCTCGGGCTGAAAATGCATTTAAAGCAATAAAAACTCAAATTGAGTGTCACGCCTAAACCAAAGGACTTATGCACACACTTCAACATGTATTTAGTTCAGGATGTCCTCCTGAAGCCTAAATGAGCATTAATTTGACTACACAACTCATTCCTATGAAGATACATTCAAACTCACAAAACGTGCTCAGCTCGGGCTGAAAATGCATTTAAAGCAATAAAAACTCAAATTGAGTGTCACGCCTAAACCAAAGGACTTATGCACACACTTCAACATGTATTTTGTTCAGATGACCACCTGAAGCCTAAATGAGCATTAATTTGACCACACAACTCATTCCTATGAAGATACATTCAAAGTCAGAAAGCGCGCTCAAGCTCGGGCTGGAAATGCATTTAAAGCAATAAAAACTCAAATTGAGTGTCACGCCAAAACCAAAGGACATATGCACACACTTGAACATGTATTTAGTTCAGGAGGTCATCCTGAAGCCTAAATGAGCATTAATTTGACCACACAACTCATTCCTATGAAGATACATTCAAAGTCAGAAAGCGCGCTCAAGCTCGGGCTGGAAATGCATTTAAAGCAATAAAAACTCAAATTGAGTGTCACGCCTAAACCAAAGGACTTATGCACACACTTCAACATGTATTTTGTTCAGATGACCACCTGAAGCCTAAATGAGCATTAATTTGACCACACAACTCATTCCTATGAAGATACATTCAAACTCACAAAACGTGCTCAGCTCGGGCTGAAAATGCATTTAAAGCAATAAAAACTCAAATTGAGTGTCACGCCTAAAACCAAAGGACTTATGCACACACTTCAACATGTATTTTGTTCAGGATGACCTCCTGAAGCCTATATGAGCATTAATTTGACCACACAACTCATTCCTATGAAGATACATTCAAAGTCAGAAAGCGCGCTCAAACTCGGGCTGGAAGTGCATTTAAAGCAATAAAAATTAAAATTGAGTGTCACGCCTAAACCAAAGGACTTATGCACACACTTCAACATGTATTTAGTTCAGAATGTCCTCCTGAAGCCTAAATGAGCATTAATTTGACCACACAACTCATTCCTATGAAGATACATTCAAACTCACAAAACGTGCTCAGCTCGGGCTGAAAATGCATTTAAAGCAATAAAAACTCAAATTGAGTGTCACGCCTAAAACCAAAGGACTTATGCACACACTTCAACATGTATTTAGTTCAGGATGTCTTCCTGAAGCCTAAATGAGCAGTAATTTGACTACACAACTCATTCCTATGAAGATACATTCAAAGTCAGAAAGCGCGCTCAGCTCAGGCTGAAAATGCATTTAAAGCAATAAAAACTCAAATTGAGTGTCACACCTAAACCAAAGGACTTATGCACACACTTCAACATGTATTTTATTCAGGATGACCTCCTGAAGCCTATATGAGCATTAATTTGATCACACAACTCATTCCTATGAAGATACATTCAAACTCACAAAACGTGCTCAGCTCGGGCTGAAAATGCATTTAGAGCAATAAAAACTCAAATTGAGTGTCACGCCTAAACCAAAGGACTTATGCACACACTTCAACATGTATTTTGTTCAGGATGGCCTCCTGAAGCCTAAATGAGCATTAATTTGACTACACAACTCATTCCTATGAAGATACATTCAAAGTCAGAAAGCGTGCTCAGCTCGGGCTGAAAATGCATTTAAAGCAATAAAAACTGAAATTGAGTGTCACACCTAAACCAAAGGACTTATGCACACACTTCAACATGTATTTTGTTCAGGATGACCTCCTGAAGCCTATAGGAGCATTAATTTGACCACACAACTCATTCCTATGAAGATACATTCAAATTCACAAAACGAGCTCAGCTCGGGCTGAAAATGCATTTAAAGCAATAAAAACTCAAATTGAGTGTCACGCCTAAACCAAAGGACTTATGCACACACTTCAACATGTATTTTGTTCAGGATGGCCTCCTGAAGCCTAAATGAGCATTAATTTGACTACACAACTCATTCCTATGAAGATACATTCAAAGTCAGAAAGCGTGCTCAGCTCAGGCTGAAAATGCATTTAAAGCAATAAAAACTCAAATTGAGTGTCACACCTAAACCAAAGGACTTATGCACACACTTCAACATGTATTTTATTCAGGATGACCTCCTGAAGCCTATATGAGCATTACTTTGATCACACAACTCATTCCTATGAAGATACAATCAAACTCACAAAACGTGCTCAGCTCGGGCTGAAAATGCATTTAGAGCAATAAAAACTCAAATTGAGTGTCACGCCTAAACCGAAGGACTTATGCACACACTTCAACATGTATTTTGTTCAGGATGGCCTCCTGAAGCCTAAATGAGCATTAATTTGACTACATAACTCATTCCTATGAAGATACATTCAAAGTCAGAAAGCGTGCTCAGCTCGGGCTGAAAATGCATTTAAAGCAATAAAAACTCAAATTGAGTGTCTTACCTAAACCAAAGGACTTATGCACACACTTCAACATGTATTTTGTTCAGGATGACCTCCTGAAGCCTATAGGAGCATTAATTTGACCACACAACTCATTCCTATGAAGATACATTCAAATTCACAAAACGAGCTCAGCTCGGGCTGAAAATGCATTTAAAGCAATAAAAACTCAAATTGAGTGTCACGCCTAAACCAAAGGACTTATGCACACACTTCAACATGTATTTTGTTCAGGATGGCCTCCTGAAGCCTAAATGAGCATTAATTTGACTACACAACTCATTCCTATGAAGATACATTCAAAGTCAGAAAGCGCGCTCAAGCTCGGGCTGAAAATGCATTTAAAGCAATAAAAACTCAAATTGAGTGTCCCACCTAAACCAAAGGACTTATGCACACACTTCAACATGTATTTTGTTCAGGATGACCTCCTGAAGCCTATATGAGCATTCATTTGACCACACAACTCATTCCTATGAAGATACATTCAAACTCACAAAACGTGCTCAGCTCGGGCTGAAAATGCATTTAAAGCAATACAAACTCAAATTGAGTGTCACGCCTAAACCAAAGGACTTATGCACACACTTCAACATGTATTTTGTTCAGGATGGCCTCCTGAAGCCTAAATGAGCATTAATTTGACCACACAACTCATTCCTATGAAGATACATTCAAAATCACAAAACGTGCTCAGCTCGGGCTGAAAATGCATTTAAAGCAATAAAAACTCAAATTGAGTGTCATGCCTAAACCAAAGGACTTATGCACACACTTCAACATGTATTTTGTTCAGGATGACCTCCTGAAGCCTAAACGAGCATTAATTTGACCACACAACTCATTCCTATGAAGATACATTCAAACTCACAAAAAGTGCTCAGCTCGGGCTGAAAATGCATTTAAAGCAATAAAAACTCAAACTGAGTGTCACGCCTAAACCAAAAGACTTATGCACACTCTTCAACATGTATTTTGTTCAGGATGACCACCTGAAGCCTAAATGAGCATTAATTTGACCACACAACTCATTCCTATGAAGATACATTCAAACTCACAAAAGGTGCTCAGCTCGGGCTGAAAAAATGCATTTAGAGCAATAAAAACTCAAATTGAGTGTTACGCCTAAACCAAAGGACTTATGCACACACTTAAACATGTATTTTGTTCAGGATGGCCTCCTGAAGCCTAAATGAGCATTAATTTGACTACACAACTCATTCCTATGAAGATACATTCAAAGTCAGAAAGCGCGCTCAGCTCGGGCTGAAAATGCATTTAAAGCAATAAAAACTCAAATTGAGTGTCACACCTAAACCAAAGGACTTATGCACACACTTCAACATGTATTTTGTTCAGGATGACCTCCTGAAGCCTATATGAGCATTAATTTCACCACACAACTCATTCCTATTAAGATACATTCAAACTCACAAAACGTGCTCAGCTCGGGCTGAAAATGCATTTAAAGCAATAAAAACTCAAATTGAGTGTCACACCTAAACCAAAGGACTTATGCACACACTTCAACATGTATTTTGTTCAGGATGACCTCCTAAAGCCTATATGAGCATTAATTTGACCACACAACTCATTCCTATGAAGATACATTCAAAGTCAGAAAGGGCGCTCAAACTCGGGCTGGAAGTGCATTTAAAGCAATAAAAATTAAAATTGAGTGTCACGCCTAAACCAAAGGACTTATGCACACACTTCAACATGTATTTAGTTCAGGATGGCATCCTGAAGCCTAAATGAGCAGTAATTTGACTACACAACTCATTCCTATGAAGATACATTCATTCATTCATTCATTTTCCGAACCGCTTAATCCTCACTAGGGTCGCGGGGGGTGCTGGAGCCTATCCCAGCCGTCTCCGGGCAGTAGGCGGGGGACACCCTGAATCAGTTGCCAGCCAATTGCAGGGCACACAGAGACGAACAACCATCCACGCTCACACTCACAGCTAGGGACAATTTAGAGCGTCCAATCCGCCTGCTATGCATGTTTTTGGAATGTGGGAGGAAACCGGAGCACCCGGAGAAAACCCACGCAGGCCCGGGGAGAACATGCAAACTCCACACAGGGAGGCCGGAGCTGGAATCGAATCCGGTACCTCCGCACTGTGAAGCCGATGTGCTATCCACTGGACTACCGGGCCCCTGAAGATACATTAAAACTCAAAAAACGTGCTCAGCTCGGGCTGAAAATGCATTTAAAGCAAAAAAAAAACTCAAATTGAGTATCACGCCTAAACCAAAGGACTTATGCACACACTTCAACATGTATTTAGTTCAGGATGTCCTCCTGAAGCCTAAATGAGCATTCATTTGACCACACAACTCATTCCTATGAAGATACACTCAAACTCAGAAAACGTGCTCAGCTCGGCCTGAAAATGCATTTAAAGCAATAAAAACTCAAATTGAGTGTCACGCCTAAACCATAGGACTTATGCACACACTTCAACATGTATTTAGTTCAGGAGGTCATCCTGAAGCCTAAATGAGAAGTAATTTGACTACACAACTCATTCCTATGAAGATACATTCAAACTCAAAAAACGTGCTCAGCTCGGGAAGAAAATGCATTTAAAGCAAAAAAACCTCAAATTGAGTGTCACGCCTAAACCAAAGGACTTATGCACACACTTGAACATGTATTTAGTTCAGGAGGTCATCCTGAAGCCTAAATGAGCATTAATTTGACCACACAACTCATTCCTATGAAGATACATTCAAACTCACAAAACGTGCTCAGCTCGGCCTGAAAATGCATTTAAAGCAATAAAAACACAAATTGAGTGTCACGCCCAAACCAAAGGACTTATGCACACACTTAAACATGTATTTTGTTCAGGATGACATCCTGAAGCCGAAATGAGCATTAATTTGACCACACAACTCATTCCTATGAAGATACATTCAAACTCACAAAACGTGCTCAGCTCGGCCTGAAAATGCATTTAAAATAATAAAAACTCAAATTGAGTGTCACACCCAAACCAAAGGACTTATGCACACACTTCAACATGTACTTAGTTCAGGATGTCCTCCTGAAGCTTAAATGAGCATTAATTTGACCACACAACTCATTCCTATGAAGATACATTCAAACTCAGAAAACGTGCTCCGCTCGGGCTGAAAATGCATTTAAAGCAATAAAAACTCAAATTGAGTGTCACACCTAAACCAAAGGACTTATGCACACACTTCAACATGTATTTTGTTCAGGATGACCTCCTGAAAGCCTAAATGAGCATTAAGTTGACCACACAACTCATTCCTATGAAGATACATTCAAACTCACAAAACGTGCTCAGCTCGGTGCTGAAAATGCATTTAAAGCAATAAAAACTCAAATTGAGTGTCACGCCTAAAACCAAAGGACTTATGCATACACTTCAACATGTATTTAGTTCAGGATGTCCTCCTGAAGCCTAAATGAGCATTAATTTGACCACACAACTCATTCCTATGAAGATACTTTCAAACTCAGAAAACGTGCTCAGCTCGGCCTAAAATGCATTTAACGCAAAAAAACCTCAAATTGAGTGTCACGCCTAAACCAAAGGACTGATGCACACACTTCAACATGTATTTTGTTCAGTATGACCACCTGAAGCCGAAATGAGCATTAATTTGACCACAAAACTCATTCCTATGAAGATACATTCAAACTCACAAAACGTGCTCAGCTCGGGCTGAAAATGCATTTAAAGCAATAAAAACTCAAATTGAGTGTCACGCCCAAACCAAAGGACTTATGCACACACTTCAACATGTACTTAGTTCAGGATGTCCTCCTGAAGCCTAAATGAGCATTAATTTGATCACACAACTCATGCCTATGAAGATACATTCAAACTCACAAAACGTGCTCAGCTCGGGCTGAAAATGCATTTAAAGCAATAAAAACTCAAATTGAGTGTCACGCCTAAAACCAAAGGACTTAAGCACACACTTCAACATGTATTTAGTTCAGGATATCCTCCTGAAGCCTAAATGAGCAGTAATTTGACTACACAACTCATTCCTATGAAGATACATTCAAAGTCAGAAAGCGCGCTCAGCTCAGAATGAAAATGCATTTAAAGCAATAAAAACTCAAATTGAGTGTCACACCTAAACCAAAAGACTTATGCACACACTTCAACATGTATTTAGTTCAGGATGTCATCCTGAAGCCTAAATGAGCATTAATTTGACTACACAACTCATTCCTATGAAGATACATTCAAAGTCAGAAAATGCGCTCAGCTCGGGCTGAAAATGCATTTAAAGCAATAAAAACTCAAATTGAGTGTCTCACCTAAACCAAAGGACTAATGCACATTCAACATGTATTTAGTTCAGGATGTCCCCCTGAAGCCTAAATGAGCATTAATTTGACCACACAACTCATTCCTATGAAGATACATTCAAAGTCAGAAAGCGCGCTCAAACTCGGGCTGGAAGTGCATTTAAAGCAATAAAAACTCAAACGGAGTGTCACGCCTAAACCAAAAGACTTATGCACACACTTCAACATGTATTTTGTTCAGATGACCACCTGAAGCCTAAATGAGCATTAATTTGACCACACAACTCATTCCTATGAAGATACATTCAAACTCACAAAAGGTGCTCAGCTCGGGCTGAAAATGCATTTAGAGCAATAAAAACTCAAATTGAGTGTCACGCCTAAACCAAAGGACTTATGCACACACTTGAACATGTATTTTGTTCAGGATGGCCTCCTGAAGCCTAAATGAGCATTAATTTGACTATACAACTCATTCCTATGAAGATACATTCAAAGTCAGAAAGCGCGCTCAGCTAGGGCTGAAAATGCATTTAAAGCAATAAAAACTCAAATTGAGTGTCACACCTAAACCAAAGGACTTATGCGCACACTTCAACATGTATTTTGTTCAGGATGACCTCCTGAAGCCTATATGAGCATTAATTTGACCACACAACTCATTCCTATGAAAATACATTCAAACTCACAAAACGAGCTCAGCTCGGAATGAAAATGCATTAAAGCAATAAAAACTCAAATTGAGTGTCACGCCTAAATCAAAGGACTTATGCACACACTTCAACATGTATTTAGTTCAGGATGTCCTCCGGAAGCCTAAATGAGCAGTAATTTGACTACACAACTCATTTCTATGAAGATACATTCAAACTCAAAAAAACGTGCTCAGCTCGGCAGAAAATGCATTTAAAGCAATAAAAACTCAAATTGAGTGTCACGCCTAAACCAAAAGACTTATGCACACACTTCAACATGTATTTTGTTCAGGATGACCACCTGAAGCCGAAATTAGCATTAATTTGACCACACAACTCATTCCTATGAAGATACATTCAAACTCACAAAACATGCTCAGCTCGGCCTGAAAATGCATTTAAAGCAATAAAAACACAAATTGAGTGTCACGCCCAAACCAAAGGACTTATGCACACACTTAAACATGTATTTTGTTCAGGATGACATCCTGAAGCCGAAATGAGCATTAATCTGACCACACAACTCATTCCTATGAAGATACATTCAAACTCACAAAACGTGCTCAGCTCGGCCTGAAAATGCATTTAAAGCAATAAAAACTCAAATTGAGTGTCACGCCCAAACCAAAGGACTTATGCACACACTTCAACATGTACTTAGTTCAGGATGTCCTCCTGAAGCCTAAATGAGCATTAATTTGATCACACAACTCATGCCTATGAAGATACATTCAAACTCACAAAACGTGCTCAGCTCGGGCTGAAAATGCATTGAAAGCAATAAAAACTCAAATTGAGTGTCACGCCTAAAACCAAAGGATTTATGCACACACTTCAACATGTATTTAGTTCAGGATATCCTCCTGAAGCCTAAATGAGCAGTAATTTGACTACACAACTCATTCCTATGAAGATACATTCAAAGTCAGAAAGCGCGCTCAGCTCAGGCTGAAAATGCATTTAAAGCATTAAAAACTCAAATTGAGTGTCACACCTAAACCAAAGGACTTATGCACACACTTCAACATGTATTTTGTTCAGGATGACCTCCTGAAGCCTATATGAGCATTAATTTGATCACACAACTCATTCCTATGAAGATACATTCAAACTCACAAAACCTGCTCAGCTCGGGCTGAAAATGCATTTAAAGCAATAAACTCAAACTGAGTGTCACGCGTAAACCAAAAGACTTATGCACACTCTTCAACATGTATTTTGTTCAGGATGACCACCTGAAGCCTAAATGAGCATTAATTTGACCACACAACTCATTCCTATGAAGATACATTCAAACTCACAAAAGGTGCTCAGCTCGGGCTGAAAATGCATTTAAAGCAATAAAAACTCAAATTGAGTGTCAGACCTAAAACAAAGGACTTATGCACACACTTCAACATGTATTTTGTTCAGGATGACCTCCTGAAGCCTATAGGAGCATTAATTTGACCACACAACTCATTCCTATTAAGATACATTCAAACTCACAAAATGAGCTCAGCTCCGGCTGAAAATGCATTAAAGCAATAAAAACTCAAATTGAGTGTCAAGCCTAAACCAAAGGACTTATGCACACACTTCAACATGTATTTTGTTCAGGATGACATCCTGAAGCCTAAATGAGCATTAATTTGACAACACAACTCATTCCTATGAAGATACATTCAAAATCAGAAAGCGCGCTCAAGCTCGGGCTGGAAATGCATTTAAAGGAATAAAAATTAAAATTGAGTGTCACGCCTAAACCAAAGGACCTATGTACACACTTCAACATGTATTTACTTCAGAATGTCCTCCTGAAGCCTAAATGAGCAGTAATTTGACTACACAACTCATTCCTATGAAGATACATTCAAACTCACAAAACGTGCTCAGCTCGGGCTGAAAATGCATTTAAAGCAATAAAAACTCAAATTGAGTGTCACGCCTAAAACCAAAGGACTTATGCACACACTTCAACATGTATTTAGTTCAGGATGTCCTCCTGAAGCCTAAATGAGCAGTAATTTGACTACACAACTCATTCCTATGAAGATACATTCAAAGTCACAAAAGGTTCTCAGCTCGGGCTGAAAATGCATTTAGAGCAATAAAAACTCAAACTGAGTGTCACGCCTAAACCAAAGGACTTATGCACACACTTCATGTATTTTGTTCAGGATGGCCTCCTGAAGCCTAAATGAGCATTAATTTGACTACACAACTCATTCCTATGAAGATACATTCAAAGTCAGAAAGCGCGCTCAGCTCGGGCTGAAAATGCATTTAAAGCAATAAAAACTCAAATTGAGTGTCACACCTAAACCAAAGGACTTATGCACACACTTCAACATGTATTTTGTTCAGGATGACCTCCTGAAGCCTATATGAGCATTAATTTGACCACACAACTCATTCCTATGAAGATACATTCAAAGTCAGAAAGGGCGCTCAAACTCGGGCTGGAAGTGCATTTAAAGCAATAAAAATTAAAATTGAGTGTCACGCCTAAACCAAAGGACTTATGCACACACTTCAACATGTATTTAGTTCAGAATGTCCTCCTGAAGCCTAAATGCACATTAATTTGACCACACAACTCATTCCTATGAAGATACATTCAAAGTCAGAAAGCACGCTCAGCTCAGGCTGAAAATGCTTTTAAAGCAATAAAAACTCAAATTGAGAGTCACGCCTAAACCAAAAGACGTATGCACACTCTTAGACATGTATTTTGTTCAGGATGACCACCTGAAGCCTAAATGAGCATTAATTTGACCACACAACTCATTCCTATTAAGATACATTCAAACTCACAAAACGAGCTCAGCTCGGGCTGAAAATGCATTAAAGCAATAAAAACTCAAATTGAGTGTCAAGCCTAAACCAAAGGACTTATGCACACACTTCAACATGTATTTTGTTCAGGATGACATCCTGAAGCCTAAATGAGCATTAATTTGACAACACAACTCATTCCTATGAAGATACATTCAAAGTCAGAAAGCGCGCTCAAGCTCGGGCTGGAAATGCATTTAAAGGAATAAAAATTAAAATTGAGTGTCACGCCTAAACCAAAGGACCTATGTACACACTTCAACATGTATTTACTTCAGAATGTCCTCCTGAAGCCTAAATGAGCAGTAATTTGACTACACAACTCATTCCTATGAAGATACATTCAAACTCACAAAACGTGCTCAGCTCGGGCTGAAAATGCATTTAAAGCAATAAAAACTCAAATTGAGTGTCACGCCTAAAACCAAAGGACTTATGCACACACTTCAACATGTATTTAGTTCAGGATGTCCTCCTGAAGCCTAAATGAGCAGTAATTTGACTACACAACTCATTCCTATGAAGATACATTCAAAGTCACAAAAGGTTCTCAGCTCGGGCTGAAAATGCATTTAGAGCAATAAAAACTCAAACTGAGTGTCACGCCTAAACCAAAGGACTTATGCACACACTTCATGTATTTTGTTCAGGATGGCCTCCTGAAGCCTAAATGAGCATTAATTTGACTACACAACTCATTCCTATGAAGATACATTCAAAGTCAGAAAGCACGCTCAGCTCAGGCTGAAAATGCTTTTAAAGCAATAAAAACTCAAATTGAGTGTCACGCCTAAACCAAAGGACTAATGCACACACTTCAACATGTATTTTGTTCAGGATGGCCTCCTGAAGCCTAAATGAGCATTAATTTGACTACACAACTCATTCCTATGAAGATACATTCAAAGTCAGAAAGCGCGCTCAAGCTCGGGCTGAAAATGCATTTAAAGCAATAAAAACTCAAATTGAGTGTCACGCCTAAACCAAAGGACTTATGCACACACTTCAACATGTATTTTGTTCAGGAGGACCTCCTGAAGCCTAAATGAGCATTAATTTGACCACACAACTCATTCCTATGAAGATACATTCAAACTCACAAAACGTGCTCAGCTCGGGCTGAAAATGCATTTAAAGCAATAAAAACTCAAATTGAGTGTCACGCCTAAACCAAAGGACTTATGCACACACTTCAACATGTATTTTGTTCAGGATGGCCTCCTGAAAGCCTAAATGAGCATTAATTTGACCACACAACTCATTCCTATGAAGATACATTCAAACTCAGAAAACGTGCTCAGCTCGGCCTGAAAATGCATTTAAAGCAATAAAAACTCAAATTGAGTGTCACGCCTAAACCAAAGGACTTATGCACACACTTCATGTATTTAGTTCAGGATGTCCTCCGGAAGCCTAAATGAGCAGTAATTTGACTACACAACTCATTCCTATGAAGATACATTCAAACTCAAAAAACGTGCTCAGCTCGGGCTGAAAATGCATTTAAAGCAATAAAAACTCAAATTGAGTGTCACACCTAAACCAAAGGACTTATGCACACACTTCAACATGTATTTTGTTCAGGATTACATCCTGAAGCCGAAAAGAGCATTAATTTGACCACACAACTCATTCCTATGAATATACATTCAAACTCACAAAACGAGCTCAGCTCGGGCTGAAAATGCATTAAAGCAATAAAAACTCAAATTGAGTGTCACGCCTAAACCAAAGGACTTATTCACACACTTCATGTATTTAGTTCAGGATGTCCTCCGGAAGCCTAAATGAGCAGTAATTTGACTACACAACTCATTCCTATGAAGATAAATTCAAACTCAAAAAACGTGCTCAGCTCGGGCTGAAAATGCATTTAAAGCAATAAAAACTCAAATTGAGTGTCACACCTAAACCAAAGGACTTATGCACACACTTCAACATGTATTTTGTTCAGGATGACATCCTGAAGCCGAAAAGAGCATTAATTTGACCACACAACTCATTCCTATGAAGATACATTCAAACTCACAAAACGTGCTCAGCTCGGGCTGAAAATGCATTTAAAGCAATAAAAACTCAAATTGAGTGTCACGCCTAAACCAAAGGACTGATGCATACACTTCAACATGTATTTTGTTCAGGATGACCACCTGAAGCCTATATGAGCATTAATTTGACCACACAACTCATTCCTATGAAGATACATTCAAACTCACAAAACGTGGTCAGCTCGGGCTGAAAATGCATTTAAAGCAATAAAAACTCAAATTGAGTGTCACGCCCAAACCAAAGGACTTATGCACACACTTAAACATGTATTTTGTTCAGGATGACATCCTGAAGCCGAAAAGAGCATTAATTTGACCACACAACTCATTCCTATGAAGATACATTCAAACTCACAAAACGAGCTCAGCTCGGGCTGAAAATGCATTAAAGCAATAAAAACTCAAATTGAGTGTCACGCCTAAACCAAAGGACTTATGCACACACTTCATGTATTTAGTTCAGGATGTCCTCCGGAAGCCTAAATGAGCAGTAATTTGACTACACAACTCATTCCTATGAAGATACATTCAAACTCAAAAAACGTGCTCAGCTCGGGCTGAAAATGCATTTAAAGCAATAAAAACTCAAATTGAGTGTCACACCTAAACCAAAGGACTTATGCACACACTTCAACATGTATTTTGTTCAGGATGACCTCCTGAAGCCTATATGAGCATTAATTTCACCACACAACTCATTCCTATTAAGATACATTCAAACTCACAAAACGTGCTCAGCTCGGGCTGAAAATGCATTTAAAGCAATAAAAACTCAAATTGAGTGTCACGCCTAAACCAAAGGACTTATGCACACACTTCAACATGTATTTAGTTCAGGATGTCCTCCTGAAGCCTAAATGAGCAGTAATTTGACTACACAACTCATTCCTATGAAGATACATTCAAACTCAAAAAACGTGCTCAACTCGGGCTGAAAATGCATTTAAAGCAAAAAAAACTCAAATTGAGTGTCACGCCTAAACCAAAGGATTTATGCACACACTTCAACATGTATTTTGTTCAGGATGGGCTCCTGAAGCCTAAATGAGCATTAATTTGACTACACAACTCATTCCTATGAAGATACATTCAAAGTCAGAAAGCGCGCTCAAGCTCGGGCTGAAAATGCATTTAAAGCAATAAAAACTCAAATTGAGTGTCACACCTAAACCAAAGGACTTATGCACACACTTCAACATGTATTTTGTTCAGGATGACCTCCTGAAGCCTATATGAGCATTAATTTGACCACACAACTCATTCCTATGAAGATACATTCAAACTCACAAAACGTGCTCAGCTCGGCCTGAAAATGCATTTAAAGCAATAAAAACTCAAATTGAGTGTCACGCCTAAACCAAAGGACTTATGCACACACTTCAACATGTATTTAGTTCAGAATGTCCTCCTGAAGCCTAAATGAGCATTAATTTGACCACACAACTCATACCTATGAAGATACCATCAAACTCACAAAACGTGCTCAGCTCGGGCTGAAAATGCATTTAAAGCAATAAAAACTCAAACTGAGTGTCACGCCTAAACCAAAAGACTTATGCATACTCTTCAACATGTATTTTGTTCAGGATGACCACCTGAAGCCTAAATGAGCATTAATTTGACCACACAACTCATTCCTATGAAGATACATTCAAACTCACAAAACGTGCTCAGCTCGGGCTGAAAATGCATTTAAAGCAAAAACAACTCAAATTGAGTGTCACGCCTAAACCAAAGGACTTATGCACGCACTTCAACATGTATTTAGTTCAGGATGTCCTCCTGAAGCCTAAATGAGCAGTAATTTGACTACACAACTCATTCCTATGAAGATACATTCAAACTCAAAAAACGTGCTCAACTCGGGCAGAAAATATATTTAAAGCAATAAAAACTCAAATTGAGTGTCACGCCTAAACCAAAGGACATATGCACACACTTGAACATGTATTTAGTTCAGGAGGTCATCCTGAAGCCTAAATGAGCATTAATTTGACCACACAACTCATTCCTATGAAGATACATTCAAACTCACAAAAAGTGCTCAGCTCGGGCTGAAAATGCATTTAAAGCAATAAAAACTCAAATTGAGTGTCACGCCTAAACCAAAGGACTTATGCACACACTTCAACATGTATTTTGTTCAGGATGGCCTCCTGAAGCCTAAATGAGCATTAATTTGACTACACAACTCATTCCTATGAAGATACATTCAAAGTCAGAAAGCGCGCTCAAGCTCGGGCTGAAAATGCATTTAAAGCAATAAAAACTCAAATTGAGTGTCACGCCTAAACCAAAGGACATATGCACACACTTGAACATGTATTTAGTTCAGGATGTCCTCCTGAAGCCTAAATGAGCAGTAATTTGACTACACAACTCATTCCTATGAAGATACATTCAAACTCAAAAAACGTGCTCAACTCGGGCTGAAAATGCATTTAAAGCAAAAAAAACTCAAATTGAGTGTCACGCCTAAACCAAAGGATTTATGCACACACTTCAACATGTATTTTGTTCAGGATGGGCTCCTGAAGCCTAAATGAGCATTAATTTGACTACACAACTCATTCCTATGAAGATACATTCAAAGTCAGAAAGCGCGCTCAAGCTCGGGCTGAAAATGCATTTAAAGCAATAAAAACTCAAATTGAGTGTCACACCTAAACCAAAGGACTTATGCACACACTTCAACATGTATTTTGTTCAGGATGACCTCCTGAAGCCTATATGAGCATTAATTTGACCACACAACTCATTCCTATGAAGATACATTCAAACTCACAAAACGTGCTCAGCTCGGCCTGAAAATGCATTTAAAGCAATAAAAACTCAAATTGAGTGTCACGCCTAAACCAAAGGACTTATGCACACACTTCAACATGTATTTAGTTCAGAATGTCCTCCTGAAGCCTAAATGAGCATTAATTTGACCACACAACTCATACCTATGAAGATACCATCAAACTCACAAAACGTGCTCAGCTCGGGCTGAAAATGCATTTAAAGCAATAAAAACTCAAACTGAGTGTCACGCCTAAACCAAAAGACTTATGCATACTCTTCAACATGTATTTTGTTCAGGATGACCACCTGAAGCCTAAATGAGCATTAATTTGACCACACAACTCATTCCTATGAAGATACATTCAAACTCACAAAACGTGCTCAGCTCGGGCTGAAAATGCATTTAAAGCAAAAACAACTCAAATTGAGTGTCACGCCTAAACCAAAGGACTTATGCACGCACTTCAACATGTATTTAGTTCAGGATGTCCTCCTGAAGCCTAAATGAGCAGTAATTTGACTACACAACTCATTCCTATGAAGATACATTCAAACTCAAAAAACGTGCTCAACTCGGGCAGAAAATATATTTAAAGCAATAAAAACTCAAATTGAGTGTCACGCCTAAACCAAAGGACATATGCACACACTTGAACATGTATTTAGTTCAGGAGGTCATCCTGAAGCCTAAATGAGCATTAATTTGACCACACAACTCATTCCTATGAAGATACATTCAAACTCACAAAAAGTGCTCAGCTCGGGCTGAAAATGCATTTAAAGCAATAAAAACTCAAATTGAGTGTCACGCCTAAACCAAAGGACTTATGCACACACTTCAACATGTATTTTGTTCAGGATGGCCTCCTGAAGCCTAAATGAGCATTAATTTGACTACACAACTCATTCCTATGAAGATACATTCAAAGTCAGAAAGCGCGCTCAAGCTCGGGCTGAAAATGCATTTAAAGCAATAAAAACTCAAATTGAGTGTCACACCTAAACCAAAGGACTTATGCACGCACTTCAACATGTATTTAGTTCAGGATGTCCTCCTGAAGCCTAAATGAGCAGTAATTTGACTACACAACTCATTCCTATGAAGATACATTCAAACTCAAAAAACGTGCTCAACTCGGGCAGAAAATGCATTTAAAGCAATAAAAACTCAAATTGAGTGTCACACCTAAACCAAAGGACTTATGCACACGCTTCAACATGTATTTTGTTCAGGATGACCTCCTGAAGCCTATATGAGCATTAATTTGACCACACAACTCATTCCTATGAAGATACATTCAAACTCACAAAACGTGCTCAGCTCGGCCTGAAAATGCATTTACAGCAATAAAAACTCAAATTGAGTGTCACGCCTAAACCAAAGGACTTATGCACACACTTCAACATGCATTTTGTTCAGGATGGCCTCCTGAAGCCTAAATGAGCATTAATTTGACCACACAACTCATTCCTATGAAGATACATTCAAAGTCAGAAAGCGCGCTCAAGCTCGGGCTGAAAATGCATTTAAAGATATAAAAATTCAAATTGAGTGTCACACCTAAACCAAAGGACTTATGCACACTCTTCAACATGTATTTTGTTCAGGATGACCACCTGAAGCCTAAATGAGCATTAATTTGACCACACAACTCATTCCTATGAAGATACATTCAAACTCACAAAACGTGCTCAGCTCGGGCTGAAAATGCATTTAAAGCAAAAACAACTCAAATTGAGTGTCACGCCTAAACCAAAGGACTTATGCACACACTTCAACATGTATTTTGTTCAGGATTACATCCTGAAGCCTAAATGAGCAGTAATTTGACTACACAAGTCATTCCTATGAAGATACATTCAAACTCAAAAAACGTGCTCAACTCGGGCAGAAAATGCATTTAAAGCAAAAAAAACTCTAATTGAGTGTCACGCCTAAACCAAAGGACTTATGCACACACTTCAACATGTATTTTGTTCAGGATGGGCTCCTGAAGCCTAAATGAGCATTAATTTGACTACACAACTCATTCCTATGAAGATACATTCAAAGTCAGAAAGCGCGCTCAAGCTCGGGCTGAAAATGCATTTAAAGCAATAAAAACTCAAATTGAGTGTCACACCTAAACCAAAGGACTTATGCGCACACTTCAACATGTATTTTGTTCAGGATGACCTCCTGAAGCCTATATGAGCATTAATTTG
The DNA here is from genome assembly GCF_054856545.1 of Hippocampus guttulatus. Classification (NCBI taxonomy): domain Eukaryota; kingdom Metazoa; phylum Chordata; class Actinopteri; order Syngnathiformes; family Syngnathidae; genus Hippocampus; species Hippocampus guttulatus. The sequence continues at coordinate 12,515,137 of NC_141278.1, forward strand.
ACCACACAACTCATTCCTATGAAAATACATTCAAACTCACAAAACGAGCTCAGCTCGGGCTGAAAATGCATTAAAGCAATAAAAACTCAAATTGAGTTTCACGCCTAAACCAAAGGACTAATGCACACACTTCAACATGTATTTAGTTCAGGATGTCCTCCGGAAGCCTAAATGAGCAGTAATTTGACTACAAAACTCATTTCTATGAAGATACTTTCAAACTCAAAAAACGAGCTCAGCTCGGCAGAAAATGCATTTAAAGCAATAAAAACTCAAATTGAGTGTCACGCCTAAACCAAAGGACTGATGCATACACTTCAACATGTATTTTGTTCAGGATGGCCTCCTGAAGCCTATATGAGCATTAATTTGACCACACAACTCATTCCTATGAAGATACATTCAAACTCACAAAACGTGCTCAGCTCGGGCTGAAAATGCATTTAAAGCAATAAAAACTCAAATTGAGTGTCACGCCTAAACCAAAGGACTTATGCACACACTTCAACATGTATTTTGTTCAGGAGGACCTCCTGAAGCCTAAATGAGCAATAATTTGACCACACAACTCATTCCTATGAAGGTACATTCAAACTCAGAAAACGTGCTCAGCTCGGCCTGAAAATGCATTTAAAGCAATAAAAACTCAAATTGAGTGTCACGCCTAAACCAAAGGACTTATGCACACACTTCAACCTGTATTTTTTTCAGGATGACCCCCTGTAGCCTAAATGAGCATTAATTTGACTACACAGCTCATTCCTATGAAGATACATTCAAAGTCAGAAAGCGCGCTCAGCTCGGGCTGAAAATGCATTTAAAGCAATAAAAACTCAAATTGAGTGTCACACCTAAACCAAAGGACTTATGCACACACTTTAACATGTATTTTGTTCAGGATGACCTCCTGAAGCCTATATGAGCATTAATTTGACCACACAACTCATTCCTATGAAGATACATTCAAACTCACAAAACGTGCTCAGCTCGGGCTGAAAATGCTTTTAAAGTAATAAAAACTCAAATTGAGTGTCACGCCTAAACCAAAGGACTTATGCACACACTTGAACATGTATTTCGTTCAGGATGACCTCCTGAAGCCTAAATGAGCATTAATTTGACTACACAACTCATTCCTATGAAGATACATTCAAACTCATAAAACGTGCTCAGCTCGGCCTGAAAATGCATTTAAAGCAATAAAAACTCAAACTGAATGTCACGCCTAAACCAAAAGACTTATGCACACACTTCAACATGTATTTTGTTCAGGATGACCTCCTGAAGACTAAATGAGCAGTAATTTGACCACACAACTCATTCCTATGAAGATACATTCAAACTCACAAAACGTGCTCAGCTCGGGCTGAAAATGCATTTAAAGCAATAAAAACTCAAATTGAGTGTCACGCCCAAACCAAAGGACTTATGCACACACTTCAACATGTACTTAGTTCAGGATGTCCTCCTGAAGCCTAAATGAGCAGTAATTTGACTACACAACTCATTCCTATGAAGATACATTCAAAGTCAGAAAGCGCGCTCAGCTCGGGCTGAAAATGCATTTAAAGCAATAAAAACTCAAATTGAGTGTCACACCTAAACCAAAGGACTTATGCACACACTTTAACATGTATTTTGTTCAGGATGACCTCCTGAAGCCTATATGACGATTAATTTGACTACACAACTCATTCCTTTGAAGATACATTCAAACTCACAAAACGTGCTCAGCTCGGGCTGAAAATGCATTTAAAGCAATAAAAACTCAAATTGAGTGTCACTAAATCAAAGGACTTGTGCACACACTTCAACATGTATTTAGTTCAGGATGTCCCCCTGAAGCCTAAATGAGCATTAATTTGACCACACAACTCATTCCTATGAAGATACTTTCAAACTCACAAAACGTGCTCAGCTCGGGCTAAAAATGCATTTCGCAATAAAAACTCAAATTCAGTGTCACGCCTAAACCAAAGGACTTATGCACACACTTGAACATGTATTTAGTTCAGGATGTCCTCCTGAAACCTAAATGAGCATTAATTTGACCACACAACTCATTCCTATGAAGATACATTCAAACTCACAAAACGTGCTCAGCTCGGGCTGAAAATTCATTTAAAGCAATAAAAACTCAAATTGAGTGTCACGCCTAAACCAAAGGACTTATGCACACACTTCAACATGTATTTTGTTCAGGATGGCCTCCTGAAGCCTAAATGAGCATTAATTTGACTACACAACTCATTCCTATGAAGATACATTCAAAGTCAGAAAGTGCGCTCAAGCTCGGGCTGGAAATGCATTTAAAGCAATAAAAACTCAAATTGAGTGTCACGCCTAAACCAAAGGACTTATGCACACACTTGAACATGTATTTAGTTCAGGAGGTCATCCTGAAGCCTAAATGAGCATTAATTTGACCATGCAACTCATTCCTATGAAGATACATTCAAACTCACAAAACGTGCTCAGCTTGGGCTAAAAATGCATTTAAAGCAATAAAAACTCAAATTGAGTGTCACGCCTAAACCAAAGGACTTATGCACACACTTGAACATGTATTTAGTTCAGGATGTCCTCCTGAAGCCTAAATGAGCATTAATTTGACCATGCAACTCATTCCTATGAAGATACATTCAAACTCACAAAACGTGCTCAGCTTGGGCTGAAAATGCATTTAAAGCAATAAAAACTCAAATATAGTGTCATGCCTAAACCAAAGGACTTATGCACACACTTCAACGTGTACTTAGTTCAGGATGTCCTCCTGAAGCCTAAATGAGCATTAATTTGACTACACAACTCATTCCTATGAAGATACATTCAAAGTCAGAAAACGTGTTCAGCTCGGGCTGAAAATGCATTTAAAGCAATAAAAACTCAAATGGAGTGTCACGCCTAAACCAAAGGACTTATGCACACCCTTCAACATGTATTTAGTTCAGGATGACCACCTGAAGCCTAAATGAGCATTAGTTTGACCACACAACTCATTCCTATGAAGATACATTCAAACTCACAAAACATGCTCAGCTCGGGCTGAAAATGCATTTAAAGCAATAAAAACTCAAATTGAGTGTCACGCCTAAACCAAAGGACTTATGCACACACTTCAACATGTATTTTGTTCAGGATGACCACCTGAAGCCTAAATGAGCATTAATTTGACCACACAACTCATTCCTATGAAGATACATTCAAACTCACAAAACGTGCTCAACTCCGGCTGAAAATGCATTTAAAGCAATAAAAACTCAAATTGAGTGTCACACCTAAACTAAAGGACTTATGCACACACTTCAACATGTATTTCTTTCAGGATGACCTCCTGAAAAATGAGCAATAATTTGACCACACAACTCATTCCTATGAAGATACATTCAAAGTCAGAAAGCGCGCTCAGCTCGGGCTGAAAATGCATTTAAAGCAATAAAAACTCAAATTGAGTGTCACGCCTAAACCAAAGGACTTATGCACACACTTCAACATGTATTTAGTTCAGGATGACCACCTAAAGCCTAAATGAGCATTAATTTGACCACACAACTCATTCCTATGAAGATACATTCAAACTCACAAAACGTGCTCAGCTCGGGCTGAAAATGCATTTAAAGCAATAAAAACTCAAATTGAGTGTCACACCTAAACCAAAGGATTATGCACACACTTCAACATGTATTTTGTTCAGGATGACCTCCTGAAGCCCATATGAGCATTAATTTGACCACACAACTCATTCCTATGAAGATACATTCAAACTCACAAAACGTGCTCAGCTCGGGCTGAAAATGCATTTAAAGCAATAAAAACTCAAATTGAGTGTCACGCCTAAACCAAAGGACTTATATACACACTCCAACATGTATTTTGTTCAGGATGACCCCCTGAAGCCCAAATAAGCATTAATTTGACCACACAACTCATTCTATGAAGATACATTCAAAGTCAGAAAGCGCGCTCAGCTCGGGCTGAAAATGCATTTAAAGCAATAGAAACTCAAATTGAGTGTCACGCCTAAACCAAAGGACTTATGCACACACTTCAACATGTATTTTGTTCAGGATGACCTCCTGAAGCCTAAATGAGCAATAATTTGACCACACAACGCATTCCTATGAAGATAAATTCAAAGTCAGAAAGCGAGCTCAGCTCGGGCTGAAAATGCATTTAAAGCAATAAAAACTCAAATTGAGTGTCACGCCTAAACCAAAGGACTTATGCACACACTTCAACATGTATTTAGTTCAGGATGACCACCTGAAGCCTAAATGAGCATTAATTTGAGCACACAACTCATTCCTATGAAGATACATTCAAACTCACAAAACGTGCTCAGCTCGGGCTGAAAATGCATTTAAAGCAATAAAAACTCAAATTGAGTGTCACGCCCAAACCAAAGGACTTATGCACACACTTCAACATGTACTTAGTTCAGGATGTCCTCCTGAAGCCTAAATGAGCATTAATTTGACCACACAACTCATTCCTATGAAGATACATTCAAACTCACAAAACGTGCTCAGCTCGGGCTGAAAATGCATTTAAAGCAATAAAAACTCAAATTGAGTGTCACGCCTAAACCAAGGACTTATGCACACACTTCAACATGTATTTTGTTCAGGATGACCTCCTGAAGCCTAAAAGAGCATTAATTTGACTCCACAACTCATTCCTATGAAGATACATTCAAAGTCAGAAAGCGCCCTCAGCTCAGGCTGAAAATGCATTTATAAACCAATAAAAACTCAAATTGAGTGTCACGCCTAAACCAAAGGACTTATGCACACACTTCAACATGTATTTTGTTCAGGATGACCTCCTGAAAAATGAGCAATAATTTGACCACACAACTCATTCCTATGAAGATACATTCAAAGTCAGAAAGCGCGCTCAGCTCGGGCTGAAAATGCATTTAAAGCAATAAAAACTCAAATTGAGTGTCACGCCTAAACCAAAGGACTTATGCACACACTTCAACATGTATTTTGTTCAGGATGACCACCTGAAGCCTAAATGAGCATTAATTTGACCACACAACTCATTCCTATGAAGATACATTGAAACTCACAAAACGTGCTCAGCTCGGGCTGAAAATGCATTTAAAGCAATAGAAACTCAAATTGAGTGTCACGCCTAAACCAAAGGACTTATGCACACACTTCAACATGTATTTTGTTCAGGATGACCTCCTGAAGCCTAAATGAGCAATAATTTGACCACACAACGCATTCCTATGAAGATACATTCAAACTCACAAAACGTGCTCAGCTCGGGCTGAAAATGCATTTAAAGCAATAAAAACTCAAATTGAGTGTCACGCCCAAACCAAAGGACTTATGCACACACTTCAACATGTACTTAGTTCAGGATGTCCTCCTGAAGCCTAAATGAGCATTAATTTGACCACACAACTCATTCCTATGAAGATACATTCAAAGTCAGAAAGCGCCCTCAGCTCGGGCTGAAAATGCATTTATAAAGCAATAAAAACTCAAATTGAGTGTCACGCCTAAACCAAAGGATTTATGCACACACTTCAACATGTATTTTGTTCAGGATGACCACCTGAAGCCTAAATGAGCATTAATTTGACCACACAACGCATTCCTATGAAGATACATTCAAAGTCAGAAAGCGAGCTCAGCTCGGGCTGAAAATGCATGTAAAGCAATAAAAACTCAAATTGAGTGTCACGCCTAAACCAAAGGACTTATGCACACACTTCAATATGTATTTAGTTCAGGATGACCACCTGAAGCCTAAATGAGCATTAATTTGACCACACAACTCATTCCTATGAAGATACATTCAAACTCACAAAACGTACTCAGCTCGGGCTGAAAATGCATTTAAAGCAATAAAAACTCAAATTGAGTGTCACGCCCAAACCAAAGGACTTATGCACACACTTCAACATGTACTTAGTTCAGGATGTCCTCCTGAAGCCTAAATGAGCATTAATTTGACCACACAACTCATTCCTATGAAGATACATTCAAACTCACAAAACGTGCTCAGCTCGGGCTGAAAATGCATTTAAAGCAATAAAAACTCAAATTGAGTGTCACGCCTAAACCAAGGACTTATGCACACACTTCAACATGTATTTTGTTCAGGATGACCTCCTGAAGCCTAAAAGAGCATTAATTTGACTCCACAACTCATTCCTATGAAGATACATTCAAAGTCAGAAAGCGCCCTCAGCTCAGGCTGAAAATGCATTTATAAACCAATAAAAACTCAAATTGAGTGTCACGCCTAAACCAAAGGACTTATGCACACACTTCAACATGTATTTTGTTCAGGATGACCTCCTGAAAAATGAGCAATAATTTGACCACACAACTCATTCCTATGAAGATACATTCAAAGTCAGAAAGCGCGCTCAGCTCGGGCTGAAAATGCATTTAAAGCAATAAAAACTCAAATTGAGTGTCACGCCTAAACCAAAGGACTTATGCACACACTTCAACATGTATTTTGTTCAGGATGACCACCTGAAGCCTAAATGAGCATTAATTTGACCACACAACTCATTCCTATGAAGATACATTGAAACTCACAAAACGTGCTCAGCTCGGGCTGAAAATGCATTTAAAGCAATAGAAACTCAAATTGAGTGTCACGCCTAAACCAAAGGACTTATGCACACACTTCAACATGTATTTTGTTCAGGATGACCTCCTGAAGCCTAAATGAGCAATAATTTGACCACACAACGCATTCCTATGAAGATACATTCAAACTCACAAAACGTGCTCAGCTCGGGCTGAAAATGCATTTAAAGCAATAAAAACTCAAATTGAGTGTCACGCCCAAACCAAAGGACTTATGCACACACTTCAACATGTACTTAGTTCAGGATGTCCTCCTGAAGCCTAAATGAGCATTAATTTGACCACACAACTCATTCCTATGAAGATACATTCAAAGTCAGAAAGCGCCCTCAGCTCGGGCTGAAAATGCATTTATAAAGCAATAAAAACTCAAATTGAGTGTCACGCCTAAACCAAAGGACTTATGCACACACTTCAACATGTATTTTGTTCAGGATGACCACCTGAAGCCTAAATGAGCATTAATTTGACCACACAACGCATTCCTATGAAGATACATTCAAAGTCAGAAAGCGAGCTCAGCTCGGGCTGAAAATGCATGTAAAGCAATAAAAACTCAAATTGAGTGTCACGCCTAAACCAAAGGACTTATGCACACACTTCAATATGTATTTAGTTCAGGATGACCACCTGAAGCCTAAATGAGCATTAATTTGACCACACAACTCATTCCTATGAAGATACATTCAAACTCACAAAACGTACTCAGCTCGGGCTGAAAATGCATTTAAAGCAATAAAAACTCAAATTGAGTGTCACGCCCAAACCAAAGGACTTATGCACACACTTCAACATGTACTTAGTTCAGGATGTCCTCCTGAAGCCTAAATGAGCATTAATTTGACCACACAACTCAATTCTATGAAGATACATTCAAACTCACAAAACGTGCTCAGCTCGGGCTGAAAATGCATTTAAAGCAATAAAAACTCAAATTGAGTGTCACGCCTAAACCAAAGGACTTATGCACACACTTCAACATGTATTTTGTTCAGGATGGCCTCCTGAAGCCTAAATGAGCATTAATTTGACTCCACAACTCATTCCTATGAAGATACATTCAAAGTCAGAAAGCGCCCTCAGCTCGGGCTGAAAATGCATTTATAAAGCAATAAAAACTCAAATTGAGTGTCACGCCTAAACCAAAGGACTTATGCACACACTTCAACATGTATTTTGTTCAGGATGACCTCTGAAGCCTAAATGAGCAATAATTTGACCACACAACTCATTCCTATGAAGATACATTCAAAGTCAGAAAGCGCGCTCAGCTCGGGCTGAAAATGCATTTAAAGCAATAAAAACTCAAATTGAGTGTCACGCCTAAACCAAAGGACTTATGCACACACTTCAACATGTATTTTGTTCAAGATGACCTCCTGAAGCCTAAATGAACATTCATTTGACGACACAACTCATTCCTATGAAGATACATTCTAACTCACAAAACGTGCTCAGCTCGGCCTGAAAATGCATTTAAAGCAATAAAAACTCAAATTGAGTGTCACGCCTAAACCAAAGGACTTATGCCCACACGTCAACATGTATTTAGTTGAGGATGTCCTCCTGAAGCCTAAATGGGCATTCATTTGACTACACAACTCATTCCTATGAAAATATATTCAAACTCAAAAAACGTGCTCGGCTCGGTCTGAAAATGCATTTATAGCAATAAAAACTCAAATTGATTGTAACGCCTAAACCAAAGGACTTATGCACACACTTCAACATGTATTTTGTTCAGGATGACCTCCTGAAGCCTAAATGAGCAGTAATTTCACCACACAACTCATTTCTATGAAGATACATTCAAAGTCAGAAAGCGCGCTCAGCTCGGGCTGAAAATGCATTTAAAGCAATAAAAACTCAAATTGAGTGTCACGCCTAAACCAAAGGACTTATGCACACACGTCAACATGTATTTAGTTCAGGATGACCACCTGAAGCCTAAATTAGCATTAATTTGACCACACAACTCATTCCTATGAAGATACATTCAAACTCACAAAACGTGCTCAGCTCGGGCTGAAAATGCATTTAAAGCAATAAAAACTCAAATTGAGTGTCACACCTAAACCAAAGGACTTATGCACACACTTCAACATGTATTTTGTTCAGGATGACCTCCTGAAGCCTATATGAGCATTAATTTGACCACACAACACATTCCTATGAAGATACATTCAAACTCACAAAACGTGCTCAGCTCGGGCTGAAAATGCATTTAAAGCAATAAAAACTCAAATTGAGTGTCACGCCCAAACCAAAGGACTTATGCACACACTTCAACATGTATTTTGTTCAAGATGTCCTCCTGAAGCCTAAATGAGCATTAATATGATCACACATCTCATTCCTATGAAGATACATTCAAACTCAGAACACGTGCTCAGCTCGGCCCGAAACTGTAAAGCAATGAAAAATGAAATTGATTATAGTCATGGTACCCGCGTTGAGTTATAATTAGTTCAAGAACAAAGATAAATTGAATAATTGGCTCAAGAGTACAGTTATACAGTCATATAAATGTAAAATGGTTTCAGGCCTCGGAGACAATAACGGACTTTGGTCAGTAGAGGGCAACATAGACCATAACATGATTCAAGACACATTTTGAAAACTTGTTCCACTCGGCCTGAAAATGCATTTAAAGCAAGAATAACTCAAATTGAGTGTCACTCCCAAACCAAAGGACTTTTGCACACACTTCAATGTATTTAGTTCAGGATGTCCTCCTGAAGCCTAAATGAGCAGTAATTTGACTACACAACTCATTCCTATGAAGATACATTCAAACTCAAAAAACGTGCTCAGCTCGGCAAAAAATGCATTTAAAGCAATTAAAACTCAAATTGAGTGTCACGCCTAAACCAAAGGACTTATGCACACACTTCAACATGTATTTTGTTCAGGATGACCTCCTGAAGCCTAAATGAGCAATAATTTTACCACACAACTCATTCCTATGAAGATACATTCAAAGTCAGAAAGCGCGCTCAGCTCGGGCTGAAAAAGCATTTAAAGCAATAAAAACTCAAATTGAGTGTCACGCCTAAACCAAAGGACTTATGCACACACTTCAACATGTATTTAGTTCAGGATGACCACCTGAAGCCTAAATGAGCATTAATTTGACTACACAACTCATTCCTATGAAGATACATTCAAACTCACAACACGTGCTCAGCTCGGGCTGAAAATGCATTTAAAGCAATAAAAACTCAAATTGAGTGTCACGCCTAAACCAAAGGACTTATGCACACACTTCAACATGTATTTTGTTCAGGATGACCTCCTGAAGCCCATATGAGCATTAATTTGACTACACAACTCATTCCTATGAAGATACATTCAAACTCACAAAACGTGCTCAGCTCGGGCTGAAAATGCATTTAAAGCAATAAAAACTCAAATTGAGTGTCACGCCTAAACCAAAGGACTTATACACACACTTCAACATGTATTTTGTTCAGGATGACCTCCTGAAGCCTAAATGAGCAATAATTTGACCACACAACTCATTCCTATGAAGATACATTCAAAGTCAGAAAGTGCGCTCAGCTCGGGCTGAAAACGCATTTAAAGCAATAAAAAACAAATTGAGTGTCACGCCTAAACCAAAGGACTTATGCACACACTTCAACATGTATTTAGTTCAGGATGACCACCTGAAGCCTAAATGAGCATTAATTTGACCACACAACTCATTCCTATGAAGATACATTCAAACTCACAAAACGTGCTCAGCTCGGGCTGAAAATGCATTTAAAGGAATAAAAACTCAAATTGAGTGTCAGACCTAAACCAAAGGACTTATGCACACACTTCAACATGTATTTTGTTCAGGATGACCTCCTGAAGCCCATATAAGCATTAATTTGACCACACAACTCATTCCTATGAAGATACATTCAAACTCACAAAACGTGCTCAGCTCGGGCTGAAAATGAATTTAAAGCAATAAAAACTCAAATTGAGTGTCACGCCTAAACCAAAGGACTAATGCACACACTTCAACATGTATTTTGTTCAGGATGACCACCTGAAGCCTAAATGAGCATTAATTTGACCACACAACTCATTTCTATGAAGATACATTCAAACTCACAAAACTTGCTCAGCTCGGGCTAAAAATGCATTTAAAGCAATAAAAACTCAAATTGAGTGTCACGCCTAAACCAAAGGACTTATGCACACACTTCAACATGTATTTTGTTCAGGATGACCACCTGAAGCCTAAATGAGCATTAATTTGACCACACAACTCATTCCTATGAAGATACATTCAAACTCAAAAAACGTGCTCAGCTCGGGCTGAAACTGCATTTAAAGCAATAAAAACTCAATATGAGTGTCACGCCTAAAAAAGGACTTATGCACACACTTCAACATGTATTTTGTTCAGGATGATCACCTGAAGCCTAAATGAGCTTTAATTTGACCACACAACTCATTCCTATGAAGATACATTCAAACTCACAAAACGTGCTCAGCTCGGGCTGAAAATGCATTTAAAGCAATAAAAACTCAAATTGAGTGTCACGCCTAAACCAAAGGACTTATGCACACACTTCAACATGTATTTTGTTCAGGATGACCTCCTGAAGCCTAAATGAGCATTAATTTGACTACACAACTCATTCCTATGAAGATACATTCAAAGTCAGAAAGCGCGCTCAGCTCGGGCTGAAAATGCATTTAAAGCAATAAAAACTCAAATTGAGTGTCACGCCTAAACCAAAGGACTTATGCACACACTTCAACATGTATTTTGTTCAAGATGACCTCCTGAAGCCTAAATGAGCATTCATTTGACGACACAACTCATTCCTATGAAGATACATTCTAACTCACAAAACGTGCTCAGCTCGGCCTGAAAATGCATTTAAAGCAATAAAAACTCAAATTGAGTGTCACGCCCAAACCAAAGGACTTATGCACACACTTCAACATGTATTTTGTTCAAGATGTCCTCCTGAAGCCTAAATGAGCATTAATATGATCACACATCTCATTCCTATGAAGATACATTCAAACTCAGAACACGTGCTCAGCTCGGCCCGAAACTGTAAAGCAATGAAAAATGAAATTGAGTATAGTCATGGTACCCGCGTTGAGTTATAATTAGTTCAAGAACAAAGATAAATTGAATAATTGGCTCAAGAGTACAGTTATACAGTCATATAAATGTAAAATGGTTTCAGGCCTCGGAGACAATAACGGACTTTGGTCAGTAGAGGGCAACATAGACCATAACATGATTCAAGGCACATTTTGAAAACTTGTTCAACTCGGACTGAAAATGCATTTAAAGCAAGAATAACTCAAATTGAGTGTCACTCCCAAACCAAAGGACTTTTGCACACACTTCAATGTATTTAGTTCAGGATGTCCTCCTGAAGCCTAAATGAGCAGTAATTTGACTACACAACTCATTCCTATGAAGATACATTCAAACTCAAAAAACGTGCTCAGCTCGGCAAAAAATGCATTTAAAGCAATTAAAACTCAAATTGAGTGTCACGCCTAAACCAAAGGACTTATGCACACACTTCAACATGTATTTTGTTCAGGATGACCTCCTGAAGCCTAAATGAGCAATAATTTGACCACACAACTCATTCCTATGAAGATACATTCAAAGTCAGAAAGCGCGCTCAGCTCGGGCTGAAAAAGCATTTAAAGCAATAAAAACTCAAATTGAGTGTCACGCCTAAACCAAAGGACTTATGCACACACTTCAACATGTATTTAGTTCAGGATGACCACCTGAAGCCTAAATGAGCATTAATTTGACCACACAACTCATTCCTATGAAGATACATTCAAACTCAAAAAACGTGCTCAGCTCGGGCTGAAACTGCATTTAAAGCAATAAAAACTCAAATTGAGTGTCACGCCTAAACCAAAGGACTTATGCACACACTTCAACATGTATTTTGTTCAGGATGACCTCCTGAAGCCTAAATGAGCAATAATTTGACCACACAACTCATTCCTATGAAGATACATTCAAAGTCAGAAAGCGCGCTCAGCTCGGGCTGAAAAAGCATTTAAGGCAATAAAAACTCAAACTGAGTGTCACGCCTAAACCAAAAGACTTATGCACACACTTCAACATGTATTTTGTTCAGGATGACCACCTGAAGCCTAAATGAGCATTAATTTGACCACACAACTCATTCCTATGAAGATACATTCAAACTCAAAAAACGTGCTCAGCTCGGGCTGAAACTGCATTTAAAGCAATAAAAACTCAAATTGAGTGTCACGCCTAAAAAAGGACTTATGCACACACTTCAACATGTATTTTGTTCAGGATGATCACCTGAAGCCTAAATGAGCATTAATTTGACCACACAACTCATTCCTATGAAGATACATTCAAACTCACAAAACGTGCTCAGCTCGGGCTGAAAATGCATTTAAAGCAATAAAAACTCAAATTAAGTGTCACGCCTAAACCAAAGGACTTATGCACACACTTCAACATGTATTTTGTTCAGGATGACCTCCTGAAGCCTAAATGAGCATTAATTTGACTACACAACTCATTCCTATGAAGATACATTCAAAGTCAGAAAGCGCGCTCAGCTCGGGCTGAAAATGCATTTAAAGCAATAAAAACTCAAATTGAGTGTCACGCCTAAACCAAAGGACTTATGCACACACTTCAACATGTATTTTGTTCAAGATGACCTCCTGAAGCCTAAATGAGCATTCATTTGACGACACAACTCATTCCTATGAAGATACATTCTAACTCACAAAACGTGCTCAGCTCGGCCTGAAAATGCATTTAAAGCAATAAAAACTCAAATTGAGTGTCACGCCCAAACCAACGGACTTATGCACACACTTCAACATGTATTTTGTTCAAGATGTCCTCCTGAAGCCTAAATGAGCATTAATATGATCACACATCTCATTCCTATGTAGATACATTCAAACTCAGAACACGTGCTCAGCTCGGCCCGAAACTGTAAAGCAATGAAAAATGAAATTGAGTATAGTCATGGTACCCGCGTTGAGTTATAATTAGTTCAAGAACAAAGATAAATTGAATAATTGGCTCAAGGGTACAGTTATACAGTCATATAAATGTAAAATGGTTTCAGGCCTCGGAGACAATAACGGACTTTGGTCAGTAGAGGGCAACATAGACCATAACATGATTCAAGACACATTTTGAAAACTTGTTCAACTCGGACTGAAAATGCATTTAAAGCAAGAATAACTCAAATTGAGTGTCACTCCCAAACCAAAGGACTTTTGCACACACTTCAATGTATTTAGTTCAGGATGTCCTCCTGAAGCCTAAATGAGCAGTAATTTGACTACACAACTCATTCCTATGAAGATACATTCAAACTCAAAAAACGTGCTCAGCTCGGCAAAAAATGCATTTAAAGCAATTAAAACTCAAATTGAGTGTCACGGCTAAACCAAAGGACTTATGCACACACTTCAACATGTATTTTGTTCAGGATGACCTCCTGAAGCCTAAATGAGCAATAATTTGACCACACAACTCATTCCTATGAAGATACATTCAAAAACAGAAAGCGCGCTCAGCTCGGGCTGAAAAAGCATTTAAAGCAATAAAAACTCAAATTGAGTGTCACGCCTAAACCAAAGGACTTATGCACACACTTCAACATGTATTTAGTTCAGGATGACCACCTGAAGCCTAAATGAGCATTAATTTGACCACACAACTCATTCCTATGAAGATACATTCAAACTCAAAAAACGTGCTCAGCTCGGGCTGAAACTGCATTTAAAGCAATAAAAACTCAAATTGAGTGTCACGCCTAAACCAAAGGACTTATGCACACACTTCAACATGTATTTTGTTCAGGATGACCTCCTGAAGCCCATATGAGCATTAATTTGACCACACAACTCATTCCTATGAAGATACATTCAAACTCACAAAACGTGCTCAGCTCGGGCTGAAAATGCATTTAAAGCAATAAAAGCTCAAATTGAGTGTCACGCCTAAACCAAAAGACTTATGCACACACTTCAACATGTATTTTGTTCAGGATGACCTCCTGAAGCCCATATGAGCATTAATTTGACTACACAACTCATTCTTATAAAGATACATTCAAACTCACAAAACGTGCTCAGCTCGGGCTGAAAATGCATTTAAAGCAATAAAAACTCAAATTGAGTGTCACGCCCAAACCAAAGGACTTATGCACACACTTCAACATGTATTTTGTTCAAGATGTCCTCCTGAAGCCTAAATGAGCATTAATATGATCACACATCTCATTCCTATGAAGATACATTCAAACTCAGAACACGTGCTCAGCTCGGCCCGAAACTGCACTTAAAGCAATTAAAACTGAAATTGAGTATAGTCATGGTACCCGCGTTGAGTTATAATTAGTTCAAGAACAAAGAGAAATTGAATAATTGGCTCAAGAGTACAGTTATACAGTCATATAAATGTAAAATTGTTTCAGGCCTCGGAGACAATAACGGACTTTGGTCAGTAGAGGGCAACATAGACCATATGATTCAAGACACATTTTGAAAACTTGTTCCACTCGGCCTGAAAATGCATTTAAAGCAATAATAACTCAAATTGAGTGTCACTCCCAAACCAAAGGACTTTTGCACACACTTCAATGTATTTAGTTCAGGATGTCCTCCTGAAGCCTAAATTAGCAGTTATTTGACTACACAACTCATTCCTATGAAGATACATTCAAACTCAAAAAACGTGCTCAGCTCAGCAAAAAATGCATTTAAAGCAATAAAAACTCAAATTGAGTGTCACGCCTAAACCAAAGGACTTATGCACACACTTCAACATGTATTTTGTTCAGGATGACCTCCTGAAGCCTAAATGAGCATTAATTTGACTACACAACTCATTCCTATGAAGATACATTCAAACTCACAAAACGTGCTCAGCTCGGGCTGAAAATGCATTTAAAGCAATAAAAACTCAAATTGAGTGTCACGCCCAAACCAAAGGACTTATGCACACACTTCAACATGTATTTTGTTCAGGATGACCTCCTCAAGCCCATATGAGCATAAATTTGACCACACAACTCATTCCTATGAAGATACATTCAAACTCACAAAACGTGCTCAGCTCGGGCTGAAAATGCATTTAAAGCAATAAAAACTCAAATTGAGTGTCACGCCTAAACCAAAGGACTTATACACACACTTCAACATGTATTTGGTTCAGGATGACCTCCTGAAGCCTAAATGAGCAATAATTTGACCACACAACTCATTCCTATGAAGATACATTCAAAGTCAGAAAGTGCGCTCAGCTCGGGCTGAAAACGCATTTAAAGCAATAAAAACTCAAATTGAGTGTCACGCCTAAACCAAAGGACTTATGCACACACTTCAACATGTATTTAGTTCAGGATGACCACCTGAAGCCTAAATGAGCATTAATTTGACCACACAACTCATTCCTATGAAGATACATTCAAACTCACAAAACGTGCTCAGCTCGGGCTGAAAATGCATTTAAAGCAATAAAAACTCAAATTGAGTGTCACGCCTAAACCAAAGGACTTATGCACTTACTTCAACATGTATTTTGTTCAGGAAGACCTCCTGAAGCCCATATGAGCATTAATTTGACTACACAACTCATTCCTATGAAGATACATTCAAACTCACAAAACGCGCTCAGCTCGGGCTGAAAATGCATTCAAAGCAATAAAAACGCAAATTGAGTGTCACGCCTAAACCAAAGGACTTATGCACTCACTTCAACATGTATTTTGTTCAAGATGACCTCCTGAAGCCTAAATGAGCAATAATTTGACCACACAACTCATTCCTATGAAGATACATTCAAAGTCAGAAAGCGCGCTCAGCTCGGGCTGAAAATGCATTTAAAGCAATAAAAACTCAAATTGAGTGTCACGCCTAAACCAAAGGACTTATGCACACACTTCAACATGTATTTTTTTCAGGATGACCACCTGAAGCCTAAATGAGCATTAATTTGACCACACAACTCATTCTATGAAGATACATTCAAAGTCAGAAAGCGCGCTCAGCTCGGGCTGAAAATGCATTTAAAGCAATAAAAACTCAAAATGAGTGTCACGCCTAAACCAAAGGACTTATGCACACACTTCAACATGTATTTTGTTCAGGATGACCTCCTCAAGCCTAAATGAGCAATAATTTGACCACACAACTCATTCCTATGAAGATACATTCAAACTCAAAAAACGTGCTCAGCTCGGGCTGAAAATGCATTTAAAGCAATAAAAACTCAAATTGAGTGTCAGACCTAAACCAAAGGACTTATGCACACACTTCAACATGTATTTTGTTCAGGATGACCTCCTGAACCCATATGAGCATTAATTTGACCACACAACTCATTCCTATGAAGATACATTCAAACACACAAAACGTGCTCAGCTCGGGCTGAAAATGCATTTAAAGCAATAAAAACTCAAATTGAGTGTCACGCCTAAACCAAAGGACTTATGCACACACTTCAACATTTATTTAGTTCAGGATGACCACCTGAAGCCTAAATGAGCATTAATTTGACTACACAACTCATTCCTATGAAGATACATTCAAACTCACAACACGTGCTCAGCTCGGGCTGAAAATGCATTTAATAATAATAATAATAATAATAATACATTTTATTTATAAGCGCCTTTCAAGACACCCAAGGACACTTTACAATAACAAAAAACACAAAACATTATGGGTTGAGCAGCGGCAGCCAAAACGCGCCAGCGTTCACTCAACCCGAAGGTCAGAAAGAAACCACAGGGGAGGGAGAGAGGGAGAAAAAAACCCACGCTCCAACTACCCTCATTTTGAGGATAATTTGAGTGAGGCAAAAAAACTCCTGCAGAAGCATATGACAGTTACAACAGGTCACAAGACATAAACAATGAAGACGGTGAAGCAAGGGAATGTATGAAGGACGGGGTGATGGTGGGGGACTAGCTTCCGTGCATACTTTCATCAGGGGAAGGTCGAGATAGCAGATGTTGTTTTAAAGCAATAAAAACTCAAATTGAGTGTCACGCCTAAACCAAAGGACTTCTGCACACACTTCAACATGTATTTTGTTCAGGATGACCACCTGAAGCCTAAATGAGCATTAATTTGACCACACAACTCATTCGTATCAAGATACATTCAAACTCACAAAACGTGCTCAGCTCGGGCTGAAAATGCATTTAAAGCAATAAAAACTCAAATTGAGTGTCACGCCTAAACCAAAGGACTTATGCACACACTTTAACATGTATTTAGTTCAGGAGGTCATCCTGAAGCCTATATGAGCATTAATTTGACCACACAACTCATTCCTATGAAGATACATTCAAACTCACAAAACGTGCTCAGCTTGGGCTGAAAATGCATTTAAAGCAATAAAAACTCAAATTGAGTGTCACGCCTGAACCAAAGGACTTATGCACACACTTCAACATGTATTTTGTTCAGGATGACCTCCTGAAGCCTATTTGAGCAATAATTTGACCACACAACTCATTCCTATGAAGATACATTCAATGTCAGAAAGCGCGCTCAGCTCGGGCTGAAAATGCATTTAAAGCAATAAAAACTCAAATTGAGTGTCACGCCTAAACCAAAGGACTTATGCACACACTTCAACATGTATTTAGTTCAGGAGGTCATCCTGAAGCCTATATGAGCATTAATTTGACCACACAACTCATTCCTATCAAAATACATTCAAACTCACAAAACGTGCTCAGCTCGGGCTGAAAATGTATTTAAAGCAATAAAAACTCAAATTGAGTGTCACGCCTAAACCAAAGGACTTATGCACACACTTCAACATGTATTTAGTTCAGGAGGTCATCCTGAAGCCTATATGAGCATTAATTTGACCACATAACTCATTCTTATGAAGATACATTCAAACTCACAAAACGTGCTCAGCTCGGGCTGAAAATGCATTTAAAGTTATAAAAACTCAAATTGAGTGTCACGCCTAAACCAAAGTACTTATGCACACACTTCAACATGTATTTAGTTCAAGAGGTCATCCTGAAGCCTATATGAGCATTAATTTGACCACACAACTCATTCCTATCAAGATACATTCAAACTCACAAAACGTGCTCAGCTCGGGCTGAAAATGCATTTAAAGCAATAAAACTCAAATTGAGTGTCACACCTAAACCAAAGGACTTATGCACACACTCCAACATGTATTTTGTTCAGGATGACCTCCTGAAGCCCAAATAAGCATTAATTTGACCACACAACTCATTCTATGAAGATACATTCAAAGTCAGAAAGCGCGCTCAGCTCGGGCTGAAAATGCATTTAAAGCAATAAAAACTCAAATTGAGTGTCACGCCTAAACCAAAGGACTTATGCACACACTTCAACATGTATTTTGTTCAGGATGACCACCTGAAGCCTAAATGAGCATTAATTTGACCACACAACTCATTTGTATCAAGATACATTCAAACTCACAAAACGTGCTCAGCTCGGGCTGAAAATGCATTTAAAGCAATAAAAACTCAAATTGAGTGTCACGCCTAAACCAAAGGACTTATGCACACACTTCAACATGTATTTAGTTCAAGAGGTCATCCTGAAGCCTATATGAGCATTAATTTGACCACACAACTCATTCCTATCAAGATACATTCAAACTCACAAAACGTGCTCAGCTCGGGCTGAAAATGCATTTAAAGCAATAAAACTCAAATTGAGTGTCACACCTAAACCAAAGGACTTACATACACACTCCAACATGTATTTTGTTCAGGATGACCCCCTGAAGCCCAAATAAGCATTAATTTGACCACACAACTCATTCTATGAAGATACATTCAAAGTCAGAAAGCGCGCTCAGCTCGGGCTGAAAATCCATTTAAAGCAATAAAAACTCAAATTGAGTGTCACGCCTAAACCAAAGGACTTATGCACACACTTCAACATGTATTTTGTTCAGGATGACCACCTGAAGCCTAAATGAGCATTAATTTGACCACACAACTCATTCGTATCAAGATACATTCAAACTCACAAAACGTGCTCAGCTCGGGCTGAAAATGCATTTAAAGCAATAAAAACTCAAATTTGAGTGTCACGCCTAAACCAAAGGACTTATGCACACACTTTAACATGTATTTAGTTCAGGAGGTCATCCTGAAGCCTATATGAGCATTAATTTGACCACACAACTCATTCCTATGAAGATACATTCAAACTCACAAAACGTGCTCAGCTCGGGCTGAAAATGCATTTAAAGAAATAAAAACTCAAATTGAGTGTCACACCTAAACCAAAGGACTTATGCACACACTTCAACATGTATTTAGTTCAGGATGACCACCTGAAGTCCATATGAGAATTAATTTGACCAGACAACTCATTCCTATGAAGATACATTCAAACTCACAAAACGTCCTCAGCTCGGGCTGAAAATGCATTTAAAGCAATAAAAACTCAAATTGAGTGTCACGCCTAAACCAAAGGACTTATGCACACACTTCAACATGTATTTAGTTCAGGAGGTCATCCTGAAGCCTATATGAGCATTAATTTGACCACACAACTCATTCCTATCAAGATACATTCAAACTCACAAAACGTGCTCAGCTCGGGCTGAAAATGCATTTAAAGCAATAAAAACTCAAATTGAGTGTCACGCCTAAACCAAAGGACTTATGCACACACTTCAACATGTATTTAGTTCAGGAGGTCATCCTGAAGCCTATATGAGCATTAATTTGACCACACAACTCATTCGTATCAAGATACATTCAAACTCACAAAACGTGCTCAGCTCGGGCTGAAAATGCATTCAAAGCAATAAAACCTCAAATTGAGTGTGACGCCTAAACCAAAGGACTTATGCACACACTTCAACATGTATTTTGTTCAGGATGACTTCCTGAAGCCCATATGAGCATTAATTTGACTACACAACTAATTCCTATGAAGATACATTCAAACTCACAAAACGTGCTCAGCTCGGGCTGAAAATGCATTTAAAGCAATAAAAACTCAAATTAGGTGTCACGCCTAAAAAAGGACTTATCACACACTTGCACATGTATTTAGTTCAGGATTACCTCCTGAAGCCCATATGAGCATTAATTTGACCACACAACTCATTCCTATGAAGATACATTCAAACTCTCAAAACGTGCTCAGCTCGGGCTGAAAATGCATTTAAAGCAATAAAAACTCAAATTGAGTGTCACGCCTAAACCAAAGGACTTATGCACACACTTCAACATGTATTTTGTTCAGGATGACCACCTGAAGCCTAAATGAGCATTAATTTGACCACACAACTCATTCCTATGAAGATACATTCAAACTCACAAAACGTGCTCAGCTCGGGTTGAAAATGCATTTAAAGCAATAAAAACTCAAATTAGGTGTCACGCCTAAAAAAGGACTTATCACACACTTGCACATGTATTTAGTTCAGGATTACCTCCTGAAGCCCATATGAGCATTAATTTGACCACACAACTCATTCCTATGAAGATACATTCAAACTCTCAAAACGTGCTCAGCTCGGGCTGAAAATGCATTTAAAGCAATAAAAACTCAAATTGAGTGTCACGCCTAAACCAAAGGACTTATGCACACACTTCAACATGTATTTTGTTCAGGATGACCACCTGAAGCCTAAATGAGCATTAATTTGACCACACAACTCATTCCTATGAAGATACATTTAAACTCACAAAACGTGCTCAGCTCGGGCTGAAAATGCATTTAAAGCAATAAAAACTCAAATTGAGTGTCACACCTAAACCAAAGGATTTATGCACACACTTCAACATGTATTTTGGTCAGGATGACCTCCTGAAGCCCATATGAGCATTAATTTGACTACACAACTCATTCCTATGAAGATACATTACTCACAAAACGTGCTCAGCTCGGGCTGAAAATGCATTTAAAGCAATAAAAACTCAAATTGAGTGTCACGCCTGAACCAAAGGACTTATGCACACACTTCAACATGTATTTTGTTCAGGATGACCTCCTGAAGCCTATTTGAGCAATAATTTGACCACACAACTCATTCCTATGAAGATACATTCAATGTCAGAAAGCGCGCTCAGCTCGGGCTGAAAATGCATTTAAAGCAATAAAAACTCAAATTGAGTGTCACGCCTAAACCAAAGGACTTATGCACACACTTCAACATGTATTTAGTTCAGGATGACCACCTGAAGCCTAAATGAGCATTAATTTGACCACACAACTCATTCCTATGAAGATACATTCAAACTCACAAAACGTGCTCAGTTCGGGCTGAAAATGCATTTAAAGCAATAAAAACTCAAATTGAGTGTCACACCTAAACCAAAGGACTTATGCACACACTTCAAAATGTATTTTGTTCAGGATGACCTCCTGAAGCCCATATGAGCATTAATTTGACCACACAACTCATTCCTATGAAGATACATTCAAACTCTCAAAACGTGCTCAGCTCGGGCTGAAAATGCATTTAAAGCAATAAAAACTCAAATTGAGTGTCACGCCTAAACCAAAGGACTTATGCACACACTTCAACATGTATTTTGTTCAGGATGACCACCTGAAGCCTAAATGAGCATTAATTTGACCACACAACTCATTCCTATGAAGATACATTCAAACTCACAAAACGTGCTCAGCTCGGGTTGAAAATGCATTTAAAGCAATAAAAACTCAAATTAGGTGTCACGCCTAAAAAAGGACTTATCACACACTTGCACATGTATTTAGTTCAGGATTACCTCCTGAAGCCCATATGAGCATTAATTTGACCACACAACTCATTCCTATGAAGATACATTCAAACTCTCAAAACGTGCTCAGCTCGGGCTGAAAATGCATTTAAAGCAATAAAAACTCAAATTGAGTGTCACGCCTAAACCAAAGGACTTATGCACACACTTCAACATGTATTTTGTTCAGGATGACCACCTGAAGCCTAAATGAGCATTAATTTGACCACACAACTCATTCCTATGAAGATACATTCAAACTCACAAAACGTGCTCAGCTCGGGCTGAAAATGCATTTAAAGCAATAAAAACTCAAATTGAGTGTCACACCTAAACCAAAGGATTTATGCACACACTTCAACATGTATTTTGGTCAGGATGACCTCCTGAAGCCCATATGAGCATTAATTTGACTACACAACTCATTCCTATGAAGATACATTACTCACAAAACGTGCTCAGCTCGGGCTGAAAATGTATTTAAAGCAATAAAAACTCAAATTGAGTGTCACGCCTGAACCAAAGGACTTATGCACACACTTCAACATGTATTTTGTTCAGGATGACCTCCTGAAGCCTATTTGAGCAATAATTTGACCACACAACTCATTCCTATGAAGATACATTCAAACTCACAAAACGTGCTCAGTTCGGGCTGAAAATGCATTTAAAGCAATAAAAACTCAAATTGAGTGTCACACCTAAACCAAAGGACTTATGCACACACTTCAAAATGTATTTTGTTCAGGATGACCTCCTGAAGCCCATATGAGCATTAATTTGACCACACAACTCATTCCTATGAAGATACATTCAAACTCTCAAAACGTGCTCAGCTCGGGCTGAAAATGCATTTAAAGCAATAAAAACTCAAATTGAGTGTCACGCCTAAACCAAAGGACTTATGCACACACTTCAACATGTATTTTGTTCAGGATGACCACCTGAAGCCTAAATGAGCATTAATTTGACCACACAACTCATTCCTATGAAGATACATTCAAACTCACAAAACGTGCTCAGCTCGGGTTGAAAATGCATTTAAAGCAATAAAAACTCAAATTAGGTGTCACGCCTAAAAAAGGACTTATCACACACTTGCACATGTATTTAGTTCAGGATTACCTCCTGAAGCCCATATGAGCATTAATTTGACCACACAACTCATTCCTATGAAGATACATTCAAACTCTCAAAACGTGCTCAGCTCGGGCTGAAAATGCATTTAAAGCAATAAAAACTCAAATTGAGTGTCACGCCTAAACCAAAGGACTTATGCACACACTTCAACATGTATTTTGTTCAGGATGACCACCTGAAGCCTAAATGAGCATTAATTTGACCACACAACTCATTCCTATGAAGATACATTCAAACTCACAAAACGTGCTCAGCTCGGGCTGAAAATGCATTTAAAGCAATAAAAACTCAAATTGAGTGTCACACCTAAACCAAAGGATTTATGCACACACTTCAACATGTATTTTGGTCAGGATGACCTCCTGAAGCCCATATGAGCATTAATTTGACTACACAACTCATTCCTATGAAGATACATTACTCACAAAACGTGCTCAGCTTGGGCTGAAAATGCATTTAAAGCAATAAAAACTCAAATTGAGTGTCACGCCTGAACCAAAGGACTTATGCACACACTTCAACATGTATTTTGTTCAGGATGACCTCCTGAAGCCTATTTGAGCAATAATTTGACCACACAACTCATTCCTATGAAGATACATTCAATGTCAGAAAGCGCGCTCAGCTCGGGCTGAAAATCCATTTAAAGCAATAAAAACTCAAATTGAGTGTCACGCCTAAACCAAAGGACTTATGCACACACTTCAACATGTATTTTGTTCAGGATGACCACCTGAAGCCTAAATGAGCATTAATTTGACCACACAACTCATTCGTATCAAGATACATTCAAACTCACAAAACGTGCTCAGCTCGGGCTGAAAATGCATTTAAAGCAATAAAAACTCAAATTTGAGTGTCACGCCTAAACCAAAGGACTTATGCACACACTTTAACATGTATTTAGTTCAGGAGGTCATCCTGAAGCCTATATGAGCATTAATTTGACCACACAACTCATTCCTATGAAGATACATTCAAACTCACAAAACGTGCTCAGCTCGGACTTAAAATGCATTTAAAGAAATAAAAACTCAAATTGAGTGTCACACCTAAACCAAAGGACTTATGCACACACTTCAACATGTATTTAGTTCAGGATGACCACCTGAAGTCCATATGAGAATTAATTTGACCAGACAACTCATTCCTATGAAGATACATTCAAACTCACAAAACGTCCTCAGCTCGGGCTGAAAATGCATTTAAAGCAATAAAAACTCAAATTGAGTGTCACGCCTAAACCAAAGGACTTATGCACACACTTCAACATGTATTTAGTTCAGGAGGTCATCCTGAAGCCTATATGAGCATTAATTTGACCACACAACTCATTCCTATCAAGATACATTCAAACTCACAAAACGTGCTCAGCTCGGGCTGAAAATGCATTTAAAGCAATAAAAACTCAAATTGAGTGTCACGCCTAAACCAAAGGACTTATGCACACACTTCAACATGTATTTAGTTCAGGAGGTCATCCTGAAGCCTATATGAGCATTAATTTGACCACACAACTCATTCGTATCAAGATACATTCAAACTCACAAAACGTGCTCAGCTCGGGCTGAAAATGCATTCAAAGCAATAAAACCTCAAATTGAGTGTGACGCCTAAACCAAAGGACTTATGCACACACTTCAACATGTATTTTGTTCAGGATGACTTCCTGAAGCCCATATGAGCATTAATTTGACTACACAACTAATTCCTATGAAGATACATTCAAACTCACAAAACGTGCTCAGCTCGGGCTGAAAATGCATTTAAAGCAATAAAAACTCAAATTAGGTGTCACGCCTAAAAAAGGACTTATCACACACTTGCACATGTATTTAGTTCAGGATTACCTCCTGAAGCCCATATGAGCATTAATTTGACCACACAACTCATTCCTATGAAGATACATTCAAACTCTCAAAACGTGCTCAGCTCGGGCTGAAAATGCATTTAAAGCAATAAAAACTCAAATTGAGTGTCACGCCTAAACCAAAGGACTTATGCACACACTTCAACATGTATTTTTTTCAGGATGACCACCTGAAGCCTAAATGAGCATTAATTTGACCACACAACTCATTCCTATGAAGATACATTCAAACTCACAAAACGTGCTCAGCTCGGGTTGAAAATGCATTTAAAGCAATAAAAACTCAAATTAGGTGTCACGCCTAAAAAAGGACTTATCACACACTTGCACATGTATTTAGTTCAGGATTACCTCCTGAAGCCCATATGAGCATTAATTTGACCACACAACTCATTCCTATGAAGATACATTCAAACTCTCAAAACGTGCTCAGCTCGGGCTGAAAATGCATTTAAAGCAATAAAAACTCAAATTGAGTGTCACGCCTAAACCAAAGGACTTATGCACACACTTCAACATGTATTTTGTTCAGGATGACCACCTAAAGCCTAAATGAGCATTAATTTGACCACACAACTCATTCCTATGAAGATACATTCAAACTCACAAAACGTGCTCAGCTCGGGCTGAAAATGCATTTAAAGCAATAAAAACTCAAATTGAGTGTCACACCTAAACCAAAGGATTTATGCACACACTTCAACATGTATTTTGGTCAGGATGACCTCCTGAAGCCCATATGAGCATTAATTTGACTACACAACTCATTCCTATGAAGATACATTACTCACAAAACGTGCTCAGCTCGGGCTGAAAATGCATTTAAAGCAATAAAAACTCAAATTGAGTGTCACGCCTGAACCAAAGGACTTATGCACACACTTCAACATGTATTTTGTTCAGGATGACCTCCTGAAGCCTATTTGAGCAATAATTTGACCACACAACTCATTCCTATGAAGATACATTCAATGTCAGAAAGCGCGCTCAGCTCGGGCTGAAAATGCATTTAAAGCAATAAAAACTCAAATTGAGTGTCACGCCTAAACCAAAGGACTTATGCACACACTTCAACATGTATTTAGTTCAGGATGACCACCTGAAGCCTAAATGAGCATTAATTTGACCACACAACTCATTCCTATGAAGATACATTCAAACTCACAAAACGTGCTCAGTTCGGGCTGAAAATGCATTTAAAGCAATAAAAACTCAAATTGAGTGTCACACCTAAACCAAAGGACTTATGCACACACTTCAAAATGTATTTTGTTCAGGATGACCTCCTGAAGTCCATATGAGAATTAATTTGACCAGACAACTCATTCCTATGAAGATACATTCAAACTCACAAAACGTCCTCAGCTCGGGCTGAAAATGCATTTAAAGCAATAAAAACTCAAATTGAGTGTCACGCCTAAACCAAAGGACTTATGCACACACTTCAACATGTATTTAGTTCAGGAGGTCATCCTGAAGCCTATATGAGCATTAATTTGACCACACAACTCATTCCTAT
This sequence comes from Hippocampus guttulatus, assembly GCF_054856545.1. NCBI lineage: Eukaryota > Metazoa > Chordata > Actinopteri > Syngnathiformes > Syngnathidae > Hippocampus > Hippocampus guttulatus. The sequence goes on from NC_141278.1 coordinate 12,542,050, forward strand.
CAAAATACATTCAAACTCACAAAACGTGGTCAGCTCGGGCTGAAAATGCATTCAAAGCAATAAAACCTCAAATTGAGTGTGACGCCTAAACCAAAGGACTTATGCACACACTTCAACATGTATTTTGTTCAGGATGACCTCCCGAAGCCTATATGAGCATTGATTTGACCATACAACTCATTCCTATGAAGATACATTCAAACTCACAAAACGTGCTCAGCTCGGGCTGAAAATGCATTTAAAGCAATAAAAACTCAAATTGAGTGTCACGCCTAAACCAAAGGACTTATGCACACACTTCAACATGTATTTAGTTCAAGAGGTCATCCTGAAGCCTATATGAGCATTAATTTGACCACATAACTCATTCTTATGAAGATACATTCAAACTCACAAAACGTGCTCAGCTCGGGCTGAAAATGCATTTAAAGTTATAAAAACTCAAATTGAGTGTCACGCCTAAACCAAAGTACTTATGCACACACTTCAACATGTATTTAGTTCAGGAGGTCATCCTGAAGCCTATATGAGCATTAATTTGACCACACAACTCATTCCTATCAAAATACATTCAAACTCACAAAACGTGGTCAGCTCGGGCTGAAAATGCATTCAAAGCAATAAAACCTCAAATTGAGTGTGACGCCTAAACCAAAGGACTTATGCACACACTTCAACATGTATTTTGTTCAGGATGACCTCCCGAAGCCTATATGAGCATTAATTTGACCACATAACTCATTCTTATGAAGATACATTCAAACTCACAAAACGTGCTCAGCTCGGGCTGAAAATGCATTTAAAGCAATAAAAACTCAAATTAGGTGTCACGCCTAAAAAAGGACTTATCACACACTTGCACATGTATTTAGTTCAGGATTACCTCCTGAAGCCCATATGAGCATTAATTTGACCACACAACTCATTCCTATGAAGATACATTCAAACTCTCAAAACGTGCTCAGCTCGGGCTGAAAATGCATTTAAAGCAATAAAAACTCAAATTGAGTGTCACGCCTAAACCAAAGGACTTATGCACACACTTCAACATGTATTTTGTTCAGGATGACCACCTGAAGCCTAAATGAGCATTAATTTGACCACACAACTCATTCCTATGAAGATACATTCAAACTCACAAAACGTGCTCAGCTCGGGCTGAAAATGCATTTAAAGCAATAAAAACTCAAATTGAGTGTCACACCTAAACCAAAGGATTTATGCACACACTTCAACATGTATTTTGGTCAGGATGACCTCCTGAAGCCCATACGAGCATTAATTTGACGACACAACTCATTCCTATGAAGATACATTACTCACAAAACGTGCTCAGCTCGGGCTGAAAATGCATTTAAAGCAATAAAAACTCAAATTGAGTGTCACGCCTGAACCAAAGGACTTATGCACACACTTCAACATGTATTTTGTTCAGGATGACCTCCTGAAGCCTATTTGAGCAATAATTTGACCACACAACTCATTCCTATGAAGATACATTCAAACTCACAAAACGTGCTCAGCTCGGGCTGAAAATGCATTTAAAGCAATAAAAACTCAAATTGAGTGTCACACCTAAACCAAAGGATTTATGCACACACTTCAACATGTATTTAGTTCAGGATGACCACCTGAAGCCTAAATGAGCATTAATTTGACCACACAACTCATTCCTATGAAGATACATTCAAACTCACAAAACGTGCTCAGTTCGGGCTGAAAATGCATTTAAAGCAATAAAAACTCAAATTGAGTGTCACACCTAAACCAAAGGACTTATGCACACACTTCAAAATGTATTTTGTTCAGGATGACCTCCTGAAGTCCATATGAGAATTAATTTGACCAGACAACTCATTCCTATGAAGATACATTCAAACTCACAAAACGTCCTCAGCTCGGGCTGAAAATGCATTTAAAGCAATAAAAACTCAAATTGAGTGTCACGCCTAAACCAAAGGACTTATGCACACACTTCAACATGTATTTAGTTCAGGAGGTCATCCTGAAGCCTATATGAGCATTAATTTGACCACACAACTCATTCCTATCAAAATACATTCAAACTCACAAAACGTGGTCAGCTCGGGCTGAAAATGCATTCAAAGCAATAAAACCTCAAATTGAGTGTGACGCCTAAACCAAAGGACTTATGCACACACTTCAACATGTATTTTGTTCAGGATGACCTCCCGAAGCCTATATGAGCATTGATTTGACCATACAACTCATTCCTATGAAGATACATTCAAACTCACAAAACGTGCTCAGCTCGGGCTGAAAATGCATTTAAAGCAATAAAAACTCAAATTGAGTGTCACGCCTAAACCAAAGGACTTATGCACACACTTCAACATGTATTTAGTTCAAGAGGTCATCCTGAAGCCTATATGAGCATTAATTTGACCACATAACTCATTCTTATGAAGATACATTCAAACTCACAAAACGTGCTCAGCTCGGGCTGAAAATGCATTTAAAGTTATAAAAACTCAAATTGAGTGTCACGCCTAAACCAAAGTACTTATGCACACACTTCAACATGTATTTAGTTCAAGGGGACATCCTGAAGCCTATATGAGCATTAATTTGACCACACAACTCATTCTTATCAAGATACATTCAAACTCACAAAACGTGCTCAGCTCAGGCTGAAAATGCATTTAAAGCAATAAAACTCAAATTGAGTGTCACACCTAAACCAAAGGACTTATGCACACACTCCAACATGTATTTTGTTCAGGATGACCTCCTGAAGCCCAAATAAGCATTAATTTGACCACACAACTCATTCTATGAAGATACATTCAAAGTCAGAAAGCGCGCTCAGCTCGGGCTGAAAATGCATTTAAAGCAATAAAAACTCAAATTGAGTGTCACGCCTAAACCAAAGGACTTATGCACACACTTCAACATGTATTTTGTTCAGGATGACCACCTGAAGCCTAAATGAGCATTAATTTGACCACACAACTCATTCGTATCAAGATACATTCAAACTCACAAAACGTGCTCAGCTCGGGCTGAAAATGCATTTAAAGCAATAAAAACTCAAATTGAGTGTCACGCCTAAACCAAAGTTTTTATGCACACACTTCAACATGTATTTAGTTCAAGAGGTCATCCTGAAGCCTATATGAGCATTAATTTGACCACACAACTCATTCCTATCAAGATACATTCAAACTCACAAAACGTGCTCAGCTCGGGCTGAAAATTTATTTAAAGCAATAAAACTCAAATTGAGTGTCACACCTAAACCAAAGGACTTATGCACACACTCCAACATGTATTTTGTTCAGGATGACCTCCTGAAGCCCAAATAAGCATTAATTTGACCACACAACTCATTCTATGAAGATACATTCAAAGTCAGAAAGCGCGCTCAGCTCGGGCTGAAAATCAATTTAAAGCAATAAAAACTCAAATTGAGTGTCACGCCTAAACCAAAGGACTTATGCACACACTTCAACATGTATTTTGTTCAGGATGATCACCTGAAGCCTAAATGAGCATTAATTTGACCACACAACTCATTCGTATCAAGATACATTCAAACTCACAAAACGTGCTCAGCTCGGGCTGAAAATGCATTTAAAGCAATAAAAACTCAAATTGAGTGTCACGCCTAAACCAAAGGACTTATGCACACACTTTAACATGTATTTAGTTCAGGAGGTCATCCTGAAGCCTATATGAGCATTAATTTGACCACACAACTCATTCCTATGAAGATACATTCAAACTCACAAAACGTGCTCAGCTTGGGCTGAAAATGCATTTAAAGCAATAAAAACTCAAATTGAGTGTCACGCCTGAACCAAAGGACTTATGCACACACTTCAACATGTATTTTGTTCAGGATGACCTCCTGAAGCCTATTTGAGCAATAATTTGACCACACAACTCATTCCTATGAAGATACATTCAATGTCAGAAAGCGCGCTCAGCTCGGGCTGAAAATGCATTTAAAGCAATAAAAACTCAAATTGAGTGTCACGCCTAAACCAAAGGACTTATGCACACACCTCAACATGTATTTAGTTCAGGAGGTCATCCTGAAGCCTATATGAGCATTAATTTGACCACACAACTCATTCCTATCAAAATACATTCAAACTCACAAAACGTGCTCAGCTCGGGCTGAAAATGTATTTAAAGCAATAAAACCTCAAATTGAGTGTGACGCCTAAACCAAAGGACTTATGCACACACTTCAACATGTATTTTGTTCAGGATGACCTCCCGAAGCCTATATGAGCATTGATTTGACCATACAACTCATTCCTATGAAGATACATTCAAACTCACAAAACGTGCTCAGCTCGGGCTGAAAATGCATTTAAAGCAATAAAAACTCAAATTGAGTGTCACGCCTAAACCAAAGGACTTATGCACACACTTCAACATGTATTTAGTTCAAGAGGTCATCCTGAAGCCTATATGAGCATTAATTTGACCACATAACTCATTCTTATTAAGATACATTCAAACTCACGAAACGTGCTCAGCTCGGGCTGAAAATGCATTTAAAGTTATAAAAACTCAAATTGAGTGTCACGCCTAAACCAAAGTACTTATGCACACACTTCAACATGTATTTAGTTCAAGAGGTCATCCTGAAGCCTATATGAGCATTAATTTGACCACACAACTCATTCCTATCAAGATACATTCAAACTCACAAAACGTGCTCAGCTCGGGCTGAAAATGCATTTAAAGCAATAAAACTCAAATTGAGTGTCACACCTAAACCAAAGGACTTATGCACACACTCCAACATGTATTTTGTTCAGGATGACCTCCTGAAGCCCAAATAAGCATTAATTTGACCACACAACTCATTCTATGAAGATACATTCAAAGTCAGAAAGCGCGCTCAGCTCGGGCTGAAAATGCATTTAAAGCAATAAAAACTCAAATTGAGTGTCACGCCTAAACCAAAGGACTTATGCACACACTTCAACATGTATTTTGTTCAGGATGACCACCTGAAGCCTAAATGAGCATTAATTTGACCACACAACTCATTCGTATCAAGATACATTCAAACTCACAAAACGTGCTCAGCTCGGGCTGAAAATGCATTTAAAGCAATAAAAACTCAAATTGAGTGTCACGCCTAACCCAAAGTACTTATGCACACACTTCAACATGTATTTAGTTCAAGAGGTCATCCTGAAGCCTATATGAGCATTAATTTGACCACACAACTCATTCCTATCAAGATACATTCAAACTCACAAAACGTGCTCAGCTCGGGCTGAAAATGCATTTAAAGCAATAAAACTCAAATTGAGTGTCACACCTAAACCAAAGGACTTATGCACACACTCCAACATGTATTTTGTTCAGGATGACCTCCTGAAGCCCAAATAAGCATTAATTTGACCACACAACTCATTCTATGAAGATACATTCAAAGTCAGAAAGCGCGCTCAGCTCGGGCTGAAAATGCATTTAAAGCAATAAAAACTCAAATTGAGTGTCACGCCTAAACCAAAGGACTTATGCACACACTTTAACATGTATTTTGTTCAGGATGACCACCTGAAGCCTAAATGAGCATTAATTTGACCACACAACTCATTCCTATGAAGATACATTCAAAGTCAGAAAGCGCGCTCAGCTCGGGCTGAAAATGCATTTAAAGCAATAAAAACTCAAATTGAGTGTCACGCCTAAACCAAAGGACTTATGCACACACTTCAACATGTATTTTGTTCAGGAGGTCATCCTGAAGCCTATATGAGCATTAATTTGACCACACAACTCATTCCTATGAAGATACATTCAAACTCACAAAACGTGCTCAGCTCGGGCTGAAAATGCATTTAAAGAAATAAAAACTCAAATTGAGTGTCACACCTAAACCAAAGGACTTATGCACACACTTCAACATGTATTTAGTTCAGGATGACCACCTGAAGTCCATATGAGAATTAATTTGACCAGACAACTCATTCCTATGAAGATACATTCAAACTCACAAAACGTCCTCAGCTCGGGCTGAAAATGCATTTAAAGCAATAAAAACTCAAATTGAGTGTCACGCCTAAACCAAAGGACTTATGCACACACTTCAACATGTATTTAGTTCAGGAGGTCATCCTGAAGCCTATATGAGCATTAATTTGACCACACAACTCATTCCTATCAAGATACATTCAAACTCACAAAACGTGCTCAGCTCGGGCTGAAAATGCATTTAAAGCAATAAAAACTCAAATTGAGTGTCACGCCTAAACCAAAGGACTTATGCACACACTTCAACATGTATTTAGTTCAGGAGGTCATCCTGAAGCCTATATGAGCATTAATTTGACCACACAACTCATTCGTATCAAGATACATTCAAACTCACAAAACGTGCTCAGCTCGGGCTGAAAATGCATTCAAAGCAATAAAACCTCAAATTGAGTGTGACGCCTAAACCAAAGGACTTATGCACACACTTCAAACATGTATTTAGTTCAAGAGGTCATCCTGAAGCCTATATGAGCATTAATTTGACCACATAACTCATTCTTATGAAGATACATTCAAACTCACAAAACGTGCTCAGCTCGGGCTGAAAATGCATTTAAAGCAATAAAACCTCAAATTGAGTGTCACGCCAAAACCAAAGGACTTATGCACACACTTCAACATGTATTTTGTTCAGGATGACCTCCTGAAGCCTAAATTAGCATTAATTTGACCACACAACTCATTCCTATGAAGATACTTCAAACTCAGAAAACTTGCTCATCTCTGCCTGAAAATGCATTTCGCAATAAAAACTCAAATTGAGTGTCACACCTAAACCAAAGGACTTATGCACACACTTCAACATGTATTTTGTTCAGGATGACCACCTGAAGCCTAAATGAGCATTAATTTGACCACACAACTCATTCCTATGAAGATACATTCAAAGTCAGAAAGCGCGCTCAGCTCGGGCTGAAAATGCATTTAAAGCAATAAAAACTCAAATTGAGTGTCACGCCTAAACCAAAGGACTTATGCACACACTTTAACATGTATTTTGTTCAGGATGACCACCTGAAGCCTAAATGAGCATTAATTTGACCACACAACTCATTCCTATGAAGATACATTCAAAGTCAGAAAGCGCGCTCAGCTCGGGCTGAAAATGCATTTAAAGCAATAAAAACTCAAATTTAGTGTCACGCCTAAACCAAAGGACTTATGCACACACTTCAACATGTATTTAGTTCAGGAGGTCACCCCGAAGCCTATATGAGCATTAATTTGACCACATAACTCATTCTTATGAAGATACATTCAAACTCACAAAACGTGCTCAGCTCGGGCTGAAAATGCATTTAAAGCAATAAAAACTCAAATTGAGTGTCACGCCTAAACCAAAGGATTTATGCACACACTTCAACATGTATTTTGTTCAGGAGGACATCCTGAAGCCTATATGAGGATTATTTTGACCACACAACTCATTCCTATGAAGATACTTCAAACTCAGAAAACTTGCTCATCTCTGCCTGAAAATGCATTTCGCAATAAAAACTCAAATTGAGTGTCACGCCTAAACCAAAGGACTTATGCGCACACTTTAACATGTATTTTGTTCAGGAGGTCATCCTGAAGCCTAAATTAGCATTAATTTGACCACACAACTCATTCCTATGAAGATACTTCAAACTCAGAAAACTTGCTCATCTCTGCCTGAAAATGCATTTCGCAATAAAAACTCAAATTGAGTGTCACACCTAAACCAAAGGACTTATGCACACACTTCAACATGTATTTTGTTCAGGATGACCACCTGAAGCCTAAATGAGCATTAATTTGACCACACAACTCATTCCTATGAAGATACATTCAAAGTCAGAAAGCGCGCTCAGCTCGGGCTGAAAATGCATTTAAAGCAATAAAAACTCAAATTGAGTGTCACGCCTAAACCAAAGGACTTATGCACACACTTCATGTATTTTGTTCAGGATGACCACCTGAAGCCTAAATGAGCATTAATTTGACCACACAACTCATTCCTATGAAGATACATTCAAACTCACAAAACGTGCTCAGCTCGGGCTGAAAATGCATTTAAAGCAATAAAAACTCAAATTGAGTGTCACACCTAAACCAAAGGACTTATGCACACACTTCAACATGTATTTTGTTCAGGATGACCTCCTGAAGCCCATATGAGCATTAATTTGACTACACAACTCATTCCTATGAAGATACATTCAAACTCACAAAACGTGCTCAGCTTGGGCTGAAAATGCATTTAAAGCAATAAAAACTCAAATTGAGTGTCACGCCTGAACCAAAGGACTTATGCACACACTTCAACATGTATTTTGTTCAGGATGACCTCCTGAAGCCTATTTGAGCAATAATTTGACCACACAACTCATTCCTATGAAGATACATTCAAAGTCAGAAAGCGCGCTCAGCTCGGGCTGAAAATGCATTTAAAGGAATAAAAACTCAAATTGAGTGTCACGCCTAAACCAAAGGACTTATGCACACACTTCAACATGTATTTAGTTCAGGAGGTCATCCTGAAGCCTATATGAGCATTAATTTGACCACACAACTCATTCCTATGAAGATACATTCAAACTCACAAAACGTGCTCAGCTCGGGCTGAAAATGCATTTAAAGCAATAAAAACTCAAATTGAGTGTCACACCTAAACCAAAGGACTTATGCACACACTTCATGTATTTTGTTCAGGATGACCACCTGAAGCCTAAATGAGCATTAATTTGACCACACAACTCATTCCTATGAAGATACATTCAAAGTCAGAAAGCGCGCTCAGCTCGGGCTGAAAATGCATTTAAAGCAATAAAAACTCAAATTGAGTGTCACGCCTAAACCAAAGGACTTATGCACACACTTTAACATGTATTTTGTTCAGGATGACCACCTGAAGCCTAAATGAGCATTAATTTGACCACACAACTCATTCCTATGAAGATACATTCAAAGTCAGAAAGCGCGCTCAGCTCGGGCTGAAAATGCATTTAAAGCAATAAAAACTCAAATTGAGTGTCACGCCTAAACCAAAGGACTTATGCACACACTTCATGTATTTTGTTCAGGATGACCACCTGAAGCCTAAATGAGCATTAATTTGACCACACAACTCATTCCTATGAAGATACATTCAAACTCACAAAACGTGGTCAGCTCGGGCTGAAAATGCATTTAAAGCAATAAAAACTCAAATTGAGTGTCACACCTAAACCAAAGGACTTATGCACACACTTCAACATGTATTTTGTTCAGGATGACCTCCTGAAGCCCATATGAGCATTAATTTGACTACACAACTCATTCCTATGAAGATACATTCAAACTCACAAAACGTGCTCAGCTCGGGCTGAAAATGCATTTAAAGCAATAAAAACTCAAATTGAGTGTCACACCTAAACCAAAGGACTTATGCACACACTTCAACATGTATTTTGTTCAGGATGACCTCCTGAAGCCCATATGAGCATTAATTTGACTACACAACTCATTCCTATGAAGATACATTCAAACTCACAAAACGTGCTCAGCTTGGGCTGAAAATGCATTTAAAGCAATAAAAACTCAAATTGAGTGTCACGCCTGAACCAAAGGACTTATGCACACACTTCAACATGTATTTTGTTCAGGATGACCTCCTGAAGCCCATATGAGCATTAATTTGACTACACAACTCATTCCTATGAAGATACATTCAAACTCACAAAACGTGCTCAGCTTGGGCTGAAAATGCATTTAAAGCAATAAAAACTCAAATTGAGTGTCACGCCTGAACCAAAGGACTTATGCACACACTTCAACATGTATTTTGTTCAGGATGACCTCCTGAAGCCTATTTGAGCAATAATTTGACCACACAACTCATTCCTATGAAGATACATTCAAAGTCAGAAAGCGCGCTCAGCTCGGGCTGAAAATGCATTTAAAGCAATAAAAACTCAAATTGAGTGTCACGCCTAAACCAAAGGACTTATGCACACACTTCAACATGTATTTAGTTCAGGAGGTCATCCTGAAGCCTATATGAGCATTAATTTGACCACACAACTCATTCCTATGAAGATACATTCAAACTCACAAAACGTGCTCAGCTCGGGCTGAAAATGCATTTAAAGCAATAAAAACTCAAATTGAGTGTCACACCTAAACCAAAGGACTTATGCACACACTTCAACATGTATTTTGTTCAGGATGACCACCTGAAGCCTAAATGAGCATTAATTTGACCACACAACTCATTCCTATGAAGATACATTCAAAGTCAGAAAGCGCGCTCAGCTCGGGCTGAAAATGCATTTAAAGCAATAAAAACTCAAATTGAGTGTCACGCCTAAACCAAAGGACTTATGCACACACTTTAACATGTATTTTGTTCAGGATGACCACCTGAAGCCTAAATGAGCATTAATTTGACCACACAACTCATTCCTATGAAGATACATTCAAAGTCAGAAAGCGCGCTCAGCTCGGGCTGAAAATGCATTTAAAGCAATAAAAACTCAAATTTAGTGTCACGCCTAAACCAAAGGATTTATGCACACACTTCAACATGTATTTTGTTCAGGAGGACATCCTGAAGCCTATATGAGGATTATTTTGACCACACAACTCATTCCTATGAAGATACTTCAAACTCAGAAAACTTGCTCATCTCTGCCTGAAAATGCATTTCGCAATAAAAACTCAAATTGAGTGTCACGCCTAAACCAAAGGACTTATGCGCACACTTTAACATGTATTTTGTTCAGGAGGTCATCCTGAAGCCTAAATTAGCATTAATTTGACCACACAACTCATTCCTATGAAGATACTTCAAACTCAGAAAACTTGCTCATCTCTGCCTGAAAATGCATTTCGCAATAAAAACTCAAATTGAGTGTCACACCTAAACCAAAGGACTTATGCACACACTTCAACATGTATTTTGTTCAGGATGACCACCTGAAGCCTAAATGAGCATTAATTTGACCACACAACTCATTCCTATGAAGATACATTCAAAGTCAGAAAGCGCGCTCAGCTCGGGCTGAAAATGCATTTAAAGCAATAAAAACTCAAATCGAGTGTCACGCCTTAACCAAAGGACTTATGCACACACTTTAACATGTATTTTGTTCAGGATGACCACCTGAAGCCTAAATGAGCATTAATTTGACCACACAACTCATTCCTATGAAGATACATTCAAAGTCAGAAAGAGCGCGCTCAGCTCGGGCTGAAAATGCATTTAAAGCAATAAAAACTCAAATTGAGTGTCACACCTAAACCAAAGGACTTATGCACACACTTCAACATGTATTTAGTTCAGGAGGTCATCCTGAAGCCTATATGAGCATTAATTTGACCACATAACTCATTCCTATGAAGATACATTCAAACTCACAAAACGTGCTCAGCTCGGGCTGAAAATGCATTTAAAGCAATAAAACTCAAATTGAGTGTCACACCTAAACCAAAGGACTTATGCACACACTTCAACATGTATTTAGTTCAGGAGGACATCCTGAAGCCTATATGAGGATTATTTTGACCACACAACTCATTCCTATGAAGATACTTCAAACTCAGAAAACTTGCTCATCTCTGCCTGAAAATGCATTTCGCAATAAAAACTCAAATTGAGTGTCACGCCTAAACCAAAGGACTTATGCGCACACTTTAACATGTATTTTGTTCAGGAGGTCATCCTGAAGCCTATATGAGCATTAATTTGACCACACAACTGATTCCTATCAAGATACATTCAAACTCACAAAACGTGCTCAGCTCGGGCTGAAAATGCATTTAAAGCAATAAAAACTCAAATTGAGTGTCACGCCTAAACCAAAGGACTTATGCACACACTTCAACATGTATTTAGTTCAGGAGGTCATCCTGAAGCCTATATGAGCATTAATTTGACCACACAACTCATTCCTATGAAGAACATTCAAACTCACAAAACGTGCTCAGCTCGGGCTGAAAATGCATTTAAAGCAATAAAAACTCAAATTGAGTGTTACGCCTAAACCAAAGGACTTATGCACACACTTCAAACATGTATTTAGTTCAAGAGGTCATCCTGAAGCCTATATGAGCAATATTTTGACCACATAACTCATTCTTATGAAGATACATTCAAACTCACAAAACGTGCTCAGCTCGGGCTGAAAATGCATTTAAAGCAATAAAAACTCAAATTGAGTGTCACGCCTAAACCAAAGGATTTATGCACACACTTCAACATGTATTTAGTTCAGGAGGTCATCCTGAAGCCTATATGAGCATTAATTTGACTACACAACTCATTCCTATTAAGATACATTCAAAGTCAGAAAGCGCGCTCAGCTCGGGCTGAAAATGCATTTAAAGCAATAAAAACTCAAATTGAGTGTCACGCCTAAACCAAAGGACTTATGCACACACTTCAACATGTATTTTGTTCAGGATGACCTCCCGAAGCCTATATGAGCATTAATTTGACCACACAACTCACTCCTATGAAGATACATTCAAACTCACAAAACGTGCTCAGCCGGGCTGAAAATGCATTTAAAGCAGTAAAAACTCAATTTGAGTGTCACGCCTAAACCAAAGGACTTATGCACACACTTCAACATGTATTTAGTTCAGGAGGTCATCCTGAAGCCTATATGAGCATTAATTTGACCAAGCAACTCATTCCTATGAAGAAACATTCAAACTCACAAAACGTGCTCAGCTCGGGCTGAAAATGCATTTAAAGCAATAAAAACTCAAATTGAGTGTCACACCTAAACCAAAGGACTTATGCACACACTTCAACATGTATTTTGTTCAGGATGACCTCCTGAAGCCTAAATTAGCATTAATTTGACCACACAACTCATTCCTATGAAGATACTTCAAACTCAGAAAACTTGCTCAGCTCGGGCTGAAAATGCATTTAAAGCAATAAAAACTCAAATTGAGTGTCACGCCTAAACCAAAGGATTTATGCACACACTTCAACATGTATTTTGTTCAGGAGGACATCCTGAAGCCTATATGAGGATTATTTTGACCACACAACTCATTCCTATGAAGATACTTCAAACTCAGAAAACTTGCTCATCTCTGCCTGAAAATGCATTTCGCAATAAAAACTCAAATTGAGTGTCACGCCTAAACCAAAGGACTTATGCGCACACTTTAACATGTATTTTGTTCAGGAGGTCATCCTGAAGCCTAAATTAGCATTAATTTGACCACACAACTCATTCCTATGAAGATACTTCAAACTCAGAAAACTTGCTCATCTCTGCCTGAAAATGCATTTCGCAATAAAAACTCAAATTGAGTGTCACACCTAAACCAAAGGACTTATGCACACACTTCAACATGTATTTTGTTCAGGATGACCACCTGAAGCCTAAATGAGCATTAATTTGACCACACAACTCATTCCTATGAAGATACATTCAAAGTCAGAAAGCGCGCTCAGCTCGGGCTGAAAATGCATTTAAAGCAATAAAAACTCAAATCGAGTGTCACGCCTTAACCAAAGGACTTATGCACACACTTTAACATGTATTTTGTTCAGGATGACCACCTGAAGCCTAAATGAGCATTAATTTGACCACACAACTCATTCCTATGAAGATACATTCAAAGTCAGAAAGAGCGCGCTCAGCTCGGGCTGAAAATGCATTTAAAGCAATAAAAACTCAAATTGAGTGTCACACCTAAACCAAAGGACTTATGCACACACTTCAACCTGTATTTAGTTCAGGAGGACATCCTGAAGCCTATATGAGGATTATTTTGACCACACAACTCATTCCTATGAAGATACTTCAAACTCAGAAAACTTGCTCATCTCTGCCTGAAAATGCATTTCGCAATAAAAACTCAAATTGAGTGTCACGCCTAAACCAAAGGACTTATGCGCACACTTTAACATGTATTTTGTTCAGGAGGTCATCCTGAAGCCTATATGAGCATTAATTTGACCACACAACTGATTCCTATCAAGATACATTCAAACTCACAAAACGTGCTCAGCTCGGGCTGAAAATGCATTTAAAGCAATAAAAACTCAAATTGAGTGTCACGCCTAAACCAAAGGACTTATGCACACACTTCAACATGTATTTAGTTCAGGAGGTCATCCTGAAGCCTATATGAGCATTAATTTGACCACACAACTCATTCCTATGAAGATACATTCAAACTCACAAAACGTCCTCAGCTCGGGCTGAAAATGCATTTAAAGCAATAAAAACTCAAATTGAGTGTCACGCCTAAACCAAAGGACTTATGCACACACTTCAACATGTATTTAGTTCAGGAGGTCACCCCGAAGCCTATATGAGCATTAATTTGACCACATAACTCATTCTTATGAAGATACATTCAAACTCACAAAACGTGCTCAGCTCGGGCTGAAAATGCATTTAAAGCAATAAAAACTCAAATTGAGTGTCACGCCTAAACCAAAGGATTTATGCACACACTTCAACATGTATTTTGTTCAGGAGGACATCCTGAAGCCTATATGAGGATTATTTTGACCACACAACTCATTCCTATGAAGATACTTCAAACTCAGAAAACTTGCTCATCTTTGCCTGAAAATGCATTTCGCAATAAAAACTCAAATTGAGTGTCACGCCTAAACCAAAGGACTTATGCGCACACTTTAACATGTATTTTGTTCAGGAGGTCATCCTGAAGCCTAAATTAGCATTAATTTGACCACACAACTCATTCCTATGAAGATACTTCAAACTCAGAAAACTTGCTCATCTCTGCCTGAAAATGCATTTCGCAATAAAAACTCAAATTGAGTGTCACACCTAAACCAAAGGACTTATGCACACACTTCAACATGTATTTTGTTCAGGATGACCACCTGAAGCCTAAATGAGCATTAATTTGACCACACAACTCATTCCTATGAAGATACATTCAAAGTCAGAAAGCGCGCTCAGCTCGGGCTGAAAATGCATTTAAAGCAATAAAAACTCAAATCGAGTGTCACGCCTTAACCAAAGGACTTATGCACACACTTTAACATGTATTTTGTTCAGGATGACCACCTGAAGCCTAAATGAGCATTAATTTGACCACACAACTCATTCCTATGAAGATACATTCAAAGTCAGAAAGAGCGCGCTCAGCTCGGGCTGAAAATGCATTTAAAGCAATAAAAACTCAAATTGAGTGTCACACCTAAACCAAAGGACTTATGCACACACTTCAACATGTATTTAGTTCAGGAGGTCATCCTGAAGCCTATATGAGCATTAATTTGACCACATAACTCATTCCTATGAAGATACATTCAAACTCACAAAACGTGCTCAGCTCGGGCTGAAAATGCATTTAAAGCAATAAAACTCAAATTGAGTGTCACACCTAAACCAAAGGACTTATGCACACACTTCAACATGTATTTAGTTCAGGAGGACATCCTGAAGCCTATATGAGGATTATTTTGACCACACAACTCATTCCTATGAAGATACTTCAAACTCAGAAAACTTGCTCATCTCTGCCTGAAAATGCATTTCGCAATAAAAACTCAAATTGAGTGTCACGCCTAAACCAAAGGACTTATGCGCACACTTTAACATGTATTTTGTTCAGGAGGTCATCCTGAAGCCTATATGAGCATTAATTTGACCACACAACTGATTCCTATCAAGATACATTCAAACTCACAAAACGTGCTCAGCTCGGGCTGAAAATGCATTTAAAGCAATAAAAACTCAAATTGAGTGTCACGCCTAAACCAAAGGACTTATGCACACACTTCAACATGTATTTAGTTCAGGAGGTCATCCTGAAGCCTATATGAGCATTAATTTGACCACACAACTCATTCCTATGAAGAACATTCAAACTCACAAAACGTGCTCAGCTCGGGCTGAAAATGCATTTAAAGCAATAAAAACTCAAATTGAGTGTTACGCCTAAACCAAAGGACTTATGCACACACTTCAAACATGTATTTAGTTCAAGAGGTCATCCTGAAGCCTATATGAGGATTATTTTGACCACACAACTCATTCCTATGAAGATACTTCAAACTCAGAAAACTTGCTCAGCTCGGGCTGAAAATGCATTTCGCAATAAAAACTCAAATTGAGTGTCACGCCTAAACCAAAGGACTTATGCGCACACTTTAACATGTATTTTGTTCAGGAGGTCATCCTGAAGCCTATATGAGCATTAATTTGACCACACAACTGATTCCTATCAAGATACATTCAAACTCACAAAACGTGCTCAGCTCGGGCTGAAAATGCATTTAAAGCAATAAAAACTCAAATTGAGTGTCACGCCTAAACCAAAGGACTTATGCACACACTTCAACATGTATTTAGTTCAGGATGACCTCCCGAAGCCTATATGAGCATTGATTTGACCATACAACTCATTCCTATGAAGATACATTCAAACTCACAAAACGTGCTCAGCTCGGGCTGAAAATGCATTTAAAGCAATAAAAACTCAAATTGAGTGTCACGCCTAAACCAAAGGACTTATGCACACACTTCAACATGTATTTAGTTCAAGAGGTCATCCTGAAGCCTATATGAGCATTAATTTGACCACATAACTCATTCTTATGAAGATACATTCAAACTCACAAAACGTGCTCAGCTCGGGCTGAAAATGCATTTAAAGTTATAAAAACTCAAATTGAGTGTCACGCCTAAACCAAAGGACTTATGCACACACTTCAACATGTATTTAGTTTAGGAGGTCATCCTGAAGCCTATATGAGCATTAATTTGACCACACAACTCATTCGTATCAAGATACATTCAAACTCACAAAACGTGGTCAGCTCGGGCTGAAAATGCATTCAAAGCAATAAAACCTCAAATTGAGTGTGACGCCTAAACCAAAGGACTTATGCACACACTTCAACATGTATTTTGTTCAGGATGACCTCCCGAAGCCTATATGAGCATTGATTTGACCATACAACTCATTCCTATGAAGATACATTCAAACTCATAAAACGTGCTCAGCTCGGGCTGAAAATGCATTTAAAGCAATAAAAACTCAAATTGAGTGTCACGCCTAAACCAAAGGACTTATGCACACACTTCAACATGTATTTAGTTCAAGAGGTCATCCTGAAGCCTATATGAGCATTAATTTGACCACATAACTCATCCTGAAGCCTATATGATCATTAATTTGACCACATAACTCATTCTTATGAAGATACATTCAAACTCACAAAACGTGCTCAGCTCCGGCTGAAAATGCATTTAAAGTGATAAAAACTCAAATTGAGTGTCACGCCTAAACCAAAGTACTTATGCACACACTTCAACATGTATTTAGTTCAAGAGGTCATCCTGAAGCCTATATGAGCATTAATTTGACCACACAACTCATTCCTATCAAGATACATTCAAACTCACAAAACGTGCTCAGCTCGGGCTGAAAATGCATTCAAAGCAATAAAACCTCAAATTGAGTGTCACGCCAAAACCAAAGGACTTATGCACACACTTCAACATGTATATTGTTCAGGATGACCTCCTGAAGCCTAAATTAGCATTAATTTGACCACACAACTCATTCCTATGAAGATACTTCAAACTCAGAAAACTTGCTCATCTCTGCCTGAAAATGCATTTCGCAATAAAAACTCAAATTGAGTGTCACACCTAAACCAAAGGACTTATGCACACACTTCAACATGTATTTTGTTCAGGATGACCACCTGAAACCTAAATGAGCATTAATTTGACCACACAACTCATTCCTATGAAGATACATTCAAACTCACAAAACGTGCTCAGCTCGGGCTGAAAATGCATTTAAAGCAATAAAAACTCAAATTGAGTGTCACGCCTGAACCAAAGGACTTATGCACACACTTCAACATGTATTTTGTTCAGGATGACCTCCTGAAGCCTATTTGAGCAATAATTTGACCACACAACTCATTCCTATGAAGATACATTCAAACTCACAAAACGTGCTCAGCTCGGGCTGAAAATGCATTTAAAGCAATAAAAACTCAAATTGAGTGTCACGCCTGAACCAAAGGACTTATGCACACACTTCAACATGTATTTTGTTCAGGATGACCACCTGAAGCCTAAATGAGCATTAATTTGACCACACAACTCATTCCTATGAAGATACATTCAAAGTCAGAAAGCGCGCTCAGCTCGGGCTGAAAATGCATTTAAAGCAATAAAAACTCAAATCGAGTGTCACGCCTTAACCAAAGGACTTATGCACACACTTTAACATGTATTTTGTTCAGGATGACCACCTGAAGCCTAAATGAGCATTAATTTGACCACACAACTCATTCCTATGAAGATACATTCAAAGTCAGAAAGAGCGCGCTCAGCTCGGGCTGAAAATGCATTTAAAGCAATAAAAACTCAAATTGAGTGTCACACCTAAACCAAAGGACTTATGCACACACTTCAACATGTATTTAGTTCAGGAGGTCATCCTGAAGCCTATATGAGCATTAATTTGACCACATAACTCATTCCTATGAAGATACATTCAAACTCACAAAACGTGCTCAGCTCGGGCTGAAAATGCATTTAAAGCAATAAAACTCAAATTGAGTGTCACACCTAAACCAAAGGACTTATGCACACACTTCAACATGTATTTAGTTCAGGAGGACATCCTGAAGCCTATATGAGGATTATTTTGACCACACAACTCATTCCTATGAAGATACTTCAAACTCAGAAAACTTGCTCATCTCTGCCTGAAAATGCATTTCGCAATAAAAACTCAAATTGAGTGTCACGCCTAAACCAAAGGACTTATGCGCACACTTTAACATGTATTTTGTTCAGGAGGTCATCCTGAAGCCTATATGAGCATTAATTTGACCACACAACTGATTCCTATCAAGATACATTCAAACTCACAAAACGTGCTCAGCTCGGGCTGAAAATGCATTTAAAGCAATAAAAACTCAAATTGAGTGTTACGCCTAAACCAAAGGACTTATGCACACACTTCAAACATGTATTTAGTTCAAGAGGTCATCCTGAAGCCTATATGAGCATTAATTTGACCACATAACTCATTCTTATGAAGATACATTCAAACTCACAAAACGTGCTCAGCTCGGGCTGAAAATGCATTTAAAGCAATAAAAACTCAAATTGAGTGTCACGCCTAAACCAAAGGACTTATGCACACACTTCAACATGTATTTAGTTCAGGAGGACATCCTGAAGCCTATATGAGGATTATTTTGACCACACAACTCATTCCTATGAAGATACTTCAAACTCAGAAAACTTGCTCATCTCTGCCTGAAAATGCATTTCGCAATAAAAACTCAAATTGAGTGTCACGCCTAAACCAAAGGACTTATGCGCACACTTTAACATGTATTTTGTTCAGGAGGTCATCCTGAAGCCTATATGAGCATTAATTTGACCACACAACTGATTCCTATCAAGATACATTCAAACTCACAAAACGTGCTCAGCTCGGGCTGAAAATGCATTTAAAGCAATAAAAACTCAAATTGAGTGTCACGCCTAAACCAAAGGACTTATGCACACACTTCAACATGTATTTAGTTCAGGATGACCTCCCGAAGCCTATATGAGCATTGATTTGACCATACAACTCATTCCTATGAAGATACATTCAAACTCACAAAACGTGCTCAGCTCGGGCTGAAAATGCATTTAAAGCAATAAAAACTCAAATTGAGTGTCACGCCTAAACCAAAGGACTTATGCACACACTTCAACATGTATTTAGTTCAAGAGGTCATCCTGAAGCCTATATGAGCATTAATTTGACCACATAACTCATTCTTATGAAGATACATTCAAACTCACAAAACGTGCTCAGCTCGGGCTGAAAATGCATTTAAAGTTATAAAAACTCAAATTGAGTGTCACGCCTAAACCAAAGGACTTATGCACACACTTCAACATGTATTTAGTTTAGGAGGTCATCCTGAAGCCTATATGAGAATTAATTTGACCACACAACTCATTCGTATCAAGATACATTCAAACTCACAAAACGTGGTCAGCTCGGGCTGAAAATGCATTCAAAGCAATAAAACCTCAAATTGAGTGTGACGCCTAAACCAAAGGACTTATGCACACACTTCAACATGTATTTTGTTCAGGATGACCTCCCGAAGCCTATATGAGCATTGATTTGACCATACAACTCATTCCTATGAAGATACATTCAAACTCATAAAACGTGCTCAGCTCGGGCTGAAAATGCATTTAAAGCAATAAAAACTCAAATTGAGTGTCACGCCTAAACCAAAGGACTTATGCACACACTTCAACATGTATTTAGTTCAAGAGGTCATCCTGAAGCCTATATGAGCATTAATTTGACCACATAACTCATCCTGAAGCCTATATGATCATTAATTTGACCACATAACTCATTCTTATGA
Source organism: Hippocampus guttulatus (assembly GCF_054856545.1). NCBI lineage: Eukaryota > Metazoa > Chordata > Actinopteri > Syngnathiformes > Syngnathidae > Hippocampus > Hippocampus guttulatus. The sequence continues at coordinate 12,562,451 of NC_141278.1, forward strand.
AGATACATTCAAACTCACAAAACGTGCTCAGCTCCGGCTGAAAATGCATTTAAAGTTATAAAAACTCAAATTGAGTGTCACGCCTAAACCAAAGTACTTATGCACACACTTCAACATGTATTTAGTTCAAGAGGTCATCCTGAAGCCTATATGAGCATTAATTTGACCACACAACTCATTCCTATCAAGATACATTCAAACTCACAAAACGTGCTCAGCTCGGGCTGAAAATGCATTCAAAGCAATAAAACCTCAAATTGAGTGTCACGCCAAAACCAAAGGACTTATGCACACACTTCAACATGTATATTGTTCAGGATGACCTCCTGAAGCCTAAATTAGCATTAATTTGACCACACAACTCATTCCTATGAAGATACTTCAAACTCAGAAAACTTGCTCATCTCTGCCTGAAAATGCATTTCGCAATAAAAACTCAAATTGAGTGTCACACCTAAACCAAAGGACTTATGCACACACTTCAACATGTATTTTGTTCAGGATGACCACCTGAAACCTAAATGAGCATTAATTTGACCACACAACTCATTCCTATGAAGATACATTCAAACTCACAAAACGTGCTCAGCTCGGGCTGAAAATGCATTTAAAGCAATAAAAACTCAAATTGAGTGTCACGCCTGAACCAAAGGACTTATGCACACACTTCAACATGTATTTTGTTCAGGATGACCTCCTGAAGCCTATTTGAGCAATAATTTGACCACACAACTCATTCCTATGAAGATACATTCAAACTCACAAAACGTGCTCAGCTCGGGCTGAAAATGCATTTAAAGCAATAAAAACTCAAATTGAGTGTCACGCCTGAACCAAAGGACTTATGCACACACTTCAACATGCATTTTGTTCAGGATGACCTCCTGAAGCCTATTTGAGCAATAATTTGACCACACAACTCATTCCTATGAAGATACATTCAAAGTCAGAAAGCGCGCTCAGCTCGGGCTGAAAATGCATTTAAAGCAATAAAAACTCAAATTGAGTGTCACGCCTGAACCAAAGGACTTATGCACACACTTCAACATGTATTTTGTTCAGGATGACCTCCTGAAGCCTATTTGAGCAATAATTTGACCACACAACTCATTCCTATGAAGATACATTCAAAGTCAGAAAGCGCGCTCAGCTCGGGCTGAAAATGCATTTAAAGCAATAAAAACTCAAATTGAGTGTCACGCCTGAACCAAAGGACTTATGCACACACTCCATGTATTTTGTTCAGGATGACCTCCTGAAGCCCAAATAAGCATTAATTTGACCACACAACTCATTCTATGAAGATACATTCAAACTCACAAAACGTGCTCAGCTCGGCCTGAAAATGCATTTAAAGCAATAAAAACTCAAATTGAGTGTCACGTCTAAACAAAAGGACTTATGCACACACTTCAACATGTATTTAGTTCAGGATGACCTCCCGAAGCCTATATGAGCATTGATTTGACCATACAACTCATTCCTATGAAGATACATTCAAACTCACAAAACGTGCTCAGCTCGGGCTGAAAATGCATTTAAAGCAATAAAAACTCAAATTGAGTGTCACGCCTAAACCAAAGGACTTATGCACACACTTCATGTATTTAGTTCAAGAGGTCATCCTGAAGCCTATATGAGCATTAATTTGACCACATAACTCATTCTTATGAAGATACATTCAAACTCACAAAACGTGCTCAGCTCGGGCTGAAAATGCATTTAAAGTTATAAAAACTCAAATTGAGTGTCACGCCTAAACCAAAGTACTTATGCACACACTTCAACATGTATTTAGTTCAAGAGGTCATCCTGAAGCCTATATGAGCATTAATTTGACCACACAACTCATTCCTATCAAGATACATTCAAACTCACAAAACGTGCTCAGCTCGGGCTGAAAATGCATTCAAAGCAATAAAACCTCAAATTGAGTGTCACGCCAAAACCAAAGGACTTATGCACACACTTCAACATGTATTTAGTTCAGGAGGTCATCCTGAAGCCTATATGAGCATTAATTTGACCACACAACTCATTCGTATCAAGATACATTCAAACTCACAAAACGTGGTCAGCTCGGGCTGAAAATGCATTCAAAGCAATAAAACCTCAAATTGAGTGTGACGCCGAAACCTAAGGACTTATGCACACACTTCAACATGTATTTAGTTCAGGATGACCTCCCGAAGCCTATATGAGCATTGATTTGACCATACAACTCATTCCTATGAAGATACATTCAAACTCACAAAACGTGCTCAGCTCGGGCTGAAAATGCATTTATAGCAATAAAAACTCAAATTGAGTGTCACGCCTAAACCAAAGGACTTATGCACACACTTCAACATGTATTTAGTTCAAGAGGTCATCATGAAGCCTATATTAGCATTAATTTGACCACATAACTCATCCTGAAGCCTATATGATCATTAATTTGACCACATAACTCATTCTTATGAAGATACATTCAAACTCACAAAACGTGCTCAGCTCGGGCTGAAAATGCATTCAAAGCAATAAAACCTCAAATTGAGTGTGACGCCTAAACCAAAGGACTTATGCACACACTTCAACATGTATATTGTTCAGGATGACCTCCTGAAGCCTAAATTAGCATTAATTTGACCACACAACTCATTCCTATGAAGATACTTCAAACTCAGAAAACTTGCTCATCTCTGCCTGAAAATGCATTTCGCAATAAAAACTCAAATTGAGTGTCACACCTAAACCAAAGGACTTATGCACACACTTCAACATGTATTTTGTTCAGGATGACCACCTGAAACCTAAATGAGCATTAATTTGACCACACAACTCATTCCTATGAAGCTACATTCAAACTCACAAAACGTGCTCAGCTCGGGCTGAAAATGCATTTAAAGCAATAAAAACTCAAATTGAGTGTCACGCCTGAACCAAAGGACTTATGCACACACTTCAACATGTATTTTGTCCAGGATGACCTCCTGAAGCCTATTTGAGCAATAATTTGACCACACAACTCATTCCTATGAAGATACATTCAAACTCACAAAACGTGCTCAGCTCGGGCTGAAAATGCATTTAAAGCAATAAAAACTCAAATTGAGTGTCACGCCTGAACCAAAGGACTTATGCACACACTTCAACATGTATTTTGTTCAGGATGACCTCCTGAAGCCTATTTGAGCAATAATTTGACCACACAACTCATTCCTATGAAGATACATTCAAAGTCAGAAAGCGCGCTCAGCTCGGGCTGAAAATGCATTTAAAGCAATAAAAACTCAAATTGAGTGTCACGCCTGAACCAAAGGACTTATGCACACACTTCAACATGTATTTTGTTCAGGATGACCTCCTGAAGCCTATTTGAGCAATAATTTGACCACACAACTCATTCCTATGAAGATACATTCAAAGTCAGAAAGCGCGCTCAGCTCGGGCTGAAAATGCATTTAAAGCAATAAAAACTCAAATTGAGTGTCACGCCTGAACCAAAGGACTTATGCACACACTCCAACATGTATTTTGTTCAGGATGACCTCCTGAAGCCCAAATAAGCATTAATTTGACCACACAACTCATTCTATGAAGATACATTCAAACTCACAAAACGTGCTCAGCTCGGCCTGAAAATGCATTTAAAGCAATAAAAACTCAAATTGAGTGTCACGCCTAAACAAAAGGACTTATGCACACACTTCAACATGTATTTTGTTCAGGATGACCTCCTGAAGCCCAAATAAGCATTAATTTGACCACACAACTCATTCCTATGAAGATACATTCAAACTCACAAAATGTGCTCAGCTCGGGCTGAAAATGCATTTAAAGAAATAAAAACTCAAATTGAGTGTCACACCTAAACCAAAGGACTTATGCACACACTTCATGTATTTTGTTCAGGATGACTTCCTGAAGCCCATATGAGCATTAATTTGACTACACAACTCATTCCTATGAAGATACATTCAAACTCACAAAACGTGCTCAGCTCGGGCTGAAAATGCATTTAAAGCAATAAATACTCAAATTGAGTGTCACGCCTGAACCAAAGGACTTATGCACACACCTCAACATGTATTTTGTTCAGGATGACCTCCTGAAGCCTATTTGAGCAATAATTTGACCACACAACTCATTCCTATGAAGATACATTCAAAGTCAGAAAGCGCGCTCAGCTCGGGCTGAAAATGCATTTAAAGCAATAAAAACTCAAATTGAGTGTCACGCCTACACCAAAGGACTTATGCACACACTTCAACATGTATTTAGTTCAGGATGACCACCTGAAGCCTAAATGAGCATTAATTTGACCACACAACTCATTCCTATGTAGATACATTCAAACTCAGAAAACGTGCTCAGCTCGGGCTGAAAATGCATTTAAAGCAATAAAACTCAAATTGAGTGTCACACCTAAACCAAAGGACTTATGCACACACTCCAACATGTATTTAGTTCAGGAGGTCATCCTGAAGCCTATATGACAATTAATTTGACCACACAACTCATTCCTATGAAGATACATTCAAACTCTCAAAACGTGCTCAGCTCGGGCTGAAAATGCATTTAAAGCAAAAAAAAATCAAATTGAGTGTCACGCCTAAACCAAAGGACGTATGCACACACTCCAACATGTATTTAGTTCAGGAGGTCATCCTGAAGCCTATATGAGAATTAATTTGACCACACAACTCATTCGTATCAAGATACATTCAAACTCACAAAACGTGCTCAGCTCGGGCTGAAAATGCATTTAAAGCAATAAAAACTCAAATTGAGTGTCACGCCTAAACCAAAGGACTTATGCACACACTTCAACATGTATTTTGTTCAGGAGGACATCCTGAAGCCTATATGAGGATTATTTTGACCACACAACTCATTCCTATGAAGATACTTCAAACTCAGAAAACTTACTCATCTCTGCCTGAAAATGCATTTCGCAATAAAAACTCAAATTGAGTGTCACATCTAAACCAAAGGACTTATGCGCACACTTTAACATGTATTTTGTTCAGGAGGTCATCCTGAAGCCTATATAAGCATTAATTTGACCACACAACTGATTCCTATCAAGATACATTCAAACTCACAAAACGTGCTCAGCTCGGGCTGAAAATGCATTTAAAGCAATAAAAACTCAAATTGAGTGTCACGCCTAAACCAAAGGACGTATGCACACACTCCAACATGTATTTAGTTCAGGAGGTCATCCTGAAGCCTATATGAGAATTAATTTGACCACACAACTCATTCGTATCAAGATACATTCAAACTCACAAAACGTGCTCAGCTCGGGCTGAAAATGCATTTAAAGCAATAAAAACTCAAATTGAGTGTCACGCCTAAACCAAAGGACTTATGCACACACTTCAACATGTATTTTGTTCAGGAGGACATCCTGAAGCCTATATGAGGATTATTTTGACCACACAACTCATTCCTATGAAGATACTTCAAACTCAGAAAACTTGCTCATCTCTGCCTGAAAATGCATTTCGCAATAAAAACTCAAATTGAGTGTCACATCTAAACCAAAGGACTTATGCGCACACTTTAACATGTATTTTGTTCAGGAGGTCATCCTGAAGCCTATATAAGCATTAATTTGACCACACAACTGATTCCTATCAAGATACATTCAAACTCACAAAACGTGCTCAGCTCGGGCTGAAAATGCATTTAAAGCAATAAAACTCAAATTGAGTGTCACACCTAAACCAAAGGACTTATGCACACACTCCAACATGTATTTAGTTCAGGAGGTCTTCCTGAAGCCTATATGACAATTAATTTGACCACACAACTCATTCCTATGAAGATACATTCAAACTCTCAAAACGTGCTCAGCTCGGGCTGAAAATGCATTTAAAGCAAAAAAAAACTCAAATTGAGTGTCACGCCTAAACCAAAGGACGTATGCACACACTCCAACATGTATTTAGTTCAGGAGGTCATCCTGAAGCCTATATGAGAATTAATTTGACCTTACAACTCATTCGTATCAAGATACATTCAAACTCACAAAACGTGCTCAGCTCGGGCTGAAAATGCATTTAAAGCAATAAAAACTCAAATTGAGTGTCACGCCTAAACCAAAGGACTTATGCACACACTTCAACATGTATTTTGTTCAGGAGGACATCCTGAAGCCTATATGAGGATTATTTTGACCACACAACTCATTCCTATGAAGATACTTCAAACTCAGAAAACTTGCTCATCTCTGCCTGAAAATGCATTTCGCAATAAAAACTCAAATTGAGTGTCACATCTAAACCAAAGGACTTATGCGCACACTTTAACATGTATTTTGTTCAGGAGGTCATCCTGAAGCCTATATAAGCATTAATTTGACCACACAACTGATTCCTATCAAGATACATTCAAACTCACAAAACGTGCTCAGCTCGGGCTGAAAATGCATTTAAAGCAATAAAAACTCAAATTGAGTGTCACGCCTGAACCAAAGAACTTATGCACACACTTCAACATGTATTTTGTTCAGGATGACCTCCTGAAGCCTATTTGAGCAATAATTTGACCACACAACTCATTCCTATGAAGATACATTCAAAGTCAGAAAGCGCGCTCAGCTCGGGCTGAAAATGCATTTAAAGCAATAAAAACTCAAATTGAGTGTCACGCCTAAACCAAAGGACTTATGCACACACTTCAACATGTATTTAGTTCAGGAGGTCATCCTGAAGCCTATATTAGCATTAATTTGACCACATAACTCAATCCTATGAAGATACATTCAAACTCACAAAACGTGCTCAGCTCGGGCTAAAAATGCATTTAAAGCAATAAAAACTCAAATTGAGTGTCACACCTAAACCAAAGGACTTATGCACACACTTCAACATGTATTTAGTTCAGGAGGACATCCTGAAGCCTATATGAGCATTAATTGGACCACACAACTCATTCCTATCAAGATACATTCAAACTCACAAAACCTGCTCAGCTCGGGCTGAAAATGCATTTAAAGCAATAAAAACTCAAATTGAGTGTCACGCCTAAACCAAAGGACTTATGCACACACTTCAACATGTATTTAGTTCAGGAGGTCATCCTGAAGCCTATATGAGAATTAATTTGACCACACAACTCATTCGTATCAAGATACATTCAAACTCACAAAACGTGCTCAGCCCGGGCTGAAAATGCATTTAAAGCAATAAAAACTCAAATTGAGTGTCACGCCTAAACCAAAGGACTTATGCACACACTTCAACATGTATTTAGTTCAGGAGGACATCCTGAAGCCTATATGAGGATTATTTTGACCACACAACTCATTCCTATGAAGATACTTCAAACTCAGAAAACTTGCTCATCTCTGCCTGAAAATGCATTTCGCAATAAAAACTCAAATTGAGTGTCACGCCTAAACCAAAGGACTTATGCGCACACTTTAACATGTATTTTGTTCAGGAGGTCATCCTGAAGCCTATATGAGCATTAATTTGACCACACAACTGATTCCTATCAAGATACATTCAAACTCACAAAACGTGCTCAGCTCGGGCTGAAAATGCATTTAAAGCAATAAAAACTCAAATTGAGTGTCACGCCTAAACCAAAGGACTTATGCACACACTTCAACATGTATTTAGTTCAGGAGGTCATCCTGAAGCCTATATGAGCATTAATTTGACCACACAACTCATTCCTATGAAGATACATTCAAACTCACAAAACGTCCTCAGCTCGGGCTGAAAATGCATTTAAAGCAATAAAAACTCAAATTGAGTGTGACGCCTAAACCAAAGGACTTATGCACACACTTCAACATGTATTTTGTTCAGGATGACCTCCCGAAGCCTATATGAGCATTGATTTGACCATACAACTCATTCCTATGAAGATACATTCAAACTCACAAAACGTGCTCAGCTCGGGCTGAAAATGCATTTAAAGCAATAAAAACTCAAATTGAGTGTCACGCCTAAACAAAAGGACTTATGCACACACTTCAACATGTATTTAGTTCAGGATGACCTCCCGAAGCCTATATGAGCATTGATTTGACCATACAACTCATTCCTATGAAGATACATTCAAACTCACAAAACGTGCTCAGCTCGGGCTGAAAATGCATTTAAAGCAATAAAAACTCAAATTGAGTGTCACGCCTAAACCAAAGGACTTATGCACAACTTCAAAAGGTATTTAGTTCAAGAGGTCATCCTGAAGCCTATATGAGCATTAATTTGACCACATAACTCATTCTTATGAAGATACATTCAAACTCACAAAACGTGCTCAGCTCGGGCTGAAAATGCATTTAAAGTTATAAAAACTCAAATTGAGTGTCACGCCTAAACCAAAGTACTTATGCACACACTTCAACATGTATTTAGTTCAAGAGGTCATCCTGAAGCCTATATGAGCATTAATTTGACCACACAACTCATTCCTATCAAGATACATTCAAACTCACAAAACGTGCTCAGCTCGGGCTGAAAATGCATTCAAAGCAATAAAACCTCAAATTGAGTGTCACGCCAAAACCAAAGGACTTATGCACACACTTCAACATGTATTTAGTTCAGGAGGACATCCTGAAGCCTATATGAGGATTATTTTGACCACACAACTCATTCCTATGAAGATACTTCAAACTCAGAAAACTTGCTCATCTCTGCCTGAAAATGCATTTCGCAATAAAAACTCAAATTGAGTGTCACGCCTAAACCAAAGGACTTATGCACACACTTCAACATGTATTTAGTTCAGGAGGTCATCCTGAAGCCTATATGAGCATTAATTTGACCACACAACTCATTCGTATCAAGATACATTCAAACTCACAAAACGTGGTCAGCTCGGGCTGAAAATGCATTCAAAGCAATAAAACCTCAAATTGAGTGTGACGCCTAAACCTAAGGACTTATGCACACACTTCAACATGTATTTTGTTCAGGATGACCTCCCGAAGCCTATATGAGCATTGATTTGACCATACAACTCATTCCTATGAAGATACATTCAAACTCACAAAACGTGCTCAGCTCGGGCTGAAAATGCATTTAAAGCAATAAAAACTCAAATTGAGTGTCATGCCTAAACCAAAGGACTTATGCACACACTTCAACATGTATTTAGTTCAAGAGGTCATCCTGAAGCCTATATGAGCATTAATTTGACCACATAACTCATTCTTATGAAGATTCATTCAAACTCACAAAACGTGCTCAGCTCGGGCTGAAAATGCATTCAAAGCAATAAAACCTCAAATTGAGTGTGACGCCTAAACCAAAGGACTTATGCACACACTTCAACATGTATTTTGTTCAGGATGACTTCCTGAAGCCCATATGAGCATTAATTTGACTACACAACTCATTCCTATGAAGATACATTCAAACTCACAAAACGTGCTCAGCTCGGGCTGAAAATGCATTTAAAGCAATAAAAACTCAAATTAGGTGTCACGCCTAAAAAAGGACTTATCACACACTTGCACATGTATTTAGTTCAGGATTACCTCCTGAAGCCCATATGAGCATTAATTTGACCACACAACTCATTCCTATGAAGATACATTCAAACTCTCAAAACGTGCTCAGCTCGGGCTGAAAATGCATTTAAAGCAATACAAACTCAAATTGAGTGTCACGCCTAAACCAAAGGACTTATGCACACACTTCAACATGTATTTTGTTCAGGATGACCACCTGAAGCCTAAATGAGCATTAATTTGACCACACAACTCATTCCTATGAAGATACATTCAAACTCACAAAACGTGCTCAGCTCGGGCTGAAAATGCATTTAAAGCAATAAAAACTCAAATTGAGTGTCACGCCTGAACCAAAGGACTTATGCACACACTTCAACATGTATTTTGTTCAGGATGACCACCTGAAGCCTAAATGAGCATTAATTTGACCACACAACTCATTCCTATGAAGATACATTCAAACTCACAAAACGTGCTCAGCTCGGGCTGAAAATGCATTTAAAGCAATAAAAACTCAAATTGAGTGTCACACCTAAACCAAAGGACTTATGCACACACTTCAACATGTATTTTGGTCAGGATGACCTCCTGAAGCCCATATGAGCATTAATTTGACTACACAACTCATTCCTATGAAGATACATTCAAACTCACAAAACGTGCTCAGCTCGGGCTGAAAATGCATTTAAAGCAAAAAAAACTCAAATTGAGTGTCACGCCTGAACCAAAGGACTTATGCACACACTTCAACATGTATTTTGTTCAGGATGACCTCCTGAAGCCTATTTGAGCAATAATTTGACCACACAACTCATTCCTATGAAGATACATTCAATGTCAGAAAGCGCGCTCAGCTCGGGCTGAAAATGCATTTAAAGCAATAAAAACTCAAATTGAGTGTCACGCCTAAACCAAAGGACTTATGCACACACTTCAACATGTATTTAGTTCAGGATGACCACCTGAAGCCTAAATGAGCATTAATTTGACCACACAACTCATTCCTATGAAGATACATTCAAACTCACAAAACGTGCTCAGTTCGGGCTGAAAATGCATTTAAAGCAATAAAAACTCAAATTGAGTGTCACACCTAAACCAAAGGACTTATGCACACACTTCAACATGTATTTTGGTCAGGATGACCTCCTGAAGTCCATATGAGAATTAATTTGACCAGACAACTCATTCCTATGAAGATACATTCAAACTCACAAAACGTCCTCAGCTCGGGCTGAAAATGCATTTAAAGCAATAAAAACTCAAATTGAGTGTCACGCCTAAACCAAAGGACTTATGCACACACTTCAACATGTATTTAGTTCAGGAGGTCATCCTGAAGCCTATATGAGCATTAATTTGACCACACAACTCATTCCTATCAAAATACATTCAAACTCACAAAACGTGCTCAGCTCGGGCTGAAAATGTATTTAAAGCAATAAAAACTCAAATTGAGTGTCACGCCTAAACCAAAGGACTTATGCACACACTTCAACATGTATTTAGTTCAGGAGGTCATCCTGAAGCCTATATGAGCATTAATTTGACCACACAACTCATTCGTATCAAGATACATTCAAACTCACAAAACGTGGTCAGCTCGGGCTGAAAATGCATTCAAAGCAATAAAACCTCAAATTGAGTGTGACGCCTAAACCAAAGGACTTATGCACACACTTCAACATGTATTTTGTTCAGGATGACCTCCCGAAGCCTATATGAGCATTGATTTGACCATACAACTCATTCCTATGAAGATACATTCAAACTCACAAAACGTGCTCAGCTCGGGCTGAAAATGCATTTAAAGCAATAAAAACTCAAATTGAGTGTCACGCCTAAACCAAAGGACTTATGCACACACTTCAACATGTATTTAGTTCAAGAGGTCATCCTGAAGCCTATATGAGCATTAATTTGACCACATAACTCATTCTTATGAAGATACATTCAAACTCACAAAACGTGCTCAGCTCGGGCTGAAAATGCATTTAAAGTTATAAAAACTCAAATTGAGTGTCATGCCTAAACCAAAGTACTTATGCACACACTTCAACATGTATTTAGTTCAAGAGGTCATCCTGAAGCCTATATGAGCATTAATTTGACCACACAACTCATTCCTATCAAGATACATTCAAACTCACAAAACGTGCTCAGCTCGGGCTGAAAATGCATTTAAAGCAATAAAACTCAAATTGAATGTCACACCTAAACCAAAGGACTTATGCACACACTCCAACATGTATTTTGTTCAGGATGACCTCCTGAAGCCCAAATAAGCATTAATTTGACCACATAACTCATTCTTTGAAGATACATTCAAAGTCAGAAAGCGCGCTCAGATCGGGCTGAAAATGCATTTAAAGCAATAAAAACTCAAATTGAGTGTCACGCCTAAACCAAAGGACTTATGCACACACTTCAACATGTATTTAGTTCAGGAGGTCATCCTGAAGCCTATATGAGCATTAATTTGACCAAACAACTCATTCCTATCAAGATACATTCAAACTCACAAAACGTGCTCAGCTCGGGCTGAAAATGCATTTAAAGCAATAAAAACTCAAATTGAGTGTCACGCCTAAACCAAAGGACTTATGCACACACTTCAACATGTATTTAGCTCAGGAGGTCATCCTGAAGCCTATATGAGCATTAATTTGACCACACAACTCATTCGTATCAAGATACATTCAAACTCACAAAACGTGGTCAGCTCGGGCTGAAAATGCATTCAAAGCAATAAAACCTCAAATTGAGTGTGACGCCTAAACCTAAGGACTTATGCACACACTTCAACATGTATTTTGTTCAGGATGACCTCCCGAAGCCTATATGAGCATTGATTTGACCATACAACTCATTCCTATGAAGATACATTCAAACTCACAAAACGTGCTCAGCTCGGGCTGAAAATGCATTTAAAGCAATAAAAACTCAAATTGAGTGTCATGCCTAAACCAAAGGACTTATGCACACACTTCAACATGTATTTAGTTCAAGAGGTCATCCTGAAGCCTATATGAGCATTAATTTGACCACATAACTCATTCTTATGAAGATTCATTCAAACTCACAAAACGTGCTCAGCTCGGGCTGAAAATGCATTTAAAGTTATAAAAACTCAAATTGAGTGTCACGCCTAAACCAAAGTACTTATGCACACACTTCAACATGTATTTAGTTCAGGAGGTCATCCTGAAGCCTATATGAGCATTAATTTGACCAGACAACTCATTCCTATGAAGATACATTCAAATTCACAAAACGTCCTCAGCTCGGGCTGAAAATGCATTTAAAGCAATAAAAACTCAAATTGAGTGTCACGCCTAAACCAAAGGACTTATGCACACACTTCAACATGTATTTTGTTCAGGATGACTTCCTGAAGCCCATATGAGCATTAATTTGACTACACAACTCATTCCTATGAAGATACATTCAAACTCACAAAACGTGCTCAGCTCGGGCTGAAAATGCATTTAAAGCAATAAAACTCAAATTGAGTGTCACACCTAAACCAAAGGACTTATGCACACACTCCAACATGTATTTTGTTCAGGATGACCTCCTGAAGCCCAAATAAGCATTAATTTGACCACACAACTCATTCTATGAAGATACATTCAAAGTCAGAGAGCGCTCAGCTCGGGCTGAAAATGCATTTAAAGCAATAAAAACTCAAATTGAGTGTCACGCCTAAACCAAAGGACTTATGCACACACTTCAACATGTATTTAGTTCAGGATGACCACCTGAAGCCTAAATGAGCATTAATTTGACCACACAACTCATTCCTATGAAGATACATTCAAACTCACAAAACGTGCTCAGTTCGGGCTGAAAATGCATTTAAAGCAATAAAAACTCAAATTGAGTGTCACACCTAAACCAAAGGACTTATGCACACACTTCAACATGTTTTTTGTTCAGGATGACCTCCTGAAGTCCATATGAGAATTAATTTGACCAGACAACTCATTCCTATGAAGATACATTCAAATTCACAAAACGTCCTCAGCTCGGGCTGAAAATGCATTTAAAGCAATAAAAACTCAAATTGAGTGTCACGCCTAAACCAAAGGACTTATGCACACACTTCAACATGTATTTAGTTCAGGAGGTCATCCTGAAGCCTATATGAGCATTAATTTGACCACACAACTCATTCGTATCAAGATACATTCAAACTCACAAAACGTGCTCAGCTCGGGCTGAAAATGCATTCAAAGCAATAAAACCTCAAATTGAGTGTGACGCCTAAACCAAAGGACTTATGCACACACTTCAACATGTATTTTGTTCAGGATGACTTCCTGAAGCCCATATGAGCATTAATTTGACTACACAACTCATTCCTATGAAGATACATTCAAACTCACAAAACGTGCTCAGCTCGGGCTGAAAATGCATTTAAAGCAATAAAAACTCAAATTAGGTGTCACGCCTAAAAAAGGACTTATCACACACTTGCACATGTATTTAGTTCAGGATTACCTCCTGAAGCCCATATGAGCATTAATTTGACCACACAACTCATTCCTATGAAGATACATTCAAACTCTCAAAACGTGCTCAGCTCGGGCTGAAAATGCATTTAAAGCAATACAAACTCAAATTGAGTGTCACGCCTAAACCAAAGGACTTATGCACACACTTCAACATGTATTTTGTTCAGGATGACCACCTGAAGCCTAAATGAGCATTAATTTGACCACACAACTCATTCCTATGAAGATACATTCAAACTCACAAAACGTGCTCAGCTCGGGCTGAAAATGCATTTAAAGCAATAAAAACTCAAATTGAGTGTCACGCCTGAACCAAAGGACTTATGCACACACTTCAACATGTATTTTGTTCAGGATGACCACCTGAAGCCTAAATGAGCATTAATTTGACCACACAACTCATTCCTATGAAGATACATTCAAACTCACAAAACGTGCTCAGCTCGGGCTGAAAATGCATTTAAAGCAATAAAAACTCAAATTGAGTGTCACACCTAAACCAAAGGACTTATGCACACACTTCAACATGTATTTTGGTCAGGATGACCTCCTGAAGCCCATATGAGCATTAATTTGACTACACAACTCATTCCTATGAAGATACATTCAAACTCACAAAACGTGCTCAGCTCGGGCTGAAAATGCATTTAAAGCAAAAAAAACTCAAATTGAGTGTCACGCCTGAACCAAAGGACTTATGCACACACTTCAACATGTATTTTGTTCAGGATGACCTCCTGAAGCCTATTTGAGCAATAATTTGACCACACAACTCATTCCTATGAAGATACATTCAATGTCAGAAAGCGCGCTCAGCTCGGGCTGAAAATGCATTTAAAGCAATAAAAACTCAAATTGAGTGTCACGCCTAAACCAAAGGACTTATGCACACACTTCAACATGTATTTAGTTCAGGATGACCACCTGAAGCCTAAATGAGCATTAATTTGACCACACAACTCATTCCTATGAAGATACATTCAAACTCACAAAACGTGCTCAGTTCGGGCTGAAAATGCATTTAAAGCAATAAAAACTCAAATTGAGTGTCACACCTAAACCAAAGGACTTATGCACACACTTCAACATGTATTTTGGTCAGGATGACCTCCTGAAGTCCATATGAGAATTAATTTGACCAGACAACTCATTCCTATGAAGATACATTCAAACTCACAAAACGTCCTCAGCTCGGGCTGAAAATGCATTTAAAGCAATAAAAACTCAAATTGAGTGTCACGCCTAAACCAA
Source organism: Hippocampus guttulatus (assembly GCF_054856545.1). Taxonomy (NCBI): domain Eukaryota; kingdom Metazoa; phylum Chordata; class Actinopteri; order Syngnathiformes; family Syngnathidae; genus Hippocampus; species Hippocampus guttulatus. The sequence goes on from NC_141278.1 coordinate 12,577,685, forward strand.
AGGACTTATGCACACACTTCAACATGTATTTAGTTCAGGAGGTCATCCTGAAGCCTATATGAGCATTAATTTGACCACACAACTCATTCCTATCAAAATACATTCAAACTCACAAAACGTGCTCAGCTCGGGCTGAAAATGTATTTAAAGCAATAAAAACTCAAATTGAGTGTCACGCCTAAACCAAAGGACTTATGCACACACTTCAACATGTATTTAGTTCAGGAGGTCATCCTGAAGCCTATATGAGCATTAATTTGACCACACAACTCATTCGTATCAAGATACATTCAAAATCACAAAACGTGGTCAGCTCGGGCTGAAAATGCATTCAAAGCAATAAAACCTCAAATTGAGTGTGACGCCTAAACCAAAGGACTTATGCACACACTTCAACATGTATTTTGTTCAGGATGACCTCCCGAAGCCTATATGAGCATTGATTTGACCATACAACTCATTCCTATGAAGATACATTCAAACTCACAAAACGTGCTCAGCTCGGGCTGAAAATGCATTTAAAGCAATAAAAACTCAAATTGAGTGTCACGCCTAAACCAAAGGACTTATGCACACACTTCAACATGTATTTAGTTCAAGAGGTCATCCTGAAGCCTATATGAGCATTAATTTGACCACATAACTCATTCTTATGAAGATACATTCAAACTCACAAAACGTGCTCAGCTCGGGCTGAAAATGCATTTAAAGTTATAAAAACTCAAATTGAGTGTCATGCCTAAACCAAAGTACTTATGCACACACTTCAACATGTATTTAGTTCAAGAGGTCATCCTGAAGCCTATATGAGCATTAATTTGACCACACAACTCATTCCTATCAAGATACATTCAAACTCACAAAACGTGCTCAGCTCGGGCTGAAAATGCATTTAAAGCAATAAAAACTCAAATTGAGTGTCACACCTAAACCAAAGGACTTATGCACACACTTCAACATGTATTTTGGTCAGGATGACCTCCTGAAGTCCATATGAGAATTAATTTGACCAGACAACTCATTCCTATGAAGATACATTCAAACTCACAAAACGTCCTCAGCTCGGGCTGAAAATGCATTTAAAGCAATAAAAACTCAAATTGAGTGTCACGCCTAAACCAAAGGACTTATGCACACACTTCAACATGTATTTAGTTCAGGAGGTCATCCTGAAGCCTATATGAGCATTAATTTGACCACACAACTCATTCCTATCAAAATACATTCAAACTCACAAAACGTGCTCAGCTCGGGCTGAAAATGTATTTAAAGCAATAAAAACTCAAATTGAGTGTCACGCCTAAACCAAAGGACTTATGCACACACTTCAACATGTATTTAGTTCAGGAGGTCATCCTGAAGCCTATATGAGCATTAATTTGACCACACAACTCATTCGTATCAAGATACATTCAAAATCACAAAACGTGGTCAGCTCGGGCTGAAAATGCATTCAAAGCAATAAAACCTCAAATTGAGTGTGACGCCTAAACCAAAGGACTTATGCACACACTTCAACATGTATTTTGTTCAGGATGACCTCCCGAAGCCTATATGAGCATTGATTTGACCATACAACTCATTCCTATGAAGATACATTCAAACTCACAAAACGTGCTCAGCTCGGGCTGAAAATGCATTTAAAGCAATAAAAACTCAAATTGAGTGTCACGCCTAAACCAAAGGACTTATGCACACACTTCAACATGTATTTAGTTCAAGAGGTCATCCTGAAGCCTATATGAGCATTAATTTGACCACATAACTCATTCTTATGAAGATACATTCAAACTCACAAAACGTGCTCAGCTCGGGCTGAAAATGCATTTAAAGTTATAAAAACTCAAATTGAGTGTCATGCCTAAACCAAAGTACTTATGCACACACTTCAACATGTATTTAGTTCAAGAGGTCATCCTGAAGCCTATATGAGCATTAATTTGACCACACAACTCATTCCTATCAAGATACATTCAAACTCACAAAACGTGCTCAGCTCGGGCTGAAAATGCATTTAAAGCAATAAAACTCAAATTGAATGTCACACCTAAACCAAAGGACTTATGCACACACTCCAACATGTATTTTGTTCAGGATGACCTCCTGAAGCCCAAATAAGCATTAATTTGACCACATAACTCATTCTTTGAAGATACATTCAAAGTCAGAAAGCGCGCTCAGATCGGGCTGAAAATGCATTTAAAGCAATAAAAACTCAAATTGAGTGTCACGCCTAAACCAAAGGACTTATGCACACACTTCAACATGTATTTAGTTCAGGAGGTCATCCTGAAGCCTATATGAGCATTAATTTGACCAAACAACTCATTCCTATCAAGATACATTCAAACTCACAAAACGTGCTCAGCTCGGGCTGAAAATGCATTTAAAGCAATAAAAACTCAAATTGAGTGTCACGCCTAAACCAAAGGACTTATGCACACACTTCAACATGTATTTAGCTCAGGAGGTCATCCTGAAGCCTATATGAGCATTAATTTGACCACACAACTCATTCGTATCAAGATACATTCAAACTCACAAAACGTGCTCAGCTCGGGCTGAAAATGCATTTAAAGCAATAAAACCTCAAATTGAGTGTGACGCCTAAACCAAAGGACTTATGCACACACTTCAACATGTATTTTGTTCAGGATGACCTCCCGAAGCCTATATGAGCATTGATTTGACCATACAACTCATTCCTATGAAGATACATTCAAACTCACAAAACGTGCTCAGCTCGGGCTGAAAATGCATTTAAAGCAATAAAAACTCAAATTGAGTGTCACGCCTAAACCAAAGGACTTATGCACACACTTCAACATGTATTTAGTTCAAGAGGTCATCCTGAAGCCTATATGAGCATTAATTTGACCACTTAACTCATTCTTATGAAGATACATTCAAACTCACAAAACGTGCTCAGCTCGGGCTGAAAATGCATTTAAAGTTATAAAAACTCAAATTGAGTGTCATGCCTAAACCAAAGTACTTATGCACACACTTCAACATGTATTTAGTTCAAGAGGTCATCCTGAAGCCTATATGAGCATTAATTTGACCACACAACTCATTCCTATCAAGATACATTCAAACTCACAAAACGTGCTCAGCTCGGGCTGAAAATGCATTAAAGCAATAAAACTCAAATTGAATGTCACACCTAAACCAAAGGACTTATGCACACACTCCAACATGTATTTTGTTCAGGATGACCTCCTGAAGCCCAAATAAGCATTAATTTGACCACATAACTCATTCTTTGAAGATACATTCAAAGTCAGAAAGCGCGCTCAGCTCGGGCTGAAAATGCATTTAAAGCAATAAAAACTCAAATTGAGTGTCACGCCTAAACCAAAGGACTTATGCACACACTTCAACATGTATTTAGTTCAGGAGGTCATCCTGAAGCCTATATGAGCATTAATTTGACCAAACAACTCATTCCTATCAAGATACATTCAAACTCACAAAACGTGCTCAGCTCGGGCTGAAAATGCATTTAAAGCAATAAAAACTCAAATTGAGTGTCACGCCTAAACCAAAGGACTTATGCACACACTTCAACATGTATTTAGCTCAGGAGGTCATCCTGAAGCCTATATGAGCATTAATTTGACCACACAACTCATTCGTATCAAGATACATTCAAACTCACAAAACGTGCTCAGCTCGGGCTGAAAATGCATTTAAAGCAATAAAACCTCAAATTGAGTGTGACGCCTAAACCAAAGGACTTATGCACACACTTCAACATGTATTTTGTTCAGGATGACCTCCCGAAGCCTATATGAGCATTGATTTGACCATACAACTCATTCCTATGAAGATACATTCAAACTCACAAAACGTGCTCAGCTCGGGCTGAAAATGCATTTAAAGCAATAAAAACTCAAATTGAGTGTCACGCCTAAACCAAAGGACTTATGCACACACTTCAACATGTATTTAGTTCAAGAGGTCATCCTGAAGCCTATATGAGCATTAATTTGACCACATAACTCATTCTTATGAAGATACATTCAAACTCACAAAACGTGCTCAGCTCGGGCTGAAAATGCATTTAAAGCAATAAAAACTCAAATTGAGTGTCACGCCTAAACCAAAGGACTTATGCACACACTTCAACATGTATTTTGTTCAGGAGGTCATCCTGAAGCCTATATGAGCATTAATTTGACCAAACAACTCATTCCTATCAAGATACATTCAAACTCACAAAACGTGCTCAGCTCGGGCTGAAAATGCATTTAAAGCAATAAAAACTCAAATTGAGTGTCACGCCTAAACCAAAGGACTTATGCACACACTTCAACATGTATTTAGCTCAGGAGGTCATCCTGAAGCCTATATGAGCATTAATTTGACCACACAACTCATTCGTATCAAGATACATTCAAACTCACAAAACGTGCTCAGCTCGGGCTGAAAATGCATTTAAAGCAATAAAACTCAAATTGAATGTCACACCTAAACCAAAGGACTTATGCACACACTCCAACATGTATTTTGTTCAGGATGACCTCCTGAAGCCCAAATAAGCATTAATTTGACCACATAACTCATTCTTTGAAGATACATTCAAAGTCAGAAAGTGCGCTCAGATCGGGCTGAAAATGCATTTAAAGCAATAAAAACTCAAATTGAGTGTCACGCCTAAACCAAAGGACTTATGCACACACTTCAACATGTATTTAGTTCAGGAGGTCATCCTGAAGCCTATATGAGCATTAATTTGACCAAACAACTCATTCCTATCAAGATACATTCAAACTCACAAAACGTGCTCAGCTCGGGCTGAAAATGCATTTAAAGCAATAAAAACTCAAATTGAGTGTCACGCCTAAACCAAAGGACTTATGCACACACTTCAACATGTATTTAGCTCAGGAGGTCATCCTGAAGCCTATATGAGCATTAATTTGACCACACAACTCATTCGTATCAAGATACATTCAAACTCACAAAACGTGCTCAGCTCGGGCTGAAAATGCATTTAAAGCAATAAAAACTCAAATTGAGTGTGACGCCTAAACCAAAGGACTTATGCACACACTTCAACATGTATTTTGTTCAGGATGACCTCCCGAAGCCTATATGAGCATTGATTTGACCATACAACTCATTCCTATGAAGATACATTCAAACTCACAAAACGTGCTCAGCTCGGGCTGAAAATGCATTTAAAGCAATAAAAACTCAAATTGAGTGTCGCGCCTAAACCAAAGGACTTATGCACACACTTCAACATGTATTTAGTTCAAGAGGTCATCCTGAAGCCTATATGAGCATTAATTTGACCACATAACTCATTCTTATGAAGATACATTCAAACTCACAAAACGTGCTCAGCTCGGGCTGAAAATGCATTTAAAGTTATAAAAACTCAAATTGAGTGTCATGCCTAAACCAAAGTACTTATGCACACACTTCAACATGTATTTAGTTCAAGAGGTCATCCTGAAGCCTATATGAGCATTAATTTGACCACACAACTCATTCCTATCAAGATACATTCAAACTCACAAAACGTGCTCAGCTCGGGCTGAAAATGCATTTAAAGCAATAAAACTCAAATTGAATGTCACACCTAAACCAAAGGACTTATGCACACACTCCAACATGTATTTTGTTCAGGATGACCTCCTGAAGCCCAAATAAGCATTAATTTGACCACATAACTCATTCTTTGAAGATACATTCAAAGTCAGAAAGCGCGCTCAGCTCGGGCTGAAAATGCATTTAAAGCAATAAAAACTCAAATTGAGTGTCACGCCTAAACCAAAGGACTTATGCACACACTTCAACATGTATTTAGTTCAGGAGGTCATCCTGAAGCCTATATGAGCATTAATTTGACCAAACAACTCATTCCTATCAAGATACATTCAAACTCACAAAACGTGCTCAGCTCGGGCTGAAAATGCATTTAAAGCAATAAAAACTCAAATTGAGTGTCACGCCTAAACCAAAGGACTTATGCACACACTTCAACATGTATTTAGCTCAGGAGGTCATCCTGAAGCCTATATGAGCATTAATTTGACCACACAACTCATTCGTATCAAGATACATTCAAACTCACAAAACGTGCTCAGCTCGGGCTGAAAATGCATTTAAAGCAATAAAACCTCAAATTGAGTGTGACGCCTAAACCAAAGGACTTATGCACACACTTCAACATGTATTTTGTTCAGGATGACCTCCCGAAGCCTATATGAGCATTGATTTGACCATACAACTCATTCCTATGAAGATACATTCAAACTCACAAAACGTGCTCAGCTCGGGCTGAAAATGCATTTAAAGCAATAAAAACTCAAATTGAGTGTCACGCCTAAACCAAAGGACTTATGCACACACTTCAACATGTATTTAGTTCAAGAGGTCATCCTGAAGCCTATATGAGCATTAATTTGACCACATAACTCATTCTTATGAAGATACATTCAAACTCACAAAACGTGCTCAGCTCGGGCTGAAAATGCATTTAAAGCAATAAAACTCAAATTGAATGTCACACCTAAACCAAAGGACTTATGCACACACTCCAACATGTATTTTGTTCAGGATGACCTCCTGAAGCCCAAATAAGCATTAATTTGACCACACAACTCATTCTTTGAAGATACATTCAAAGTCAGAAAGCGCGCTCAGCTCGGGCTGAAAATGCATTTAAAGCAATAAAAACTCAAATTGAGTGTCACGCCTAAACCAAAGGACTTATGCACACACTTCATGTATTTAGTTCAGGAGGTCATCCTGAAGCCTATATGAGCATTAATTTGACCAAACAACTCATTCCTATCAAGATACATTCAAATTCACAAAACGTGCTCAGCTCGGGCTGAAAATGCATTTAAAGCAATAAAAACTCAAATTGAGTGTCACGCCTAAACCAAAGGACTTATGCACACACTTCAACAAGTATTTAGTTCAGGAGGTCATCCTGAAGCCTATATGAGCATTAAATTTGACCACACAACTCATTCGTATCAAGATACATTCAAACTCACAAAACGTGCTCAGCTCGGGCTGAAAATGCATTTAAAGCAATAAAACCTCAAATTGAGTGTGACGCCTAAACCAAAGGACTTATGCACACACTTCAACATGTATTTTGTTCAGGATGACCTCCCGAAGCCTATATGAGCATTGATTTGACCACACAACTCATTCCTATGAAGATACATTCAAACTCACAAAACGTGCTCAGCTCGGGCTGAAAATGCATTCAAAGCAATAAAACCTCAAATTGAGTGTGACGCCTAAACCAAAGGACTTATGCACACACTTCAACATGTATTTTGTTCAGAATGACCTCCCGAAGCCTATATGAGCATTAATTTGACCACATAACTCATTCTTATGAAGATACATTCAAACTCACAAAACGTGCTCAGCTCGGGCTGAAAATGCATTCAAAGCAATAAAACCTCAAATTGAGTGTCACGCCAAAACCAAAGGACTTATGCACACACTTTAACATGTATTTTGTTCAGGATGACCTCCTGAAGCCTAAATTAGCATTAATTTGACCACACAACTCATTCCTATGAAGATACTTCAAACTCAGAAAACTTGCTCATCTCTGCCTGAAAATGCATTTCGCAATAAAAACTCAAATTGAGTGTCACACCTAAACCAAAGGACTTATGCACACACTTCATGTATTTTGTTCAGGATGACCTCCTGAAACCTAAATGAGCATTAATTTGACCACACACCTCATTCCTATGAAGATACATTCAAAGTCAGAAAGCGCGCTCAGCTCGGGCTGAAAATGCATTTAAAGCAATAAAACCTCAAAATGAGTGTCACGCCTAAACCAAAGGACTTATGCACACACTTCAACATGTATTTTGTTCAGGATGACCTCCTGAAGCCTAAATTAGCATTAATTTGACCACACAACTCATTCCTATCAAGATACATTCAAACTCACAAAACGTGCTCAGCTCGGGCTGAAAATGTATTTAAAGCAATAAAAACTCAAATTGAGTGTCACGCCTAAACCAAAGGACTTATGCACACACTTCAACATGTATTTAGTTCAGGAGGTCATCCTGAAGCCTATATGAGCATTAATTTGACCACACAACTCATTCGTATCAAGATACATTCAAACTCACAAAACGTGGTCAGCTCGGGCTGAAAATGCATTCAAAGCAATAAAACCTCAAATTGAGTGTGACGCCTAAACCAAAGGACTTATGCACACACTTTAACATGTATTTTGTTCAGGATGACCACCTGAAGCCTAAATGAGCATTAATTTGACCACACAACTCATTCCTATGAAGATACATTCAAAGTCAGAAAGCGCGCTCAGCTCAGTCTGAAAATGCATTTAAAGCAATAAAACTCAAATTGAGTGTCACACCTAAACCAAAGGACTTATGCACACACTCCAACATGTATTTAGTTCAGGATGACCACCTGAAGCCTAAATGAGCATTAATTTGACCACACAACTCATTCCTATGAAGATACATTCAAACTCACAAAACGTGCTCAGTTCGGGCTGAAAATGCATTTAAAGCAATAAAAACTCAAATTGAGTGTCACACCTAAACCAAAGGACTTATGCACACACTTCAACATGTATTTTGTTCAGGATGACCTCCCGAGGCCTATATGAGCATTGATTTGACCATACAACTCATTCCTATGAAGATACATTCAAACTCACAAAACGTGCTCAGCTTGGGCTGAAAATGCATTTAAAGCAATAAAAACTCAAATTGAGTGTCACGCCTAAACCAAAGGACTTATGCACACACTTCAACATGTATTTAGTTCAAGAGGTCATCCTGAAGCCTATATGAGCATTAATTTGACCACATAACTCATTCTTATGAAGATACATTCAAACTCACAAAACGTGCTCAGCTCGGGCTGAAAATGCATTTAAAGTTATAAAAACTCAAATTGAGTGTCACGCCTAAACCAAAGTACTTATGCACACACTTCAACATGTATTTAGTTCAAGAGGTCATCCTGAAGCCTATATGAGCATTAATTTGACCACACAACTCATTCCTATCAAGATACATTCAAACTCACAAAACGTGCTCAGCTCGGGCTGAAAATGCATTTAAAGCAATAAAAACTCAAATTGAGTGTCACGCCTAAACCAAAGGACTTATGCACACACTTCAACATGTATTTAGTTCAAGAGGTCATCCTGAAGCCTATATGAGCATTAATTTGACCACATAACTCATTCTTATGAAGATACATTCAAACTCACAAAACGTGCTCAGCTCGGGCTGAAAATGCATTTAAAGTTATAAAAACTCAAATTGAGTGTCACGCCTAAACCAAAGTACTTATGCACACACTTCAACATGTATTTAGTTCAAGAGGTCATCCTGAAGCCTAAATGAGCATTAATTTGACCACACAACTCATTCCTATCAAGATACATTCAAACTCACAAAACGTGCTCAGCTCGGGCTGAAAATGCATTTAAAGCAATAAAACTCAAATTGAGTGTCACACCTAAACCAAAGGACTTATGCACACACTCCAACATGTATTTAGTTCAGGATGACCACCTGAAGCCTAAATGAGCATTAATTTGACCACACAACTCATTCCTATCAAGATACATTCAAACTCACAAAACGTGCTCAGCTCGGGCTGAAAATGCATTTAAAGTTATAAAAACTCAAATTGAGTGTCACGCCTAAACCAAAGTACTTATGCACACACTTCAACATGTATTTAGTTCAAGAGGTCATCCTGAAGCCTAAATGAGCATTAATTTGACCACACAACTCATTCCTATCAAGATACATTCAAACTCACAAAACGTGCTCAGCTCGGGCTGAAAATGCATTTAAAGCAATAAAACTCAAATTGAGTGTCACACCTAAACCAAAGGACTTATGCACACACTCCAACATGTATTTAGTTCAGGATGACCACCTGAAGCCTAAATGAGCATTAATTTGACCACACAACTCATTCCTATGAAGATACATTCAAACTCAAAAAACGTGCTCAGTGCGGGCTAAAAATGCATTTAAAGCAATAAAAACTCAAATTGAGTGTCACGCCTAAAACAAAGGACTGATGCATACACTTCAACATATATTTTGTTCACGATGGCCTCCTGAAGCCGACATGAGCATTAATTTGATCACACAACTCATTCCTATGAAGATACATTCAAACTCACAAAAGGTGCTCAGCTCGGGCTGAAAATGCATTTAGAGCAATAAAAACTCAAATTGAGTGTCACGCCTAAACCAAAGGACTTATGCACACACTTCATGTATTTTTTTCAGGATGGCCTCCTGAAGCCTAAATGAGCATTAATTTGACTACACAACTCATTCCTATGAAGATACATTCAAAGTCAGAAAGCGCGCTCAGCTCAGGCTGAAAATGCATTTAAAGCAATAAAAACTCAAATTGAGTGTCACGCCTAAACCAAAGGACTTATGCACACACTTTAACATGTATTTTGTTCAGGATGACCACCTGAAGCCTAAATGAGCATTAATTTGACCACACAACTCATTCCTATGAAGATACATTCAAACTCACAAAACGTGCTCAGTGCGGGCTGAAAATGCATTTAAAGCAATAAAAACTCAAATTGAGTGTCACACCTAAACCAAAGGACTTATGCACACACTTCATGTATTTTGTTCAGGATGACCTCCTGAAGTCCATATGAGAATTAATTTGACCAGACAACTCATTCCTATGAAGATACATTCAAACTCACAAAACGTCCTCAGCTCGGGCTGAAAATGCATTTAAAGCAATAAAAACTCAAATTGAGTGTTTCGCCTAAACCAAAGGACTTATGCACACACTTCAACATGTATTTAGTTCAGGAGGTCATCCTGAAGCCTATATGAGCATTAATTTGACCACACAACTCATTCGTATCAAGATACATTCAAACTCACAAAACGTGCTCAGCTCGGGCTGAAAATGCATTCAAAGCAATAAAACCTCAAATTGAGTGTGACGCCTAAACCAAAGGACTTTATGCACACACTTTAACATGTATTTTGTTCAGGATGACCACCTGAAGCCTAAATGAGCATTAATTTGACCACACAACTCATTCCTATGAAGATACATTCAAAGTCAGAAAGCGCGCTCAGCTCAGTCTGAAAATGCATTTAAAGCAATAAAACTCAAATTGAGTGTCACACCTAAACCAAAGGACTTATGCACACACTTCAACATGTATTTTGTTCAGGATGACCTCCCGAAGCCTATATGAGCATTGATTTGACCATACAACTCATTCCTATGAAGATACATTCAAACTCACAAAACGTGCTCAGCTCGGGCTGAAAATGCATTTAAAGTTATAAAAACTCAAATTGAGTGTCACGCCTAAACCAAAGTACTTATGCACACACTTCAACATGTATTTAGTTCAAGAGGTCATCCTGAAGCCTATATGAGCATTAATTTGACCACACAACTCATTCCTATCAAGATACATTCAAACTCACAAAACGTGCTCAGCTCGGGCTGAAAATGCATTTAAAGCAATAAAACTCAAATTGAGTGTCACACCTAAACCAAAGGCCTTATGCACACACTCCAACATGTATTTTGTTCAGGATGACCTCCTGAAGCCCAAATAAGCATTAATTTGACCACACAACTCATTCTATGAAGATACATTCAAAGTCAGAAAGCGCGCTCAGCTCGGGCTGAAAATGCATTTAAAGCAATAAAAACTCAAATTGAGTGTCACACCTAAACCAAAGGACTTATGCACACACTTCATGTATTTTGTTCAGGAGGTCATCCTGAAGCCTATATGAGCATTAATTTGACCACACAACTCATTCCTTTGAAGATACTTCAAACTCAGAAAACTTGCTCATCTCTGCCTGAAAATGCATTTCGCAATAAAAACTCAAATTGAGTGTCACGCCTAAACCAAAGGACTTATGCACACACTTCAACATGTATTTTGTTCAGGATGACCACCTGAAGCCTAAATGAGCATTAACCACACAACTCATTCCTATGAAGATACATTCAAAGTCAGAAAGCGCGCTCAGCTCGGGCTGAAAATGCATTTAAAGCAATAAAACCTCAAAATGAGTGTCACGCCTAAACCAAAGGACTTATGCACACACTTCAACATGTATTTAGTTCAAGAGGTCATCCTGAAGCCTATATGAGCATTAATTTGACCACATAACTCATTCTTATGAAGATACATTCAAAGTCACAAAACGTGCTCAGCTCGGGCTGAAAATGCATTTAAAGTTATAAAAACTCAAATTGAGTGTCACGCCTAAACCAAAGTACTTATGCACACACTTCAACATGTATTTAGTTCAAGAGGTCATCCTGAAGCCTATATGAGCATTAATTTGACCACACAACTCATTCCTATCAAGATACATTCAAACTCACAAAACGTGCTCAGCTCGGGCTGAAAATGCATTTAAAGCAATAAAACTCAAATTGAGTGTCACACCTAAACCAAAGGACTTATGCACACACTCCAACATGTATTTTGTTCAGGATGACCTCCTGAAGCCCAAATAAGCATTAATTTGACCACACAACTCATTCTATGAAGATACATTCAAAGTCAGAAAGCGCGCTCAGCTCGGGCTGAAAATGCATTTAAAGCAATAAAAACTCAAATTGAGTGTCACGCCTAAACCAAAGGACTTATGCACACACTTCAACATGTATTTTGTTCAGGATGACCACCTGAAGCCTAAATGAGCATTAACCACACAACTCATTCCTATGAAGATACATTCAAAGTCAGAAAGCGCGCTCAGCTCGGGCTGAAAATGCATTTAAAGCAATAAAACCTCAAAATGAGTGTCACGCCTAAACCAAAGGACTTATGCACACACTTCAACATGTATTTTGTTCAGGATGACCTCCTGAAGCCTAAATTAGCATTAATTTGACCACACAACTCATTCCTTTGAAGATACTTCAAACTCAGAAAACTTGCTCATCTCTGCCTGAAAATGCATTTCGCAATAAAAACTCAAATTGAGTGTCACGCCTAAACCAAAGGACTTATGCACACACTTCAACATGTATTTTGTACAGGATGACCTCCCGAAGCCTAAATTAGTATTTATTTGACCACACAACTCATTCCTATGAAGATACTTCAAACTCAGAAAACTTGCTCAGCTCTGCCTGAAAATGCATTTCGCAATAAAAACTCAAATTGAGTGTCACACCTAAACCAAAGGACTTATGCACACACTTCAACATGCATTTTGTTCAGGATGACCACCTGAAGCCTAAATGAGCATTTTTGACCACACAACTCATTCCTATGAAGATACATTCAAACTCACAAAACATGCTCAGCTCGGGCTGAAAATGCATTTAAAGCAATAAAAACTCAAATTGAGTGTCACGCCTAAACCAAAGGACTTATGCATACACTTCAATGTGTATTTTGTTCAGGATGACCTCCTGAAGCCTAAATGAGCAATAATTTGACTACACAACTCATTCCTATGAAGATACATTCAAAGTCAGAAAGCGCGCTCAGCTCGGGCTGAAAATGCATTTAAAGCAATAAAATTTCAAATTGAGTGTCACGCCTAAACCAAAGGACTTATGCACACACTTTAACATGTATTTTGTTCAGGATGACCACCTGAAGCCTAAATGAGCATTAATTTGACCACACAACTCATTCCTATGAAGATACATTCAAACTCACAAAACGTCCTCAGCTCGGGCTGAAAATGCATTTAAAGCAATAAAAACTCAAATTGAGTGTCACACCTAACTAAACCAAAGGACTTATGCACACACTTCAACATGTATTTTGTTCAGGATGACCTCCTGAAGCCCATATGAGCATTAATTTGACCACACAACTCATTCCTATGAAGATACATTCAAAGTCAGAAAGCGCGCTCAGCTCGGGCTGAAAATGCATTTAAAGCAATAAAAACTCAAATTGAGTGTCACGCCTGAACCAAAGGACTTATGCACACACTTCAACATGTATTTTGTTCAGGATGACCTCCTGAAGCCTATTTGAGCAATAATTTGACCACACAACTCATTCCTATGAAGATACATTCAAAGTCAGAAAGCGCGCTCAGCTCGGGCTGAAAATGCATTTAAAGCAATAAAAACTCAAATTGAGTGTCACGCCTGAACCAAAGGACTTATGCACACACTCCAACATGTATTTTGTTCAGGATGACCTCCTGAAGCCCAAATAAGCATTAATTTGACCACACAACTCATTCTATGAAGATACATTCAAACTCACAAAACGTGCTCAGCTCGGGCTGAAAATGCATTTAAAGCAATAAAAACTCAAATTGAGTGTCACGCCTAAACAAAAGGACTTATGCACACACTTCAACATGTATTTTGTTCAGGATGACCTCCTGAAGCCTAAATAAGCATTACCGTATTTTCACGACCATTCGACGCACCGTATGGTTGGGCGCAGTCTCATTAATGGGTGCTATTTCTGTATTTTACACATAGACAAAACGCACTGTATTATTGGGCGCGATTTTAAAGTGGTAAAACATACGGCAGCTTAAACATACGGCATGCATGCGCGCACGCTAAAAACACGTTAGCTTGTAGCATACGGTAGCATGCCAAGACATACAGATACAAGCTAAAAACACGTTTTTAAAAAGGCAACGAAGCAAAACGGAGTTCCGTTGTATTTTATTTAGCCATCGTACAATGTACTCACGTTTTTCGATCAATCATCACCCAGAAATCCATCAAAGTCCTCATCCTCTGTATCAGAATTGAACAATTGTGCAAGTACCGGTAATCCATCAAAAACGCCGTGTTCCCTCTCGTTGTCAGTCACTCTCATTGCACAGAAATGATGCCGGCTTTGCCAAAAACTCGAACAACAGTGCAAGCAGACACGTTCGTCCAAGCAGCCACAATCCATTCGCAAATTATAATTCGCTGCCTCTCACTCTTTGTAAAGTTGTGTTTGCCATCGATCATTCATTGTTCCCATGCCGCTCGCAACTTTACTTTGAACGCCCGGTTGATGCCGATGTCCAGCGGTTGGAGTTCTTTAGTCAAGCCTACGGTATAACGGCAAGCTCAGAGTTCATTTGCTTGACTTGGTTTTTCACCGCTGCTGTGAGATGGGCACGCATGCCAAAAGCATAACCGATGGCTTGAAGTTTGAACTGAGCTTCGTAGGCGTGTCTCTTTGTAGAATTTATTTTCGGGGGTTCTTAGAAACCAAAACCGAAGTTGTTTTGCAACAATGCACATAGCCACACTCTATACAGGTGTTGGTACCTGCTTGTAGCGTCGCTTTAGCATCCACTTACACGCCCACCCTTCACTCATTGGCGGCCTGCTTCCCCGCATGCCTGTCACTCACGTCTGCCTTTTCTCTCTCTTTCTCTCCATATATGTATATATACACACCCACCCTTCACTGATTGGCCGACTTCTTTGCCGCATGCCTGCCCACAGTCACTTCCGCCTTTTCTCTATATAAACAGCGTGTCGGCTGTCAGTCAGGTTTTGGAACTCAGCGCATAGACAAGACGCCCCGCATCATAAGGCGTCCTGTCCATTTTGGAGAAAATTTTAGACTTTTAATGGCGCCTTATAGTCGTGAAAATACGGTAATTTGACCACACAACTCATTCCTATGAAGATACATTCGAACTCACAAAACGTGCTCAGCTCGGGCTGAAAATGCATTTAAAGAAATAAAAACTCAAATTGAGTGTCACACCTAAACCAAAGGACTTATGCACACACTTCAACATGTATTTTGTTCAGGATGACTGCCTGAAGCCCATATGAGCATTAATTTGACTACACAACTCATTCCTATGAAGATACATTCAAACTCACAAAACGTGCTCAGCTCGGGCTGAAAATGCATTTAAAGCAATAAAAACTCAAATTGAGTGTCACGCCTAAAAAAGGACTTATCACACACTTCAACATGTATTTAGTTCAGGATTACCTCCTGAAGCCCATATGAGCATTAATTTGACCATACAACTCATTCCTATGAAGATACATTCAAACTCTCAAAACGTGCTCAGCTCGGGCTGAAAATGCATTTAAAGCAATAAAAACTCAAATTGAGTGTCACGCCTAAACCAAAGGACTTATGCACACACTTCAACATGTATTTTGTTCAGGATGACCTCCTGAAGCCCATATGAGCATTAATTTGACTACACAACTCATTCCTATGAAGATACATTCAAACTCACAAAACGTGCTCAGCTCGGGCTGAAAATGCATTTAAAGCAATAAAAACTCAAATTGAGTGTCACACCTAAACCAAAGGACTTATGCACACACTTTAACATGTATTTTGTTCAGGAGGTCATCCTGAAGCCTATATGAGCATTAATTTGACCACACAACTGATTCCTATCAAGATACATTCAAACTCACAAAACGTGCTCAGCTCGGGCACAAAATGCATTTAAAGCAATAAAAACTCAAATTGAGTATCACGCCTAAACCAAAGGACTTATGCACACACTTCAACATGTATTTAGTTCAGGAGGTCATCCTGAAGCCTATATGAGCATTAATTTGACCACACAACTCATTCCTATGAAGATACATTCAAACTCACAAAACGTCCTCAGCTCGGGCTGAAAATGCATTTAAAGCAATAAAAACTCAAATTGAGTGTCACACCTAACTAAACCAAAGGACTTATGCACACACTTCAACATGTATTTTGTTCAGGATGACCTCCTGAAGCCCATATGAGCATTAATTTGACCACACAACTCATTCCTATGAAGATACATTCAAAGTCAGAAAGCGCGCTCAGCTCGGGCTGAAAATGCATTTAAAGCAATAAAAACTCAAATTGAGTGTCACGCCTGAACCAAAGGACTTATGCACACACTTCAACATGTATTTTGTTCAGGATGACCTCCTGAAGCCTATTTGAGCAATAATTTGACCACACAACTCATTCCTATGAAGATACATTCAAAGTCAGAAAGCGCGCTCAGCTCGGGCTGAAAATGCATTTAAAGCAATAAAAACTCAAATTGAGTGTCACGCCTGAACCAAAGCACTTATGCACACACTCCAACATGTATTTTGTTCAGGATGACCTCCTGAAGCCCAAATAAGCATTAATTTGACCACACAACTCATTCTATGAAGATACATTCAAACTCACAAAACGTGCTCAGCTCGGGCTGAAAATGCATTTAAAGCAATAAAAACTCAAATTGAGTGTCACGCCTAAACAAAAGGACTTATGCACACACTTCAACATGTATTTTGTTCAGGATGACCTCCTGAAGCCTAAATAAGCATTAATTTGACCACACAACTCATTCCTATGAAGATACATTCAAACTCACAAAACGTGCTCAGCTCGGGCTGAAAATGCATTTAAAGAAATAAAAACTCAAATTGAGTGTCACACCTAAACCAAAGGACTTATGCACACACTTCAACATGTATTTTGTTCAGGAGGTCATCCTGAAGCCTATATGAGCATTAATTTGACCACACAACTCATTCCTATGAAGATACATTCAAACTCACAAAACGTGCTCAGCTCGGGCACAAAATGCATTTAAAGCAATAAAAACTCAAATTGAGTATCACGCCTAAACCAAAGGACTTATGCACACACTTCAACATGTATTTAGTTCAGGAGGTCATCCTGAAGCCTATATGAGCATTAATTTGACCACACAACTCATTCGTATCAAGATACATTCAAACTCACAAAACGTGGTCAGCTCGGGCTGAAAATGCTTTCAAAGCAATAAAACCTCAAATTGAGTGTGACGCCTAAACCAAAGGACTTATGCACACACTTCAACATGTATTTTGTTCAGGATGACCTCCCGAAGCCTATATGAGCATTGATTTGACCATACAACTCATTCCTATGAAGATACATTCAAACTCACAAAACGTGCTCAGCTCGGGCTGAAAATGCATTTAAAGCAATAAAAACTCAAATTGAGTGTCACGCCTAAACCAAAGGACTTATGCACACACTTCAACATGTATTTAGTTCAAGAGGTCATCCTGAAGCCTATATGAGCATTAATTTGACCACATAACTCATTCTTATGAAGATACATTCAAACTCACAAAACGTGCTCAGCTCGGGCTGAAAATGCATTTAAAGTTATAAAAACTCAAATTGAGTGTCACGCCTAAACCAAAGTACTTATGCACACACTTCAACATGTATTTAGTTCAAGAGGTCATCCTGAAGCCTATATGAGCATTAATTTGACCACACAACTCATTCCTATCAAGATACATTCAAACTCACAAAACGTGCTCAGCTCGGGCTGAAAATGCATTCAAAGCAATAAAACCTCAAATTGAGTGTCACGCCAAAACCAAAGGACTTATGCACACACTTCAACATGTATTTAGTTCAGGAGGACATCCTGAAGCCTATATGAGGATTTTTTTGACCACACAACTCATTCCTATGAAGATACTTCAAACTCAGAAAACTTGCTCATCTCTGCCTGAAAATGCATTTCGCAATAAAAACTCAAATTGAGTGTCACGCCTAAACCAAAGGACTTATGCGCACACTTTAACATGTATTTTGTTCAGGAGGTCATCCTGAAGCCTATATGAGCATTAATTTGACCACACAACTGATTCCTATCAAGATACATTCAAACTCACAAAACGTGCTCAGCTCGGGCTGAAAATGCATTTAAAGCAATAAAAACTCAAATTGAGTGTCACGCCTAAACCAAAGGACTTATGCACACACTTCAACATGTATTTAGTTCAGGAGGTCATCCTGAAGCCTATATGAGCATTCATTTGACCACACAACTCATTCGTATCAAGATACATTCAAACTCACAAAACGTGCTCAGCTCTGGCTGAAAATGCATTTAAAGCAATAAAAACTCAAATTGAGTGTCACGCCTAAACCAAAGGACTTATGCACACACTTCAACATGTATTTAGTTCAAGAGGTCATCCTGAAGCCTATATGAGCATTAATTTGACCACACAACTCATTCCTATCAAGATACATTCAAACTCACAAAACGTGCTCAGCTCGGGCTGAAAATGCATTCAAAGCAATAAAACCTCAAATTGAGTGTCACGCCAAAACCAAAGGACTTATGCACACACTTCAACATGTATTTAGTTCAGGAGGACATCCTGAAGCCTATATGAGGATTTTTTTGACCACACAACTCATTCCTATGAAGATACTTCAAACTCAGAAAACCTGCTCATCTCTGCCTGAAAATGCATTTCGCAATAAAAACTCAAATTGAGTGTCACGCCTAAACCAAAGGACTTATGCGCACACTTTAACATGTATTTTGTTCAGGAGGTCATCCTGAAGCCTATATGAGCATTAATTTGACCACACAACTGATTCCTATTAAGATACATTCAAACTCACAAAACGTGCTCAGCTCGGGCTGAAAATGCATTTAAAGCAATAAAACCTCAAATTGAGTGTCACGCCTAAACCAAAGGACTTATGCACACACTTCAACATGTATTTAGTTCAGGAGGACATCCTGAAGCCTATATGAGGATTTTTTTGACCACACAACTCATTCCTATGAAGATACTTCAAACTCAGAAAACTTGCTCATCTCTGCCTGAAAATGCATTTCGCAATAAAAACTCAAATTGAGTGTCACGCCTAAACCAAAGGACTTATGCGCACACTTTAACATGTATTTTGTTCAGGAGGTCATCCTGAAGCCCATATGAGCATTAATTTGACCACACAACTGATTCCTATCAAGATACATTCAAACTCACAAAACGTGCTCAGCTCGGGCTGAAAATGCATTTAAAGCAATAAAAACTCAAATTGAGTGTCACGCCTAAACCAAAGGACTTATGCACACACTTCAACATGTATTTAGTTCAGGAGGTCATCCTGAAGCCTATATGAGCATTAATTTGACCACACAACTCATTCCTATCAAGATACATTCAAACTCACAAAACGTGCTCAGCTCGGGCTGAAAATGCATTTAAAGCAATAAAAACTCAAATTGAGTGTCACGCCTAAACCAAATGACTTTTGCACACACTTCAACATGCATTTAGTTCAGGAGGTCATCCTGAAGCCTATATGAGCATTAATTTGACCACACAACTCATTTGTATCAAGATACATTCAAACTCACAAAACGTGGTCAGCTCGGGCTGAAAATGCATTCAAAGCAATAAAACCTCAAATTGAGTGTGACGCCTAAACCAAAGGACTTATGCACACACTTCAACATGTATTTTGTTCAGGATGACCTCCCGAAGCCTATATGAGCATTGATTTGACCATACAACTCATTCCTATGAAGATACATTCAAACTCACAAAACGTGCTCAGCTCGGGCTGAAAATGCATTTAAAGCAATAAAACTCAAATTGAGTGTCACACCTAAACCAAAGGACTTATGCACACACTCCAACATTTATTTTGTTCAGGATGACCTCCTGAAGCCCAAATAAGCATTAATTTGACCACACAACTCATTCTATGAAGATACATTCAAAGTCAGAAAGCGCGCTCAGCTCGGGCTGAAAATGCATTTAAAGCAATAAAAAGTCAAATTGAGTGTCACACCTAAACCAAAGGACTTATGCACACACTTCAACATGTATTTTGTTCAGGATGACCACCTGAAGCCTAAATGAGCATTAATTTGACCACAAAACTCATTCCTATGAAGATACATTCAAAGTCAGAAAGCGCGCTCAGCTCGGGCTGAAAATGCATTTAAAGCAATAAAAACTCAAATTGAGTGTCACGCCTAAACCAAAGGACTTATGCACACACTTTAACATGTATTTTGTTCAGGATGACCACCTGAAGCCTAAATGAGCATTAATTTGACCACACAACTCATTCCTATGAAGATACATTCAAAGTCAGAAAGCGCGCTCAGCTCGGGCTGAAAATGCATTTAAAGCAATAAAAACTCAAATTGAGTGTCACGCCTAAACCAAAGGACTTATGCACACACTTCAACATGTATTTAGTTCAGGAGGTCATCCTGAAGCCTATATGAGCATTAATTTGACCACATAACTCATTCTTATGAAGATACATTCAAACTCACAAAACGTGCTCAGCTCGGGCTGAAAATGCATTTAAAGCAATAAAAACTCAAATTGAGTGTCACGCCTAAACCAAAGGATTTTATGCACACACTTCAACATGTATTTAGTTCAGGAGGTCATCCTGAAGCCTATATGAGCATTAATTTGACCTCACAACTCATTCCTATCAAGATACATTCAAACTCACAAAACGTGCTCAGCTCAGGCTAAAAATGCATTCAAAGCAATAAAACCTCAAATTGAGTGTCACGCCAAAACCAAAGGACTTATGCACACACTTCATGTATTTAGTTCAGGATGACCTCCTGAAGCCTAAATTAGCATTAATTTGACCACACAACTCATTCCTATGAAGATACATTCAAAGTCAGAAAGCGCGCTCAGCTCGGGATGAAAATGCATTTAAAGCAATAAAAACTCAAATTGAGTGTCACGCCTAAACCAAAGGACTTATGCACACACTTCAACATGTATTTAGTTCAGGAGGTCATCCTGAAGCCTATATGAGCATTAATTTGACCACATAACTCATTCCTATGAAGATACATTCAAACTCACAAAACGTGCTCAGCTCGGGCTGAAAATGCATTTAAAGCAATAAAAACTCAAATTGAGTGTCACGCCTAAACCAAAGGACTTATGCGCACACTTTAACATCTATTTTGTTCAGGAGGTCATCCTGAAGCCTATATGAGCATTAATTTGACCACACAACTGATTCCTATCAAGATACATTCAAACTCACAAAACGTGCTCAGCTCGGGCTGAAAATGCATTTAAAGCAATAAAAACTCAAATTGAGTGTCACGCCTAAACCAAAGTACTTATGCACACACTTCAACATGTATTTAGTTCAAGAGGTCATCCTGAAGCCTATATGAGCATTAATTTGACCACACAACTCATTCCTATCAAGATACATTCAAACTCACAAAACGTGCTCAGCTCGGGCTGAAAATGCATTCAAAGCAATAAAACCTCAAATTGAGTGTCACGCCAAAACCAAAGGACTTATGCACACACTTTAACATGTATTTTGTTCAGGATGACCTCCTGAAGCCTAAATTAGCATTAATTTGACCACACAACTCATTCCTATGAAGATACTTCAAACTCAGAAAACTTGCTCATCTCTGCCTGAAAATGCATTTCGCAATAAAAACTCAAATTGAGTGTCACGCCAAAACCAAATGACTTATGCACACACTTCAACATGTATTTTGTTCAGGATGACCTCCTGAAGCCTAAATTAGCATTAATTTGACCACACAACTCATTCCTATGAAGATACTTCAAACTCAGAAAACTTGCTCATCTCTGCCTGAAAATGCATTTCGCAATAAAAACTCAAATTGAGTGTCACGCCTAAACCAAAGGACTTATGCACACACGTCAACATGTATTTTGTTCAGGATGACCTCCCGAAGCCTAAATTAGCATTAATTTGACCACACAACTCATTCCTATGAAGATACTTCAAACTCAGAAAACTTGCTCAGCTCTGCCTGAAAATGCATTTCGCAATAAAAACTCAAATTGAGTGTCACACCTAAACCAAAGGACTTATGCACACACTTCAACATGCATTTTGTTCAGGATGACCACCTGAAGCCTAAATGAGCATTTGACCACACAACTCATTCCTATGAAGATACATTCAAAGTCACAAAACGTGCTCAGCTCGGGCTGAAAATGCATTTAAAGCAATAAAAACTCAAATTGAGTGTCACGCCTAAACCAAAGGACTTATGCACACACTTCAACATGTATTTTGTTCAGGATGACCTCCCGAAGCCTATATGAGCATTGATTTGACCATACAACTCATTCCTATGAAGATACATTCAAACTCACAAAACGTGCTCAGCTCGGGCTGAAAATGCATTTAAAGCAATAAAAACTCAAATTGAGTGTCACGCCTAAACCAAAGGACTTATGCACACACTTCAACATGTATTTAGTTCAAGAGGTCATCCTGAAGCCTATATGAGCATTAATTTGACCACATAACTCATTCTTATGAAGATACATTCAAACTCACAAAACGTGCTCAGCTCGGGCTGAAAATGCATTTAAAGTTATAAAAACTCAAATTGAGTGTCACGCCTAAACCAAAGTACTTATGCACACACTTCAACATGTATTTAGTTCAAGAGGTCATCCTGAAGCCTATATGAGCATTAATTTGACCACACAACTCATTCCTATCAAGATACATTCAAACTCACAAAACGTGCTCAGCTCGGGCTGAAAATGCATTCAAAGCAATAAAACCTCAAATTGAGTGTCACGCCAAAACCAAAGGACTTATGCACACACTTCAACATGTATTTAGTTCAGGAGGACATCCTGAAGCCTATATGAGGATTTTTTTGACCACACAACTCATTCCTATGAAGATACTTCAAACTCAGAAAACTTGCTCATCTCTGCCTGAAAATGCATTTCGCAATAAAAACTCAAATTGAGTGTCACGCCTAAACCAAAGGACTTATGCGCACACTTTAACATGTATTTAGTTCAGGAGGTCATCCTGAAGCCTATATGAGCATTAATTTGACCACACAACTCATTCCTATGAAGATACATTCAAACTCACAAAACGTCCTCAGCTCGGGCTGAAAATGCATTTAAAGCAATAAAAACTCAAATTGAGTGTCACGCCTAAACCAAAGGACTTATGCACACACTTCAACATGTATTTAGTTCAGGAGGTCATCCTGAAGCCTATATGAGCATTAATTTGACCACACAACTCATTCCTATCAAGATACATTCAAACTCACAAAACGTGCTCAGCTCGGGCTGAAAATGCATTTAAAGCAATAAAAACTCAAATTGAGTGTCACGCCTAAACCAAAGGACTTTTGCACACACTTCAACATGCATTTAGTTCAGGAGGTCATCCTGAAGCCTATATGAGCATTAATTTGACCACACAACTCATTTGTATCAAGATACATTCAAACTCACAAAACGTGGTCAGCTCGGGCTGAAAATGCATTCAAAGCAATAAAACCTCAAATTGAGTGTGACGCCTAAACCAAAGGACTTATGCACACACTTCAACATGTATTTTGTTCAGGATGACCTCCCGAAGCCTATATGAGCATTGATTTGACCATACAACTCATTCCTATGAAGATACATTCAAACTCACAAAACGTGCTCAGCTCGGGCTGAAAATGCATTTAAAGCAATAAAAACTCAAATTGAGTGTCACGCCTAAACCAAAGGACTTATGCACACACTTCAACATGTATTTAGTTCAAGAGGTCATCCTGAAGCCTATATGAGCATTAATTTGACCACACAACTCATTCCTATCAAGATACATTCAAACTCACAAAATGTGCTCAGCTCGGGCTGAAAATGCATTCAAAGCAATAAAACCTCAAATTGAGTGTCACGATAAAACCAAAGGACTTATGCACACACTTTAACATGTATTTTGTTCAGGATGACCTCCTGAAGCCTAAATTAGCATTAATTTGACCACACAACTCATTCCTATGACGATACTTCAAACTCAGAAAACTTGCTCATCTCTGCCTGAAAATGCATTTCGCAATAAAAACTCAAATTGAGTGTCACGCCTAAACCAAAGGACTTATGCGCACACTTTAACATGTATTTTGTTCAGGAGGTCATCCTAAAGCCTATATGAGCATTAATTTGACCACACAACTGATTCCTATCAAGATACATTCAAACTCACAAAACGTGCTCAGCTCGGGCTGAAAATGCATTTAAAGCAATAAAAACTCAATTTGAGTGTCACGCCTAAACCAAAGGACTTATGCACACACTTCAACATGTATTTAGTTCAGGAGGTCATCCTGAAGCCTATATGAGCAATAATTTGACCACACAACTCATTCGTATCAAGATACATTCAAACTCACAAAACGTGGTCAGCTCGGGCTGAAAATGCTTTCAAAGCAATAAAACCTCAAATTGAGTGTGACGCCTAAACCAAAGGACTTATGCACACACTTCATGTATTTTGTTCAGGATGACGTCCCGAAGCCTATATGAGCATTGATTTGACCATACAACTCATTCCTATGAAGATACATTCAAACTCACAAAACGTGCTCAGCTCGGGCTGAAAATGCATTTAAAGTTATAAAAACTCAAATTGAGTGTCACGCCTAAACCAAAGTACTTATGCACACACTTCAACATGTATTTAGTTCAAGAGGTCATCCTGAAGCCTATATGAGCATTAATTTGACCACACAACTCATTCCTATCAAGATACATTCAAACTCACAAAACGTGCTCAGCTCGGGCTGAAAATGCATTCAAAGCAATAAAACCTCAAATTGAGTGTCACGCCAAAACCAAAGGACTTATGCACACACTTCAACATGTATTTAGTTCAGGAGGACATCCTGAAGCCTATATGAGGATTTTTTTGACCACACAACTCATTCCTATGAAGATACTTCAAACTCAGAAAACTTGCTCATCTCTGCCTGAAAATGCATTTCGCAATAAAAACTCAAATTGAGTGTCACGCCTAAACCAAAGGACTTATGCGCACACTTTAACATGTATTTTGTTCAGGAGGTCATCCTGAAGACTATATGAGCATTAATTTGACCACACAACTGATTCCTATCAAGATACATTCAAACTCACAAAACGTGCTCAGCTCGGGCTGAAAATGCATTTAAAGCAATAAAACCTCAAATTGAGTGTCACGCCTAAACCAAAGGACTTATGCACACACTTCAACATGTATTTAGTTCAGGAGGACATCCTGAAGCCTATATGAGGATTTTTTTGACCACACAACTCATTCCTATGAAGATACTTCAAACTCAGAAAACTTGCTCATCTCTGCCTGAAAATGCATTTCGCAATAAAAACTCAAATTGAGTGTCACGCCTAAACCAAAGGACTTATGCGCACACTTTAACATGTATTTTGTTCAGGAGGTCATCCTGAAGCCTATATGAGCATTAATTTGACCACACAACTGATTCCTATCAAGATACATTCAAACTCACAAAACGTGCTCAGCTCGGGCTGAAAATGCATTTAAAGCAATAAAAACTCAAATTGAGTGTCACGCCTAAACCAAAGGACTTATGCACACACTTCAACATGTATTTAGTTCAGGAGGTCATCCTGAAGCCTATATGAGCATTAATTTGACCACACAACTCATTCCTATGAAGATACATTCAAACTCACAAAACATCCTCAGCTCGGGCTGAAAATGCATTTAAAGCAATAAAAACTCAAATTGAGTGTCACGCCTAAACCAAAGGACTTATGCACACACTTCAACATGTATTTAGTTCAGGAGGTCATCCTGAAGCCTATATGAGCATTAATTTGACCACACAACTCATTCCTATCAAGATACATTCAAACTCACAAAACGTGCTCAGCTCGGGCTGAAAATGCATTTAAAGCAATAAAAACTCAAATTGAGTGTCACGCCTAAACCAAAGGACTTTTGCACACACTTCAACATGCATTTAGTTCAGGAGGTCATCCTGAAGCCTATATGAGCATTAATTTGACCACACAACTCATTTGTATCAAGATACATTCAAACTCACAAAACGTGGTCAGCTCGGGCTGAAAATGCATTCAAAGCAATAAAACCTCAAATTGAGTGTGACGCCTAAACCAAAGGACTTATGCACACACTTCAACATGTATTTTGTTCAGGATGACCTCCCGAAGCCTATATGAGCATTGATTTGACCATACAACTCATTCCTATGAAGATACATTCAAACTCACAAAACGTGCTCAGCTCGGGCTGAAAATGCATTTAAAGCAATAAAAACTCAAATTGAGTGTCACGCCTAAACCAAAGGACTTATGCACACACTTCAACATGTATTTAGTTCAAGAGGTCATCCTGAAGCTTATATGAGCATTAATTTGACCACATAACTCATTCTTATGAAGATACATTCAAACTCACAAAACGTGCTCAGCTCGGGCTGAAAATGCATTTAAAGTTATAAAAACTCAAATTGAGTGTCACGCCTAAACCAAAGTACTTATGCACACACTTCAACATGTATTTTGTTCAGGATGACGTCCCGAAGCCTATATGAGCATTGATTTGACCATACAACTCATTCCTATGAAGATACATTCAAACTCACAAAACGTGCTCAGCTCTGGCTGAAAATGCATTTAAAGCAATAAAAACTCAAATTGAGTGTCACGCCTAAACCAAAGGACTTATGCACACACTTCAACATGTATTTAGTTCAAGAGGTCATCCTGAAGCCTATATGAGCATTAATTTGACCACATAACTCATTCTTATGAAGATACATTCAAACTCACAAAACGTGCTCAGCTCGGGCTGAAAATGCATTTAAAGTTATAAAAACTCAAATTGAGTGTCACGCCTAAACCAAAGGACTTATGCACACACTTCAACATGCATTTTGTTCAGGATGACCACCTGAAGCCTAAATGAGCATTTGACCACACAACTCATTCCTATGAAGATACATTCAAAGTCACAAAACGTGCTCAGCTCGGGCTGAAAATGCATTTAAAGCAATAAAAACTCAAATTGAGTGTCACGCCTAAACCAAAGGACTTATGCACACACTTCAACATGTATTTTGTTCAGGATGACCTCCCGAAGCCTATATGAGCATTGATTTGACCATACAACTCATTCCTATGAAGATACATTCAAACTCACAAAACGTGCTCAGCTCGGGCTGAAAATGCATTTAAAGCAATAAAAACTCAAATTGAGTGTCACGCCTAAACCAAAGGACTTATGCACACACTTCAACATGTATTTAGTTCAAGAGGTCATCCTGAAGCCTATATGAGCATTAATTTGACCACATAACTCATTCTTATGAAGATACATTCAAACTCACAAAACGTGCTCAGCTCGGGCTGAAAATGCATTTAAAGTTATAAAAACTCAAATTGAGTGTCACGCCTAAACCAAAGTACTTATGCACACACTTCAACATGTATTTAGTTCAAGAGGTCATCCTGAAGCCTATATGAGCATTAATTTGACCACACAACTCATTCCTATCAAGATACATTCAAACTCACAAAACGTGCTCAGCTCGGGCTGAAAATGCATTCAAAGCAATAAAACCTCAAATTGAGTGTCACGCCAAAACCAAAGGACTTATGCACACACTTCAACATGTATTTAGTTCAGGAGGACATCCTGAAGCCTATATGAGGATTTTTTTGACCACACAACTCATTCCTATGAAGATACTTCAAACTCAGAAAACTTGCTCATCTCTGCCTGAAAATGCATTTCGCAATAAAAACTCAAATTGAGTGTCACGCCTAAACCAAAGGACTTATGCGCACACTTTAACATGTATTTAGTTCAGGAGGTCATCCTGAAGCCTATATGAGCATTAATTTGACCACACAACTCATTCCTATGAAGATACATTCAAACTCACAAAACGTCCTCAGCTCGGGCTGAAAATGCATTTAAAGCAATAAAAACTCAAATTGAGTGTCACGCCTAAACCAAAGGACTTATGCACACACTTCAACATGTATTTAGTTCAGGAGGTCATCCTGAAGCCTATATGAGCATTAATTTGACCACACAACTCATTCCTATCAAGATACATTCAAACTCACAAAACGTGCTCAGCTCGGGCTGAAAATGCATTTAAAGCAATAAAAACTCAAATTGAGTGTCACGCCTAAACCAAAGGACTTTTGCACACACTTCAACATGCATTTAGTTCAGGAGGTCATCCTGAAGCCTATATGAGCATTAATTTGACCACACAACTCATTTGTATCAAGATACATTCAAACTCACAAAACGTGGTCAGCTCGGGCTGAAAATGCATTCAAAGCAATAAAACCTCAAATTGAGTGTGACGCCTAAACCAAAGGACTTATGCACACACTTCAACATGTATTTTGTTCAGGATGACCTCCCGAAGCCTATATGAGCATTGATTTGACCATACAACTCATTCCTATGAAGATACATTCAAACTCACAAAACGTGCTCAGCTCGGGCTGAAAATGCATTTAAAGCAATAAAAACTCAAATTGAGTGTCACGCCTAAACCAAAGGACTTATGCACACACTTCAACATGTATTTAGTTCAAGAGGTCATCCTGAAGCCTATATGAGCATTAATTTGACCACACAACTCATTCCTATCAAGATACATTCAAACTCACAAAACGTGCTCAGCTCGGGCTGAAAATGCATTCAAAGCAATAAAACCTCAAATTGAGTGTCACGATAAAACCAAAGGACTTATGCACACACTTTAACATGTATTTTGTTCAGGATGACCTCCTGAAGCCTAAATTAGCATTAATTTGACCACACAACTCATTCCTATGACGATACTTCAAACTCAGAAAACTTGCTCATCTCTGCCTGAAAATGCATTTCGCAATAAAAACTCAAATTGAGTGTCACGCCTAAACCAAAGGACTTATGCGCACACTTTAACATGTATTTTGTTCAGGAGGTCATCCTAAAGCCTATATGAGCATTAATTTGACCACACAACTGATTCCTATCAAGATACATTCAAACTCACAAAACGTGCTCAGCTCGGGCTGAAAATGCATTTAAAGCAATAAAAACTCAATTTGAGTGTCACGCCTAAACCAAAGGACTTATGCACACACTTCAACATGTATTTAGTTCAGGAGGTCATCCTGAAGCCTATATGAGCAATAATTTGACCACACAACTCATTCGTATCAAGATACATTCAAACTCACAAAACGTGGTCAGCTCGGGCTGAAAATGCTTTCAAAGCAATAAAACCTCAAATTGAGTGTGACGCCTAAACCAAAGGACTTATGCACACACTTCAACATGTATTTTGTTCAGGATGACCTCCCGAAGCCTATATGAGCATTGATTTGACCATACAACTCATTCCTATGAAGATACATTCAAACTCACAAAACGTGCTCAGCTCGGGCTGAAAATGCATTTAAAGCAATAAAAACTCAAATTGAGTGTCACGCCTAAACCAAAGGACTTATGCACACACTTCAACATGTATTTAGTTCAAGAGGTCATCCTGAAGCCTATATGAGCATTAATTTGACCACATAACTCATTCTTATGAAGATACATTCAAACTCACAAAACGTGCTCAGCTCGGGCTGAAAATGCATTTAAAGTTATAAAAACTCAAATTGAGTGTCACGCCTAAACCAAAGTACTTATGCACACACTTCAACATGTATTTAGTTCAAGAGGTCATCCTGAAGCCTATATGAGCATTAATTTGACCACACAACTCATTCCTATCAAGATACATTCAAACTCACAAAACGTGCTCAGCTCGGGCTGAAAATGCATTCAAAGCAATAAAACCTCAAATTGAGTGTCACGCCAAAACCAAAGGACTTATGCACACACTTCAACATGTATTTAGTTCAGGAGGACATCCTGAAGCCTATATGAGGATTTTTTTGACCACACAACTCATTCCTATGAAGATACTTCAAACTCAGAAAACTTGCTCATCTCTGCCTGAAAATGCATTTCGCAATAAAAACTCAAATTGAGTGTCACGCCTAAACCAAAGGACTTATGCGCACACTTTAACATGTATTTTGTTCAGGAGGTCATCCTGAAGACTATATGAGCATTAATTTGACCACACAACTGATTCCTATCAAGATACATTCAAACTCACAAAACGTGCTCAGCTCGGGCTGAAAATGCATTTAAAGCAATAAAACCTCAAATTGAGTGTCACGCCTAAACCAAAGGACTTATGCACACACTTCAACATGTATTTAGTTCAGGAGGACATCCTGAAGCCTATATGAGGATTTTTTTGACCACACAACTCATTCCTATGAAGATACTTCAAACTCAGAAAACTTGCTCATCTCTGCCTGAAAATGCATTTCGCAATAAAAACTCAAATTGAGTGTCACGCCTAAACCAAAGGACTTATGCGCACACTTTAACATGTATTTTGTTCAGGAGGTCATCCTGAAGCCTATATGAGCATTAATTTGACCACACAACTGATTCCTATCAAGATACATTCAAACTCACAAAACGTGCTCAGCTCGGGCTGAAAATGCATTTAAAGCAATAAAAACTCAAATTGAGTGTCACGCCTAAACCAAAGGACTTATGCACACACTTCAACATGTATTTAGTTCAGGAGGTCATCCTGAAGCCTATATGAGCATTAATTTGACCACACAACTCATTCCTATGAAGATACATTCAAACTCACAAAACATCCTCAGCTCGGGCTGAAAATGCATTTAAAGCAATAAAAACTCAAATTGAGTGTCACGCCTAAACCAAAGGACTTATGCACACACTTCAACATGTATTTAGTTCAGGAGGTCATCCTGAAGCCTATATGAGCATTAATTTGACCACACAACTCATTCCTATCAAGATACATTCAAACTCACAAAACGTGCTCAGCTCGGGCTGAAAATGCATTTAAAGCAATAAAAACTCAAATTGAGTGTCACGCCTAAACCAAAGGACTTTTGCACACACTTCAACATGCATTTAGTTCAGGAGGTCATCCTGAAGCCTATATGAGCATTAATTTGACCACACAACTCATTTGTATCAAGATACATTCAAACTCACAAAACGTGGTCAGCTCGGGCTGAAAATGCATTCAAAGCAATAAAACCTCAAATTGAGTGTGACGCCTAAACCAAAGGACTTATGCACACACTTCAACATGTATTTTGTTCAGGATGACCTCCCGAAGCCTATATGAGCATTGATTTGACCATACAACTCATTCCTATGAAGATACATTCAAACTCACAAAACGTGCTCAGCTCGGGCTGAAAATGCATTTAAAGCAATAAAAACTCAAATTGAGTGTCACGCCTAAACCAAAGGACTTATGCACACACTTCAACATGTATTTAGTTCAAGAGGTCATCCTGAAGCTTATATGAGCATTAATTTGACCACATAACTCATTCTTATGAAGATACATTCAAACTCACAAAACGTGCTCAGCTCGGGCTGAAAATGCATTTAAAGTTATAAAAACTCAAATTGAGTGTCACGCCTAAACCAAAGTACTTATGCACACACTTCAACATGTATTTTGTTCAGGATGACGTCCCGAAGCCTATATGAGCATTGATTTGACCATACAACTCATTCCTATGTAGATACATTCAAACTCACAAAACGTGCTCAGCTCTGGCTGAAAATGCATTTAAAGCAATAAAAACTCAAATTGAGTGTCACGCCTAAACCAAAGGACTTATGCACACACTTCAACATGTATTTAGTTCAAGAGGTCATCCTGAAGCCTATATGAGCATTAATTTGACCACATAACTCATTCTTATGAAGATACATTCAAACTCACAAAACGTGCTCAGCTCGGGCTGAAAATGCATTTAAAGTTATAAAAACTCAAATTGAGTGTCACGCCTAAACCAAAGTACTTATGCACACACTTCAACATGTATTTAGTTCAAGAGGTCATCCTGAAGCCTATATGAGCATTAATTTGACCACACAACTCATTCCTATCAAGATACATTCAAACTCACAAAACGTGCTCAGCTCGGGCTGAAAATGCATTCAAAGCAATAAAACCTCAAATTGAGTGTCACGCCAAAACCAAAGGACTTATGCACACACTTCAACATGTATTTAGTTCAGGAGGACATCCTGAAGCCTATATGAGGATTTTTTTGACCACACAACTCATTCCTATGAAGATACTTCAAACTCAGAAAACTTGCTCATCTCTGCCTGAAAATGCATTTCGCAATAAAAACTCAAATTGAGTGTCACGCCTAAACCAAAGGACTTATGCGCACACTTTAACATGTATTTTGTTCAGGAGGTCATCCTGAAGCCTATATGAGCATTAATTTGACCACACAACTGATTCCTATCAAGATACATTCAAACTCACAAAACGTGCTCAGCTCGGGCTGAAAATGCATTTAAAGCAATAAAAACTCAAATTGAGTGTCACGCCTAAACCAAAGGACTTATGCACACACTTCAACATGTATTTAGTTCAGGAGGACATCCTGAAGCCTATATGAGGATTTTTTTGACCACACAACTCATTCCTATGAAGATACTTCAAACTCAGAAAACTTGCTCATCTCTGCCTGAAAATGCATTTCGCAATAAAAACTCAAATTGAGTGTCACGCCTAAACCAAAGGACTTATGCGCACACTTTAACATGTATTTTGTTCAGGAGGTCATCCTGAAGCCTATATGAGCATTAATTTGACCACACAACTGATTCCTATCAAGATACATTCAAACTCACAAAACGTGCTCAGCTCGGGCTGAAAATGCATTTAAAGCAATAAAAACTCAAATTGAGTGTCACGCCTAAACCAAAGGACTTATGCACACACTTCAACATGTATTTAGTTCAGGAGGTCATCCTGAAGCCTATATGAGCATTAATTTGACCACACAACTCATTCCTATGAAGATACATTCAAACTCACAAAACGTCCTCAGCTCGGGCTGAAAATGCATTTAAAGCAATAAAAACTCAAATTGAGTGTCACGCCTAAACCAAAGGACTTATGCACACACTTCAACATGTATTTAGTTCAGGAGGTCATCCTGAAGCCTATATGAGCATTAATTTGACCACACAACTCATTCCTATCAAGATACATTCAAACTCACAAAACGTGCTCAGCTCGGGCTGAAAATGCATTTAAAGCAATAAAAACTCAAATTGAGTGTCACGCCTAAACCAAAGGACTTTTGCACACACTTCAACATGCATTTAGTTCAGGAGGTCATCCTGAAGCCTATATGAGCATTAATTTGACCACACAACTCATTTGTATCAAGATACATTCAAACTCACAAAACGTGGTCAGCTCGGGCTGAAAATGCATTCAAAGCAATAAAACCTCAAATTGAGTGTGACGCCTAAACCAAAGGACTTATGCACACACTTCAACATGTATTTTGTTCAGGATGACCTCCCGAAGCCTATATGAGCATTGATGACCATACAACTCATTCCTATGAAGATACATTCAAACTCACAAAACGTGCTCAGCTCGGGCTGAAAATGCATTTAAAGCAATAAAAACTCAAATTGAGTGTCACGCCTAAACCAAAGGACTTATGCACACACTTCAACATGTATTTAGTTCAAGAGGTCATCCTGAAGCTTATATGAGCATTAATTTGACCACATAACTCATTCTTATGAAGATACATTCAAACTCACAAAACGTGCTCAGCTCGGGCTGAAAATGCATTTAAAGTTATAAAAACTCAAATTGAGTGTCACGCCTAAACCAAAGTACTTATGCACACACTTCAACATGTATTTAGTTCAAGAGGTCATCCTGAAGCCTATATGAGCATTAATTTGACCACACAACTCATTCCTATCAAGATACATTCAAACTCACAAAACGTGCTCAGCTCGGGCTGAAAATGCATTTAAAGCAATAAAACTCAAATTGAGTGTCACACCTAAACCAAAGGACTTATGCACACACTCCAACATGTATTTTGTTCAGGATGACCTCCTGAAGCCCAAATAAGCATTAATTTGACCACACAACTCATTCTATGAAGATACATTCAAAGTCAGAAAGCGCGCTCAGCTCGGGCTGAAAATGCATTTAAAGCAATAAAAAGTCAAATTGAGTGTCACACCTAAACCAAAGGACTTATGCACACACTTCAACATGTATTTTGTTCAGGATGACCACCTGAAGCCTAAATGAGCATTAATTTGACCACACAACTCATTCCTATGAAGATACATTCAAAGTCAGAAAGCGCGCTCAGCTCGGGCTGAAAATGCATTTAAAGCAATAAAAACTCAAATTGAGTGTCACGCCTAAACCAAAGGACTTATGCACACACTTCAACATGTATTTAGTTCAGGAGGTCATCCTGAAGCCTATATGAGCATTAATTTGACCACATAACTCATTCCTATGAAGATACATTCAAACTCACAAAACGTGCTCAGCTCGGGCTGAAAATGCATTTAAAGCAATAAAAACTCAAATTGAGTGTCACGCCTAAACCAAAGGACTTATGCGCACACTTTAACATCTATTTTGTTCAGGAGGTCATCCTGAAGCCTATATGAGCATTAATTTGACCACACAACTGATTCCTATCAAGATACATTCAAACTCACAAAACGTGCTCAGCTCGGGCTGAAAATGCATTTAAAGCAATAAAACCTCAAATTGAGTGTCACGCCAAAACCAAAGGACTTATGCACACACTTTAACATGTATTTTGTTCAGGATGACCTCCTGAAGCCTAAATTAGCATTAATTTGACCACACAACTCATTCCTATGAAGATACTTCAAACTCAGAAAACTTGCTCATCTCTGCCTGAAAATGCATTTCGCAATAAAAACTCAAATTGAGTGTCACGCCAAAACCAAATGACTTATGCACACACTTCAACATGTATTTTGTTCAGGATGACCTCCCGAAGCCTAAATTAGCATTAATTTGACCACACAACTCATTCCTATGAAGATACTTCAAACTCAGAAAACTTGCTCAGCTCTGCCTGAAAATGCATTTCGCAATAAAAACTCAAATTGAGTGTCACACCTAAACCAAAGGACTTATGCACACACTTCAACATGCATTTTGTTCAGGATGACCACCTGAAGCCTAAATGAGCATTTGACCACACAACTCATTCCTATGAAGATACATTCAAACTCACAAAACATGCTCAGCTCGGGCTGAAAATGCATTTAAAGCAATAAAAACTCAAATTGAGTGTCACGCCAAAACCAAAGGACTTATGCACACACTTCAACGTGTATTTTGTTCAGGATGACCTCCTGAAGCCTAAATGAGCAATAATTTGACTAAACAACTCATTCCTATGAAGATACTTCAAACTCAGAAAACTTGCTCATCTCTGCCTGAAAATGCATTTCGCAATAAAAACTCAAATTGAGTGTCACGCCTAAACCAAAGGACTTATGCGCACACTTTAACATGTATTTTGTTCAGGAGGTCATCCTGAAGCCTATATGAGCATTAATTTGACCACACAACTGATTCCTATCAAGATACATTCAAACTCACAAAACGTGCTCAGCTCGGGCTGAAAATGCATTTAAAGTTATAAAAACTCAAATTGAGTGTCACGCCTAAACCAAAGTACTTATGCACACACTTCAACATGTATTTAGTTCAAGAGGTCATCCTGAAGCCTATATGAGCATTAATTTGACCACACAACTCATTCCTATGAAGATACATTCAAACTCACAAAACGTCCTCAGCTCGGGCTGAAAATGCATTCAAAGCAATAAAACCTCAAATTGAGTGTCACGCCTAAACCAAAGGACTTATGCACACACTTCAACATGTATTTAGTTCAGGAGGTCATCCTGAAGCCTATATGAGCATTAATTTGACCACACAACTCATTCCTATCAAGATACATTCAAACTCACAAAACGTGCTCAGCTCGGGCTGAAAATGCATTTAAAGCAATAAAAACTCAAATTGAGTGTCACGCCTAAACCAAAGGACTTTTGCACACACTTCAACATGCATTTAGTTCAGGAGGTCATCCTGAAGCCTATATGAGCATTAATTTGACCACACAACTCATTCGTATCAAGATACATTCAAACTCACAAAACGTGGTCAGCTCGGGCTGAAAATGCATTCAAAGCAATAAAACCTCAAATTGAGTGTGACGCCTAAACCAAAGGACTTATGCACACACTTCAACATGTATTTTGTTCAGGATGACCTCCCGAAGCCTATATGAGCATTGATTTGACCATACAACTCATTCCTATGAAGATACATTCAAACTCACAAAACGTGCTCAGCTCGGGCTGAAAATGCATTTAAAGCAATAAAAACTCAAATTGAGTGTCACGCCTAAACCAAAGGACTTATGCACACACTTCAACATGTATTTAGTTCAAGAGGTCATCCTGAAGCTTAGATGAGCATTAATTTGACCACATAACTCATTCTTATGAAGATACATTCAAAGTCAGAAAGCGCGCTCAGCTCGGGCTGAAAATGCATTTAAAGCAATAAAAAGTCAAATTGAGTGTCACACCTAAACCAAAGGACTTATGCACACACTTCAACATGTATTTTGTTCAGGATGACCACCTGAAGCCTAAATGAGCATTAATTTGACCACACAACTCATTCCTATGAAGATACATTCAAAGTCAGAAAGCGCGCTCAGCTCGGGCTGAAAATGCATTTAAAGCAATAAAAACTCAAATTGAGTGTCACGCCTAAA
The DNA here is from genome assembly GCF_054856545.1 of Hippocampus guttulatus. Classification (NCBI taxonomy): domain Eukaryota; kingdom Metazoa; phylum Chordata; class Actinopteri; order Syngnathiformes; family Syngnathidae; genus Hippocampus; species Hippocampus guttulatus. The sequence continues at coordinate 12,615,041 of NC_141278.1, forward strand.
CCAAAGGACTTATGCACACACTTTAACATGTATTTTGTTCAGGATGACCACCTGAAGCCTAAATGAGCATTAATTTGACCACACATCTCATTCCTATGAAGATACATTCAAAGTCAGAAAGCGCGCTCAGCTCGGGCTGAAAATGCATTTAAAGCAATAAAAACTCAAATTGAGTGTCACGCCTAAACCAAAGGACTTATGCACACACTTCAACATGTATTTAGTTCAGGAGGTCATCCTGAAGCCTATATGAGCATTAATTTGACCACATAACTCATTCTTATGAAGATACATTCAAACTCACAAAACGTGCTCAGCTCGGGCTGAAAATGCATTTAAAGCAATAAAAACTCAAATTGAGTGTCACGCCTAAACCAAAGGATTTATGCACACACTTCAACATGTATTTAGTTCAGGAGGTCATCCTGAAGCCTATATGAGCATGAATTTGACCACACAACTCATTCCTATCAAGATACATTCAAACTCACAAAACGTGCTCAGCTCAGGCTAAAAATGCATTCAAAGCAATAAAACCTCAAATTGAGTGTCACGCCAAAACCAAAGGACTTATGCACACACTTCAACGTGTATTTTGTTCAGGATGACCTCCTGAAGCCTAAATTAGCATTAATTTGACCACACAACTCATTCCTATGAAGATACATTCAAAGTCAGAAAGCGCGCTCAGCTCGGGCTGAAAATGCATTTAAAGCAATAAAAACTCAAATTGAGTGTCACGCCTAAACCAAAGGACTTATGCACACACTTCAACATGTATTTAGTTCAGGAGGTCATCCTGAAGCCTATATGAGCATTAATTTGACCACATAACTCATTCCTATGAAGATACATTCAAACTCACAAAACGTGCTCAGCTCGGGCTGAAAATGCATTTAAACCAATAAAAACTCAAATTGAGTGTCACGCCTAAACCAAAGGACTTATGCGCACACTTTAACATCTATTTTGTTCAGGAGGTCATCCTGAAGCCTATATGAGCATTAATTTGACCACACAACTAATTCCTATCAAGATACATTCAAACTCACAAAACGTGCTCAGCTCGGGCTGAAAATGCATTTAAAGCAATAAAAACTCAAATTGAGTGTCACGCCTAAACCAAAGTACTTATGCACACACTTCAACATGTATTTAGTTCAAGAGGTCATCCTGAAGCCTATATGAGCATTAATTTGACCACACAACTCATTCCTATCAAGATACATTCAAACTCACAAAACGTGCTCAGCTCGGGCTGAAAATGCATTCAAAGCAATAAAACCTCAAATTGAGTGTCACGCCAAAACCAAAGGACTTATGCACACACTTTAACATGTATTTTGTTCAGGATGACCTCCTGAAGCCTAAATTGGCATTAATTTGACCACACAACTCATTCCTATGAAGATACTTCAAACTCAGAAAACTTGCTCATCTCTGCCTGAAAATGCATTTCGCAATAAAAACTCAAATTGAGTGTCACGCCAAAACCAAATGACTTATGCACACACTTCAACATGTATTTTGTTCAGGATGACCTCCTGAAGCCTAAATTAGCATTCATTTGACCACACAACTCATTCCTATGAAGATACTTCAAACTCAGAAAACTTGCTCATCTCTGCCTGAAAATGCATTTCGCAATAAAAACTCAAATTGAGTGTCACGCCTAAACCAAAGGACTTATGCACACACGTCAACATGTATTTTGTTCAGGATGACCTCCCGAAGCCTAAATTAGCATTAATTTGACCACACAACTCATTCCTATGAAGATACTTCAAACTCAGAAAACTTGCTCAGCTCTGCCTGAAAATGCATTTCGCAATAAAAACTCAAATTGAGTGTCACACCTAAACCAAAGGACTTATGCACACACTTCAACATGCATTTTGTTCAGGATGACCACCTGAAGCCTAAATGAGCATTTGACCACACAACTCATTCCTATGAAGATACATTCAAACTCACAAAACATGCTCAGCTCGGGCTGAAAATGCATTTAAAGCAATAAAAACTCAAATTGAGTGTCACGCCAAAACCAAAGGACTTATGCACACACTTCAACGTGTATTTTGTTCAGGATGACCTCCTGAAGCCTAAATGAGCAATAATTTGACTAAACAACTCATTCCTATGAAGATACATTCAAAGTCAGAAAGCGCGCTCAGCTCGGGCTGAAAATGCATTTAAAGCAATAAAAATTCAAATTGAGTGTCACGCCTAAACCAAAGGACTTATGCACACACTTCAACATGTATTTAGTTCAGGATGACCACCTGAAGCCTAAATGAGCATTAATTTGACCACACAACTCATTCCTATGAAGATACATTCAAACTCACAAAACGTGCTCAGCTCGGGCTGAAAATGCATTTAAAGCAATAAAAACTCAAATTGAGTGTCACGCCTAAACCAAAGGACTTATGCACACACTTCAACATGTATTTAGTTCAGGAGGACATCCTGAAGCCTATATGAGGATTATTTTGACCACACAACTCATTCCTATGAAGATACTTCAAACTCAGAAAACTTGCTCACTTCTGCCTGAAAATGCATTTCGCAATAAAAACTCAAATTGAGTGTCACGCCTAAACCAAAGGACTTATGCGCACACTTTAACATGTATTTTGTTCAGGAGGTCATCCTGAAGCCTATATGAGCATTAATTTGACCACACAACTGATTCCTATCAAGATACATTCAAACTCACAAAACGTGCTCAGCTCGGGCTGAAAATGCATTTAAAGCAATAAAAACTCAAATTGAGTGTCACGCCTAAACCAAAGGACTTATGCACACACTTCAACATGTATTTAGTTCAGGAGGTCATCCTGAAGCCTATATGAGCATTAATTTGACCACACAACTCATTCCTATGAAGATACATTCAAACTCACAAAACGTCCTCAGCTCGGGCTGAAAATGCATTTAAAGCAATAAAAACTCAAATTGAGTGTCACGCCTAAACCAAAGGACTTATGCACACACTTCAACATGTATTTTGTTCAGGAGGTCATCCTGAAGCCTATATGAGCATTAATTTGACCACACAACTCATTTGTATCAAGATACATTCAAACTCACAAAACGTGCTCAGCTCGGGCTGAAAATGCATTTAAAGCAATAAAAACTCAAATTGAGTGTTACACCTAAACCAAAGGACTTATGCACACACATCAAACATGTATTTAGTTCAAGAGGTCATCCTGAAGCCTATATGAGCATTAATTTGACCACTTTACTCATTCTTATGAAGATACATTCAAACTCACAAAACGTGCTCAGCTCGGGCTGAAAATGCATTTAAAGCAATAAAACTCAAATTGAGTGTCACACCTAAACCAAAGGACTTATGCACACACTCCAACATGTATTTTGTTCAGGATGACCTCCTGAAGCCCAAATAAGCATTAATTTGACCACACAACTCATTCTATGAAGATACATTCAAACTCACAAAACGTGCTCAGCTCGGGCTGAAAATGCATTTAAAGCAATAAAAACTCAAATTGAGTGTCACGCCTAAACAAAAGGACTTATGCACACACTTCAACATGTATTTTGTTCAGGATGACCTCCTGAAGCCCAAATAAGCATTAATTTGACCACACGACTCATTCTATGAAGATACATTCAAACTCACAAAACGTGCTCAGCTCAGGCTAAAAATGCATTCAAAGCAATAAAACCTCAAATTGAGTGTCACGCCAAAACCAAAGGACTTATGCACACACTTCAACATGTATTTTGTTCAGGATGACCTCCTGAAGCCTAAATTAGCATTAATTTGACCACACAACTCATTCCTATGAAGATACATTCAAACTCAGAAAACGTGCTCAGCTCGGCCTGAAAAGCAAAAAAAAATATATATATATATACTGTATATATAGTGTTATATTGCCTGTCAATGTTCTGGTCAAAGAATGCCTTCAAACTAAAGTAAAACAGGATTCTTAACCATCCATCCATGAATTTTCCAAACCGGCTTATCTTCACTAGGGTCGCGGGGGGTGCTGGAGCCAATCCCAGCTGTTTTCGGGCAGTAGACAGGGGACACTCTGAACCAGTTGCCAGCCAATTGCAAGGCGCACAGAGACAAATAACCATCCGCGCTCACACTCACACCTAGAAACAATTTAGAGTGTTCAATCAGCCTGCCATGCATGTTTTTGGAATGTGGGAGGAACCCGGACTACCCGGAGAAAGCCCACTCAGGCACAGGGAGAACGTGCAAACTCCACACAGGAAGGCCGGAGCCGGGATTGAGCACACGACCTCGAATCACTCGACCACCGGGCCAACCCTACTGTGAAATTAATCCAATTTTGATCTCGGAATCCTTACAGTTTTATCTTAAAAGGTAAACATATAATGCTTACAATGTTTGCAGTCTTGATCTGCTTCATCATATTTTTTCTGTTGGAAAAGAAAGAAGAAATTTGAACAACAGCATCAATAAAGAAGAAATTGAAAAACAGTGATAACAAATATACTTTCGACATCCCGGGGTCAAACCTTCACAGAGGTTCAGGGAATCACTATCGAGACGTCACAATGGAGTAGCTACCACTATCATAATAAATCTTAAGTCATTTCCATAATTGTATAGCATATAATTTTACTGCTCTGAGAAGAGAACATTGAGGGACAAATGTTTATTACTCTCATTTAACCTTTTCTTGTTGCTTAAGATCTTAACAGTGATCTAAATATATTATCTTCATTTGTCTTTTTGAATCAGATCCATCCATTTTCAACAGCGCTTGTCCACAGGTTTAGGGTAGAGATGAGGTCAATCCCAGCTGAATTTGGAGGCGTCATACACCAAGGACATAAACAAATCACACCGGTCGGTGACGGACTTGTAGTGTGATGTCTTGCCCAGTCCAAGACAAAATTATTTTTATCTGGTCGTCTGACAGTGCAACAAAAAAGGCATGCAGTTTGACCTTAGCAGACCAGTGATCTTAAATTCCGAGCCGCTGCCTCAGCCCAGCAATGTATTAGCAATTTTGGCCACACTAGAATAACTTGTAATAGCATAACACAAAATAACTGCAAAGCACTGGTTTGGAGAAGACAGTGTCATGTTAGACCCATGAAAGCTGGTTTTGTGGGTCCCACAGCACAAGAATACAGCGGCTGACTGACCAAATAACCGTGCGGCACAGCGGGCGACTGATGTAATTATTAAACGACAAAACAAATTGATAATGAAATTAGTTGTCAACACTTAATTATAAATGTTTATCCATTTGTTGTTGCAACGCTAATAAACGTGTTGGTTTTGACATAACTCCACCAAAGTATATTCCATAAGTGCGTGTTTGGCGTGCTGGACGTCGTTTCGAGAAGCGTTTTCTGTGAAGTGTTCTGCAATATATCTCCTACCCTACAATTCCCTTTCTTCAGCTCCACAATTTGAACATGTTTGTTGTTCATCAAGTATCATGAGGCCGTCGTGAGTGGATTTGTCCCGAACAGTTCAGGGAGAGAAACTAGTAAACAATCGTAAATAGAAACAAAAAGATGGTACAAGTTGGTTTCCCTGCCAGTTAGAAGTATGGGTATTTTCCAAGGCAAGTCTTTTTCCCCACACAGCTATCTTTACAACTCTCACGAATCTTCAGAGACAGTCAGTCAGCACATATATTACAGTAATGTGCATGTTTGTTTTCTTTTGTTTGTTTGTTTTGGGAGGAAGCTGGAGTATCCAGAGAAAACGAACAAGAGAACATTCAAACACCACACACCTGGCCCTGAGCAGATTCAAAGCCAGTTTCAAATGTGTGGCAAATAGTATTCCACTGTGCTGTCCAAGGATTAATGATAAATGAAAATATATTTTTCTTAATAAAAAAGCGACAAAGTGTTCATCCAGGGACACAATTTCTACAGTGTATGACAAAGCATTGGACCGGTACTATACTCACCAACTGAAGAAACGCAGCGATGCGTAGGCTTCCGGAAGGCGGGTTTGCTGAGAGCTGGATGCCTGTGGATTGGACTTGGGGAGCAAGGACCGCCAAGGTGTCTGTGCTGTGACTGACTCCCGCCTTACGAACCATCTGCTGGCTTCTTCACCTGATTTCTCCGCTTTTCTGTCTGCCATGACTCAGGGACAAAACTTCTGAGAGGGGGGAAAAAAATACAAATTAAAATCACATCGACAACAGCAAACGTGTGCGGATCTATAGAGGCATGTAATGATGAGTACCATTCACATTTAAACCGGTCAGTTCCAATTCCCGGTTCCTGAGATTCAAATCCAGTACAACGTACTGAAAATTGGTATCTTTTGTGGTATTCATGGTAATAAATGTGAATGTATTTAACAATAAAATCTCACGTGAACATTGGCAAAAAAAACATGATGCATTTAAAACAAATGAGCCAAAGAGGACAGAGCAAAAATAAAAATAACATTTTTAAATGAATAATGTACAAATAATATGAAAAAACTTCATATTACAAATAGTAAATTCTTTGCAATGAACACAAGAACCGGTGCACATCACCGGCTACTGTCCGGCTTTCCGCACCCAACTATCTCTGGAAAGTATACTTTTAAAATGACAATTCAGGAGGCTGTGACCTTCTTATTCTCCACATTACTGTAATATATGTATATATAATATATGTATATTACAGTAATGTGCATGTTTGTTTTCTTTTGTTTGTTTGTTTTGGGAGGAAGCTAGAGTATCCAGAGAAAACGAACAAGGAGAACATTCAAACTCCACACAACTGGCCCTGAGCAGATTCAAAGCCAGCTTCAAATGCGTGGCAAATAGTATTCCACTGTGCTGTCCAAGGATTAATGATAAATGAAAATATATTTTTCTTAATAAAAAAGCGACAAAGTGTTCATCCAGGGACACAATTTCTACAGTGTATGACAAAGCATTGGACCGGTACTATACTCACCAACTGAAGAAACGCAGCGATGCGTAGGCTTCCGGAAGGCGGGTTCACTGAGAGCTGGATGCCTGTGGATTGGACTTGGGGAGCAAGGACCGCCAAGGTGTCTGTGCTGTGACTGACTACCGCCTCATACTCCCGCCTTACGAACCATCTGCTGGCTTCTTCACCTGATTTCTCCGCTTTCCTGTCTGCCATGACTCAGGGACAAAACTTCTGAGAGGGGGGAAAAAAATTCAAATTAAAATCACATCGACAACAGCAAACGTGTGCGGATCTATAGAGGCATGTAATGATGAGTACCATTCACATTTAAACCGGTCAGTTCCGATTCCCGGTTCCTGAGATTCAAATCCAGTACAACGTACTGAAAATTGGTATCTTTTGTGGTATTCATGGTAATAAATGTGAATGTATTTAACAATAAAATGTCACGTGAACATTGGCAAAAAAAACATGATGCATTTAAAACAAATGAGCCAAAGAGGACGGAGCAAAAATAAAGATAACATTTTTAAATGAATAATGTACAAATAATATGAAAAAAACTTCACATTACAAAATAGTAAATTCTTTGCAATGAACACAAGAATCACAAAGAACACACATCACCGGCCTCTGGAAAGTATACTTTTAAAATGACAAGTCAGGAGGCTGTGACCTTCTTATTCTCCACTGTTAACATCCATTCTTCCATTTTCTGATCCACTTACCCTCACAAGGGTCACGGGGCATGCTGGAGCCTATCCCAGCTGTCTTCAGGCAGGAGGCAGAGGACACCCTGAATCTGTTGCCAGCCAATCGCAGGGCACACAGAGACGAACAACCATCCGCGCTCACACTCACACCGAGGGACTATTTAGAGCGTTCCATTAATCTACCACGCATGTTTTTGGAATGTGGGAGGAAACGGGAGTACCCAGAGAAAACCCACGCAAGCACGGGGAGAACATGCACACAGTAAGGCAGGAGCTGGAATCGAACCCTGCACCTCTGCACTGTGAGGCCAACATGCTAACCACTTGGTCACCGGGCTGCGACACGAATAGCATTCAGGAGAATTATGGACACAAGTCAGGACACTTTGCATGATGGAAGGGGAACTAAGTAGACCAGAGTGCATGAAACGTTGAATATTTTCATGAATGTGGGATCATTTGAGATTGCTGGTAAAGAAATCTTAAAATTTGCTTCATGAATCAGTTGTATTGTGGCAGTAAAAAGGAGCACACACACGATTGACTGTAAACACGTCGTTATTCCACTACTGCCAACAAGTGGATCTAAACAATTCCAAATCTGCGCCAAAGACATTCACATAAACACGCCCCCTACTATATGCCTGCTGGGTGAGAAGCATGGTTCTAGTATCCGCCACACAGCCCCCCCCCCCCCAAACACCCAGAAGACAATCAAAATGACAACTTCACAGGGGGTTTATTAGCCTGCCACAACGACTACGCATCCGTCTCTTGGTGGCGCAGGCGAAACTAGTCGGGCAGGGGGCATAGGTGAGACACGAGTGGGAGAACGACACTCAACACCGACACGCTGAAGTGAGGCTGGGGGCGACGGAGGACGACCACGGCGAGGGACCTGGGCTGGCAACAGCACATCGCCCGCAACCAAATGAGCTGGTTTGAGCCGATCTAACGACACACATTCCCTTCGCCCACCCATATCAATCACAAAACTCTTATCACCGTGCTCGAGCACCCTAAATGGCCACGGTGACCACGGTGGCTGGAGGGGCGAGCGGTGGGCATCAGTGCGCACAAAGACAAAACGGGCCGACAGAAGCGCAGACGGTACGAACACTTTGGGAACAAAATGGTGAACCGTGTCGGATTAGGGGTCCCTCCGACAAAAAGGGTTAAGGAAGGCGCGCCGGAACCTTCTGGCAGAAATTCACCGGGAACACGAAGTGGCTAACCGAGCACCAACTCAGCAGGGGCGGCATTAAGATCTTTCGGAGCCGAACGTAACCCGAGCAAAACCCACGCACGGTGGTCGACCCAGTTACCGTCCGAAAGCGCAGCCCGCAGCGCAGCTTCTAGCGACCGGTGAAAACTTTTCGCGCCGCTTCCACTCGGCCACCACTGTCGGGTCAACGCCTGGTGTCGCCTCGAGGAGGGGATCGGCCGTCGCACTTTGCACGGCGAACTGTCGTGTAGCTAGCAGAACTCGATCCGCTTCTTCAGCCAAACACCGATAATTGCCGGTCGTCAGACATACCGTGTTAGCCAACACCGCGCGCACCGGGGCCTGGTCGCTGGCGTAGGAAAACGCGCGGGAAAAGAAATCCGCCTTCATCCGAGCCAAACAGCGACAGCATCTTGTCCATCAGATCCACTGCCGTGCTCATCGCCCAGGCCGGAAGGGAAAGGAGTCTGTCTGCTCTCTCCGAGTCCGACAAACTGAACCTCTTGAGCAGTAGCTGTTTGAGCGCGTCGTATTTCCCGCCTTGTGGAGGCCCCAGCAAGAGCTGCATCGCACGACGCGTAGTCTGCTGGTAGAGGGACGCCACGACCATGTAATGTTTCGGCTCATCGGGAGGATTCCCCGTCGGTGGAAACGCGCTTCCACATGCTGAAACCACGAAGCCGCGTCGCACTGCCAGAACTCCGGTTGCCTCGCGGCAGAGGCGGCGGCTGCAAGTTGCGGGAGTCGGCGCGACGTGGCCGAGAAGACACCTCTTCATCCGTCATCCGAAACATCTTAACGTCAGGGTCACCAAAATGGCAGTCAAAAGGAGCAATGACAAATTTGCGCCAAAGACGTTCACATAAACACGCCCCCACTGTAAGCCTGCTTAGTAAGCATGGTCCTAGTGTCCGATTTTTATTACTACTGTATTATAGCCTCCTTGAATTCTAGGCTCAAATACACTTAAAACAACTCAAACAACACATTAACGTGTTCATAAGAGCCGTATAAATAAAATGCCAACAGCATTTCAAGACAAAATGTGTTTGATAAAAAGTATTACTTTTCCTCTTCCCATAAAACTACTGGTCGTCAGGAGGCTATAATACAGTAGTAATAAAAATCGGACACTAGGACCATGCTTACTAAGCAGGCATACAGTGGGGGCGTGTTTATGTGAACGTCTTTGGCGCAAATTTGTCATTGCTCCTTTTGACTGCCATTTTGGTGACCCTGACGTTAAGATGTTTCGGATGACGGATGAAGAGGTGTCTTCTCGGCCACGTCGCGCCGACTCCCGCAACTTGCAGCCGCCGCCTCTGCCGCGAGGCAACCGGAGTTCTGGCAGTGCGACGCGGCTTCGTGGTTTCAGCATGTGGAAGCGCGTTTCCACCGACGGGGAATCCTCCCGATGAGCCGAAACATTACATGGTCGTGGCGTCCCTCTACCAGCAGACTACGCGTCGTGCGATGCAGCTCTTGCTGGGGCCTCCACAAGGCGGGAAATACGACGCGCTCAAACAGCTACTGCTCAAGAGGTTCAGTTTGTCGGACTCGGAGAGAGCAGACAGACTCCTTTCCCTTCCGGCCTGGGCGATGAGCACGGCAGTGGATCTGATGGACAAGATGCTGTCGCTGTTTGGCTCGGATGAAGGCGGATTTCTTTTCCCGCGCGTTTTCCTACGCCAGCGACCAGGCCCCGGTGCGCGCGGTGTTGGCTAACACGGTATGTCTGACGACCGGCAATTATCGGTGTTTGGCTGAAGAAGCGGATCGAGTTCTGCTAGCTACACGACAGTTCGCCGTGCAAAGTGCGACGGCCGATCCCCTCCTCGAGGCGACACCAGGCGTTGACCCGACAGTGGTGGCCGAGTGGAAGCGGCGCGAAAAGTTTTCACCGGTCGCTAGAAGCTGCGCTGCGGGCTGCGCTTTCGGACGGTAACTGGGTCGACCACCGTGCGTGGGTTTTGCTCGGGTTACGTTCGGCTCCGAAAGATCTTAATGCCGCCCCTGCTGAGTTGGTGCTCGGTTAGCCACTTCGTGTTCCCGGTGAATTTCTGCCAGAAGGTTCCGGCGCGCCTTCCTTAACCCTTTTTGTCGGAGGGACCCCTAATCCGACACGGTTCACCATTTTGTTCCCAAAGTGTTCGTACCGTCTGCGCTTCTGTCGGCCCGTTTTGTCTTTGTGCGCACTGATGCCCACCGCTCGCCCCTCCAGCCACCGTGGTCACCGTGGCCATTTAGGGTGCTCGAGCACGGTGATAAGAGTTTTGTGATTGATATGGGTGGGCGAAGGGAATGTGTGTCGTTAGATCGGCTCAAACCAGCTCATTTGGTTGCGGGCGATGTGCTGTTGCCAGCCCAGGTCCCTCGCCGTGGTCGTCCTCCGTCGCCCCCAGCCTCACTTCAGCGTGTCGGTGTTGAGTGTCGTTCACCCACTCGTGTCTCACCTATGCCCCCTGCCCGACTAGTTTCGCCTGCGCCACCAAGAGACGGATGCGTAGTCGTTGTGGCAGGCTAATAAACCCCCTGTGAAGTTGTCATTTTGATTGTCTTCTGGGTGTTTGGGGGGGGGGGGGGCTGTGTGGCGGATACTAGAACCATGCTTCTCACCCAGCAGGCATATAGTAGGGGGCGTGTTTATGTGAATGTCTTTGGCGCAGATTTGGAATTGTTTAGATCCACTTGTTGGCAGTAGTGGAATAACGACGTGTTTACAGTCAATCGTGTGTGTGCTCCTTTTTACTGCCACAATACAACTGATTCATGAAGCAAATTTTAAGATTTCTTTACCAGCAATCTCAAATGATCCCACATTCATGAAAATATTCAACGTTTCATGCACTCTGGTCTACTTAGTTCCCCTTCCATCATGCAAAGTGTCCTGACTTGTGTCCATAATTCTCCTGAATGCTATTCGTGTCGCAGCCCGGTGACCAAGTGGTTAGCATGTTGGCCTCACAGTGCAGAGGTGCAGGGTTCGATTCCAGCTCCTGCCTTACTGTGTGCATGTTCTCCCCGTGCTTGCGTGGGTTTTCTCTGGGTACTCCCGTTTCCTCCCACATTCCAAAAACATGCGTGGTAGATTAATGGAACGCTCTAAATAGTCCCTCGGTGTGAGTGTGAGCGCGGATGGTTGTTCGTCTCTGTGTGCCCTGCGATTGGCTGGCAACAGATTCAGGGTGTCCTCTGCCTCCTGCCTGAAGACAGCTGGGATAGGCTCCAGCATGCCCCGTGACCCTTGTGAGGGTAAGTGGATCAGAAAATGGAAGAATGGATGTTAACAGTGGAGAATAAGAAGGTCACAGCCTCCTGACTTGTCATTTTAAAAGTATACTTTCCAGAGGCCGGTGATGTGTGTTCTTTGTGATTCTTGTGTTCATTGCAAAGAATTTACTATTTTGTAATGTGAAGTTTTTTTCATATTATTTGTACATTATTCATTTAAAAATGTTATCTTTATTTTTGCTCCGTCCTCTTTGGCTCATTTGTTTTAAATGCATCATGTTTTTTTTGCCAATGTTCACGTGACATTTTATTGTTAAATACATTCACATTTATTACCATGAATACCACAAAAGATACCAATTTTCAGTACGTTGTACTGGATTTGAATCTCAGGAACCGGGAATCGGAACTGACCGGTTTAAATGTGAATGGTACTCATCATTACATGCCTCTATAGATCCGCACACGTTTGCTGTTGTCGATGTGATTTTAATTTGAATTTTTTTCCCCCCTCTCAGAAGTTTTGTCCCTGAGTCATGGCAGACAGGAAAGCGGAGAAATCAGGTGAAGAAGCCAGCAGATGGTTCGTAAGGCGGGAGTATGAGGCGGTAGTCAGTCACAGCACAGACACCTTGGCGGTCCTTGCTCCCCAAGTCCAATCCACAGGCATCCAGCTCTCAGTGAACCCGCCTTCCGGAAGCCTACGCATCGCTGCGTTTCTTCAGTTGGTGAGTATAGTACCGGTCCAATGCTTTGTCATACACTGTAGAAATTGTGTCCCTGGATGAACACTTTGTCGCTTTTTTATTAAGAAAAATATATTTTCATTTATCATTAATCCTTGGACAGCACAGTGGAATACTATTTGCCACGCATTTGAAGCTGGCTTTGAATCTGCTCAGGGCCAGTTGTGTGGAGTTTGAATGTTCTCCTTGTTCGTTTTCTCTGGATACTCTAGCTTCCTCCCAAAACAAACAAACAAAAGAAAACAAACATGCACATTACTGTAATATACATATATTATATATACATATATTACAGTAATGTGGAGAATAAGAAGGTCACAGCCTCCTGAATTGTCATTTTAAAAGTATACTTTCCAGAGATAGTTGGGTGCGGAAAGCCGGACAGTAGCCGGTGATGTGCACCGGTTCTTGTGTTCATTGCAAAGAATTTACTATTTGTAATATGAAGTTTTTTCATATTATTTGTACATTATTCATTTAAAAATGTTATTTTTATTTTTGCTCTGTCCTCTTTGGCTCATTTGTTTTAAATGCATCATGTTTTTTTTGCCAATGTTCACGTGAGATTTTATTGTTAAATACATTCACATTTATTACCATGAATACCACAAAAGATACCAATTTTCAGTACGTTGTACTGGATTTGAATCTCAGGAACCGGGAATTGGAACTGACCGGTTTAAATGTGAATGGTACTCATCATTACATGCCTCTATAGATCCGCACACGTTTGCTGTTGTCGATGTGATTTTAATTTGTATTTTTTTCCCCCCTCTCAGAAGTTTTGTCCCTGAGTCATGGCAGACAGGAAAGCGGAGAAATCAGGTGAAGAAGCCAGCAGATGGTTCGTAAGGCGGGAGTCAGTCACAGCACAGACACCTTGGCGGTCCTTGCTCCCCAAGTCCAATCCACAGGCATCCAGCTCTCAGCAAACCCGCCTTCCGGAAGCCTACGCATCGCTGCGTTTCTTCAGTTGGTGAGTATAGTACCGGTCCAATGCTTTGTCATACACTGTAGAAATTGTGTCCCTGGATGAACACTTTGTCGCTTTTTTATTAAGAAAAATATATTTTCATTTATCATTAATCCTTGGACAGCACAGTGGAATACTATTTGCCACACATTTGAAACTGGCTTTGAATCTGCTCAGGGCCAGGTGTGTGGTGTTTGAATGTTCTCTTGTTCGTTTTCTCTGGATACTCCAGCTTCCTCCCAAAACAAACAAACAAAAGAAAACAAACATGCACATTACTGTAATATATGTGCTGACTGACTGTCTCTGAAGATTCGTGAGAGTTGTAAAGATAGCTGTGTGGGGAAAAAGACTTGCCTTGGAAAATACCCATACTTCTAACTGGCAGGGAAACCAACTTGTACCATCTTTTTGTTTCTATTTACGATTGTTTACTAGTTTCTCTCCCTGAACTGTTCGGGACAAATCCACTCACGACGGCCTCATGATACTTGATGAACAACAAACATGTTCAAATTGTGGAGCTGAAGAAAGGGAATTGTAGGGTAGGAGATATATTGCAGAACACTTCACAGAAAACGCTTCTCGAAACGACGTCCAGCACGCCAAACACGCACTTATGGAATATACTTTGGTGGAGTTATGTCAAAACCAACACGTTTATTAGCGTTGCAACAACAAATGGATAAACATTTATAATTAAGTGTTGACAACTAATTTCATTATCAATTTGTTTTGTCGTTTAATAATTACATCAGTCGCCCGCTGTGCCGCACGGTTATTTGGTCAGTCAGCCGCTGTATTCTTGTGCTGTGGGACCCACAAAACCAGCTTTCATGGGTCTAACATGACACTGTCTTCTCCAAACCAGTGCTTTGCAGTTATTTTGTGTTATGCTATTACAAGTTATTCTAGTGTGGCCAAAATTGCTAATACATTGCTGGGCTGAGGCAGCGGCTCGGAATTTAAGATCACTGGTCTGCTAAGGTCAAACTGCATGCCTTTTTTGTTGCACTGTCAGACGACCAGATAAAAATAATTTTGTCTTGGACTGGGCAAGACATCACACTACAAGTCCGTCACCGACCGGTGTGATTTGTTTATGTCCTTGGTGTATGACGCCTCCAAATTCAGCTGGGATTGACCTCATCTCTACCCTAAACCTGTGGACAAGCGCTGTTGAAAATGGATGGATCTGATTCAAAAAGACAAATGAAGATAATATATTTAGATCACTGTTAAGATCTTAAGCAACAAGAAAAGGTTAAATGAGAGTAATAAACATTTGTCCCTCAATGTTCTCTTCTCAGAGCAGTAAAATTATATGCTATACAATTATGGAAATGACTTAAGATTTATTATGATAGTGGTAGCTACTCCATTGTGACGTCTCGATAGTGATTCCCTGAACCTCTGTGAAGGTTTGACCCCGGGATGTCGAAAGTATATTTGTTATCACTGTTTTTCAATTTCTTCTTTATTGATGCTGTTGTTCAAATTTCTTCTTTCTTTTCCAACAGAAAAAATATGATGAAGCAGATCAAGACTGCAAACATTGTAAGCATTATATGTTTACCTTTTAAGATAAAACTGTAAGGATTCCGAGATCAAAATTGGATTAATTTCACAGTAGGGTTGGCCCGGTGGTCGAGTGATTCGAGGTCGTGTGCTCAATCCCGGCTCCGGCCTTCCTGTGTGGAGTTTGCACGTTCTCCCTGTGCCTGAGTGGGCTTTCTCCGGGTAGTCCGGGTTCCTCCCACATTCCAAAAACATGCATGGCAGGCTGATTGAACACTCTAAATTGTTTCTAGGTGTGAGTGTGAGCGCGGATGGTTATTTGTCTCTGTGCGCCTTGCAATTGGCTGGCAACTGGTTCAGAGTGTCCCCTGTCTACTGCCCGAAAACAGCTGGGATTGGCTCCAGCACCCCCCGCTACCCTAGTGAAGATAAGCCGGTTTGGAAAATTCATGGATGGATGGTTAAGAATCCTGTTTTACTTTAGTTTGAAGGCATTCTTTGACCAGAATATTGACAGGCAATATAACACTATATATACAGTATATATATATATTTTTTTTTTTGCTTGGCTCTCGACAAAGGCGGACGCTTTTGCTTTCTGAGTTTGAATGTATCTTCATAGGTATGAGTTGTGTGATCAAATTAATGGCCATTTAGGCTTCAGG
Organism: Hippocampus guttulatus; assembly: GCF_054856545.1. Taxonomy (NCBI): domain Eukaryota; kingdom Metazoa; phylum Chordata; class Actinopteri; order Syngnathiformes; family Syngnathidae; genus Hippocampus; species Hippocampus guttulatus. The sequence continues at coordinate 12,631,030 of NC_141278.1, forward strand.
AGGTCAACCTGAACTAAATACATGTTGAAGTGTGTGCATAAGTCCTTTGGTTTCGGTGTGACACTCAATTTGAGTTTTTATTGCTTTCAATGCATTTTCAGGCCGAGCTGAGCACGTTTTCTGAGTTTGAATGTATCTTCATAGGAATGAGTTGTGTAGTCAAATTAATGCTCACTTAGGCTTCAGGAGGACATCCTGAACTAAATACACGTTGAAGTGTGTGCATAGGTCCTTTGGTTTAGGTGTGACTCTCAATTTGAGTTTTTATTGCTTTAAATGCATTTTCAGCTCGAGCTGAGCTCCTTTTCTGACTTTGAATGTATCTTCATAGGAATGAGTTGTGTAGTCAAATTAATTTTCATTTAGGCTTCAGGAGGACATCCTGAACAAAATACATGTTGAAGTGTGTGCATAAGTCCTTTGGTTTAGGCGTGACACTCAATTTGAGTTTTTATTGCTTTAAATGCATTTTAAGCCCGAGCTGAGCACGTTTTGTGAGTTTGATCTTCATAAGAATGAGTAAAGTGGTCAAATTAATGCTCATATAGGCTTCAGGATGACCTCTTGAACTAAATACATGTTTGATGTGTGTGCATAAGTCCTTTGGTTTAGGTGTAACACTCAATTTGAGTTTTTATTGCTTTAAATGCATTTTCAGCCCGAGCTGAGCACGTTTTGTGAGTTTAAATGTATCTTCATAGGAATGAGTTGTGTGGTCAAATTAATGCTCATTTAGGCTTCAGGTGGTCATCCTGAACTAAATACATGTTGAAGTGTGTGCATAAGTCCTTTGGTTTAGGCGTGACACTCAATTTGAGTTTTTATTGCTTTAAATGCATTTTCAGCCCGAGCTGAGCGCGCTTTCTGACTTTGAATGTATCTTCATAGGAATGAGTTGTGTGGTCAAATTATTGCTCAAATAGGCTTCAGGAGGTCATCCTGAACAAAATACATGTTGAAGTGTGTGCATAAGTCCTTTGGTTTAGGCGTGACACTCAATTCGAGTTTTTATTGCTTTAAATGCATTTTCAGGCCGAGCTGAGCACGTTTTCAGAGTTTGAATGTATCTTCATAGGAATGAGTTGTGTGGTCAAATTAATGCTCATTTAGGCTTCAGGATGACCTCCTGAACTAAATACATGTTGAAGTGTGTGCATAAGCCCTTTGGTTTAGGCGTGACACTCAATTTGAGTTTTTATTGCTTTAAATGCATTTTCAGCCCGAGCTGAGCACGTTTTGTGAGTTTGAATGTATCTTCATAGGAATGAGTTGTGTGGTCAAATTAATGCTCATATAGGCTTCAGGAGGTCATCCTGAACAAAATACATGTTGAAGTGTGTGCATAAGTCCTTTGGTTTAGGTGTGACACTCAATTTGAGTTTTTATTGCTTTAAATACATTTTCAGCCCGAGCATGAGCGCGCTTTCTGACTTTGAATGTATCTTCATAGGAATGAGTTGTGTAGTCAAATTAATGCTTATTTAGGCTTCAGGAGGCCATCCTGAACAAAATACATGTTGAAGTGTGTGCATAAGTCCTTTGGTTTAGGCGTGAAACTCAATTTGAGTTTTTATTGCTATAAATGCATTTTCAGCCCGAGCTGAGCACGTTTTGTGAGTTTGAATGTATCTTCATAGGAATGAGTTGTGTGGTCAAATTAATGCTCATATAGGCTTCAGATGACCTCCTGATCTAAATACATGTTGAAGTGTGTGCATAAGTCCTTTGGTTTAGGCGTGACACTCAATTTGAGTTTTTATTGCTTTAAATGCATTTTCAGCCCGAGCTGAGCACGTTTTGTGAGTTTGAATGTATCTTCATAGGAATGAGTTGTGTGGTCAAATTAATGCTCATTTAGGCTTCAGGTGGTCATCCTGAACAAAATACATGTTGAAATGTGTGCATAAGTCCTTTGGTTTAGGCGTGACACTCAATTTGAGTTTTTATTGCTTTAAATGCATTTTCAGCCCAAGCTGAGCGCGCTTTCTTACTTTGAATGTATCTTCATAGGAATGAGTTGTGTGGTCAAATTAATTCTCATATAGGCTTCAGGATGACCTCCTGAACTAAATACATGTTGAAGTGTGTGCATAAGTCCTTTGGTTTAGGTGTGACACTCAATTTGAGTTTTTATTAGGAAATGCATTTTCAGCCCGATGAGCGTGCTTTCTGACTTTGAATGTATCTTCATAGGAATGAGTTGTGTAGTCAAATTATTGCTCATTTAGGCTTCAGGAGGTCATCCTGAACAAAATACATGTTGAAGTGTGTGCATAAGTCCTTTGGTTTAGGCGTGACACTCAATTTGAGTTTTTATTGCTTTAAATGCATTTTCAGCCCGAGCTGAGCGCGCTTTCTGACTTTGAATGTATCTTCATAGGAATGAGTTGTGTGGTCAAAAATGCTCATTTAGGCTTCAGGTGGTCATCCTGAACAAAATGCATGTTGAAGTGTGTGCATAAGTCCTTTGGTTTAGGTGTGACACTCAATTTGAATTTTTATTGCGAAATGCATTTTCAGGCAGAGCTGAGCAAGTTTTGTGAGTTTGAATGTATCTTCATAGGAATGAGTTGTGTGGTCAAATTAATGCTCATTTAGGATTCAGGTGGTCATCCTGAACAAAATGCAGGTTGAAGTGTGTGCATAAGTCCTTTGGTTTAGGTGTGACACTCAATTTGAGTTTTTATTGCAAAATGCATTTTCAGGCAGAGCTGAGCAAGTTTTGTGAGTTTGAATGTATCTTGATAGAAATGAGTTGCGTGGTCAAATTAATGCTCATTTAGGCTTTCGGAGGTCATCCTGAACAAAATACACGTTGAAGTGTGTGCATAAGTCCTTTGGTTTAGGCGTGACACTCAATTTGAGTTTTTATTGCTTTAAATGCATTTTCAGCCCGAGCTGAGCATGTTTTGTGAGTTTGAATGTATCTTCATAGGAATGAGTTGTGTGGTCAAAAATGCTCATTTTGGCTTCAGGATGACCTCCTGAACTAAATACATGTTGAAGTGTGTGCATAAGTCCTTTGGTTTAGGCGTGACACTCAATTTGAGTTTTTATTGCTTTAAATGCATTTTCAGCCCGAGCTGAGCACGTTTTGTGAGTTTGAATGTATCTTGATAGGAATCAGTTGTGTGGTCAAATTAATGCTCATATAGGCTTCAGGATGACCTCCTGAACAAAATACATGTTAAAGTGTGCGCATAAGTCCTTTGGTTTAGGCGTGACACTCAATTTGAGTTTTTATTGCGAAATGCATTTTCAGCCCGAGCTGAGCACGTTTTGTGAGTTTGAATGTATCTTCATAGGAATGAGTTATGTGGTCAAATTAATGCTCATATAGGCTTCAGGATGACCTCCTGAACTAAATACATGTTGAAGTGTGTGCATAAGTCCTTTGGTTTAGGCGTGACACTCAATTTGAGTTTTTATTGCTTTAAATGCAATTTCAGCCCGAGCTGAGCGCGCTTTCTGACTTTGAATGTATCTTAATAGGAATGAGTTGTGTAGTCAAATTATTGCTCATTTAGGCTTCAGGAGGTCATCCTGAACAAAATACATGTTGAAGTGTGTGCATAAGTCCTTTGGTTCAGGCGTGACACTCAATTTGAGTTTTTATTGCTTTAAATGCAATTTCAGCCCGAGCTGAGCACGTTTTGTGAGTTTGAATGTATCTTCATAGGAATGAGTTGTGTAGTCAAATTAATGCTCATATGGGCTTCAGGAGGTCATCCTGAACAAAATACATGTTGAAGTGTGTGCATAAGTCCTTTGGTTTAGGTGTGACACTCAATTTGAGTTTTTATTTCTTTAAATGCATTTTCAGCCCGAGCTGAGCACGTTTTGTGAGTTTGAATGTATCTTCATAGGAATGAGTTGTGTGGTCAAATTAATGCTCATTTAGGCTTCAGGTGGTCATCCTGAACAAAATACATGTTGAAGTGTGTGCATAAGTCCTTTTTTAGGCGTGACACTCAATTTGAGTTTTTATTGCTTTAAATGCATTTTCAGCCCGAGCTGAGCACGTTTTGTGAGTTTGAATGTATCTTCATAGGAATGAGTTGTGTAGTCAAATTAATGCTCATATGGGCTTCAGGAAGTCATCCTGAACAAAATACATGTTGAAGTGTGTGCATAAGTCCTTTGGTTCAGGCGTGACACTCAATTTGAGTTTTTATTGCTTTAAATGCAATTTCAGCCCGAGCTGAGCACGTTTTGTGAGTTTGAATGTATCTTCATAGGAATGAGTTGTGTAGTCAAATTAATGCTCATATGGGCTTCAGGAGGTCATCCTGAACAAAATACATGTTGAAGTGTGTGCATAAGTCCTTTGGTTTAGGTGTGACACTCAATTTGAGTTTTTATTTCTTTAAATGCATTTTCAGCCCGAGCTGAGCACGTTTTGTGAGTTTGAATGTATCTTCATAGGAATGAGTTGTGTGGTCAAATTAATGCTCATTTAGGCTTCAGGTGGTCATCCTGAACAAAATACATGTTGAAGTGTGTGCATAAGTCCTTTTTTAGGCGTGACACTCAATTTGAGTTTTTTTTTCTTTAAATGCATTTTCAGCCCGAGCTGAGCACGTTTTGTGAGTTTGAATGTATCTTCATAGAATGAGTTGTGTGGTCAAATTAATGCTTATTTGGGCTTCAGGAGGTCATCCTGAACAAAATACATGTTGAAGTGTGTGCATAAGTCCTTTGGTTTAGGCGTGACACTCAATTTGAGTTTTTATTGCTTTAAATGCATTTTCAGCCCGAGCTGAGCACGTTTTGAGAGTTTGAATGTATCTTCATAGGAATGAGTTGTGTGGTCAAATTAATGCTCATATGGGCTTCAGGAGGTAATCCTGAACTAAATACATGTGCAAGTGTGTGCATAAGTCCTTTGGTTTAGGCGTCACACTCAATTTGAGGTTTTATTGCTTTGAATGCATTTTCAGCCCGAGCTGAGCACGTTTTGTGAGTTTGAATGTATCTTGATACGAATGAGTTGTGTGGTCAAATTAATGCTCATATAGGCTTCAGGATGACCTCCTGAACTAAATACATGTTGAAGTGTGTGCATAAGTCCTTTGGTTTAGGCGTGACACTCAATTTGAGTTTTTATTGCTTTAAATGCATTTTCAGCCCGAGCTGAGCACGTTTTGTGAGTTTGAATGTATCTTGATAGGAATGAGTTGTGTGGTCAAATTAATGCTCATATAGGCTTCAGGATGACCTCCTGAACTAAATACATGTTGAAGTGTGTGCATAAGTCCTTTGGTTTAGGCGTGACACTCAATTTGAGTTTTTATTGCTTTAAATGCATTTTCAGCCCGAGCTGAGGACGTTTTGTGAGTTTGAATGTATCTTCATAGGAATGAGTTGTCTGGTCAAATTAATTCTCATATGGACTTCAGGAGGTCATCCTGAACAAAATACATGTTGAAGTGTGTGCATAAGTCCTTTGGTTTAGGCGTGACACTCAATTTGAGTTTTTATTGCTTTAAATGCATTTTCAGCCCGAGCTGAGCGCGCTTTCTGACATTGAATGTATCTTCATAGGAATGAGTTGTGTGGTCAAAATATTGCTCAAATAGGCTTCAGGAGGTCATCCTGAACAAAATACATGTTGAAGTGTGTGCATAAGTCCTTTGGTTTAGGTGTGACACTCAATTTGAGTTTTTATTTCTTTAAATGCATTTTCAGCCCGAGCTGAGCACGTTTTGTGAGTTTGAATGTATCTTGATACGAATGAGTTGTGTGGTCAAATTAATGCTCATTTAGGCTTCAGGTGGTCATCTTGAACAAAATACATGTTGAAGTGTGTGATAAATCCTTTTTTAGGCGTGACACCTAATTTGAGTTTTTATTGCTTTAAATGCATTTTCAGCCCGAGCTGAGCACGTTTTGTGAGTTTGAATGTATCTCCATAGGAATGAGTTGTGTAGTCAAATTAATGCTCATATGGGCTTCAGGAAGTCATCCTGAACAAAATACATGTTTAAGTGTGTGCATAAGTCATTTGGTTTAGGTGTGACACTCCATTTGAGTTTTTATTTCTTTAAATGCATTTTCAGCCCGAGCCGAGCACGTTTTGTGAGTTTGAATGTATCTTGATGAATGAGTTGTGTGGTCAAATTAATGCTCATTTAGGCTTCAGGTGGTCATCCTGAACAAAATACATGTTGAAGTGTGTGCATAAGTCCTTTGGTTTAGGCGTGACACTCAATTTGAGTTTTTATTGCTTTAAATGCATTTTCAGCCCGAGCTGAGCGCGCTTTCTGACTTTGAATGTATCTTCATAGAATGAGTTGTGTGGTCAAATTAATGCTTATTTGGGCTTCAGGAGGTAATCCTGAACAAAATACATGTTGGAGTGTGTGCATAAGTCCTTTGGTTTAGGTGTGACACTCAATTTGAGTTTTATTGCTTTAAATGCATTTTCAGCCCGAGCTGAGCACGTTTTGTGAGTTTGAATGTATCTTGATAGGAATGAGTTGTGTGGTCAAATTAATGCTCATATAGGCTTCAGGATGACCTCTTGAACTAAATACATGTTGAAGTGTGTGCATAAGTCCTTTGGTTTAGGCGTCACACTCAATTTGAGGTTTTATTGCTTTGAATGCATTTTCAGCCCGAGCTGACCACGTTTTGTGAGTTTGAATGTATCTTCATAGGAATGAGTTGTGTGGTCAAATTAATGCTCATATAGGCTTCAGGAGGTCATCCTGAACAAAATACATGTTGGAGTGTGTGCATAAGTCCTTTGGTTTAGGTGTGACACTCAATTTGAGTTTTATTGCTTTAAATGCATTTTCAGCCCGAGCTGAGCACGTTTTGTGAGTTTGAATGTATCTTGATAGGAATGAGTTGTGTGGTCAAATTAATGCTCATATAGGCTTCAGGATGATCTCTTGAACTAAATTCATGTTGAAGTGTGTGCATAAGTACTTTGGTTTAGGCGTGACACTCAATTTGAGTTTTTATAACTTTAAATGCATTTTCAGCCCGAGCTGAGCACGTTTTGTGAGTTTGAATGTATCTTCATAAGAATGAGTTATGTGGTCAAATTAATGCTCATATAGGCTTCAGGATGACCTCTTGAACTAAATACATGTTGAAGTGTGTGCATAAGTCCTTTGGTTTAGGCGTGACACTCAATTTGAGTTTTTATTGCTTTAAATGCATTTTCAGCCCGAGCTGAGCACGTTTTGTGAGTTTGAATGTATCTTCATAGGAATGAGTTGTATGGTCAAATCAATGCTCATATAGGCTTCGGGAGGTCATCCTGAACAAAATACATGTTGAAGTGTGTGCATAAGTCCTTTGGTTTAGGCGTCACACTCAATTTGAGGTTTTATTGCTTTGAATGCATTTTCAGCCCGAGCTGACCACGTTTTGTGAGTTTGAATGTATCTTCATAGGAATGAGTTGTGTGGTCAAATTAATGCTCATATAGGCTTCAGGATGACCTCTTGAACTAAATACATGTTGAAGTGTGTGCATAAGTACTTTGGTTTAGGCGTGACACTCAATTTGAGTTTTTATAACTTTAAATGCATTTTCAGCCCGAGCTGAGCACGTTTTGTGAGTTTGAATGTATCTTCATAAGAATGAGTTATGTGGTCAAATGAATGCTTATTTAGGCTTCAGGAGGTCATCCTGAACAAAATACATGTTGAAGTGTGTGCATAAGTCCTTTTGTTTAGGCGTGACACTCAATTTGAGTTTTTATTGCTTTAAATGCATTTTCAGCCCGAGCTGAGCACGTTTTGTGAGTTTGAATGTATCTTCATAGAATGAGTTGTGTGGTCAAATTAATGCTTATTTGGGCTTCAGGAGGTCATCCTGAACAAAATACATGTTGGAGTGTGTGCATAAGTCCTTTGGTTTAGGTGTGACACTCAATTTGAGTTTTATTGCTTTAAATGCATTTTCAGCCCGAGCTGAGCGCGCTTTCTGACTTTGAATGTATCTTCATAGGAATGAGTTGTCTGGTCAAATTAATGCTCATTTAGGCTTCAGGTGGTCATCCTGAACAAAATACATGTTAAAGTGTGTGCATAAGTCCTTTGGTTTAGGCGTGACACTCAATTTGAAATGTTATTGCTTTAAATGCATTTTCAGCCCGAGCTGAGCGCGCTTTCTGACTTTGAATGTATCTTCATAGGAATGAGTTGTGTAGTCAAATTATTGCTCATTTAGGCTTCAGGAGGTCATCCTGAACAAAATACACGTTGAAGTGTGTGCATAAGTCCTTTGGTTTAGGCGTGACACTCAATTTGAGTTTTTATTGCTTTAAATGCATTTTCAGCCTGAGCTGAGCATGTTTTGTGAGTTTGAATGTATCTTCATAGGAATGAGTTGTGTGGTCAAAAATGCTCATTTAGGCTTCAGGTGGTCATCCTGAACAAAATGCATGTTGAAGTGTGTGCATAAGTCCTTTGGTTTAGGCGTGACACTCAATTTGAGTTTTTATTGCGAAATGCATTTTCAGGCAGAGATGAGCAAGTTTTCTGAGTTTGAAGTATCTTCAAAGGAATGAGTTGTGTGGTCAAATTAATGCTAATTTAGGCTTCAGGAGGTCATCCTGAACAAAATACATGAAGTGTGTGCATAAGTCCTTTGGTTTAGGCGTGACACTCATTTTGAGGTTTTATTGCTTTAAATGCATTTTCAGCCCGAGCTGAGCGCGCTTTCTGACTTTGAATGTATCTTCATAGGAATGAGTTGTGTGGTTAATGCTCATTTCGGCTTCAGGTGGTCATCCTGAACAAAATACATGTTGAAGTGTGTGCATAAGTCCTTTGGTTTAGGCGTGACACTTAATTTGAGTTTTTATTGCGAAATGCATTTTCAGGCAGAGATGAGCAAGTTTTCTGAGTTTGAAGTATCTTCAAAGGAATGAGTTGTGTGGTCAAATTAATGCTAATTTAGGCTTCAGGAGGTCATCCTGAACAAAATACATGTTGAAGTGTGTGCATAAGTCCTTTGGTTTAGGCGTGACACTCATTTTGAGGTTTTATTGCTTTAAATGCATTTTCAGCCCGAGCTGAGCGCGCTTTCTGACTTTGAATGTATCTTCATAGGAATGAGTTGTGTGGTTAATGCTCATTTAGGCTTCAGGTGGTCATCCTGAACAAAATACATGTTGAAGTGTGTGCATAAGTCCTTTGGTTTAGGCGTGACACTCAATTTGAGTTTTTATTGCGAAATGCATTTTCAGGCAGAGATGAGCAAGTTTTCTGAGTTTGAAGTATCTTCATAGGAATGAGTTGTGTGGTCAAATTAATGCTAATTTAGGCTTCAGGAGGTCATCCTGAACAAAATACATGTTGAAGTGTGTGCATAAGTCCTTTGGTTTTGGCGTGACACTCAATTTGAGGTTTTATTGCTTTAAATGCATTTTCAGCCCGAGCTGAGCGCGCTTTCTGACTTTGAATGTATCTTCATAGGAATGAGTTGTGTGGTCAAATTAATGCTCATTTAGGTTTCAGGTGGTCATCCTGAACAAAATACATGTTGAAGTGTGTGCATAAGTCCTTTGGTTTAGGTGTGACACTCAATTTGAGTTTTTATTGTGAAATGCATTTTCAGGCAGAGATGAGCAAGTTTTCTGAGTTTGAAGTATCTTCATAGGAATGAGTTGTGTGGTCAAATTAATGCTAATTTAGGCTTCAGGAGGTCATCCTGAACAAAATACATGTTAAAGTGTGTGCATAAGTCCTTTGGTTTTGGCGTGACACTCAATTTGAGGTTTTATTGCTTTGAATGCATTTTCAGCCCGAGCTGAGCACGTTTTGTGAGTTTGAATGTATCTTCATAAGAATGAGTTATGTGGTCAAATTAATAGTCATATAGGCTTCGGGAGGTCATTCTGAACAAAATACATCTTGAAGTGTGTGCATAATCCTTTGGTTTAGGCGTCACACTCAATTTGAGGTTTTATTGCTTTGAATGCATTTTCAGCCTGAGCTGAGCACGTTTTGTGAGTTTGAATGTATCTTCATAGGAATGAGTTGTGTGGTCAAATCAATGCTCATATAGGCTTCGGGAGGTCATCCTGAACAAAATACATGTTGAAGTGTGTGCATAAGTCCTTTGGTTTAGGCGTCACACTCAATTTGAGGTTTTATTGCTTTGAATGCATTTTCAGCCCGAGCTGAGCACGTTGTGTGAGTTTGAATGTATCTTGATACGAATGAGTTGTGTGGTCAAATAATGCTCATATAGGCTTCAGGATGACCTCCTGAACTAAATACATGTTGAAGTGTGTGCATAAGTCCTTTGGTTTAGGCGTGACACTCAATTTGAGTTTTTATTGCTTTAAATGCATTTTCAGCCCGAGCTGAGCACGTTTTGTGAGTTTGAATGTATCTTGATAGGAATGAGTTGTGTGGTCAAATTAATGCTCATATAGGCTTCAGGATGACCTCCTGAACTAAATACATGTTGAAGTGTGTGCATAAGTCCTTTGGTTTAGGCGTGACACTCAATTTGAGTTTTTATTGCTTTAAATGCATTTTCAGCCCGAGCTGAGGACGTTTTGTGAGTTTGAATGTATCTTCATAAGAATGAGTTATGTGGTCAAATTAATGCTCATATAGGCTTCAGGATGACCTCTTGAACTAAATACATGTTGAAGTGTGTGCATAAGTCCTTTGGTTTAGGCGTGACACTCAATTTGAGTTTTTATTGCTTTAAATGCATTTTCAGCCCGAGCTGAGCACGTTTTGTGATTTTGAATGTATCTTCATACGCATGAGTTGTGTGGTCAAATTAATGCTCATATAGGCTTCAGGATGACCTCCTGAACTAAATACATGTTGAAGTGTGTGCATAAGTCCTTTGGTTTAGGCGTGACACTCAATTTGAGTTTTTATTGCTTTAAATGCATTTTCAGCCCGAGCTGAGCACGTTTTGTGAGTTTGAATGTATCTTGATAGGAATGAGTTGTGTGGTCAAATTAACACTCATATAGGCTTCAGGATGACCTCCTGAACTAAATACATGTTGAAGTGTGTGCATAAGTCCTTTGGTTTAGGCGTGACACTCAATTTGAGTTTTTATTGCTTTAAATGCATTTTCAGCCCGAGCTGAGCACGTTTTGTGAGTTTGAATGTATCTTGATAGGAATGAGTTGTGTGGTCAAATTAATGCTCATATAGGCTTCAGGATGACCTCCTGAACTAAATACATGTTGAAGTGTGTGCATAAGTCCTTTGGTTTAGGCGTGACACTCAATTTGAGTTTTTATTGCTTTAAATGCATTTTCAGCCCGAGCTGAGGACGTTTTGTGAGTTTGAATGTATCTTCATAGGAATGAGTTGTCTGGTCAAATTAATTCTCATATGGACTTCAGGTGGTCATCCTGAACTAAATACCTGTTGAAGTGTGTGCATAAGTCCTTTGGTTTAGGTGTGACACTCAATTTGAGTTTTTATTTCTTTAAATGCATTTTAAGGCCGAGCTGAGCACGTTTTGTGAGTTTGAATGTATCTTCATAGGAATGAGTTGTGTGGTCAAATTAATGCTCATATAGGCTTCAGGAGGACCTCCTGAACTAAATACATGTTGAAGTGTGTGCATAAGTCCTTTGGTTTAGGCGTGACACTCAATTTGAGTTTTTATTGCTTTAAATGCATTTTCAGCCCGAGCTGAGCACGTTTTGTGAGTTTGAATGTATCTTGATACGAATGAGTTGTGTGGTCAAATTAATGCTCATTTAGGCTTCAGGTGGTCATCCTGAACAAAATACATGTTGAAGTGTGTGCATAAGTCCTTTGGTTTAGGCGTGACACTCAATTTGACTTTTTATTGCTTTAAATGCATTTTCAGCCCGAGCTGAGCGCGCTTTCTGACTTTGAATGTATCTTCATAGAATGAGTTGTGTGGTCAAATTAATGCTCATATAGGCTTCAGGATGACCTCTTGAACTAAATACATGTTGAAGTGTGTGCATAAGTACTTTGGTTTAGGCGTGACACTCAATTTGAGTTTTTATAACTTTAAATGCATTTTCAGCCCGAGCTGAGCACGTTTTGTGAGTTTGAATGTATCTTCATAAGAATGAGTTATGTGGTCAAATTAATGCTCATATAGGCTTCAGGATGACCTCTTGAACTAAATACATGTTGAAGTGTGTGCATAAGTCCTTTGGTTTAGGCGTGACACTCAATTTGAGTTTTTATTGCTTTAAATGCATTTTCAGCCCGAGCTGAGCACGTTTTGTGAGTTTGAATGTATCTTCATAGGAATGAGTTGTGTGGTCAAATTAATGCTCATATGGGCTTCAGGAGGTAATCCTGAACTAAATACATGTGCAAGTGTGTGATAAATCCTTTTTTAGGCGTGACACCTAATTTGAGTTTTTATTGCTTTAAATGCATTTTCAGCCCGAGCTGAGCACGTTTTGTGAGTTTGAATGTATCTTCATAGGAATGAGTTGTGTAGTCAAATTAATGCTCATATGGGCTTCAGGAGGTCATCCTGAACAAAATACATTTTGAAGTGTGTGCATAAGTCCTTTGGTTTAGGTGTGACACTCCATTTGAGTTTTTATTGCTTTAAATGCATTTTCAGCCCGAGCTGAGCACGTTTTGTGAGTTTGAATGTATCTTGATAGGAATGAGTTGTGTGGTCAAATTAATGCTCATATAGGCTTCAGGATGACCTCCTGAACTAAATACATGTTGAAGTGTGTGCATAAGTCCTTTGGTTTAGGCGTGACACTCAATTTGAGTTTTTATTGCTTTAAATGCATTTTCAGCCCGAGCTGAGGACGTTTTGTGAGTTTGAATGTATCTTCATAGGAATGAGTTGTGTGGTCAAATTAATGCTCATATAGGCTTCAGGATGACCTCCTGAACTAAATACATGTTGAAGTGTGTGCATAAGTCCTTTGGTTTAGGCGTGACACTCAATTTGAGTTTTTATTGCTTTAAATGCATTTTCAGCCCGAGCTGAGCACGTTTTGTGAGTTTGAATGTATCTTGATAGGAATCAGTTGTGTGGTCAAATTAATGCTCATATAGGCTTCAGGATGACCTCCTGAACAAAATACATGTTAAAGTGTGCGCATAAGTCCTTTGGTTTAGGCGTGACACTCAATTTGAATTTTTATTGCGAAATGCATTTTCAGGCAGAGATGAGCAAGTTTTCTGAGTTTGAAGTATCTTCATAAGAATGAGTTGTGTGGTCAAAAAAATCCTCATATAGGCTTCAGGATGTCCTCCTGAACTAAATACATGTTGAAGTGTGTGCATAAGTCCTTTGGTTTAGGTGTGACACTCAATTTGAGTTTTTATTGCTTTAAATGCATTTTCAGCCCGAACTGATCACGTTTTGTGAGTTTGAATGTATCTTCATAGGAATGAGTTGTGTGGTCAAATTAATGCTCGTTTAGGCTTCAGGTGGTCATCCTGAACTAAATACATTTTGAAGTGTGTGCATAAGTCCTTTGGTTTAGGCGTGACACTCAATTTGAGTTTTTATTGCTTTAAATGCATTTTCAGCCCGAGCTGAGCGCGCTTTCTGACATTGAATGTATCTTCATAGGAATGAGTTGTGTGGTCAAAATATTGCTCAAATAGGCTTCAGGAGGTCATCCTGAACAAAATACATGTTGAAGTGTGTGCATAAGTCCTTTGGTTCAGGCGTGACACTCAATTTGAGTTTTTATTGCTTTAAATGCATTTTCAGCCCGAGCTGAGCACGTTTTGTGAGTTTGAATGTATCTTCATAGGAATGAGTTGTGTGGTCAAATTAATGCTCATTTAGGCTTCAGGTGGTCATCCTGAACAAAATACATGTTGAAGTGTGTGATAAATCCTTTTTTAGGCGTGACACCTAATTTGAGTTTTTATTGCTTTAAATGCATTTTCAGCCCGAGCTGAGCACGTTTTGTGAGTTTGAATGTATCTCCATAGGAATGAGTTGTGTAGTCAAATTAATGCTCATATGGGCTTCAGGAAGTCATCCTGAACAAAATACATGTTTAAGTGTGTGCATAAGTCCTTTGGTTTAGGTGTGACACTCCATTTGAGTTTTTATTTCTTTAAATGCATTTTCAGCCCGAGCCGAGCACGTTTTGTGAGTTTGAATGTATCTTGATGAATGAGTTGTGTGGTCAAATTAATGCTCATTTAGGCTTCAGGTGGTCATCCTGAACAAAATACATGTTGAAGTGTGTGCATAAGTCCTTTGGTTTAGGCGTGACACTCAATTTGAGTTTTTATTGCTTTAAATGCATTTTCAGCCCGAGCTGAGTGCGCTTTCTGACTTTGAATGTATCTTCATAGAATGAGTTGTGTGGTCAAATTAATGCTTATTTGGGCTTCAGGAGGTAATCCTGAACAAAATACATGTTGGAGTGTGTGCATAAGTCCTTTGATTTAGGTGTGACACTCAATTTGAGTTTTATTGCTTTAAATGCATTTTCAGCCCGAGCTGAGCACGTTTTGTGAGTTTGAATGTATCTTCATAAGAATGAGTTATGTGGTCAAATTAATGCTCATATAGGCTTCAGGATGACCTCTTGAACTAAATACATGTTGAAGTGTGTGCATAAGTCCTTTGGTTTAGGCGTGACACTCAATTTGAGTTTTTATTGCTTTAAATGCATTTTCAGCCCGAGCTGAGCGCGCTTTCTGACTTTGAATGTATCTTCATAGAATGAGTTGTGTGGTCAAATTAATGCTTATTTGGGCTTCAGGAGGTAATCCTGAACAAAATACATGTTGGAGTGTGTGCATAAGTCCTTTGGTTTAGGTGTGACACTCAATTTGAGTTTTTATTGCTTTAAATGCATTTTCAGCCCGAGCTGAGCACGTTTTGTGAGTTTGAATGTATCTTCATAGGAATGAGTTGTATGGTCAAATCAATGCTCATATAGGCTTCGGGAGGTCATCCTGAACAAAATACATGTTGAAGTGTGTGCATAAGTCCTTTGGTTTAGGCGTCACACTCAATTTGAGGTTTTATTGCTTTGAATGCATTTTCAGCCCGAGCTGACCACGTTTTGTGAGTTTGAATGTATCTTCATAGGAATGAGTTGTGTGGTCAAATTAATGCTCATATAGGCTTCAGGAGGTCATCCTGAACAAAATACATGTTGGAGTGTGTGCATAAGTCCTTTGGTTTAGGTGTGACACTCAATTTGAGTTTTATTGCTTTAAATGCATTTTCAGCCCGAGCTGAGCACGTTTTGTGAGTTTGAATGTATCTTGATAGGAATGAGTTGTGTGGTCAAATTAATGCTCATATAGGCTTCAGGATGATCTCTTGAACTAAATTCATGTTGAAGTGTGTGCATAAGTACTTTGGTTTAGGCGTGACACTCAATTTGAGTTTTTATAACTTTAAATGCATTTTCAGCCCAAGCTGAGCACGTTTTGTGAGTTTGAATGTATCTTCATAAGAATGAGTTATGTGGTCAAATTAATGTTAAAAGTTAAAAGTTAAAAGTTAGGCTTCAGGATGACCTCTTGAACTAAATACATGTTTAAGTGTGTGCATAAGTCCTTTGGTTTAGGCGTGACACTCAATTTGAGTTTTTATTGCTTTAAATGCATTTTCAGCCCGAGCTGAGCACGTTTTGTGAGTTTGAATGTATCTTCATAGGAATGAGTTGTATGGTCAAATCAATGATCATATAGGCTTCGGGAGGTCATCCTGAACAAAATACATGTTGAAGTGTGTGCATAAGTCCTTTGGTTTAGGCGTCACACTCAATTTGAGGTTTTATTGCTTTGAATGCATTTTCAGCCCGAGCTGACCACGTTTTGTGAGTTTGAATGTATCTTCATAGGAATGAGTTGTGTGGTCAAATTAATGCTCATATAGGCTTCAGGATGACCTCTTGAACTAAATACATGTTGAAGTGTGTGCATAAGTACTTTGGTTTAGGCGTGACACTCAATTTGAGTTTTTATAACTTTAAATGCATTTTCAGCCCGAGCTGAGCACGTTTTGTGAGTTTGAATGTATCTTCATAAGAATGAGTTATGTGGTCAAATGAATGCTTATTTAGGCTTCAGGAGGTCATCCTGAACAAAATACATGTTGAAGTGTGTGCATAAGTCCTTTTGTTTAGGCGTGACACTCAATTTGAGTTTTTATTGCTTTAAATGCATTTTCAGCCCGAGCTGAGCACGTTTTGTGAGTTTGAATGTATCTTCATAGAATGAGTTGTGTGGTCAAATTAATGCTTATTTGGGCTTCAGGAGGTCATCCTGAACAAAATACATGTTGGAGTGTGTGCATAAGTCCTTTGGTTTAGGTGTGACACTCAATTTGAGTTTTATTGCTTTAAATGCATTTTCAGCCCGAGCTGAGCGCGCTTTCTGACTTTGAATGTATCTTCATAGGAATGAGTTGTCTGGTCAAATTAATGCTCATTTAGGCTTCAGGTGGTCATCCTGAACAAAATACATGTTAAAGTGTGTGCATAAGTCCTTTGGTTTAGGCGTGACACTCAATTTGAAATGTTATTGCTTTAAATGCATTTTCAGCCCGAGCTGAGCGCGCTTTCTGACTTTGAATGTATCTTCATAGGAATGAGTTGTGTAGTCAAATTATTGCTCATTTAGGCTTCAGGAGGTCATCCTGAACAAAATACACGTTGAAGTGTGTGCATAAGTCCTTTGGTTTAGGCGTGACACTCAATTTGAGTTTTTATTGCTTTAAATGCATTTTCAGCCCGAGCTGAGCATGTTTTGTGAGTTTGAATGTATCTTCATAGGAATGAGTTGTGTGGTCAAAAATGCTCATTTAGGCTTCAGGTGGTCATCCTGAACAAAATGCATGTTGAAGTGTGTGCATAAGTCCTTTGGTTTAGGCGTGACACTCAATTTGAGTTTTTATTGCGAAATGCATTTTCAGGCAGAGATGAGCAAGTTTTCTGAGTTTGAAGTATCTTCAAAGGAATGAGTTGTGTGGTCAAATTAATGCTAATTTAGGCTTCAGGAGGTCATCCTGAACAAAATACATGAAGTGTGTGCATAAGTCCTTTGGTTTAGGCGTGACACTCATTTTGAGGTTTTATTGCTTTAAATGCATTTTCAGCCCGAGCTGAGCGCGCTTTCTGACTTTGAATGTATCTTCATAGGAATGAGTTGTGTGGTTAATGCTCATTTAGGCTTCAGGTGGTCATCCTGAACAAAATACATGTTGAAGTGTGTGCATAAGTCCTTTGGTTTAGGCGTGACACTAAATTTGAGTTTTTATTGCGAAATGCATTTTCAGGCAGAGATGAGCAAGTTTTCTGAGTTTGAAGTATCTTCAAAGGAATGAGTTGTGTGGTCAAATTAATGCTAATTTAGGCTTCAGGAGGTCATCCTGAACAAAATACATGTTGAAGTGTGTGCATAAGTCCTTTGGTTTAGGCGTGACACTCATTTTGAGGTTTTATTGCTTTAAATGCATTTTCAGCCCGAGCTGAGCGCGCTTTCTGACTTTGAATGTATCTTCATAGGAATGAGTTGTGTGGTTAATGCTCATTTAGGCTTCAGGTGGTCATCCTGAACAAAATACATGTTGAAGTGTGTGCATAAGTCCTTTGGTTTAGGCGTGACACTCAATTTGAGTTTTTATTGCGAAATGCATTTTCAGGCAGAGATGAGCAATTTTTTCTGAGTTTGAAGTATCTTCATAGGAATGAGTTGTGTGGTCAAATTAATGCTAATTTAGGCTTCAGGAGGTCATCCTGAACAAAATACATGTTGAAGTGTGTGCATAAGTCCTTTGGTTTTGGCGTGACACTCAATTTGAGGTTTTATTGCTTTAAATGCATTTTCAGCCCGAGCTGAGCGCGCTTTCTGACTTTGAATGTATCTTCATAGGAATGAGTTGTGTGGTCAAATTAATGCTCATTTAGGTTTCAGGTGGTCATCCTGAACAAAATACATGTTGAAGTGTGTGCATAAGTCCTTTGGTTTAGGTGTGACACTCAATTTGAGTTTTTATTGCGAAATGCATTTTCAGGCAGAGATGAGCAAGTTTTCTGAGTTTGAAGTATCTTCATAGGAATGAGTTGTGTGGTCAAATTAATGCTAATTTAGGCTTCAGGAGGTCATCCTGAACAAAATACATGTTAAAGTGTGTGCATAAGTCCTTTGGTTTTGGCGTGACACTCAATTTGAGGTTTTATTGCTTTGAATGCATTTTCAGCCTGAGCTGAGCACGTTTTGTGAGTTTGAATGTATCTTCATAAGAATGAGTTATGTGGTCAAATTAATAGTCATATAGGCTTCGGGAGGTCATTCTGAACAAAATACATGTTGAAGTGTGTGCATAAGTCCTTTGGTTTAGGCGTCACACTCAATTTGAGGTTTTATTGCTTTGAATGCATTTTCAGCCCGAGCTGAGCACGTTTTGTGAGTTTGAATGTATCTTGATACGAATGAGTTGTGTGGTCAAATAATGCTCATATAGGCTTCAGGATGACCTCCTGAACTAAATACATGTTGAAGTGTGTGCATAAGTCCTTTGGTTTAGGCGTGACACTCAATTTGAGTTTTTATTGCTTTAAATGCATTTTCAGCCCGAGCTGAGCACGTTTTGTGAGTTTGAATGTATCTTGATAGGAATGAGTTGTGTGGTCAAATTAATGCTCATATAGGCTTCAGGATGACCTCCTGAACTAAATACATGTTGAAGTGTGTGCATAAGTCCTTTGGTTTAGGCGTGACACTCAATTTGAGTTTTTATTGCTTTAAATGCATTTTCAGCCCGAGCTGAGGACGTTTTGTGAGTTTGAATGTATCTTCATAAGAATGAGTTATGTGGTCAAATTAATGCTCATATAGGCTTCAGGATGACCTCTTGAACTAAATACATGTTGAAGTGTGTGCATAAGTCCTTTGGTTTAGGCGTGACACTCAATTTGAGTTTTTATTGCTTTAAATGCATTTTCAGCCCGAGCTGAGCACGTTTTGTGATTTTGAATGTATCTTCATACGCATGAGTTGTGTGGTCAAATTAATGCTCATATAGGCTTCAGGATGACCTCCTGAACTAAATACATGTTGAAGTGTGTGCATAAATCCTTTGGTTTAGGCGTGACACTCAATTTGAGTTTTTATTGCTTTAAATGCATTTTCAGCCCGAGCTGAGCACGTTTTGTGAGTTTGAATGTATCTTGATAGGAATGAGTTGTGTGGTCAAATTAACGCTCATATAGGCTTCAGGATGACCTCCTGAACTAAATACATGTTGAAGTGTGTGCATAAGTCCTTTGGTTTAGGCGTGACACTCAATTTGAGTTTTTATTGCTTTAAATGCATTTTCAGCCCGAGCTGAGCACGTTTTGTGAGTTTGAATGTATCTTGATAGGAATGAGTTGTGTGGTCAAATTAATGCTCATATAGGCTTCAGGATGACCTCCTGAACTAAATACATGTTGAAGTGTGTGCATAAGTCCTTTGGTTTAGGCGTGACACTCAATTTGAGTTTTTATTGCTTTAAATGCATTTTCAGCCCGAGCTGAGGACGTTTTGTGAGTTTGAATGTATCTTCATAGGAATGAGTTGTCTGGTCAAATTAATTCTCATATGGACTTCAGGTGGTCATCCTGAACTAAATACCTGTTGAAGTGTGTGCATAAGTCCTTTGGTTTAGGTGTGACACTCAATTTGAGTTTTTATTTCTTTAAATGCATTTTCAGGCCGAGCTGAGCACGTTTTGTGAGTTTGAATGTATCTTCATAGGAATGAGTTGTGTGGTCAAATTAATGCTCATATAGGCTTCAGGAGGACCTCCTGAACTAAATACATGTTGAAGTGTGTGCATAAGTCCTTTGGTTTAGGCGTGACACTCAATTTGAGTTTTTATTGCTTTAAATGCATTTTCAGCCCGAGCTGAGCACGTTTTGTGAGTTTGAATGTATCTTGATACGAATGAGTTGTGTGGTCAAATTAATGCTCATTTAGGCTTCAGGTGGTCATCCTAAACAAAATACATGTTGAAGTGTGTGCATAAGTCCTTTGGTTTAGGCGTGACACTCAATTTGACTTTTTATTGCTTTAAATGCATTTTCAGCCCGAGCTGAGCGCGCTTTCTGACTTTGAATGTATCTTCATAGAATGAGTTGTGTGGTCAAATTAATGCTCATATAGGCTTCAGGATGACCTCTTGAACTAAATACATGTTGAAGTGTGTGCATAAGTACTTTGGTTTAGGCGTGACACTCAATTTGAGTTTTTATAACTTTAAATGCATTTTCAGCCCGAGCTGAGCACGTTTTGTGAGTTTGAATGTATCTTCATAAGAATGAGTTATGTGGTCAAATTAATGCTCATATAGGCTTCAGGATGACCTCTTGAACTAAATACATGTTGAAGTGTGTGCATAAGTCCTTTGGTTTAGGCGTGACACTCAATTTGAGTTTTTATTGCTTTAAATGCATTTTCAGCCCGAGCTGAGCACGTTTTGTGAGTTTGAATGTATCTTCATAGGAATGAGTTGTATGGTCAAATCAATGCTCATATAGGCTTCGGGAGGTCATCCTGAACAAAATACATGTTGAAGTGTGTGCCTAAGTCCTTTGGTTTAGGCGTCACACTCAATTTGAGTTTTTATTGCTTTAAATGCATTTTCAGCCCGAGCTGAGGACGTTTTGTGAGTTTGAATGTATCTTCATAGGAATGAGTTGTGTGGTCAAATTAATGCTCATATAGGCTTCAGGATGACCTCCTGAACTAAATACATGTTGAAGTGTGTGCATAAGTCCTTTGGTTTAGGCGTGGCACTCAATTTGAGTTTTTATTGCTTTAAATGCATTTTCAGCCCGAGCTGAGCACGTTTTGTGAGTTTGAATGTATCTTGATACGAATGAGTTGTGTGGTCAAATTAATGCTCATTTAGGCTTCAGGTGGTCATCCTGAACAAAATACATGTTGAAGTGTGTGCATAAGTCCTTTGGTTTAGGCGTCACACTCAATTTGAGGTTTTATTGCTTTGAATGCATTTTCAGCCCGAGCTGACCACGTTTTGTGAGTTTGAATGTATCTTGATACGAATGAGTTGTGTGGTCAAATTAATGCTCATATAGGCTTCAGGATGACCTCTTGAACTAAATACATGTTGAAGTGTGTGCATAAGTACTTTGGTTTAGGCGTGACACTCAATTTGAGTTTTTATAACTTTAAATGCATTTTCAGCCCGAGCTGAGCACGTTTTGTGAGTTTGAATGTATCTTCATAAGAATGAGTTATGTGGTCAAATTAATGCTCATATAGGCTTCAGGATGACCTCTTGAACTAAATACATGTTGAAGTGTGTGCATAAGTCCTTCGGTTTAGGCGTGACACTCAATTTGAGTTTTTATTGCTTTAAATGCATTTTCAGCCCGAGCTGAGCACGTTTTGTGAGTTTGAATGTATCTTCATAGGAATGAGTTGTATGGTCAAATCAATGCTCATATAGGCTTCGGGAGGTCATCCTGAACAAAATACATGTTGAAGTGTGTGCATAAGTCCTTTGGTTTAGGCGTCACACTCAATTTGAGGTTTTATTGCTTTGAATGCATTTTCAGCCCGAGCTGACCACGTTTTGTGAGTTTGAATGTATCTTGATACGAATGAGTTGTGTGGTCAAATTAATGCTCATATAGGCTTCAGGATGACCTCCTGAACTAAATGCATGTTGAAGTGTGTGCAAAAGTCCTTTGGTTTAGGCGTGACACTCAATTTGAGTTTTTATTGCTTTAAATGCATTTTCAGCCCGAGCTGAGCACGTTTTGTGAGTTTGAATGTATCTTGATAGGAATGAGTTGTGTGGTCAAATTAATGCTCATATAGGCTTCAGGATGACCTCCTGAACTAAATACATGTTGAAGTGTGTGCATAAGTCCTTTGGTTTAGGCGTGACACTCAATTTGAGTTTTTATTGCTTTAAATGCATTTTCAGCCCGAGCTGAGGACGTTTTGTGAGTTTGAATGTATCTTCATAGGAATGAGTTGTGTGGTCAAATTAATGCTCATATAGGCTTCAGGATGACCTCCTGAACTAAATACATGTTGAAGTGTGTGCATAAGTCCTTTGGTTTAGGCGTGACACTCAATTTGAGTTTTTATTGCTTTAAATGCATTTTCAGCCCGAGCTGAGCACGTTTTGTGAGTTTGAATGTATCTTGATAGGAATCAGTTGTGTGGTCAAATTAATGCTCATATAGGCTTCAGGATGACCTCCTGAACAAAATACATGTTAAAGTGTGCGCATAAGTCCTTTGGTTTAGGCGTGACACTCAATTTGAATTTTTATTGCGAAATGCATTTTCAGGCAGAGATGAGCAAGTTTTCTGAGTTTGAAGTATCTTCAAAAGAATGAGTTGTGTGGTCAAAAAAATCCTCATATAGGCTTCAGGATGTCCTCCTGAACTAAATACATGTTGAAGTGTGTGCATAAGTCCTTTGGTTTTGGCGTGACACTCAATTTGAGGTTTTATTGCTTTGAATGCATTTTCAGCCCGAGCTGAGCACATTTTGTGAGTTTGAATGTATCTTGATAGGAATGAGTTGTGTGGTCAAATTAATGCTCATATAGGCTTCAGGATGACCTCTTGAACTAAATACATGTTGAAGTGTGTGCAAAAGTACTTTGGTTTAGGCGTGACACTCAATTTGAGTTTTTATAACTTTAAATGCATTTTCAGTCCGAGCTGAGCACGTTTTGTGAGTTTGAATGTATCTTCATAAGAATGAGTTATGTGGTCAAATTAATGCTCATATAGGCTTCAGGATGACCTCTTGAACTAAATACATGTTGAAGTGTGTGCATAAGTCCTTTGGTTTAGGCGTGACACTCAATTTGAGTTTTTATTGCTTTAAATGCATTTTCAGCCCGAGCTGAGCACGTTTTGTGAGTTTGAATGTATCTTCATAGGAATGAGTTGTATGGTCAAATCAATGCTCATATAGGCTTCGGGAGGTCATCCTGAACAAAATACATGTTGAAGTGTGTGCATAAGTCCTTTGGTTTAGGCGTCACACTCAATTTGAGGTTTTATTGCTTTGAATGCATTTTCAGCCCGAGCTGACCACGTTTTGTGAGTTTGAATGTATCTTGATACGAATGAGTTGTGTGGTCAAATTAATGCTCATGTAGGCTTCAGGATGACCTCCTGAACTAAATGCATGTTGAAGTGTGTGCAAAAGTCCTTTGGTTTAGGCGTGACACTCAATTTGAGTTTTTATTGCTTTAAATGCATTTTCAGCCCGAGCTGAGCACGTTTTGTGAGTTTGAATGTATCTTGATAGGAATGAGTTGTGTGGTCAAATTAATGCTCATATAGGCTTCAGGATGACCTCCTGAACTAAATACATGTTGAAGTGTGTGCATAAGTCCTTTGGTTTAGGCGTGACACTCAATTTGAGTTTTTATTGCTTTAAATGCATTTTCAGCCCGAGCTGAGGACGTTTTGTGAGTTTGAATGTATCTTCATAGGAATGAGTTGTGTGGTCAAATTAATGCTCATATAGGCTTCAGGATGACCTCCTGAACTAAATACATGTTGAAGTGTGTGCATAAGTCCTTTGGTTTAGGCGTGACACTCAATTTGAGTTTTTATTGCTTTAAATGCATTTTCAGCCCGAGCTGAGCACGTTTTGTGAGTTTGAATGTATCTTGATAGGAATCAGTTGTGTGGTCAAATTAATGCTCATATAGGCTTCAGGATGACCTCCTGAACAAAATACATGTTAAAGTGTGCGCATAAGTCCTTTGGTTTAGGCGTGACACTCAATTTGAGTTTTTATTGCGAAATGCATTTTCAGGCAGAGATGAGCAAGTTTTCTGAGTTTGAAGTATCTTCATAGGAATGAGTTGTGTGGTCAAAAAAATCCTCATGTAGGCTTCAGGATGTCCTCCTGAACTAAATACATGTTGAAGTGTGTGCATAAGTCCTTTGGTTTAGGCGTGACACTCAATTTGAGGTTTTATTGCTTTAAATGCATTTTCAGCCCGAGCTGAGCACGTTTTGTGAGTTTGAATGTATCTTGATAGGAATCAGTTGTGTGGTCAAATTAATGCTCATATAGGCTTCAGGATGACCTCCTGAACAAAATACATGTTAAAGTGTGCGCATAAGTCCTTTGGTTTAGGCGTGACACTCAATTTGAGTTTTTATTGCGAAATGCATTTTCAGGCAGAGATGAGCAAGTTTTCTGAGTTTGAAGTATCTTCATAGGAATGAGTTGTGTGGTCAAAAAAATCCTCATATAGGCTTCAGGATGTCTTCCTGAACTAAATACATGTTGAAGTGTGTGCATAAGTCCTTTGGTTTTGGCGTGACACTCAATTTGAGGTTTTATTGCTTTGAATGCATTTTCAGCCCGAGCTGAGCACGTTTTGTGAGTTTGAATGTATCTTGATAGGAATGAGTTGTGTGGTCAAATTAATGCTCATATAGGCTTCAGGATGACCTCTTGAACTAAATACATGTTGAAGTGTGTGCATAAGTACTTTGGTTTAGGCGTGACACTCAATTTGAGTTTTTATAACTTTAAATGCATTTTCAGCCCGAGCTGAGCACGTTTTGTGAGTTCGAATGTATCTTCATAAGAATGAGTTATGTGGTCAAATTAATGCTCATATAGGCTTCAGGATGACCTCTTGAACTAAATACATGTTGAAGTGTGTGCATAAGTCCTTTGGTTTTGGCGTGACACTCAATTTGAGGTTTTATTGCTTTGAATGCATTTTTAGCCTGAGCTGAGCACGTTTTGTGAGTTTGAATGTATCTTCATAAGAATGAGTTATGTGGTCAAATTAATGCTCATTTAGGCTTCAGGAGGACATCCTGAACTAAGTACATGTTGAAGTGTGTGCATAAGTCCTTTGGTTTGGGCGTGACACTCAATTTGAGTTTTTATTGCTTTAAATGCATTTTCAGCCCGAGCTGAGCGCGCTTTCTGACTTTGAATGTATCTTCATAGGAATGAGTTGTCTGGTCAAATTAATTCTCATATGGACTTCAGGATGACCTCCTGAACTAAATGCATGTTGAAGTGTGTGCAAAAGTCCTTTGGTTTAGGCGTGACACTCAATTTGAGTTTTTATTGCTTTAAATGCATTTTCAGCCCGAGCTGAGCACGTTTTGTGAGTTTGAATGTATCTTGATAGGAATGAGTTGTGTGGTCAAATTAATGCTCATATAGGCTTCAGGATGATCTCTTGAACTAAATTCATGTTGAAGTGTGTGCATAAGTACTTTGGTTTAGGCGTGACACTCAATTTGAGTTTTTATAACTTTAAATGCATTTTCAGCCCAAGCTGAGCACGTTTTGTGAGTTTGAATGTATCTTCATAAGAATGAGTTATGTGGTCAAATTAATGCTCATATAGGCTTCAGGATGACCTCTTGAACTAAATACATGTTTAAGTGTGTGCATAAGTCCTTTGGTTTAGGCGTGACACTCAATTTGAGTTTTTATTGCTTTAAATGCATTTTCAGCCCGAGCTGAGCACGTTTTGTGAGTTTGAATGTATCTTCATAGGAATGAGTTGTATGGTCAAATCAATGATCATATAGGCTTCGGGAGGTCATCCTGAACAAAATATATGTTGAAGTGTGTGCATAAGTCCTTTGGTTTAGGCGTCACACTCAATTTGAGGTTTTATTGCTTTGAATGCATTTTCAGCCCGAGCTGACCACGTTTTGTGAGTTTGAATGTATCTTCATAGGAATGAGTTGTGTGGTCAAATTAATGCTCATATAGGCTTCAGGATGACCTCTTGAACTAAATACATGTTGAAGTGTGTGCATAAGTACTTTGGTTTAGGCGTGACACTCAATTTGAGTTTTTATAACTTTAAATGCATTTTCAGCCCGAGCTGAGCACGTTTTGTGAGTTTGAATGTATCTTCATAAGAATGAGTTATGTGGTCAAATGAATGCTTATTTAGGCTTCAGGAGGTCATCCTGAACAAAATACATGTTGAAGTGTGTGCATAAGTCCTTTTGTTTAGGCGTGACACTCAATTTGAGTTTTTATTGCTTTAAATGCATTTTCAGCCCGAGCTGAGCACGTTTTGTGAGTTTGAATGTATCTTCATAGAATGAGTTGTGTGGTCAAATTAATGCTTATTTGGGCTTCAGGAGGTCATCCTGAACAAAATACATGTTGGAGTGTGTGCATAAGTCCTTTGGTTTAGGTGTGACACTCAATTTGAGTTTTATTGCTTTAAATGCATTTTCAGCCCGAGCTGAGCGCGCTTTCTGACTTTGAATGTATCTTCATAGGAATGAGTTGTCTGGTCAAATTAATGCTCATTTAGGCTTCAGGTGGTCATCCTGAACAAAATACATGTTAAAGTGTGTGCATAAGTCCTTTGGTTTAGGCGTGACACTCAATTTGAAATGTTATTGCTTTAAATGCATTTTCAGCCCGAGCTGAGCGCGCTTTCTGACTTTGAATGTATCTTCATAGGAATGAGTTGTGTAGTCAAATTATTGCTCATTTAGGCTTCAGGAGGTCATCCTGAACAAAATACACGTTGAAGTGTGTGCATAAGTCCTTTGGTTTAGGCGTGACACTCAATTTGAGTTTTTATTGCTTTAAATGCATTTTCAGCCCGAGCTGAGCATGTTTTGTGAGTTTGAATGTATCTTCATAGGAATGAGTTGTGTGGTCAAAAATGCTCATTTAGGCTTCAGGTGGTCATCCTGAACAAAATGCATGTTGAAGTGTGTGCATAAGTCCTTTGGTTTAGGCGTGACACTCAATTTGAGTTTTTATTGCGAAATGCATTTTCAGGCAGAGATGAGCAAGTTTTCTGAGTTTGAAGTATCTTCAAAGGAATGAGTTGTGTGGTCAAATTAATGCTAATTTAGGCTTCAGGAGGTCATCCTGAACAAAATACATGAAGTGTGTGCATAAGTCCTTTGGTTTAGGCGTGACACTCAATTTGAGTTTTTATTGCTTTAAATGCATTTTCAGCCCGAGCTGAGGACGTTTTGTGAGTTTGAATGTATCTTCATAGGAATGAGTTGTGTGGTCAAATTAATGCTCATATAGGCTTCAGGATGACCTCCTGAACTAAATACATGTTGAAGTGTGTGCATAAGTCCTTTGGTTTAGGCGTGACACTCAATTTGAGTTTTTATTGCTTTAAATGCATTTTCAGCCCGAGCTGAGCACGTTTTGTGAGTTTGAATGTATCTTGATAGGAATCAGTTGTGTGGTCAAATTAATGCTCATATAGGCTTCAGGATGACCTCCTGAACAAAATACATGTTAAAGTGTGCGCATAAGTCCTTTGGTTTAGGCGTGACACTCAATTTGAGTTTTTATTGCGAAATGCATTTTCAGGCAGAGATGAGCAAGTTTTCTGAGTTTGAAGTATCTTCATAGGAATGAGTTGTGTGGTCAAAAAAATCCTCATGTAGGCTTCAGGATGTCCTCCTGAACTAAATACATGTTGAAGTGTGTGCATAAGTCCTTTGGTTTAGGCGTGACACTCAATTTGAGGTTTTATTGCTTTAAATGCATTTTCAGCCCGAGCTGAGCACGTTTTGTGAGTTTGAATGTATCTTGATAGGAATCAGTTGTGTGGTCAAATTAATGCTCATATAGGCTTCAGGATGACCTCCTGAACAAAATACATGTTAAAGTGTGCGCATAAGTCCTTTGGTTTAGGCGTGAAACTCAATTTGAGTTTTTATTGCGAAATGCATTTTCAGGCAGAGATGAGCAAGTTTTCTGAGTTTGAAGTATCTTCATAGGAATGAGTTGTGTGGTCAAAAAAATCCTCATATAGGCTTCAGGATGTCTTCCTGAACTAAATACATGTTGAAGTGTGTGCATAAGTCCTTTGGTTTTGGCGTGACACTCAATTTGAGGTTTTATTGCTTTGAATGCATTTTCAGCCCGAGCTGAGCACGTTTTGTGAGTTTGAATGTATCTTGATAGGAATGAGTTGTGTGGTCAAATTAATGCTCATATAGGCTTCAGGATGACCTCTTGAACTAAATACATGTTGAAGTGTGTGCATAAGTACTTTGGTTTAGGCGTGACACTCAATTTGAGTTTTTATAACTTTAAATGCATTTTCAGCCCGAGCTGAGCACGTTTTGTGAGTTCGAATGTATCTTCATAAGAATGAGTTATGTGGTCAAATTAATGCTCATATAGGCTTCTGGATGACCTCTTGAACTAAATACATGTTGAAGTGTGTGCATAAGTCCTTTGGTTTTGGCGTGACACTCAATTTGAGGTTTTATTGCTTTGAATGCATTTTTAGCCTGAGCTGAGCACGTTTTGTGAGTTTGAATGTATCTTCATAAGAATGAGTTATGTGGTCAAATTAATGCTCATTTAGGCTTCAGGAGGACATCCTGAACTAAGTACATGTTGAAGTGTGTGCATAAGTCCTTTGGTTTGGGCGTGACACTCAATTTGAGTTTTTATTGCTTTAAATGCATTTTCAGCCCGAGCTGAGCGCGCTTTCTGACTTTGAATGTATCTTCATAGGAATGAGTTGTCTGGTCAAATTAATTCTCATATGGACTTCAGGATGACCTCCTGAACTAAATGCATGTTGAATGCAAAAGTCCTTTGGTTTAGGCGTGACACTCAATTTGAGTTTTTATTGCTTTAAATGCATTTTCAGCCCGAGCTGAGCACGTTTTGTGAGTTTGAATGTATCTTGATAGGAATGAGTTGTGTGGTCAAATTAATGCTCATATAGGCTTCAGGATGACCTCCTGAACTAAATACATGTTGAAGTGTGTGCATAAGTCCTTTGGTTTAGGCGTGACACTCAATTTGAGTTTTTATTGCTTTAAATGCATTTTCAGCCCGAGCTGAGCACGTTTTGTGAGTTTGAATGTATCTTGATAGGAATCAGTTGTGTGGTCAAATTAATGCTCATATAGGCTTCAGGATGACCTCCTGAACTAAATACATGTTGAAGTGTGTGCATAAGTCCTTTGGTTTAGGCGTGACACTCAATTTGAGTTTTTATTGCTTTAAATGCATTTTCAGCCCGAGCTGAGCACGTTTTGTGAGTTTGAATGTATCTTGATAGGAATCAGTTGTGTGGTCAAATTAATGCTCATATAGGCTTCAGGATGACCTCCTGAACAAAATACATGTTAAAGTGTGCGCATAAGTCCTTTGGTTTAGGCGTGACACTCAATTTGAGTTTTTATTGCGAAATGCATTTTCAGGCAGAGATGAGCAAGTTTTCTGAGTTTGAAGTATCTTCATAGGAATGAGTTGTGTGGTCAAATTAATGCTAATTTAGGCTTCAGGAGGTCATCCTGAACAAAATACATGTTGAAGTGTGTGCATAAGTCCTTTGGTTTTGGCGTGACACTCAATTTGAGGTTTTATTGCTTTAAATGCATTTTCAGCCCGAGCTGAGCGCGCGTTCTGACTTTGAATGTATCTTCATAGGAATGAGTTGTGTGGTCAAATTAATGCTCATTTAGGTTTCAGGTGGTCATCCTGAACAAAATACATGTTGAAGTGTGTGCATAAGTCCTTTGGTTTAGGTGTGACACTCAATTTGAGTTTTTATTGCGAAATGCATTTTCATGCAGAGATGAGCAAGTTTTCTGAGTTTGAAGTATCTTCATAGGAATGAGTTGTGTGGTCAAATTAATGCTAATTTAGGCTTCAGGAGGTCATCCTGAACAAAATACATGTTAAAGTGTGTGCATAAGTCCTTTGGTTTTGGCGTGACACTCAATTTGAGGTTTTATTGCTTTGAATGCATTTTCAGCCCGAGCTGAGCACGTTTTGTGAGTTTGAATGTATCTTCATAAGAATGAGTTATGTGGTCAAATTAATAGTCATATAGGCTTCGGGAGGTCATTCTGAACAAAATACATCTTGAAGTGTGTGCATAATCCTTTGGTTTAGGCGTCACACTCAATTTGAGGTTTTATTGCTTTGAATGCATTTTCAGCCCGAGCTGAGCACGTTTTGTGAGTTTGAATGTATCTTCATAGGAATGAGTTGTGTGGTCAAATCAATGCTCATATAGGCTTCGGGAGGTCATCCTGAACAAAATACATGTTGAAGTGTGTGCATAAGTCCTTTGGTTTAGGCGTCACACTCAATTTGAGGTTTTATTGCTTTGAATGCATTTTCAGCCCGAGCTGAGCACGTTTTGTGAGTTTGAATGTATCTTGATACGAATGAGTTGTGTGGTCAAATAATGCTCATATAGGCTTCAGGATGACCTCCTGAACTAAATACATGTTGAAGTGTGTGCATAAGTCCTTTGGTTTAGGCGTGACACTCAATTTGAGTTTTTATTGCTTTAAATGCATTTTCAGCCCGAGCTGAGCACGTTTTGTGAGTTTGAATGTATCTTGATAGGAATGAGTTGTGTGGTCAAATTAATGCTCATATAGGCTTCAGGATGACCTCCTGAACTAAATACATGTTGAAGTGTGTGCATAAGTCCTTTGGTTTAGGCGTGACACTCAATTTGAGTTTTTATTGCTTTAAATGCATTTTCAGCCCGAGCTGAGGACGTTTTGTGAGTTTGAATGTATCTTCATAAGAATGAGTTATGTGGTCAAATTAATGCTCATATAGGCTTCAGGATGACCTCTTGAACTAAATACATGTTGAAGTGTGTGCATAAGTCCTTTGGTTTAGGCGTGACACTCAATTTGAGTTTTTATTGCTTTAAATGCATTTTCAGCCCGAGCTGAGCACGTTTTGTGATTTTGAATGTATCTTCATACGCATGAGTTGTGTGGTCAAATTAATGCTCATATAGGCTTCAGGATGACCTCCTGAACTAAATACATGTTGAAGTGTGTGCATAAATCCTTTGGTTTAGGCGTGACACTCAATTTGAGTTTTTATTGCTTTAAATGCATTTTCAGCCCGAGCTGAGCACGTTTTGTGAGTTTGAATGTATCTTGATAGGAATGAGTTGTGTGGTCAAATTAACGCTCATATAGGCTTCAGGATGACCTCCTGAACTAAATACATGTTGAAGTGTGTGCATAAGTCCTTTGGTTTAGGCGTGACACTCAATTTGAGTTTTTATTGCT
This sequence comes from Hippocampus guttulatus, assembly GCF_054856545.1. NCBI lineage: Eukaryota > Metazoa > Chordata > Actinopteri > Syngnathiformes > Syngnathidae > Hippocampus > Hippocampus guttulatus. The sequence goes on from NC_141278.1 coordinate 12,662,027, forward strand.
TTAAATGCATTTTCAGCCCGAGCTGAGCACGTTTTGTGAGTTTGAATGTATCTTGATAGGAATGAGTTGTGTGGTCAAATTAATGCTCATATAGGCTTCAGGATGACCTCCTGAACTAAATACATGTTGAAGTGTGTGCATAAGTCCTTTGGTTTAGGCGTGACACTCAATTTGAGTTTTTATTGCTTTAAATGCATTTTCAGCCCGAGCTGAGGACGTTTTGTGAGTTTGAATGTATCTTCATAGGAATGAGTTGTCTGGTCAAATTAATTCTCATATGGACTTCAGGTGGTCATCCTGAACTAAATACCTGTTGAAGTGTGTGCATAAGTCCTTTGGTTTAGGTGTGACACTCAATTTGAGTTTTTATTTCTTTAAATGCATTTTCAGGCCGAGCTGAGCACGTTTTGTGAGTTTGAATGTATCTTCATAGGAATGAGTTGTGTGGTCAAATTAATGCTCATATAGGCTTCAGGAGGACCTCCTGAACTAAATACATGTTGAAGTGTGTGCATAAGTCCTTTGGTTTAGGCGTGACACTCAATTTGAGTTTTTATTGCTTTAAATGCATTTTCAGCCCGAGCTGAGCACGTTTTGTGAGTTTGAATGTATCTTGATACGAATGAGTTGTGTGGTCAAATTAATGCTCATTTAGGCTTCAGGTGGTCATCCTGAACAAAATACATGTTGAAGTGTGTGCATAAGTCCTTTGGTTTAGGCGTGACACTCAATTTGACTTTTTATTGCTTTAAATGCATTTTCAGCCCGAGCTGAGCGCGCTTTCTGACTTTGAATGTATCTTCATAGAATGAGTTGTGTGGTCAAATTAATGCTCATATAGGCTTCAGGATGACCTCTTGAACTAAATACATGTTGAAGTGTGTGCATAAGTACTTTGGTTTAGGCGTGACACTCAATTTGAGTTTTTATAACTTTAAATGCATTTTCAGCCCGAGCTGAGCACGTTTTGTGAGTTTGAATGTATCTTCATAAGAATGAGTTATGTGGTCAAATTAATGCTCATATAGGCTTCAGGATGACCTCTTGAACTAAATACATGTTGAAGTGTGTGCATAAGTCCTTTGGTTTAGGCGTGACACTCAATTTGAGTTTTTATTGCTTTAAATGCATTTTCAGCCCGAGCTGAGCACGTTTTGTGAGTTTGAATGTATCTTCATAGGAATGAGTTGTATGGTCAAATCAATGCTCATATAGGCTTCGGGAGGTCATCCTGAACAAAATACATGTTGAAGTGTGTGCCTAAGTCCTTTGGTTTAGGCGTCACACTCAATTTGAGTTTTTATTGCTTTAAATGCATTTTCAGCCCGAGCTGAGGACGTTTTGTGAGTTTGAATGTATCTTCATAGGAATGAGTTGTGTGGTCAAATTAATGCTCATATAGGCTTCAGGATGACCTCCTGAACTAAATACATGTTGAAGTGTGTGCATAAGTCCTTTGGTTTAGGCGTGGCACTCAATTTGAGTTTTTATTGCCTTAAATGCATTTTCAGCCCGAGCTGAGCACGTTTTGTGAGTTTGAATGTATCTTGATACGAATGAGTTGTGTGGTCAAATTAATGCTCATTTAGGCTTCAGGTGGTCATCCTGAACAAAATACATGTTGAAGTGTGTGCATAAGTCCTTTGGTTTAGGCGTCACACTCAATTTGAGGTTTTATTGCTTTGAATGCATTTTCAGCCCGAGCTGACCACGTTTTGTGAGTTTGAATGTATCTTGATACGAATGAGTTGTGTGGTCAAATTAATGCTCATATAGGCTTCAGGATGACCTCTTGAACTAAATACATGTTGAAGTGTGTGCATAAGTACTTTGGTTTAGGCGTGACACTCAATTTGAGTTTTTATAACTTTAAATGCATTTTCAGCCCGAGCTGAGCACGTTTTGTGAGTTTGAATGTATCTTCATAAGAATGAGTTATGTGGTCAAATTGATGCTCATATAGGCTTCAGGATGACCTCTTGAACTAAATACATGTTGAAGTGTGTGCATAAGTCCTTCGGTTTAGGCGTGACACTCAATTTGAGTTTTTATTGCTTTAAATGCATTTTCAGCCCGAGCTGAGCACGTTTTGTGAGTTTGAATGTATCTTCATAGGAATGAGTTGTATGGTCAAATCAATGCTCATATAGGCTTCGGGAGGTCATCCTGAACAAAATACATGTTGAAGTGTGTGCATAAGTCCTTTGGTTTAGGCGTCACACTCAATTTGAGGTTTTATTGCTTTGAATGCATTTTCAGCCCGAGCTGACCACGTTTTGTGAGTTTGAATGTATCTTGATACGAATGAGTTGTGTGGTCAAATTAATGCTCATATAGGCTTCAGGATGACCTCCTGAACTAAATGCATGTTGAAGTGTGTGCAAAAGTCCTTTGGTTTAGGCGTGACACTCAATTTGAGTTTTTATTGCTTTAAATGCATTTTCAGCCCGAGCTGAGCACGTTTTGTGAGTTTGAATGTATCTTGATAGGAATGAGTTGTGTGGTCAAATTAATGCTCATATAGGCTTCAGGATGACCTCCTGAACTAAATACATGTTGAAGTGTGTGCATAAGTCCTTTGGTTTAGGCGTGACACTCAATTTGAGTTTTTATTGCTTTAAATGCATTTTCAGCCCGAGCTGAGGACGTTTTGTGAGTTTGAATGTATCTTCATAGGAATGAGTTGTGTGGTCAAATTAATGCTCATATAGGCTTCAGGATGACCTCCTGAACTAAATACATGTTGAAGTGTGTGCATAAGTCCTTTGGTTTAGGCGTGACACTCAATTTGAGTTTTTATTGCTTTAAATGCATTTTCAGCCCGAGCTGAGCACGTTTTGTGAGTTTGAATGTATCTTGATAGGAATCAGTTGTGTGGTCAAATTAATGCTCATATAGGCTTCAGGATGACCTCCTGAACAAAATACATGTTAAAGTGTGCGCATAAGTCCTTTGGTTTAGGCGTGACACTCAATTTGAATTTTTATTGCGAAATCCATTTTCAGGCAGAGATGAGCAAGTTTTCTGAGTTTGAAGTATCTTCAAAAGAATGAGTTGTGTGGTCAAAAAAATCCTCATATAGGCTTCAGGATGTCCTCCTGAACTAAATACATGTTGAAGTGTGTGCATAAGTCCTTTGGTTTTGGCGTGACACTCAATTTGAGGTTTTATTGCTTTGAATGCATTTTCAGCCCGAGCTGAGCACATTTTGTGAGTTTGAATGTATCTTGATAGGAATGAGTTGTGTGGTCAAATTAATGCTCATATAGGCTTCAGGATGACCTCTTGAACTAAATACATGTTGAAGTGTGTGCAAAAGTACTTTGGTTTAGGCGTGACACTCAATTTGAGTTTTTATAACTTTAAATGCATTTTCAGCCCGAGCTGAGCACGTTTTGTGAGTTTGAATGTATCTTCATAAGAATGAGTTATGTGGTCAAATTAATGCTCATATAGGCTTCAGGATGACCTCTTGAACTAAATACATGTTGAAGTGTGTGCATAAGTCCTTTGGTTTAGGCGTGACACTCAATTTGAGTTTTTATTGCTTTAAATGCATTTTCAGCCCGAGCTGAGCACGTTTTGTGAGTTTGAATGTATCTTCATAGGAATGAGTTGTATGGTCAAATCAATGCTCATATAGGCTTCGGGAGGTCATCCTGAACAAAATACATGTTGAAGTGTGTGCATAAGTCCTTTGGTTTAGGCGTCACACTCAATTTGAGGTTTTATTGCTTTGAATGCATTTTCAGCCCGAGCTGACCACGTTTTGTGAGTTTGAATGTATCTTGATACGAATGAGTTGTGTGGTCAAATTAATGCTCATGTAGGCTTCAGGATGACCTCCTGAACTAAATGCATGTTGAAGTGTGTGCAAAAGTCCTTTGGTTTAGGCGTGACACTCAATTTGAGTTTTTATTGCTTTAAATGCATTTTCAGCCCGAGCTGAGCACGTTTTGTGAGTTTGAATGTATCTTGATAGGAATGAGTTGTGTGGTCAAATTAATGCTCATATAGGCTTCAGGATGACCTCCTGAACTAAATACATGTTGAAGTGTGTGCATAAGTCCTTTGGTTTAGGCGTGACACTCAATTTGAGTTTTTATTGCTTTAAATGCATTTTCAGCCCGAGCTGAGGACGTTTTGTGAGTTTGAATGTATCTTCATAGGAATGAGTTGTGTGGTCAAATTAATGCTCATATAGGCTTCAGGATGACCTCCTGAACTAAATACATGTTGAAGTGTGTGCATAAGTCCTTTGGTTTAGGCGTGACACTCAATTTGAGTTTTTATTGCTTTAAATGCATTTTCAGCCCGAGCTGAGCACGTTTTGTGAGTTTGAATGTATCTTGATAGGAATCAGTTGTGTGGTCAAATTAATGCTCATATAGGCTTCAGGATGACCTCCTGAACAAAATACATGTTAAAGTGTGCGCATAAGTCCTTTGGTTTAGGCGTGACACTCAATTTGAGTTTTTATTGCGAAATGCATTTTCAGGCAGAGATGAGCAAGTTTTCTGAGTTTGAAGTATCTTCATAGGAATGAGTTGTGTGGTCAAAAAAATCCTCATGTAGGCTTCAGGATGTCCTCCTGAACTAAATACATGTTGAAGTGTGTGCATAAGTCCTTTGGTTTAGGCGTGACACTCAATTTGAGGTTTTATTGCTTTAAATGCATTTTCAGCCCGAGCTGAGCACGTTTTGTGAGTTTGAATGTATCTTGATAGGAATCAGTTGTGTGGTCAAATTAATGCTCATATAGGCTTCAGGATGACCTCCTGAACAAAATACATGTTAAAGTGTGCGCATAAGTCCTTTGGTTTAGGCGTGACACTCAATTTGAGTTTTTATTGCGAAATGCATTTTCAGGCAGAGATGAGCAAGTTTTCTGAGTTTGAAGTATCTTCATAGGAATGAGTTGTGTGGTCAAAAAAATCCTCATATAGGCTTCAGGATGTCTTCCTGAACTAAATACATGTTGAAGTGTGTGCATAAGTCCTTTGGTTTTGGCGTGACACTCAATTTGAGGTTTTATTGCTTTGAATGCATTTTCAGCCCGAGCTGAGCACGTTTTGTGAGTTTGAATGTATCTTGATAGGAATGAGTTGTGTGGTCAAATTAATGCTCATATAGGCTTCAGGATGACCTCTTGAACTAAATACATGTTGAAGTGTGTGCATAAGTACTTTGGTTTAGGCGTGACACTCAATTTGAGTTTTTATAACTTTAAATGCATTTTCAGCCCGAGCTGAGCACGTTTTGTGAGTTCGAATGTATCTTCATAAGAATGAGTTATGTGGTCAAATTAATGCTCATATAGGCTTCAGGATGACCTCTTGAACTAAATACATGTTGAAGTGTGTGCATAAGTCCTTTGGTTTTGGCGTGACACTCAATTTGAGGTTTTATTGCTTTGAATGCATTTTTAGCCTGAGCTGAGCACGTTTTGTGAGTTTGAATGTATCTTCATAAGAATGAGTTATGTGGTCAAATTAATGCTCATTTAGGCTTCAGGAGGACATCCTGAACTAAGTACATGTTGAAGTGTGTGCATAAGTCCTTTGGTTTGGGCGTGACACTCAATTTGAGTTTTTATTGCTTTAAATGCATTTTCAGCCCGAGCTGAGCGCGCTTTCTGACTTTGAATGTATCTTCATAGGAATGAGTTGTCTGGTCAAATTAATTCTCATATGGACTTCAGGATGACCTCCTGAACTAAATGCATGTTGAAGTGTGTGCAAAAGTCCTTTGGTTTAGGCGTGACACTCAATTTGAGTTTTTATTGCTTTAAATGCATTTTCAGCCCGAGCTGAGCACGTTTTGTGAGTTTGAATGTATCTTGATAGGAATGAGTTGTGTGGTCAAATTAATGCTCATATAGGCTTCAGGATGACCTCCTGAACTAAATACATGTTGAAGTGTGTGCATAAGTCCTTTGGTTTAGGCGTGACACTCAATTTGAGTTTTTATTGCTTTAAATGCATTTTCAGCCCGAGCTGAGGACGTTTTGTGAGTTTGAATGTATCTTCATAGGAATGAGTTGTGTGGTCAAATTAATGCTCATATAGGCTTCAGGATGACCTCCTGAACTAAATACATGTTGAAGTGTGTGCATAAGTCCTTTGGTTTAGGCGTGACACTCAATTTGAGTTTTTATTGCTTTAAATGCATTTTCAGCCCGAGCTGAGCACGTTTTGTGAGTTTGAATGTATCTTGATAGGAATCAGTTGTGTGGTCAAATTAATGCTCATATAGGCTTCAGGATGACCTCCTGAACAAAATACATGTTAAAGTGTGCGCATAAGTCCTTTGGTTTAGGCGTGACACTCAATTTGAGTTTTTATTGCGAAATGCATTTTCAGGCAGAGATGAGCAAGTTTTCTGAGTTTGAAGTATCTTCATAGGAATGAGTTGTGTGGTCAAAAAAATCCTCATGTAGGCTTCAGGATGTCCTCCTGAACAAAATACATGTTAAAGTGTGCGCATAAGTCCTTTGGTTTAGGCGTGACACTCAATTTGAATTTTTATTGCGAAATGCATTTTCAGGCAGAGATGAGCAAGTTTTCTGAGTTTGAAGTATCTTCATAAGAATGAGTTGTGTGGTCAAAAAAATCCTCATATAGGCTTCAGGATGTCCTCCTGAACTAAATACATGTTGAAGTGTGTGCATAAGTCCTTTGGTTTTGGCGTGACACTCAATTTGAGGTTTTATTGCTTTGAATGCATTTTCAGCCCGAGCTGAGCACAATTTGTGAGTTTGAATGTATCTTGATAGGAATGAGTTGTGTGGTCAAATTAATGCTCATATAGGCTTCAGGATGACCTCTTGAACTAAATACATGTTGAAGTGTGTGCAAAAGTACTTTGGTTTAGGCGTGACACTCAATTTGAGTTTTTATAACTTTAAATGCATTTTCAGCCCGAGCTGAGCACGTTTTGTGAGTTTGAATGTATCTTCATAAGAATGAGTTATGTGGTCAAATTAATGCTCATATAGGCTTCAGGATGACCTCTTGAACTAAATACATGTTGAAGTGTGTGCATAAGTCCTTTGGTTTAGGCGTGACACTCAATTTGAGTTTTTATTGCTTTAAATGCATTTTCAGCCCGAGCTGAGCACGTTTTGTGAGTTTGAATGTATCTTCATAGGAATGAGTTGTATGGTCAAATCAATGCTCATATAGGCTTCGGGAGGTCATCCTGAACAAAATACATGTTGAAGTGTGTGCATAAGTCCTTTGGTTTAGGCGTCACACTCAATTTGAGGTTTTATTGCTTTGAATGCATTTTCAGCCCGAGCTGACCACGTTTTGTGAGTTTGAATGTATCTTGATACGAATGAGTTGTGTGGTCAAATTAATGCTCATGTAGGCTTCAGGATGACCTCCTGAACTAAATGCATGTTGAAGTGTGTGCAAAAGTCCTTTGGTTTAGGCGTGACACTCAATTTGAGTTTTTATTGCTTTAAATGCATTTTCAGCCCGAGCTGAGCACGTTTTGTGAGTTTGAATGTATCTTGATAGGAATGAGTTGTGTGGTCAAATTAATGCTCATATAGGCTTCAGGATGACCTCCTGAACTAAATACATGTTGAAGTGTGTGCATAAGTCCTTTGGTTTAGGCGTGACACTCAATTTGAGTTTTTATTGCTTTAAATGCATTTTCAGCCCGAGCTGAGGACGTTTTGTGAGTTTGAATGTATCTTCATAGGAATGAGTTGTGTGGTCAAATTAATGCTCATATAGGCTTCAGGATGACCTCCTGAACAAAATACATGTTAAAGTGTGCGCATAAGTCCTTTGGTTTAGGCGTGACACTCAATTTGAGTTTTTATTGCGAAATGCATTTTCAGGCAGAGATGAGCAAGTTTTCTGAGTTTGAAGTATCTTCATAGGAATGAGTTGTGTGGTCAAAAAAATCCTCATGTAGGCTTCAGGATGTCCTCCTGAACTAAATACATGTTGAAGTGTGTGCATAAGTCCTTTGGTTTAGGCGTGACACTCAATTTGAGGTTTTATTGCTTTAAATGCATTTTCAGCCCGAGCTGAGCACGTTTTGTGAGTTTGAATGTATCTTGATAGGAATCAGTTGTGTGGTCAAATTAATGCTCATATAGGCTTCAGGATGACCTCCTGAACAAAATACATGTTAAAGTGTGCGCATAAGTCCTTTGGTTTAGGCGTGACACTCAATTTGAGTTTTTATTGCGAAATGCATTTTCAGGCAGAGATGAGCAAGTTTTCTGAGTTTGAAGTATCTTCATAGGAATGAGTTGTGTGGTCAAAAAAATCCTCATATAGGCTTCAGGATGTCTTCCTGAACTAAATACATGTTGAAGTGTGTGCATAAGTCCTTTGGTTTTGGCGTGACACTCAATTTGAGGTTTTATTGCTTTGAATGCATTTTCAGCCCGAGCTGAGCACGTTTTGTGAGTTTGAATGTATCTTGATAGGAATGAGTTGTGTGGTCAAATTAATGCTCATATAGGCTTCAGGATGACCTCTTGAACTAAATACATGTTGAAGTGTGTGCATAAGTACTTTGGTTTAGGCGTGACACTCAATTTGAGTTTTTATAACTTTAAATGCATTTTCAGCCCGAGCTGAGCACGTTTTGTGAGTTTGAATGTATCTTCATAAGAATGAGTTATGTGGTCAAATTAATGCTCATATAGGCTTCAGGATGACCTCTTGAACTAAATACATGTTGAAGTGTGTGCATAAGTCCTTTGGTTTAGGCGTGACACTCAATTTGAGTTTTTATTGCTTTAAATGCATTTTCAGCCCGAGCTGAGCACGTTTTGTGAGTTTGAATGTATCTTCATAGGAATGAGTTGTATGGTCAAATCAATGCTCATATAGGCTTCGGGAGGTCATCCTGAACAAAATACATGTTGAAGTGTGTGCATAAGTCCTTTGGTTTAGGCGTCACACTCAATTTGAGGTTTTATTGCTTTGAATGCATTTTCAGCCCGAGCTGACCACGTTTTGTGAGTTTGAATGTATCTTGATACGAATGAGTTGTGTGGTCAAATTAATGCTCATATAGGCTTCAGGATGACCTCCTGAACTAAATGCATGTTGAAGTGTGTGCAAAAGTCCTTTGGTTTAGGCGTGACACTCAATTTGAGTTTTTATTGCTTTAAATGCATTTTCAGCCCGAGCTGAGCACGTTTTGTGAGTTTGAATGTATCTTGATAGGAATGAGTTGTGTGGTCAAATTAATGCTCATATAGGCTTCAGGATGACCTCCTGAACTAAATACATGTTGAAGTGTGTGCATAAGTCCTTTGGTTTAGGCGTGACACTCAATTTGAGTTTTTATTGCTTTAAATGCATTTTCAGCCCGAGCTGAGGACGTTTTGTGAGTTTGAATGTATCTTCATAGGAATGAGTTGTGTGGTCAAATTAATGCTCATATAGGCTTCAGGATGACCTCCTGAACTAAATACATGTTGAAGTGTGTGCATAAGTCCTTTGGTTTAGGCGTGACACTCAATTTGAGTTTTTATTGCTTTAAATGCATTTTCAGCCCGAGCTGAGCACGTTTTGTGAGTTTGAATGTATCTTGATAGGAATCAGTTGTGTGGTCAAATTAATGCTCATATAGGCTTCAGGATGACCTCCTGAACAAAATACATGTTAAAGTGTGCGCATAAGTCCTTTGGTTTAGGCGTGACACTCAATTTGAGTTTTTATTGCGAAATGCATTTTCAGGCAGAGATGAGCAAGTTTTCTGAGTTTGAAGTATCTTCATAGGAATGAGTTGTGTGGTCAAAAAAATCCTCATGTAGGCTTCAGGATGTCCTCCTGAACTAAATACATGTTGAAGTGTGTGCATAAGTCCTTTGGTTTAGGCGTGACACTCAATTTGAGGTTTTATTGCTTTAAATGCATTTTCAGCCCGAGCTGAGCACGTTTTGTGAGTTTGAATGTATCTTGATAGGAATCAGTTGTGTGGTCAAATTAATGCTCATATAGGCTTCAGGATGACCTCCTGAACAAAATACATGTTAAAGTGTGCGCATAAGTCCTTTGGTTTAGGCGTGACACTCAATTTGAGTTTTTATTGCGAAATGCATTTTCAGGCAGAGATGAGCAAGTTTTCTGAGTTTGAAGTATCTTCATAGGAATGAGTTGTGTGGTCAAAAAAATCCTCATATAGGCTTCAGGATGTCCTCCTGAACTAAATACATGTTGAAGTGTGTGCATAAGTCCTTTGGTTTTGGCGTGACACTCAATTTGAGGTTTTATTGCTTTGAATGCATTTTCAGCCCGAGCTGAGCACGTTTTGTGAGTTTGAATGTATCTTGATAGGAATGAGTTGTGTGGTCAAATTAATGCTCATATAGGCTTCAGGATGACCTCCTGAACAAAATACATGTTAAAGTGTGCGCATAAGTCCTTTGGTTTAGGCGTGACACTCAATTTGAGTTTTTATTGCGAAATGCATTTTCAGGCAGAGATGAGCACGTTTTCTGAGTTTGAAGTATCTTCATAGGAATGAGTCGTGTGGTCAAAATAATCCTCATATAGGCTTCAGGATGTCCTCCTGAACTAAATACATGTTGAAGTGTGTGCATAAGTCCTTTGGTTTAGGCGTGACACTCAATTTGAGTTTTTATTGCTTTAAATGCATTTTCAGCCCGAGCTGAGCACGTTTTGTGAGTTTGAATGTATCTTCATAGGAATGAGTTATGTGGTCAAATTAATGCTCATTTAGGCTTCAGGTGGTCATCCTGAACAAAATACATGTTGAAGTGTGTGCATAAGTCCTTTGGTTTAGGTGTGACACTCAATTTGAGTTTTTATTGCGAAATGCATTTTCAGGCAGAGATGAGCAAGTTTTCTGAGTTTGAAGTATCTTCATAGGAATGAGTTGTGTGGTCAAATTAATGCTAATTTAGGCTTCAGGAGGTCATCCTGAACAAAATACATGTTGAAGTGTGTGCATAAGTCCTTTGGTTCAGGCGTGACACTCAATTTGAGTTTTTATTGCTTTAAATGCAATTTCAGCCCGAGCTGAGCACGTTTTGTGAGTTTGAATGTATCTTCATAGGAATGAGTTGTGTAGTCAAATTAATGCTCATATGGGCTTCAGGAGGTCATCCTGAACAAAATACATGTTGAAGTGTGTGCATAAGTCCTTTGGTTTAGGTGTGACACTCAATTTGAGTTTTTATTGCTTTAAATGCATTTTCAGCCCGAGCTGAGCACGTTTTGTGAGTTTGAATGTATCTTCATAGGAATGAGTTGTGTGGTCAAATTAATGCTCATTTAGGCTTCAGGTGGTCATCCTGAACAAAATACATGTTGAAGTGTGTGCATAAGTCCTTTTTTAGGCGTGACACTCAATTTGAGTTTTTATTGCTTTAAATGCATTTTCAGCCCGAGCTGAGCACGTTTTGTGAGTTTGAATGTATCTTCATAGGAATGAGTTGTGTAGTCAAATTAATGCTCATATGGGCTTCAGGAAGTCATCCTGAACAAAATACATGTTGAAGTGTGTGCATAAGTCCTTTGGTTTAGGTGTGACACTCAATTTGAGTTTTTATTTCTTTAAATGCATTTTCAGCCCGAGCTGAGCACGTTTTGTGAGTTTGAATGTATCTTCATAGAATGAGTTGTGTGGTCAAATTAATGCTTATTTGGGCTTCAGGAGGTCATCCTGAACAAAATACATGAAGTGTGTGCATAAGTCCTTTGGTTTAGGTGTGACACTCAATTTGAGTTTTTATTGCTTTAAATGCATTTTCAGCCCGAGCTGAGCACGTTTTGTGAGTTTGAATGTATCTTCATAGGAATGAGTTGTGTAGTCAAATTAATGCTCATATGGGCTTCAGGAGGTCATCCTGAACAAAATACATGTTGAAGTGTGTGCATAAGTCCTTTGGTTCAGGCGTGACACTCAATTTGAGTTTTTATTGCTTTAAATGCATTTTCAGCCCGAGCTGAGCACGTTTTGTGAGTTTGAATGTATCTTCATAGGAATGAGTTGTGTGGTCAAATTAATGCTCATATGGGCTTCAGGAGGTAATCCTGAACTAAATACATGTGCAAGTGTGTGATAAGTCCTTTTTTAGGCGTGACACCTAATTTGAGTTTTTATTGCTTTAAATGCATTTTCAGCCCGAGCTGAGCACGTTTTGTGAGTTTGAATGTATCTCCATAGGAATGAGTTGTGTAGTCAAATTAATGCTCATATGGGCTTCAGGAAGTCATCCTGAACAAAATACATGTTGAAGTGTGTGCATAAGTCCTTTGGTTTAGGCGTCACACTCAATTTGAGGTTTTATTGCTTTGAATGCATTTTCAGCCCGAGCTGAGCACGTTTTGTGAGTTTAAATGTATCTTGATACGAATGAGTTGTGTGGTCAAATTAATGCTCATATAGGCTTCAGGATGACCTCCTGAACTAAATACATGTTGAAGTGTGTGCATAAGTCCTTTGGTTTAGGCGTGACACTCAATTTGAGTTTTTATTGCTTTAAATGCATTTTCAGCCCGAGCTGAGCACGTTTTGTGAGTATGAATGTATCTTGATAGGAATGAGTTGTGTGGTCAAATTAATGCTCATATAGGCTTCAGGATGACCTCCTGAACTAAATACATGTTGAAGTGTGTGCATAAGTCCTTTGGTTTAGGTGTGACACTCAATTTGAGTTTTTATTGCTTTAAATGCATTTTCAGCCCGAACTGAGCACGTTTTGTGAGTTTGAATGTATCTTCATAGGAATGAGTTGTGTGGTCAAATTAATGCTCATTTAGGCTTCAGGTGGTCATCCTGAACTAAATACATGTTGAAGTGTGTGCATAAGTCCTTTGGTTTAGGTGTGACACTCAATTTGAGTTTTTATTGCTTTAAATGCATTTTCAGCCCGAACTGAGCACGTTTTGTGAGTTTGAATGTATCTTCATAGGAATGAGTTGTGTGGTCAAATTAATGCTCATTTAGGCTTCAGGTGGTCATCCTGAACTAAATACATGTTGAAGTGTGTGCATAAGTCCTTTGGTTTAGGCGTGACACTCAATTTGAGTTTTTATTGCTTTAAATGCATTTTCAGCCCGAGCTGAGCACGCTTTCTGACATTGAATGTATCTTCATAGGAATGAGTTGTGTGGTCAAATTATTGCTCAAATAGGCTTCAGGAGGTCATCCTGAACAAAATACATGTTGAAGTGTGTGCATAAGTCCTTTGGTTCAGGCGTGACACTCAATTTGAGTTTTTATTGCTTTAAATGCATTTTCAGCCCGAGCTGAGCACGTTTTGTGAGTTTGAATGTATCTTCATAGGAATGAGTTGTGTATTCAAATTAATGCTCATATGGGCTTCAGGAGGTCATCCTGAACAAAATACATTTTGAAGTGTGTGCACAAGTCCTTTGGTTTAGGTGTGACACTCAATTTGAGTTTTTATTGCTTTAAATGCATTTTCAGCCCGAGCTGAGCACGTTTTGTGAGTTTGAATGTATCTTCATAGGAATGAGTTGTGTGGTCAAATTAATGCTCATTTAGGCTTCAGGTGGTCATCCTGAACAAAATACATGTTGAAGTGTGTGCATAAGTCCTTTGGTTTAGGCGTGACACTCAATTTGAGTTTTTATTGCTTTAAATGCATTTTCAGCCCGAGCTGAGCACGTTTTGTGAGTTTGAATGTATCTTGATAGGAATGAGTTGTGTGGTCAAATTAATGCTCATATAGGCTTCAGGATGACCTCTTGAACTAAATACATGTTGAAGTGTGTGCATAAGTACTTTGGTTTAGGCGTGACACTCAATTTGAGTTTTTATAACTTTAAATGCATTTTCAGCCCGAGCTGAGCACGTTTTGTGAGTTCGAATGTATCTTCATAAGAATGAGTTATGTGGTCAAATTAATGCTCATATAGGCTTCAGGATGACCTCTTGAACTAAATACATGTTGAAGTGTGTGCATAAGTCCTTTGGTTTTGGCGTGACACTCAATTTGAGGTTTTATTGCTTTGAATGCATTTTTAGCCTGAGCTGAGCACGTTTTGTGAGTTTGAATGTATCTTCATAAGAATGAGTTATGTGGTCAAATTAATGCTCATTTAGGCTTCAGGAGGACATCCTGAACTAAGTACATGTTGAAGTGTGTGCATAAGTCCTTTGGTTTGGGCGTGACACTCAATTTGAGTTTTTATTGCTTTAAATGCATTTTCAGCCCGAGCTGAGCGCGCTTTCTGACTTTGAATGTATCTTCATAGGAATGAGTTGTCTGGTCAAATTAATTCTCATATGGACTTCAGGATGACCTCCTGAACTAAATGCATGTTGAAGTGTGTGCAAAAGTCCTTTGGTTTAGGCGTGACACTCAATTTGAGTTTTTATTGCTTTAAATGCATTTTCAGCCCGAGCTGAGCACGTTTTGTGAGTTTGAATGTATCTTGATAGGAATGAGTTGTGTGGTCAAATTAATGCTCATATAGGCTTCAGGATGACCTCCTGAACTAAATACATGTTGAAGTATGTGCATAAGTCCTTTGGTTTAGGCGTGACACTCAATTTGAGTTTTTATTGCTTTAAATGCATTTTCAGCCCGAGCTGAGGACGTTTTGTGAGTTTGAATGTATCTTCATAGGAATGAGTTGTGTGGTCAAATTAATGCTCATATAGGCTTCAGGATGACCTCCTGAACTAAATACATGTTGAAGTGTGTGCATAAGTCCTTTGGTTTAGGCGTGACACTCAATTTGAGTTTTTATTGCTTTAAATGCATTTTCAGCCCGAGCTGAGCACGTTTTGTGAGTTTGAATGTATCTTGATAGGAATCAGTTGTGTGGTCAAATTAATGCTCATATAGGCTTCAGGATGACCTCCTGAACAAAATACATGTTAAAGTGTGCGCATAAGTCCTTTGGTTTAGGCGTGACACTCAATTTGAGTTTTTATTGCGAAATGCATTTTCAGGCAGAGATGAGCAAGTTTTCTGAGTTTGAAGTATCTTCATAGGAATGAGTTGTGTGGTCAAAAAAATCCTCATGTAGGCTTCAGGATGTCCTCCTGAACAAAATACATGTTAAAGTGTGCGCATAAGTCCTTTGGTTTAGGCGTGACACTCAATTTGAATTTTTATTGCGAACTGCATTTTCAGGCAGAGATGAGCACATTTTGTGAGTTTGAAGTATCTTCATAGGAATGAGTTGTGTGGTCAAAAAAATCCTCATATAGGCTTCAGGATGTCCTCCTGAACTAAATACATGTTGAAGTGTGTGCATAAGTCCTTTGGTTTTGGCGTGACACTCAATTTGAGGTTTTATTGCTTTGAATGCATTTTCAGCCCGAGCTGAGCACATTTTGTGAGTTTGAATGTATCTTGATAGGAATGAGTTGTGTGGTCAAATTAATGCTCATATAGGCTTCAGGATGACCTCTTGAACTAAATACATGTTGAAGTGTGTGCAAAAGTACTTTGGTTTAGGCGTGACACTCAATTTGAGTTTTTATAACTTTAAATGCATTTTCAGCCCGAGCTGAGCACGTTTTGTGAGTTTGAATGTATCTTCATAAGAATGAGTTATGTGGTCAAATTAATGCTCATATAGGCTTCAGGATGACCTCTTGAACTAAATACATGTTGAAGTGTGTGCATAAGTCCTTTGGTTTAGGCGTGACACTCAATTTGAGTTTTTATTGCTTTAAATGCATTTTCAGCCCGAGCTGAGCACGTTTTGTGAGTTTGAATGTATCTTCATAGGAATGAGTTGTATGGTCAAATCAATGCTCATATAGGCTTCGGGAGGTCATCCTGAACAAAATACATGTTGAAGTGTGTGCATAAGTCCTTTGGTTTAGGCGTCACACTCAATTTGAGGTTTTATTGCTTTGAATGCATTTTCAGCCCGAGCTGACCACGTTTTGTGAGTTTGAATGTATCTTGATACGAATGAGTTGTGTGGTCAAATTAATGCTCATGTAGGCTTCAGGATGACCTCCTGAACTAAATGCATGTTGAAGTGTGCGCATAAGTCCTTTGGTTTAGGCGTGACACTCAATTTGAGTTTTTATTGCTTTAAATGCATTTTCAGCCCGAGCTGAGGACGTTTTGTGAGTTTGAATGTATCTTGATAGGAATGAGTTGTGTGGTCAAATTAATGCTCATATAGGCTTCAGGATGACCTCCTGAACTAAATACATGTTGAAGTGTGTGCATAAGTCCTTTGGTTTAGGCGTGACACTCAATTTGAGTTTTTATTGCTTTAAATGCATTTTCAGCCCGAGCTGAGCACGTTTTGTGAGTTTGAATGTATCTTGATAGGAATGAGTTGTGTGGTCAAATTAATGCTCATATAGGCTTCAGGATGACCTCCTGAACTAAATACATGTTGAAGTGTGTGCATAAGTCCTTTGGTTTAGGCGTGACACTCAATTTGAGTTTTTATTGCTTTAAATGCATTTTCAGCCCGAGCTGAGGACGTTTTGTGAGTTTGAATGTATCTTCATAGGAATGAGTTGTGTGGTCAAATTAATGCTCATATAGGCTTCAGGATGACCTCCTGAACTAAATACATGTTGAAGTGTGTGCATAAGTCCTTTGGTTTAGGCGTGACACTCAATTTGAGTTTTTATTGCTTTAAATGCATTTTCAGCCCGAGCTGAGCACGTTTTGTGAGTTTGAATGTATCTTGATAGGAATCAGTTGTGTGGTCAAATTAATGCTCATATAGGCTTCAGGATGACCTCCTGAACAAAATACATGTTAAAGTGTGCGCATAAGTCCTTTGGTTTAGGCGTGACACTCAATTTGAGTTTTTATTGCGAAATGCATTTTCAGGCAGAGATGAGCAAGTTTTCTGAGTTTGAAGTATCTTCATAGGAATGAGTTGTGTGGTCAAAAAAATCCTCATGTAGGCTTCAGGATGTCCTCCTGAACTAAATACATGTTGAAGTGTGTGCATAAGTCCTTTGGTTTAGGCGTGACACTCAATTTTAGGTTTTATTGCTTTAAATGCATTTTCAGCCCGAGCTGAGCACGTTTTGTGAGTTTGAATGTATCTTGATAGGAATCAGTTGTGTGGTCAAATTAATGCTCATATAGGCTTCAGGGTGACCTCCTGAACAAAATACATGTTAAAGTGTGCGCATAAGTCCTTTGGTTTAGGCGTGACACTCAATTTGAGTTTTTATTGCGAAATGCATTTTCAGGCAGAGATGAGCAAGTTTTCTGAGTTTGAAGTATCTTCATAGGAATGAATTGTGTGGTCAAAAAAATCCTCATATAGGCTTCAGGATGTCCTCCTGAACTAAATACATGTTGAAGTGTGTGCATAAGTCCTTTGGTTTTGGCGTGACACTCAATTTGAGGTTTTATTGCTTTGAATGCATTTTCAGCCCGAGCTGAGCACGTTTTGTGAGTTTGAATGTATCTTGATAGGAATGAGTTGTGTGGTCAAATTAATGCTCATATAGGCTTCAGGATGACCTCTTGAACTAAATACATGTTGAAGTGTGTGCATAAGTACTTTGGTTTAGGCGTGACACTCAATTTGAGTTTTTATAACTTTAAATGCATTTTCAGCCCGAGCTGAGCACGTTTTGTGAGTTTGAATGTATCTTCATAGGAATGAGTTGTGTGGTCAAATTAATGCTCATTTAGGATTCAGGTGGTCATCCTGAACAAAATGCAGGTTGAAGTGTGTGCATAAGTCCTTTGGTTTAGGTGTGACACTCAATTTGAGTTTTTATTGCGAAATGCATTTTCAGGCAGAGCTGAGCAAGTTTTGTGAGTTTGAATGTATCTTGATAGGAATGAGTTGTGTGGTCAAAAATGCTCATTTTGGCTTCAGGTGGTCATCCTGAACAAAATTCATGTTGAAGTGTGTGCATAAGTCCTTTGGTTTAGGCGTGACACTCAATTTGAGTTTTTATTGCTTTAAATGCATTTTCAGCCCGAGCTGAGCGCGCTTTCTGACTTTGAATGTATCTTCATAGGAATGAGTTGTGTGGTCAAATTAATGCTCATTTAGGCTTCAGGTGGTCATCCTGAACAAAATACATGTTGAAGTGTGTGCATAACTCCTTTGGTTTAGGTGTGACACTCAATTTGAGTTTTTATTGCGAAATGCATTTTCAGGCAGAGATCAGCGAGTTTTCTGATTTTGAAGTATCTTCATAGGAATGAGTTGTGTGGTCAAATTAATGCCAATTTAGGCTTCAGGAGGTCATCCTGAACAAAATACATGTTGAAGTGTGTGCATAAGTCCTTTGGTTTTGGCGTGACACTCAATTTGAGGTTTTATTGCTTTGAATGCATTTTTAGCCTGAGCTGAGCACGTTTTGTGAGTTTGAATGTATCTTGATAGGAATGAGTTGTGTGGTCAAATTAATGCTCATATAGGCTTCAGGATGACCTCCTGAACTAAATACATGTTGAAGTGTGTGCATAAATCCTTTGGTTTAGGCGTGACACTCAATTTGAGTTTTTATTGCTTTAAATGCATTTTCAGCCCGAGCTGAGCACGTTTTGTGAGTTTGAATGTATCTTCATAAGAATGAGTTATGTGGTCAAATTAATGCTCATATAGGCTTCAGGATGACCTCCTGAACTAAATACATGTTGAAGTGTGTGCATAAATCCTTTGGTTTAGGCGTGACACTCAATTTGAGTTTTTATTGCTTTAAATGCATTTTCAGCCCGAGCTGAGCGCGCTTTCTGACTTTGAATGTATCTTCATAGGAATGAGTTGTGTGGTCAAATTAATGCTCATTTAGGCTTCAGGTGGTCATCCTGAACAAAATACATGTTAAAGTGTGTGCATAAGTCCTTTGGTTTAGGCGTGACACTCAATTTGAGTTTTTATTGCTTTAAATGCATTTTCAGCCCGAGCTGAGCGCGCTTTCTGACTTTGAATGTATCTTCATAGGAATGAGTTGTGTAGTCAAATTATTGCTCATTTAGGCTTCAGGAGGTCATCCTGAACAAAATACATGTTGAAGTGTGTGCATAAGTCCTTTGGTTTAGGCGTGACACTCAATTTGAGGTTTTATTGCTTTGAATGCATTTTCAGCCCGAGCTGAGCACGTTTTGTGAGTTTGAATGTATCTTGATACGAATGAGTTGTGTGGTCAAATTAATGCTCATATAGGCTTCAGGATGACCTCCTGAACAAAATACATGTTGAAGTGTGTGCATAAGTCCTTTGGTTTAGGCTTGACACTCAATTTGAGTTTTTATTGCTTTAAATGCATTTTCAGCCCGAGCTGAGGACGTTTTGTGAGTTTGAATGCATCTTCATAGGAATGAGTTGTGTGGTCAAATTAATGCTCATATAGGCTTCAGGATGACCTCCTGAACTAAATACATGTTGAAGTGTGTGCATAAGTCCTTTGGTTTAGGCGTGACACTCAATTTGAGTTTTTATTGCTTTAAATGCATTTTCAGCCCGAGCTGAGCACGTTTTGTGAGTTTGAATGTATCTTGATAGGAATCAGTTGTGTGGTCAAATTAATGCTCATATAGGCTTCAGGATGACCTCCTGAACAAAATACATGTTAAAGTGTGCGCATAAGTCCTTTGGTTTAGGCGTGACACTCAATTTGAGTTTTTATTGCGAAATGCATTTTCAGGCAGAGATGAGCACGTTTTGTGAGTTTGAATGTATCTTCATAGGAATCAGTTGTGTGGTCAAATTAATGCTCATATAGGCTTCGGGAGGTCATCCTGAACAAAATTCATGTTGAAGTGTGTGCATAAGTCCTTTGGTTTAGGCGTGACACTCATTTTGAGGTTTTATTGCTTTAAATGCATTTTCAGCCCGAGCTGAGCGCGCTTTCTGACTTTGAATGTATCTTCATAGGAATGAGTTGTGTGGTTAATGCTCATTTAGGCTTCAAGGTTGTCATCCTGAACAAAATACATGTTGAAGTGTGTGCATAAGTCCCTTGGTTTAGGTGTGACACTCAATTTGAGTTTTTTATTGCGAAATGCATTTTCAGGCAGAGATGAGCAAGTTTTCTGAGTTTGAAGTATCTTCATAGGAATGAGTTGTGTGGTCAAATTAATGCTCATATAGGCTTCAGGATGACCTCTTGAACTAAATACATGTTGAAGTGTGTGCATAAGTACTTTGGTTTAGGCGTGACACTCAATTTGAATTTTTATAACTTTAAATGCATTTTCAGCCCGAACTGAGCACGTTTTGTGAGTTTGAATGTATCTTCATAGGAATGAGTTGTGTGGTCAAATTAATGCTCATTTAGGCTTCAGGTGGTCATCCTGAACAAAATACATGTTGAAGTGTGTGCATAAGTCCTTTGGTTCAGGCGTGACACTCAATTTGAGTTTTTATTGCTTTAAATGCATTTTCAGCCCGAGCTGAGCACGTTTTGTGAGTTTGAATGTATCTTCATAGGAATGAGTTGTGTAGTCAAATTAATGCTCATATGGGCTTCAGGAGGTCATCCTGAACAAAATACATGTTGAAGTGTGTGCATAAGTCCTTTGGTTTAGGTGTGACACTCAATTTGAGTTTTTATTGCTTTAAATGCATTTTCAGCCCGAGCTGAGCACGTTTTGAGAGTTTGAATGTATCTTCATAGGAATGAGTTGTGTGGTCAAATTAATGTGCATATGGGCTTCAGGAGGTAATCCTGAACTAAATACATGTTGAAGTGTGTGATAAGTCCTTTTTAGGCGTGACACTCAATTTGAGTTTTTATTGCTTTAAATGCATTTTCAGCCCGAGCTGAGCACGTTTTGTGAGTTTGAATGTATCTTCATAGGAATGGGTTGTGTGGTCAAATTAATGCTCATTTAGGCTTCAGGTGGTCATCCTGAACTAAATACATGTTGAAGTGTGTGCATAAGTCCTTTGGTTTAGGCGTGACACTCAATTTGAATTTTTATTGCTTTAAATGCATTTTCAGCCCGAGCTGAGCGCGCTTTCTGACTTTGAATGTATCTTCATAGGAATGAGTTGTGTAGTCAAATTATTGCTCATTTAGGCTTCAGGAGGTCATCCTGAACAAAATACACGTTGAAGTGTGTGCATAAGTCCTCTGGTTTTGGCGTGACACTCAATTTGAGTTTTTATTGCTTTAAATGCATTTTCAGCCCGAGCTGAGCATGTTTTGTGAGTTTGAATGTATCTTCATAGGAATGAGTTGTGTGGTCAAATGCTCATTTAGGCTTCCAGTGGTCATCCTGAACAAAATGCATGTTGAAGTGTGTGCATAAGTCCTTTGGTTTAGGTGTGACACTCAATTTGAGTTTTTATTGCGAAATGCATTTTCAGGCAGAGCTGAGCAAGTTTTCTGAGTTTGAAGTATCTTCATAGGAATGAGTTGTGTGGTCAAATTAATGCTAATTTAGGCTTCGGGAGGTCATCCTGAACAAAATACATGTTGAAGTGTGTGCATAAGTCCTTTCGTTTATGCGTGACACTCAATTTGAGTTTTTATTGCGAAATGCATTTTCAGGCAGAGATGAGCAAGTTTTCTGAGTTTGAAGTATCTTCATAGGAATGAGTTGTGTGGTCAAATTAATGCTAATTTAGGCTTCAGGAGGTCATCCTGAACAAAATACATGTTAAAGTGTGTGCATAAGTCCTTTGGTTTTGGCGTGACACTCAATTTGAGGTTTTATTGCTTTGAATGCATTTTCAGCCCGAGCTGAGCACGTTTTGTGAGTTTGAATGTATCTTGATAGGAATGAGTTGTGTGGTCAAATTAATACTCATATGGGCTTCAGGAAGTCATCCTGAACAAAATACATGTTGAAGTGTGTGCATAAGTCCTTTGGTTTAGGCGTGACACTCAATTTGAGTTTTTATTGCTTTAAATGCAATTTCAGCCCGAGCTGAGCGCGCTTTCTGACTTTGAATGTATCTTCATAGGAATGAGTTGTGTGGTTAATGCTCATTTAGGCTTCAGGTGGTCATCCTGAACAAAATACATGTTGAAGTGTGTGCATAAGTCCTTTGGTTTAGGCGTGACACTCAATTTGAGTTTTTATTGCGAAATGCATTTTCAGGCAGAGATGAGCAAGTTTTCTGAGTTTGAAGTATCTTCATAGGAATGAGTTGTGTGGTCAAATTAATGCTAATTTAGGCTTCAGGAGGTCATCCTGAACAAAATACATGTTGAAGTGTGTGCATAAGTCCTTTGGTTTTGGCGTGACACTCAATTTGAGGTTTTATTGCTTTAAATGCATTTTCAGCCCGAGCTGAGCGCGCTTTCTGACTTTGAATGTATCTTCATAGGAATGAGTTGTGTGGTCAAATTAATGCTCATTTAGGTTTCAGGTGGTCATCCTGAACAAAATACATGTTGAAGTGTGTGCATAAGTCCTTTGGTTTAGGTGTGACACTCAATTTGAGTTTTTTATTGCGAAATGCATTTTCAGGCAGAGATGAGCAAGTTTTCTGAGTTTGAAGTATCTTCATAGGAATGAGTTGTGTGGTCAAATTAATGCTAATTTAGGCTTCAGGAGGTCATCCTGAACAAAATACATGTTAAAGTGTGTGCATAAGTCCTTTGGTTTTGGCGTGACACTCAATTTGAGGCTTTATTGCTTTGAATGCATTTTCAGCCCGAGCTGAGCACGTTTTGTGAGTTTGAATGTATCTTCATAAGAATGAGTTATGTGGTCAAATTAATAGTCATATAGGCTTCGGGAGGTCATTCTGAACAAAATACATCTTGAAGTGTGTGCATAATCCTTTGGTTTAGGCGTCACACTCAATTTGAGGTTTTATTGCTTTGAATGCATTTTCAGCCCGAGCTGAGCACGTTTTGTGAGTTTGAATGTATCTTCATAGGAATGAGTTGTGTGGTCAAATCAATGCTCATATAGGCTTCGGGAGGTCATCCTGAACAAAATACATGTTGAAGTGTGTGCATAAGTCCTTTGGTTTAGGCGTCACACTCAATTTGAGGTTTTATTGCTTTGAATGCATTTTCAGCCCGAGCTGAGCACGTTTTGTGAGTTTGAATGTATCTTGATACGAATGAGTTGTGTGGTCAAATAATGCTCATATAGGCTTCAGGATGACCTCCTGAACTAAATACATGTTGAAGTGTGTGCATAAGTCCTTTGGTTTAGGCGTGACACTCAATTTGAGTTTTTATTGCTTTAAATGCATTTTCAGCCCGAGCTGAGCACGTTTTGTGAGTTTGAATGTATCTTCATAGGAATGAGTTGTGTGGTCAAATTAATGCTCATATAGGCTTCAGGATGACCTCCTGAACTAAATACATGTTGAAGTGTGTGCATAAGTCCTTTGGTTTAGGCGTGACACTCAATTTGAGTTTTTATTGCTTTAAATGCATTTTCAGCCCGAGCTGAGGACGTTTTGTGAGTTTGAATGTATCTTCATAAGAATGAGTTATGTGGTCAAATTAATGCTCATATAGGCTTCAGGATGACCTCTTGAACTAAATACATGTTGAAGTGTGTGCATAAGTCCTTTGGTTTAGGCGTGACACTCAATTTGAGTTTTTATTGCTTTAAATGCATTTTCAGCCCGAGCTGAGCACGTTTTGTGATTTTGAATGTATCTTCATACGCATGAGTTGTGTGGTCAAATTAATGCTCATATAGGCTTCAGGATGACCTCCTGAACTAAATACATGTTGAAGTGTGTGCATAAGTCCTTTGGTTTAGGCGTGACACTCAATTTGAGTTTTTATTGCTTTAAATGCATTTTCAGCCCGAGCTGAGCACGTTTTGTGAGTTTGAATGTATCTTGATAGGAATGAGTTGTGTGGTCAAATTAACGCTCATATAGGCTTCAGGATGACCTCCTGAACTAAATACATGTTGAAGTGTGTGCATAAGTCCTTTGGTTTAGGCGTGACACTCAATTTGAGTTTTTATTGCTTTAAATGCATTTTCAGCCCGAGCTGAGCACGTTTTGTGAGTTTGAATGTATCTTGATAGGAATGAGTTGTGTGGTCAAATTAATGCTCATATAGGCTTCAGGATGACCTCCTGAACTAAATACATGTTGAAGTGTGTGCATAAGTCCTTTGGTTTAGGCGTGACACTCAATTTGAGTTTTTATTGCTTTAAATGCATTTTCAGCCCGAGCTGAGGACGTTTTGTGAGTTTGAATGTATCTTCATAGGAATGAGTTGTCTGGTCAAATTAATTCTCATATGGACTTCAGGTGGTCATCCTGAACTAAATACCTGTTGAAGTGTGTGCATAAGTCCTTTGGTTTAGGTGTGACACTCAATTTGAGTTTTTATTTCTTTAAATGCATTTTCAGGCCGAGCTGAGCACGTTTTGTGAGTTTGAATGTATCTTCATAGGAATGAGTTGTGTGGTCAAATTAATGCTCATATAGGCTTCAGGAGGACCTCCTGAACTAAATACATGTTGAAGTGTGTGCATAAGTCCTTTGGTTTAGGCGTGACACTCAATTTGAGTTTTTATTGCTTTAAATGCATTTTCAGCCCGAGCTGAGCACGTTTTGTGAGTTTGAATGTATCTTGATACGAATGAGTTGTGTGGTCAAATTAATGCTCATTTAGGCTTCAGGTGGTCATCCTGAACAAAATACATGTTGAAGTGTGTGCATAAGTCCTTTGGTTTAGGCGTGACACTCAATTTGACTTTTTATTGCTTTAAATGCATTTTCAGCCCGAGCTGAGCGCGCTTTCTGACTTTGAATGTATCTTCATAGAATGAGTTGTGTGGTCAAATTAATGCTTATTTGGGCTTCAGGAGGTCATCCTGAACAAAATACATGTTGGAGTGTGTGCATAAGTCCTTTGGTTTAGGTGTGACACTCAATTTGAGTTTTATTGCTTTAAATGCATTTTCAGCCTGAGCTGAGCACGTTTTGTGAGTTTGAATGTATCTTGATAAGAATGAGTTGTGTGGTCAAATTAATGCTCATATAGGCTTCAGGATGTCCCCTTGAACTAAATACATGTTGAAGTGTGTGCATAAGTACTTTGGTTTAGGCGTGACACTCAATTTGAGTTTTTATAACTTTAAATGCATTTTCAGCCCGAGCTGAGCACGTTTTGTGAGTTTGAATGTATCTTCATAAGAATGAGTTATGTGGTCAAATTAATGCTCATATAGGCTTCAGGATGACCTCTTGAACTAAATACATGTTGAAGTGTGTGCATAAGTCCTTTGGTTTAGGCGTGACACTCAATTTGAGTTTTTATTGCTTTAAATGCATTTTCAGCCCGAGCTGAGCACGTTTTGTGAGTTTGAATGTATCTTCATAGGAATGAGTTGTATGGTCAAATCAATGCTCATATAGGCTTCGGGAGGTCATCCTGAACAAAATACATGTTGAAGTGTGTGCATAAGTCCTTTGGTTTAGGCGTCACACTCAATTTGAGGTTTTATTGCTTTGAATGCATTTTCAGCCCGAGCTGACCACGTTTTGTGAGTTTGGATGTATTTTGATAGGAATGAGTTGTGTGGTCAAATTAATGCTCATATAGGCTTCAGGATGACCTCCTGAACTAAATACATGTTGAAGTGTGTGCATAAGTCCTTTGGTTTAGGCGTGACACTCAATTTGAGTTTTTATTGCTTTAAATGCATTTTCAGCCCGAGCTGAGGACGTTTTGTGAGTTTGAATGTATCTTCATAGGAATGAGTTGTCTGGTCAAATTAATTCTCATATGGACTTCAGGAGGTCATCCTGAACAAAATACATTTTGAAGTGTGTGCATAAGTCCTTTGGTTTAGGTGTGACACTCAATTTGAGTTTTTATTGCTTTAAATGCATTTTCAGCCCGAACTGAGCACGTTTTGTGAGTTTGAATGTATCTTCATAGGAATGAGTTGTGTGGTCAAATTAATGCTCATATAGGCTTCAGGATGACCTCCTGAACTAAATACATGTTGAAGTGTGTGCATAAGTCCTTTGGTTTAGGCGTGACACTCAATTTGAGTTTTTATTGCTTTAAATGCATTTTCAGCCCGAGCTGAGGACGTTTTGTGAGTTTGAATGTATCTTGATAGGAATGAGTTGTG
The DNA here is from genome assembly GCF_054856545.1 of Hippocampus guttulatus. NCBI lineage: Eukaryota > Metazoa > Chordata > Actinopteri > Syngnathiformes > Syngnathidae > Hippocampus > Hippocampus guttulatus. The sequence goes on from NC_141278.1 coordinate 12,687,993, forward strand.
TGGTCAAATTAATGCTCATATAGGCTTCAGGATGACCTCTTGAACTAAATACATGTTGAAGTCTGTGCATAAGTACTTTGGTTTAGGCGTGACACTCAATTTGAGTTTTTATAACTTTAAATGCATTTTCAGCCCGAGCTGAGCACGTTTTGTGAGTTTGAATGTATCTTCATAAGAATGAGTTATGTGGTCAAATTAATGCTCATATAGGCTTCAGGATGACCTCTTGAACTAAATACATGTTGAAGTGTGTGCATAAGTCCTTTGGTTTAGGCGTGACACTCAATTTGAGTTTTTATTGCTTTAAATGCATTTTCAGCCCGAGCTGAGCACGTTTTGTGAGTTTGAATGTATCTTCATAGGAATGAGTTGTATGGTCAAATCAATGCTCATATAGGCTTCGGGAGGTCATCCTGAACAAAATACATGTTGAAGTGTGTGCCTAAGTCCTTTGGTTTAGGCGTGACACTCAATTTGAGTTTTTATTGCTTTAAATGCATTTTCAGCCCGAGCTGAGCACGTTTTGTGAGTTTGAATGTATCTTCATAGGAATGAGTTGTCTGGTCAAATTAATTCTCATATGGACTTCAGGTGGTCATCCTGAACTAAATACCTGTTGAAGTGTGTGCATAAGTCCTTTGGTTTAGGTGTGACACTCAATTTGAGTTTTTATAACTTTAAATGCATTTTCAGCCCGAGCTGAGCACGTTTTGTGAGTTTGAATGTATCTTCATAAGAATGAGTTATGTGGTCAAATTAATGCTCATATAGGCTTCAGGATGACCTCTTGAACTAAATACATGTTGAATGCATAAGTCCTTTGGTTTAGGCGTGACACTCAATTTGAGTTTTTATTGCTTTAAATGCATTTTCAGCCCGAGCTGAGCACGTTTTGTGAGTTTGAATGTATCTTCATAGGAATGAGTTGTGTGGTCAAATTAATGCTCATATAGGCTTCAGGATGACCTCCTGAACTAAATACATGTTGAAGTGTGTGCATAAGTCCTTTGGTTTAGGCGTGACACTCAATTTGAGTTTTTATTGCTTTAAATGCATTTTCAGCCCGAGCTGAGCACGTTTTGTGAGTTTGAATGTATCTTCATAGGAATGAGTTGTGTGGTCAAATTAATGCTCATATAGGCTTCAGGATGACCTCCTGAACTAAATACATGTTGAAGTGTGTGCATAAGTCCTTTGGTTTAGGCGTGACACTCAATTTGAGTTTTTATTGCTTTAAATGCATTTTCAGCCCGAGCTGAGGACGTTTTGTGAGTTTGAATGTATCTTGATAGGAATGAGTTGTGTGGTCAAATTAATGCTCATATAGGCTTCAGGATGACCTCTTGAACTAAATACATGTTGAAGTGTGTGCATAAGTACTTTGGTTTAGGCGTGACACTCAATTTGAGTTTTTATAACTTTAAATGCATTTTCAGCCCGAGCTGAGCACGTTTTGTGAGTTTGAATGTATCTTCATAAGAATGAGTTATGTGGTCAAATTAATGCTCATATAGGCTTCAGGATGACCTCTTGAACTAAATACATGTTGAAGTGTGTGCATAAGTCCTTTGGTTTAGGCGTGACACTCAATTTGAGTTTTTATTGCTTTAAATGCATTTTCAGCCCGAGCTGAGCACGTTTTGTGAGTTTGAATGTATCTTCATAGGAATGAGTTGTATGGTCAAATCAATGCTCATATAGGCTTCGGGAGGTCATCCTGAACAAAATACATGTTGAAGTGTGTGCCTAAGTCCTTTGGTTTAGGCGTCACACTCAATTTGAGTTTTTATTGCTTTAAATGCATTTTCAGCCCGAGCTGAGGACGTTTTGTGAGTTTGAATGTATCTTCATAGGAATGAGTTGTGTGGTCAAATTAATGCTCATATAGGCTTCAGGATGACCTCCTGAACTAAATACATGTTGAAGTGTGTGCATAAGTCCTTTGGTTTAGGCGTGGCACTCAATTTGAGTTTTTATTGCTTTAAATGCATTTTCAGCCCGAGCTGAGCACGTTTTGTGAGTTTGAATGTATCTTGATACGAATGAGTTGTGTGGTCAAATTAATGCTCATTTAGGCTTCAGGTGGTCATCCTGAACAAAATACATGTTGAAGTGTGTGCATAAGTCCTTTGGTTTAGGCGTCACACTCAATTTGAGGTTTTATTGCTTTGAATGCATTTTCAGCCCGAGCTGACCACGTTTTGTGAGTTTGAATGTATCTTGATACGAATGAGTTGTGTGGTCAAATTAATGCTCATATAGGCTTCAGGATGACCTCTTGAACTAAATACATGTTGAAGTGTGTGCATAAGTACTTTGGTTTAGGCGTGACACTCAATTTGAGTTTTTATAACTTTAAATGCATTTTCAGCCCGAGCTGAGCACGTTTTGTGAGTTTGAATGTATCTTCATAAGAATGAGTTATGTGGTCAAATTAATGCTCATATAGGCTTCAGGATGACCTCTTGAACTAAATACATGTTGAAGTGTGTGCATAAGTCCTTCGGTTTAGGCGTGACACTCAATTTGAGTTTTTATTGCTTTAAATGCATTTTCAGCCCGAGCTGAGCACGTTTTGTGAGTTTGAATGTATCTTCATAGGAATGAGTTGTATGGTCAAATCAATGCTCATATAGGCTTCGGGAGGTCATCCTGAACAAAATACATGTTGAAGTGTGTGCATAAGTCCTTTGGTTTAGGCGTCACACTCAATTTGAGGTTTTATTGCTTTGAATGCATTTTCAGCCCGAGCTGACCACGTTTTGTGAGTTTGAATGTATCTTGATACGAATGAGTTGTGTGGTCAAATTAATGCTCATATAGGCTTCAGGATGACCTCCTGAACTAAATGCATGTTGAAGTGTGTGCAAAAGTCCTTTGGTTTAGGCGTGACACTCAATTTGAGTTTTTATTGCTTTAAATGCATTTTCAGCCCGAGCTGAGCACGTTTTGTGAGTTTGAATGTATCTTGATAGGAATGAGTTGTGTGGTCAAATTAATGCTCATATAGGCTTCAGGATGACCTCCTGAACTAAATACATGTTGAAGTGTGTGCATAAGTCCTTTGGTTTAGGCGTGACACTCAATTTGAGTTTTTATTGCTTTAAATGCATTTTCAGCCCGAGCTGAGCACGTTTTGTGAGTTTGAATGTATCTTGATAGGAATCAGTTGTGTGGTCAAATTAATGCTCATATAGGCTTCAGGATGACCTCCTGAACAAAATACATGTTAAAGTGTGCGCATAAGTCCTTTGGTTTAGGCGTGACACTCAATTTGAATTTTTATTGCGAAATGCATTTTCAGGCAGAGATGAGCAAGTTTTCTGAGTTTGAAGTATCTTCATAAGAATGAGTTGTGTGGTCAAAAAAATCCTCATATAGGCTTCAGGATGTCCTCCTGAACTAAATACATGTTGAAGTGTGTGCATAAGTCCTTTGGTTTTGGCGTGACACTCAATTTGAGGTTTTATTGCTTTGAATGCATTTTCAGCCCGAGCTGAGCACATTTTGTGAGTTTGAATGTATCTTGATAGGAATGAGTTGTGTGGTCAAATTAATGCTCATATAGGCTTCAGGATGACCTCTTGAACTAAATACATGTTGAAGTGTGTGCATAAGTACTTTGGTTTAGGCGTGACACTCAATTTGAGTTTTTATAACTTTAAATGCATTTTCAGCCCGAGCTGAGCACGTTTTGTGAGTTTGAATGTATCTTCATAAGAATGAGTTATGTGGTCAAATTAATGCTCATATAGGCTTCAGGATGACCTCTTGAACTAAATACATGTTGAAGTGTGTGCATAAGTCCTTTGGTTTAGGCGTGACACTCAATTTGAGTTTTTATTGCTTTAAATGCATTTTCAGCCCGAGCTGAGCACGTTTTGTGAGTTTGAATGTATCTTCATAGGAATGAGTTGTATGGTCAAATCAATGCTCATATAGGCTTCGGGAGGTCATCCTGAACAAAATACATGTTGAAGTGTGTGCCTAAGTCCTTTGGTTTAGGCGTCACACTCAATTTGAGGTTTTATTGCTTTAAATGCATTTTCAGCCCGAGCTGACCACGTTTTGTGAGTTTGAATGTATCTTGATACGAATGAGTTGTGTGGTCAAATTAATGCTCATGTAGGCTTCAGGATGACCTCCTGAACTAAATGCATGTTGAAGTGTGTGCAAAAGTCCTTTGGTTTAGGCGTGACACTCAATTTGAGTTTTTATTGCTTTAAATGCATTTTCAGCCCGAGCTGAGCACGTTTTGTGAGTTTGAATGTATCTTGATAGGAATGAGTTGTGTGGTCAAATTAATGCTCATATAGGCTTCAGGATGACCTCCTGAACTAAATACATGTTGAAGTGTGTGCATAAGTCCTTTGGTTTAGGCGTGACACTCAATTTGAGTTTTTATTGATTTAAATGCATTTTCAGCCCGAGCTGAGGACGTTTTGTGAGTTTGAATGTATCTTCATAGGAATGAGTTATGTGGTCAAATTAATGCTCATATAGGCTTCAGGATGACCTCTTGAACTAAATACATGTTGAAGTGTGTGCATAAGTCCTTTGGTTTAGGCGTGACACTCAATTTGAGTTTTTATTGCTTTAAATGCATTTTCAGCCCGAGCTGAGCACGTTTTGTGAGTTTGAATGTATCTTCATAGGAATGAGTTGTATGGTCAAATCAATGCTCATATAGGCTTCGGGAGGTCATCCTGAACAAAATACATGTTGAAGTGTGTGCATAAGTCCTTTGGTTTAGGCGTCACACTCAATTTGAGGTTTTATTGCTTTAAATGCATTTTCAGCCCGAGCTGACCACGTTTTGTGAGTTTGAATGTATCTTGATACGAATGAGTTGTGTGGTCAAATTAATGCTCATGTAGGCTTCAGGATGACCTCCTGAACTAAATGCATGTTGAAGTGTGTGCAAAAGTCCTTTGGTTTAGGCGTGACACTCAATTTGAGTTTTTATTGCTTTAAATGCATTTTCAGCCCGAGCTGAGCACGTTTTGTGAGTTTGAATGTATCTTGATAGGAATGAGTTGTGTGGTCAAATTAATGCTCATATAGGCTTCAGGATGACCTCCTGAACTAAATACATGTTGAAGTGTGTGCATAAGTCCTTTGGTTTAGGCGTGACACTCAATTTGAGTTTTTATTGATTTAAATGCATTTTCAGCCCGAGCTGAGGACGTTTTGTGAGTTTGAATGTATCTTCATAGGAATGAGTTGTGTGGTCAAATTAATGCTCATATAGGCTTCAGGATGACCTCCTGAACTAAATACATGTTGAAGTGTGTGCATAAGTCCTTTGGTTTAGGCGTGACACTCAATTTGAGTTTTTATTGCTTTAAATGCATTTTCAGCCCGAGCTGAGCACGTTTTGTGAGTTTGAATGTATCTTGATAGGAATCAGTTGTGTGGTCAAATTAATGCTCATATAGGCTTCAGGATGACCTCCTGAACAAAATACATGTTAAAGTGTGCGCATAAGTCCTTTGGTTTAGGCGTGACACTCAATTTGAGTTTTTATTGCGAAATGCATTTTCAGGCAGAGATGAGCAAGTTTTCTGAGTTTGAAGTATCTTCATAGGAATGAGTTGTGTGGTCAAAAAAATCCTCATGTAGGCTTCAGGATGTCCTCCTGAACTAAATACATGTTGAAGTGTGTGCATAAGTCCTTTGGTTTAGGCGTGACACTCAATTTGAGTTTTTATTGCTTTAAATGCATTTTCAGCCCGAGCTGAGCACGTTTTGTGAGTTTGAATGTATCTTGATAGGAATCAGTTGTGTGGTCAAATTAATGCTCATATAGGCTTCAGGATGACCTCCTGAACAAAATACATGTTAAAGTGTGCGCATAAGTCCTTTGGTTTAGGCGTGACACTCAATTTGAGTTTTTATTGCGAAATGCATTTTCAGGCAGAGATGAGCAAGTTTTCTGAGTTTGAAGTATCTTCATAGGAATGAGTTGTGTGGTCAAAAAAATCCTCATATAGGCTTCAGGATGTCCTCCTGAACTAAATACATGTTGAAGTGTGTGCATAAGTCCTTTGGTTTTGGCGTGACACTCAATTTGAGGTTTTATTGCTTTGAATGCATTTTCAGCCCGAGCTGAGCACGTTTTGTGAGTTTGAATGTATCTTGATAGGAATGAGTTGTGTGGTCAAATTAATGCTCATATAGGCTTCAGGATGACCTCTTGAACTAAATACATGTTGAAGTGTGTGCATAAGTACTTTGGTTTAGGCGTGACACTCAATTTGAGTTTTTATAACTTTAAATGCATTTTCAGCCCGAGCTGAGCACGTTTTGTGAGTTTGAATGTATCTTCATAAGAATGAGTTATGTGGTCAAATTAATGCTCATATAGGCTTCAGGATGACCTCTTGAACTAAATACATGTTGAAGTGTGTGCATAAGTCCTTTGGTTTAGGCGTGACACTCAATTTGAGTTTTTATTGCTTTAAATGCATTTTCAGCCCGAGCTGAGCACGTTTTGTGAGTTTGAATGTATCTTCATAGGAATGAGTTGTATGGTCAAATCAATGCTCATATAGGCTTCGGGAGGTCATCCTGAACAAAATACATGTTGAAGTGTGTGCATAAGTCCTTTGGTTTAGGCGTCACACTCAATTTGAGGTTTTATTGCTTTGAATGCATTTTCAGCCCGAGCTGACCACGTTTTGTGAGTTTGAATGTATCTTGATACGAATGAGTTGTGTGGTCAAATTAATGCTCATATAGGCTTCAGGATGACCTCCTGAACTAAATGCATGTTGAAGTGTGTGCAAAAGTCCTTTGGTTTAGGCGTGACACTCAATTTGAGTTTTTATTGCTTTAAATGCATTTTCAGCCCGAGCTGAGCACGTTTTGTGAGTTTGAATGTATCTTGATAGGAATGAGTTGTGTGGTCAAATTAATGCTCATATAGGCTTCAGGATGACCTCCTGAACTAAATACATGTTGAAGTGTGTGCATAAGTCCTTTGGTTTAGGCGTGACACTCAATTTGAGTTTTTATTGCTTTAAATGCATTTTCAGCCCGAGCTGAGGACGTTTTGTGAGTTTGAATGTATCTTCATAGGAATGAGTTGTGTGGTCAAATTAATGCTCATATAGGCTTCAGGATGACCTCCTGAACTAAATACATGTTGAAGTGTGTGCATAAGTCCTTTGGTTTAGGCGTGACACTCAATTTGAGGTTTTATTGCTTTAAATGCATTTTCAGCCCGAGCTGAGCACGTTTTGTGAGTTTGAATGTATCTTGATAGGAATCAGTTGTGTGGTCAAATTAATGCTCATATAGGCTTCAGGATGACCTCCTGAACAAAATACATGTTAAAGTGTGCGCATAAGTCCTTTGGTTTAGGCGTGACACTCAATTTGAGTTTTTATTGCGAAATGCATTTTCAGGCAGAGATGAGCAAGTTTTCTGAGTTTGAAGTATCTTCATAGGAATGAGTTGTGTGGTCAAAAAAATCCTCATATAGGCTTCAGGATGTCCTCCTGAACTAAATACATGTTGAAGTGTGTGCATAAGTCCTTTGGTTTTGGCGTGACACTCAATTTGAGGTTTTATTGCTTTGAATGCATTTTCAGCCCGAGCTGAGCACGTTTTGTGAGTTTGAATGTATCTTGATAGGAATGAGTTGTGTGGTCAAATTAATGCTCATATAGGCTTCAGGATGACCTCTTGAACTAAATACATGTTGAAGTGTGTGCATAAGTACTTTGGTTTAGGCGTGACACTCAATTTGAGTTTTTATAACTTTAAATGCATTTTCAGCCCGAGCTGAGCACGTTTTGTGAGTTTGAATGTATCTTCATAGGAATGAGTTGTGTGGTCAAATTAATGCTCATTTAGGATTCAGGTGGTCATCCTGAACAAAATGCAGGTTGAAGTGTGTGCATAAGTCCTTTGGTTTAGGTGTGACACTCAATTTGAGTTTTTATTGCGAAATGCATTTTCAGGCAGAGCTGAGCAAGTTTTGTGAGTTTGAATGTATCTTGATAGGAATGAGTTGTGTGGTCAAAAATGCTCATTTTGGCTTCAGGTGGTCATCCTGAACAAAATTCATGTTGAAGTGTGTGCATAAGTCCTTTGGTTTAGGCGTGACACTCAATTTGAGGTTTTATTGCTTTGAATGCATTTTCAGCCCGAGCTGAGCACGTTTTGTGAGTTTGAATGTATCTTGATACGAATGAGTTGTGTGGTCAAATTAATGCTCATATAGGCTTCAGGATGACCTCCTGAACTAAATACACGTTGAAGTGTGTGCATAAGTCCTTTGGTTTAGGCGTGACACTCAATTTGAGTTTTTATTGCTTTAAATGCATTTTCAGCCCGAGCTGAGGACGTTTTGTGAGTTTGAATGTATCTTCATAGGAATGAGTTGTGTGGTCAAATTAATGCTCATATAGGCTTCAGGATGACCTCCTGAACTAAATACATGTTGAAGTGTGTGCATAAGTCCTTTGGTTTAGGCGTGACACTCAATTTGAGTTTTTATTGCTTTAAATGCATTTTCAGCCCGAGCTGAGCACGTTTTGTGAGTTTGAATGTATCTTGATAGGAATCAGTTGTGTGGTCAAATTAATGCTCATATAGGCTTCAGGATGACCTCCTGAACAAAATACATGTTAAAGTGTGCGCATAAGTCCTTTGGTTTAGGCGTGACACTCAATTTGAGTTTTTATTGCGAAATGCATTTTCAGGCAGAGATGAGCAAGTTTTCTGAGTTTGAAGTATCTTCATAGGAATGAGTTGTGTGGTCAAAAAAATCCTCATATAGGCTTCAGGATGTCCTCCTGAACTAAATACATGTTGAAGTGTGTGTATAAGTCCTTTGGTTTAGGCGTGACACTCAATTTGAGTTTTTATTGCTTTAAATGCATTTTCAGCCCGAGCTGAGCACGTTTTGTGAGTTTGAATGTATCTTCATAGGAATGAGTTATGTGGTCAAATTAATGCTCATTTAGGCTTCAGGTGGTCATCCTGAACAAAATACATGTTGAAGTGTGTGCATAAGTCCTTTGGTTTAGGTGTGACACTCAATTTGAGTTTTTATTGCGAAATGCATTTTCAGGCAGAGATGAGCAAGTTTTCTGAGTTTGAAGTATCTTCATAGGAATGAGTTGTGTGGTCAAATTAATGCTAATTTAGGCTTCAGGAGGTCATCCTGAACAAAATACATGTTGAAGTGTGTGCATAAGTCCTTTGGTTTTGGCGTGACACTCAATTTGAGGTTTTATTGCTTTGAATGCATTTTCAGCGCGAGCTGAGCACGTTTTGTGAGTTTGAATGTATCTTCATAGGAGTGAGTTTTGTGGTAAAATTAATGCTCATATAGGCTTCAGGAGGTCATCCTGAACAAAATACATGAAGTGTGTGCATAAGTCCTTTGGTTCAGGCGCGACACTCAATTTGAGTTTTTATTGCTTTAAATGCATTTTCAGCCCGAGCTGAGCACGTTTTGTGAGTTTGAATGTATCTTGATAGGAATGAGTTGTGTGGTCAAATTAATGCTCATATAGGCTTCAGGATGACCTCCTGAACTAAATACATGTTGAAGTGTGTGCATAAGTCCTTTGGTTTAGGCGTGACACTCAATTTGAGTTTTTATTGCTTTAAATGCATTTTCAGCCCGAGCTGAGGACGTTTTGTGAGTTTGAATGTATCTTCATAGGAATGAGTTGTGTGGTCAAATTAATGCTCATATAGGCTTCAGGATGACCTCCTGAACTAAATACATGTTGAAGTGTGTGCATAAGTCCTTTGGTTTAGGCGTGACACTCAATTTGAGTTTTTATTGCTTTAAATGCATTTTCAGCCCGAGCTGAGCACGTTTTGTGAGTTTGAATGTATCTTGATAGGAATCAGTTGTGTGGTCAAATTAATGCTCATATAGGCTTCAGGATGACCTCTTGAACTAAATACATGTTGAAGTGTGTGCATAAGTCCTTTGGTTTAGGCGTGACACTCAATTTGAGTTTTTATTGCTTTAAATGCATTTTCAGCCCGAGCTGAGCACGTTTTGTGAGTTTGAATGTATCTTCATAGGAATGAGTTGTATGGTCAAATCAATGCTCATATAGGCTTCGGGAGGTCATCCTGAACAAAATACATGTTGAAGTGTGTGCATAAGTCCTTTGGTTTAGGCGTCACACTCAATTTGAGGTTTTATTGCTTTGAATGCATTTTCAGCCCGAGCTGACCACGTTTTGTGAGTTTGAATGTATCTTGATACGAATGAGTTGTGTGGTCAAATTAATGCTCATATAGGCTTCAGGATGACCTCCTGAACTAAATGCATGTTGTAGTGTGTGCAAAAGTCCTTTGGTTTAGGCGTGACACTCAATTTGAATTTTTATTGCTTTAAATGCATTTTCAGCCCGAGCTGAGCACGTTTTGTGAGTTTGAATGTATCTTGATAGGAATGAGTTGTGTGGTCAAATTAATGCTCATATAGGCTTCAGGATGACCTCCTGAACTAAATACATGTTGAAGTGTGTGCATAAGTCCTTTGGTTTAGGCGTGACACTCAATTTGAGTTTTTATTGCTTTAAATGCATTTTCAGCCCGAGCTGAGGACGTTTTGTGAGTTTGAATGTATCTTCATAGGAATGAGTTGTGTGGTCAAATTAATGCTCATATAGGCTTCAGGATGACCTCCTGAACTAAATACATGTTGAAGTGTGTGCATAAGTCCTTTGGTTTAGGCGTGACACTCAATTTGAGTTTTTATTGCTTTAAATGCATTTTCAGCCCGAGCTGAGCACGTTTTGTGAGTTTGAATGTATCTTGATAGGAATCAGTTGTGTGGTCAAATTAATGCTCATATAGGCTTCAGGATGACCTCCTGAACAAAATACATGTTAAAGTGTGCGCATAAGTCCTTTGGTTTAGGCGTGACACTCAATTTGAGTTTTTATTGCGAAATGCATTTTCAGGCAGAGATGAGCAAGTTTTCTGAGTTTGAAGTATCTTCATAGGAATGAGTTGTGTGGTCAAAAAAATCCTCATGTAGGCTTCAGGATGTCCTCCTGAACTAAATACATGTTGAAGTGTGTGCATAAGTCCTTTGGTTTAGGCGTGACACTCAATTTGAGGTTTTATTGCTTTAAATGCATTTTCAGCCCGAGCTGAGCACGTTTTGTGAGTTTGAATGTATCTTGATAGGAATCAGTTGTGTGGTCAAATTAATGCTCATATAGGCTTCAGGATGACCTCCTGAACAAAATACATGTTAAAGTGTGCGCATAAGTCCTTTGGTTTAGGCGTGACACTCAATTTGAGTTTTTATTGCGAAATGCATTTTCAGGCAGAGATGAGCACGTTTTCTGAGTTTGAAGTATCTTCATAGGAATGAGTTGTGTGGTCAAAAAAATCCTCATATAGGCTTCAGGATGTCCTCCTGAACTAAATACATGTTGAAGTGTGTGCATAAGTCCTTTGGTTTTGGCGTGACACTCAATTTGAGGTTTTATTGCTTTGAATGCATTTTCAGCCCGAGCTGAGCACGTTTTGTGAGTTTGAATGTATCTTGATAGGAATGAGTTGTGTGGTCAAATTAATGCTCATATAGGCTTCAGGATGACCTCTTGAACTAAATACATGTTGAAGTGTGTGCATAAGTACTTTGGTTTAGGCGTGACACTCAATTTGAGTTTTTATAACTTTAAATGCATTTTCAGCCCGAGCTGAGCACGTTTTGTGAGTTTGAATGTATCTTCATAGGAATGAGTTGTGTGGTCAAATTAATGCTCATTTAGGATTCAGGTGGTCATCCTGAACAAAATGCAGGTTGAAGTGTGTGCATAAGTCCTTTGGTTTAGGTGTGACACTCAATTTGAGTTTTTATTGCGAAATGCATTTTCAGGCAGAGCTGAGCAAGTTTTGTGAGTTTGAATGTATCTTGATAGGAATGAGTTGTGTGGTCAAAAATGCTCATTTTGGCTTCAGGTGGTCATCCTGAACAAAATTCATGTTGAAGTGTGTGCATAAGTCCTTTGGTTTAGGCGTGACACTCAATTTGAGGTTTTATTGCTTTGAATGCATTTTCAGCCCGAGCTGAGCACGTTTTGTGAGTTTGAATGTATCTTGATACGAATGAGTTGTGTGGTCAAATTAATGCTCATATAGGCTTCAGGATGACCTCCTGAACTAAATACACGTTGAAGTGTGTGCATAAGTCCTTTGGTTTAGGCGTGACACTCAATTTGAGTTTTTATTGCTTTAAATGCATTTTCAGCCCGAGCTGAGGACGTTTTGTGAGTTTGAATGTATCTTCATAGGAATGAGTTGTGTGGTCAAATTAATGCTCATATAGGCTTCAGGATGACCTCCTGAACTAAATACATGTTGAAGTGTGTGCATAAGTCCTTTGGTTTAGGCGTGACACTCAATTTGAGTTTTTATTGCTTTAAATGCATTTTCAGCCCGAGCTGAGCACGTTTTGTGAGTTTGAATGTATCTTCATAGAATGAGTTGTGTGGTCAAATTAATGCTTATTTGGGCTTCAGGAGGTCATCCTGAACAAAATACATGAAGTGTGTGCATAAGTCCTTTGGTTTAGGTGTGACACTCAATTTGAGTTTTTATTGCTTTAAATGCATTTTCAGCCCGAGCTGAGCGCGCTTTCTGACTTTGAATGTATCTTCATAGGAATGAGTTGTGTAGTCAAATTATTGCTCATTTAGGCTTCAGGAGGTCATCCTGAACAAAATACACGTTGAAGTGTGTGCATAAGTCCTCTGGTTTTGGCGTGACACTCAATTTGAGTTTTTATTGCTTTAAATGCATTTTCAGCCCGAGCTGAGCATGTTTTGTGAGTTTGAATGTATCTTCATAGGAATGAGTTGTGTGGTCAAATGCTCATTTAGGCTTCCAGTGGTCATCCTGAACAAAATGCATGTTGAAGTGTGTGCATAAGTCCTTTGGTTTAGGTGTGACACTCAATTTGAGTTTTTATTGCGAAATGCATTTTCAGGCAGAGCTGAGCAAGTTTTCTGAGTTTGAAGTATCTTCATAGGAATGAGTTGTGTGGTCAAATTAATGCTAATTTAGGCTTCGGGAGGTCATCCTGAACAAAATACATGTTGAAGTGTGTGCATAAGTCCTTTGGTTTATGCGTGACACTCAATTTGAGTTTTTATTGCGAAATGCATTTTCAGGCAGAGATGAGCAAGTTTTCTGAGTTTGAAGTATCTTCATAGGAATGAGTTGTGTGGTCAAATTAATGCTAATTTAGGCTTCAGGAGGTCATCCTGAACAAAATACATGTTAAAGTGTGTGCATAAGTCCTTTGGTTTTGGCGTGACACTCAATTTGAGGTTTTATTGCTTTGAATGCATTTTCAGCCCGAGCTGAGCACGTTTTGTGAGTTTGAATGTATCTTGATAGGAATGAGTTGTGTGGTCAAATTAATGCTCATATAGGCTTCAGGATGACCTCCTGAACTAAATACATGTTGAAGTGTGTGCATAAATCCTTTGGTTTAGGCGTGACACTCAATTTGAGTTTTTATTGCTTTAAATGCATTTTCAGCCCGAGCTGAGCACGTTTTGTGAATTTGAATGTATCTTCATAGGAATGAGTTGTGTGGTCAAATTAATGCTCATATAGGCTTCAGGATGACCTCCTGAACTAAATACATGTTGAAGTGTGTGCATAAGTCCTTTGGTTTAGGCGTGACACTCAATTTGAGTTTTTACTGCTTTAAATGCATTTTCAGCCCGAGCTGAGCACGTTTTGTGAGTTTGAATGTATCTTCATAGGAATCAGTTGTGTGGTCAAATTAATGCTCATATAGGCTTCGGGAGGTCATCCTGAACAAAATTCATGTTGAAGTGTGTGCATAAGTCCTTTGGTTCAGGCGTGACACTCAATTTGAGGTTTTATTGCTTTGAATGCATTTTCAGCCCGAGCTGAGCACGTTTTGTGAGTTTGAATGTATCTTGATACGAATGAGTTGTGTGGTCAAATTAATGCTCATATAGGCTTCAGGATGACCTCCTGAACAAAATACATGTTGAAGTGTGTGCATAGGTCCTTTGGTTTAGGCGTGACACTCAATTTGAGTTTTTATTGCTTTAAATGCATTTTCAGCCCGAGCTGAGCACGTTTTGTGAGTTTGAATGTATCTTCATAGGAATGAGTTGTGTGGTCAAATTAATGCTCATATAGGCTTCAGGATGACCTCCTGAACTAAATACATGTTGAAGTGTGTGCATAAGTCCTTTGGTTTAGGCGTGACACTCAATTTGAGTTTTTATTGCTTTAAATGCATTTTCAGCCCGAGCTGAGCACGTTTTGTGAGTTTGAATGTATCTTCATAGGAATGAGTTATGTGGTCAAAATAATGCTCATATAGGCTTCAGGATGACCTCCTGAACTAAATACATGTTGAAGTGTGTGCATAAGTCCTTTGGTTTAGGCGTGACACTCAATTTGAGTTTTTATTGCTTTAAATGCATTTTCAGCCCGAGATGAGCAAGTTTTCTGAGTTTGAAGTATCTTCAAAGGAATGAGTTGTGTGGTCAAATTAATGCTAATTTAGGCTTCAGGAGGTCATCCTGAACAAAATACATGTTGAAGTGTGTGCATAAGTCCTTTGGTTTAGGCGTGACACTCATTTTGAGGTTTTATTGCTTTAAATGCATTTTCAGCCCGAGCTGAGCGCGCTTTCTGACTTTGAATGTATCTTCATAGGAAGGAGTTGTGTGGTTAATGCTCATTTAGGCTTCAAGGTGGTCATCCTGAACAAAATACATGTTGAAGTGTGTGCATAAGTCCTTTGGTTTAGGTGTGACACTCAATTTGAGTTTTTATTGCGAAATGCATTTTCAGGCAGAGATGAGCAAGTTTTCTGAGTTTGAAGTATCTTCATAGGAATGAGTTGTGTGGTCAAATTAATGCTCATATAGGCTTCAGGATGACCTCTTGAACTAAATACATGTTGAAGTGTGTGCATAAGTACTTTGGTTTAGGCGTGACACTCAATTTGAGTTTTTATAACTTTAAATGCATTTTCAGCCCGAGCTGAGCACGTTTTGTGAGTTTGAATGTATCTTGATAGGAATGAGTTGTGTGGTCAAATTAATGCTCATATAGGCTTCAGGATGACCTCCTGAACTAAATACATGTTGAAGTGTGTGCATAAATCCTTTGGTTTAGGCGTGACACTCAATTTGAGTTTTTATTGCTTTAAATGCATTTTCAGCCCGAGCTGAGCACGTTTTGTGAGTTTGAATGTATCTTCATAGGAATGAGTTATGTGGTCAAATTAATGCTCATATAGGCTTCAGGAGGTCATCCTGAACAAAATACATGTTGAAGTGTGTGCATAAGTCCTTTGGTTTAGGTGTGACACTCAATTTGAGTTTTTATTGCTTTAAATGCATTTTCAGCCCGAGCTGAGGACGTTTTGTGAGTTTGAATGTATCTTCATAGGAATGAGTTGTGTGGTCAAATTAATGCTCATATAGGCTTCAGGATGACCTCCTGAACTAAATACATGTTGAAGTGTGCGCATAAGTCCTTTGGTTTAGGCGTGACACTCAATTTGAGTTTTTATTGCTTTAAATGCATTTTCAGCCCGAGCTGAGCACGTTTTGTGAGTTTGAATGTATCTTCATAGGAATGAGTTATGTGGTCAAAATAATGCTCATATAGGCTTCAGGATGACCTCCTGAACTAAATACATGTTGAAGTGTGTGCATAAGTCCTTTGGTTTAGGCGTGACACTCAATTTGAGTTTTTATTGCTTTAAATGCATTTTCAGCCCGAGCTGAGCGCGCTTTCTGACTTTGAATGTATCTTCATAGGAATGAGTTGTGTGGTCAAATTAATGCTCATTTAGGCTTCAGGTGGTCATCCTGAACAAAATACATGTTAAAGTGTGTGCATAAGTCCTTTGGTTTAGGCGTGACACTCAATTTGAGTTTTTATTGCTTTAAATGCATTTTCAGCCCAAGCTGAGCGCGCTTTCTGACTTTGAATGTATCTTCATAGGAATGAGTTGTGTGGTCAAATTAATACTCATTTAGGCTTCAGGTGGTCATCCTGAACAAAATACATGTTGAAGTGTGTGCATAAGTCCTTTGGTTTAGGTGTGACACTCAATTTGAGTTTTTATTGCAAAATGCATTTTCAGGCAGAGATGAGCAAGTTTTCTGAGTTTGAAGTATCTTCATAGGAATGAGTTGTGTGGTCAAATTAATGCTAATTTAGGCTTCAGGAGGTCATCCTGAACAAAATACATGTTGAAGTGTGTGCATAAGTCCTTTGGTTTTGGCGTGACACTCAATTTGAGGTTTTATTGCTTTGAATGCATTTTTAGCCTGAGCTGAGCACGTTTTGTGAGTTTGAATGTATCTTGATAGGAATGAGTTGTGTGGTCAAATTAATGCTCATATAGGCTTCAGGATGACCTCCTGAACTAAATACATGTTGAAGTGTGTGCATAAATCCTTTGGTTTAGGCGTGACACTCAATTTGAGTTTTTATTGCTTTAAATGCATTTTCAGCCCGAGCTGAGCACGTTTTGTGAGTTTGAATGTATCTTCATAAGAATGAGTTATGTGGTCAAATTAATGCTCATATAGGCTTCAGGATGACCTCTTGAACTAAATACATGTTTGAAGTGTGTGCATAAGTCCTTTGGATTAGGCGTGACACTCAATTTGAGTTTTTACTGCTTTAAATGCATTTTCAGCCCGAGCTGAGCACGTTTTGTGAGTTTGAATGTATCTTCATAGGAATGAGTTGTGTGGTCAAATTAATGCTCATATAGGCTTCAGGATGACCTCCTGAACTAAATACATGTTGAAGTGTGTGCATAAGTCCTTTGGATTAGGCGTGACACTCAATTTGAGTTTTTACTGCTTTAAATGCATTTTCAGCCCGAGCTGAGCACGTTTTGTGAGTTTGAATGTATCTTCATAGGAATGAGTTGTGTGGTCAAATTAATGCTCATATAGGCTTCGGGAGGTCATCCTGAACAAAATTCATGTTGAAGTGTGTGCATAAGTCCTTTGGTTCAGGCGTGACACTCAATTTGAGGTTTTATTGCTTTGAATGCATTTTCAGCCCGAGCTGAGCACGTTTTGTGAGTTTGAATGTATCTTGATACGAATGAGTTGTGTGGTCAAATTAATGCTCATATAGGCTTCAGGATGACCTCCTGAACAAAATACATGTTGAAGTGTGTGCATAAGTCCTTTGGTTTAGGCGTGACACTCAATTTGAGTTTTTATTGCTTTAAATGCATTTTCAGCCCGAGCTGAGCACGTTTTGTGAGTTTGAATGTATCTTCATAGGAATGAGTTGTGTGGTCAAATTAATGCTCATATAGGCTTCAGGATGACCTCCTGAACTAAATACATGTTGAAGTGTGTGCATAAGTCCTTTGGTTTAGGCGTGACACTCAATTTGAGTTTTTATTGCTTTAAATGCATTTTCAGCCCGAGCTGAGCGCGCTTTCTGACTTTGAATGTATCTTCATAGGAATGAGTTGTGTAGTCAAATTATTGCTCATTTAGGCTTCAGGAGGTCATCCTGAACAAAATACATGTTGAAGTGTGTGCATAAGTCCTTTGGTTTAGGCATGACACTCAATTTGAGGTTTTATTGCTTTGAATGCATTTTCAGCCCGAGCTGAGCACGTTTTGTGAGTTTGAATGTATCTTGATACGAATGAGTTGTGTGGTCAAATTAATGCTCATATAGGCTTCAGGATGACCTCCTGAACAAAATACATGTTGAAGTGTGTGCATAAGTCCTTTGGTTTAGGCGTGACACTCAATTTGAGTTTTTATTGCTTTAAATGCATTTTCTGCCCGAGCTGAGCACGTTTTGTGAGTTTGAATGTATCTTCATAGGAATGAGTTGTGTGGTCAAATTAATGCTCATATAGGCTTCAGGATGACTTCCTGAACTAAATACATGTTGAAGTGTGTGCATATGTCCTTTGGTTTAGGCGTGACACTCAATTTGAGTTTTTATTGCTTTAAATGCATTTTCAGCCCGAGCTGAGCACGTTTTGTGAGTTTGAATGTATCTTGATAGGAATCAGTTGTGTGGTCAAATTAATGCTCATATAGGCTTCAGGATGACCTCCTGAACAAAATACATGATAAAGTGTGCGCATAAGTCCTTT
The DNA here is from genome assembly GCF_054856545.1 of Hippocampus guttulatus. Classification (NCBI taxonomy): domain Eukaryota; kingdom Metazoa; phylum Chordata; class Actinopteri; order Syngnathiformes; family Syngnathidae; genus Hippocampus; species Hippocampus guttulatus. The sequence goes on from NC_141278.1 coordinate 12,706,147, forward strand.
GGTTTAGGCGTGACACTCAATTTGAGTTTTTATTGCGAAATATATTTTCAGGCAGAGATGAGCAAGTTTTCTGAGTTTGAAGTATCTTCAAAGAAATGAGTTGTGTGGTTAAATTAATGCTAATTTAGGCTTCAGGAGGTCATCCTGAACAAAATACATGTTGAAGTGTGTGCATAAGTCCTTTGGTTTAGGCGTGACACTCATTTTGAGGTTTTATTGCTTTAAATGCATTTTCAGCCCGAGCTGAGCGCGCTTTCTGACTTTGAATGTATCTTCATAGGAAGGAGTTGTGTGGTTAATGCTCATTTAGGCTTCAAGGTGGTCATCCTGAACAAAATACATGTTGAAGTGTGTGCATAAGTCCTTTGGTTTAGGTGTGACACTCAATTTGAGTTTTTATTGCGAAATGCATTTTCAGGCAGAGCTGAGGACGTTTTTTGAGTTTGAAGTATCTTCATAGGAATGAGTTGTGTGGTCAAATTAATGCTCATATAGGCTTCAGGATGACCTCTTGAACTAAATACACGTTGAAGTGTGTGCATAAGTACTTTGGTTTAGGCGTGACACTCAATTTGAGTTTTTATAACTTTAAATGCATTTTCAGCCCGAGCTGAGCACGTTTTGTGAGTTTGAATGTATCTTCATAAGAATGAGTTATGTGGTCAAATTAATGCTCATATAGGCTTCAGGATGACCTCTTGAACTAAATACATGTTGAATGCATAAGTCCTTTGGTTTAGGCGTGACACTCAATTTGAGTTTTTATTGCTTTAAATGCATTTTCAGCCCGAGCTGAGCACGTTTTGTGAGTTTGAATGTATCTTCATAGGAATGAGTTGTGTGGTCAAATTAATGCTCATATAGGCTTCAGGATGACCTCCTGAACTAAATACATGTTGAAGTGTGTGCATAAGTCCTTTGGTTTAGGCGTGACACTCAATTTGAGTTTTTATTGCTTTAAATTAAATGCATTTTCAGCCCGAGCTGAGCGCGCTTTCTGACTTTGAATGTATCTTCATAGGAATGAGTTGTGTGGTCAAATGAATGCTCATTTAGGCTTCAGGAGGTCATCTTGAACAAAATATATGTTGAAGTGTGTGCATAAGTCCTTTGGTTTAGGCGTGACACTCAATTTGAGTTTTTATTGCTTTAAATGCATTTTCAGCCCGAGCTGAGCATGTTTTGTGAGTTTGAATGTATCTTCATAGGATTGAGTTGTGTGGTCAACTTAATGTTCATTTAGGCTTCAGGAGGTCATCTTGAACAAAATACATGTTGAAGTGTGTGCATAAGTCCTTTGGTTTAGGCGTGACACTCAAGTTGAGTTTTTATTGCTTTAAATGCATTTTCAGCCCGAGCTGAGCGCGCTTTCTGACTTTGAATGTATCTTCATAGGAATGAGTTGTGTGGTCAAATTAATCCTCATTTAGGCTTCAGGTGGTCATCCTGAACAAAATACATGTTGAAGTGTGTGCATAAGTCCTTTGGTTTAGGTGTGACACTCAATTTGAGTTTTTATTGCGAAATGCATTTTCAGGCAGAGATGAGCAAGTTTCTGAGTTTGAAGTATCTTCATAGGAATGAGTTGTGTGGTCAAATTAATGCTAATTTAGGCTTCAGGAGGTCATCCTGAACAAAATACATGTTGAAGTGTGTGCATAAGTCCTTTGGTTTTGGCGTGACACTCAATTTGAGGTTTTATTGCTTTGAATGCATTTTCAGCCTGAGCTGAGCACGTTTTGTGAGTTTGAATGTATCTTGATAGGAATGAGTTGTGTGGTCAAATTAATGCTCATATAGGCTTCAGGATGACCTCCTGAACTAAATACATGTTGAAGTGTGTGCATAAATCCTTTGGTTTAGGCGTGACACTCAATTTGAGTTTTTATTGCTTTAAATGCATTTTCAGCCCGAGCTGAGCACGTTTTGTGAGTTTGAATGTATCTTCATAAGAATGAGTTATGTGGTCAAATTAATGCTCATATAGGCTTCATGATGACCTCTTGAACTAAATACATGTTTGATGTGTGTGCATAAGTCCTTTGGTTTAGGCGTAACACTCAATTTGAGTTTTTATTGCTTTAAATGCATTTTCAGCCCGAGCTGAGCACGTTTTGTGAGTTTGAATGTATCTTCATAAGAATGAGTTATGTGGTCAAATTAATGCTCATATAGGCTTCAGTATGACCTCTTGAACTAAATACATGTTGAAGTGTGTGCATAAGTCCTTTGGTTTAGGCGTGACACTCAATTTGAGTTTTTATTGCTTTAAATGCATTTTCAGCCCGAGCTGAGCACGTTTTGTGAGTTTGAATGTATCTTGATAGGAATCAGTTGTGTGGTCAAATTAATGCTCATATAGGCTTCAGGATGACCTCCTGAACAAAATACATGATAAAGTGTGCGCATAAGTCCTTTGGTTTAGGCGTGACACTCAATTTGAGTTTTTATTGCGAAATATATTTTCAGGCAGAGATGAGCAAGTTTTCTGAGTTTGAAGTATCTTCAAAGAAATGAGTTGTGTGGTTAAATTAATGCTAATTTAGGCTTCAGGAGGTCATCCTGAACAAAATACATGTTGAAGTGTGTGCATAAGTCCTTTGGTTTAGGCGTGACACTCATTTTGAGGTTTTATTGCTTTAAATGCATTTTCAGCCCGAGCTGAGCGCGCTTTCTGACTTTGAATGTATCTTCATAGGAAGGAGTTGTGTGGTTAATGCTCATTTAGGCTTCAAGGTGGTCATCCTGAACAAAATACATGTTGAAGTGTGTGCATGAGTCCTTTGGTTTAGGTGTGACACTCAATTTGAGTTTTTATTGCGAAATGCATTTTCAGGCAGAGCTGAGGACGTTTTTTGAGTTTGAAGTATCTTCATAGGAATGAGTTGTGTGGTCAAATTAATGCTCATATAGGCTTCAGGATGACCTCTTGAACTAAATACACGTTGAAGTGTGTGCATAAGTACTTTGGTTTAGGCGTGACACTCAATTTGAGTTTTTATAACTTTAAATGCATTTTCAGCCCGAGCTGAGCACGTTTTGTGAGTTTGAATGTATCTTCATAAGAATGAGTTATGTGGTCAAATTAATGCTCATATAGGCTTCAGGATGACCTCTTGAACTAAATACATGTTGAATGCATAAGTCCTTTGGTTTAGGCGTGACACTCAATTTGAGTTTTTATTGCTTTAAATGCATTTTCAGCCCGAGCTGAGCACGTTTTGTGAGTTTGAATGTATCTTCATAGGAATGAGTTGTGTGGTCAAATTAATGCTCATATAGGCTTCAGGATGACCTCCTGAACTAAATACATGTTGAAGTGTGTGCATAAGTCCTTTGGTTTAGGCGTGACACTCAATTTGAGTTTTTATTGCTTTAAATTAAATGCATTTTCAGCCCGAGCTGAGCGCGCTTTCTGACTTTGAATGTATCTTCATAGGAATGAGTTGTGTGGTCAAATGAATGCTCATTTAGGCTTCAGGAGGCCATCTTGAACAAAATATATGTTGAAGTGTGTGCATAAGTCCTTTGGTTTAGGCGTGACACTCAATTTGAGTTTTTATTGCTTTAAATGCATTTTCAGCCCGAGCTGAGCATGTTTTGTGAGTTTGAATGTATCTTCATAGGATTGAGTTGTGTGGTCAACTTAATGTTCATTTAGGCTTCAGGAGGTCATCTTGAACAAAATACATGTTGAAGTGTGTGCATAAGTCCTTTGGTTTAGGCGTGACACTCAAGTTGAGTTTTTATTGCTTTAAATGCATTTTCAGCCCGAGCTGAGCGCGCTTTCTGACTTTGAATGTATCTTCATAGGAATGAGTTGTGTGGTCAAATTAATCCTCATTTAGGCTTCAGGTGGTCATCCTGAACAAAATACATGTTGAAGTGTGTGCATAAGTCCTTTGGTTTAGGTGTGACACTCAATTTGAGTTTTTATTGCGAAATGCATTTTCAGGCAGAGATGAGCAAGTTTCTGAGTTTGAAGTATCTTCATAGGAATGAGTTGTGTGGTCAAATTAATGCTAATTTAGGCTTCAGGAGGTCATCCTGAACAAAATACATGTTGAAGTGTGTGCATAAGTCCTTTGGTTTAGGCGTGACACTCAATTTGAGTTTTTATTGCTTTAAATGCATTTTCAGCCCGAGCTGAGCACGTTTTGTGAGTTTGAATGTATCTTCATAGGAATGAGTTGTATGGTCAAATCAATGCTCATATAGGCTTCGGGAGGTCATCCTGAACAAAATACATGTTGAAGTGTGTGCATAAGTCCTTTGGTTTAGGCGTGACACTCAATTTGAGTTTTTATTGCTTTAAATGCATTTTCAGCCCGAGCTGAGGACGTTTTGTGAGTTTGAATGTATCTTCATAGGAATGAGTTGTGTGGTCAAATTAATGCTCATATAGGCTTCAGGATGACCTCCTGAACTAAATACATGTTGAAGTGTGTGCATAAATCCTTTGGTTTAGGCGTGACACTCAATTTGAGTTTTTATTGCTTTAAATGCATTTTCAGCCCGAGCTGAGCACGTTTTGTGAGTTTGAATGTATCTTCATAAGAATGAGTTATGTGGTCAAATTAATGCTCATATAGGCTTCAGGATGACCTCTTGAACTAAATACATGTTTGATGTGTGTGCATAAGTCCTTTGGTTTAGGCGTAACACTCAATTTGAGTTTTTATTGCTTTAAATGCATTTTCAGCCCGAGCTGAGCACGTTTTGTGAGTTTGAATGTATCTTCATAAGAATGAGTTATGTGGTCAAATTAATGCTCATATAGGCTTCAGTATGACCTCTTGAACTAAATACATGTTGAAGTGTGTGCATAAGTCCTTTGGTTTAGGCGTGACACTCAATTTGAGTTTTTATTGCTTTAAATGCATTTTCAGCCCGAGCTGAGCACGTTTTGTGAGTTTGAATGTATCTTCATAGGAATGAGTTGTATGGTCAAATCAATGCTCATATAGGCTTCGGGAGGTCATCCTGAACAAAATACATGTTGAAGTGTGTGCATAAGTCCTTTGGTTTAGGCGTGACACTCAATTTGAGTTTTTATTGCTTTAAATGCATTTTCAGCCCGAGCTGAGGACGTTTTTTGAGTTTGAATGTATCTTCATAGGAATGAGTTGTGTGGTCAAATTAATGCTCATATAGGCTTCAGGATCACCTCCTGAACTAAATACATGTTGAAGTGTGTGCATAAGTCCTTTGGTTTAGGCGTGACACTCAATTTGAGTTTTTATTGCTTTAAATGCATTTTCAGCCCGAGCTGAGCACGTTTTGTGAGTTTGAATGTATCTTCATAGGAATGAGTTTTGTGGTCAAATTAATGCTCATTTAGGCTTCAGGTGGTCATCCTGAACAAAATACATGTTGAAGTGTGTGCATAAGTTCTTTGGTTTAGGCGTGACACTCACTTTGAGTTTTTATTGCTTTAAAATTATTTCAGCCCGAGCTGAGCACGTTTTGTGAGTTTGAATGTATCTTCATAGGAATGAGTTGTGTGGTCAAATGAATGCTCATTTAGGCTTCAGGAGGTCATCTTGAACAAAATATATGTTGAAGTGTGTGCATAAGTCCTTTGGTTTAGGCGTGACACTCAATTTGAGTTTTTATTGCTTTAAATGCATTTTCAGCCCGAGCTGAGCATGTTTTGTGAGTTTGAATGTATCTTCATAGGATTGAGTTGTGTGGTCAACTTAATGTTCATTTAGGCTTCAGGAGGTCATCTTGAACAAAATACATGTTGAAGTGTGTGCATAAGTCCTTTGGTTTAGGCGTGACACTCAATTTGAGTTTTTATTGCTTTAAATGCATTTTCAGCCCGAGCTGAGCGCGCTTTCTGACTTTGAATGTATCTTCATAGGAATGAGTTGTGTGGTCAAATTAATGCTCATTTAGGCTTCAGGTGGTCATCCTGAACAAAATACATGTTGAAGTGTGTGCATAAGTCCTTTGGTTTAGGTGTGACACTCAATTTGAGTTTTTATTGCGAAATGCATTTTCAGGCAGAGATGAGCAAGTTTTCTGAGTTTGAAGTATCTTCATAGGAATGAGTTGTGTGGTCAAAATTTTGCTCAAATAGGCTTCAGGATGACCTCCTGAACTAAATACATGTTGAAGTGTGTGCATAAGTCCTTTGGTTTAGGCGTGACACTCAATTTGAGTTTTTATTGCTTTAAATGCATTTTCAGCCCGAGCTGAGCACGTTTTGTGAGTTTGAATGTATCTTGATAGGAATCAGTTGTGTGGTCAAATTAATGCTCATATAGGCTTCAGGATGACCTCCTGAACAAAATACATGTTAAAGTGTGCGCATAAGTCCTTTGGTTTAGGCGTGACACTCAATTTGAGTTTTTATTGCGAAATGCATTTTCAGGCAGAGATGAGCAAGTTTTCTGAGTTTGAAGTATCTTCAAAGGAATGAGTTGTGTGGTCAAATTAATGCTAATTTAGGCTTCAGGAGGTCATCCTGAACAAAATACATGTTGAAGTGTGTGCATAAGTCCTTTGGTTTAGGCGTGACACTCAATTTGAGTTTTTATTGCTTTAAATGCATTTTCAGCCCGAGCTGAGGACGTTTTGTGAGTTTGAATTTATCTTCATAGCAATGAGTTGTGTGGTCAAATTAATGCTCATATAGGCTTCAGGATGACCTCCTGAACTAAATACATGTTGAAGTGTGTGCATAAGTCCTTTGGTTTAGGCGTGACACTCAATTTGAGTTTTTATTGCTTTAAATGCATTTTCAGCCCGAGCTGAGCACGTTTTGTGAGTTTGAATGTATCTTGATAGGAATGAGTTGTGTATTCAAATTAGTGCCCATTTAGGTGTCAGGGGGACATCCTGAACAAAATACATGTTGAAGTGTGTGTATAAGTCCTTTGGTTTAGGCGTGACACTCAATTTTAGTTTTTATTCCTTTAAATGGATTTTCAGCCCGAGCTGAGCACGTTTTGTGAGTTTGAATGTATCTTCATAGGAATGAGTTGTGTGGTCAAATGAATGCTCATTTAGGCTTCAGGAGGTCATCTTGAATAAAATATATGTTGAAGTGTGTGCATAAGTCCTTTGGTTTAGGCGTGACACTCAATTTGAGTTTTTATTGCTTTAAATGCATTTTCAGCCCGAGCTGAGCATGTTTTGTGAGTTTGAATGTATCTTCATAGGATTGAGTTGTGTGGTCAACTTAATGTTCATTTAGGCTTCAGGAGGTCATCTTGAACAAAATACATGTTGAAGTGTGTGCATAAGTCCTTTGTTTTAGGTGTGACACTCAATTTGAGTTTTTATTGCTTTAAATGCATTTTCAGCCCGAGCTGAGCACGTTTTGTGAGTGTGAATGTATCTTCATAGGAATGAATTGTGTAGTCAAATAAATGCTCATATGGGCTTCAGGAGGTCATCCTGAACAAAATACATGTTGAAGTGTGTGCATAAGTCCTTTGGTTTAGGTGTGACACTCAATTTGAGTTTTTATTGCTTTAAATGCATTTTCAGCCCGAGCTGAGCGCGCTTTCTGACTTTGAATGTATCTTCATAGGAATGAGTTGTGTGGTCAAATTAATCCTCATTTAGGCTTCAGGTGGTCATCCTGAACAAAATACATGTTGAAGTGTGTGCATAAGTCCTTTGGTTTAGGTGTGACACTCAATTTGAGTTTTTATTGCGAAATGCATTTTCAGGCAGAGATGAGCAAGTTTTCTGAGTTTGAAGTATCTTCATAGGAATGAGTTGTGTGGTCAAATTAATGCTAATTTAGGCTTCAGGAGGTCATCCTGAACAAAATACATGTTGAAGTGTGTGCATAAGTCCTTTGGTTTTGGCGTGACACTCAATTTGAGGTTTTATTGCTTTGAATGCATTTTTAGCCTGAGCTGAGCACGTTTTGTGAGTTTGAATGTATCTTGATACGAATGAGTTGTGTGGTCAAATTAATGCTCATATAGGCTTCAGGATGACCTCCTGAACAAAATACATGTTGAAGTGTGTGCATAAGTCCTTTGGTTTAGGCGTGACACTCAATTTGAGTTTTTATTGCTTTAAATGCATTTTCAGCCCGAGCTGAGCACGTTTTGTGAGTTTGAATGTATCTTCATAGGAATGAGTTGTGTGGTCAAATTAATGCTCATATAGGCTTCAGGATGACCTCCTGAACTAAATACATGTTGAAGTGTGTGCATAAGTCCTTTGGTTTAGGCGTGACACTCAATTTGAGTTTTTATTGCTTTAAATTAAATGCATTTTCAGCCCGAGCTGAGCGCGCTTTCTGACTTTGAATGTATCTTCATAGGAATGAGTTGTGTGGTCAAATGAATGCTCATTTAGGCTTCAGGAGGTCATCTTGAACAAAATATATGTTGAAGTGTGTGCATAAGTCCTTTGGTTTAGGCGTGACACTCAATTTGAGTTTTTATTGCTTTAAATGCATTTTCAGCCCGAGCTGAGCATGTTTTGTGAGTTTGAATGTATCTTCATAGGATTGAGTTGTGTGGTCAACTTAATGTTCATTTAGGCTTCAGGAGGTCATCTTGAACAAAATACATGTTGAAGTGTGTGCATAAGTCCTTTGGTTTAGGCGTGACACTCAAGTTGAGTTTTTATTGCTTTAAATGCATTTTCAGCCCGAGCTGAGCGCGCTTTCTGACTTTGAATGTATCTTCATAGGAATGAGTTGTGTGGTCAAATTAATCCTCATTTAGGCTTCAGGTGGTCATCCTGAACAAAATACATGTTGAAGTGTGTGCATAAGTCCTTTGGTTTAGGTGTGACACTCAATTTGAGTTTTTATTGCGAAATGCATTTTCAGGCAGAGATGAGCAAGTTTTCTGAGTTTGAAGTATCTTCATAGGAATGAGTTGTGTGGTCAAATTAATGCTAATTTAGGCTTCAGGAGGTCATCCTGAACAAAATACATGTTGAAGTGTGTGCATAAGTCCTTTGGTTTTGGCGTGACACTCAATTTGAGGTTTTATTGCTTTGAATGCATTTTTAGCCTGAGCTGAGCACGTTTTGTGAGTTTGAATGTATCTTGATAGGAATGAGTTGTGTGGTCAAATTAATGCTCATATAGGCTTCAGGATGACCTCCTGAACTAAATACATGTTGAAGTGTGTGCATAAATCCTTTGGTTTAGGCGTGACACTCAATTTGAGTTTTTATTGCTTTAAATGCATTTTCAGCCCGAGCTGAGCACGTTTTGTGAGTTTGAATGTATCTTCATAAGAATGAGTTATGTGGTCAAATTAATGCTCATATAGGCTTCATGATGACCTCTTGAACTAAATACATGTTTGATGTGTGTGCATAAGTCCTTTGGTTTAGGCGTAACACTCAATTTGAGTTTTTATTGCTTTAAATGCATTTTCAGCCCGAGCTGAGCACGTTTTGTGAGTTTGAATGTATCTTCATAAGAATGAGTTATGTGGTCAAATTAATGCTCATATAGGCTTCAGTATGACCTCTTGAACTAAATACATGTTGAAGTGTGTGCATAAGTCCTTTGGTTTAGGCGTGACACTCAATTTGAGTTTTTATTGCTTTAAATGCATTTTCAGCCCGAGCTGAGCACGTTTTGTGAGTTTGAATGTATCTTCATAGGAATGAGTTGTATGGTCAAATCAATGCTCATATAGGCTTCGGGAGGTCATCCTGAACAAAATACATGTTGAAGTGTGTGCATAAGTCCTTTGGTTTAGGCGTGACACTCAATTTGAGTTTTTATTGCTTTAAATGCATTTTCAGCCCGAGCTGAGCACGTTTTGTGAGTTTGAATGTATCTTCATAAGAATGAGTTATGTGGTCAAATTAATGCTCATATAGGCTTCAGGATGACCTCCTGAACTAAATACATGTTGAAGTGTGTGCATAAGTCCTTTGGTTTAGGCGTGACACTCAATTTGAGTTTTTATTGCTTTAAATGCATTTTCAGCCCGAGCTGAGCACGTTTTGTGAGTTTGAATGTATCTTGATAGGAATGAGTTGTGTATTCAAATTAGTGCCCATTTAGGTGTCAGGGGGACATCCTGAACAAAATACATGTTGAAGTGTGTGTATAAGTCCTTTGGTTTAGGCGTGACACTCAATTTGAGTTTTTATTGCTTTAAAATTATTTCAGCCCGAGCTGAGCACGTTTTGTGAGTTTGAATGTATCTTCATAGGAATGAGTTGTGTGGTCAAATGAATGCTCATTTAGGCTTCAGGAGGTCATCTTGAACAAAATATATGTTGAAGTGTGTGCATAAGTCCTTTGGTTTAGGCGTGACACTCAATTTGAGTTTTTATTGCTTTAAATGCATTTTCAGCCCGAGCTGAGCATGTTTTGTGAGTTTGAATGTATCTTCATAGGAATGAGTTGTGTGGTCAAATCAATGCTCATATAGGCTTCGGGAGGTCATCCTGAACAAAATACATGTTGAAGTGTGTGCATAAGTCCTTTGGTTTAGGCGTCACACTCAATTTGAGGTTTTATTGCTTTGAATACATTTTCAGCCCGAGCTGAGCACGTTTTGTGAGTTTGAATGTATCTTGATACGAATGAGTTGTGTGGTCAAATTAATGCTCATATAGGCTTCAGGATGACCTCCTGAACTAAATACATGTTGAAGTGTGTCCATAAGTCCTTTGGTTTAGGCGTGACACTCAATTTGAGTTTTTATTGCTTTAAATGCACTTTCAGCCCGAGCTGAGCACGTTTTGTGAGTTTGAATGTATCTTGATAGGAATGAGTTGTGTGGTCAAATTAATGCTCATATAGGCTTCAGGATGACCTCCTGAACTAAATACATGTTTAAGTGTGTGCATAAGTCCTTTGGTTAAGGCGTGACACTCAATTTGAGTTTTTATTGCTTTAAATGCATTTTCAGCCCGAGCTGAGGACGTTTTGTGAGTTTGAATGTATCTTCATAGGAATGAGTTGTGTGGTCAAATTAATGCTCATATAGGCTTCAGGATGACCTCCTGAACTAAATACATATTGAAGTGTGTGCATAAGTCCTTTGGTTTAGGCGTGACACTCAATTTGAGTTTTTATTGCTTTAAATGCATTTTCAGCCCGAGCTGAGCACGTTTTGTGAGTTTGAATGTATCTTGATAGGAATGAGTTGTGTATTCAAATTAGTGCCCATTTAGGTGTCAGGGGGACATCCTGAACAAAATACATGTTGAAGTGTGTGTATAAGTCCTTTGGTTTAGGCGTGACACTCAATTTGAGTTTTTATTGCTTTAAAATTATTTCAGCCCGAGCTGAGCACGTTTTGTGAGTTTGAATGTATCTTCATAGGAATGAGTTGTGTGGTCAAATGAATGCAAATTTAGGCTTCAGGAGGTCATCTTGAACAAAATATATGTTGAAGTGTGTGCACAAGTCCTTTGGTTTAGGCGTGACACTCAATTTGAGTTTTTATTGCTTTAAATGCATTTTCAGCCCGAGCTGAGCATGTTTTGTGAGTTTGAATGTATCTTCATAGGTTTGAGTTGTGTGGTCAACTTAATGTTCATTTAGGCTTCAGGAGGTCATCTTGAACAAAATACATGTTGAAGTGTGTGCATAAGTCCTTTGGTTTAGGCGTGACACTCAATTTGAGTTTTTATTGCTTTAAATGCATTTTCAGCCCGAGCTGAGCGCGCTTTCTGACTTTGAATGTATCTTCATAGGAATGAGTTGTGTGGTCAAATGAATGCTCATTTAGGCTTCAGGTGGTCATCCTGAACAAAATACATGTTAAAGTGTGTGCATAAGTCCTTTGGTTTAGGCGTGACACTCAATTTGAGTTTTTATTGCTTTAAATGCATTTTCAGCCCGAGCTGAGCGCGCTTTCTGACTTTGAAAGTATCTTCATAGGAATGAGTTGTGTGGTCAAATTATTCCTCATTTAGGCTTCAGGTGGTCATCCTGAACAAAATACATGTTGAAGTGTGTGCATAAGTCCTTTGGTTTAGGTGTGACACTCAATTTGAGTTTTTATTGCGAAATGCATTTTCAGGCAGAGATGAGCAAGTTTTCTGAGTTTGAAGTATCTTCATAGGAATGAGTTGTGTGGTCAAATTAATGCTAATTTAGGCTTCAGTAGGTCATCCTGAACAAAATACATGTTGAAGTGTGTGCATAAGTCCTTTGGTTTAGGCGTGACACTCAATTTGAGTTTTTATTGCTTTAAATGCATTTTCAGCCCGAGCTGAGCACGTTTTGTGAGTTTGAATGTATCTTGATAGGAATGAGTTGTGTATTCAAATTAGTGCCCATTTAGGTGTCAGGGGGACATCCTGAACAAAATACATGTTGAAGTGTGTGTATAAGTCCTTTGGTTTAGGCGTGACACTCAATTTTAGTTTTTATTCCTTTAAATGGATTTTCAGCCCGAGCTGAGCACGTTTTGTGAGTTTGAATGTATCTTGATACGAATGAGTTGTGTGGTCAAATGAATGCTCATTTAGGCTTCAGGATGACCTCCTGAACTAAATACATGTTGAAGTGTGTGCATAAGTCCTTTGGTTTAGGCGTGACACTCAATTTGAGTTTTTATTCCTTTAAATGCATTTTCAGCCCGAGCTGAGCACGTTTTGGGAGTTTGAATGTATCTTCATAGGAATGAGTTGTGTGGTCAAATTAATGCTCATATAGGCTTCAGGATGACCTCCTGAACTAAATACATGTTGAAGTGTGTGCATAAGTCCTTTGGTTTAGGCGTGACACTCAATTTGAGTTTTTATTCCTTTAAATGCATTTTCAGCCCGAGCTGAGCACGTTTTGGGAGTTTGAATGTATCTTCATAGGAATGAGTTTTGTGGTCAAATTAATGCTCATTTAGGCTTCAGGATGACCTCCTGGACAAAATACATGTTGAAGTGTGTGCATAAGTTCTTTGGTTTAGGCGTGACACTCACTTTGAGTTTTTATTGCTTTAAAATTATTTCAGCCCGAGCTGAGCACGTTTTGTGAGTTTGAATGTATCTTGATAGGAATCAGTTGTGTGGTCAAATTAATGCTCATATAGGCTTCAGGATGACCTCCTGAACAAAATACATGTTAAAGTGTGCGCATAAGTCCTTTGGTTTAGGCGTGACTCTCAATTTGAGTTTTTATTGCGAAATGCATTTTCAGGCAGAGATGAGCAAGTTTTCTGAGTTTGAAGTATCTTCATAGGAATGAGTTGTGTGGTCAAATTAATGCTCATATAGGCTTCAGGATGACCTCTTGAACTAAATACATGTTGAAGTGTGTGCATAAGTCCTTTGGTTTAGGCGTGACACTCAATTTGAGTTTTTATTGCTTTAAATGCATTTTCAGCCCGAGCTGAGCACGTTTTGTGAGTTTGAATGTATCTTCATAGGAATGAGTTGTATGGTCAAATCAATGCTCATATAGGCTTCGGGAGGTCATCCTGAACAAAATACATGTTGAAGTGTGTGCATAAGTCCTTTGGTTTAGGCGTCACACTCAATTTGAGGTTTTATTGCTTTGAATGCATTTTCAGCCCGAGCTGACCACGTTTTGTGAGTTTGAATGTATCTTGATACGAATGAGTTGTGTGGTCAAATTAATGCTCATATAGGCTTCAGGATGACCTCCTGAACTAAATACATGTTGAAGTGTGTGCATAAGTCCTTTGGTTTAGGCGTGACACTCAATTTGAGTTTTTATTGCTTTAAATGCATTTTCAGCCCGAGCTGAGCACGTTTTGTGAGTTTGAATGTATCTTGATAGGAATGAGTTGTGTGGTCAAATTAATGCTCATATAGGCTTCAGGATGACCTCCTGAACTAAATACATGTTGAAGTGTGTGCATAAGTCCTTTGGTTTAGGCGTGACACTCAATTTGAGTTTTTATTGCTTTAAATGCATTTTCAGCCCGAGCTGAGGACGTTTTGTGAGTTTGAATGTATCTTCATAGGAATGAGTTGTGTGGTCAAATTAATGCTCATATAGGCTTCAGGATGACCTCCTGAACTAAATACATGTTGAAGTGTGTGCATAAGTCCTTTGGTTTAGGCGTGACACTCAATTTGAGTTTTTATTGCTTTAAATGCATTTTCAGCCCGAGCTGAGCACGTTTTGTGAGTTTGAATGTATCTTGATAGGAATGAGTTGTGTATTCAAATTAGTGCCCATTTAGGTGTCAGGGGGACATCCTGAACAAAATACATGTTGAAGTGTGTGTATAAGTCCTTTGGTTTAGGCGTGACACTCAATTTGAGTTTTTATTCCTTTAAATGCATTTTCAGCCCGAGCTGAGCACGTTTTGTGAGTTTGAATGTATCTTCATAGGAATGAGTTTTGTGGTCAAATTAATGCTCATTTAGGCTTCAGGTGGTCATCCTGAACAAAATACATGTTGAAGTGTGTGCATAAGTTCTTTGGTTTAGGCGTGACACTCACTTTGAATTTTTATTGCTTTAAAATTATTTCAGCCCGAGCTGAGCACGTTTTGTGAGTTTGAATGTATCTTCATAGGAATGAGTTGTGTGGTCAAATGAATGCTCATTTAGGCTTCAGGAGGTCATCTTGAACAAAATATATGTTGAAGTGTGTGCATAAGTCCTTTGGTTTAGGCGTGACACTCAATTTGAGTTTTTATTGCTTTAAATGCATTTTCAGCCCGAGCTGAGCATGTTTTGTGAGTTTGAATGTATCTTCATAGGATTGAGTTGTGTGGTCAACTTAATGTTCATTTAGGCTTCAGGAGGTCATCTTGAACAAAATACATGTTGAAGTGTGTGCATAAGTCCTTTAGTTTAGGCGTGACACTCAATTTGAGTTTTTATTGCTTTAAATGCATTTTCAGCCCGAGCTGAGCGCGCTTTCTGACTTTGAATGTATCTTCATAGGAATGAGTTGTGTGGTCAAATTAATCCTCATTTAGGCTTCAGGTGGTCATCCTGAACAAAATACATGTTGAAGTGTGTGCATAAGTCCTTTGGTTTAGGTGTGACACTCAATTTGAGGTTTTATTGCTTTGAATGCATTTTTAGCCTGAGCTGAGCACGTTTTGTGAGTTTGAATGTATCTTGATACGAATGAGTTGTGTGGTCAAATTAATGCTCATATAGGCTTCAGGATGACCTCCTGAACAAAATACATGTTGAAGTGTGTGCATAAGTCCTTTGGTTTAGGCGTGACACTCAATTTGAGTATTTATTGCTTTAAATGCATTTTCAGCCCGAGCTGAGCACGTTTTGTGAGTTTGAATGTATCTTCATAGGAATGAGTTGTGTGGTCAAATTAATGCTCATATAGGCTTCAGGATGACCTCCTGAACTAAATACATGTTGAAGTGTGTGCATAAGTCCTTTGGTTTAGGCGTGACACTCAATTTGAGTTTTTATTGCTTTAAATGCATTTTCAGCCCGAGCTGAGCACGTTTTGTGAGTTTGAATGTATCTTGATAGGAATCAGCTGTGTGGTCAAATTAATGCTCATATAGGCTTCAGGATGACCTCCTGAACAAAATACATGTTAAAGTGTGCGCATAAGTCCTTTGGTTTAGGCGTGACACTCAATTTGAGTTTTTATTGCGAAATGCATTTTCAGGCAGAGATGAGCAAGTTTTCTGAGTTTGAAGTATCTTCAAAGGAATGAGTTGTGTGGTCAAATTAATGCTAATTTAGGCTTCAGGAGGTCATCCTGAACAAAATACATGTTGAAGTGTGTGCATAAGTCCTTTGGTTTAGGCGTGACACTCATTTTGAGGTTTTATTGCTTTAAATGCATTTTCAGCCCGAGCTGAGCGCGCTTTCTGACTTTGAATGTATCTTCATAGGAATGAGTTGTGTGGTTAATGCTCATTTAGGCTTCAAGGTGGTCATCCTGAACAAAATACATGTTGAAGTGTGTGCATAAGTCCTTTGGTTTAGGTGTGACACTCAATTTGAGTTTTTATTGCGAAATGCATTTTCAGGCAGAGATGAGCAAGTTTTCTGAGTTTGAAGTATCTTCATAGGAATGAGTTGTGTGGTCAAATTAATGCTCATATAGGCTTCAGGATGACCTCTTGAACTAAATACATGTTGAAGTGTGTGCATAAGTCCTTTGGTTTAGGCGTGACACTCAATTTGAGTTTTTATTGCTTTAAATGCATTTTCAGCCCGAGCTGAGCACGTTTTTGAGTTTGAATGTATCTTCATAGGAATGAGTTGTGTGGTCAAATCAATGCTCATATAGGCTTCGGGAGGTCATCCTGAACAAAATACATGTTGAAGTGTGTGCATAAGTCCTTTGGTTTAGGCGTCACACTCAATTTGAGGTTTTATTGCTTTGAATGCATTTTCAGCCCGAGCTGAGCACGTTTTGTGAGTTTGAATGTATCTTGATACGAATGAGTTGTGTGGTCAAATTAATGCTCATATAGGCTTCAGGATGACCTCCTGAACTAAATACATGTTGAAGTGTGTGCATAAGTCCTTTGGTTTAGGCGTGACACTCAATTTGAGTTTTTATTGCTTTAAATGCATTTTCAGCCCGAGCTGAGGACGTTTTGTGAGTTTGAATGTATCTTCATAGGAATGAGGTGTGTGGTCAAATTAATGCTCATATAGGCTTCAGGATGACCTCCTGAACTAAATACATGTTGAAGTGTGTGCATAAGTCCTTTGGTTTAGGCGTGACACTCAATTTGAGTTTTTATTGCTTTAAATGCATTTTCAGCCCGAGCTGAGCACGTTTTGTGAGTTTGAATGTATCTTGATAGGAATGAGTTGTGTATTCAAATTAGTGCCCATTTAGGTGTCAGGGGGACATCCTGAACAAAATACATGTTGAAGTGTGTGTATAAGTCCTTTGGTTTAGGCGTGACACTCAATTTGAGTTTTTATTCCTTTAAATGCATTTTCAGCCCGAGCTGAGCACGTTTTGTGAGTTTGAATGTATCTTCATAGGAATGAGTTGTGTGGTCAAATTAATGCTCATATAGGCTTCAGGATGACCTCCTGAACTAAATACATGTTGAAGTGTGTGCATAAGTCCTTTGGTTTAGGCGTGACACTCAATTTGAGTTTTTATTGCTTTAAATGCATTTTCAGCCCGAGCTGAGCACGTTTTGTGAGTTTGAATGTATCTTGATAGGAATCAGTTGTGTGGTCAAATTAATGCTCATATAGGCTTCAGGATGACCTCCTGAACAAAATACATGTTAAAGTGTGCGCATAAATCCTTTGGTTTAGGCGTGACTCTCAATTTGAGTTTTTATTGCGAAATGCATTTTCAGGCAGAGATGAGCAAGTTTTCTGAGTTTGAAGTATCTTCAAAGGAATGAGTTGTGTGGTCAAATTAATGCTAATTTAGGCTTCAGGAGGTCATCCTGAACAAAATACATGTTGAAGTGTGTGCATAAGTCCTTTGGTTTAGGCGTGACACTCATTTTGAGGTTTTATTGCTTTAAATGCATTTTCAGCCCGAGCTGAGCGCGCTTTCTGACTTTGAATGTATCTTCATAGGAATGAGTTGTGTGGTTAATGCTCATTTAGGCTTCAAGGTGGTCATCCTGAACAAAATACATGTTGAAGTGTGTGTATAAGTCCTTTGGTTTAGGCGTGACACTCAATTTGAGTTTTTATTCCTTTAAATGCATTTTCAGCCCGAGCTGAGCACGTTTTGGGAGTTTGAATGTATCTTCATAGGAATGAGTTGTGTGGTCAAATTAATGCTCATATAGGCTTCAGGATGACCTCCTGAACTAAATACATGTTGAAGTGTGTGCATAAGTCCTTTGGTTTAGGCGTGACACTCAATTTGAGTTTTTATTCCTTTAAATGCATTTTCAGCCCGAGCTGAGCACGTTTTGGGAGTTTGAATGTATCTTCATAGGAATGAGTTTTGTGGTCAAATTAATGCTCATTTAGGCTTCAGGATGACCTCCTGGACAAAATACATGTTGAAGTGTGTGCATAAGTTCTTTGGTTTAGGCGTGACACTCAATTTGAGTTTTTATTGCTTTAAATGCATTTTCAGCCCGAGCTGAGCACGTTTTGTGAGTTTGAATGTATCTTCATAGGAATGAGTTGTGTGGTCAAATTAATGCTCATATAGGCTTCAGGATGACCTCCTGAACTAAATACATGTTGAAGTGTGTGCATAAGTCCTTTGGTTTAGGCGTGACACTCAATTTGAGTTTTTATTGCTTTAAATTAAATGCATTTTCAGCCCGAGCTGAGCGCGCTTTCTGACTTTGAATGTATCTTCATAGGAATGAGTTGTGTGGTCAAATGAATGCTCATTTAGGCTTCAGGATGACCTCCTGAACTAAATACATGTTGAAGTGTGTGCATAAATCCTTTGGTTTAGGCGTGACACTCAATTTGAGTTTTTATTGCTTTAAATGCATTTTCAGCCCGAGCTGAGCACGTTTTGTGAGTTTGAATGTATCTTGATACGAATGAGTTGTGTGGTCAAATTAATGCTCATATAGGCTTCAGGATGACCTCCTGAACTAAATACATGTTGAAGTGTGTGCATAAGTCCTTTGGTTTAGGCGTGACACTCAATTTGAGTTTTTATTGCTTTAAATGCATTTTCAGCCCGAGCTGAGGACGTTTTGTGAGTTTGAATGTATCTTCATAGGAATGAGGTGTGTGGTCAAATTAATGCTCATATAGGCTTCAGGATGACCTCCTGAACTAAATACATGTTGAAGTGTGTGCATAAGTCCTTTGGTTTAGGCGTGACACTCAATTTGAGTTTTTATTGCTTTAAATGCATTTTCAGCCCGAGCTGAGCACGTTTTGTGAGTTTGAATGTATCTTGATAGGAATGAGTTGTGTATTCAAATTAGTGCCCATTTAGGTGTCAGGGGGACATCCTGAACAAAATACATGTTGAAGTGTGTGTATAAGTCCTTTGGTTTAGGCGTGACACTCAATTTGAGTTTTTATTCCTTTAAATGCATTTTCAGCCCGAGCTGAGCACGTTTTGTGAGTTTGAATGTATCTTCATAGGAATGAGTTGTGTGGTCAAATTAATGCTCATATAGGCTTCAGGATGACCTCCTGAACTAAATACATGTTGAAGTGTGTGCATAAGTCCTTTGGTTTAGGCGTGACACTCAATTTGAGTTTTTATTGCTTTAAATGCATTTTCAGCCCGAGCTGAGCACGTTTTGTGAGTTTGAATGTATCTTGATAGGAATCAGTTGTGTGGTCAAATTAATGCTCATATAGGCTTCAGGATGACCTCCTGAACAAAATACATGTTAAAGTGTGCGCATAAGTCCTTTGGTTTAGGCGTGACTCTCAATTTGAGTTTTTATTGCGAAATGCATTTTCAGGCAGAGATGAGCAAGTTTTCTGAGTTTGAAGTATCTTCAAAGGAATGAGTTGTGTGGTCAAATTAATGCTAATTTAGGCTTCAGGAGGTCATCCTGAACAAAATACATGTTGAAGTGTGTGCATAAGTCCTTTGGTTTAGGCGTGACACTCATTTTGAGGTTTTATTGCTTTAAATGCATTTTCAGCCCGAGCTGAGCGCGCTTTCTGACTTTGAATGTATCTTCATAGGAATGAGTTGTGTGGTTAATGCTCATTTAGGCTTCAAGGTGGTCATCCTGAACAAAATACATGTTGAAGTGTGTGTATAAGTCCTTTGGTTTAGGCGTGACACTCAATTTGAGTTTTTATTCCTTTAAATGCATTTTCAGCCCGAGCTGAGCACGTTTTGGGAGTTTGAATGTATCTTCATAGGAATGAGTTGTGTGGTCAAATTAATGCTCATATAGGCTTCAGGATGACCTCCTGAACTAAATACATGTTGAAGTGTGTGCATAAGTCCTTTGGTTTAGGCGTGACACTCAATTTGAGTTTTTATTCCTTTAAATGCATTTTCAGCCCGAGCTGAGCACGTTTTGGGAGTTTGAATGTATCTTCATAGGAATGAGTTTTGTGGTCAAATTAATGCTCATTTAGGCTTCAGGATGACCTCCTGGACAAAATACATGTTGAAGTGTGTGCATAAGTTCTTTGGTTTAGGCGTGACACTCACTTTGAGTTTTTATTGCTTTAAAATTATTTCAGCCCGAGCTGAGCACGTTTTGTGAGTTTGAATGTATCTTCATAGGAATGAGTTGTGTGGTCAAATGAATGCTCATTTAGGCTTCAGGAGGTCATCTTGAACAAAATATATGTTGAAGTGTGTGCATAAGTCCTTTGGTTTAGGCGTGACACTCAATTTGAGTTTTTATTGCTTTAAATGCATTTTCAGCCCGAGCTGAGCATGCTTTGTGAGTTTGAATGTATCTTCATAGGATTGAGTTGTGTGGTCAACTTAATGTTCATTTAGGCTTCAGGAGGTCATCTTGAACAAAATACATGTTGAAGTGTGTGCATAAGTCCTTTGGTTTAGGCGTGACACTCAATTTGAGATTTAATTGCTTTAAATGCATTTTCAGCCCGAGCTGAGCGCGCTTTCTGACTTTGAATGTATCTTCATAGGAATGAGTTGTGTGGTCAAATTAATCCTCATTTAGGCTTCAGGTCGTCATCCTGAACAAAATACATGTTGAAGTGTGTGCATAAGTCCTTTGGTTTAGGTGTGACACTCAATTTGAGTTTTTATTGCGAAATGCATTTTCAGGCAGAGATGAGCACGTTTTCTGAGTTTGAAGTATCTTCATAGGAATGAGTTGTGTGGTCAAATTAATGCTAATTTAGGCTTCAGGAGGTCATCCTGAACAGAATACATGTTAAAGTGTGTGCATAAGTCCTTTGGTTTAGGCGTGACACTCAATTTGAGTTTTTATTGCTTTAACTGCATTTTCAGCCCGAGCTGAGCGCGCTTTCTGACTTTGAATGTATCTTCATAGGAATGAGTTGTGTGGTCAAATTAATCCTCATTTAGGCTTCAGGTGGTCATCCTGAACAAAATACATGTTGAAGTGTGTGCATAAGTCCTTTGGTTTAGGTGTGACACTCAATTTGAGTTTTTATTGCGAAATGCATTTTCAGGCAGAGATGAGCAAGTTTTCTGAGTTTGAAGTATCTTCATAGGAATGAGTTGTGTGGTCAAATTAATGCTAATTTAGGCTTCAGGAGGTCATCCTGAACAAAATACATGTTGAAGTGTGTGCATAAGTCCTTTGGTTTTGGCGTGACACTCAATTTGAGGTTTTATTGCTTTGAATGCATTTTTAGCCTGAGCTGAGCACGTTTTGTGAGTTTGAATGTATCTTGATAGGAATGAGTTGTGTGGTCAAATTAATGCTCATATAGGCTTCAGGATGACCTCCTGAACTAAATACATGTTGAAGTGTGTGCATAAATCCTTTGGTTTAGGCGTGACACTCAATTTGAGTTTTTATTGCTTTAAATGCATTTTCAGCCCGAGCTGAGCACGTTTTGTGAGTTTGAATGTATCTTGATACGAATGAGTTGTGTGGTCAAATTAATGCTCATATAGGCTTCAGGATGACCTCCTGAACTAAATACATGTTGAAGTGTGTGCATAAGTCCTTTGGTTTAGGCGTGACACTCAATTTGAGTTTTTATTGCTTTAAATGCATTTTCAGCCCGAGCTGAGCACGTTTTGTGAGTTTGAATGTATCTTGATAGGAATGAGTTGTGTGGTCAAATTAATGCTCATATAGGCTTCAGGATGACCTCCTGAACTAAATACATGTTGAAGTGTGTGCATAAGTCCTTTGGTTTAGGCGTGACACTCAATTTGAGTTTTTATTGCTTTAAATGCATTTTCAGCCCGAGCTGAGGACGTTTTGTGAGTTTGAATGTATCTTCATAGGAATGAGTTGTGTGGTCAAATTAATGCTCATATAGGCTTCAGGATGACCTCCTGAACTAAATACCTGTTGAAGTGTGTGCATAAGTCCTTTGGTTTAGGCGTGACACTCAATTTGAGTTTTTATTGCTTTAAATGCATTTTCAGCCCGAGCTGAGCACGTTTTGTGAGTTTGAATGTATCTTGATAGGAATGAGTTGTGTATTCAAATTAGTGCCCATTTAGGTGTCAGGGGGACATCCTGAACAAAATACATGTTGAAGTGTGTGTATAAGTCCTTTGGTTTAGGCGTGACACTCAATTTGAGTTTTTATTCCTTTAAATGCATTTTCAGCCCGAGCTGAGCACGTTTTGTGAGTTTGAATGTATCTTCATAGGAATGAGTTTTGTGGTCAAATTAATGCTCATTTAGGCTTCAGGTGGTCATCCTGAACAAAATACATGTTGAAGTGTGTGCATAAGTTCTTTGGTTTAGGCGTGACACTCACTTTGAATTTTTATTGCTTTAAAATTATTTCAGCCCGAGCTGAGCACGTTTTGTGAGTTTGAATGTATCTTCATAGGAATGAGTTGTGTGGTCAAATGAATGCTCATTTAGGCTTCAGGAGGTCATCTTGAACAAAATATATGTTGAAGTCTGTGCATAAGTCCTTTGGTTTAGGCGTGACACTCAATTTGAGTTTTTATTGCTTTAAATGCATTTTCAGCCCGAGCTGAGCATGTTTTGTGAGTTTGAATGTATCTTCATAGGATTGAGTTGTGTGGTCAACTTAATGTTCATTTAGGCTTCAGGAGGTCATCTTGAACAAAATACATGTTGAAGTGTGTGCATAAGTCCTTTAGTTTAGGCGTGACACTCAATTTGAGTTTTTATTGCTTTAAATGCATTTTCAGCCCGAGCTGAGCGCGCTTTCTGACTTTGAATGTATCTTCATAGGAATGAGTTGTGTGGTCAAATTAATCCTCATTTAGGCTTCAGGTGGTCATCCTGAACAAAATACATGTTGAAGTGTGTGCATAAGTCCTTTGGTTTAGGTGTGACACTCAATTTGAGTTTTTATTGCGAAATGCATTTTCAGGCAGAGATGAGCACGTTTTCTGAGTTTGAAGTATCTTCATAGGAATGAGTTGTGTGGTCAAATTAATGCTAATTTAGGCTTCAGGAGGTCATCCTGAACAAAATACATGTTGAAGTGTGTGCATAAGTCCTTTGGTTTTGGCGTGACACTCAATTTGAGGTTTTATTGCTTTGAATGCATTTTTAGCCTGAGCTGAGCACGTTTTGTGAGTTTGAATGTATCTTGATACGAATGAGTTGTGTGGTCAAATTAATGCTCATATAGGCTTCAGGATGACCTCCTGAACAAAATACATGTTGAAGTGTGTGCATAAGTCCTTTGGTTTAGGCGTGACACTCAATTTGAGTTTTTATTGCTTTAAATGCATTTTCAGCCCGAGCTGAGCACGTTTTGTGAGTTTGAATGTATCTTCATAGGAATGAGTTGTGTGGTCAAATTAATGCTCATATAGGCTTCAGGATGACCTCCTGAACTAAATACATGTTGAAGTGTGTGCATAAGTCCTTTGGTTTAGGCGTGACACTCAATTTGAGTTTTTATTGCTTTAAATGCATTTTCAGCCCGAGCTGAGCACGTTTTGTGAGTTTGAATGTATCTTGATAGGAATCAGTTGTGTGGTCAAATTAATGCTCATATAGGCTTCAGGATGACCTCCTGAACAAAATACATGTTAAAGTGTGCGCATAAGTCCTTTGGTTTAGGCGTGACACTCAATTTGAGTTTTTATTGCGAAATGCATTTTCAGGCAGAGATGAGCAAGTTTTCTGAGTTTGAAGTATCTTCAAAGGAATGAGTTGTGTGGTCAAATTAATGCTAATTTAGGCTTCAGGAGGTCATCCTGAACAAAATACATGTTGAAGTGTGTGCATAAGTCCTTTGGTTTAGGCGTGACACTCATTTTGAGGTTTTATTGCTTTAAATGCATTTTCAGCCCGAGCTGAGCGCGCTTTCTGACTTTGAATGTATCTTCATAGGAATGAGTTGTGTGGTTAATGCTCATTTAGGCTTCAAGGTGGTCATCCTGAACAAAATACATGTTGAAGTGTGTGCATAAGTCCTTTGGTTTAGGTGTGACACTCAATTTGAGTTTTTATTGCGAAATGCATTTTCAGGCAGAGATGAGCAAGTTTTCTGAGTTTGAAGTATCTTCATAGGAATGAGTTGTGTGGTCAAATTAATGCTCATATAGGCTTCAGGATGACCTCTTGAACTAAATACATGTTGAAGTGTGTGCATAAGTCCTTTGGTTTAGGCGTGACACTCAATTTGAGTTTTTATTGCTTTAAATGCATTTTCAGCCCGAGCTGAGCACGTTTTTGAGTTTGAATGTATCTTCATAGGAATGAGTTGTGTGGTCAAATCAATGCTCATATAGGCTTCGGGAGGTCATCCTGAACAAAATACATGTTGAAGTGTGTGCATAAGTCCTTTGGTTTAGGCGTCACACTCAATTTGAGGTTTTATTGCTTTGAATGCATTTTCAGCCCGAGCTGAGCACGTTTTGTGAGTTTGAATGTATCTTGATACGAATGAGTTGTGTGGTCAAATTAATGCTCATATAGGCTTCAGGATGACCTCCTGAACTAAATACATGTTGAAGTGTGTGCATAAGTCCTTTGGTTTAGGCGTGACACTCAATTTGAGTTTTTATTCCTTTAAATGCATTTTCAGCCCGAGCTGAGCACGTTTTGGGAGTTTGAATGTATCTTCATAGGAATGAGTTGTGTGGTCAAATTAATGCTCATATAGGCTTCAGGATGACCTCCTGAACTAAATACATGTTGAAGTGTGTGCATAAGTCCTTTGGTTTAGGCGTGACACTCAATTTGAGTTTTTATTCCTTTAAATGCATTTTCAGCCCGAGCTGAGCACGTTTTGGGAGTTTGAATGTATCTTCATAGGAATGAGTTTTGTGGTCAAATTAATGCTCATTTAGGCTTCAGGATGACCTCCTGGACAAAATACATGTTGAAGTGTGTGCATAAGTTCTTTGGTTTAGGCGTGACACTCACTTTGAGTTTTTATTGCTTTAAAATTATTTCAGCCCGAGCTGAGCACGTTTTGTGAGTTTGAATGTATCTTGATAGGAATCAGTTGTGTGGTCAAATTAATGCTCATATAGGCTTCAGGATGACCTCCTGAACAAAATACATGTTAAAGTGTGCGCATAAGTCCTTTGGTTTAGGCGTGACTCTCAATTTGAGTTTTTATTGCGAAATGCATTTTCAGGCAGAGATGAGCAAGTTTTCTGAGTTTGAAGTATCTTCATAGGAATGAGTTGTGTGGTCAAATTAATGCTCATATAGGCTTCAGGATGACCTCTTGAACTAAATACATGTTGAAGTGTGTGCATAAGTCCTTTGGTTTAGGCGTGACACTCAATTTGAGTTTTTATTGCTTTAAATGCATTTTCAGCCCGAGCTGAGCACGTTTTGTGAGTTTGAATGTATCTTCATAGGAATGAGTTGTATGGTCAAATCAATGCTCATATAGGCTTCGGGAGGTCATCCTGAACAAAATACATGTTGAAGTGTGTGCATAAGTCCTTTGGTTTAGGCGTCACACTCAATTTGAGGTTTTATTGCTTTGAATGCATTTTCAGCCCGAGCTGACCACGTTTTGTGAGTTTGAATGTATCTTGATACGAATGAGTTGTGTGGTCAAATTAATGCTCATATAGGCTTCAGGATGACCTCCTGAACTAAATACATGTTGAAGTGTGTGCATAAGTCCTTTGGTTTAGGCGTGACACTCAATTTGAGTTTTTATTGCTTTAAATGCATTTTCAGCCCGAGCTGAGCACGTTTTGTGAGTTTGAATGTATCTTGATAGGAATGAGTTGTGTGGTCAAATTAATGCTCATATAGGCTTCAGGATGACCTCCTGAACTAAATACATGTTGAAGTGTGTGCATAAGTCCTTTGGTTTAGGCGTGACACTCAATTTGAGTTTTTATTGCTTTAAATGCATTTTCAGCCCGAGCTGAGGACGTTTTGTGAGTTTGAATGTATCTTCATAGGAATGAGTTGTGTGGTCAAATTAATGCTCATATAGGCTTCAGGATGACCTCCTGAACTAAATACATGTTGAAGTGTGTGCATAAGTCCTTTGGTTTAGGCGTGACACTCAATTTGAGTTTTTATTGCTTTAAATGCATTTTCAGCCCGAGCTGAGCACGTTTTGTGAGTTTGAATGTATCTTGATAGGAATGAGTTGTGTATTCAAATTAGTGCCCATTTAGGTGTCAGGGGGACATCCTGAACAAAATACATGTTGAAGTGTGTGTATAAGTCCTTTGGTTTAGGCGTGACACTCAATTTGAGTTTTTATTCCTTTAAATGCATTTTCAGCCCGAGCTGAGCACGTTTTGTGAGTTTGAATGTATCTTCATAGGAATGAGTTTTGTGGTCAAATTAATGCTCATTTAGGCTTCAGGTGGTCATCCTGAACAAAATACATGTTGAAGTGTGTGCATAAGTTCTTTGGTTTAGGCGTGACACTCACTTTGAATTTTTATTGCTTTAAAATTATTTCAGCCCGAGCTGAGCACGTTTTGTGAGTTTGAATGTATCTTCATAGGAATGAGTTGTGTGGTCAAATGAATGCTCATTTAGGCTTCAGGAGGTCATCTTGAACAAAATATATGTTGAAGTGTGTGCATAAGTCCTTTGGTTTAGGCGTGACACTCAATTTGAGTTTTTATTGCTTTAAATGCATTTTCAGCCCGAGCTGAGCATGTTTTGTGAGTTTGAATGTATCTTCATAGGATTGAGTTGTGTGGTCAACTTAATGTTCATTTAGGCTTCAGGAGGTCATCTTGAACAAAATACATGTTGAAGTGTGTGCATAAGTCCTTTAGTTTAGGCGTGACACTCAATTTGAGTTTTTATTGCTTTAAATGCATTTTCAGCCCGAGCTGAGCGCGCTTTCTGACTTTGAATGTATCTTCATAGGAATGAGTTGTGTGGTCAAATTAATCCTCATTTAGGCTTCAGGTGGTCATCCTGAACAAAATACATGTTGAAGTGTGTGCATAAGTCCTTTGGTTTAGGTGTGACACTCAATTTGAGTTTTTATTGCGAAATGCATTTTCAGGCAGAGATGAGCACGTTTTCTGAGTTTGAAGTATCTTCATAGGAATGAGTTGTGTGGTCAAATTAATGCTAATTTAGGCTTCAGGAGGTCATCCTGAACAAAATACATGTTGAAGTATGTGCATAAGTCCTTTGGTTTTGGCGTGACACTCAATTTGAGGTTTTATTGCTTTGAATGCATTTTTAGCCTGAGCTGAGCACGTTTTGTGAGTTTGAATGTATCTTGATACGAATGAGTTGTGTGGTCAAATTAATGCTCATATAGGCTTCAGGATGACCTCCTGAACAAAATACATGTTGAAGTGTGTGCATAAGTCCTTTGGTTTAGGCGTGACACTCAATTTGAGTATTTATTGCTTTAAATGCATTTTCAGCCCGAGCTGAGCACGTTTTGTGAGTTTGAATGTATCTTCATAGGAATGAGTTGTGTGGTCAAATTAATGCTCATATAGGCTTCAGGATGACCTCCTGAACTAAATACATGTTGAAGTGTGTGCATAAGTCCTTTGGTTTAGGCGTGACACTCAATTTGAGTTTTTATTGCTTTAAATGCATTTTCAGCCCGAGCTGAGCACGTTTTGTGAGTTTGAATGTATCTTGATAGGAATCAGCTGTGTGGTCAAATTAATGCTCATATAGGCTTCAGGATGACCTCCTGAACAAAATACATGTTAAAGTGTGCGCATAAGTCCTTTGGTTTAGGCGTGACACTCAATTTGAGTTTTTATTGCGAAATGCATTTTCAGGCAGAGATGAGCAAGTTTTCTGAGTTTGAAGTATCTTCAAAGGAATGAGTTGTGTGGTCAAATTAATGCTAATTTAGGCTTCAGGAGGTCATCCTGAACAAAATACATGTTGAAGTGTGTGCATAAGTCCTTTGGTTTAGGCGTGACACTCATTTTGAGGTTTTATTGCTTTAAATGCATTTTCAGCCCGAGCTGAGCGCGCTTTCTGACTTTGAATGTATCTTCATAGGAATGAGTTGTGTGGTTAATGCTCATTTAGGCTTCAAGGTGGTCATCCTGAACAAAATACATGTTGAAGTGTGTGCATAAGTCCTTTGGTTTAGGTGTGACACTCAATTTGAGTTTTTATTGCGAAATGCATTTTCAGGCAGAGATGAGCAAGTTTTCTGAGTTTGAAGTATCTTCATAGGAATGAGTTGTGTGGTCAAATTAATGCTCATATAGGCTTCAGGATGACCTCTTGAACTAAATACATGTTGAAGTGTGTGCATAAGTCCTTTGGTTTAGGCGTGACACTCAATTTGAGTTTTTATTGCTTTAAATGCATTTTCAGCCCGAGCTGAGCACGTTTTTGAGTTTGAATGTATCTTCATAGGAATGAGTTGTGTGGTCAAATCAATGCTCATATAGGCTTCGGGAGGTCATCCTGAACAAAATACATGTTGAAGTGTGTGCATAAGTCCTTTGGTTTAGGCGTCACACTCAATTTGAGGTTTTATTGCTTTGAATGCATTTTCAGCCCGAGCTGAGCACGTTTTGTGAGTTTGAATGTATCTTGATACGAATGAGTTGTGTGGTCAAATTAATGCTCATATAGGCTTCAGGATGACCTCCTGAACTAAATACATGTTGAAGTGTGTGCATAAGTCCTTTGGTTTAGGCGTGACACTCAATTTGAGTTTTTATTGCTTTAAATGCATTTTCAGCCCGAGCTGAGGACGTTTTGTGAGTTTGAATGTATCTTCATAGGAATGAGGTGTGTGGTCAAATTAATGCTCATATAGGCTTCAGGATGACCTCCTGAACTAAATACATGTTGAAGTGTGTGCATAAGTCCTTTGGTTTAGGCGTGACACTCAATTTGAGTTTTTATTGCTTTAAATGCATTTTCAGCCCGAGCTGAGCACGTTTTGTGAGTTTGAATGTATCTTGATAGGAATGAGTTGTGTATTCAAATTAGTGCCCATTTAGGTGTCAGGGGGACATCCTGAACAAAATACATGTTGAAGTGTGTGTATAAGTCCTTTGGTTTAGGCGTGACACTCAATTTGAGTTTTTATTCCTTTAAATGCATTTTCAGCCCGAGCTGAGCACGTTTTGTGAGTTTGAATGTATCTTCATAGGAATGAGTTGTGTGGTCAAATTAATGCTCATATAGGCTTCAGGATGACCTCCTGAACTAAATACATGTTGAAGTGTGTGCATAAGTCCTTTGGTTTAGGCGTGACACTCAATTTGAGTTTTTATTGCTTTAAATGCATTTTCAGCCCGAGCTGAGCACGTTTTGTGAGTTTGAATGTATCTTGATAGGAATCAGTTGTGTGGTCAAATTAATGCTCATATAGGCTTCAGGATGACCTCCTGAACAAAATACATGTTAAAGTGTGCGCATAAGTCCTTTGGTTTAGGCGTGACTCTCAATTTGAGTTTTTATTGCGAAATGCATTTTCAGGCAGAGATGAGCAAGTTTTCTGAGTTTGAAGTATCTTCAAAGGAATGAGTTGTGTGGTCAAATTAATGCTAATTTAGGCTTCAGGAGGTCATCCTGAACAAAATACATGTTGAAGTGTGTGCATAAGTCCTTTGGTTTAGGCGTGACACTCATTTTGAGGTTTTATTGCTTTAAATGCATTTTCAGCCCGAGCTGAGCGCGCTTTCTGACTTTGAATGTATCTTCATAGGAATGAGTTGTGTGGTTAATGCTCATTTAGGCTTCAAGGTGGTCATCCTGAACAAAATACATGTTGAAGTGTGTGTATAAGTCCTTTGGTTTAGGCGTGACACTCAATTTGAGTTTTTATTCCTTTAAATGCATTTTCAGCCCGAGCTGAGCACGTTTTGGGAGTTTGAATGTATCTTCATAGGAATGAGTTGTGTGGTCAAATTAATGCTCATATAGGCTTCAGGATGACCTCCTGAACTAAATACATGTTGAAGTGTGTGCATAAGTCCTTTGGTTTAGGCGTGACACTCAATTTGAGTTTTTATTCCTTTAAATGCATTTTCAGCCCGAGCTGAGCACGTTTTGGGAGTTTGAATGTATCTTCATAGGAATGAGTTTTGTGGTCAAATTAATGCTCATTTAGGCTTCAGGATGACCTCCTGGACAAAATACATGTTGAAGTGTGTGCATAAGTTCTTTGGTTTAGGCGTGACACTCACTTTGAGTTTTTATTGCTTTAAAATTATTTCAGCCCGAGCTGAGCACGTTTTGTGAGTTTGAATGTATCTTCATAGGAATGAGTTGTGTGGTCAAATGAATGCTCATTTAGGCTTCAGGAGGTCATCTTGAACAAAATATATGTTGAAGTGTGTGCATAAGTCCTTTGGTTTAGGCGTGACACTCAATTTGAGTTTTTATTGCTTTAAATGCATTTTCAGCCCGAGCTGAGCATGCTTTGTGAGTTTGAATGTATCTTCATAGGATTGAGTTGTGTGGTCAACTTAATGTTCATTTAGGCTTCAGGAGGTCATCTTGAACAAAATACATGTTGAAGTGTGTGCATAAGTCCTTTGGTTTAGGCGTGACACTCAATTTGAGATTTAATTGCTTTAAATGCATTTTCAGCCCGAGCTGAGCGCGCTTTCTGACTTTGAATGTATCTTCATAGGAATGAGTTGTGTGGTCAAATTAATCCTCATTTAGGCTTCAGGTGGTCATCCTGAACAAAATACATGTTGAAGTGTGTGCATAAGTCCTTTGGTTTAGGTGTGACACTCAATTTGAGTTTTTATTGCGAAATGCATTTTCAGGCAGAGATGAGCAAGTTTTCTGAGTTTGAAGTATCTTCATAGGAATGAGTTGTGTGGTCAAATTAATGCTAATTTAGGCTTCAGGAGGTCATCCTGAACAAAATACATGTTGAAGTGTGTGCATAAGTCCTTTGGTTTTGGCGTGACACTCAATTTGAGGTTTTATTGCTTTGAATGCATTTTTAGCCTGAGCTGAGCACGTTTTGTGAGTTTGAATGTATCTTGATAGGAATGAGTTGTGTGGTCAAATTAATGCTCATATAGGCTTCAGGATGACCTCCTGAACTAAATACATGTTGAAGTGTGTGCATAAATCCTTTGGTTTAGGCGTGACACTCAATTTGAGTTTTTATTGCTTTAAATGCATTTTCAGCCTGAGCTGAGCACGTTTTGTGAGTTTGAATGTATCTTGATACGAATGAGTTGTGTGGTCAAATTAATGCTCATATAGGCTTCAGGATGACCTCCTGAACTAAATACATGTTGAAGTGTGTGCATAAGTCCTTTGGTTTAGGCGTGACACTCAATTTGAGTTTTTATTGCTTTAAATGCATTTTCAGCCCGAGCTGAGCACGTTTTGTGAGTTTGAATGTATCTTGATAGGAATGAGTTGTGTGGTCAAATTAATGCTCATATAGGCTTCAGGATGACCTCCTGAACTAAATACATGTTGAAGTGTGTGCATAAGTCCTTTGGTTTAGGCGTGACACTCAATTTGAGTTTTTATTGCTTTAAATGCATTTTCAGCCCGAGCTGAGGACGTTTTGTGAGTTTGAATGTATCTTCATAGGAATGAGTTGTGTGGTCAAATTAATGCTCATATAGGCTTCAGGATGACCTCCTGAACTAAATACCTGTTGAAGTGTGTGCATAAGTCCTTTGGTTTAGGCGTGACACTCAATTTGAGTTTTTATTGCTTTAAATGCATTTTCAGCCCGAGCTGAGCACGTTTTGTGAGTTTGAATGTATCTTGATAGGAATGAGTTGTGTATTCAAATTAGTGCCCATTTAGGTGTCAGGGGGACATCCTGAACAAAATACATGTTGAAGTGTGTGTATAAGTCCTTTGGTTTAGGCGTGACACTCAATTTGAGTTTTTATTCCTTTAAATGCATTTTCAGCCCGAGCTGAGCACGTTTTGTGAGTTTGAATGTATCTTCATAGGAATGAGTTTTGTGGTCAAATTAATGCTCATTTAGGCTTCAGGTGGTCATCCTGAACAAAATACATGTTGAAGTGTGTGCATAAGTTCTTTGGTTTAGGCGTGACACTCACTTTGAATTTTTATTGCTTTAAAATTATTTCAGCCCGAGCTGAGCACGTTTTGTGAGTTTGAATGTATCTTCATAGGAATGAGTTGTGTGGTCAAATGAATGCTCATTTAGGCTTCAGGAGGTCATCTTGAACAAAATATATGTTGAAGTGTGTGCATAAGTCCTTTGGTTTAGGCGTGACACTCAATTTGAGTTTTTATTGCTTTAAATGCATTTTCAGCCCGAGCTGAGCATGTTTTGTGAGTTTGAATGTATCTTCATAGGATTGAGTTGTGTGGTCAACTTAATGTTCATTTAGGCTTCAGGAGGTCATCTTGAACAAAATACATGTTGAAGTGTGTGCATAAGTCCTTTAGTTTAGGCGTGACACTCAATTTGAGTTTTTATTGCTTTAAATGCATTTTCAGCCCGAGCTGAGCGCGCTTTCTGACTTTGAATGTATCTTCATAGGAATGAGTTGTGTGGTCAAATTAATCCTCATTTAGGCTTCAGGTGGTCATCCTGAACAAAATACATGTTGAAGTGTGTGCATAAGTCCTTTGGTTTAGGTGTGACACTCAATTTGAGTTTTTATTGCGAAATGCATTTTCAGGCAGAGATGAGCACGTTTTCTGAGTTTGAAGTATCTTCATAGGAATGAGTTGTGTGGTCAAATTAATGCTAATTTAGGCTTCAGGAGGTCATCCTGAACAAAATACATGTTGAAGTGTGTGCATAAGTCCTTTGGTTTTGGCGTGACACTCAATTTGAGGTTTTATTGCTTTGAATGCATTTTTAGCCTGAGCTGAGCACGTTTTGTGAGTTTGAATGTATCTTGATACGAATGAGTTGTGTGGTCAAATTAATGCTCATATAGGCTTCAGGATGACCTCCTGAACAAAATACATGTTGAAGTGTGTGCATAAGTCCTTTGGTTTAGGCGTGACACTCAATTTGAGTTTTTATTGCTTTAAATGCATTTTCAGCCCGAGCTGAGCACGTTTTGTGAGTTTGAATGTATCTTCATAGGAATGAGTTGTGTGGTCAAATTAATGCTCATATAGGCTTCAGGATTACCTCCTGAACTAAATACATGTTGAAGTGTGTGCATAAGTCCTTTGGTTTAGGCGTGACACTCAATTTGAGTTTTTATTGCTTTAAATGCATTTTCAGCCCGAGCTGAGCACGTTTTGTGAGTTTGAATGTATCTTGATAGGAATCAGTTGTGTGGTCAAATTAATGCTCATATAGGCTTCAGGATGACCTCCTGAACAAAATACATGTTAAAGTGTGCGCATAAGTCCTTTGGTTTAGGCGTGACACTCAATTTGAGTTTTTATTGCGAAATGCATTTTCAGGCAGAGATGAGCAAGTTTTCTGAGTTTGAAGTATCTTCAAAGGAATGAGTTGTGTGGTCAAATTAATGCTAATTTAGGCTTCAGGAGGTCATCCTGAACAAAATACATGTTGAAGTGTGTGCATAAGTCCTTTGGTTTAGGCGTGACACTCATTTTGAGGTTTTATTGCTTTAAATGCATTTTCAGCCCGAGCTGAGCGCGCTTTCTGACTTTGAATGTATCTTCATAGGAATGAGTTGTGTGGTTAATGCTCATTTAGGCTTCAAGGTGGTCATCCTGAACAAAATACATGTTGAAGTGTGTGCATAAGTCCTTTGGTTTAGGTGTGACACTCAATTTGAGTTTTTATTGCGAAATGCATTTTCAGGCAGAGATGAGCAAGTTTTCTGAGTTTGAAGTATCTTCATAGGAATGAGTTGTGTGGTCAAATTAATGCTCATATAGGCTTCAGGATGACCTCTTGAACTAAATACATGTTGAAGTGTGTGCATAAGTCCTTTGGTTTAGGCGTGACACTCAATTTGAGTTTTTATTGCTTTAAATGCATTTTCAGCCCGAGCTGAGCACGTTTTTGAGTTTGAATGTATCTTCATAGGAATGAGTTGTGTGGTCAAATCAATGCTCATATAGGCTTCGGGAGGTCATCCTGAACAAAATACATGTTGAAGTGTGTGCATAAGTCCTTTGGTTTAGGCGTCACACTCAATTTGAGGTTTTATTGCTTTGAATGCATTGTCAGCCCGAGCTGAGCACGTTTTGTGAGTTTGAATGTATCTTGATACGAATGAGTTGTGTGGTCAAATTAATGCTCATATAGGCTTCAGGATGACCTCCTGAACTAAATACATGTTGAAGTGTGTGCATAAGTCCTTTGGTTTAGGCGTGACACTCAATTTGAGTTTTTATTCCTTTAAATGCATTTTCAGCCCGAGCTGAGCACGTTTTGGGAGTTTGAATGTATCTTCATAGGAATGAGTTGTGTGGTCAAATTAATGCTCATATAGGCTTCAGGATGACCTCCTGAACTAAATACATGTTGAAGTGTGTGCATAAGTCCTTTGGTTTAGGCGTGACACTCAATTTGAGTTTTTATTCCTTTAAATGCATTTTCAGCCCGAGCTGAGCACGTTTTGGGAGTTTGAATGTATCTTCATAGGAATGAGTTTTGTGGTCAAATTAATGCTCATTTAGGCTTCAGGATGACCTCCTGGACAAAATACATGTTGAAGTGTGTGCATAAGTTCTTTGGTTTAGGCGTGACACTCACTTTGAGTTTTTATTGCTTTAAAATTATTTCAGCCCGAGCTGAGCACGTTTTGTGAGTTTGAATGTATCTTGATAGGAATCAGTTGTGTGGTCAAATTAATGCTCATATAGGCTTCAGGATGACCTCCTGAACAAAATACATGTTAAAGTGTGCGCATAAGTCCTTTGGTTTAGGCGTGACTCTCAATTTGAGTTTTTATTGCGAAATGCATATTCAGGCAGAGATGAGCAAGTTTTCTGAGTTTGAAGTATCTTCAAAGGAATGAGTTGTGTGGTCAAATTAATGCTAATTTAGGCTTCAGGAGGTCATCCTGAACAAAATACATGTTGAAGTGTGTGCATAAGTCCTTTGGTTTAGGCGTGACACTCATTTTGAGGTTTTATTGCTTTAAATGCATTTTCAGCCCGAGCTGAGCGCGCTTTCTGACTTTGAATGTATCTTCATAGGAATGAGTTGTGTGGTTAATGCTCATTTAGGCTTCAAGGTGGTCATCCTGAACAAAATACATGTTGAAGTGTGTGTATAAGTCCTTTGGTTTAGGCGTGACACTCAATTTGAGTTTTTATTCCTTTAAATGCATTTTCAGCCCGAGCTGAGCACGTTTTGGGAGTTTGAATGTATCTTCATAGGAATGAGTTGTGTGGTCAAATTAATGCTCATATAGGCTTCAGGATGACCTCCTGAACTAAATACATGTTGAAGTGTGTGCATAAGTCCTTTGGTTTAGGCGTGACACTCAATTTGAGTTTTTATTCCTTTAAATGCATTTTCAGCCCGAGCTGAGCACGTTTTGGGAGTTTGAATGTATCTTCATAGGAATGAGTTTTGTGGTCAAATTAATGCTCATTTAGGCTTCAGGATGACCTCCTGGACAAAATACATGTTGAAGTGTGTGCATAAGTTCTTTGGTTTAGGCGTGACACTCACTTTGAGTTTTTATTGCTTTAAAATTATTTCAGCCCGAGCTGAGCACGTTTTGTGAGTTTGAATGTATCTTCATAGGAATGAGTTGTGTGGTCAAATGAATGCTCATTTAGGCTTCAGGAGGTCATCTTGAACAAAATATATGTTGAAGTGTGTGCATAAGTCCTTTGGTTTAGGCGTGACACTCAATTTGAGTTTTTATTGCTTTAAATGCATTTTCAGCCCGAGCTGAGCATGCTTTGTGAGTTTGAATGTATCTTCATAGGATTGAGTTGTGTGGTCAACTTAATGTTCATTTAGGCTTCAGGAGGTCATCTTGAACAAAATACATGTTGAAGTGTGTGCATAAGTCCTTTGGTTTAGGCGTGACACTCAATTTGAGATTTAATTGCTTTAAATGCATTTTCAGCCCGAGCTGAGCGCGCTTTCTGACTTTGAATGTATCTTCATAGGAATGAGTTGTGTGGTCAAATTAATCCTCATTTAGGCTTCAGGTCGTCATCCTGAACAAAATACATGTTGAAGTGTGTGCATAAGTCCTTTGGTTTAGGTGTGACACTCAATTTGAGTTTTTATTGCGAAATGCATTTTCAGGCAGAGATGAGCACGTTTTCTGAGTTTGAAGTATCTTCATAGGAATGAGTTGTGTGGTCAAATTAATGCTAATTTAGGCTTCTTGAGGTCATCCTGAACAGAATACATGTTAAAGTGTGTGCATAAGTCCTTTGGTTTAGGCGTGACACTCAATTTGAGTTTTTATTGCTTTAACTGCATTTTCAGCCCGAGCTGAGCGCGCTTTCTGACTTTGAATGTATCTTCATAGGAATGAGTTGTGTGGTCAAATTAATCCTCATTTAGGCTTCAGGTGGTCATCCTGAACAAAATACATGTTGAAGTGTGTGCATAAGTCCTTTGGTTTAGGTGTGACACTCAATTTGAGTTTTTATTGCTTTAAATGCATTTTCAGCCCGAGCTGAGCACGTTTTGTGAGTTTGAATGCATCTTCATAGGCATGAATTGTGTGATCAAATTAATGCTCATTTAGGCTTCAGGTGGTCCTTCTGAACAAAATACATGTTGAAGTGTGTGCATAAGTCCTTTGGTTTTGGCGTGACACTCAATTTGAGGTTTTATTGCTTTGAATGCATTTTTAGCCTGAGCTGAGCACGTTTTGTGAGTTTGAATGTATCTTGATAGGAATGAGTTGTGTGGTCAAATCAATGCTCATATAGGCTTCGGGAGGTCATCCTGAACAAAATACATGTTGAAGTGTGTGCATAAGTCCTTTGGTTTAGGCGTCACACTCAATTTGAGGTTTTATTGCTTTGAATGCATTTTCAGCCCGAGCTGACCACGTTTTGTGAGTTTGAATGTATCTTGATACGAATGAGTTGTGTGGTCAAATTAATGCTCATATAGGCTTCAGGATGACCTCCTGAACTAAATACATGTTGAAGTGTGTGCATAAGTCCTTTGGTTTAGGCGTGACACTCAATTTGAGTTTTTATTGCTTTAAATGCATTTTCAGCCCGAGCTGAGCACGTTTTGTGAGTTTGAATGTATCTTCATAGGATTGAGTTGTGTGGTCAACTTAATGTTCATTTAGGCTTCAGGAGGTCATCTTGAACAAAATACATGTTGAAGTGTGTGCATAAGTCCTTTGGTTTAGGCGTGACACTCAAGTTGAGTTTTAAATGCATTTTCAGCCCGAGCTGAGCGCGCTTTCTGACTTTGAATGTATCTTCATAGGAATGAGTTGTGTGGTCAAATTAATCCTCATTTAGGCTTCAGGTGGTCATCCTGAACAAAATACATGTTGAAGTGTGTGCATAAGTCCTTTGGTTTAGGTGTGACACTCAATTTGAGTTTTTATTGCGAAATGCATTTTCAGGCAGAGATGAGCAAGTTTTCTGAGTTTGAAGTATCTTCATAGGAATGAGTTGTGTGGTCAAATTAATGCTCATATAGGCTTCAGGATGACCTCCTGAACTAAATACATGTTGAAGTGTGTGCATAAGTCCTTTGGTTTAGGCGTGACACTCAATTTGAGTTTTTAT
This sequence comes from Hippocampus guttulatus, assembly GCF_054856545.1. Classification (NCBI taxonomy): domain Eukaryota; kingdom Metazoa; phylum Chordata; class Actinopteri; order Syngnathiformes; family Syngnathidae; genus Hippocampus; species Hippocampus guttulatus. The sequence goes on from NC_141278.1 coordinate 12,743,613, forward strand.
TGCTTTAAATGCATTTTCAGCCCGAGCTGAGCACGTTTTGTGAGTTTGAATGTATCTTGATAGGAATGAGTTGTGTATTCAAATTAGTGCCCATTTAGGTGTCAGGGGGACATCCTGAACAAAATACATGTTGAAGTGTGTGCATAAGTCCTTTGGTTTAGGTGTGACACTCAATTTGAGTTTTTATTGCGAAATGCATTTTCAGGCAGAGATGAGCACGTTTTGTGAGTTTGAATGTATCTTCATAGGAATGAGTTTTGTGGTCAAATTAATGCTCATTTAGGCTTCAGGTGGTCATCCTGAACAAAATACATGTTGAAGTGTGTGCATAAGTTCTTTGGTTTAGGCGTGACACTCACTTTGAATTTTTATTGCTTTAAAATTATTTCAGCCCGAGCTGAGCACGTTTTGTGAGTTTGAATGTGTCTTCATAGGAATGAGTTGTGTGGTCAAATGAATGCTCATTTAGGCTTCAGGAGGTCATCTTGAACAAAATATATGTTGAAGTGTGTGCATAAGTCCTTTGGTTTAGGCGTGACACTCAATTTGAGTTTTTATTTCTTTAAATGCATTTTCAGCCCGAGCTGAGCATGCTTTGTGAGTTTGAATGTATCTTCATAGGATTGAGTTGTGTGGTCAACTTAATGTTCATTTAGGCTTCAGGAGGTCATCTTGAACAAAATACATGTTGAAGTGTGTGCATAAGTCCTTTGGTTTAGGCGTGACACTCAATTTGAGTTTTTATTGCGAAATGCATTTTCAGGCAGAGATGAGCAAGTTTTCTGAGTTTGAAGTATCTTCATAGGAATGAGTTGTGTGGTCAAATTAATGCTAATTTAGGCTTCAGGAGGTCATCCTGAACAAAATACATGTTGAAGTGTGTGCATAAGTCCTTTGGTTTTGGCGTGACACTCAATTTGAGGTTTTATTGCTTTGAATGCATTTTTAGCCTGAGCTGAGCACGTTTTGTGAGTTTGAATGTATCTTGATAGGAATGAGTTGTGTGGTCAAATTAATGCTCATATAGGCTTCAGGATGACCTCCTGAACTAAATACATGTTGAAGTGTGTGCATAAATCCTTTGGTTTAGGCGTGACACTCAATTTGAGTTTTTATTGCTTTAAATGCATTTTCAGCCCGAGCTGAGCACGTTTTGTGAGTTTGAATGTATCTTCATAAGAATGAGTTATGTGGTCAAATTAATGCTCATATAGGCTTCAGGATGACCTCTTGAACTAAATACATGTTTGATGTGTGTGCATAAGTCCTTTGGTTTAGGCGTAACACTCAATTTGAGTTTTTATTGCTTTAAATGCATTTTCAGCCCGAGCTGAGCACGTTTTGTGAGTTTGAATGTATCTTCATAGGAATGAGTTGTATGGTCAAATCAATGCTCATATAGGCTTCGGGAGGTCATCCTGAACAAAATGCATGTTGAAGTGTGTGCATAAGTCCTTTGGTTTAGGCGTGACACTCAATTTGAGTTTTTATTGCTTTAAATGCATTTTCAGCCCGAGCTGAGCATGTTTTGTGAGTTTGAATGTATCTTCATAGGATTGAGTTGTGTGGTCAACTTAATGTTCATTTAGGCTTCAGGAGGTCATCTTGAACAAAATACATGTTGAAGTGTGTGCATAAGTCCTTTGGTTTAGGCGTGACACTCAATTTGAGTTTTTATTGCTTTAAATGCATTTTCAGACCGAGCTGAGCGCGCTTTCTGACTTTGAATGTATCTTCATAGGAATGAGTTGTGTGGTCAAATTAATGCTCATTTAGGCTTCAGGTGGTCATCCTGAACAAAATACATGTTGAAGTGTGTGCATAAGTCCTTTGGTTTAGGTGTGACACTCAATTTGAGTTTTTATTGCGAAATGCATTTTCAGGCAGAGATGAGCAAGTTTTCTGAGTTTGAAGTATCTTCATAGGAATGAGTTGTGTGGTCAAAATTTTGCTCAAATAGGCTTCAGGAGGTCATCCTGAACAAAATACATGTTGAAGTGTGTGCATAAGTCCTTTGGTTCAGGCGTGACACTCAATTTGAGTTTTTATTGCTTTAAATGCATTTTCAGCCCGAGCTGAGCACGTTTTGTGAGTTTGAATGTATCTTCATAGGAATGAGTTGTGTGGTCAAATTAATGCTCATATAGGCTTCAGGATGACCTCCTGAACTAAATACATGTTGAAGTGTGTGCATAAGTCCTTTGGTTTAGGCGTGACACTCAATTTGAGTTTTTATTCCTTTAAATGCATTTTCAGCCCGAGCTGAGCACGTTTTGTGAGTTTGAATGTATCTTGATAGGAATCAGTTGTGTGGTCAAATTAATGCTCATATAGGCTTCAGGATGACCTCCTGAACAAAATACATGTTAAAGTGTGCGCATAAGTCCTTTGGTTTAGGCGTGACACTCAATTTGAGTTTTTATTGCGAAATGCATTTTCAGGCAGAGATGAGCAAGTTTTCTGAGTTTGAAGTATCTTCAAAGGAATGAGTTGTGTGGTCAAATTAATGCTAATTTAGGCTTCAGGAGGTCATCCTGAACAAAATACATGTTGAAGTGTGTGCATAAGTCCTTTGGTTTAGGCGTGACACTCAATTTGAGTTTTTATTGCTTTAAATGCATTTTCAGCCCGAGCTGAGGACGTTTTGTGAGTTTGAATTTATCTTCATAGGAATGAGTTGTGTGGTCAAATTAATGCTCATATAGGCTTCAGGATGACCTCCTGAACTAAATACATGTTGAAGTGTGTGCATAAGTCCTTTGGTTTAGGCGTGACACTCAATTTGAGTTTTTATTGCTTTAAATGCATTTTCAGCCCGAGCTGAGCACGTTTTGTGAGTTTGAATGTATCTTGATAGGAATGAGTTGTGTATTCAAATTAGTGCCCATTTAGGTGTCAGGGGGACATCCTGAACAAAATACATGTTGAAGTGTGTGTATAAGTCCTTTGGTTTAGGCGTGACACTCAATTTTAGTTTTTATTCCTTTAAATGCATTTTCAGCCCGAGCTGAGCACGTTTTGTGAGTTTGAATGTATCTTCATAGGAATGAGTTGTGTGGTCAAATGAATGCTCATTTAGGCTTCAGGAGGTCATCTTGAACAAAATATATGTTGAAGTGTGTGCATAAGTCCTTTGGTTTAGGCGTGACACTCAATTTGAGTTTTTATTGCTTTAAATGCATTTTCAGCCCGAGCTGAGCATGTTTTGTGAGTTTGAATGTATCTTCATAGGATTGAGTTGTGTGGTCAACTTAATGTTCATTTAGGCTTCAGGAGGTCATCTTGAACAAAATACATGTTGAAGTGTGTGCATAAGTCCTTTGTTTTAGGTGTGACACTCAATTTGAGTTTTTATTGCTTTAAATGCATTTTCAGCCCGAGCTGAGCACGTTTTGTGAGTGTGAATGTATCTTCATAGGAATGAATTGTGTAGTCAAATTAATGCTCATATGGGCTTCAGGAGGTCATCCTGAACAAAATACATGTTGAAGTGTGTGCATAAGTCCTTTGGTTTAGGTGTGACACTCAATTTGAGTTTTTATTGCTTTAAATGCATTTTCAGCCCGAGCTGAGCACGTTTTGTGAGTTTGAATGTATCTTCATAGGAATGAGTTGTGTGGTCAAATTAATGCTCATTTAGGCTTCAGGAGGACATCCTGAACAAAGTACATGTTGAAGTGTGTGCATAAGTCCTTTGGTTTGGGCGTGACACTCAATTTGAGTTTTTATTGCTTTAAATGCATTTTCAGCCCGAGCTGAGCGCGCTTTCTGACTTTGAATGTATCTTCATAGGAATGAGTTGTCTGGTCAAATGAATTCTCATATGGACTTCAGGAGGTCATCCTGAACAAAATACATGTTGAAGTGTGTGCATAAGTCCTTTGGTTTAGGTGTGACACTCAATTTGAGTTTTTATTGCTTTAAATGTATTTTCAGCCCGAACTGAGCACGTTTTGTGAGTTTGAATGTATCTTCATAGGAATGAGTTGTGTGGTCAAATTAATGCTCATTTAGGCTTCAGGTGGTCATCCTGAACAAAATACATGTTGAAGTGTGAGCATAAGTTCTTTGGTTTAGGCGTGACACTCACTTTGAGTTTTTATTGCTTTAAAATTATTTCAGCCCGAGCTGAGCACGTTTTGTGAGTTTGAATGTATCTTCATAGGAATGAGTTGTGTGGTCAAATGAATGCTCATTTAGGCTTCAGGAGGTCATCTTGAACAAAATATATGTTGAAGTGTGTGCATAAGTCCTTTGGTTTAGGCGTGACACTCAATTTGAGTTTTTATTGCTTTAAATGCATTTTCAGCCCGAGCTGAGCATGTTTTGTGAGTTTGAATGTATCTTCATAGGATTGAGTTGTGTGGTCAACTTAATGTTCATTTAAGCTTCAGGAGGTCATCTTGAACAAAATACATGTTGAAGTGTGTGCATAAGTCCTTTGGTTTATGCGTGACACTCAATTTGAGTTTTTATTGCGAAATGCATTTTCAGGCAGAGATGAGCACGTTTTGTGAGTTTGAATGTATCTTCATAAGAATGAGTTATGTGGTCAAATTAATGCTCATATAGTCTTCAGGATGACCTCTTGAACTAAATACATGTTTGAAGTGTGTGCATAAGTCCTTTGGTTAAGGCGTAACACTCAATTTGAGTTTTTATTGCTTTAAATGCATTTTCAGCCCGAGCTGAGCACGTTTTGTGAGTTTGAATGTTTCTTCATAGGAATGAGTTGTGTGGTCAAATTAATGCTCATATAGGCTTCAGGATGACCTCCTGAACTAAATACATGTTGAAGTGTGTGCATAAGTCCTTTGGTTTAGGCGTGACACTCAATTTGAGTTTTTACTGCTTTAAATGCATTTTCAGCCCGAGCTGAGCACGTTTTGTGAGTTTGAATGTATCTTCATAGGAATCAGTTGTGTGGTCAAATTAATGCTCATATAGGCTTCGGGAGGTCATCCTGAACAAAATTCATGTTGAAGTGTGTGCATAAGTCCTTTGGTTCAGGCGTGACACTCAATTTGAGGTTTTATTGCTTTGAATGCATTTTCAGCCCGAGCTGAGCACGTTTTGTGAGTTTGAATGTATCTTGATACGAATGAGTTGTGTGGTCAAATTAATGCTCATATAGGCTTCAGGATGACCTCCTGAACAAAATACATGTTGAAGTGTGTGCATAGGTCCTTTGGTTTAGGCGTGACACTCAATTTGAGTTTTTATTGCTTTAAATGCATTTTCAGCCCGAGCTGAGCACGTTTTGTGAGTTTGAATGTATCTTCATAGGAATGAGTTGTGTGGTCAAATTAATGCTCATATAGGCTTCAGGATGACCTCCTGAACTAAATACATGTTGAAGTGTGTGCATAAGTCCTTTGGTTTAGGCGTGACACTCAATTTGAGTTTTTATTGCTTTAAATGCATTTTCAGCCCGAGCTGAGCACGTTTTGTGAGTTTGAATGTATCTTCATAGGAATGAGTTATGTGGTCAAAATAATGCTCATATAGGCTTCAGGATGACCTCCTGAACTAAATACATGTTGAAGTGTGTGCATAAGTCCTTTGGTTTAGGCGTGACACTCAATTTGAGTTTTTATTGCTTTAAATGCATTTTCAGCCCGAGATGAGCAAGTTTTCTGAGTTTGAAGTATCTTCAAAGGAATGAGTTGTGTGGTCAAATTAATGCTAATTTAGGCTTCAGGAGGTCATCCTGAACAAAATACATGTTGAAGTGTGTGCATAAGTCCTTTGGTTTAGGCGTGACACTCATTTTGAGGTTTTATTGCTTTAAATGCATTTTCAGCCCGAGCTGAGCGCGCTTTCTGACTTTGAATGTATCTTCATAGGAAGGAGTTGTGTGGTTAATGCTCATTTAGGCTTCAAGGTGGTCATCCTGAACAAAATACATGTTGAAGTGTGTGCATAAGTCCTTTGGTTTAGGTGTGACACTCAATTTGAGTTTTTATTGCGAAATGCATTTTCAGGCAGAGATGAGCAAGTTTTCTGAGTTTGAAGTATCTTCATAGGAATGAGTTGTGTGGTCAAATTAATGCTCATATAGGCTTCAGGATGACCTCTTGAACTAAATACATGTTGAAGTGTGTGCATAAGTACTTTGGTTTAGGCGTGACACTCAATTTGAGTTTTTATAACTTTAAATGCATTTTCAGCCCGAGCTGAGCACGTTTTGTGAGTTTGAATGTATCTTGATAGGAATGAGTTGTGTGGTCAAATTAATGCTCATATAGGCTTCAGGATGACCTCCTGAACTAAATACATGTTGAAGTGTGTGCATAAATCCTTTGGTTTAGGCGTGACACTCAATTTGAGTTTTTATTGCTTTAAATGCATTTTCAGCCCGAGCTGAGCACGTTTTGTGAGTTTGAATGTATCTTCATAGGAATGAGTTATGTGGTCAAATTAATGCTCATATAGGCTTCAGGAGGTCATCCTGAACAAAATACATGTTGAAGTGTGTGCATAAGTCCTTTGGTTTAGGTGTGACACTCAATTTGAGTTTTTATTGCTTTAAATGCATTTTCAGCCCGAGCTGAGGACGTTTTGTGAGTTTGAATGTATCTTCATAGGAATGAGTTGTGTGGTCAAATTAATGCTCATATAGGCTTCAGGATGACCTCCTGAACTAAATACATGTTGAAGTGTGCGCATAAGTCCTTTGGTTTAGGCGTGACACTCAATTTGAGTTTTTATTGCTTTAAATGCATTTTCAGCCCGAGCTGAGCACGTTTTGTGAGTTTGAATGTATCTTCATAGGAATGAGTTATGTGGTCAAAATAATGCTCATATAGGCTTCAGGATGACCTCTTGAACTAAATACATGTTGAAGTGTGTGCATAAGTACTTTGGTTTAGGCGTGACACTCAATTTGAGTTTTTATAACTTTAAATGCATTTTCAGCCCGAGCTGAGCACGTTTTGTGAGTTTGAATGTATCTTGATAGGAATGAGTTGTGTGGTCAAATTAATGCTCATATAGGCTTCAGGATGACCTCCTGAACTAAATACATGTTGAAGTGTGTGCATAAATCCTTTGGTTTAGGCGTGACACTCAATTTGAGTTTTTATTGCTTTAAATGCATTTTCAGCCCGAGCTGAGCACGTTTTGTGAGTTTGAATGTATCTTCATAGGAATGAGTTATGTGGTCAAATTAATGCTCATATAGGCTTCAGGAGGTCATCCTGAACAAAATACATGTTGAAGTGTGTGCATAAGTCCTTTGGTTTAGGTGTGACACTCAATTTGAGTTTTTATTGCTTTAAATGCATTTTCAGCCCGAGCTGAGGACGTTTTGTGAGTTTGAATGTATCTTCATAGGAATGAGTTGTGTGGTCAAATTAATGCTCATATAGGCTTCAGGATGACCTCCTGAACTAAATACATGTTGAAGTGTGCGCATAAGTCCTTTGGTTTAGGCGTGACACTCAATTTGAGTTTTTATTGCTTTAAATGCATTTTCAGCCCGAGCTGAGCACGTTTTGTGAGTTTGAATGTATCTTCATAGGAATGAGTTATGTGGTCAAAATAATGCTCATATAGGCTTCAGGATGACCTCCTGAACTAAATACATGTTGAAGTGTGTGCATAAGTCCTTTGGTTTAGGCGTGACACTCAATTTGAGTTTTTATTGCTTTAAATGCATTTTCAGCCCGAGCTGAGCGCGCTTTCTGACTTTGAATGTATCTTCATAGGAATGAGTTGTGTGGTCAAATTAATGCTCATTTAGGCTTCAGGTGGTCATCCTGAACAAAATACATGTTAAAGTGTGTGCATAAGTCCTTTGGTTTAGGCGTGACACTCAATTTGAGTTTTTATTGCTTTAAATGCATTTTCAGCCCAAGCTGAGCGCGCTTTCTGACTTTGAATGTATCTTCATAGGAATGAGTTGTGTGGTCAAATTAATACTCATTTAGGCTTCAGGTGGTCATCCTGAACAAAATACATGTTGAAGTGTGTGCATAAGTCCTTTGGTTTAGGTGTGACACTCAATTTGAGTTTTTATTGCAAAATGCATTTTCAGGCAGAGATGAGCAAGTTTTCTGAGTTTGAAGTATCTTCATAGGAATGAGTTGTGTGGTCAAATTAATGCTAATTTAGGCTTCAGGAGGTCATCCTGAACAAAATACATGTTGAAGTGTGTGCATAAGTCCTTTGGTTTTGGCGTGACACTCAATTTGAGGTTTTATTGCTTTGAATGCATTTTTAGCCTGAGCTGAGCACGTTTTGTGAGTTTGAATGTATCTTGATAGGAATGAGTTGTGTGGTCAAATTAATGCTCATATAGGCTTCAGGATGACCTCCTGAACTAAATACATGTTGAAGTGTGTGCATAAATCCTTTGGTTTAGGCGTGACACTCAATTTGAGTTTTTATTGCTTTAAATGCATTTTCAGCCCGAGCTGAGCACGTTTTGTGAGTTTGAATGTATCTTCATAAGAATGAGTTATGTGGTCAAATTAATGCTCATATAGGCTTCAGGATGACCTCTTGAACTAAATACATGTTTGAAGTGTGTGCATAAGTCCTTTGGATTAGGCGTGACACTCAATTTGAGTTTTTACTGCTTTAAATGCATTTTCAGCCCGAGCTGAGCACGTTTTGTGAGTTTGAATGTATCTTCATAGGAATGAGTTGTGTGGTCAAATTAATGCTCATATAGGCTTCAGGATGACCTCCTGAACTAAATACATGTTGAAGTGTGTGCATAAGTCCTTTGGATTAGGCGTGACACTCAATTTGAGTTTTTACTGCTTTAAATGCATTTTCAGCCCGAGCTGAGCACGTTTTGTGAGTTTGAATGTATCTTCATAGGAATGAGTTGTGTGGTCAAATTAATGCTCATATAGGCTTCGGGAGGTCATCCTGAACAAAATTCATGTTGAAGTGTGTGCATAAGTCCTTTGGTTCAGGCGTGACACTCAATTTGAGGTTTTATTGCTTTGAATGCATTTTCAGCCCGAGCTGAGCACGTTTTGTGAGTTTGAATGTATCTTGATACGAATGAGTTGTGTGGTCAAATTAATGCTCATATAGGCTTCAGGATGACCTCCTGAACAAAATACATGTTGAAGTGTGTGCATAAGTCCTTTGGTTTAGGCGTGACACTCAATTTGAGTTTTTATTGCTTTAAATGCATTTTCAGCCCGAGCTGAGCACGTTTTGTGAGTTTGAATGTATCTTCATAGGAATGAGTTGTGTGGTCAAATTAATGCTCATATAGGCTTCAGGATGACCTCCTGAACTAAATACATGTTGAAGTGTGTGCATAAGTCCTTTGGTTTAGGCGTGACACTCAATTTGAGTTTTTATTGCTTTAAATGCATTTTCAGCCCGAGCTGAGCGCGCTTTCTGACTTTGAATGTATCTTCATAGGAATGAGTTGTGTAGTCAAATTATTGCTCATTTAGGCTTCAGGAGGTCATCCTGAACAAAATACATGTTGAAGTGTGTGCATAAGTCCTTTGGTTTAGGCGTGACACTCAATTTGAGGTTTTATTGCTTTGAATGCATTTTCAGCCCGAGCTGAGCACGTTTTGTGAGTTTGAATGTATCTTGATACGAATGAGTTGTGTGGTCAAATTAATGCTCATATAGGCTTCAGGATGACCTCCTGAACAAAATACATGTTGAAGTGTGTGCATAAGTCCTTTGGTTTAGGCGTGACACTCAATTTGAGTTTTTATTGCTTTAAATGCATTTTCTGCCCGAGCTGAGCACGTTTTGTGAGTTTGAATGTATCTTCATAGGAATGAGTTGTGTGGTCAAATTAATGCTCATATAGGCTTCAGGATGACTTCCTGAACTAAATACATGTTGAAGTGTGTGCATATGTCCTTTGGTTTAGGCGTGACACTCAATTTGAGTTTTTATTGCTTTAAATGCATTTTCAGCCCGAGCTGAGCACGTTTTGTGAGTTTGAATGTATCTTGATAGGAATCAGTTGTGTGGTCAAATTAATGCTCATATAGGCTTCAGGATGACCTCCTGAACAAAATACATGATAAAGTGTGCGCATAAGTCCTTTGGTTTAGGCGTGACACTCAATTTGAGTTTTTATTGCGAAATATATTTTCAGGCAGAGATGAGCAAGTTTTCTGAGTTTGAAGTATCTTCAAAGAAATGAGTTGTGTGGTTAAATTAATGCTAATTTAGGCTTCAGGAGGTCATCCTGAACAAAATACATGTTGAAGTGTGTGCATAAGTCCTTTGGTTTAGGCGTGACACTCATTTTGAGGTTTTATTGCTTTAAATGCATTTTCAGCCCGAGCTGAGCGCGCTTTCTGACTTTGAATGTATCTTCATAGGAAGGAGTTGTGTGGTTAATGCTCATTTAGGCTTCAAGGTGGTCATCCTGAACAAAATACATGTTGAAGTGTGTGCATAAGTCCTTTGGTTTAGGTGTGACACTCAATTTGAGTTTTTATTGCGAAATGCATTTTCAGGCAGAGCTGAGGACGTTTTTTGAGTTTGAAGTATCTTCATAGGAATGAGTTGTGTGGTCAAATTAATGCTCATATAGGCTTCAGGATGACCTCTTGAACTAAATACACGTTGAAGTGTGTGCATAAGTACTTTGGTTTAGGCGTGACACTCAATTTGAGTTTTTATAACTTTAAATGCATTTTCAGCCCGAGCTGAGCACGTTTTGTGAGTTTGAATGTATCTTCATAAGAATGAGTTATGTGGTCAAATTAATGCTCATATAGGCTTCAGGATGACCTCTTGAACTAAATACATGTTGAATGCATAAGTCCTTTGGTTTAGGCGTGACACTCAATTTGAGTTTTTATTGCTTTAAATGCATTTTCAGCCCGAGCTGAGCACGTTTTGTGAGTTTGAATGTATCTTCATAGGAATGAGTTGTGTGGTCAAATTAATGCTCATATAGGCTTCAGGATGACCTCCTGAACTAAATACATGTTGAAGTGTGTGCATAAGTCCTTTGGTTTAGGCGTGACACTCAATTTGAGTTTTTATTGCTTTAAATTAAATGCATTTTCAGCCCGAGCTGAACGCGCTTTCTGACTTTGAATGTATCTTCATAGGAATGAGTTGTGTGGTCAAATGAATGCTCATTTAGGCTTCAGGAGGTCATCTTGAACAAAATATATGTTGAAGTGTGTGCATAAGTCCTTTGGTTTAGGCGTGACACTCAATTTGAGTTTTTATTGCTTTAAATGCATTTTCAGCCCGAGCTGAGCATGTTTTGTGAGTTTGAATGTATCTTCATAGGATTGAGTTGTGTGGTCAACTTAATGTTCATTTAGGCTTCAGGAGGTCATCTTGAACAAAATACATGTTGAAGTGTGTGCATAAGTCCTTTGGTTTAGGCGTGACACTCAAGTTGAGTTTTTATTGCTTTAAATGCATTTTCAGCCCGAGCTGAGCGCGCTTTCTGACTTTGAATGTATCTTCATAGGAATGAGTTGTGTGGTCAAATTAATCCTCATTTAGGCTTCAGGTGGTCATCCTGAACAAAATACATGTTGAAGTGTGTGCATAAGTCCTTTGGTTTAGGTGTGACACTCAATTTGAGTTTTTATTGCGAAATGCATTTTCAGGCAGAGATGAGCAAGTTTCTGAGTTTGAAGTATCTTCATAGGAATGAGTTGTGTGGTCAAATTAATGCTAATTTAGGCTTCAGGAGGTCATCCTGAACAAAATACATGTTGAAGTGTGTGCATAAGTCCTTTGGTTTTGGCGTGACACTCAATTTGAGGTTTTATTGCTTTGAATGCATTTTCAGCCTGAGCTGAGCACGTTTTGTGAGTTTGAATGTATCTTGATAGGAATGAGTTGTGTGGTCAAATTAATGCTCATATAGGCTTCAGGATGACCTCCTGAACTAAATACATGTTGAAGTGTGTGCATAAATCCTTTGGTTTAGGCGTGACACTCAATTTGAGTTTTTATTGCTTTAAATGCATTTTCAGCCCGAGCTGAGCACGTTTTGTGAGTTTGAATGTATCTTCATAAGAATGAGTTATGTGGTCAAATTAATGCTCATATAGGCTTCATGATGACCTCTTGAACTAAATACATGTTTGATGTGTGTGCATAAGTCCTTTGGTTTAGGCGTAACACTCAATTTGAGTTTTTATTGCTTTAAATGCATTTTCAGCCCGAGCTGAGCACGTTTTGTGAGTTTGAATGTATCTTCATAAGAATGAGTTATGTGGTCAAATTAATGCTCATATAGGCTTCAGTATGACCTCTTGAACTAAATACATGTTGAAGTGTGTGCATAAGTCCTTTGGTTTAGGCGTGACACTCAATTTGAGTTTTTATTGCTTTAAATGCATTTTCAGCCCGAGCTGAGCACGTTTTGTGAGTTTGAATGTATCTTGATAGGAATCAGTTGTGTGGTCAAATTAATGCTCATATAGGCTTCAGGATGACCTCCTGAACAAAATACATGATAAAGTGTGCGCATAAGTCCTTTGGTTTAGGCGTGACACTCAATTTGAGTTTTTATTGCGAAATATATTTTCAGGCAGAGATGAGCAAGTTTTCTGAGTTTGAAGTATCTTCAAAGAAATGAGTTGTGTGGTTAAATTAATGCTAATTTAGGCTTCAGGAGGTCATCCTGAACAAAATACATGTTGAAGTGTGTGCATAAGTCCTTTGGTTTAGGCGTGACACTCATTTTGAGGTTTTATTGCTTTAAATGCATTTTCAGCCCGAGCTGAGCGCGCTTTCTGACTTTGAATGTATCTTCATAGGAAGGAGTTGTGTGGTTAATGCTCATTTAGGCTTCAAGGTGGTCATCCTGAACAAAATACATGTTGAAGTGTGTGCATAAGTCCTTTGGTTTAGGTGTGACACTCAATTTGAGTTTTTATTGCGAAATGCATTTTCAGGCAGAGCTGAGGACGTTTTTTGAGTTTGAAGTATCTTCATAGGAATGAGTTGTGTGGTCAAATTAATGCTCATATAGGCTTCAGGATGACCTCTTGAACTAAATACACGTTGAAGTGTGTGCATAAGTACTTTGGTTTAGGCGTGACACTCAATTTGAGTTTTTATAACTTTAAATGCATTTTCAGCCCGAGCTGAGCACGTTTTGTGAGTTTGAATGTATCTTCATAAGAATGAGTTATGTGGTCAAATTAATGCTCATATAGGCTTCAGGATGACCTCTTGAACTAAATACATGTTGAATGCATAAGTCCTTTGGTTTAGGCGTGACACTCAATTTGAGTTTTTATTGCTTTAAATGCATTTTCAGCCCGAGCTGAGCACGTTTTGTGAGTTTGAATGTATCTTCATAGGAATGAGTTGTGTGGTCAAATTAATGCTCATATAGGCTTCAGGATGACCTCCTGAACTAAATACATGTTGAAGTGTGTGCATAAGTCCTTTGGTTTAGGCGTGACACTCAATTTGAGTTTTTATTGCTTTAAATTAAATGCATTTTCAGCCCGAGCTGAGCGCGCTTTCTGACTTTGAATGTATCTTCATAGGAATGAGTTGTGTGGTCAAATGAATGCTCATTTAGGCTTCAGGAGGTCATCTTGAACAAAATATATGTTGAAGTGTGTGCATAAGTCCTTTGGTTTAGGCGTGACACTCAATTTGAGTTTTTATTGCTTTAAATGCATTTTCAGCCCGAGCTGAGCATGTTTTGTGAGTTTGAATGTATCTTCATAGGATTGAGTTGTGTGGTCAACTTAATGTTCATTTAGGCTTCAGGAGGTCATCTTGAACAAAATACATGTTGAAGTGTGTGCATAAGTCCTTTGGTTTAGGCGTGACACTCAAGTTGAGTTTTTATTGCTTTAAATGCATTTTCAGCCCGAGCTGAGCGCGCTTTCTGACTTTGAATGTATCTTCATAGGAATGAGTTGTGTGGTCAAATTAATCCTCATTTAGGCTTCAGGTGGTCATCCTGAACAAAATACATGTTGAAGTGTGTGCATAAGTCCTTTGGTTTAGGTGTGACACTCAATTTGAGTTTTTATTGCGAAATGCATTTTCAGGCAGAGATGAGCAAGTTTCTGAGTTTGAAGTATCTTCATAGGAATGAGTTGTGTGGTCAAATTAATGCTAATTTAGGCTTCAGGAGGTCATCCTGAACAAAATACATGTTGAAGTGTGTGCATAAATCCTTTGGTTTTGGCGTGACACTCAATTTGAGGTTTTATTGCTTTGAATGCATTTTCAGCCTGAGCTGAGCACGTTTTGTGAGTTTGAATGTATCTTGATAGGAATGAGTTGTGTGGTCAAATTAATGCTCATATAGGCTTCAGGATGACCTCCTGAACTAAATACATGTTGAAGTGTGTGCATAAATCCTTTGGTTTAGGCGTGACACTCAATTTGAGTTTTTATTGCTTTAAATGCATTTTCAGCCCGAGCTGAGCACGTTTTGTGAGTTTGAATGTATCTTCATAAGAATGAGTTATGTGGTCAAATTAATGCTCATATAGGCTTCATGATGACCTCTTGAACTAAATACATGTTTGATGTGTGTGCATAAGTCCTTTGGTTTAGGCGTAACACTCAATTTGAGTTTTTATTGCTTTAAATGCATTTTCAGCCCGAGCTGAGCACGTTTTGTGAGTTTGAATGTATCTTCATAAGAATGAGTTATGTGGTCAAATTAATGCTCATATAGGCTTCAGTATGACCTCTTGAACTAAATACATGTTGAAGTGTGTGCATAAGTCCTTTGGTTTAGGCGTGACACTCAATTTGAGTTTTTATTGCTTTAAATGCATTTTCAGCCCGAGCTGAGCACGTTTTGTGAGTTTGAATGTATCTTCATAGGAATGAGTTGTATGGTCAAATCAATGCTCATATAGGCTTCGGGAGGTCATCCTGAACAAAATACATGTTGAAGTGTGTGCATAAGTCCTTTGGTTTAGGCGTGACACTCAATTTGAGTTTTTATTGCTTTAAATGCATTTTCAGCCCGAGCTGAGGACGTTTTGTGAGTTTGAATGTATCTTCATAGGAATGAGTTGTGTGGTCAAATTAATGCTCATATAGGCTTCAGGATGACCTCCTGAACTAAATACATGTTGAAGTGTGTGCATAAATCCTTTGGTTTAGGCGTGACACTCAATTTGAGTTTTTATTGCTTTAAATGCATTTTCAGCCCGAGCTGAGCACGTTTTGTGAGTTTGAATGTATCTTCATAAGAATGAGTTATGTGGTCAAATTAATGCTCATATAGGCTTCAGGATGACCTCTTGAACTAAATACATGTTTGATGTGTGTGCATAAGTCCTTTGGTTTAGGCGTAACACTCAATTTGAGTTTTTATTGCTTTAAATGCATTTTCAGCCCGAGCTGAGCACGTTTTGTGAGTTTGAATGTATCTTCATAAGAATGAGTTATGTGGTCAAATTAATGCTCATATAGGCTTCAGTATGACCTCTTGAACTAAATACATGTTGAAGTGTGTGCATAAGTCCTTTGGTTTAGGCGTGACACTCAATTTGAGTTTTTATTGCTTTAAATGCATTTTCAGCCCGAGCTGAGGACGTTTTGTGAGTTTGAATGTATCTTCATAGGAATGAGTTGTGTGGTCAAATTAATGCTCATATAGGCTTCAGGATCACCTCCTGAACTAAATACATGTTGAAGTGTGTATAAGTCCTTTGGTTTAGGCGTGACACTCAATTTGAGTTTTTATTGCTTTAAATGCATTTTCAGCCCGAGCTGAGCACGTTTTGTGAGTTTGAATGTATCTTCATAGGAATGAGTTTTGTGGTCAAATTAATGCTCATTTAGGCTTCAGGTGGTCATCCTGAACAAAATACATGTTGAAGTGTGTGCATAAGTTCTTTGGTTTAGGCGTGACACTCACTTTGAGTTTTTATTGCTTTAAAATTATTTCAGCCCGAGCTGAGCACGTTTTGTGAGTTTGAATGTATCTTCATAGGAATGAGTTGTGTGGTCAAATGAATGCTCATTTAGGCTTCAGGAGGTCATCTTGAACAAAATATATGTTGAAGTGTGTGCATAAGTCCTTTGGTTTAGGCGTGACACTCAATTTGAGTTTTTATTGCTTTAAATGCATTTTCAGCCCGAGCTGAGCATGTTTTGTGAGTTTGAATGTATCTTCATAGGATTGAGTTGTGTGGTCAACTTAATGTTCATTTAGGCTTCAGGAGGTCATCTTGAACAAAATACATGTTGAAGTGTGTGCATAAGTCCTTTGGTTTAGGCGTGACTTTCAATTTGAGTTTTTATTGCTTTAAATGCATTTTCAGCCCGAGCTGAGCGCGCTTTCTGACTTTGAATGTATCTTCATAGGAATGAGTTGTGTGGTCAAATTAATGCTCATTTAGGCTTCAGGTGGTCATCCTGAACAAAATACATGTTGAAGTGTGTGCATAAGTCCTTTGGTTTAGGTGTGACACTCAATTTGAGTTTTTATTGCGAAATGCATTTTCAGGCAGAGATGAGCAAGTTTTCTGAGTTTGAAGTATCTTCATAGGAATGAGTTGTGTGGTCAAAATTTTGCTCAAATAGGCTTCAGGATGACCTCCTGAACTAAATACATGTTGAAGTGTGTGCATAAGTCCTTTGGTTTAGGCGTGACACTCAATTTGAGTTTTTATTGCTTTAAATGCATTTTCAGCCCGAGCTGAGCACGTTTTGTGAGTTTGAATGTATCTTGATAGGAATCAGTTGTGTGGTCAAATTAATGCTCATATAGGCTTCAGGATGACCTCCTGAACAAAATACATGTTAAAGTGTGCGCATAAGTCCTTTGGTTTAGGCGTGACACTCAATTTGAGTTTTTATTGCGAAATGCATTTTCAGGCAGAGATGAGCAAGTTTTCTGAGTTTGAAGTATCTTCAAAGGAATGAGTTGTGTGGTCAAATTAATGCTAATTTAGGCTTCAGGAGGTCATCCTGAACAAAATACATGTTGAAGTGTGTGCATAAGTCCTTTGGTTTAGGCGTGACACTCAATTTGAGTTTTTATTGCTTTAAATGCATTTTCAGCCCGAGCTGAGGACGTTTTGTGAGTTTGAATTTATCTTCATAGCAATGAGTTGTGTGGTCAAATTAATGCTCATATAGGCTTCAGGATGACCTCCTGAACTAAATACATGTTGAAGTGTGTGCATAAGTCCTTTGGTTTAGGCGTGACACTCAATTTGAGTTTTTATTGCTTTAAATGCATTTTCAGCCCGAGCTGAGCACGTTTTGTGAGTTTGAATGTATCTTGATAGGAATGAGTTGTGTATTCAAATTAGTGCCCATTTAGGTGTCAGGGGGACATCCTGAACAAAATACATGTTGAAGTGTGTGTATAAGTCCTTTGGTTTAGGCGTGACACTCAATTTTAGTTTTTATTCCTTTAAATGGATTTTCAGCCCGAGCTGAGCACGTTTTGTGAGTTTGAATGTATCTTCATAGGAATGAGTTGTGTGGTCAAATGAATGCTCATTTAGGCTTCAGGTGGTCATCCTGAACAAAATACATGTTGAAGTGTGTGCATAAGTCCTTTGGTTTAGGCGTGACACTCAATTTGAGTTTTTATTGCTTTAAATGCATTTTCAGCCCGAGCTGAGCATGTTTTGTGAGTTTGAATGTATCTTCATAGGAATGAGTTGTGTGGTCAACTTAATGTTCATTTAGGCTTCAGGAGGTCATCTTGAACAAAATACATGTTGAAGTGTGTGCATAAGTCCTTTGTTTTAGGTGTGACACTCAATTTGAGTTTTTATTGCTTTAAATGCATTTTCAGCCCGAGCTGAGCACGTTTTGTGAGTGTGAATGTATCTTCATAGGAATGAATTGTGTAGTCAAATAAATGCTCATATGGGCTTCAGGAGGTCATCCTGAACAAAATACATGTTGAAGTGTGTGCATAAGTCCTTTGGTTTAGGTGTGACACTCAATTTGAGTTTTTATTGCTTTAAATGCATTTTCAGCCCGAGCTGAGCGCGCTTTCTGACTTTGAATGTATCTTCATAGGAATGAGTTGTGTGGTCAAATTAATCCTCATTTAGGCTTCAGGTGGTCATCCTGAACAAAATACATGTTGAAGTGTGTGCATAAGTCCTTTGGTTTAGGTGTGACACTCAATTTGAGTTTTTATTGCGAAATGCATTTTCAGGCAGAGATGAGCAAGTTTTCTGAGTTTGAAGTATCTTCATAGGAATGAGTTGTGTGGTCAAATTAATGCTAATTTAGGCTTCAGGAGGTCATCCTGAACAAAATACATGTTGAAGTGTGTGCATAAGTCCTTTGGTTTTGGCGTGACACTCAATTTGAGGTTTTATTGCTTTGAATGCATTTTTAGCCTGAGCTGAGCACGTTTTGTGAGTTTGAATGTATCTTCATAGGAATGAGTTGTATGGTCAAATCAATGCTCATATAGGCTTCGGGAGGTCATCCTGAACAAAATACATGTTGAAGTGTGTGCATAAGTCCTTTGGTTTAGGCGTGACACTCAATTTGAGTTTTTATTGCTTTAAATGCATTTTCAGCCCGAGCTGAGGACGTTTTGTGAGTTTGAATGTATCTTCATAGGAATGAGTTGTATGGTCAAATTAATGCTCATATAGGCTTCAGGATGACCTCCTGAACTAAATACATGTTGAAGTGTGTGCATAAATCCTTTGGTTTAGGCGTGACACTCAATTTGAGTTTTTATTGCTTTAAATGCATTTTCAGCCCGAGCTGAGCACGTTTTGTGAGTTTGAATGTATCTTCATAAGAATGAGTTATGTGGTCAAATTAATGCTCATATAGGCTTCAGGATGACCTCCTGAACTAAATACATGTTGAAGTGTGTGCATAAGTCCTTTGGTTTAGGCGTGACACTCAATTTGAGTTTTTATTGCTTTAAATTAATTTTCAGCCCGAGCTGAGCACGTTTTGTGAGTTTGAATGTATCTTGATAGGAATGAGTTGTGTATTCAAATTAGTGCCCATTTAGGTGTCAGGGGGACATCCTGAACAAAATACATGTTGAAGTGTGTGTATAAGTCCTTTGGTTTAGGCGTGACACTCAATTTGAGTTTTTATTGCTTTAAAATTATTTCAGCCCGAGCTGAGCACGTTTTGTGAGTTTGAATGTATCTTCATAGGAATGAGTTGTGTGGTCAAATGAATGCTCATTTAGGCTTCAGGAGGTCATCTTGAACAAAATATATGTTGAAGTGTGTGCATAAGTCCTTTGGTTTAGGCGTGACACTCAATTTGAGTTTTTATTGCTTTAAATGCATTTTCAGCCCGAGCTGAGCATGTTTTGTGAGTTTGAATGTATCTTCATAGGAATGAGTTGTGTGGTCAAATCAATGCTCATATAGGCTTCGGGAGGTCATCCTGAACAAAATACATGTTGAAGTGTGTGCATAAGTCCTTTGGTTTAGGCGTCACACTCAATTTGAGGTTTTATTGCTTTGAATACATTTTCAGCCCGAGCTGAGCACGTTTTGTGAGTTTGAATGTATCTTGATACGAATGAGTTGTGTGGTCAAATTAATGCTCATATAGGCTTCAGGATGACCTCCTGAACTAAATACATGTTGAAGTGTGTCCATAAGTCCTTTGGTTTAGGCGTGACACTCAATTTGAGTTTTTATTGCTTTAAATGCACTTTCAGCCCGAGCTGAGCACGTTTTGTGAGTTTGAATGTATCTTGATAGGAATGAGTTGTGTGGTCAAATTAATGCTCATATAGGCTTCAGGATGACCTCCTGAACTAAATACATGTTTAAGTGTGTGCATAAGTCCTTTGGTTAAGGCGTGACACTCAATTTGAGTTTTTATTGCTTTAAATGCATTTTCAGCCCGAGCTGAGGACGTTTTGTGAGTTTGAATGTATCTTCATAGGAATGAGTTGTGTGGTCAAATTAATGCTCATATAGGCTTCAGGATGACCTCCTGAACTAAATACATATTGAAGTGTGTGCATAAGTCCTTTGGTTTAGGCGTGACACTCAATTTGAGTTTTTATTGCTTTAAATGCATTTTCAGCCCGAGCTGAGCACGTTTTGTGAGTTTGAATGTATCTTGATAGGAATGAGTTGTGTATTCAAATTAGTGCCCATTTAGGTGTCAGGGGGACATCCTGAACAAAATACATGTTGAAGTGTGTGTATAAGTCCTTTGGTTTAGGCGTGACACTCAATTTGAGTTTTTATTGCTTTAAAATTATTTCAGCCCGAGCTGAGCACGTTTTGTGAGTTTGAATGTATCTTCATAGGAATGAGTTGTGTGGTCAAATGAATGCTCATTTAGGCTTCAGGAGGTCATCTTGAACAAAATATATGTTGAAGTGTGTGCATAAGTCCTTTGGTTTAGGCGTGACACTCAATTTGAGTTTTTATTGCTTTAAATGCATTTTCAGCCCGAGCTGAGCGCGCTTTCTGACTTTGAAAGTATCTTCATAGGAATGAGTTGTGTGGTCAAATTATTCCTCATTTAGGCTTCAGGTGGTCATCCTGAACAAAATACATGTTGAAGTGTGTGCATAAGTCCTTTGGTTTAGGTGTGACACTCAATTTGAGTTTTTATTGCGAAATGCATTTTCAGGCAGAGATGAGCAAGTTTTCTGAGTTTGAAGTATCTTCATAGGAATGAGTTGTGTGGTCAAATTAATGCTAATTTAGGCTTCAGTAGGTCATCCTGAACAAAATACATGTTGAAGTGTGTGCATAAGTCCTTTGGTTTAGGCGTGACACTCAATTTGAGTTTTTATTGCTTTAAATGCATTTTCAGCCCGAGCTGAGCACGTTTTGTGAGTTTGAATGTATCTTGATAGGAATGAGTTGTGTATTCAAATTAGTGCCCATTTAGGTGTCAGGGGGACATCCTGAACAAAATACATGTTGAAGTGTGTGTATAAGTCCTTTGGTTTAGGCGTGACACTCAATTTTAGTTTTTATTCCTTTAAATGGATTTTCAGCCCGAGCTGAGCACGTTTTGTGAGTTTGAATGTATCTTCATAGGAATGAGTTGTGTGGTCAAATGAATGCTCATTTAGGCTTCAGGAGGTCATCTTGAATAAAATATATGTTGAAGTGTGTGCATAAGTCCTTTGGTTTAGGCGTGACACTCAATTTGAGTTTTTATTGCTTTAAATGCATTTTCAGCCCGAGCTGAGCATGTTTTGTGAGTTTGAATGTATCTTCATAGGAATGAGTTGTGTGGTCAACCTAATGTTCATTTAGGCTTCAGGAGGTCATCTTGAACAAAATACATGTTGAAGTGTGTGCATAAGTCCTTTGTTTTAGGTGTGACACTCAATTTGAGTTTTTATTGCTTTAAATGCATTTTCAGCCCGAGCTGAGCACGTTTTGTGAGTGTGAATGTATCTTCATAGGAATGAATTGTGTAGTCAAATAAATGCTCATATGGGCTTCAGGAGGTCATCCTGAACAAAATACATGTTGAAGTGTGTGCATAAGTCCTTTGGTTTAGGTGTGACACTCAATTTGAGTTTTTATTGCTTTAAATGCATTTTCAGCCCGAGCTGAGCGCGCTTTCTGACTTTGAATGTATCTTCATAGGAATGAGTTGTGTGGTCAAATTAATCCTCATTTAGGCTTCAGGTGGTCATCCTGAACAAAATACATGTTGAAGTGTGTGCATAAGTCCTTTGGTTTAGGTGTGACACTCAATTTGAGTTTTTATTGCGAAATGCATTTTCAGGCAGAGATGAGCAAGTTTTCTGAGTTTGAAGTATCTTCATAGGAATGAGTTGTGTGGTCAAATTAATGCTAATTTAGGCTTCAGGAGGTCATCCTGAACAAAATACATGTTGAAGTGTGTGCATAAGTCCTTTGGTTTTGGCGTGACACTCAATTTGAGGTTTTATTGCTTTGAATGCATTTTTAGCCTGAGCTGAGCACGTTTTGTGAGTTTGAATGTATCTTGATACGAATGAGTTGTGTGGTCAAATTAATGCTCATATAGGCTTCAGGATGACCTCCTGAACAAAATACATGTTGAAGTGTGTGCATAAGTCCTTTGGTTTAGGCGTGACACTCAATTTGAGTTTTTATTGCTTTAAATGCATTTTCAGCCCGAGCTGAGCACGTTTTGTGAGTTTGAATGTATCTTCATAGGAATGAGTTGTGTGGTCAAATTAATGCTCATATAGGCTTCAGGATGACCTCCTGAACTAAATACATGTTGAAGTGTGTGCATAAGTCCTTTGGTTTAGGCGTGACACTCAATTTGAGTTTTTATTGCTTTAAATTAAATGCATTTTCAGCCCGAGCTGAGCGCGCTTTCTGACTTTGAATGTATCTTCATAGGAATGAGTTGTGTGGTCAAATGAATGCTCATTTAGGCTTCAGGAGGTCATCTTGAACAAAATATATGTTGAAGTGTGTGCATAAGTCCTTTGGTTTAGGCGTGACACTCAATTTGAGTTTTTATTGCTTTAAATGCATTTTCAGCCCGAGCTGAGCATGTTTTGTGAGTTTGAATGTATCTTCATAGGATTGAGTTGTGTGGTCAACTTAATGTTCATTTAGGCTTCAGGAGGTCATCTTGAACAAAATACATGTTGAAGTGTGTGCATAAGTCCTTTGGTTTAGGCGTGACACTCAAGTTGAGTTTTTATTGCTTTAAATGCATTTTCAGCCCGAGCTGAGCGCGCTTTCTGACTTTGAATGTATCTTCATAGGAATGAGTTGTGTGGTCAAATTAATCCTCATTTAGGCTTCAGGTGGTCATCCTGAACAAAATACATGTTGAAGTGTGTGCATAAGTCCTTTGGTTTAGGTGTGACACTCAATTTGAGTTTTTATTGCGAAATGCATTTTCAGGCAGAGATGAGCAAGTTTTCTGAGTTTGAAGTATCTTCATAGGAATGAGTTGTGTGGTCAAATTAATGCTAATTTAGGCTTTAGGAGGTCATCCTGAACAAAATACATGTTGAAGTGTGTGCATAAGTCCTTTGGTTTTGGCGTGACACTCAATTTGAGGTTTTATTGCTTTGAATGCATTTTTAGCCTGAGCTGAGCACGTTTTGTGAGTTTGAATGTATCTTGATAGGAATGAGTTGTGTGGTCAAATTAATGCTCATATAGGCTTCAGGATGACCTCCTGAACTAAATACATGTTGAAGTGTGTGCATAAATCCTTTGGTTTAGGCGTGACACTCAATTTGAGTTTTTATTGCTTTAAATGCATTTTCAGCCCGAGCTGAGCACGTTTTGTGAGTTTGAATGTATCTTCATAAGAATGAGTTATGTGGTCAAATTAATGCTCATATAGGCTTCATGATGACCTCTTGAACTAAATACATGTTTGATGTGTGTGCATAAGTCCTTTGGTTTAGGCGTAACACTCAATTTGAGTTTTTATTGCTTTAAATGCATTTTCAGCCCGAGCTGAGCACGTTTTGTGAGTTTGAATGTATCTTCATAAGAATGAGTTATGTGGTCAAATTAATGCTCATATAGGCTTCAGTATGACCTCTTGAACTAAATACATGTTGAAGTGTGTGCATAAGTCCTTTGGTTTAGGCGTGACACTCAATTTGAGTTTTTATTGCTTTAAATGCATTTTCAGCCCGAGCTGAGCACGTTTTGTGAGTTTGAATGTATCTTCATAGGAATGAGTTGTATGGTCAAATCAATGCTCATATAGGCTTCGGGAGGTCATCCTGAACAAAATACATGTTGAAGTGTGTGCATAAGTCCTTTGGTTTAGGCGTGACACTCAATTTGAGTTTTTATTGCTTTAAATGCATTTTCAGCCCGAGCTGAGGACGTTTTGTGAGTTTGAATGTATCTTCATAGGAATGAGTTGTGTGGTCAAATTAATGCTCATATAGGCTTCAGGATGACCTCCTGAACTAAATACATGTTGAAGTGTGTGCATAAATCCTTTGGTTTAGGCGTGACACTCAATTTGAGTTTTTATTGCTTTAAATGCATTTTCAGCCCGAGCTGAGCGCGCTTTCTGACTTTGAAAGTATCTTCATAGGAATGAGTTGTGTGGTCAAATTATTCCTCATTTAGGCTTCAGGTGGTCATCCTGAACAAAATACATGTTGAAGTGTGTGCATAAGTCCTTTGGTTTAGGTGTGACACTCAATTTGAGTTTTTATTGCGAAATGCATTTTCAGGCAGAGATGAGCAAGTTTTCTGAGTTTGAAGTATCTTCATAGGAATGAGTTGTGTGGTCAAATTAATGCTAATTTAGGCTTCAGTAGGTCATCCTGAACAAAATACATGTTGAAGTGTGTGCATAAGTCCTTTGGTTTTGGCGTGACACTCAATTTTAGGTTTTATTGCTTTGAATGCATTTTTAGCCTGAGCTGAGCACGTTTTGTGAGTTTGAATGTATCTTGATACGAATGAGTTGTGTGGTCAAATTAATGCTCATATAGGCTTCAGGATGACCTCCTGAACAAAATACATGTTGAAGTGTGTGCATAAGTCCTTTGGTTTAGGCGTGACACTCAATTTGAGTTTTTATTGCTTTAAATGCATTTTCAGCCCGAGCTGAGCACGTTTTGTGAGTTTGAATGTATCTTCATAGGAATGAGTTGTGTGGTCAAATTAATGCTCATATAGGCTTCAGGATGACCTCCTGAACTAAATACATGTTGAAGTGTGTGCATAAGTCCTTTGGTTTAGGCGTGACACTCAATTTGAGTTTTTATTGCTTTAAATGCATTTTCAGCCCGAGCTGAGCACGTTTTGTGAGTTTGAATGTATCTTCATAGGAATGAGTTATGTGGTCAAATTAATGCTCATATAGGCTTCAGGATGACCTCTTGAACTAAATACATGTTTGATGTGTGTGCATAAGTCCTTTGGTTTAGGCGTAACACTCAATTTGAGTTTTTATTGCTTTAAATGCATTTTCAGCCCGAGCTGAGCACGTTTTGTGAGTTTGAATGTATCTTCATAAGAATGAGTTATGTGGTCAAATTAATGCTCATATAGGCTTCAGGATGACCTCCTGAACTAAATACATGTTGAAGTGTGTGCATAAGTCCTTTGGTTTAGGCGTGACACTCAATTTGAGTTTTTATTGCTTTAAATGCATTTTCAGCCCGAGCTGAGCACGTTTTGTGAGTTTGAATGTATCTTGATAGGAATGAGTTGTGTATTCAAATTAGTGCCCATTTAGGTGTCAGGGGGACATCCTGAACAAAATACATGTTGAAGTGTGTGTATAAGTCCTTTGGTTTAGGCGTGACACTCAATTTGAGTTTTTATTGCTTTAAAATTATTTCAGCCCGAGCTGAGCACGTTTTGTGAGTTTGAATGTATCTTCATAGGAATGAGTTGTGTGGTCAAATGAATGCTCATTTAGGCTTCAGGAGGTCATCTTGAACAAAATATATGTTGAAGTGTGTGCATAAGTCCTTTGGTTTAGGCGTGACACTCAATTTGAGTTTTTATTGCTTTAAATGCATTTTCAGCCCGAGCTGAGCATGTTTTGTGAGTTTGAATGTATCTTCATAGGAATGAGTTGTGTGGTCAAATCAATGCTCATATAGGCTTCGGGAGGTCATCCTGAACAAAATACATGTTGAAGTGTGTGCATAAGTCCTTTGGTTTAGGCGTCACACTCAATTTGAGGTTTTATTGCTTTGAATACATTTTCAGCCCGAGCTGAGCACGTTTTGTGAGTTTGAATGTATCTTGATACGAATGAGTTGTGTGGTCAAATTAATGCTCATATAGGCTTCAGGATGACCTCCTGAACTAAATACATGTTGAAGTGTGTCCATAAGTCCTTTGGTTTAGGCGTGACACTCAATTTGAGTTTTTATTGCTTTAAATGCACTTTCAGCCCGAGCTGAGCACGTTTTGTGAGTTTGAATGTATCTTGATAGGAATGAGTTGTGTGGTCAAATTAATGCTCATATAGGCTTCAGGATGACCTCCTGAACTAAATACATGTTTAAGTGTGTGCATAAGTCCTTTGGTTAAGGCGTGACACTCAATTTGAGTTTTTATTGCTTTAAATGCATTTTCAGCCCGAGCTGAGGACGTTTTGTGAGTTTGAATGTATCTTCATAGGAATGAGTTGTGTGGTCAAATTAATGCTCATATAGGCTTCAGGATGACCTCCTGAACTAAATACATATTGAAGTGTGTGCATAAGTCCTTTGGTTTAGGCGTGACACTCAATTTGAGTTTTTATTGCTTTAAATGCATTTTCAGCCCGAGCTGAGCACGTTTTGTGAGTTTGAATGTATCTTGATAGGAATGAGTTGTGTATTCAAATTAGTGCCCATTTAGGTGTCAGGGGGACATCCTGAACAAAATACATGTTGAAGTGTGTGTATAAGTCCTTTGGTTTAGGCGTGACACTCAATTTGAGTTTTTATTGCTTTAAAATTATTTCAGCCCGAGCTGAGCACGTTTTGTGAGTTTGAATGTATCTTCATAGGAATGAGTTGTGTGGTCAAATGAATGCTCATTTAGGCTTCAGGAGGTCATCTTGAACAAAATATATGTTGAAGTGTGTGCATAAGTCCTTTGGTTTAGGCGTGACACTCAATTTGAGTTTTTATTGCTTTAAATGCATTTTCAGCCCGAGCTGAGCATGTTTTGTGAGTTTGAATGTATCTTCATAGGATTGAGTTGTGTGGTCAACTTAATGTTCATTTAGGCTTCAGGAGGTCATCTTGAACAAAATACATGTTGAAGTGTGTGCATAAGTCCTTTGGTTTAGGCGTGACACTCAATTTGAGTTTTTATTGCTTTAAATGCATTTTCAGCCCGAGCTGAGCGCGCTTTCTGACTTTGAATGTATCTTCATAGGAATGAGTTGTGTGGTCAAATTAATGCTCATTTAGGCTTCAGGTGGTCATCCTGAACAAAATACATGTTGAAGTGTGTGCATAAGTCCTTTGGTTTAGGTGTGACACTCAATTTGAGTTTTTATTGCGAAATGCATTTTCAGGCAGAGATGAGCGAGTTTTCTGAGTTTGAAGTATCTTCATAGGAATGAGTTGTGTGGTCAAAATTTTGCTCAAATAGGCTTCAGGATGACCTCCTGAACTAAATACATGTTGAAGTGTGTGCATAAGTCCTTTGGTTTAGGCGTGACACTCAATTTGAGTTTTTATTGCTTTAAATGCATTTTCAGCCCGAGCTGAGCACGTTTTGTGAGTTTGAATGTATCTTGATAGGAATCAGTTGTGTGGTCAAATTAATGCTCATATAGGCTTCAGGATGACCTCCTGAACAAAATACATGTTAAAGTGTGCGCATAAGTCCTTTGGTTTAGGCGTGACACTCAATTTGAGTTTTTATTGCGAAATGCATTTTCAGGCAGAGATGAGCAAGTTTTCTGAGTTTGAAGTATCTTCAAAGGAATGAGTTGTGTGGTCAAATTAATGCTAATTTAGGCTTCAGGAGGTCATCCTGAACAAAATACATGTTGAAGTGTGTGCATAAGTCCTTTGGTTTAGGCGTCACACTCAATTTGAGGTTTTATTGCTTTGAATACATTTTCAGCCCGAGCTGAGCACGTTTTGTGAGTTTGAATGTATCTTGATACGAATGAGTTGTGTGGTCAAATTAATGCTCATATAGGCTTCAGGATGACCTCCTGAACTAAATACATGTTGAAGTGTGTCCATAAGTCCTTTGGTTTAGGCGTGACACTCAATTTGAGTTTTTATTGCTTTAAATGCACTTTCAGCCCGAGCTGAGCACGTTTTGTGAGTTTGAATGTATCTTGATAGGAATGAGTTGTGTGGTCAAATTAATGCTCATATAGGCTTCAGGATGACCTCCTGAACTAAATACATGTTTAAGTGTGTGCATAAGTCCTTTGGTTAAGGCGTGACACTCAATTTGAGTTTTTATTGCTTTAAATGCATTTTCAGCCCGAGCTGAGGACGTTTTGTGAGTTTGAATGTATCTTCATAGGAATGAGTTGTGTGGTCAAATTAATGCTCATATAGGCTTCAGGATGACCTCCTGAACTAAATACATATTGAAGTGTGTGCATAAGTCCTTTGGTTTAGGCGTGACACTCAATTTGAGTTTTTATTGCTTTAAATGCATTTTCAGCCCGAGCTGAGCACGTTTTGTGAGTTTGAATGTATCTTGATAGGAATGAGTTGTGTATTCAAATTAGTGCCCATTTAGGTGTCAGGGGGACATCCTGAACAAAATACATGTTGAAGTGTGTGTATAAGTCCTTTGGTTTAGGCGTGACACTCAATTTGAGTTTTTATTGCTTTAAAATTATTTCAGCCCGAGCTGAGCACGTTTTGTGAGTTTGAATGTATCTTCATAGGAATGAGTTGTGTGGTCAAATGAATGCTCATTTAGGCTTCAGGAGGTCATCTTGAACAAAATATATGTTGAAGTGTGTGCATAAGTCCTTTGGTTTAGGCGTGACACTCAATTTGAGTTTTTATTGCTTTAAATGCATTTTCAGCCCGAGCTGAGCATGTTTTGTGAGTTTGAATGTATCTTCATAGGATTGAGTTGTGTGGTCAACTTAATGTTCATTTAGGCTTCAGGAGGTCATCTTGAACAAAATACATGTTGAAGTGTGTGCATAAGTCCTTTGGTTTAGGCGTGACACTCAATTTGAGTTTTTATTGCTTTAAATGCATTTTCAGCCCGAGCTGAGCGCGCTTTCTGACTTTGAATGTATCTTCATAGGAATGAGTTGTGTGGTCAAATTAATGCTCATTTAGGCTTCAGGTGGTCATCCTGAACAAAATACATGTTGAAGTGTGTGCATAAGTCCTTTGGTTTAGGTGTGACACTCAATTTGAGTTTTTATTGCGAAATGCATTTTCAGGCAGAGATGAGCAAGTTTTCTGAGTTTGAAGTATCTTCATAGGAATGAGTTGTGTGGTCAAAATTTTGCTCAAATAGGCTTCAGGATGACCTCCTGAACTAAATACATGTTGAAGTGTGTGCATAAGTCCTTTGGTTTAGGCGTGACACTCAATTTGAGTTTTTATTGCTTTAAATGCATTTTCAGCCCGAGCTGAGCACGTTTTGTGAGTTTGAATGTATCTTGATAGGAATCAGTTGTGTGGTCAAATTAATGCTCATATAGGCTTCAGGATGACCTCCTGAACAAAATACATGTTAAAGTGTGCGCATAAGTCCTTTGGTTTAGGCGTGACACTCAATTTGAGTTTTTATTGCGAAATGCATTTTCAGGCAGAGATGAGCAAGTTTTCTGAGTTTGAAGTATCTTCAAAGGAATGAGTTGTGTGGTCAAATTAATGCTCATATAGGCTTCAGGATGACCTCCTGAACTAAATACATGTTGAAGTGTGTGCATAAGTCCTTTGGTTTAGGCGTGACACTCAATTTGAGTTTTTATTGCTTTAAATGCATTTTCAGCCCGAGCTGAGCACGTTTTGTGAGTTTGAATGTATCTTGATAGGAATGAGTTGTGTATTCAAATTAGTGCCCATTTAGGTGTCAGGGGGACATCCTGAACAAAATACATGTTGAAGTGTGTGTATAAGTCCTTTGGTTTAGGCGTGACACTCAATTTTAGTTTTTATTCCTTTAAATGGATTTTCAGCCCGAGCTGAGCACGTTTTGTGAGTTTGAATGTATCTTCATAGGAATGAGTTGTGTGGTCAAATGAATGCTCATTTAGGCTTCAGGAGGTCATCTTGAATAAAATATATGTTGAAGTGTGTGCATAAGTCCTTTGGTTTAGGCGTGACACTCAATTTGAGTTTTTATTGCTTTAAATGCATTTTCAGCCCGAGCTGAGCATGTTTTGTGAGTTTGAATGTATCTTCATAGGATTGAGTTGTGTGGTCAACTTAATGTTCATTTAGGCTTCAGGAGGTCATCTTGAACAAAATACATGTTGAAGTGTGTGCATAAGTCCTTTGTTTTAGGTGTGACACTCAATTTGAGTTTTTATTGCTTTAAATGCATTTTCAGCCCGAGCTGAGCACGTTTTGTGAGTGTGAATGTATCTTCATAGGAATGAATTGTGTAGTCAAATAAATGCTCATATGGGCTTCAGGAGGTCATCCTGAACAAAATACATGTTGAAGTGTGTGCATAAGTCCTTTGGTTTAGGTGTGACACTCAATTTGAGTTTTTATTGCTTTAAATGCATTTTCAGCCCGAGCTGAGCGCGCTTTCTGACTTTGAATGTATCTTCATAGGAATGAGTTGTGTGGTCAAATTAATCCTCATTTAGGCTTCAGGTGGTCATCCTGAACAAAATACATGTTGAAGTGTGTGCATAAGTCCTTTGGTTTAGGTGTGACACTCAATTTGAGTTTTTATTGCGAAATGCATTTTCAGGCAGAGATGAGCAAGTTTTCTGAGTTTGAAGTATCTTCATAGGAATGAGTTGTGTGGTCAAATTAATGCTAATTTAGGCTTCAGGAGGTCATCCTGAACAAAATACATGTTGAAGTGTGTGCATAAGTCCTTTGGTTTTGGCGTGACACTCAATTTGAGGTTTTATTGCTTTGAATGCATTTTTAGCCTGAGCTGAGCACGTTTTGTGAGTTTGAATGTATCTTGATACGAATGAGTTGTGTGGTCAAATTAATGCTCATATAGGCTTCAGGATGACCTCCTGAACAAAATACATGTTGAAGTGTGTGCATAAGTCCTTTGGTTTAGGCGTGACACTCAATTTGAGTTTTTATTGCTTTAAATGCATTTTCAGCCCGAGCTGAGCACGTTTTGTGAGTTTGAATGTATCTTCATAGGAATGAGTTGTGTGGTCAAATTAATGCTCATATAGGCTTCAGGATGACCTCCTGAACTAAATACATGTTGAAGTGTGTGCATAAGTCCTTTGGTTTAGGCGTGACACTCAATTTGAGTTTTTATTGCTTTAAATTAAATGCATTTTCAGCCCGAGCTGAGCGCGCTTTCTGACTTTGAATGTATCTTCATAGGAATGAGTTGTGTGGTCAAATGAATGCTCATTTAGGCTTCAGGAGGTCATCTTGAACAAAATATATGTTGAAGTGTGTGCATAAGTCCTTTGGTTTAGGCGTGACACTCAATTTGAGTTTTTATTGCTTTAAATGCATTTTCAGCCCGAGCTGAGCATGTTTTGTGAGTTTGAATGTATCTTCATAGGATTGAGTTGTGTGGTCAAATTAATGCTCATATAGGCTTCATGATGACCTCTTGAACTAAATACATGTTTGATGTGTGTGCATAAGTCCTTTGGTTTAGGCGTAACACTCAATTTGAGTTTTTATTGCTTTAAATGCATTTTCAGCCCGAGCTGAGCACGTTTTGTGAGTTTGAATGTATCTTCATAAGAATGAGTTATGTGGTCAAATTAATGCTCATATAGGCTTCAGTATGACCTCTTGAACTAAATACATGTTGAAGTGTGTGCATAAGTCCTTTGGTTTAGGCGTGACACTCAATTTGAGTTTTTATTGCTTTAAATGCATTTTCAGCCCGAGCTGAGCACGTTTTGTGAGTTTGAATGTATCTTCATAGGAATGAGTTGTATGGTCAAATCAATGCTCATATAG
This sequence comes from Hippocampus guttulatus, assembly GCF_054856545.1. NCBI lineage: Eukaryota > Metazoa > Chordata > Actinopteri > Syngnathiformes > Syngnathidae > Hippocampus > Hippocampus guttulatus. The sequence goes on from NC_141278.1 coordinate 12,775,048, forward strand.
GCTTCGGGAGGTCATCCTGAACAAAATACATGTTGAAGTGTGTGCATAAGTCCTTTGGTTTAGGCGTGACACTCAATTTGAGTTTTTATTGCTTTAAATGCATTTTCAGCCCGAGCTGAGGACGTTTTGTGAGTTTGAATGTATCTTCATAGGAATGAGTTGTGTGGTCAAATTAATGCTCATATAGGCTTCAGGATGACCTCCTGAACTAAATACATGTTGAAGTGTGTGCATAAATCCTTTGGTTTAGGCGTGACACTCAATTTGAGTTTTTATTGCTTTAAATGCATTTTCAGCCCGAGCTGAGCGCGCTTTCTGACTTTGAAAGTATCTTCATAGGAATGAGTTGTGTGGTCAAATTATTCCTCATTTAGGCTTCAGGTGGTCATCCTGAACAAAATACATGTTGAAGTGTGTGCATAAGTCCTTTGGTTTAGGTGTGACACTCAATTTGAGTTTTTATTGCGAAATGCATTTTCAGGCAGAGATGAGCAAGTTTTCTGAGTTTGAAGTATCTTCATAGGAATGAGTTGTGTGGTCAAATTAATGCTAATTTAGGCTTCAGTAGGTCATCCTGAACAAAATACATGTTGAAGTGTGTGCATAAGTCCTTTGGTTTTGGCGTGACACTCAATTTTAGGTTTTATTGCTTTGAATGCATTTTTAGCCTGAGCTGAGCACGTTTTGTGAGTTTGAATGTATCTTGATACGAATGAGTTGTGTGGTCAAATTAATGCTCATATAGGCTTCAGGATGACCTCCTGAACAAAATACATGTTGAAGTGTGTGCATAAGTCCTTTGGTTTAGGCGTGACACTCAATTTGAGTTTTTATTGCTTTAAATGCATTTTCAGCCCGAGCTGAGCACGTTTTGTGAGTTTGAATGTATCTTCATAGGAATGAGTTGTGTGGTCAAATTAATGCTCATATAGGCTTCAGGATGACCTCCTGAACTAAATACATGTTGAAGTGTGTGCATAAGTCCTTTGGTTTAGGCGTGACACTCAATTTGAGTTTTTATTGCTTTAAATGCATTTTCAGCCCGAGCTGAGCACGTTTTGTGAGTTTGAATGTATCTTCATAGGAATGAGTTGTGTGGTCAAATCAATGCTCATATAGGCTTCGGGAGGTCATCCTGAACAAAATACATGTTGAAGTGTGTGCATAAGTCCTTTGGTTTAGGCGTCACACTCAATTTGAGGTTTTATTGCTTTGAATACATTTTCAGCCCGAGCTGAGCACGTTTTGTGAGTTTGAATGTATCTTGATACGAATGAGTTGTGTGGTCAAATTAATGCTCATATAGGCTTCAGGATGACCTCCTGAACTAAATACATGTTGAAGTGTGTCCATAAGTCCTTTGGTTTAGGCGTGACACTCAATTTGAGTTTTTATTGCTTTAAATGCACTTTCAGCCCGAGCTGAGCACGTTTTGTGAGTTTGAATGTATCTTGATAGGAATGAGTTGTGTGGTCAAATTAATGCTCATATAGGCTTCAGGATGACCTCCTGAACTAAATACATGTTTAAGTGTGTGCATAAGTCCTTTGGTTAAGGCGTGACACTCAATTTGAGTTTTTATTGCTTTAAATGCATTTTCAGCCCGAGCTGAGGACGTTTTGTGAGTTTGAATGTATCTTCATAGGAATGAGTTGTGTGGTCAAATTAATGCTCATATAGGCTTCAGGATGACCTCCTGAACTAAATACATATTGAAGTGTGTGCATAAGTCCTTTGGTTTAGGCGTGACACTCAATTTGAGTTTTTATTGCTTTAAATGCATTTTCAGCCCGAGCTGAGCACGTTTTGTGAGTTTGAATGTATCTTGATAGGAATGAGTTGTGTATTCAAATTAGTGCCCATTTAGGTGTCAGGGGGACATCCTGAACAAAATACATGTTGAAGTGTGTGTATAAGTCCTTTGGTTTAGGCGTGACACTCAATTTGAGTTTTTATTGCTTTAAAATTATTTCAGCCCGAGCTGAGCACGTTTTGTGAGTTTGAATGTATCTTCATAGGAATGAGTTGTGTGGTCAAATGAATGCTCATTTAGGCTTCAGGAGGTCATCTTGAACAAAATATATGTTGAAGTGTGTGCATAAGTCCTTTGGTTTAGGCGTGACACTCAATTTGAGTTTTTATTGCTTTAAATGCATTTTCAGCCCGAGCTGAGCATGTTTTGTGAGTTTGAATGTATCTTCATAGGATTGAGTTGTGTGGTCAACTTAATGTTCATTTAGGCTTCAGGAGGTCATCTTGAACAAAATACATGTTGAAGTGTGTGCATAAGTCCTTTGGTTTAGGCGTGACACTCAATTTGAGTTTTTATTGCTTTAAATGCATTTTCAGCCCGAGCTGAGCGCGCTTTCTGACTTTGAATGTATCTTCATAGGAATGAGTTGTGTGGTCAAATTAATGCTCATTTAGGCTTCAGGTGGTCATCCTGAACAAAATACATGTTGAAGTGTGTGCATAAGTCCTTTGGTTTAGGTGTGACACTCAATTTGAGTTTTTATTGCGAAATGCATTTTCAGGCAGAGATGAGCAAGTTTTCTGAGTTTGAAGTATCTTCATAGGAATGAGTTGTGTGGTCAAAATTTTGCTCAAATAGGCTTCAGGATGACCTCCTGAACTAAATACATGTTGAAGTGTGTGCATAAGTCCTTTGGTTTAGGCGTGACACTCAATTTGAGTTTTTATTGCTTTAAATGCATTTTCAGCCCGAGCTGAGCACGTTTTGTGAGTTTGAATGTATCTTGATAGGAATCAGTTGTGTGGTCAAATTAATGCTCATATAGGCTTCAGGATGACCTCCTGAACAAAATACATGTTAAAGTGTGCGCATAAGTCCTTTGGTTTAGGCGTGACACTCAATTTGAGTTTTTATTGCGAAATGCATTTTCAGGCAGAGATGAGCAAGTTTTCTGAGTTTGAAGTATCTTCAAAGGAATGAGTTGTGTGGTCAAATTAATGCTAATTTAGGCTTCAGGAGGTCATCCTGAACAAAATACATGTTGAAGTGTGTGCATAAGTCCTTTGGTTTAGGCGTGACACTCAATTTGAGTTTTTATTGCTTTAAATGCATTTTCAGCCCGAGCTGAGGACGTTTTGTGAGTTTGAATTTATCTTCATAGCAATGAGTTGTGTGGTCAAATTAATGCTCATATAGGCTTCAGGATGACCTCCTGAACTAAATACATGTTGAAGTGTGTGCATAAGTCCTTTGGTTTAGGCGTGACACTCAATTTGAGTTTTTATTGCTTTAAATGCATTTTCAGCCCGAGCTGAGCACGTTTTGTGAGTTTGAATGTATCTTGATAGGAATGAGTTGTGTATTCAAATTAGTGCCCATTTAGGTGTCAGGGGGACATCCTGAACAAAATACATGTTGAAGTGTGTGTATAAGTCCTTTGGTTTAGGCGTGACACTCAATTTTAGTTTTTATTCCTTTAAAAGGATTTTCAGCCCGAGCTGAGCACGTTTTGTGAGTTTGAATGTATCTTCATAGGAATGAGTTGTGTGGTCAAATGAATGCTCATTTAGGCTTCAGGAGGTCATCTTGAATAAAATATATGTTGAAGTGTGTGCATAAGTCCTTTGGTTTAGGCGTGACACTCAATTTGAGTTTTTATTGCTTTAAATGCATTTTCAGCCCGAGCTGAGCATGTTTTGTGAGTTTGAATGTATCTTCATAGGATTGAGTTGTGTGGTCAACTTAATGTTCATTTAGGCTTCAGGAGGTCATCTTGAACAAAATACATGTTGAAGTGTGTGCATAAGTCCTTTGTTTTAGGTGTGACACTCAATTTGAGTTTTTATTGCTTTAAATGCATTTTCAGCCCGAGCTGAGCGCGCTTTCTGACTTTGAATGTATCTTCATAGGAATGAGTTGTGTGGTCAAATTAATCCTCATTTAGGCTTCAGGTGGTCATCCTGAACAAAATACATGTTGAAGTGTGTGCATAAGTCCTTTGGTTTAGGTGTGACACTCAATTTGAGTTTTTATTGCGAAATGCATTTTCAGGCAGAGATGAGCAAGTTTTCTGAGTTTGAAGTATCTTCATAGGAATGAGTTGTGTGGTCAAATTAATGCTAATTTAGGCTTCAGGAGGTCATCCTGAACAAAATACATGTTGAAGTGTGTGCATAAGTCCTTTGGTTTAGGCGTGACACTCAATTTGAGTTTTTATTGCTTTAAATGCATTTTCAGCCCGAGCTGAGCACGTTTTGTGAGTTTGAATGTATCTTCATAGGAATGAGTTGTGTGGTCAAATTAATGCTCATATAGGCTTCAGGATGACCTCCTGAACTAAATACATGTTGAAGTGTGTGCATAAGTCCTTTGGTTTAGGCGTGACACTCAATTTGAGTTTTTATTGCTTTAAATTAAATGCATTTTCAGCCCGAGCTGAGCGCGCTTTCTGACTTTGAATGTATCTTCATAGGAATGAGTTGTGTGGTCAAATGAATGCTCATTTAGGCTTCAGGAGGTCATCTTGAACAAAATATATGTTGAAGTGTGTGCATAAGTCCTTTGGTTTAGGCGTGACACTCAATTTGAGTTTTTATTGCTTTAAATGCATTTTCAGCCCGAGCTGAGCATGTTTTGTGAGTTTGAATGTATCTTCATAGGATTGAGTTGTGTGGTCAACTTAATGTTCATTTAGGCTTCAGGAGGTCATCCTGAACAAAATACATGTTGAAGTGTGTGCATAAGTCCTTTGGTTTAGGTGTGACACTCAATTTGAGTTTTTATTGCGAAATGCATTTTCAGGCAGAGATGAGCAAGTTTTCTGAGTTTGAAGTATCTTCATAGGAATGAGTTGTGTGGTCAAATTAATGCTAATTTAGGCTTCAGGAGGTCATCCTGAACAAAATACATGTTTGATGTGTGTGCATAAGTCCTTTGGTTTAGGCGTAACACTCAATTTGAGTTTTTATTGCTTTAAATGCATTTTCAGCCCGAGCTGAGCACGTTTTGTGAGTTTGAATGTATCTTCATAAGAATGAGTTATGTGGTCAAATTAATGCTCATATAGGCTTCAGTATGACCTCTTGAACTAAATACATGTTGAAGTGTGTGCATAAGTCCTTTGGTTTAGGCGTGACACTCAATTTGAGTTTTTATTGCTTTAAATGCATTTTCAGCCCGAGCTGAGCACGTTTTGTGAGTTTGAATGTATCTTCATAGGAATGAGTTGTGTGGTCAAATTAATGCTCATATAGGCTTCAGGATGACCTCCTGAACTAAATACATGTTGAAGTGTGTGCATAAATCCTTTGGTTTAGGCGTGACACTCAATTTGAGTTTTTATTGCTTTAAATGCATTTTCAGCCCGAGCTGAGCACGTTTTGTGAGTTTGAATGTATCTTCATAAGAATGAGTTATGTGGTCAAATTAATGCTCATATAGGCTTCATGATGACCTCTTGAACTAAATACATGTTTGATGTGTGTGCATAAGTCCTTTGGTTTAGGCGTAACACTCAATTTGAGTTTTTATTGCTTTAAATGCATTTTCAGCCCGAGCTGAGCACGTTTTGTGAGTTTGAATGTATCTTCATAAGAATGAGTTATGTGGTCAAATTAATGCTCATATAGGCTTCAGTATGACCTCTTGAACTAAATACATGTTGAAGTGTGTGCATAAGTCCTTTGGTTTAGGCGTGACACTCAATTTGAGTTTTTATTGCTTTAAATGCATTTTCAGCCCGAGCTGAGCACGTTTTGTGAGTTTGAATGTATCTTCATAGGAATGAGTTGTATGGTCAAATCAATGCTCATATAGGCTTCGGGAGGTCATCCTGAACAAAATACATGTTGAAGTGTGTGCATAAGTCCTTTGGTTTAGGCGTGACACTCAATTTGAGTTTTTATTGCTTTAAATGCATTTTCAGCCCGAGCTGAGGACGTTTTGTGAGTTTGAATGTATCTTCATAGGAATGAGTTGTATGGTCAAATTAATGCTCATATAGGCTTCAGGATGACCTCCTGAACTAAATACATGTTGAAGTGTGTGCATAAATCCTTTGGTTTAGGCGTGACACTCAATTTGAGTTTTTATTGCTTTAAATGCATTTTCAGCCCGAGCTGAGCACGTTTTGTGAGTTTGAATGTATCTTCATAAGAATGAGTTATGTGGTCAAATTAATGCTCATATAGGCTTCAGGATGACCTCTTGAACTAAATACATGTTTGATGTGTGTGCATAAGTCCTTTGGTTTAGGCGTAACACTCAATTTGAGTTTTTATTGCTTTAAATGCATTTTCAGCCCGAGCTGAGCACGTTTTGTGAGTTTGAATGTATCTTCATAAGAATGAGTTATGTGGTCAAATTAATGCTCATATAGGCTTCAGGATGACCTCCTGAACTAAATACATGTTGAAGTGTGTGCATAAGTCCTTTGGTTTAGGCGTGACACTCAATTTGAGTTTTTATTGCTTTAAATTAATTTTCAGCCCGAGCTGAGCACGTTTTGTGAGTTTGAATGTATCTTGATAGGAATGAGTTGTGTATTCAAATTAGTGCCCATTTAGGTGTCAGGGGGACATCCTGAACAAAATACATGTTGAAGTGTGTGTATAAGTCCTTTGGTTTAGGCGTGACACTCAATTTGAGTTTTTATTGCTTTAAAATTATTTCAGCCCGAGCTGAGCACGTTTTGTGAGTTTGAATGTATCTTCATAGGAATGAGTTGTGTGGTCAAATGAATGCTCATTTAGGCTTCAGGAGGTCATCTTGAACAAAATATATGTTGAAGTGTGTGCATAAGTCCTTTGGTTTAGGCGTGACACTCAATTTGAGTTTTTATTGCTTTAAATGCATTTTCAGCCCGAGCTGAGCATGTTTTGTGAGTTTGAATGTATCTTCATAGGAATGAGTTGTGTGGTCAAATCAATGCTCATATAGGCTTCGGGAGGTCATCCTGAACAAAATACATGTTGAAGTGTGTGCATAAGTCCTTTGGTTTAGGCGTCACACTCAATTTGAGGTTTTATTGCTTTGAATACATTTTCAGCCCGAGCTGAGCACGTTTTGTGAGTTTGAATGTATCTTGATACGAATGAGTTGTGTGGTCAAATTAATGCTCATATAGGCTTCAGGATGACCTCCTGAACTAAATACATGTTGAAGTGTGTCCATAAGTCCTTTGGTTTAGGCGTGACACTCAATTTGAGTTTTTATTGCTTTAAATGCACTTTCAGCCCGGGCTGAGCACGTTTTGTGAGTTTGAATGTATCTTGATAGGAATGAGTTGTGTGGTCAAATTAATGCTCATATAGGCTTCAGGATGACCTCCTGAACTAAATACATGTTTAAGTGTGTGCATAAGTCCTTTGGTTAAGGCGTGACACTCAATTTGAGTTTTTATTGCTTTAAATGCATTTTCAGCCCGAGCTGAGGACGTTTTGTGAGTTTGAATGTATCTTCATAGGAATGAGTTGTGTGGTCAAATTAATGCTCATATAGGCTTCAGGATGACCTCCTGAACTAAATACATATTGAAGTGTGTGCATAAGTCCTTTGGTTTAGGCGTGACACTCAATTTGAGTTTTTATTGCTTTAAATGCATTTTCAGCCCGAGCTGAGCACGTTTTGTGAGTTTGAATGTATCTTGATAGGAATGAGTTGTGTATTCAAATTAGTGCCCATTTAGGTGTCAGGGGGACATCCTGAACAAAATACATGTTGAAGTGTGTGTATAAGTCCTTTGGTTTAGGCGTGACACTCAATTTGAGTTTTTATTGCTTTAAAATTATTTCAGCCCGAGCTGAGCACGTTTTGTGAGTTTGAATGTATCTTCATAGGAATGAGTTGTGTGGTCAAATGAATGCTCATTTAGGCTTCAGGAGGTCATCTTGAACAAAATATATGTTGAAGTGTGTGCATAAGTCCTTTGGTTTAGGCGTGACACTCAATTTGAGTTTTTATTGCTTTAAATGCATTTTCAGCCCGAGCTGAGCGCGCTTTCTGACTTTGAAAGTATCTTCATAGGAATGAGTTGTGTGGTCAAATTATTCCTCATTTAGGCTTCAGGTGGTCATCCTGAACAAAATACATGTTGAAGTGTGTGCATAAGTCCTTTGGTTTAGGTGTGACACTCAATTTGAGTTTTTATTGCGAAATGCATTTTCAGGCAGAGATGAGCAAGTTTTCTGAGTTTGAAGTATCTTCATAGGAATGAGTTGTGTGGTCAAATTAATGCTAATTTAGGCTTCAGTAGGTCATCCTGAACAAAATACATGTTGAAGTGTGTGCATAAGTCCTTTGGTTTAGGCGTGACACTCAATTTGAGTTTTTATTGCTTTAAATGCATTTTCAGCCCGAGCTGAGCACGTTTTGTGAGTTTGAATGTATCTTGATAGGAATGAGTTGTGTATTCAAATTAGTGCCCATTTAGGTGTCAGGGGGACATCCTGAACAAAATACATGTTGAAGTGTGTGTATAAGTCCTTTGGTTTAGGCGTGACACTCAATTTTAGTTTTTATTCCTTTAAATGGATTTTCAGCCCGAGCTGAGCACGTTTTGTGAGTTTGAATGTATCTTCATAGGAATGAGTTGTGTGGTCAAATGAATGCTCATTTAGGCTTCAGGAGGTCATCTTGAATAAAATATATGTTGAAGTGTGTGCATAAGTCCTTTGGTTTAGGCGTGACACTCAATTTGAGTTTTTATTGCTTTAAATGCATTTTCAGCCCGAGCTGAGCATGTTTTGTGAGTTTGAATGTATCTTCATAGGAATGAGTTGTGTGGTCAACTTAATGTTCATTTAGGCTTCAGGAGGTCATCTTGAACAAAATACATGTTGAAGTGTGTGCATAAGTCCTTTGTTTTAGGTGTGACACTCAATTTGAGTTTTTATTGCTTTAAATGCATTTTCAGCCCGAGCTGAGCACGTTTTGTGAGTGTGAATGTATCTTCATAGGAATGAATTGTGTAGTCAAATAAATGCTCATATGGGCTTCAGGAGGTCATCCTGAACAAAATACATGTTGAAGTGTGTGCATAAGTCCTTTGGTTTAGGTGTGACACTCAATTTGAGTTTTTATTGCTTTAAATGCATTTTCAGCCCGAGCTGAGCGCGCTTTCTGACTTTGAATGTATCTTCATAGGAATGAGTTGTGTGGTCAAATTAATCCTCATTTAGGCTTCAGGTGGTCATCCTGAACAAAATACATGTTGAAGTGTGTGCATAAGTCCTTTGGTTTAGGTGTGACACTCAATTTGAGTTTTTATTGCGAAATGCATTTTCAGGCAGAGATGAGCAAGTTTTCTGAGTTTGAAGTATCTTCATAGGAATGAGTTGTGTGGTCAAATTAATGCTAATTTAGGCTTCAGGAGGTCATCCTGAACAAAATACATGTTGAAGTGTGTGCATAAGTCCTTTGGTTTTGGCGTGACACTCAATTTGAGGTTTTATTGCTTTGAATGCATTTTTAGCCTGAGCTGAGCACGTTTTGTGAGTTTGAATGTATCTTGATACGAATGAGTTGTGTGGTCAAATTAATGCTCATATAGGCTTCAGGATGACCTCCTGAACAAAATACATGTTGAAGTGTGTGCATAAGTCCTTTGGTTTAGGCGTGACACTCAATTTGAGTTTTTATTGCTTTAAATGCATTTTCAGCCCGAGCTGAGCACGTTTTGTGAGTTTGAATGTATCTTCATAGGAATGAGTTGTGTGGTCAAATTAATGCTCATATAGGCTTCAGGATGACCTCCTGAACTAAATACATGTTGAAGTGTGTGCATAAGTCCTTTGGTTTAGGCGTGACACTCAATTTGAGTTTTTATTGCTTTAAATTAAATGCATTTTCAGCCCGAGCTGAGCGCGCTTTCTGACTTTGAATGTATCTTCATAGGAATGAGTTGTGTGGTCAAATGAATGCTCATTTAGGCTTCAGGAGGTCATCTTGAACAAAATATATGTTGAAGTGTGTGCATAAGTCCTTTGGTTTAGGCGTGACACTCAATTTGAGTTTTTATTGCTTTAAATGCATTTTCAGCCCGAGCTGAGCATGTTTTGTGAGTTTGAATGTATCTTCATAGGATTGAGTTGTGTGGTCAACTTAATGTTCATTTAGGCTTCAGGAGGTCATCTTGAACAAAATACATGTTGAAGTGTGTGCATAAGTCCTTTGGTTTAGGCGTGACACTCAAGTTGAGTTTTTATTGCTTTAAATGCATTTTCAGCCCGAGCTGAGCGCGCTTTCTGACTTTGAATGTATCTTCATAGGAATGAGTTGTGTGGTCAAATTAATCCTCATTTAGGCTTCAGGTGGTCATCCTGAACAAAATACATGTTGAAGTGTGTGCATAAGTCCTTTGGTTTAGGTGTGACACTCAATTTGAGTTTTTATTGCGAAATGCATTTTCAGGCAGAGATGAGCAAGTTTTCTGAGTTTGAAGTATCTTCATAGGAATGAGTTGTGTGGTCAAATTAATGCTAATTTAGGCTTCAGGAGGTCATCCTGAACAAAATACATGTTGAAGTGTGTGCATAAGTCCTTTGGTTTTGGCGTGACACTCAATTTGAGGTTTTATTGCTTTGAATGCATTTTTAGCCTGAGCTGAGCACGTTTTGTGAGTTTGAATGTATCTTGATAGGAATGAGTTGTGTGGTCAAATTAATGCTCATATAGGCTTCAGGATGACCTCCTGAACTAAATACATGTTGAAGTGTGTGCATAAATCCTTTGGTTTAGGCGTGACACTCAATTTGAGTTTTTATTGCTTTAAATGCATTTTCAGCCCGAGCTGAGCACGTTTTGTGAGTTTGAATGTATCTTCATAAGAATGAGTTATGTGGTCAAATTAATGCTCATATAGGCTTCATGATGACCTCTTGAACTAAATACATGTTTGATGTGTGTGCATAAGTCCTTTGGTTTAGGCGTAACACTCAATTTGAGTTTTTATTGCTTTAAATGCATTTTCAGCCCGAGCTGAGCACGTTTTGTGAGTTTGAATGTATCTTCATAAGAATGAGTTATGTGGTCAAATTAATGCTCATATAGGCTTCAGTATGACCTCTTGAACTAAATACATGTTGAAGTGTGTGCATAAGTCCTTTGGTTTAGGCGTGACACTCAATTTGAGTTTTTATTGCTTTAAATGCATTTTCAGCCCGAGCTGAGCACGTTTTGTGAGTTTGAATGTATCTTCATAGGAATGAGTTGTATGGTCAAATCAATGCTCATATAGGCTTCGGGAGGTCATCCTGAACAAAATACATGTTGAAGTGTGTGCATAAGTCCTTTGGTTTAGGCGTGACACTCAATTTGAGTTTTTATTGCTTTAAATGCATTTTCAGCCCGAGCTGAGGACGTTTTGTGAGTTTGAATGTATCTTCATAGGAATGAGTTGTGTGGTCAAATTAATGCTCATATAGACTTCAGGATGACCTCCTGAACTAAATACATGTTGAAGTGTGTGCATAAATCCTTTGGTTTAGGCGTGACACTCAATTTGAGTTTTTATTGCTTTAAATGCATTTTCAGCCCGAGCTGAGCACGTTTTGTGAGTTTGAATGTATCTTCATAAGAATGAGTTATGTGGTCAAATTAATGCTCATATAGGCTTCAGGATGACCTCTTGAACTAAATACATGTTTGATGTGTGTGCATAAGTCCTTTGGTTTAGGCGTAACACTCAATTTGAGTTTTTATTGCTTTAAATGCATTTTCAGCCCGAGCTGAGCACGTTTTGTGAGTTTGAATGTATCTTCATAAGAATGAGTTATGTGGTCAAATTAATGCTCATATAGGCTTCAGGATGACCTCCTGAACTAAATACATGTTGAAGTGTGTGCATACGTCCTTTGGTTTAGGCGTGACACTCAATTTGAGTTTTTATTGCTTTAAATGCATTTTCAGCCCGAGCTGAGCACGTTTTGTGAGTTTGAATGTATCTTGATAGGAATGAGTTGTGTATTCAAATTAGTGCCCATTTAGGTGTCAGGGGGACATCCTGAACAAAATACATGTTGAAGTGTGTGTATAAGTCCTTTGGTTTAGGCGTGACACTCAATTTGAGTTTTTATTGCTTTAAAATTATTTCAGCCCGAGCTGAGCACGTTTTGTGAGTTTGAATGTATCTTCATAGGAATGAGTTGTGTGGTCAAATGAATGCTCATTTAGGCTTCAGGAGGTCATCTTGAACAAAATATATGTTGAAGTGTGTGCATAAGTCCTTTGGTTTAGGCGTGACACTCAATTTGAGTTTTTATTGCTTTAAATGCATTTTCAGCCCGAGCTGAGCATGTTTTGTGAGTTTGAATGTATCTTCATAGGAATGAGTTGTCTGGTCAAATCAATGCTCATATAGGCTTCGGGAGGTCATCCTGAACAAAATACATGTTGAAGTGTGTGCATAAGTCCTTTGGTTTAGGCGTCACACTCAATTTGAGGTTTTATTGCTTTGAATACATTTTCAGCCCGAGCTGAGCACGTTTTGTGAGTTTGAATGTATCTTGATACGAATGAGTTGTGTGGTCAAATTAATGCTCATATAGGCTTCAGGATGACCTCCTGAACTAAATACATGTTGAAGTGTGTCCATAAGTCCTTTGGTTTAGGCGTGACACTCAATTTGAGTTTTTATTGCTTTAAATGCACTTTCAGCCCGAGCTGAGCACGTTTTGTGAGTTTGAATGTATCTTGATAGGAATGAGTTGTGTGGTCAAATTAATGCTCATATAGGCTTCAGGATGACCTCCTGAACTAAATACATGTTTAAGTGTGTGCATAAGTCCTTTGGTTAAGGCGTGACACTCAATTTGAGTTTTTATTGCTTTAAATGCATTTTCAGCCCGAGCTGAGGACGTTTTGTGAGTTTGAATGTATCTTCATAGGAATGAGTTGTGTGGTCAAATTAATGCTCATATAGGCTTCAGGATGACCTCCTGAACTAAATACATATTGAAGTGTGTGCATAAGTCCTTTGGTTTAGGCGTGACACTCAATTTGAGTTTTTATTGCTTTAAATGCATTTTCAGCCCGAGCTGAGCACGTTTTGTGAGTTTGAATGTATCTTGATAGGAATGAGTTGTGTATTCAAATTAGTGCCCATTTAGGTGTCAGGGGGACATCCTGAACAAAATACATGTTGAAGTGTGTGTATAAGTCCTTTGGTTTAGGCGTGACACTCAATTTGAGTTTTTATTGCTTTAAAATTATTTCAGCCCGAGCTGAGCACGTTTTGTGAGTTTGAATGTATCTTCATAGGAATGAGTTGTGTGGTCAAATGAATGCTCATTTAGGCTTCAGGAGGTCATCTTGAACAAAATATATGTTGAAGTGTGTGCATAAGTCCTTTGGTTTAGGCGTGACACTCAATTTGAGTTTTTATTGCTTTAAATGCATTTTCAGCCCGAGCTGAGCATGTTTTGTGAGTTTGAATGTATCTTCATAGGTTTGAGTTGTGTGGTCAACTTAATGTTCATTTAGGCTTCAGGAGGTCATCTTGAACAAAATACATGTTGAAGTGTGTGCATAAGTCCTTTGGTTTAGGCGTGACACTCAATTTGAGTTTTTATTGCTTTAAATGCATTTTCAGCCCGAGCTGAGCGCGCTTTCTGACTTTGAATGTATCTTCATAGGAATGAGTTGTGTGGTCAAATGAATGCTCATTTAGGCTTCAGGTGGTCATCCTGAACAAAATACATGTTAAAGTGTGTGCATAAGTCCTTTTGTTTAGGCGTGACACTCAATTTGAGTTTTTATTGCTTTAAATGCATTTTCAGCCCGAGCTGAGCGCGCTTTCTGACTTTGAAAGTATCTTCATAGGAATGAGTTGTGTGGTCAAATTATTCCTCATTTAGGCTTCAGGTGGTCATCCTGAACAAAATACATGTTGAAGTGTGTGCATAAGTCCTTTGGTTTAGGTGTGACACTCAATTTGAGTTTTTATTGCGAAATGCATTTTCAGGCAGAGATGAGCAAGTTTTCTGAGTTTGAAGTATCTTCATAGGAATGAGTTGTGTGGTCAAATTAATGCTAATTTAGGCTTCAGTAGGTCATCCTGAACAAAATACATGTTGAAGTGTGTGCATAAGTCCTTTGGTTTTGGCGTGACACTCAATTTTAGGTTTTATTGCTTTGAATGCATTTTTAGCCTGAGCTGAGCACGTTTTGTGAGTTTGAATGTATCTTGATACGAATGAGTTGTGTGGTCAAATTAATGCTCATATAGGCTTCAGGATGACCTCCTGAACAAAATACATGTTGAAGTGTGTGCATAAGTCCTTTGGTTTAGGCGTGACACTCAATTTGAGTTTTTATTGCTTTAAATGCATTTTCAGCCCGAGCTGAGCACGTTTTGTGAGTTTGAATGTATCTTCATAGGAATGAGTTGTGTGGTCAAATTAATGCTCATATAGGCTTCAGGATGACCTCCTGAACTAAATACATGTTGAAGTGTGTGCATAAGTCCTTTGGTTTAGGCGTGACACTCAATTTGAGTTTTTATTGCTTTAAATGCATTTTCAGCCCGAGCTGAGCACGTTTTGTGAGTTTGAATGTATCTTCATAGGAATGAGTTGTGTGGTCAAATTAATGCTCATTTAGGCGTCAGGTGGTCATCCTGAACAAAATACATGTTGAAGTGTGTGCATAAGTCCTTTGGTTTAGGCGTGACACTCATTTTGAGGTTTTATTGCTTTAAATGCATTTTCAGCCCGAGCTGAGCGCGCTTTCTGACTTTGAATGTATCTTCATAGGAATGAGTTGTGTGGTTAATGCTCATTTAGGCTTCAAGGTGGTCATCCTGAACAAAATACATGTTGAAGTGTGTGCATAAGTCCTTTGGTTTAGGTGTGACACTCAATTTGAGTTTTTATTGCGAAATGCATTTTCAGGCAGAGATGAGCAAGTTTTCTGAGTTTGAAGTATCTTCATAGGAATGAGTTGTGTGGTCAAATTAATGCTCATATAGGCTTCAGGATGACCTCTTGAACTAAATACATGTTGAAGTGTGTGCATAAGTACTTTGGTTTAGGCGTGACACTCAATTTGAGTTTTTATAACTTTAAATGCATTTTCAGCCCGAGCTGAGCAAGTTTTCTGAGTTTGAAGTATTTTCATAGGAATGAGTTGTGTGGTCAAATTAATGCTAATTTAGGCTTCAGGAGGTCATCCTGAACAAAATACATGTTGAAGTGTGTGCATAAGTCCTTTGGTTTTGGCGTGACACTCAATTTGAGGTTTTATTGCTTTGAATGCATTTTTAGCCTGAGCTGAGCACGTTTTGTGAGTTTGAATGTATCTTGATAGGAATGAGTTGTGTGGTCAAATTAATGCTCATATAGGCTTCAGGATGACCTCCTGAACTAAATACATGTTGAAGTGTGTGCATAAATCCTTTGGTTTAGGCGTGACACTCAATTTGAGTTTTTATTGCTTTAAATGCATTTTCAGCCCGAGCTGAGCACGTTTTGTGAGTTTGAATGTATCTTCATAAGAATGAGTTATGTGGTCAAATTAATGCTCATATAGGCTTCAGGATGACCTCTTGAACTAAATACATGTTTGATGTGTGTGCATAAGTCCTTTGGTTTAGGCGTAACACTCAATTTGAGTTTTTATTGCTTTAAATGCATTTTCAGCCCGAGCTGAGCACGTTTTGTGAGTTTGAATGTATCTTCATAAGAATGAGTTATAAGGTCAAATTACTGCTCATATAGGCTTCAGTATGACCTCTTGAACTAAATACATGTTGAAGTGTGTGCATAAGTCCTTTGGTTTAGGCGTGACACTCAATTTGAGTTTTTATTGCTTTAAATGCATTTTCAGCCCGAGCTGAGCACGTTTTGTGAGTTTGAATGTATCTTCATAGGAATGAGTTGTATGGTCAAATCAATGCTCATATAGGCTTCGGGAGGTCATCCTGAACAAAATACATGTTGAAGTGTGTGCATAAGTCCTTTGGTTTAGGCGTCACACTCAATTTGAGGTTTTATTGCTTTGAATGCATTTTCAGCCCGAGCTGACCACGTTTTGTGAGTTTGAATGTATCTTGATACGAATGAGTTGTGTGGTCAAATTAATGCTCATATAGGCTTCAGGATGACCTCCTGAACTAAATACATGTTGAAGTGTGTGCATAAGTCCTTTGGTTTAGGCGTGACACTCAATTTGAGTTTTTATTGCTTTAAATGCATTTTCAGCCCGAGCTGAGCACGTTTTGTGAGTTTGAATGTATCTTGATAGGAATGAGTTGTGTGGTCAAATTAATGCTCATATAGGCTTCAGGATGACCTCCTGAACTAAATACATGTTGAAGTGTGTGCATAAGTCCTTTGGTTTAGGCGTGACACTCAATTTGAGTTTTTATTGCTTTAAATGCATTTTCAGCCCGAGCTGAGGACGTTTTGTGAGTTTGAATGTATCTTCATAGGAATGAGTTGTGTGGTCAAATTAATGCTCATATAGGCTTCAGGATGACCTCCTGAACTAAATACATGTTGAAGTGTGTGCATAAGTCCTTTGGTTTAGGCGTGACACTCAATTTGAGTTTTTATTGCTTTAAATGTATTTTCAGCCCGAGCTGAGCACGTTTTGTGAGTTTGAATGTATCTTGATAGGAATGAGTTGTGTATTCAAATTAGTGCCCATTTAGGTGTCAGGGGGACATCCTGAACAAAATACATGTTGAAGTGTGTGTATAAGTCCTTTGGTTTAGGCGTGATACTCAATTTGAGTTTTTATTCCTTTAAATGCATTTTCAGCCCGAGCTGAGCACGTTTTGTGAGTTTGAATGTATCTTCATAGGAATGAGTTTTGTGGTCAAATTAATGCTCATTTAGGCTTCAGGTGGTCATCCTGAACAAAATACATGTTGAAGTGTGTGCATAAGTTCTTTGGTTTAGGCGTGACACTCACTTTGAATTTTTATTGCTTTAAAATTATTTCAGCCCGAGCTGAGCACGTTTTGTGAGTTTGAATGTATCTTCATAGGAATGAGTTGTGTGGTCAAATCAATGCTCATATAGGCTTCGGGAGGTCATCCTGAACAAAATACATGTTGAAGTGTGTGCATAAGTCCTTTGGTTTAGGCGTCACACTCAATTTGAGGTTTTATTGCTTTGAATGCATTTTCAGCCCGAGCTGAGCACGTTTTGTGAGTTTGAATGTATCTTGATACGAATGAGTTGTGTGGTCAAATTAATGCTCATATAGGCTTCAGGATGACCTCCTGAACTAAATACATGTTGAAGTGTGTGCATAAGTCCTTTGGTTTAGGCGTGACACTCAATTTGAGTTTTTATTGCTTTAAATGCATTTTCAGCCCGAGCTGAGGACGTTTTGTGAGTTTGAATGTATCTTCATAGGAATGAGGTGTGTGGTCAAATTAATGCCCATATAGGCTTCAGGATGACCTCCTGAACTAAATACATGTTGAAGTGTGTGCATAAGTCCTTTGGTTTAGGCGTGACACTCAATTTGAGTTTTTATTGCTTTAAATGCATTTTCAGCCCGAGCTGAGCACGTTTTGTGAGTTTGAATGTATCTTGATAGGAATGAGTTGTGTATTCAAATTAGTGCCCATTTAGGTGTCAGGGGGACATCCTGAACAAAATACATGTTGAAGTGTGTGTATAAGTCCTTTGGTTTAGGCGTGACACTCAATTTGAGTTTTTATTCCTTTAAATGCATTTTCAGCCCGAGCTGAGCACGTTTTGTGAGTTTGAATGTATCTTCATAGGAATGAGTTGTGTGGTCAAATTAATGCTCATATAGGCTTCAGGATGACCTCCTGAACTAAATACATGTTGAAGTGTGTGCATAAGTCCTTTGGTTTAGGCGTGACACTCAATTTGAGTTTTTATTGCTTTAAATGCATTTTCAGCCCGAGCTGAGCGCGCTTTCTGACTTTGAATGTATCTTCATAGGAATGAGTTGTGTGGTCAAATTAATCCTCATTTAGGCTTCAGGTGGTCATCCTGAACAAAATACATGTTGAAGTGTGTGCATAAGTCCTTTGGTTTAGGTGTGACACTCAATTTGAGTTTTTATTGCGAAATGCATTTTCAGGCAGAGATGAGCAAGTTTTCTGAGTTTGAAGTATCTTCATAGGAATGAGTTGTGTGGTCAAATTAATGCTAATTTAGGCTTCAGGAGGTCATCCTGAACAAAATACATGAAGTGTGTGCATAAGTCCTTTGGTTTTGGCGTGACACTCAATTTGAGGTTTTATTGCTTTGAATGCATTTTTAGCCTGAGCTGAGCACGTTTTGTGAGTTTGAATGTATCTTGATACGAATGAGTTGTGTGGTCAAATTAATGCTCATATAGGCTTCAGGATGACCTCCTGAACAAAATACATGTTGAAGTGTGTGCATAAGTCCTTTGGTTTAGGCGTGACACTCAATTTGAGTTTTTATTGCTTTAAATGCATTTTCAGCCCGAGCTGAGCACGTTTTGTGAGTTTGAATGTATCTTCATAGGAATGAGTTGCGTGGTCAAATTAATGCTCATATAGGCTTCAGGATGACCTCCTGAACTAA
Source organism: Hippocampus guttulatus (assembly GCF_054856545.1). Lineage (NCBI taxonomy): Eukaryota > Metazoa > Chordata > Actinopteri > Syngnathiformes > Syngnathidae > Hippocampus > Hippocampus guttulatus. Next base: position 12,793,555 of record NC_141278.1, read on the forward strand.
ATACATGATGAAGTGTGTGCATAAGTCCTTTGGTTTAGGCGTGACACTCAATTTGAGTTTTTATTGCTTTAAATTAAATGCATTTTCAGCCCGAGCTGAGCGCGCTTTCTGACTTTGAATGTATCTTCATAGGAATGAGTTGTGTGGTCAAATGAATGCTCATTTAGGCTTCAGGAGGTCATCTTGAACAAAATATATGTTGAAGTGTGTGCATAAAGTCCTTTGGTTTAGGCGTGACACTCAATTTGAGTTTTTATTGCTTTAAATGCATTTTCAGCCCGAGCTGAGCACGTTTTGTGAGTTTGAATGTATCTTGATAGGAATGAGTTGTGTATTCAAATTAGTGCCCATTTAGGTGTCAGGGGGACATCCTGAACAAAATACATGTTGAAGTGTGTGCATAAGTCCTTTGGTTTAGGCGTGACACTCAATTTGAGTTTTTATTGCTTTAAATGCATTTTCAGCCCGAGCTGAGCATGCTTTGTGAGTTTGAATGTATCTTCATAGGATTGAGTTATGTGGTCAACTTAATGTTCATTTAGGCTTCAGGAGGTCATCTTGAACAAAATACATGTTGAAGTGTGTGCATAAGTCCTTTGGTTTAGGCGTGACACTCAATTTGAGTTTTTATTGCGAAATGCATTTTCAGGCAGAGATGAGCACGTTTTGTGAGTTTGAATGTATCTTCATAGGAATGAGTTTTGTGGTCAAATTAATGCTCATTTAGGCTTCAGGTGGTCATCCTGAACAAAATACATGTTGAAGTGTGTGCATAAGTTCTTTGGTTTAGGCGTGACACTCACTTTGAATTTTTATTGCTTTAAAATTATTTCAGCCCGAGCTGAGCACGTTTTGTGAGTTTGAATATATCTTCATAGGAATGAGTTGTGTGGTCAAATGAATGCTCATTTAGGCTTCAGGAGGTCATCTTGAACAAAATATATGTTGAAGTGTGTGCATAAGTCCTTTGGTTTAGGCGTGACACTCAATTTGAGTTTTTATTGCTTTAAATGCATTTTCAGCCCGAGCTGAGCATGCTTTGTGAGTTTGAATGTATCTTCATAGGATTGAGTTATGTGGTCAACTTAATGTTCATTTAGGCTTCAGGAGGTCATCTTGAACAAAATACATGTTGAAGTGTGTGCATAAGTCCTTTGGTTTAGGCGTGACACTCAATTTGAGTTTTTATTGCGAAATGCATTTTCAGGCAGAGATGAGCAAGTTTTCTGAGTTTGAAGTATCTTCATAGGAATGAGTTGTGTGGTCAAATTAATATTAATTTAGGCTTCAGGAGGTCATCCTGAACAAAATACATGTTGAAGTGTGTGCATAAGTCCTTTGGTTTTGGCGTGACACTCAATTTGAGGTTTTATTGCTTTGAATGCATTTTTAGCCTGAGCTGAGCACGTTTTGTGAGTTTGAATGTATCTTGATAGGAATGAGTTGTGTGGTCAAATTAATGCTCATATAGGCTTCAGGATGACCTCCTGAACTAAATACATGTTGAAGTGTGTGCATAAATCCTTTGGTTTAGGCGTGACACTCAATTTGAGTTTTTATTGCTTTAAATGCATTTTCAGCCCGAGCTGAGCACGTTTTGTGAGTTTGAATGTATCTTCATAAGAATGAGTTATGTGGTCAAATTAATGCTCATATAGGCTTCAGGATGACCTCTTGAACTAAATACATGTTTGATGTGTGTGCATAAGTCCTTTGGTTTAGGCGTAACACTCAATTTGAGTTTTTATTGCTTTAAATGCATTTTCAGCCCGAGCTGAGCACGTTTTGTGAGTTTGAATGTATCTTCATAAGAATGAGTTATGTGGTCAAATTAATGCTCATATAGGCTTCAGGATGACCTCTTGAACTAAATACATGTTTGATGTGTGTGCATAAGTCCTTTGGTTTAGGCGTGACACTCAATTTGAGTTTTTATTGCTTTAAATGCATTTTCAGCCCGAGCTGAGCACGTTTTGTGAGTTTGAATGTATCTTCATAGGAATGAGTTGTGTAGTCAAATTAATGCTCATATGGGCTTCAGGAGGTCATCCTGAACAAAATACATGTTGAAGTGTGTGCATAAGTCCTTTGGTTTTGGCGTGACACTCAATTTGAGGTTTTATTGCTTTGAATGCATTTTTAGCCTGAGCTGAGCACGTTTTGTGAGTTTGAATGTATCTTGATACGAATGAGTTGTGTGGTCAAATTAATGCTCATATAGGCTTCAGGATGACCTCCTGAACAAAATACATGTTGAAGTGTGTGCATAAGTCCTTTGGTTTAGGCGTGACACTCAATTTGAGTTTTTATTGCTTTAAATGCATTTTCAGCCCGAGCTGAGCACGTTTTGTGAGTTTGAATGTATCTTCATAGGAATGAGTTGTGTGGTCAAATTAATGCTCATATAGGCTTCAGGATGACCTCCTGAACTAAATACATGTTGAAGTGTGTGCATAAGTCCTTTGGTTTAGGCGTGACACTCAATTTGAGTTTTTATTGCTTTAAATTAAATGCATTTTCAGCCCGAGCTGAGCGCGCTTTCTGACTTTGAATGTATCTTCATAGGAATGAGTTGTGTGGTCAAATGAATGCTCATTTAGGCTTCAGGAGGTCATCTTGAACAAAATATATGTTGAAGTGTGTGCATAAGTCCTTTGGTTTAGGCGTGACACTCAATTTGAGTTTTTATTGCTTTAAATGCATTTTCAGCCCGAGCTGAGCATGTTTTGTGAGTTTGAATGTATCTTCATAGGATTGAGTTGTGTGGTCAACTTAATGTTCATTTAGGCTTCAGGAGGTCATCTTGAACAAAATACATGTTGAAGTGTGTGCATAAGTCCTTTGGTTTAGGCGTGACACTCAAGTTGAGTTTTTATTGCTTTAAATGCATTTTCAGCCCGAGCTGAGCGCGCTTTCTGACTTTGAATGTATCTTCATAGGAATGAGTTGTGTGGTCAAATTAATGCTAATTTAGGCTTCAGGAGGTCATCCTGAACAAAATACATGTTGAAGTGTGTGCATAAGTCCTTTGGTTTTGGCGTGACACTCAATTTGAGGTTTTATTGCTTTGAATGCATTTTTAGCCTGAGCTGAGCACGTTTTGTGAGTTTGAATGTATCTTGATAGGAATGAGTTGTGTGGTCAAATTAATGCTCATATAGGCTTCAGGATGACCTCCTGAACTAAATACATGTTGAAGTGTGTGCATAAATCCTTTGGTTTAGGCGTGACACTCAATTTGAGTTTTTATTGCTTTAAATGCATTTTCAGCCCGAGCTGAGCACGTTTTGTGAGTTTGAATGTATCTTCATAAGAATGAGTTATGTGGTCAAATTAATGCTCATATAGGCTTCAGGATGACCTCTTGAACTAAATACATGTTTGATGTGTGTGCATAAGTCCTTTGGTTTAGGCGTAACACTCAATTTGAGTTTTTATTGCTTTAAATGCATTTTCAGCCCGAGCTGAGCACGTTTTGTGAGTTTGAATGTATCTTCATAAGAATGAGTTATGTGGTCAAATTAATGCTCATATAGGCTTCAGTATGACCTCTTGAACTAAATACATGTTGAAGTGTGTGCATAAGTCCTTTGGTTTAGGCGTGACACTCAATTTGAGTTTTTATTGCGAAATGCATTTTCAGGCAGAGATGAGCAAGTTTTCTGAGTTTGAAGTATCTTCATAGGAATGAGTTGTGTGGTCAAATTAATATTAATTTAGGCTTCAGGAGGTCATCCTGAACAAAATACATGTTGAAGTGTGTGCATAAGTCCTTTGGTTTTGGCGTGACACTCAATTTGAGGTTTTATTGCTTTGAATGCATTTTTAGCCTGAGCTGAGCACGTTTTGTGAGTTTGAATGTATCTTGATAGGAATGAGTTGTGTGGTCAAATTAATGCTCATATAGGCTTCAGGATGACCTCCTGAACTAAATACATGTTGAAGTGTGTGCATAAATCCTTTGGTTTAGGCGTGACACTCAATTTGAGTTTTTATTGCTTTAAATGCATTTTCAGCCCGAGCTGAGCACGTTTTGTGAGTTTGAATGTATCTTCATAAGAATGAGTTATGTGGTCAAATTAATGCTCATATAGGCTTCAGGATGACCTCTTGAACTAAATACATGTTTGATGTGTGTGCATAAGTCCTTTGGTTTAGGCGTAACACTCAATTTGAGTTTTTATTGCTTTAAATGCATTTTCAGCCCGAGCTGAGCACGTTTTGTGAGTTTGAATGTATCTTCATAAGAATGAGTTATGTGGTCAAATTAATGCTCATATAGGCTTCAGGATGACCTCTTGAACTAAATACATGTTTGATGTGTGTGCATAAGTCCTTTGGTTTAGGCGTGACACTCAATTTGAGTTTTTATTGCTTTAAATGCATTTTCAGCCCGAGCTGAGCACGTTTTGTGAGTTTGAATGTATCTTCATAGGAATGAGTTGTGTAGTCAAATTAATGCTCATATGGGCTTCAGGAGGTCATCCTGAACAAAATACATGTTGAAGTGTGTGCATAAGTCCTTTGGTTTTGGCGTGACACTCAATTTGAGGTTTTATTGCTTTGAATGCATTTTTAGCCTGAGCTGAGCACGTTTTGTGAGTTTGAATGTATCTTGATACGAATGAGTTGTGTGGTCAAATTAATGCTCATATAGGCTTCAGGATGACCTCCTGAACAAAATACATGTTGAAGTGTGTGCATAAGTCCTTTGGTTTAGGCGTGACACTCAATTTGAGTTTTTATTGCTTTAAATGCATTTTCAGCCCGAGCTGAGCACGTTTTGTGAGTTTGAATGTATCTTCATAGGAATGAGTTGTGTGGTCAAATTAATGCTCATATAGGCTTCAGGATGACCTCCTGAACTAAATACATGTTGAAGTGTGTGCATAAGTCCTTTGGTTTAGGCGTGACACTCAATTTGAGTTTTTATTGCTTTAAATTAAATGCATTTTCAGCCCGAGCTGAGCGCGCTTTCTGACTTTGAATGTATCTTCATAGGAATGAGTTGTGTGGTCAAATGAATGCTCATTTAGGCTTCAGGAGGTCATCTTGAACAAAATATATGTTGAAGTGTGTGCATAAGTCCTTTGGTTTAGGCGTGACACTCAATTTGAGTTTTTATTGCTTTAAATGCATTTTCAGCCCGAGCTGAGCATGTTTTGTGAGTTTGAATGTATCTTCATAGGATTGAGTTGTGTGGTCAACTTAATGTTCATTTAGGCTTCAGGAGGTCATCTTGAACAAAATACATGTTGAAGTGTGTGCATAAGTCCTTTGGTTTAGGCGTGACACTCAAGTTGAGTTTTTATTGCTTTAAATGCATTTTCAGCCCGAGCTGAGCGCGCTTTCTGACTTTGAATGTATCTTCATAGGAATGAGTTGTGTGGTCAAATTAATGCTAATTTAGGCTTCAGGAGGTCATCCTGAACAAAATACATGTTGAAGTGTGTGCATAAGTCCTTTGGTTTTGGCGTGACACTCAATTTGAGGTTTTATTGCTTTGAATGCATTTTTAGCCTGAGCTGAGCACGTTTTGTGAGTTTGAATGTATCTTGATAGGAATGAGTTGTGTGGTCAAATTAATGCTCATATAGGCTTCAGGATGACCTCCTGAACTAAATACATGTTGAAGTGTGTGCATAAATCCTTTGGTTTAGGCGTGACACTCAATTTGAGTTTTTATTGCTTTAAATGCATTTTCAGCCCGAGCTGAGCACGTTTTGTGAGTTTGAATGTATCTTCATAAGAATGAGTTATGTGGTCAAATTAATGCTCATATAGGCTTCAGGATGACCTCTTGAACTAAATACATGTTTGATGTGTGTGCATAAGTCCTTTGGTTTAGGCGTAACACTCAATTTGAGTTTTTATTGCTTTAAATGCATTTTCAGCCCGAGCTGAGCACGTTTTGTGAGTTTGAATGTATCTTCATAAGAATGAGTTATGTGGTCAAATTAATGCTCATATAGGCTTCAGTATGACCTCTTGAACTAAATACATGTTGAAGTGTGTGCATAAGTCCTTTGGTTTAGGCGTGACACTCAATTTGAGTTTTTATTGCTTTAAATGCATTTTCAGCCTGAGCTGAGCACGTTTTGTGAGTTTGAATGTATCTTGATACGAATGAGTTGTGTGGTCAAATTAATGCTCATATAGGCTTCAGGATGACCTCCTGAACAAAATACATGTTGAAGTGTGTGCATAAGTCCTTTGGTTTAGGCGTGACACTCAATTTGAGTTTTTATTGCTTTAAATGCATTTTCAGCCCGAGCTGAGCGCGCTTTCTGACTTTGAATGTATCTTCATAGGAATGAGTTGTGTGGTCAAATTAATCCTCATTTAGGCTTCAGGTGGTCATCCTGAACAAAATACATGTTGAAGTGTGTGCATAAGTCCTTTGGTTTAGGTGTGACACTCAATTTGAGTTTTTATTGCGAAATGCATTTTCAGGCAGAGATGAGCAAGTTTTCTGAGTTTGAAGTATCTTCATAGGAATGAGTTGTGTGGTCAAATTAATGCTAATGTAGGCTTCAGGAGGTCATCCTGAACAAAATACATGTTGAAGTGTGTGCATAAGTCCTTTGGTTTAGGCGTGACACTCAATTTGAGTTTTTATTGCTTTAAATGCATTTTCAGCCCGAGCTGAGCACGTTTTGTGAGTTTGAATGTATCTTCATAGGAATGAGTTGTGTAGTCAAATTAATGCTCATATGGGCTTCAGGAGGTCATCCTGAACAAAATACATGTTGAAGTGTGTGCATAAGTCCTTTGGTTTTGGCGTGACACTCAATTTGAGGTTTTATTGCTTTGAATGCATTTTTAGCCTGAGCTGAGCACGTTTTGTGAGTTTGAATGTATCTTGATACGAATGAGTTGTGTGGTCAAATTAATGCTCATATAGGCTTCAGGATGACCTCCTGAACAAAATACATGTTGAAGTGTGTGCATAAGTCCTTTGGTTTAGGCGTGACACTCAATTTGAGTTTTTATTGCTTTAAATGCATTTTCAGCCCGAGCTGAGCACGTTTTGTGAGTTTGAATGTATCTTCATAGGAATGAGTTGTGTGGTCAAATTAATGCTCATATAGGCTTCAGGATGACCTCCTGAACTAAATACATGTTGAAGTGTGTGCATAAGTCCTTTGGTTTAGGCGTGACACTCAATTTGAGTTTTTATTGCTTTAAATTAAATGCATTTTCAGCCCGAGCTGAGCGCGCTTTCTGACTTTGAATGTATCTTCATAGGAATGAGTTGTGTGGTCAAATGAATGCTCATTTAGGCTTCAGGAGGTCATCTTGAACAAAATATATGTTGAAGTGTGTGCATAAGTCCTTTGGTTTAGGCGTGACACTCAATTTGAGTTTTTATTGCTTTAAATGCATTTTCAGCCCGAGCTGAGCATGTTTTGTGAGTTTGAATGTATCTTCATAGGATTGAGTTGTGTGGTCAACTTAATGTTCATTTAGGCTTCAGGAGGTCATCTTGAACAAAATACATGTTGAAGTGTGTGCATAAGTCCTTTGGTTTAGGCGTGACACTCAAGTTGAGTTTTTATTGCTTTAAATGCATTTTCAGCCCGAGCTGAGCGCGCTTTCTGACTTTGAATGTATCTTCATAGGAATGAGTTGTGTGGTCAAATTAATCCTCATTTAGGCTTCAGGTGGTCATCCTGAACAAAATACATGTTGAAGTGTGTGCATAAGTCCTTTTGGTTTAGGTGTGACACTCAATTTGAGTTTTTATTGCGAAATGCATTTTCAGGCAGAGATGAGCAAGTTTTCTGAGTTTGAAGTATCTTCATAGGAATGAGTTGTGTGGTCAAATTAATGCTAATTTAGGCTTCAGGAGGTCATCCTGAACAAAATACATGTTGAAGTGTGTGCATAAGTCCTTTGGTTTTGGCGTGACACTCAATTTGAGGTTTTATTGCTTTGAATGCATTTTTAGCCTGAGCTGAGCACGTTTTGTGAGTTTGAATGTATCTTGATAGGAATGAGTTGTGTGGTCAAATTAATGCTCATATAGGCTTCAGGATGACCTCCTGAACTAAATACATGTTGAAGTGTGTGCATAAATCCTTTGGTTTAGGCGTGACACTCAATTTGAGTTTTTATTGCTTTAAATGCATTTTCAGCCCGAGCTGAGCACGTTTTGTGAGTTTGAATGTATCTTCATAAGAATGAGTTATGTGGTCAAATTAATGCTCATATAGGCTTCATGATGACCTCTTGAACTAAATACATGTTTGATGTGTGTGCATAAGTCCTTTGGTTTAGGCGTAACACTCAATTTGAGTTTTTATTGCTTTAAATGCATTTTCAGCCCGAGCTGAGCACGTTTTGTGAGTTTGAATGTATCTTCATAAGAATGAGTTATGTGGTCAAATTAATGCTCATATAGGCTTCAGTATGACCTCTTGAACTAAATACATGTTGAAGTGTGTGCATAAGTCCTTTGGTTTAGGCGTGACACTCAATTTGAGTTTTTATTGCTTTAAATGCATTTTCAGCCCGAGCTGAGCACGTTTTGTGAGTTTGAATGTATCTTCATAGGAATGAGTTGTATGGTCAAATCAATGCTCATATAGGCTTCGGGAGGTCATCCTGAACAAAATACATGTTGAAGTGTGTGCATAAGTCCTTTGGTTTAGGCGTGACACTCAATTTGAGTTTTTATTGCTTTAAATGCATTTTCAGCCCGAGCTGAGGACGTTTTGTGAGTTTGAATGTATCTTCATAGGAATGAGTTGTGTGGTCAAATTAATGCTCATATAGGCTTCAGGATGACCTCCTGAACTAAATACATGTTGAAGTGTGTGCATAAATCCTTTGGTTTAGGCGTGACACTCAATTTGAGTTTTTATTGCTTTAAATGCATTTTCAGCCCGAGCTGAGCACGTTTTGTGAGTTTGAATGTATCTTCATAAGAATGAGTTATGTGGTCAAATTAATGCTCATATAGGCTTCAGGATGACCTCTTGAACTAAATACATGTTTGATGTGTGTGCATAAGTCCTTTGGTTTAGGCGTAACACTCAATTTGAGTTTTTATTGCTTTAAATGCATTTTCAGCCCGAGCTGAGCACGTTTTGTGAGTTTGAATGTATCTTCATAAGAATGAGTTATGTGGTCAAATTAATGCTCATATAGGCTTCAGTATGACCTCTTGAACTAAATACATGTTGAAGTGTGTGCATAAGTCCTTTTGTTTAGGCGTGACACTCAATTTGAGTTTTTATTGCTTTAAATGCATTTTCAGCCCGAGCTGAGCACGTTTTGTGAGTTTGAATGTATCTTCATAGGAATGAGTTGTATGGTCAAATCAATGCTCATATAGGCTTCGGGAGGTCATCCTGAACAAAATACATGTTGAAGTGTGTGCATAAGTCCTTTGGTTTAGGCGTGACACTCAATTTGAGTTTTTATTGCTTTAAATGCATTTTCAGCCCGAGCTGAGGACGTTTTGTGAGTTTGAATGTATCTTCATAGGAATGAGTTGTGTGGTCAAATTAATGCTCATATAGGCTTCAGGATCACCTCCTGAACTAAATACATGTTGAAGTGTGTGCATAAGTCCTTTGGTTTAGGCGTGACACTCAATTTGAGTTTTTATTGCTTTAAATGCATTTTCAGCCCGAGCTGAGCACGTTTTGTGAGTTTGAATGTATCTTCATAGGAATGAGTTTTGTGGTCAAATTAATGCTCATTTAGGCTTCAGGTGGTCATCCTGAACAAAATACATGTTGAAGTGTGTGCATAAGTTCTTTGGTTTAGGCGTGACACTCACTTTGAGTTTTTATTGCTTTAAAATTATTTCAGCCCGAGCTGAGCACGTTTTGTGAGTTTGAATGTATCTTCATAGGAATGAGTTGTGTGGTCAAATGAATGCTCATTTAGGCTTCAGGAGGTCATCTTGAACAAAATATATGTTGAAGTGTGTGCATAAGTCCTTTGGTTTAGGCGTGACACTCAATTTGAGTTTTTATTGCTTTAAATGCATTTTCAGCCCGAGCTGAGCATGTTTTGTGAGTTTGAATGTATCTTCATAGGATTGAGTTGTGTGGTCAACTTAATGTTCATTTAGGCTTCAGGAGGTCATCTTGAACAAAATACATGTTGAAGTGTGTGCATAAGTCCTTTGGTTTAGGCGTGACACTCAATTTGAGTTTTTATTGCTTTAAATGCATTTTCAGCCCGAGCTGAGCGCGCTTTCTGACTTTGAATGTATCTTCATAGGAATGAGTTGTGTGGTCAAATTAATGCTCATTTAGGCTTCAGGTGGTCATCCTGAACAAAATACATGTTGAAGTGTGTGCATAAGTCCTTTGGTTTAGGTGTGACACTCAATTTGAGTTTTTATTGCGAAATGCATTTTCAGGCAGAGATGAGCAAGTTTTCTGAGTTTGAAGTATCTTCATAGGAATGAGTTGTGTGGTCAAAATTTTGCTCAAATAGGCTTCAGGAGGTCATCCTGAACAAAATACATGTTGAAGTGTGTGCATAAGTCCTTTGGTTCAGGCGTGACACTCAATTTGAGTTTTTATTGCTTTAAATGCATTTTCAGCCCGAGCTGAGCACGTTTTGTGAGTTTGAATGTATCTTCATAGGAATGAGTTGTGTGGTCAAATTAATGCTCATATAGGCTTCAGGATGACCTCCTGAACTAAATACATGTTGAAGTGTGTGCATAAATCCTTTGGTTTAGGCGTGACACTCAATTTGAGTTTTTATTGCTTTAAATGCATTTTCAGCCCGAGCTGAGCACGTTTTGTGAGTTTGAATGTATCTTCATAAGAATGAGTTATGTGGTCAAATTAATGCTCATATAGGCTTCAGGATGACCTCTTGAACTAAATACATGTTTGATGTGTGTGCATAAGTCCTTTGGTTTAGGCGTAACACTCAATTTGAGTTTTTATTGCTTTAAATGCATTTTCAGCCCGAGCTGAGCACGTTTTGTGAGTTTGAATGTATCTTCATAAGAATGAGTTATGTGGTCAAATTAATGCTCATATAGGCTTCAGTATGACCTCTTGAACTAAATACATGTTGAAGTGTGTGCATAAGTCCTTTGGTTTAGGCGTGACACTCAATTTGAGTTTTTATTGCTTTAAATGCATTTTCAGCCCGAGCTGAGCACGTTTTGTGAGTTTGAATGTATCTTCATAGGAATGAGTTGTATGGTCAAATCAATGCTCATATAGGCTTCGGGAGGTCATCCTGAACAAAATACATGTTGAAGTGTGTGCATAAGTCCTTTGGTTTAGGCGTGACACTCAATTTGAGTTTTTATTGCTTTAAATGCATTTTCAGCCCGAGCTGAGGACGTTTTGTGAGTTTGAATGTATCTTCATAGGAATGAGTTGTGTGGTCAAATTAATGCTCATATAGGCTTCAGGATCACCTCATGAACTAAATACATGTTGAAGTGTGTGCATAAGTCCTTTGGTTTAGGCGTGACACTCAATTTGAGTTTTTATTGCTTTAAATGCATTTTCAGCCCGAGCTGAGCACGTTTTGTGAGTTTGAATGTATCTTCATAGGAATGAGTTTTGTGGTCAAATTAATGCTCATTTAGGCTTCAGGTGGTCATCCTGAACAAAATACATGTTGAAGTGTGTGCATAAGTTCTTTGGTTTAGGCGTGACACTCACTTTGAGTTTTTATTGCTTTAAAATTATTTCAGCCCGAGCTGAGCACGTTTTGTGAGTTTGAATGTATCTTCATAGGAATGAGTTGTGTGGTCAAATGAATGCTCATTTAGGCTTCAGGAGGTCATCTTGAACAAAATATATGTTGAAGTGTGTCCATAAGTCCTTTGGTTTAGGCGTGACACTCAATTTGAGTTTTTATTGCTTTAAATGCATTTTCAGCCCGAGCTGAGCATGTTTTGTGAGTTTGAATGTATCTTCATAGGATTGAGTTGTGTGGTCAACTTAATGTTCATTTAGGCTTCAGGAGGTCATCTTGAACAAAATACATGTTGAAGTGTGTGCATAAGTCCTTTGGTTTAGGCGTGACACTCAATTTGAGTTTTTATTGCTTTAAATGCATTTTCAGCCCGAGCTGAGCGCGCTTTCTGACTTTGAATGTATCTTCATAGGAATGAGTTGTGTGGTCAAATTAATGCTCATTTAGGCTTCAGGTGGTCATCCTGAACAAAATACATGTTGAAGTGTGTGCATAAGTCCTTTGGTTTAGGTGTGACACTCAATTTGAGTTTTTATTGCGAAATGCATTTTCAGGCAGAGATGAGCAAGTTTTCTGAGTTTGAAGTATCTTCATAGGAATGAGTTGTGTGGTCAAAATTTTGCTCAAATAGGCTTCAGGATGACCTCCTGAACTAAATACATGTTGAAGTGTGTGCATAAGTCCTTTGGTTTAGGCGTGACACTCAATTTGAGTTTTTATTGCTTTAAATGCATTTTCAGCCCGAGCTGAGCACGTTTTGTGAGTTTGAATGTATCTTGATAGGAATCAGTTGTGTGGTCAAATTAATGCTCATATAGGCTTCAGGATGACCTCCTGAACAAAATACATGTTAAAGTGTGCGCATAAGTCCTTTGGTTTAGGCGTGACACTCAATTTGAGTTTTTATTGCGAAATGCATTTTCAGGCAGAGATGAGCAAGTTTTCTGAGTTTGAAGTATCTTCAAAGGAATGAGTTGTGTGGTCAAATTAATGCTAATTTAGGCTTCAGGAGGTCATCCTGAACAAAATACATGTTGAAGTGTGTGCATAAGTCCTTTGGTTTAGGCGTGACACTCAATTTGAGTTTTTATTGCTTTAAATGCATTTTCAGCCCGAGCTGAGGACGTTTTGTGAGTTTGAATTTATCTTCATAGGAATGAGTTGTGTGGTCAAATTAATGCTCATATAGGCTTCAGGATGACCTCCTGAACTAAATACATGTTGAAGTGTGTGCATAAGTCCTTTGGTTTAGGCGTGACACTCAATTTGAGTTTTTATTGCTTTAAATGCATTTTCAGCCCGAGCTGAGCGCGCTTTCTGACTTTGAATGTATCTTCATAGGAATGAGTTGTCTGGTCAAATGAATTCTCATATGGACTTCAGGAGGTCATCCTGAACAAAATACATGTTGAAGTGTGTGCATAAGTCCTTTGGTTTAGGTGTGACACTCAATTTGAGTTTTTATTGCTTTAAATGTATTTTCAGCCCGAACTGAGCACGTTTTGTGAGTTTGAATGTATCTTCATAGGAATGAGTTGTGTGGTCAAATTAATGCTCATTTAGGCTTCAGGTGGTCATCCTGAACAAAATACATGTTGAAGTGTGAGCATAAGTTCTTTGGTTTAGGCGTGACACTCACTTTGAGTTTTTATTGCTTTAAAATTATTTCAGCCCGAGCTGAGCACGTTTTGTGAGTTTGAATGTATCTTCATAGGAATGAGTTGTGTGGTCAAATGAATGCTCATTTAGGCTTCAGGAGGTCATCTTGAACAAAATATATGTTGAAGTGTGTGCATAAGTCCTTTGGTTTAGGCGTGACACTCAATTTGAGTTTTTATTGCTTTAAATGCATTTTCAGCCCGAGCTGAGCATGTTTTGTAAGTTTGAATGTATCTTCATAGGATTGAGTTGTGTGGTCAACTTAATGTTCATTTAAGCTTCAGGAGGTCATCTTGAACAAAATACATGTTGAAGTGTGTGCATAAGTCCTTTGGTTTAGGTGTGACACTCAATTTGAGTTTTTATTGCTTTAAATGCATTTTCAGCCCGAGCTGAGCACGTTTTGTGAGTTTGAATGTATCTTCATAGGAATGAGTTGTGTGGTCAAATTATTGCTCAAATAGGCTTCAGGAGGTCATCCTGAACAAAATACATGTTGAAGTGTGTGCATAAGTCCTTTGGTTTAGGTGTGACACTCAATTTGAGTTTTTATTGCTTTAAATGCATTTTCAGCCCAAGCTGAGCACGTTTTGTGAGTTTGAATGTATCTTCATAGGAATGAGTTGTGTGGTCAAATTAATGCTCATTTAGGCTTCAGGTGGTCATCCTGAACAAAATACATGTGTGCATAAGTCCTTTGGTTTAGGCGTGACACTCAATTTGAGTTTTTATTGCTTTAAATGCATTTTCAGCCCGAGCTGAGCACGTTTTGAGAGTTTGAATGTATCTTCATAGGAATGAGTTGTGTGGTCAAATTAATGCTCATATGGGCTTCAGGAGGTAATCCTGAACTAAATACATGTTGAAGTGTGTGATAAGTCCTTTTTTAGGCGTGACACTCAATTTGAGTTTTTATTGCTTTAAAAGCATTTTCAGCCCGAGCTGAGCACGTTTTGTGAGTTTGAATGTATCTTCATAGGAATGAGTTGTGTAGTCAAATTAATGCTCATATGGGCTTCAGGAAGTCATCCTGAACAAAATACATGTTAAAGTGTGTGCATAAGTCCTTTTGTTTAGGCGTGACACTCAATTTGAGTTTTTATTTCTTTAAATGCATTTTCAGCCCGAGCTGAGCACGTTTTGTGAGTTTGAATGTATCTTCATAGAATGAGTTGTGTGGTCAAATTAATGCTTATTTGGGCTTCAGGAGGTCATCCTGAACAAAATACATGTTGGAGTGTGTGCATAAGTCCTTCTGTTTAGGTGTGACACTCAATTTGAGTTTTTATTGCGAAATGCATTTTCAGGCAGAGATGAGCAAGTTTTCTGAGTTTGAAGTATCTTCATAGGAATGAGTTGTGTGGTCAAATCAATGCTCATATAGGCTTCGGGAGGTCATCCTGAACAAAATACATGAAGTGTGTGCATAAGTCCTTTGGTTTAGGCGTGACACTCAATTTGAGTTTTTATTGCTTTAAATGCATTTTCAGCCCGAGCTGAGGACGTTTTGTGAGTTTGAATGTATCTTCACAGGAATGAGTTGTGTGGTCAAATTAATGCTCATATAGGCTTCAGGATGACCTCCTGAACTAAATACATGTTGAAGTGTGTGCATAAGTCCTTTGGTTTAGGGGTGACACTCAATTTGAGTTTTTATTGCTTTAAATGCATTTTCAGCCCGAGCTGAGCACGTTTTGTGAGTTTGAATGTATCTTGATAGGAATCAGTTGTGTGGTCAAATTAATGCTCATATAGGCTTCAGGATGACCTCCTGAACAAAATACATGTTAAAGTGTGCGCATAAGTCCTTTGGTTTAGGCGTGCCACTCAATTTGAGTTTTTATTGCGAAATGCATTTTCAGGCAGAGATGAGCAAGTTTTCTGAGTTTGAAGTATCTTCATAGGAATGAGTTGTGTGGTCAAATTAATGCTCATATAGGCTTCAGTATGACCTCTTGAACTAAATACATGTTGAAGTGTGTGCATAAGTCCTTTGGTTTAGGCGTGACACTCAATTTGAGTTTTTATTGCTTTAAATGCATTTTCAGCCCGAGCTGAGCACGTTTTGTGAGTTTGAATGTATCTTCATAGGAATGAGTTGTGTGGTCAAATGAATGCTCATTTAGGCTTCAGGAGGTCATCTTGAACAAAATATATGTTGAAGTGTGTGCATAAGTCCTTTGGTTTAGGCGTGACACTCAATTTGAGTTTTTATTGCTTTAAATGCATTTTCAGCCCGAGCTGAGCATGTTTTGTGAGTTTGAATGTATCTTCATAGGATTGAGTTGTGTGGTCAACTTAATGTTCATTTAGGCTTCAGGAGGTCATCTTGAACAAAATACATGTTGAAGTGTGTGCATAAGTCCTTTGGTTTAGGCGTGACACTCAATTTGAGTTTTTATTGCTTTAAATGCATTTTCAGCCCGAGCTGAGCGCGCTTTCTGACTTTGAATGTATCTTCATAGGAATGAGTTGTGTGGTCAAATTAATGCTCATTTAGGCTTCAGGTGGTCATCCTGAACAAAATACATGTTGAAGTGTGTGCATAAGTCCTTTGGTTTAGGTGTGACACTCAATTTGAGTTTTTATTGCGAAATGCATTTTCAGGCAGAGATGAGCAAGTTTTCTGAGTTTGAAGTATCTTCATAGGAATGAGTTGTGTGGTCAAAATTTTGCTCAAATAGGCTTCAGGATGACCTCCTGAACTAAATACATGTTGAAGTGTGTGCATAAGTCCTTTGGTTTAGGCGTGACACTCAATTTGAGTTTTTATTGCTTTAAATGCATTTTCAGCCCGAGCTGAGCACGTTTTGTGAGTTTGAATGTATCTTGATAGGAATCAGTTGTGTGGTCAAATTAATGCTCATATAGGCTTCAGGATGACCTCCTGAACAAAATACATGTTAAAGTGTGCGCATAAGTCCTTTGGTTTAGGCGTGACACTCAATTTGAGTTTTTATTGCGAAATGCATTTTCAGGCAGAGATGAGCAAGTTTTCTGAGTTTGAAGTATCTTCAAAGGAATGAGTTGTGTGGTCAAATTAATGCTAATTTAGGCTTCAGGAGGTCATCCTGAACAAAATACATGTTGAAGTGTGTGCATAAGTCCTTTGGTTTAGGCGTGACACTCAATTTGAGTTTTTATTGCTTTAAATGCATTTTCAGCCCGAGCTGAGGACGTTTTGTGAGTTTGAATTTATCTTCATAGGAATGAGTTGTGTGGTCAAATTAATGCTCATATAGGCTTCAGGATGACCTCCTGAACTAAATACATGTTGAAGTGTGTGCATAAGTCCTTTGGTTTAGGCGTGACACTCAATTTGAGTTTTTATTGCTTTAAATGCATTTTCAGCCCGAGCTGAGCACGTTTTGTGAGTTTGAATGTATCTTGATAGGAATGAGTTGTGTGGTCAAATTAATGCTCATATAGGCTTCAGGATGACCTCCTGAACTAAATACATGTTGAAGTGTGTGCATAAGTCCTTTGGTTTAGGCGTGACACTCAATTTGAGTTTTTATTGCTTTAAATGCATTTTCAGCCCGAGCTGAGCACGTTTTGTGAGTGTGAATGTATCTTCATAGGAATGAATTGTGTAGTCAAATAAATGCTCATATGGGCTTCAGGAGGTCATCCTGAACAAAATACATGTTGAAGTGTGTGCATAAGTCCTTTGGTTTAGGTGTGACACTCAATTTGAGTTTTTATTGCTTTAAATGCATTTTCAGCCCGAGCTGAGCACGTTTTGTGAGTTTGAATGTATCTTCATAGGAATGAGTTGTGTGGTCAAATTAATGCTCATTTAGGCTTCAGGAGGACATCCTGAACTAAGTACATGTTGAAGTGTGTGCATAAGTCCTTTGGTTTGGGCGTGACACTCAATTTGAGTTTTTATTGCTTTAAATGCATTTTCAGCCCGAGCTGAGCGCGCTTTCTGACTTTGAATGTATCTTCATAGGAATGAGTTGTCTGGTCAAATGAATTCTCATATGGACTTCAGGAGGTCATCCTGAACAAAATACATGTTGAAGTGTGTGCATAAGTCCTTTGGTTTAGGTGTGACACTCAATTTGAGTTTTTATTGCTTTAAATGTATTTTCAGCCCGAACTGAGCACGTTTTGTGAGTTTGAATGTATCTTCATAGGAATGAGTTGTGTGGTCAAATTAATGCTCATTTAGGCTTCAGGTGGTCATCCTGAACAAAATACATGTTGAAGTGTGAGCATAAGTTCTTTGGTTTAGGCGTGACACTCACTTTGAGTTTTTATTGCTTTAAAATTATTTCAGCCCGAGCTGAGCACGTTTTGTGAGTTTGAATGTATCTTCATAGGAATGAGTTGTGTGGTCAAATGAATGCTCATTTAGGCTTCAGGAGGTCATCTTGAACAAAATATATGTTGAAGTGTGTGCATAAGTCCTTTGGTTTAGGCGTGACACTCAATTTGAGTTTTTATTGCTTTAAATGCATTTTCAGCCCGAGCTGAGCATGTTTTGTAAGTTTGAATGTATCTTCATAGGATTGAGTTGTGTGGTCAACTTAATGTTCATTTAAGCTTCAGGAGGTCATCTTGAACAAAATACATGTTGAAGTGTGTGCATAAGTCCTTTGGTTTAGGTGTGACACTCAATTTGAGTTTTTATTGCTTTAAATGCATTTTCAGCCCGAGCTGAGCACGTTTTGTGAGTTTGAATGTATCTTCATAGGAATGAGTTGTGTGGTCAAATTATTGCTCAAATAGGCTTCAGGAGGTCATCCTGAACAAAATACATGTTGAAGTGTGTGCATAAGTCCTTTGGTTTAGGTGTGACACTCCATTTGAGTTTTTATTGCTTTAAATGCATTTTCAGCCCAAGCTGAGCACGTTTTGTGAGTTTGAATGTATCTTCATAGGAATGAGTTGTGTGGTCAAATTAATGCTCATTTAGGCTTCAGGTGGTCATCCTGAACAAAATACATGTGTGCATAAGTCCTTTGGTTTAGGCGTGACACTCAATTTGAGTTTTTATTGCTTTAAATGCATTTTCAGCCCGAGCTGAGCACGTTTTGAGAGTTTGAATGTATCTTCATAGGAATGAGTTGTGTGGTCAAATTAATGCTCATATGGGCTTCAGGAGGTAATCCTGAACTAAATACATGTTGAAGTGTGTGATAAGTCCTTTTTTTAGGCGTGACACTCAATTTGAGTTTTTATTGCTTTAAAAGCATTTTCAGCCCGAGCTGAGCACGTTTTGTGAGTTTGAATGTATCTTCATAGGAATGAGTTGTGTAGTCAAATTAATGCTCATATGGGCTTCAGGAAGTCATCCTGAACAAAATACATGTTAAAGTGTGTGCATAAGTCCTTTTGTTTAGGCGTGACACTCAATTTGAGTTTTTATTTCTTTAAATGCATTTTCAGCCCGAGCTGAGCACGTTTTGTGAGTTTGAATGTATCTTCATAGAATGAGTTGTGTGGTCAAATTAATGCTTATTTGGGCTTCAGGAGGTCATCCTGAACAAAATACATGTTGGAGTGTGTGCATAAGTCCTTCTGTTTAGGTGTGACACTCAATTTGAGTATTTATTGCGAAATGCATTTTCAGGCAGAGATGAGCAAGTTTTCTGAGTTTGAAGTATCTTCATAGGAATGAGTTGTGTGGTCAAATTAATGCTAATTTAGGCTTCAGGATGACCTCTTGAACTAAATACATGTTGAAGTGTGTGCATAAGTCCTTTGGTTTAGGCGTCACACTCAATTTGAGTTTTTATTGCTTTGAATGCATTTTCAGCCCGAGCTGAGCACGTTTTGTGAGTTTGAATGTATCTTCATAGGAATGAGTTGTATGGTCAAATCAATGCTCATATAGGCTTCGGGAGGTCATCCTGAACAAAATACATGTTGAAGTGTGTGCATAAGTCCTTTGGTTTAGGCGTCACACTCAATTTGAGGTTTTATTGCTTTGAATGCATTTTCAGCCCGAGCTGACCACGTTTTGTGAGTTTGAATGTATCTTGATACGAATGAGTTGTGTGGTCAAATTAATGCTCATATAGGCTTCAGGATGACCTCTTGAACTAAATACATGTTGAAGTGTGTGCATAAGTCCTTTGGTTTAGGCGTGACACTCAATTTGAGTTTTTATTGCTTTAAATGCATTTTCAGCCCGAGCTGAGCACGTTTTGTGAGTTTGAATGTATTTTGATAGGAATGAGTTGTGTGGTCAAATTAATGCTCATATAGGCTTCAGGATGACCTCCTGAACTAAATACATGTTGAAGTGTGTGCATAAGTCCTTTGGTTTAGGCGTGACACTCAATTTGAGTTTTTATTGCTTTAAATGCATTTTCAGCCCGAGCTGAGGACGTTTTGTGAGTTTGAATGTATCTTCACAGGAATGAGTTGTGTGGTCAAATTAATGCTCATATAGGCTTCAGGATGACCTCCTGAACTAAATACATGTTGAAGTGTGTGCATAAGTCCTTTGGTTTAGGGGTGACACTCAATTTGAGTTTTTATTGCTTTAAATGCATTTTCAGCCCGAGCTGAGCACGTTTTGTGAGTTTGAATGTATCTTGATAGGAATCAGTTGTGTGGTCAAATTAATGCTCATATAGGCTTCAGGATGACCTCCTGAACAAAATACATGTTAAAGTGTGCGCATAAGTCCTTTGGTTTAGGCGTGCCACTCAATTTGAGTTTTTATTGCGAAATGCATTTTCAGGCAGAGATGAGCAAGTTTTCTGAGTTTGAAGTATCTTCATAGGAATGAGTTGTGTGGTCAAAATAATCCTCATAATGGCTTCAGGATGTCCTCCTGAACTAAATACATGTTGAAGTGTGTGCATAAGTCCTTTGGTTTAGGCGTCACACTCAATTTGAGGTTTTATTGCTTTGAATGCATTTTCAGCCCGAGCTGACCACGTTTTGTGAGTTTGAATGTATCTTGATACGAATGAGTTGTGTGGTAAAATTAATGCTCATATAGGCTTCAGGATGACCTCCTGAACTAAATACATGTTGAAGTGTGTGCATAAGTCCTTTGGTTTAGGGGTGACACTCAATTTGAGTTTTTATTGCTTTAAATGCATTTTCAGCCCGAGCTGAGCACGTTTTGTGAGTTTGAATGTATCTTGATAGGAATCAGTTGTGTGGTCAAATTAATGCTCATATAGGCTTCAGGATGACCTCCTGAACAAAATACATGTTAAAGTGTGCGCATAAGTCCTTTGGTTTAGGCGTGACACTCAATTTGAGTTTTTATTGCGAAATGCATTTTCAGGCAGAGATGAGCAAGTTTTCTGAGTTTGAAGTATCTTCATAGGAATGAGTTGTGTGGTCAAAATAATCCTCATAATGGCTTCAGGATGTCCTCCTGAACTAAATACATGTTGAAGTGTGTGCATAAGTCCTTTGGTTTAGGCGTCACACTCAATTTGAGGTTTTATTGCTTTGAATGCATTTTCAGCCCGAGCTGACCACGTTTTGTGAGTTTGAATGTATCTTGATACGAATGAGTTGTGTGGTCAAATTAATGCTCATATAGGCTTCAGGATGACCTCTTGAACTAAATACATGTTGAAGTGTGTGCATAAGTCCTTTGGTTTAGGCGTGACACTCAATTTGAGTTTTTATTGCTTTAAATGCATTTTCAGCCCGAGCTGAGCACGTTTTGTGAGTTTGAATGTATTTTGATAGGAATGAGTTGTGTGGTCAAATTAATGCTCATATAGGCTTCAGGATGACCTCCTGAACTAAATACATGTTGAAGTGTGTGCATAAGTCCTTTGGTTTAGGCGTGACACTCAATTTGAGTTTTTATTGCTTTAAATGCATTTTCAGCCCGAGCTGAGGACGTTTTGTGAGTTTGAATGTATCTTCACAGGAATGAGTTGTGTGGTCAAATTAATGCTCATTTAGGCTTCAGGTGGTCATCCTGAACAAAATACATGTTAAAGTGTGTGCATAAGTCCTTTGGTTTAGGCGTGACACTCAATTTGAGTTTTTATTGCTTTAAATGCATTTTCAGCCCGAGCTGAGCGCGCTTTCTGACTTTGAATGTATCTTCATAGGAATGAGTTGTGTGGTCAAATTAATGCTCATTTAGGCTTCAGGTGGTCATCCTGAACAAAATACATGTTGAAGTGTGTGCATAAGTCCTTTGGTTTAGGCGTGACACTCAATTTGAGTTTTTATTGCTTTAAATGCATTTTCAGCCCGAGCTGAGCACGTTTTGTGAGTTTGAATGTATTTTGATAGGAATGAGTTGTGTGGTCAAATTAATGCTCATATAGGCTTCAGGAGGTCATCCTGAACAAAATACATGTTGAAGTGTGTGCATAAGTCCTTTGGTTTAGGCGTGACACTCAATTTGAGTTTTTATTGCTTTAAATGCATTTTCAGCCCGAGCTGAGGACGTTTTGTGAGTTTGAATTTATCTTCATAGGAATGAGTTGTGTGGTCAAATTAATGCTCATATAGGCTTCAGGATGACCTCCTGAACTAAATACATGTTGAAGTGTGTGCATAAGTCCTTTGGTTTAGGCGTGACACTCAATTTGAGTTTTTATTGCTTTAAATGCATTTTCAGCCCGAGCTGAGCACGTTTTGTGAGTGTGAATGTATCTTCATAGG
This sequence comes from Hippocampus guttulatus, assembly GCF_054856545.1. NCBI lineage: Eukaryota > Metazoa > Chordata > Actinopteri > Syngnathiformes > Syngnathidae > Hippocampus > Hippocampus guttulatus. The sequence goes on from NC_141278.1 coordinate 12,815,518, forward strand.
AATGAATTGTGTAGTCAAATAAATGCTCATATGGGCTTCAGGAGGTCATCCTGAACAAAATACATGTTGAAGTGTGTGCATAAGTCCTTTGGTTTAGGTGTGACACTCAATTTGAGTTTTTATTGCTTTAAATGCATTTTCAGCCCGAGCTGAGCACGTTTTGTGAGTTTGAATGTATCTTCATAGGAATGAGTTGTGTGGTCAAATTAATGCTCATTTAGGCTTCAGGAGGACATCCTGAACTAAGTACATGTTGAAGTGTGTGCATAAGTCCTTTGGTTTGGGCGTGACACTCAATTTGAGTTTTTATTGCTTTAAATGCATTTTCAGCCCGAGCTGAGCGCGCTTTCTGACTTTGAATGTATCTTCATAGGAATGAGTTGTCTGGTCAAATGAATTCTCATATGGACTTCAGGAGGTCATCCTGAACAAAATACATGTTGAAGTGTGTGCATAAGTCCTTTGGTTTAGGTGTGACACTCAATTTGAGTTTTTATTGCTTTAAATGTATTTTCAGCCCGAACTGAGCACGTTTTGTGAGTTTGAATGTATCTTCATAGGAATGAGTTGTGTGGTCAAATTAATGCTCATTTAGGCTTCAGGTGGTCATCCTGAACAAAATACATGTTGAAGTGTGAGCATAAGTTCTTTGGTTTAGGCGTGACACTCACTTTGAGTTTTTATTGCTTTAAAATTATTTCAGCCCGAGCTGAGCACGTTTTGTGAGTTTGAATGTATCTTCATAGGAATGAGTTGTGTGGTCAAATGAATGCTCATTTAGGCTTCAGGAGGTCATCTTGAACAAAATATATGTTGAAGTGTGTGCATAAGTCCTTTGGTTTAGGCGTGACACTCAATTTGAGTTTTTATTGCTTTAAATGCATTTTCAGCCCGAGCTGAGCATGTTTTGTAAGTTTGAATGTATCTTCATAGGATTGAGTTGTGTGGTCAACTTAATGTTCATTTAAGCTTCAGGAGGTCATCTTGAACAAAATACATGTTGAAGTGTGTGCATAAGTCCTTTGGTTTAGGTGTGACACTCAATTTGAGTTTTTATTGCTTTAAATGCATTTTCAGCCCGAGCTGAGCACGTTTTGTGAGTTTGAATGTATCTTCATAGGAATGAGTTGTGTGGTCAAATTATTGCTCAAATAGGCTTCAGGAGGTCATCCTGAACAAAATACATGTTGAAGTGTGTGCATAAGTCCTTTGGTTTAGGTGTGACACTCAATTTGAGTTTTTATTGCTTTAAATGCATTTTCAGCCCAAGCTGAGCACGTTTTGTGAGTTTGAATGTATCTTCATAGGAATGAGTTGTGTGGTCAAATTAATGCTCATTTAGGCTTCAGGTGGTCATCCTGAACAAAATACATGTGTGCATAAGTCCTTTGGTTTAGGCGTGACACTCAATTTGAGTTTTTATTGCTTTAAATGCATTTTCAGCCCGAGCTGAGCACGTTTTGAGAGTTTGAATGTATCTTCATAGGAATGAGTTGTGTGGTCAAATTAATGCTCATATGGGCTTCAGGAGGTAATCCTGAACTAAATACATGTTGAAGTGTGTGATAAGTCCTTTTTTTAGGCGTGACACTCAATTTGAGTTTTTATTGCTTTAAAAGCATTTTCAGCCCGAGCTGAGCACGTTTTGTGAGTTTGAATGTATCTTCATAGGAATGAGTTGTGTAGTCAAATTAATGCTCATATGGGCTTCAGGAAGTCATCCTGAACAAAATACATGTTAAAGTGTGTGCATAAGTCCTTTTGTTTAGGCGTGACACTCAATTTGAGTTTTTATTTCTTTAAATGCATTTTCAGCCCGAGCTGAGCACGTTTTGTGAGTTTGAATGTATCTTCATAGAATGAGTTGTGTGGTCAAATTAATGCTTATTTGGGCTTCAGGAGGTCATCCTGAACAAAATACATGTTGGAGTGTGTGCATAAGTCCTTCTGTTTAGGTGTGACACTCAATTTGAGTTTTTATTGCGAAATGCATTTTCAGGCAGAGATGAGCAAGTTTTCTGAGTTTGAAGTATCTTCATAGGAATGAGTTGTGTGGTCAAATTAATGCTAATTTAGGCTTCAGGATGACCTCTTGAACTAAATACATGTTGAAGTGTGTGCATAAGTCCTTTGGTTTAGGCGTCACACTCAATTTGAGTTTTTATTGCTTTGAATGCATTTTCAGCCCGAGCTGAGCACGTTTTGTGAGTTTGAATGTATCTTCATAGGAATGAGTTGTATGGTCAAATCAATGCTCATATAGGCTTCGGGAGGTCATCCTGAACAAAATACATGTTGAAGTGTGTGCATAAGTCCTTTGGTTTAGGCGTGACACTCAATTTGAGTTTTTATTGCTTTAAATGCATTTTCAGCCCGAGCTGAGCACGTTTTGTGAGTTTGAATGTATTTTGATAGGAATGAGTTGTGTGGTCAAATTAATGCTCATATAGGCTTCAGGATGACCTCCTGAACTAAATACATGTTGAAGTGTGTGCATAAGTCCTTTGGTTTAGGCGTGACACTCAATTTGAGTTTTTATTGCTTTAAATGCATTTTCAGCCCGAGCTGAGGACGTTTTGTGAGTTTGAATGTATCTTCACAGGAATGAGTTGTGTGGTCAAATTAATGCTCATATAGGCTTCAGGATGACCTCCTGAACTAAATACATGTTGAAGTGTGTGCATAAGTCCTTTGGTTTAGGGGTGACACTCAATTTGAGTTTTTATTGCTTTAAATGCATTTTCAGCCCGAGCTGAGCACGTTTTGTGAGTTTGAATGTATCTTGATAGGAATCAGTTGTGTGGTCAAATTAATGCTCATATAGGCTTCAGGATGACCTCCTGAACAAAATACATGTTAAAGTGTGCGCATAAGTCCTTTGGTTTAGGCGTGCCACTCAATTTGAGTTTTTATTGCGAAATGCATTTTCAGGCAGAGATGAGCAAGTTTTCTGAGTTTGAAGTATCTTCATAGGAATGAGTTGTGTGGTCAAAATAATCCTCATAATGGCTTCAGGATGTCCTCCTGAACTAAATACATGTTGAAGTGTGTGCATAAGTCCTTTGGTTTAGGCGTCACACTCAATTTGAGGTTTTATTGCTTTGAATGCATTTTCAGCCCGAGCTGACCACGTTTTGTGAGTTTGAATGTATCTTGATACGAATGAGTTGTGTGGTAAAATTAATGCTCATATAGGCTTCAGGATGACCTCCTGAACTAAATACATGTTGAAGTGTGTGCATAAGTCCTTTGGTTTAGGGGTGACACTCAATTTGAGTTTTTATTGCTTTAAATGCATTTTCAGCCCGAGCTGAGCACGTTTTGTGAGTTTGAATGTATCTTGATAGGAATCAGTTGTGTGGTCAAATTAATGCTCATATAGGCTTCAGGATGACCTCCTGAACAAAATACATGTTAAAGTGTGCGCATAAGTCCTTTGGTTTAGGCGTGACACTCAATTTGAGTTTTTATTGCGAAATGCATTTTCAGGCAGAGATGAGCAAGTTTTCTGAGTTTGAAGTATCTTCATAGGAATGAGTTGTGTGGTCAAAATAATCCTCATAATGGCTTCAGGATGTCCTCCTGAACTAAATACATGTTGAAGTGTGTGCATAAGTCCTTTGGTTTAGGCGTCACACTCAATTTGAGGTTTTATTGCTTTGAATGCATTTTCAGCCCGAGCTGACCACGTTTTGTGAGTTTGAATGTATCTTGATACGAATGAGTTGTGTGGTCAAATTAATGCTCATATAGGCTTCAGGATGACCTCTTGAACTAAATACATGTTGAAGTGTGTGCATAAGTCCTTTGGTTTAGGCGTGACACTCAATTTGAGTTTTTATTGCTTTAAATGCATTTTCAGCCCGAGCTGAGCACGTTTTGTGAGTTTGAATGTATTTTGATAGGAATGAGTTGTGTGGTCAAATTAATGCTCATATAGGCTTCAGGATGACCTCCTGAACTAAATACATGTTGAAGTGTGTGCATAAGTCCTTTGGTTTAGGCGTGACACTCAATTTGAGTTTTTATTGCTTTAAATGCATTTTCAGCCCGAGCTGAGGACGTTTTGTGAGTTTGAATGTATCTTCACAGGAATGAGTTGTGTGGTCAAATTAATGCTCATTTAGGCTTCAGGTGGTCATCCTGAACAAAATACATGTTAAAGTGTGTGCATAAGTCCTTTGGTTTAGGCGTGACACTCAATTTGATATTTTATTGCTTTAAATGCATTTTCAGCCCGAGCTGAGCGCGCTTTCTGACTTTGAATGTATCTTCATAGGAATGAGTTGTGTGGTCAAATTAATGCTCATTTAGGCTTCAGGTGGTCATCCTGAACAAAATACATGTTGAAGTGTGTGCATAAGTCCTTTGGTTCAGGCGTGACACTCAATTTGAGTTTTTATTGCTTTAAATGCATTTTCAGCCCGAGCTGAGCACGTTTTGTGAGTTTGAATGTATCTTGATAGGAATCAGTTGTGTGGTCAAATTAATGCTCATATAGGCTTCAGGATGACCTCCTGAACAAAATACATGTTAAAGTGTGCGCATAAGTCCTTTGGTTTAGGCGTGATACTCAATTTGAGTTTTTATTGCGAAATGCATTTTCAGGCAGAGATGAGCAAGTTTTCTGAGTTTGAAGTATCTTCATAGGAATGAGTTGTGTGGTCAAAATAATCCTCATAATGGCTTCAGGATGTCCTCCTGAACTAAATACATGTTGAAGTGTGTGCATAAGTCCTTTGGTTTAGGCGTCACACTCAATTTGAGGTTTTATTGCTTTGAATGCATTTTCAGCCCGAGCTGACCACGTTTTGTGAGTTTGAATGTATCTTGATACGAATGAGTTGTGTGGTCAAATTAATGCTCATATAGGCTTCAGGATGACCTCCTGAACTAAATACATGTTGAAGTGTGTGCATAAGTCCTTTGGTTTAGGGGTGACACTCAATTTGAGTTTTTATTGCTTTAAATGCATTTTCAGCCCGAGCTGAGCACGTTTTGTGAGTTTGAATGTATCTTGATAGGAATCAGTTGTGTGGTCAAATTAATGCTCATATAGGCTTCAGGATGACCTCCTGAACAAAATACATGTTAAAGTGTGCGCATAAGTCCTTTGGTTTAGGCGTGACACTCAATTTGAGTTTTTATTGCGAAATGCATTTTCAGGCAGAGATGAGCAAGTTTTCTGAGTTTGAAGTATCTTCATAGGAATGAGTTGTGTGGTCAAAATAATCCTCATAATGGCTTCAGGATGTCCTCCTGAACTAAATACATGTTGAAGTGTGTGCATAAGTCCTTTGGTTTAGGCGTCACACTCAATTTGAGGTTTTATTGCTTTGAATGCATTTTCAGCCCGAGCTGACCACGTTTTGTGAATTTGAATGTATCTTGATACGAATGAGTTGTGTGGTCAAATTAATGCTCATATAGGCTTCAGGATGACCTCCTGAACTAAATACATGTTGAAGTGTGTGCATAAGTCCTTTGGTTTAGGCGTGACACTCAATTTGAGTTTTTATTGCTTTAAATGCATTTTCAGCCCGAGCTGAGGACGTTTTGTGAGTTTGAATGTATCTTCACAGGAATGAGTTGTGTGGTCAAATTAATGCTCATTTAGGCTTCAGGTGGTCATCCTGAACAAAATACATGTTAAAGTGTGTGCATAAGTCCTTTGGTTTAGGCGTGACACTCAATTTGAGTTTTTATTGCTTTAAATGCATTTTCAGCCCGAGCTGAGCGCGCTTTCTGACTTTGAATGTATCTTCATAGGAATGAGTTGTGTGGTCAAATTAATGCTCATTTAGGCTTCAGGTGGTCATCCTGAACAAAATACATGTTGAAGTGTGTGCATAAGTCCTTTGGTTCAGGCGTGACACTCAATTTGAGTTTTTATTGCTTTAAATGCATTTTCAGCCCGAGCTGAGCACGTTTTGTGAGTTTGAATGTATCTTGATAGGAATCAGTTGTGTGGTCAAATTAATGCTCATATAGGCTTCAGGATGACCTCCTGAACAAAATACATGTTAAAGTGTGCGCATAAGTCCTTTGGTTTAGGCGTGACACTCAATTTGAGTTTTTATTGCGAAATGCATTTTCAGGCAGAGATGAGCAAGTTTTCTGAGTTTGAAGTATCTTCATAGGAATGAGTTGTGTGGTCAAAATAATCCTCATAATGGCTTCAGGATGTCCTCCTGAACTAAATACATGTTGAAGTGTGTGCATAAGTCCTTTGGTTTAGGCTTGACACTCAATTTGAGTTTTTATTGCTTTAAATGCATTTTCAGCCCGAGCTGAGCACGTTTTGTGAGTTTGAATGTATCTTCATAGGAATGCCTTATGTGGTCAAATTAATGCTCATATAGGCTTCAGGATGACCTCCTGAACTAAATACATGTTGAAGTGTGTGCATAAGTCCTTTGGTTTAGGCGTGACACTCAATTTGAGTTTTTATTGCTTTAAATGCATTTTCAGCCCGAGCTGAGCGCGCTTTCTGACTTTGAATGTATCTTGATACGAATGAGTTGTGTGGTCAAATTAATGCTCATATAGGCTTCAGGATGACCTCCTGAACAAAATACATGTTAAAGTGTGCGCATAAGTCCTTTGGTTTAGGCGTGACACTCAATTTGAGTTTTTATTGCTTTAAATGCATTTTCAGCCCAAGCTGAGCACGTTTTGTGAGTTTGAATGTATCTTCATAGGAATGAGTTGTGTGGTCAAATTAATGCTCATTTAGGCTTCAGGTGGTCATCCTGAACTAAATACATGTTGAAGTGTGTGCATAAGTCCTTTGGTTTAGGCGTGACACTCAATTTGAGTTTTTATTGCTTTAAATGCATTTTCAGCCCGAGCTGACCGCGCTTTCTGACTTTGAATGTATCTTCATAGGAATGAGTTGTGTAGTCAAATTAATGCTCATATGGGCTTCAGGAGGTCATCCTGAACAAAATACATGTTGAAGTGTGTGCATTAGTCCTTTGGTTTAGGTGTGACACTCAATTTGAGATTTTATTGCTTTAAATGCATTTTCAGCCCAAGCTGAGCACGTTTTGTGAGTTTGAATGTATCTTCATAGGAATGAGTTGTGTGGTCAAATTAATGCTCATTTAGGCTTCAGGTGGTCATCCTGAACAAAATACATGTTGAAGTGTGTGCATAAGTCCTTTGGTTCAGGCGTGACACTCAATTTGAGTTTTTATTGCTTTAAATGCATTTTCAGCCCGAGCTGAGCGCGCTTTCTGACTTTGAATGTATCTTCATAGGAATGAGTTGTGTAGTCAAATTAATGCTCATATGGGCTTCAGGAGGTCATCCTGAACAAAATACATGTTGAAGTGTGTGCATAAGTCCTTTGGTTTAGGCGTGCCACTCAATTTGAGTTTTTATTGCTTTAAATGCATTTTCAGCCCGAGCTGAGCACGTTTTGAGAGTTTGAATGTATCTTCATAGGAATGAGTTGTGTGGTCAAATTAATGCTCATATGGGCTTCAGGAGGTAATCCTGAACTAAATACATGTTGAAGTGTGTGATAAGTCCTTTTTTAGGCGTGACACTCAATTTGAGTTTTTATTGCTTTAAATGCATTTTCAGCCCGAGCTGAGCACGTTTTGTGAGTTTGAATGTATCTTCATAGGAATGAGTTGTGTAGTCAAATTAATGCTCATATGGGCTTCAGGAAGTCATCCTGAACAAAATACATGTTAAAGTGTGTGCATAAGTCCTTTTGTTTAGGCGTGACACTCAATTTGAGTTTTTATTTCTTTAAATGCATTTTCAGCCCGAGCTGAGCACGTTTTGTGAGTTTGAATGTATCTTCATAGAATGAGTTGTGTGGTCAAATTAATGCTTATTTGGGCTTTAGGAGGTCATCCTGAACAAAATACATGTTGGAGTGTGTGCATAAGTCCTTTGGTTTAGGTGTGACACTCAATTTGAGTTTTTATTGCTTTAAATGCATTTTCAGCCCGAACTGAGCACGTTTTGTGTGTTTGAATGTATCTTCATAGGAATGAGTTGTGTTGTCAAACTAATGCTCATTTAGGCTTCAGGTGGTCATCCTGAACTAAATACATGTTGAAGTGTGTGCATAAGTCCTTTGGTTTAGGCGTGACACTCAATTTGAGTTTTTATTGCTTTAAATGCATTTTCAGCCCGAGCTGAGCGCGCTTTCTGACTTTGAATGTATCTTCATAGGAATGAGTTGTGTGGTCAAATTATTGCTCAAATAGGCTCCAGGAGGTCATCCTGAACAAAATACATGTTGAAGTGTGTGCATAAGTCCTTTGGTTTAGGTGTGACACTCAATTTGAGTTTTTATTGCTTTAAATGCATTTTCAGCCCGAGCTGAGCACGTTTTGTGAGTTTGAATTTATCTTCATAGAAATGAGTTGTGTGGTCAAATTAATGCTCATATAGGCTTCAGGATGACCTCCTGAACTAAATACATGTTGAAGTGTGTGCATAAGTCCTTTGGTTTAGGCGTGACACTCAATTTGAGTTTTTATTGCTTTAAATGCATTTTCAGCCCGAGCTGAGCACGTTCTGTGAGTTTGAATGTATCTTGATACGAATGAGTTGTGTGGTCAAATTAATGCTCATATAGGCTTCAGGATGACCTCCTGAACTAAATACATGTTAAAGTGTGCGCATAAGTCCTTTGGTTTAGGCGTGACACTCAATTTGAGTTTTTATTGCGAAATGCATTTTCAGGCAGAGATGAGCACGTTTTGTGAGTTTGAATGTATCTTCATAGGAATGAGTTGTGTGGTCAAATTAATGCTCATTTAGGCTTCAGTTGGTCATCCTGAACTAAATACATGTTGAAGTGTGTGCATAAGTCCTTTGGTTTAGGCGTGACACTCAATTTGAGTTTTTATTGCTTTAAATGCATTTTCAGCCCGAGCTGAGCGCGCTTTCTGACTTTGAATGTATCTTCATAGGAATGAGTTGTGTGGTAAAATTAATGCTCATTTAGGCTTCAGGTGGTCATCCTGAACAAAATACATGTTAAAGTGTGTGCATAAGTCCTTTGGTTTAGGCGTGACACTTAATTTGAATTTTTATTGCTTTAAATGCATTTTCAGCCCGAGCTGAGCGCGCTTTCTGACTTTGAATGTATCTTCATAGGAATGAGTTGTGTAGTCAAATTAATGCTCATATGGGCTTCAGGAGGTCATCCTGAACAAAATACATGTTGAAGTGTGTGCATTAGTCCTTTGGTTTAGGTGTGACACTCAATTTGAGTTTTTATTGCTTTAAATGCATTTTCAGCCCAAGCTGAGCACGTTTTGTGAGTTTGAATGTATCTTCATAGAAATGAGTTGTGTGGTCAAATTAATGCTCATATAGGCTTCAGGATGACCTCCTGAACTAAATACATGTTGAAGTGTGTGCATAAGTCCTTTGGTTTAGGCGTGACACTCAATTTGAGTTTTTATTGCTTTAAATGCATTTTCAGCCCGAGCTGACCACGTTTTGTGAGTTTGAATGTATCTTGATACGAATGAGTTGTGTGGTCAAATTAATGCTCATATAGGCTTCAGGATGACCTCCTGAACTAAATACATGTTGAAGTGTGTGCATAAGTCCTTTGGTTTAGGCGTGACACTCAATTTGAGTTTTTATTGCTTTAAATGCATTTTCAGCCCGAGCTGAGGACGTTTTGTGAGTTTGAATGTATCTTCACAGGAATGAGTTGTGTTGTCAAACTAATGCTCATTTAGGCTTCAGGTGGTCATCCTGAACTAAATACATGTTGAAGTGTGTGCATAAGTCCTTTGGTTTAGGCGTGACACTCAATTTGAGTTTTTATTGCTTTAAATGCATTTTCAGCCCGAGCTGAGCGCGCTTTCTGACTTTGAATGTATCTTCATAGGAATGAGTTGTGTGGTCAAATTATTGCTCAAATAGGCTCCAGGAGGTCATCCTGAACAAAATACATGTTGAAGTGTGTGCATAAGTCCTTTGGTTTAGGCGTGACACTCAATTTGAGTTTTTATTGCTTTAAATGCATTTTCAGCCCGAGCTGAGCACGTTTTGTGAGTTTGAATTTATCTTCATAGAAATGAGTTGTGTGGTCAAATTAATGCTCATATAGGCTTCAGGATGACCTCCTGAACTAAATACATGTTGAAGTGTGTGCATAAGTCCTTTGGTTTAGGCGTGACACTCAATTTGAGTTTTTATTGCTTTAAATGCATTTTCAGCCCGAGCTGAGCACGTTTTGTGTGTTTGAATGTATCTTCATAGGAATGAGTTGTGTTGTCAAACTAATGCTCATTTAGGCTTCAGGTGGTCATCCTGAACTAAATACATGTTGAAGTGTGTGCATAAGTCCTTTGGTTTAGGCGTGACACTCAATTTGAGTTTTTATTGCTTTAAATGCATTTTCAGCCCGAGCTGAGCGCGCTTTCTGACTTTGAATGTATCTTCATAGGAATGAGTTGTGTGGTCAAATTATTGCTCAAATAGGCTCCAGGAGGTCATCCTGAACAAAATACATGTTGAAGTGTGTGCATAAGTCCTTTGGTTTAGGTGTGACACTCAATTTGAGTTTTTATTGCTTTAAATGCATTTTCAGCCCGAGCTGAGCACGTTTTGTGAGTTTGAATTTATCTTCATAGAAATGAGTTGTGTGGTCAAATTAATGCTCATATAGGCTTCAGGATGACCTCCTGAACTAAATACATGTTGAAGTGTGTGCATAAGTCCTTTGGTTTAGGCGTGACACTCAATTTGAGTTTTTATTGCTTTAAATGCATTTTCAGCCCGAGCTGAGCACGTTCTGTGAGTTTGAATGTATCTTGATACGAATGAGTTGTGTGGTCAAATTAATGCTCATATAGGCTTCAGGATGACCTCCTGAACTAAATACATGTTAAAGTGTGCGCATAAGTCCTTTGGTTTAGGCGTGACACTCAATTTGAGTTTTTATTGCGAAATGCATTTTCAGGCAGAGATGAGCACGTTTTGTGAGTTTGAATGTATCTTCATAGGAATGAGTTGTGTGGTCAAATTAATGCTCATTTAGGCTTCAGTTGGTCATCCTGAACTAAATACATGTTGAAGTGTGTGCATAAGTCCTTTGGTTTAGGCGTGACACTCAATTTGAGTTTTTATTGCTTTAAATGCATTTTCAGCCCGAGCTGAGCGCGCTTTCTGACTTTGAATGTATCTTCATAGGAATGAGTTGTGTGGTAAAATTAATGCTCATTTAGGCTTCAGGTGGTCATCCTGAACAAAATACATGTTAAAGTGTGTGCATAAGTCCTTTGGTTTAGGCGTGACACTTAATTTGAATTTTTATTGCTTTAAATGCATTTTCAGCCCGAGCTGAGCGCGCTTTCTGACTTTGAATGTATCTTCATAGGAATGAGTTGTGTAGTCAAATTAATGCTCATATGGGCTTCAGGAGGTCATCCTGAACAAAATACATGTTGAAGTGTGTGCATTAGTCCTTTGGTTTAGGTGTGACACTCAATTTGAGTTTTTATTGCTTTAAATGCATTTTCAGCCCAAGCTGAGCACGTTTTGTGAGTTTGAATGTATCTTCATAGAAATGAGTTGTGTGGTCAAATTAATGCTCATATAGGCTTCAGGATGACCTCCTGAACTAAATACATGTTGAAGTGTGTGCATAAGTCCTTTGGTTTAGGCGTGACACTCAATTTGAGTTTTTATTGCTTTAAATGCATTTTCAGCCCGAGCTGACCACGTTTTGTGAGTTTGAATGTATCTTGATACGAATGAGTTGTGTGGTCAAATTAATGCTCATATAGGCTTCAGGATGACCTCCTGAACTAAATACATGTTGAAGTGTGTGCATAAGTCCTTTGGTTTAGGCGTGACACTCAATTTGAGTTTTTATTGCTTTAAATGCATTTTCAGCCCGAGCTGAGGACGTTTTGTGAGTTTGAATGTATCTTCACAGGAATGAGTTGTGTTGTCAAACTAATGCTCATTTAGGCTTCAGGTGGTCATCCTGAACTAAATACATGTTGAAGTGTGTGCATAAGTCCTTTGGTTTAGGCGTGACACTCAATTTGAGTTTTTATTGCTTTAAATGCATTTTCAGCCCGAGCTGAGCGCGCTTTCTGACTTTGAATGTATCTTCATAGGAATGAGTTGTGTGGTCAAATTATTGCTCAAATAGGCTCCAGGAGGTCATCCTGAACAAAATACATGTTGAAGTGTGTGCATAAGTCCTTTGGTTTAGGCGTGACACTCAATTTGAGTTTTTATTGCTTTAAATGCATTTTCAGCCCGAGCTGAGCACGTTTTGTGAGTTTGAATTTATCTTCATAGAAATGAGTTGTGTGGTCAAATTAATGCTCATATAGGCTTCAGGATGACCTCCTGAACTAAATACATGTTGAAGTGTGTGCATAAGTCCTTTGGTTTAGGCGTGACACTCAATTTGAGTTTTTATTGCTTTAAATGCATTTTCAGCCCGAGCTGAGCACGTTCTGTGAGTTTGAATGTATCTTGATACGAATGAGTTGTGTGGTCAAATTAATGCTCATATAGGCTTCAGGATGACCTCCTGAACTAAATACATGTTAAAGTGTGCGCATAAGTCCTTTGGTTTAGGCGTGACACTCAATTTGAGTTTTTATTGCGAAATGCATTTTCAGGCAGAGATGAGCACGTTTTGTGAGTTTGAATGTATCTTCATAGGAATGAGTTGTGTGGTCAAATTAATGCTCATTTAGGCTTCAGGTGGTCATCCTGAACTAAATACATGTTGAAGTGTGTGCATAAGTCCTTTGGTTTAGGCGTGACACTCAATTTGAGTTTTTATTGCTTTAAATGCATTTTCAGCCCGAGCTGAGCGCGCTTTCTGACTTTGAATGTATCTTCATAGGAATGAGTTGTGTGGTAAAATTAATGCTCATTTAGGCTTCAGGTGGTCATCCTGAACAAAATACATGTTAAAGTGTGTGCATAAGTCCTTTGGTTTAGGCGTGACACTTAATTTGAATTTTTATTGCTTTAAATGCATTTTCAGCCCGAGCTGAGCGCGCTTTCTGACTTTGAATGTATCTTCATTGGAATGAGTTGTGTAGTCAAATTAATGCTCATATGGGCTTCAGGAGGTCATCCTGAACAAAATACATGTTGAAGTGTGTGCATTAGTCCTTTGGTTTAGGTGTGACACTCAATTTGAGTTTTTATTGCTTTAAATGCATTTTCAGCCCAAGCTGAGCACGTTTTGTGAGTTTGAATGTATCTTCATAGGAATGAGTTGTGTGGTCAAATTAATGCTCATTTAGGCTTCAGGTGGTCATCCTGAACAAAATACATGTTGAAGTGTGTGCATAAGTAATATTAATATAATGCATTTTATTTAAAAGCGCCTTTCATGCCACCCAAGGACACTGTACAGACAATAAGAAAATACAATGTAAAAATTAGTAAACGAGATATTATATAAAAACAGGACATAAAATCATAAAATCGTCCTTTGGTTCAGGCGTGACACTCAATTTTAGTTTTTATTGCTTTAAATGCATTTTCAGCCCGAGCTGAGCACGTTTTGTTAGTTTGAATGTATCTTCATAGGAATGAGTTGTGTAGTCAAATTAATGCTCATTTAGGCTTCAGGTGGTCATCCTGAACAAAATACATGTTGAAGTGTGTGCATAAGTCCTTTGGTTCAGGCGTGACACTCAATTTGAGTTTTTATTGCTTTAAATGCATTTTCAGCCCGAGCTGAGCACGTTTTGTGAGTTTGAATGTATCTTGATAGGAATCAGTTGTGTGGTCAAATTAATGCTCATATAGGCTTCAGGATGACCTCCTGAACAAAATACATGTTAAAGTGTGCGCATAAGTCCTTTGGTTTAGGCGTGACACTCAATTTGAGTTTTTATTGCGAAATGCATTTTCAGGCAGAGATGAGCAAGTTTTCTGAGTTTGAAGTATCTTCATAGGAATGAGTTGTGTGGTCAAAATAATCCTCATAATGGCTTCAGGATGTCCTCCTGAACTAAATACATGTTGAAGTGTGTGCATAAGTCCTTTGGTTTAGGCGTGACACTCAATTTGAGTTTTTATTGCTTTAAATGCATTTTCAGCCCGAGCTGAGCACGTTTTGTGAGTTTGAATGTATCTTCATAGGAATGCCTTATGTGGTCAAATTAATGCTCATATAGGCTTCAGGATGACCTCCTGAACTAAATACATGTTGAAGTGTGTGCATAAGTCCTTTGGTTTAGGCGTGACACTCAATTTGAGTTTTTATTGCTTTAAATGCATTTTCAGCCCGAGCTGAGCGCGCTTTCTGACTTTGAATGTATCTTGATACGAATGAGTTGTGTGGTCAAATTAATGCTCATATAGGCTTCAGGATGACCTCCTGAACAAAATACATGTTAAAGTGTGCGCATAAGTCCTTTGGTTTAGGCGTGACACTCAATTTGAGTTTTTATTGCTTTAAATGCATTTTCAGCCCAAGCTGAGCACGTTTTGTGAGTTTGAATGTATCTTCATAGGAATGAGTTGTGTGGTCAAATTAATGCTCATTTAGGCTTCAGGTGGTCATCCTGAACTAAATACATGTTGAAGTGTGTGCATAAGTCCTTTGGTTTAGGCGTGACACTCAATTTGAGTTTTTATTGCTTTAAATGCATTTTCAGCCCGAGCTGACCGCGCTTTCTGACTTTGAATGTATCTTCATAGGAATGAGTTGTGTAGTCAAATTAATGCTCATATGGGCTTCAGGAGGTCATCCTGAACAAAATACATGTTGAAGTGTGTGCATTAGTCCTTTGGTTTAGGTGTGACACTCAATTTGAGTTTTTCTTGCTTTAAATGCATTTTCAGCCCAAGCTGAGCACGTTTTGTGAGTTTGAATGTATCTTCATAGGAATGAGTTGTGTGGTCAAATTAATGCTCATTTAGGCTTCAGGTGGTCATCCTGAACAAAATACATGTTAAAGTGTGCGCATAAGTCCTTTGGTTTAGGCGTGACACTCAATTTGAGTTTTTATTGCTTTAAATGCATTTTCAGCCCAAGCTGAGCACGTTTTGTGAGTTTGAATGTATCTTCATAGGAATGAGTTGTGTGGTCAAATTAATGCTCATTTAGGCTTCAGGTGGTCATCCTGAACTAAATACATGTTGAAGTGTGTGCATAAGTCCTTTGGTTTAGGCGTGA
This sequence comes from Hippocampus guttulatus, assembly GCF_054856545.1. Taxonomy (NCBI): domain Eukaryota; kingdom Metazoa; phylum Chordata; class Actinopteri; order Syngnathiformes; family Syngnathidae; genus Hippocampus; species Hippocampus guttulatus. The sequence continues at coordinate 12,830,675 of NC_141278.1, forward strand.
CACTCAATTTGAGTTTTTATTGCTTTAAATGCATTTTCAGCCCGAGCTGACCGCGCTTTCTGACTTTGAATGTATCTTCATAGGAATGAGTTGTGTAGTCAAATTAATGCTCATATGGGCTTCAGGAGGTCATCCTGAACAAAATACATGTTGAAGTGTGTGCATTAGTCCTTTGGTTTAGGTGTGACACTCAATTTGAGTTTTTATTGCTTTAAATGCATTTTCAGCCCAAGCTGAGCACGTTTTGTGAGTTTGAATGTATCTTCATAGGAATGAGTTGTGTGGTCAAATTAATGCTCATTTAGGCTTCAGGTGGTCATCCTGAACAAAATACATGTTGAAGTGTGTGCATAAGTCCTTTGGTTCAGGCGTGACACTCAATTTGAGTTTTTATTGCTTTAAATGCATTTTCAGCCCGAGCTGAGCACGTTTTGTGAGTTTGAATGTATCTTCATAGGAATGAGTTGTGTAGTCAAATTAATGCTCATATGGGCTTCAGGAGGTCATCCTGAACAAAATACATGTTGAAGTGTGTGCATAAGTCCTTTGGTTTAGGCGTGCCACTCAATTTGAGTTTTTATTGCTTTAAATGCATTTTCAGCCCGAGCTGAGCACGTTTTGAGAGTTTGAATGTATCTTCATAGGAATGAGTTGTGTGGTCAAATTAATGCTCATATGGGCTTCAGGAGGTAATCCTGAACTAAATACATGTTAAAGTGTGTGCATAAGTCCTTTTGTTTAGGCGTGACACTCAATTTGAGTTTTTATTTCTTTAAATGCATTTTCAGCCCGAGCTGAGCACGTTTTGTGAGTTTGAATGTATCTTCATAGAATGAGTTGTGTGGTCAAATTAATGCTTATTTGGGCTTCAGGAGGTCATCCTGAACAAAATACATGTTGGAGTGTGTGCATAAGTCCTTTGGTTTAGGTGTGACACTCAATTTGAGTTTTTATTGCTTTAAATGCATTTTCAGCCCGAACTGAGCACGTTTTGTGAGTTTGAATGTATCTTCATAGGAATGAGTTGTGTTGTCAAACTAATGCTCATTTAGGCTTCAGGTGGTCATCCTGAACTAAATACATGTTGAAGTGTGTGCATAAGTCCTTTGGTTTAGGCGTGACACTCAATTTGAGTTTTTATTGCTTTAAATGCATTTTCAGCCCGAGCTGAGCGCGCTTTCTGACTTTGAATGTATCTTCATAGGAATGAGTTGTGTGGTCAAATTATTGCTCAAATAGGCTCCAGGAGGTCATCCTGAACAAAATACATGTTGAAGTGTGTGCATAAGTCCTTTGGTTTAGGCGTGACACTCAATTTGAGTTTTTATTGCTTTAAATGCATTTTCAGCCCGAGCTGAGCACGTTTTGTGAGTTTGAATTTATCTTCATAGAAATGAGTTGTGTGGTCAAATTAATGCTCATATAGGCTTCAGAATGACCTCCTGAACTAAATACATGTTGAAGTGTGTGCATAAGTCCTTTGGTTTAGGCGTGACACTCAATTTGAGTTTTTATTGCTTTAAATGCATTTTCAGCCCGAGCTGAGCACGTTCTGTGAGTTTGAATGTATCTTGATACGAATGAGTTGTGTGGTCAAATTAATGCTCATATAGGCTTCAGGATGACCTCCTGAACTAAATACATGTTAAAGTGTGCGCATAAGTCCTTTGGTTTAGGCGTGACACTCAATTTGAGTTTTTATTGCGAAATGCATTTTCAGGCAGAGATGAGCACGTTTTGTGAGTTTGAATGTATCTTCATAGGAATGAGTTGTGTGGTCAAATTAATGCTCATTTAGGCTTCAGGTGGTCATCCTGAACTAAATACATGTTGAAGTGTGTGCATAAGTCCTTTGGTTTAGGCGTGACACTCAATTTGAGTTTTTATTGCTTTAAATGCATTTTCAGCCCGAGCTGAGCGCGCTTTCTGACTTTGAATGTATCTTCATAGGAATGAGTTGTGTGGTAAAATTAATGCTCATTTAGGCTTCAGGTGGTCATCCTGAACAAAATACATGTTAAAGTGTGTGCATAAGTCCTTTGGTTTAGGCGTGACACTTAATTTGAATTTTTATTGCTTTAAATGCATTTTCAGCCCGAGCTGAGCGCGCTTTCTCACTTTGAATGTATCTTCATAGGAATGAGTTGTGTAGTCAAATTAATGCTCATATGGGCTTCAGGAGGTCATCCTGAACAAAATACATGTTGAAGTGTGTGCATTAGTCCTTTGGTTTAGGTGTGACACTCAATTTGAGTTTTTATTGCTTTAAATGCATTTTCAGCCCAAGCTGAGCACGTTTTGTGAGTTTGAATGTATCTTCATAGGAATGAGTTGTGTGGTCAAATTAATGCTCATTTAGGCTTCAGGTGGTCATCCTGAACAAAATACATGTTGAAGTGTGTGCATAAGTCCTTTGGTTCAGGCGTGACACTCAATTTGAGTTTTTATTGCTTTAAATGCATTTTCAGCCCGAGCTGAGCACGTTTTGTTAGTTTGAATGTATCTTCATAGGAATGAGTTGTGTAGTCAAATTAATGCTCATATGGGCTTCAGGAGGTCATCCTGAACAAAATACATGTTGAAGTGTGTGCATAAGTCCTTTGGTTTAGGCGTGACACTCAATTTGAGTTTTTATTGCTTTAAATGCATTTTCAGCCTGAGCTGAGCACGTTTTGAGAGTTTGAATGTATCTTCATAGGAATGAGTTGTGTGGTCAAATTAATGCTCATATGGGCTTCAGGAGGTAATCCTGAACTAAATACATGTTGAAGTGTGTGATAAGTCCTTTTTTAGGCGTGACACTCAATTTGAGTTTTTATTGCTTTAAATGCATTTTCAGCCCGAGCTGAGCACGTTTTGTGAGTTTGAATGTATCTTCATAGGAATGAGTTGTGTAGTCAAATTAATGCTCATATGGGCTTCAGGAAGTCATCCTGAACAAAATACATGTTAAAGTGTGTGCATAAGTCCTTTGGTTTAGGTGTGACACTCAATTTGAGTTTTTATTGCGAAATGCATTTTCAGGCAGAGATGAGCAAGTTTTCTGAGTTTGAAGTATCTTCATAGGAATGAGTTGTGTGGTCAAATTAATGCTAATTTAGGCTTCAGGAGGTCATCCTGAACAAAATACATGAAGTGTGTGTATAAGTCCTTTGGTTTTGGCGTGACACTCAATTTGAGGTTTTATTGCTTTAAATGCATTTTCAGCCCGAGCTGAGCGCGCTTTCTGACTTTGAATGTATCTTGATAGGAATGAGTTGTGTGGTCAAATTAATGCTCATTTAGGTTTCAGGTGGTCATCCTGAACAAAATACATGTTGAAGTGTGTGCATAAGTCCTTTGGTTTAGGTGTGACACTCAATTTGAGTTTTTATTGCTTTAAATGCATTTTCAGGCAGAGATGAGCAAGTTTTGTGAGTTTGAATGTATCTTGATAGGAATGAGTTGTGTGGTCAAATTAATGCTCATATAGGCTTCAGGATGACCTCTTGAACTAAATACATGTTGAAGTGTGTGCATAAGTACTTTGGTTTAGGCGTGACACTCAATTTGAGTTTTTATTGCTTTAAATGCATTTTCAGCCCGAGCTGAGCACGTTTTGTGAGTTTGAATGTATCTTCATAGGAATGAGTTGTGTAGTCAAATTAATGCTCATTTAGGCTTCAGGAGGCCATCCTGAACAAAATACATGTTGAAGTGGTGCATCAGTCCTTTGGTTTAGGCGTGACACTCAATTTGAGTTTTTATTGCTTTAAATGCATTTTCAGCCCGAGCTGAGCACGTTTTGAGTTTGAATGTATCTTCATAGGAATGAGTTGTGTGGTCAAATCAATGCTCATATAGGCTTCGGGAGGTCATCCTGAACAAAATACATGTTGAAGTGTGTGCATAAGTCCTTTGGTTTAGGCGTCACACTCAATTTGAGGTTTTATTGCTTTGAATGCATTTTCAGCCCGAGCTGAGCACGTTTTGTGAGTTTGAATGTATCTTGATACGAATGAGTTGTGTGGTCAAATTAATGCTCATATAGGCTTCAGGATGACCTCCTGAACAAAATACATGTTGAAGTGTGTGCATAAGTCCTTTGGTTTAGGTGTGACACTCAATTTCAGTTTTTATTGCGAAATGCATTTTCAGGCAGAGATGAGCAAGTTTTCTGAGTTTGAAGTATCTTCATAGGAATGAGTTGTGTGGTCAAATTAATGCTAATTTAGGCTTCAGGAGGTCATCCTGAACAAAATACATGTTGAAGTGTGTGCATAAGTCCTTTGGTTTTGGCGTGACACTCATTTTGAGTTTTTATTGCTTTAAATGCATTTTCAGCCCGAGCTGAGCACGTTTTGTGAGTTTGAATGTATCTTCATAGAATGAGTTGTGTGGTCAAATTAATGCTCATTTAGGCTTCAGGTGGTCATCCTGAACAAAATACATGTTGAAGTGTGTGCATAAGTCCTTTGGTTTAGGCGTGACACTCAATTTGAGTTTTTATTGCTTTAAAGGCATTTTCAGCCTGAGCTGAGCGCGCTTTCTGACTTTGAATGTATCTTCATAGGAATGAGTTGTGTAGTCAAATTACTGCTCATTTAGGCTTCAGGAGGACATCCTGAACTAAGTACATGTTGAAGTGTGTGCATAAGTCCTTTGGTTTGGGCGTGACACTCAATTTGAGTTTTTATTGCTTTAAATGCATTTTCAGCCCGAGCTGAGCGCGCTTTCTGACTTTGAATGTATCTTCATAGGAATGAGTTGTCTGGTCAAATTAATTCTCATATGGACTTCAGGAGGTCATCCTGAACAAAATACATGTTGAAGTGTGTGCATAAGTCCTTTGGTTTAGGTGTGACACTCAAGTTGAGTTTTTATTGCTTTAAATGCATTTTCAGCCCGAACTGAGCACGATTTGTGAGTTTGAATGTATCTTCATAGGAATGAGTTGTGTGGTCAAATTATTGCTCATTTAGGCTTCAGGTGGTCATCCTGAACTAAATACATGTTGAAGTGTGTGCATAAGTCCTTTGGTTTAGGCGTGACACTCAATTTGAGTTTTTATTGCTTTAAATGCATTTTCAGCCCGAGCTGAGCGCGCTTTCTGACTTTGAATGTATCTTCATAGGAATGAGTTGTGTGGTCAAATTATTGCACAAATAGGCTTCAGGTGGTCATCCTGAACAAAATACATGTTAAAGTGTGTGCATAAGTCCTTTGGTTTAGGCGTGACACTTAATTTGAATTTTTATTGCTTTAAATGCATTTTCAGCCCGAGCTGAGCGCGCTTTCTGACTTTGAATGTATCTTCATAGGAATGAGTTGTGTAGTCAAATTAATGCTCATATGGGCTTCAGGAGGTCATCCTGAACAAAATACATGTTGAAGTGTGTGCATTAGTCCTTTGGTTTAGGTGTGACACTCAATTTGAGTTTTTATTGCTTTAAATGCATTTTCAGCCCAAGCTGAGCACGTTTTGTGAGTTTGAATGTATCTTCATAGGAATGAGTTGTGTGGTCAAATTAATGCTCATTTAGGCTTCAGGTGGTCATCCTGAACAAAATACATGTTGAAGTGTGTGCATAAGTCCTTTGGTTCAGGCGTGACACTCAATTTGAGTTTTTATTGCTTTAAATGCATTTTCAGCCCGAGCTGAGCACGTTTTGTGAGTTTGAATGTATCTTCATAGGAATGAGTTGTGTAGTCAAATTAATGCTCATATGGGCTTCAGGAGGTCATCCTGAACAAAATACATGTTGAAGTGTGTGCATAAGTCCTTTGGTTTAGGCGTGACACTCAATTTGAGTTTTTATTGCTTTAAATGCATTTTCAGCCCGAGCTGAGCACGTTTTGAGAGTTTGAATGTATCTTCATAGGAATGAGTTGTGTGGTCAAATTAATGCTCATATGGGCTTCAGGAGGTAATCCTGAACTAAATACATGTTGAAGTGTGTGATAAGTCCTTTTTTAGGCGTGACACTCAATTTGAGTTTTTATTGCTTTAAATGCATTTTCAGCCCGAGCTGAGCACGTTTTGTGAGTTTGAATGTATCTTCATAGGAATGAGTTGTGTAGTCAAATTAATGCTCATATGGGCTTCAGGAAGTCATCCTGAACAAAATAAATGTTAAAGTGTGTGCATAAGTCCTTTTGTTTAGGCGTAACACTCAATTTGAGTTTTTATTTCTTTAAATGCATTTTCAGCCCGAGCTGAGCACGTTTTGTGAGTTTGAATGTATCTTCATAGAATGAGTTGTGTGGTCAAATTAATGCTTATTTGGGCTTCAGGAGGTCATCCTGAACAAAATACATGTTGGAGTGTGTGCATAAGTCCTTTGGTTTAGGTGTGACACTCAATTTGAGTTTGTATTGCTTTAAATGCATTTTCAGCCCGAACTGAGCACGTTTTGTGAGTTTGAATGTATCTTCATAGGAATGAGTTGTGTGGTCAAATTAATGCTCATTTAGGCTTCAGGTGGTCATCCTGAACAAAATGCATGTTGAAGTGTGTGCATAAGTCCTTTGGTTTAGGTGTGACACTCAATTTGAGTTTTTATTGCGAAATGCATTTTCAGGCAGAGATGAGCAAGTTTTCTGAGTTTGAAGTATCTTCATAGGAATGAGTTGTGTGGAAAAATTAATGCTAATTTAGGCTTCAGGAGGTCATCCTGAACAAAATACATGTTGAAGTGTGTGCATAAGTCCTTTGGTTTTGGCTCGACACTCAATTTGAGGTTTTATTGCTTTGAATGCATTTTTAGCCTGAGCTGAGCACGTTTTGTGAGTTTGAATGTATCTTGATAGGAATGAGTTGTGTGGTCAAATTAATGCTCATATAGGCTTCAGGATGACCTCCTGAACTAAATACATGTTGAAGTGTGTGCATAAATCCTTTGGTTTAGGCGTGACACTCAATTTGAGTTTTTATTGCTTTAAATGCATTTTCAGCCCGAGCTGAGCACGTTTTGAGAGTTTGAATGTATCTTCATAAGAATGAGTTATGTGGTCAAATTAATGCTCATATAGGCTTCAGGATGACCTCTTGAACTAAATACATGTTTGAAGTGTGTGCATAAGTCCTTTGGTTTAGGCGTAACACTCAATTTGAGTTTTTATTGCTTTAAATGCATTTTCAGCCCGAGCTGAGCACGTTTTGAGAGTTTGAATGTTTCTTCATAGGAATGAGTTGTGTGGTCAAATTAATGCTCATATAGGCTTCAGGATGACCTCCTGAACTAAATACATGTTGAAGTGTGTGCATAAGTCCTTTGGTTTAGGCGTGACACTCAATTTGAGTTTTTACTGCTTTAAATGCATTTTCAGCCCGAGCTGAGCACGTTTTGTGAGTTTGAATGTATCTTCATAGGAATGAGTTGTGTGGTCAAATTAATGCTCATATAGGCTTCGGGAGGTCATCCTGAACAAAATTCATGTTGAAGTGTGTGCATAAGTCCTTTGGTTTAGGCGTGACACTCAATTTGAGGTTTTATTGCTTTAAATGCATTTTCAGCCCGAGCTGAGCACGTTTTGTGAGTTTGAATGTATCTTGATAGGAATCAGTTGTGTGGTCAAATCAATGCTCATATAGGCTTCGGGAGGTCATCCTGAACAAAATACATGTTGAAGTGTGTGCATAAGTCCTTTGGTTTAGGCGTCACACTCAATTTGAGGTTTTATTGCTTTGAATGCATTTTCAGCCCGAGCTGAGCACGTTTTGTGAGTTTGAATGTATCTTGATACGAATGAGTTGTGTGGTCAAATTAATGCTCATATAGGCTTCAGGATGACCTCCTGAACAAAATACATGTTGAAGTGTGTGCATAAGTCCTTTGGTTTAGGTGTGACACTCAATTTCAGTTTTTATTGCGAAATGCATTTTCAGGCAGAGATGAGCAAGTTTTCTGAGTTTGAAGTATCTTCATAGGAATGAGTTGTGTGGTCAAATTAATGCTAATTTAGGCTTCAGGAGGTCATCCTGAACAAAATACATGTTGAAGTGTGTGCATAAGTCCTTTGGTTTTGGCGTGACACTCAATTTGAGGTTTTATTGCTTTGAATGCATTTTTAGCCTGAGCTGAGCACGTTTTGTGAGTTTGAATGTATCTTCATAAGAATGAGTTATGTGGTCAAATTAATGCTCATTTAGGCTTCAGGAGGACATCCTGAACTAAGTACATGTTGAAGTGTGTGCATAAGTCCTTTGGTTTGGGCGTGACACTCAATTTGAGTTTTTATTGCTTTAAATGCATTTTCAGCCCGAGCTGAGCGCGCTTTCTGACTTTGAATGTATCTTCATAGGAATGAGTTGTCTGGTCAAATTAATTCTCATATGGACTTCAGGAGGTCATCCTGAACAAAATACATGTTGAAGTGTGTGCATAAGTCCTTTGGTTTAGGTGTGACACTCAATTTGAGTTTTTATTGCTTTAAATGCATTTTCAGCCCGAACTGAGCACGTTTTGTGAGTTTGAATGTATCTTCATAGGAATGAGTTGTGTGGTCAAATTATTGCTCATTTAGGCTTCAGGTGGTCATCCTGAACTAAATACATGTTGAAGTGTGTGCATAAGTCCTTTGGTTTAGGCGTGACACTCAATTTGAGTTTTTATTGCTTTAAATGCATTTTCAGCCCGAGCTGAGCGCGCTTTCTGACTTTGAATGTATCTTCATAGGAATGAGTTGTGTGGTCAAATTATTGCACAAATAGGCTTCAGGTGGTCATCCTGAACAAAATACATGTTAAAGTGTGTGCATAAGTCCTTTGGTTTAGGCGTGACACTTAATTTGAATTTTTATTGCTTTAAATGCATTTTCAGCCCGAGCTGAGCGCGCTTTCTGACTTTGAATGTATCTTCATAGGAATGAGTTGTGTAGTCAAATTAATGCTCATATGGGCTTCAGGAGGTCATCCTGAACAAAATACATGTTGAAGTGTGTGCATTAGTCCTTTGGTTTAGGTGTGACACTCAATTTGAGTTTTTATTGCTTTAAATGCATTTTCAGCCCAAGCTGAGCACGTTTTGTGAGTTTGAATGTATCTTCATAGGAATGAGTTGTGTGGTCAAATTAATGCTCATTTAGGCTTCAGGTGGTCATCCTGAACAAAATACATGTTGAAGTGTGTGCATAAGTCCTTTGGTTCAGGCGTGACACTCAATTTGAGTTTTTATTGCTTTAAATGCATTTTCAGCCCGAGCTGAGCACGTTTTGTGAGTTTGAATGTATCTTCATAGGAATGAGTTGTGTGGTCAAATTAATGCTCATATGGGCTTCAGGAGGTAATCCTGAACTAAATACATGTTGAAGTGTGTGATAAGTCCTTTTTTAGGCGTGACACTCAATTTGAGTTTTTATTGCTTTAAATGCATTTTCAGCCCGAGCTGAGCACGTTTTGTGAGTTTGAATGTATCTTCATAGGAATGAGTTGTGTAGTCAAATTAATGCTCATATGGGCTTCAGGAAGTCATCCTGAACAAAATAAATGTTAAAGTGTGTGCATAAGTCCTTTTGTTTAGGCGTAACACTCAATTTGAGTTTTTATTTCTTTAAATGCATTTTCAGCCCGAGCTGAGCACGTTTTGTGAGTTTGAATGTATCTTCATAGAATGAGTTGTGTGGTCAAATTAATGCTTATTTGGGCTTCAGGAGGTCATCCTGAACAAAATACATGTTGGAGTGTGTGCATAAGTCCTTTGGTTTAGGTGTGACACTCAATTTGAGTTTGTATTGCTTTAAATGCATTTTCAGCCCGAACTGAGCACGTTTTGTGAGTTTGAATGTATCTTCATAGGAATGAGTTGTGTGGTCAAATTAATGCTCATTTAGGCTTCAGGTGGTCATCCTGAACAAAATGCATGTTGAAGTGTGTGCATAAGTCCTTTGGTTTAGGTGTGACACTCAATTTGAGTTTTTATTGCGAAATGCATTTTCAGGCAGAGATGAGCAAGTTTTCTGAGTTTGAAGTATCTTCATAGGAATGAGTTGTGTGGAAAAATTAATGCTAATTTAGGCTTCAGGAGGTCATCCTGAACAAAATACATGTTGAAGTGTGTGCATAAGTCCTTTGGTTTTGGCTCGACACTCAATTTGAGGTTTTATTGCTTTGAATGCATTTTTAGCCTGAGCTGAGCACGTTTTGTGAGTTTGAATGTATCTTGATAGGAATGAGTTGTGTGGTCAAATTAATGCTCATATAGGCTTCAGGATGACCTCCTGAACTAAATACATGTTGAAGTGTGTGCATAAATCCTTTGGTTTAGGCGTGACACTCAATTTGAGTTTTTATTGCTTTAAATGCATTTTCAGCCCGAGCTGAGCACGTTTTGTGAGTTTGAATGTATCTTCATAAGAATGAGTTATGTGGTCAAATTAATGCTCATATAGGCTTCAGGATGACCTCTTGAACTAAATACATGTTTGAAGTGTGTGCATAAGTCCTTTGGTTTAGGCGTAACACTCAATTTGAGTTTTTATTGCTTTAAATGCATTTTCAGCCCGAGCTGAGCACGTTTTGAGAGTTTGAATGTTTCTTCATAGGAATGAGTTGTGTGGTCAAATTAATGCTCATATAGGCTTCAGGATGACCTCCTGAACTAAATACATGTTGAAGTGTGTGCATAAGTCCTTTGGTTTAGGCGTGACACTCAATTTGAGTTTTTACTGCTTTAAATGCATTTTCAGCCCGAGCTGAGCACGTTTTGTGAGTTTGAATGTATCTTCATAGGAATGAGTTGTGTGGTCAAATTAATGCTCATATAGGCTTCGGGAGGTCATCCTGAACAAAATTCATGTTGAAGTGTGTGCATAAGTCCTTTGGTTTAGGCGTGACACTCAATTTGAGGTTTTATTGCTTTAAATGCATTTTCAGCCCGAGCTGAGCACGTTTTGTGAGTTTGAATGTATCTTGATAGGAATCAGTTGTGTGGTCAAATTAATGCTCATATAGGCTTCAGGATGACCTCCTGAACAAAATACATGTTGAAGTGTGTGCATAAGTCCTTTGGTTTAGGCGTGACACTCAATTTGAGTTTTTATTGCTTTAAATGCATTTTCAGCCCGAGCTGAGCACGTTTTGTGAGTTTGAATGTATCTTGATAGGAATCAGTTGTGTGGTCAAATTAATGCTCATATAGGCTTCAGGATGACCTCCTGAACAAAATACATGTTAAAGTGTGCGCATAAGTCCTTTGGTTTAGGCGTGACACTCAATTTGAGTTTTTATTGCGAAATGCATTTTCAGGCAGAGATGAGCAAGTTTTCTGAGTTTGAAGTATCTTCATAGGAATGAGTTGTGTGGTCAAAATAATCCTCATATAGGCTTCAGGATGTCCTCCTGAACTAAATACATGTTGAAGTGTGTGCATAAGTCCTTTGGTTTAGGCGTGACACTCAATTTGAGTTTTTATTGCTTTAAATGCATTTTCAGGCCGAGCTGAGCGCGCTTTCTGACTTTGAATGTATCTTCATAGGAATCAGTTGTGTGGTCAAATTAATGCTCATTTAGGCTTCAGGTGGTCATCCTGAACAAAATACATGTTGAAGTGTGTGCATAAGTCCTTTGGTTTTGGCGTGACACTCAATTTGAGGTTTTATTGCTTTGAATGCATTTTTAGCCTGAGCTGAGCACGTTTTGTGAGTTTGAATGTATCTTCATAAGAATGAGTTATGTGGTCAAATTAATGCTCATTTAGGCTTCAGGAGGACATCCTGAACTAAGTACATGTTGAAGTGTGTGCATAAGTCCTTTGGTTTGGGCGTGACACTCAATTTGAGTTTTTATTGCTTTAAATGCATTTTCAGCCCGAGCTGAGCGCGCTTTCTGACTTTGAATGTATCTTCATAGGAATGAGTTGTCTGGTCAAATTAATTCTCATATGGACTTCAGGAGGTCATCCTGAACAAAATACATGTTGAAGTGTGTGCATAAGTCCTTTGGTTTAGGTGTGACACTCAATTTGAGTTTTTATTGCTTTAAATGCATTTTCAGCCCGAACTGAGCACGTTTTGTGAGTTTGAATGTATCTTCATAGGAATGAGTTGTGTGGTCAAATTATTGCTCATTTAGGCTTCAGGTGGTCATCCTGAACTAAATACATGTTGAAGTGTGTGCATAAGTCCTTTGGTTTAGGCGTGACACTCAATTTGAGTTTTTATTGCTTTAAATGCATTTTCAGCCCGAGCTGAGCGCGCTTTCTGACTTTGAATGTATCTTCATAGGAATGAGTTATGTGGTCAAATTAATGCTCATATAGGCTTCAGGATGACCTCTTGAACTAAATACATGTTAAAGTGTGTGCATAAGTCCTTTGGTTTAGGCGTGACACTCAATTTGAGTTTTTATTGCTTGAAATGCATTTTCAGCCCGAGCTGAGCACGTTTTGTGAGTTTGAATGTATCTTCAAAGAATGAGTTGTGTGGTCAAATTAATGCTCATTTAGGCTTCAGGTGGTCATCCTGAACAAAATACATGTTGAAGTGTGTGCATAAGTCCTTTGGTTTGGGTGTGACACTCAATTTGAGTTTTTATTGCTTTAAATGCATTTTCAGCCCGAGCTGAGCACGATTTGTGAGTTTGAATGTATCTTCATAGGAATGAGTTGTGTGGTCAAATTAATGCTCATTTGGGCTTCAGGAGGACATCCTGAACTAAGTACATGTTGAAGTGTGTGCATAAGTCCTTTGGATTGGGCGTGACATTCAATTTGAGTTTTTATTGGTTTAAATGCATTTTCAGCCCGAGCTGAGCGCGCTTTCTGACTTTGAATGTATCTTCATAGGAATGAGTTGTGTAGTCAAATTAATGCTCATATGGGCTTCAGGAGGTCATCCTGAACAAAATACATGTTGAAGTGTGTGCATAAGTCCTTTGGTTTAGGCGTGACACTCAATTTGAGTTTTTATTGCTTTAAATGCATTTTCAGCCCGAGCTGAGCACGTTTTGAGAGTTTGAATGTATCTTCATAGGAATGAGTTGTGTGGTCAAATTAATGCTCATATGGGCTTCAGGAGGTAATCCTGAACTAAATACATGTTGAAGTGTGTGATAAGTCCTTTTTTAGGCGTGACACTCAATTTGAGTTTTTATTGCTTTAAATGCATTTTCAGCCCGAGCTGAGCACGTTTTGTGAGTTTGAATGTATCTTCATAGGAATGAGTTGTGTGGTCAAATTAATGCTCATTTAGGCTTCAGGAGGTCATCCTGAACAAAATACATGTTGAAGTGTGTACATAAGTCCTTTGGTTTAGGCGTGACACTCAATTTGAGTTTTTATTGCTTTAAATGCTTATTCAGCCCGAACTGAGCGCGCTTTCTGACTTTGAATGTATCTTCATAGGAATGAGTTGTGTGGTCAAATTAATGCTCATTTAGGCGTCAGGTGGTCATCCTGAACAAAATACATGTTGAAGTGTGTGCATTAGTCCTTTGGTTTAGGCGTGACACTCAATTTGAGTTTTTATTGCTTTAAATGCATTTTTTGCTGAGCTGAGCACGTTTTTTGAGTTAGAATGTGTCTTCATAGGAATGAGTTGTGTAGTCAAATTACTGCTCATTTAGGCTTCAGGAGGACATCCTGAACTAAATACATTGAAGTTTGTGCAAAAGTCCTTTGGTTTGGGAGTGACACTCAATTTGAGTTATTATTGCTTTAAATGCATTTTCAGGCCGAGTGGAACAAGTTTTCAAAATGTGTCTTGAATCATGTTATGGTCTATGTTGCCCTCTACTGACCAAAGTCCGTTATTGTCTCCGAGGCCTGAAACCATTTTACATTTATATGACTGTATAACTGTACTCTTGAGCCAATTATTCAATTTCTCTTTGTTCTTGAACTAATTATAACTCAACGCAGGTACCATGACTATACTCAATTTCAGTTTTTATTACTTTAAGTGCAGTTTCGGGCCGAGCTGAGCACGTGTTCTGAGTTTGAATGTATCTTCATAGGAATGAGATGTGTGATCATATTAATGCTCATTTAGGCTTCAGGAGGACATCTTGAACAAAATACATGTTGAAGTGTGTGCATAAGTCCTTTGGTCTGGGCGTGACACTCAATTTGAGTTTTTATTGCTTTAAATGCATTTTCAGCCCGAGCTGAGCACGTTTTGTGAGTTTGAATGTATCTTTATAGGAATGAGTTGTGTAGTCAAATTAATGCTCATATGGGCTTCAGGAGGTCATCCTGAACAAAATACATGTTGAAGTGTGTGCATAAGTCCTTTGGTTTAGGCGTGACAGTCAATTTGAGTTTTTATTGCTTTAAGTGCAGTTTCAGCCCGAGCTGAGCACGTTTTGTGAGTTTGAATGTATCTTCATAGGAATGAGTTGTGTAGTCAAATTAATGCTCATATGGGCTTCAGGAGGTCATCTTGAACAAAATACATTGAAGTGTGTGCATAAGTCCTTTGGTTTAGGTGTGACACTCAATTTGAGTTTTTATTGCTTTAAATGCATTTTCAGGCCGAGTGGAACAAGTTTTCCAAATGTGTCTTGAATCATGTTATGGTCTATGTTGCCCTCTACTGACCAAAGTCCGTTATTGTCTCCGAGGCCTGAAACCATTTTACATTTATATGACTGTATAACTGTACTCTTGAGCCAATTATTCAATTTCTCTTTGTTCTTGAACTAATTATAACTCAACGCAGGTACCATGACTATACTCAATTTCAGTTTTTATTGCTTTAAGTGCAGTTTCGGGCCGAGCTGAGCATGTGTTCTGAGTTTGAATGTATCTTTATAGGAATGAGATGTGTAGTCAAATTAATGCTCATATGGGCTTCAGGAGGTCATCCTGAACAAAATACACGTTGAAGTGTGTGCATAAGTCCTTTGGTTTAGGTGTGACACTCAATTTGAGTTTTTATTGCTTTAAATGCATTTTCAGCCCGAGCTGAGCACGTTTTGTGAGTTTGAATGTATCTTCATAGGAATGAGTTGTGTAGTCAAATTAATGCTCATTTGAGCTTCAGGAGGTCATCTTGAACAAAATACATGTTGAAGTGTGTGCATGAGTCCTTTGGTTTAGGTGTGACACTCAATTTGAGTTTTTATTGCTTTAAATGCATTTTTCAGCCGGAGCTGAGCACGTTTTGTGAGTTTGAATGTATCTTCATAGGAATGAGTTGTGTGGTCAAATTAATGCTCATTTAGGCTTCAGGTGGTCATCCTGAACAAAATACATGTTGAAGTGTGTGCATAAGTCCTTTGGTTTAGGCGTGACACTCATTTTGAGTTTTTATTGCTTTAAATGCATTTTCAGCCCGAGCTGAGCACGTTTTGTGAGTTTGAATGTATCTTCATAGAATGAGTTGTGTGGTCAAATTAATGCTCATTTAGGCTTCAGGAGGTCATCCTGAACAAAATACATGTTGAAGTGTGTGCATAAGTCCTTTGGTTTAGGCGTGACACTCAATTTGAGTTTATATTGCTTTAAATGCATTTTCAGCCCGAGCTGAGCGCGCTTTCTGACTTTGAATGTATCTTCATAGGAATGAGTTGTGTGGTCAAATTATTGCTCATTTAGGCTTCAGGAGGTCATCCTAAACAAAATACATGTTGAAGTGTGTGCATAAGTCCTTTGGTTTAGGCGTGACACTCAATTTGAGTTTTTATTGCTTTAAATGCATTTTCAGCCCGAGCTGAGCACGTTTTGTGAGTTTGAATGTATCTTCATAGGAATGAGTTGTGTGGTCAAATTAATGCTCATTTAGGCTTCAGGTGGTCATCCTGAACAAAATACATGTTGAAGTGTGTGCATAAGTCCTTTGGTTTAGGTGTGACACTCAATTTGAGTTTTTATTGCTTTAAATGCATTTTCAGCCCGAGCTGAGCACGTTTTGAGAGTTTGAATGTATCTTCATAGGAATGAGTTGTGTAGTCAAATTAATGCTCATATGGGCTTCAGGAGGTCATCCTGAACAAAATACATGTTGAAGTGTGTGCATTAGTCCTTTGGTTTAGGTGTGACACTCAATTTGAGTTTTTATTGCTTTAAATGCATTTTCAGCCCAAGCTGAGCACGTTTTGTGAGTTTGAATGTATCTTCATAGAATGAGTTGTGTGGTCAAATTAATGCTCATTTAGGCTTCAGGTGGTCATCCTGAACAAAATACATGTTGAAGTGTGTGCATAAGTCCTTTGGTTCAGGCGTGACACTCAATTTGAGTTTTTATTGCTTTAAATGCATTTTCAGCCCGAGCTGAGCACGTTTTGTGAGTTTGAATATATCTTCATAGGAATGAGTTGTGTAGTCAAATTAATGCTCATATGGGCTTCAGGAGGTCATCCTGAACAAAATACATGTTGAAGTGTGTGCTTTGGTTTAGGCGTGACACTCAATTTGAGTTTTTATTGCTTTAAATGCATTTTCAGCCCGAGCTGAGCACGTTTTGAGTTTTTGAATGTATCTTCATAGGAATGAGTTGTGTGGTCAAATTAATGCTCATATGGGCTTCAGGAGGTAATCCTGAACTAAATACATGTTGAAGTGTGTGATAAGTCCTTTTTTAGGCGTGACACTCAATTTGAGTTTTTATTGCTTTAAATGCATTTTCAGCCCGAGCTGAGCACGTTTTGTGAGTTTGAATGTATCTTCATAGGAATGAGTTGTGTAGTCAAATTAATGCTCATATGGGCTTCAGGAAGTCATCCTGAACAAAATACATGTTAAAGTGTGTGCATAAGTCCTTTTGTTTAGGCGTGACACTCAATTTGAGTTTTTATTTCTTTAAATGCATTTTCAGCCCGAGCTGAGCACGTTTTGTGAGTTTGAATGTATCTTCATAGAATGAGTTGTGTGGTCAAATTAATGCTTATTTTGGCTTCAGGAGGTCATCCTGAACAAAATACATGTTGGAGTGTGTGCATAAGTCCTTTGGTTTAGGTGTGACACTCAATTTGAGTTTTTATTGCTTTAAATGCATTTTCAGCCCGAACTGAGCACGTTTTGTGAGTTTGAATGTATCTTCATAGGAATGAGTTGTGTGGTCAAATTAATGCTCATTTAGGCTTCAGGTGGTCATCCTGAACAAAATGCATGTTGAAGTGTGTGCATAAGTCCTTTGGTTTAGGTGTGACACTCAATTTGAGTTTTTATTGCGAAATGCATTTTCAGGCAGAGCTGAGCAAGTTTTCTGAGTTTGAATGTATCTTCATAGAATGAGTTGTGTGGTCAAATTAATGCTCATTTAGGCTTCAGGAGGTTATCCTGAACAAAATACATGTTGAAGTGTGTGCATAAGTCCTTTGGTTTAGGCGTGACACTCAATTTGAGTTTTTATTGCTTTAAATGCATTTTCAGCCCGAGCTGAGCACGTTTTGAGAGTTTGAATGTATCTTCATAGGAATGAGTTGTGTGGTCAAATTAATGCTCATATGGGCTTCAGGAGGTAATCCTGAACTAAATACATGTTGAAGTGTGTGATAAGTCCTTTTTTAGGCGTGACACTCAATTTGAGTTTTTATTGCTTTAAATGCATTTTCAGCCCGAGCTGAGCACGTTTTGTGAGTTTGAATGTATCTTCATAGGAATGAGTTGTGTAGTCAAATTAATGCTCATATGGGCTTCAGGAAGTCATCCTGAACAAAATACATGTTAAAGTGTGTGCATAAGTCCTTTTGTTTAGGCGTGACACTCAATTTGAGTTTTTATTTCTTTAAATGCATTTTCAGCCCGAGCTGAGCACGTTTTGTGAGTTTGAATGTATCTTCATAGAATGAGTTGTGTGGTCAAATTAATGCTTATTTTGGCTTCAGGAGGTCATCCTGAACAAAATACATGTTGGAGTGTGTGCATAAGTCCTTTGGTTTAGGTGTGACACTCAATTTGAGTTTTTATTGCTTTAAATGCATTTTCAGCCCGAACTGAGCACGTTTTGAGAGTTTGAATGTATCTTGATAGGAATCAGTTGTGTGGTCAAATTAATGCTCATATAGGCTTCAGGATGACCTCCTGAACAAAATACATGTTAAAGTGTGCGCATAAGTCCTTTGGTTTAGGCGTGACACTCAATTTGAGTTTTTATTGCGAAATGCATTTTCAGGCAGAGATGAGCAAGTTTTCTGAGTTTGAAGTATCTTCATAGGAATGAGTTGTGTGGTCAAAATAATCCTCATATAGGCTTCAGGATGTCCTCCTGAACTAAATACATGTTGAAGTGTGTGCATAAGTCCTTTGGTTTAGGCGTGACACTCAATTTGAGTTTTTATTGCTTTAAATGCATTTTCAGCCCGAGCTGAGCGCGCTTTCTGACTTTGAATGTATCTTCATAGGAATGAGTTGTGTGGTCAAATTAATGCTCATTTAGGCTTCAGGTGGTCATCCTGAACAAAATACATGTTGAAGTGTGTGCATAAGTCCTTTGGTTTTGGCGTGACACTCAATTTGAGGTTTTATTGCTTTGAATGCATTTTTAGCCTGAGCTGAGCACGTTTTGTGAGTTTGAATGTATCTTCATAAGAATGAGTTATGTGGTCAAATTAATGCTCATTTAGGCTTCAGGAGGACATCCTGAACTAAGTACATGTTGAAGTGTGTGCATAAGTCCTTTGGTTTGGGCGTGACACTCAATTTGAGTTTTTATTGCTTTAAATGCATTTTCAGCCTGAGCTGAGCGCGCTTTCTGACTTTGAATGTATCTTCATAGGAATGAGTTGTCTGGTCAAATTAATTCTCATATGGACTTCAGGAGGTCATCCTGAACAAAATACATGTTGAAGTGTGTGCATAAGTCCTTTGGTTTAGGTGTGACACTCAATTTGAGTTTTTATTGCTTTAAATGCATTTTCAGCCCGAACTGAGCACGTTTTGTGAGTTTGAATGTATCTTCATAGGAATGAGTTGTGTGGTCAAATTATTGCTCATTTAGGCTTCAGGTGGTCATCCTGAACTAAATACATGTTGAAGTGTGTGCATAAGTCCTTTGGTTTAGGCGTGACACTCAATTTGAGTTTTTATTGCTTTAAATGCATTTTCAGCCCGAGCTGAGCGCGCTTTCTGACTTTGAATGTATCTTCATAGGAATGAGTTATGTGGTCAAATTAATGCTCATATAGGCTTCAGGATGACCTCTTGAACTAAATACATGTTAAAGTGTGTGCATAAGTCCTTTGGTTTAGGCGTGACACTCAATTTGAGTTTTTATTGCTTGAAATGCATTTTCAGCCCGAGCTGAGCACGTTTTGTGAGTTTGAATGTATCTTCATAAGAATGAGTTATGTGGTCAAATTAATGCTCATATAGGCTTCAGGATGACCTCTTGAACTAAATACATGTTTGAAGTGTGTGCATAAGTCCTTTGGTTTAGGCGTAACACTCAATTTGAGTTTTTATTGCTTTAAATGCATTTTCAGCCCGAGCTGAGCACGTTTTGAGAGTTTGAATGTTTCTTCATAGGAATGAGTTGTGTGGTCAAATTAATGCTCATATAGGCTTCAGGATGACCTCCTGAACTAAATACATGTTGAAGTGTGTGCATAAGTCCTTTGGTTTAGGCGTGACACTCAATTTGAGTTTTTACTGCTTTAAATGCATTTTCAGCCCGAGCTGAGCACGTTTTGTGAGTTTGAATGTATCTTCATAGGAATGAGTTGTGTGGTCAAATTAATGCTCATATAGGCTTCGGGAGGTCATCCTGAACAAAATTCATGTTGAAGTGTGTGCATAAGTCCTTTGGTTTAGGCGTGACACTCAATTTGAGGTTTTATTGCTTTAAATGCATTTTCAGCCCGAGCTGAGCACGTTTTGTGAGTTTGAATGTATCTTGATAGGAATCAGTTGTGTGGTCAAATTAATGCTCATATAGGCTTCAGGATGACCTCCTGAACAAAATACATGTTAAAGTGTGCGCATAAGTCCTTTGGTTTAGGCGTGACACTCAATTTGAGTTTTTATTGCGAAATGCATTTTCAGGCAGAGATGAGCAAGTTTTCTGAGTTTGAAGTATCTTCATAGGAATGAGTTGTGTGGTCAAAATAATCCTCATATAGGCTTCAGGATGTCCTCCTGAACTAAATACATGTTGAAGTGTGTGCATAAGTCCTTTGGTTTAGGCGTGACACTCAATTTGAGTTTTTATTGCTTTAAATGCATTTTCAGCCCGAGCTGAGCGCGCTTTCTGACTTTGAATGTATCTTCATAGGAATGAGTTGTGTGGTCAAATTAATGCTCATTTAGGCTTCAGGTGGTCATCCTGAACAAAATACATGTTGAAGTGTGTGCATAAGTCCTTTGGTTTTGGCGTGACACTCAATTTGAGGTTTTATTGCTTTGAATGCATTTTTAGCCTGAGCTGAGCACGTTTTGTGAGTTTGAATGTATCTTCATAAGAATGAGTTATGTGGTCAAATTAATGCTCATTTAGGCTTCAGGAGGACATCCTGAACTAAGTACATGTTGAAGTGTGTGCATAAGTCCTTTGGTTTGGGCGTGACACTCAATTTGAGTTTTTATTGCTTTAAATGCATTTTCAGCCCGAGCTGAGCGCGCTTTCTGACTTTGAATGTATCTTCATAGGAATGAGTTGTCTGGTCAAATTAATTCTCATATGGACTTCAGGAGGTCATCCTGAACAAAATACATGTTGAAGTGTGTGCATAAGTCCTTTGGTTTAGGTGTGACACTCAATTTGAGTTTTTATTGCTTTAAATGCATTTTCAGCCCGAACTGAGCACGTTTTGTGAGTTTGAATGTATCTTCATAGGAATGAGTTGTGTGGTCAAATTATTGCTCATTTAGGCTTCAGGTGGTCATCCTGAACTAAATACATGTTGAAGTGTGTGCATAAGTCCTTTGGTTTAGGCGTGACACTCAATTTGAGTTTTTATTGCTTTAAATGCATTTTCAGCCCGAGCTGAGCGCGCTTTCTGACTTTGAATGTATCTTCATAGGAATGAGTTATGTGGTCAAATTAATGCTCATATAGGCTTCAGGATGACCTCTTGAACTAAATACATGTTAAAGTGTGTGCATAAGTCCTTTGGTTTAGGCGTGACACTCAATTTGAGTTTTTATTGCTTGAAATGCATTTTCAGCCCGAGCTGAGCACGTTTTGTGAGTTTGAATGTATCTTCAAAGAATGAGTTGTGTGGTCAAATTAATGCTCATTTAGGCTTCAGGTGGTCATCCTGAACAAAATACATGTTGAAGTGTGTGCATAAGTCCTTTGGTTTGGGTGTGACACTCAATTTGAGTTTTTATTGCTTTAAATGCATTTTCAGCCCGAGCTGAGCACGATTTGTGAGTTTGAATGTATCTTCATAGGAATGAGTTGTGTGGTCAAATTAATGCTCATTTGGGCTTCAGGAGGACATCCTGAACTAAGTACATGTTGAAGTGTGTGCATAAGTCCTTTGGATTGGGCGTGACATTCAATTTGAGTTTTTATTGGTTTAAATGCATTTTCAGCCCGAGCTGAGCGCGCTTTCTGACTTTGAATGTATCTTCATAGGAATGAGTTGTGTAGTCAAATTAATGCTCATATGGGCTTCAGGAGGTCATCCTGAACAAAATACATGTTGAAGTGTGTGCATAAGTCCTTTGGTTTAGGCGTGACACTCAATTTGAGTTTTTATTGCTTTAAATGCATTTTCAGCCCGAGCTGAGCACGTTTTGAGAGTTTGAATGTATCTTCATAGGAATGAGTTGTGTGGTCAAATTAATGCTCATATGGGCTTCAGGAGGTAATCCTGAACTAAATACATGTTGAAGTGTGTGATAAGTCCTTTTTTAGGCTTGACACTCAATTTGAGTTTTTATTGCTTTAAATGCATTTTCAGCCCGAGCTGAGCACGTTTTGTGAGTTTGAATGTATCTTCATAGGAATGAGTTGTGTGGTCAAATTATTGCTCATTTAGGCTTCAGGTGGTCATCCTGAACTAAATACATGTTGAAGTGTGTGCATAAGTCCTTTGGTTTAGGCGTGACACTCAATTTGAGTTTTTATTGCTTTAAATGCATTTTCAGCCCGAGCTGAGCGCGCTTTCTGACTTTGAATGTATCTTCATAGGAATGAGTTATGTGGTCAAATTAATGCTCATATAGGCTTCAGGATGACCTCTTGAACTAAATACATGTTAAAGTGTGTGCATAAGTCCTTTGGTTTAGGCGTGACACTCAATTTGAGTTTTTATTGCTTGAAATGCATTTTCAGCCCGAGCTGAGCACGTTTTGTGAGTTTGAATGTATCTTCAAAGAATGAGTTGTGTGGTCAAATTAATGCTCATTTAGGCTTCAGGTGGTCATCCTGAACAAAATACATGTTGAAGTGTGTGCATAAGTCCTTTGGTTTGGGTGTGACACTCAATTTGAGTTTTTATTGCTTTAAATGCATTTTCAGCCCGAGCTGAGCACGATTTGTGAGTTTGAATGTATCTTCATAGGAATGAGTTGTGTGGTCAAATTAATGCTCATTTGGGCTTCAGGAGGACATCCTGAACTAAGTACATGTTGAAGTGTGTGCATAAGTCCTTTGGATTGGGCGTGACATTCAATTTGAGTTTTTATTGGTTTAAATGCATTTTCAGCCCGAGCTGAGCGCGCTTTCTGACTTTGAATGTATCTTCATAGGAATGAGTTGTGTAGTCAAATTAATGCTCATATGGGCTTCAGGAGGTCATCCTGAACAAAATACATGTTGAAGTGTGTGCATAAGTCCTTTGGTTTAGGCGTGACACTCAATTTGAGTTTTTATTGCTTTAAATGCATTTTCAGCCCGAGCTGAGCACGTTTTGAGAGTTTGAATGTATCTTCATAGGAATGAGTTGTGTGGTCAAATTAATGCTCATATGGGCTTCAGGAGGTAATCCTGAACTAAATACATGTTGAAGTGTGTGATAAGTCCTTTTTTAGGCGTGACACTCAATTTGAGTTTTTATTGCTTTAAATGCATTTTCAGCCCGAGCTGAGCACGTTTTGTGAGTTTGAATGTATCTTCATAGGAATGAGTTGTGTGGTCAAATTAATGCTCATTTAGGCTTCAGGAGGTCATCCTGAACAAAATACATGTTGAAGTGTGTGCATAAGTCCTTTGGTTTAGGCGTGACACTCAATTTGAGTTTTTATTGCTTTAAATGCTTATTCAGCCCGAACTGAGCGCGCTTTCTGACTTTGAATGTATCTTCATAGGAATGAGTTGTGTGGTCAAATTAATGCTCATTTAGGCGTCAGGTGGTCATCCTGAACAAAATACATGTTGAAGTGTGTGCATTAGTCCTTTGGTTTAGGCGTGACACTCAATTTGAGTTTTTATTGCTTTAAATGCATTTTTTGCTGAGCTGAGCACGTTTTTTGAGTTTGAATGTATCTTCATAGGAATGAGTTGTGTAGTCAAATTACTGCTCATTTAGGCTTCAGGAGGACATCCTGAACTAAATACATTGAAGTTTGTGCAAAAGTCCTTTGGTTTGGGAGTGACACTCAATTTGAGTTATTATTGCTTTAAATGCATTTTCAGGCCGAGTGGAACAAGTTTTCAAAATGTGTCTTGAATCATGTTATGGTCTATGTTGCCCTCTACTGACCAAAGTCCGTTATTGTCTCCGAGGCCTGAAACCATTTTACATTTATATGACTGTATAACTGTACTCTTCAGCCAATTATTCAATTTCTCTTTGTTCTTGAACTAATTATAACTCAACGCAGGTACCATGACTATACTCAATTTCAGTTTTTATTACTTTAAGTGCAGTTTCGGGCCGAGCTGAGCACGTGTTCTGAGTTTGAATGTATCTTCATAGGAATGAGATGTGTGATCATATTAATGCTCATTTAGGCTTCAGGAGGACATCTTGAACAAAATACATGTTGAAGTGTGTGCATAAGTCCTTTGGTCTGGGCGTGACACTCAATTTGAGTTTTTATTGCTTTAAATGCATTTTCAGCCCGAGCTGAGCACGTTTTGTGAGTTTGAATGTATCTTTATAGGAATGAGTTGTGTAGTCAAATTAATGCTCATATGGGCTTCAGGAGGTCATCCTGAACAAAATACATGTTGAAGTGTGTGCATAAGTCCTTTGGTTTAGGCGTGACAGTCAATTTGAGTTTTTATTGCTTTAAGTGCAGTTTCAGCCCGAGCTGAGCACGTTTTGTGAGTTTGAATGTATCTTCATAGGAATGAGTTGTGTAGTCAAATTAATGCTCATATGGGCTTCAGGAGGTCATCTTGAACAAAATACATTGAAGTGTGTGCATAAGTCCTTTGGTTTAGGTGTGACACTCAATTTGAGTTTTTATTGCTTTAAATGCATTTTCAGGCCGAGTGGAACAAGTTTTCCAAATGTGTCTTGAATCATGTTATGGTCTATGTTGCCCTCTACTGACCAAAGTCCGTTATTGTCTCCGAGGCCTGAAACCATTTTACATTTATATGACTGTATAACTGTACTCTTGAGCCAATTATTCAATTTCTCTTTGTTCTTGAACTAATTATAACTCAACGCAGGTACCATGACTATACTCAATTTCAGTTTTTATTGCTTTAAGTGCAGTTTCGGGCCGAGCTGAGCATGTGTTCTGAGTTTGAATGTATCTTTATAGGAATGAGATGTGTAGTCAAATTAATGCTCATATGGGCTTCAGGAGGTCATCCTGAACAAAATACACGTTGAAGTGTGTGCATAAGTCCTTTGGTTTAGGTGTGACACTCAATTTGAGTTTTTATTGCTTTAAATGCATTTTCAGCCCGAGCTGAGCACGTTTTGTGAGTTTGAATGTATCTTCATAGGAATGAGTTGTGTAGTCAAATTAATGCTCATTTGAGCTTCAGGAGGTCATCTTGAACAAAATACATGTTGAAGTGTGTGCATGAGTCCTTTGGTTTAGGTGTGACACTCAATTTGAGTTTTTATTGCTTTAAATGCATTTTTCAGCCGGAGCTGAGCACGTTTTGTGAGTTTGAATGTATCTTCATAGGAATGAGTTGTGTGGTCAAATTAATGCTCATTTAGGCTTCAGGTGGTCATCCTGAACAAAATACATGTTGAAGTGTGTGCATAAGTCCTTTGGTTTAGGCGTGACACTCATTTTGAGTTTTTATTGCTTTAAATGCATTTTCAGCCCGAGCTGAGCACGTTTTGTGAGTTTGAATGTATCTTCATAGAATGAGTTGTGTGGTCAAATTAATGCTCATTTAGGCTTCAGGAGGTCATCCTGAACAAAATACATGTTGAAGTGTGTGCATAAGTCCTTTGGTTTAGGCGTGACACTCAATTTGAGTTTATATTGCTTTAAATGCATTTTCAGCCCGAGCTGAGCGCGCTTTCTGACTTTGAATGTATCTTCATAGGAATGAGTTGTGTGGTCAAATTATTGCTCATTTAGGCTTCAGGAGGTCATCCTAAACAAAATACATGTTGAAGTGTGTGCATAAGTCCTTTGGTTTAGGCGTGACACTCAATTTGAGTTTTTATTGCTTTAAATGCATTTTCAGCCCGAGCTGAGCACGTTTTGTGAGTTTGAATGTATCTTCATAGGAATGAGTTGTGTGGTCAAATTAATGCTCATTTAGGCTTCAGGTGGTCATCCTGAACAAAATACATGTTGAAGTGTGTGCATAAGTCCTTTGGTTTAGGTGTGACACTCAATTTGAGTTTTTATTGCTTTAAATGCATTTTCAGCCCGAGCTGAGCACGTTTTGAGAGTTTGAATGTATCTTCATAGGAATGAGTTGTGTAGTCAAATTAATGCTCATATGGGCTTCAGGAGGTCATCCTGAACAAAATACATGTTGAAGTGTGTGCATTAGTCCTTTGGTTTAGGTGTGACACTCAATTTGAGTTTTTATTGCTTTAAATGCATTTTCAGCCCAAGCTGAGCACGTTTTGTGAGTTTGAATGTATCTTCATAGAATGAGTTGTGTGGTCAAATTAATGCTCATTTAGGCTTCAGGTGGTCATCCTGAACAAAATACATGTTGAAGTGTGTGCATAAGTCCTTTGGTTCAGGCGTGACACTCAATTTGAGTTTTTATTGCTTTAAATGCATTTTCAGCCCGAGCTGAGCACGTTTTGTGAGTTTGAATATATCTTCATAGGAATGAGTTGTGTAGTCAAATTAATGCTCATATGGGCTTCAGGAGGTCATCCTGAACAAAATACATGTTGAAGTGTGTGCTTTGGTTTAGGCGTGACACTCAATTTGAGTTTTTATTGCTTTAAATGCATTTTCAGCCCGAGCTGAGCACGTTTTGAGTTTTTGAATGTATCTTCATAGGAATGAGTTGTGTGGTCAAATTAATGCTCATATGGGCTTCAGGAGGTAATCCTGAACTAAATACATGTTGAAGTGTGTGATAAGTCCTTTTTTAGGCGTGACACTCAATTTGAGTTTTTATTGCTTTAAATGCATTTTCAGCCCGAGCTGAGCACGTTTTGTGAGTTTGAATGTATCTTCATAGGAATGAGTTGTGTAGTCAAATTAATGCTCATATGGGCTTCAGGAAGTCATCCTGAACAAAATACATGTTAAAGTGTGTGCATAAGTCCTTTTGTTTAGGCGTGACACTCAATTTGAGTTTTTATTTCTTTAAATGCATTTTCAGCCCGAGCTGAGCACGTTTTGTGAGTTTGAATGTATCTTCATAGAATGAGTTGTGTGGTCAAATTAATGCTTATTTTGGCTTCAGGAGGTCATCCTGAACAAAATACATGTTGGAGTGTGTGCATAAGTCCTTTGGTTTAGGTGTGACACTCAATTTGAGTTTTTATTGCTTTAAATGCATTTTCAGCCCGAACTGAGCACGTTTTGTGAGTTTGAATGTATCTTCATAGGAATGAGTTGTGTGGTCAAATTAATGCTCATTTAGGCTTCAGGTGGTCATCCTGAACAAAATGCATGTTGAAGTGTGTGCATAAGTCCTTTGGTTTAGGTGTGACACTCAATTTGAGTTTTTATTGCGAAATGCATTTTCAGGCAGAGCTGAGCAAGTTTTCTGAGTTTGAATGTATCTTCATAGAATGAGTTGTGTGGTCAAATTAATGCTCATTTAGGCTTCAGGAGGTTATCCTGAACAAAATACATGTTGAAGTGTGTGCATAAGTCCTTTGGTTTAGGCGTGACACTCAATTTGAGTTTTTATTGCTTTAAATGCATTTTCAGCCCGAGCTGAGCACGTTTTGAGAGTTTGAATGTATCTTCATAGGAATGAGTTGTGTGGTCAAATTAATGCTCATATGGGCTTCAGGAGGTAATCCTGAACTAAATACATGTTGAAGTGTGTGATAAGTCCTTTTTTAGGCGTGACACTCAATTTGAGTTTTTATTGCTTTAAATGCATTTTCAGCCCGAGCTGAGCACGTTTTGTGAGTTTGAATGTATCTTCATAGGAATGAGTTGTGTAGTCAAATTAATGCTCATATGGGCTTCAGGAAGTCATCCTGAACAAAATACATGTTAAAGTGTGTGCATAAGTCCTTTTGTTTAGGCGTGACACTCAATTTGAGTTTTTATTTCTTTAAATGCATTTTCAGCCCGAGCTGAGCACGTTTTGTGAGTTTGAATGTATCTTCATAGAATGAGTTGTGTGGTCAAATTAATGCTTATTTTGGCTTCAGGAGGTCATCCTGAACAAAATACATGTTGGAGTGTGTGCATAAGTCCTTTGGTTTAGGTGTGACACTCAATTTGAGTTTTTATTGCTTTAAATGCATTTTCAGCCCGAACTGAGCACGTTTTGTGAGTTTGAATGTATCTTCATAGGAATGAGTTGTGTGGTCAAATTAATGCTCATTTAGGCTTCAGGTGGTCATCCTGAACAAAATGCATGTTGAAGTGTGTGCATAAGTCCTTTGGTTTAGGTGTGACACTCAATTTGAGTTTTTATTGCGAAATGCATTTTCAGGCAGAGCTGAGCAAGTTTTCTGAGTTTGAAGTATCTTCATAGGAATGAGTTGTGTAGTCAAATTAATGCTCATATGGGCTTCAGGAGGTCATCCTGAACAAAATACATGTTGAAGTGTGTGCATAAGTCCTTTGGTTTAGGCGTGACACTCAATTTGAGTTTTTATTGCTTTAAATGCATTTTCAGCCCGAGCTGAGCACGTTTTGAGAGTTTGAATGTATCTTGATAGGAATCAGTTGTGTGGTCAAATTAATGCTCATATAGGCTTCAGGATGACCTCCTGAACAAAATACATGTTAAAGTGTGCGCATAAGTCCTTTGGTTTAGGCGTGACACTCAATTTGAGTTTTTATTGCGAAATGCATTTTCAGGCAGAGATGAGCAAGTTTTCTGAGTTTGAAGTATCTTCATAGGAATGAGTTGTGTGGTCAAAATAATCCTCATATAGGCTTCAGGATGTCCTCCTGAACTAAATACATGTTGAAGTGTGTGCATAAGTCCTTTGGTTTAGGCGTGACACTCAATTTGAGTTTTTATTGCTTTAAATGCATTTTCAGCCCGAGCTGAGCGCGCTTTCTGACTTTGAATGTATCTTCATAGGAATGAGTTGTGTGGTCAAATTAATGCTCATTTAGGCTTCAGGTGGTCATCCTGAACAAAATACATGTTGAAGTGTGTGCATAAGTCCTTTGGTTTTGGCGTGACACTCAATTTGAGGTTTTATTGCTTTGAATGCATTTTTAGCCTGAGCTGAGCACGTTTTGTGAGTTTGAATGTATCTTCATAAGAATGAGTTATGTGGTCAAATTAATGCTCATTTAGGCTTCAGGAGGACATCCTGAACTAAGTACATGTTGAAGTGTGTGCATAAGTCCTTTGGTTTGGGCGTGACACTCAATTTGAGTTTTTATTGCTTTAAATGCATTTTCAGCCTGAGCTGAGCGCGCTTTCTGACTTTGAATGTATCTTCATAGGAATGAGTTGTCTGGTCAAATTAATTCTCATATGGACTTCAGGAGGTCATCCTGAACAAAATACATGTTGAAGTGTGTGCATAAGTCCTTTGGTTTAGGTGTGACACTCAATTTGAGTTTTTATTGCTTTAAATGCATTTTCAGCCCGAACTGAGCACGTTTTGTGAGTTTGAATGTATCTTCATAGGAATGAGTTGTGTGGTCAAATTATTGCTCATTTAGGCTTCAGGTGGTCATCCTGAACTAAATACATGTTGAAGTGTGTGCATAAGTCCTTTGGTTTAGGCGTGACACTCAATTTGAGTTTTTATTGCTTTAAATGCATTTTCAGCCCGAGCTGAGCGCGCTTTCTGACTTTGAATGTATCTTCATAGGAATGAGTTATGTGGTCAAATTAATGCTCATATAGGCTTCAGGATGACCTCTTGAACTAAATACATGTTAAAGTGTGTGCATAAGTCCTTTGGTTTAGGCGTGACACTCAATTTGAGTTTTTATTGCTTGAAATGCATTTTCAGCCCGAGCTGAGCACGTTTTGTGAGTTTGAATGTATCTTCAAAGAATGAGTTGTGTGGTCAAATTAATGCTCATTTAGGCTTCAGGTGGTCATCCTGAACAAAATACATGTTGAAGTGTGTGCATAAGTCCTTTGGTTTGGGTGTGACACTCAATTTGAGTTTTTATTGCTTTAAATGCATTTTCAGCCCGAGCTGAGCACGATTTGTGAGTTTGAATGTATCTTCATAGGAATGAGTTGTGTGGTCAAATTAATGCTCATTTGGGCTTCAGGAGGACATCCTGAACTAAGTACATGTTGAAGTGTGTGCATAAGTCCTTTGGATTGGGCGTGACATTCAATTTGAGTTTTTATTGGTTTAAATGCATTTTCAGCCCGAGCTGAGCGCGCTTTCTGACTTTGAATGTATCTTCATAGGAATGAGTTGTGTCGTCAAATTAATGCTCATTTAGGCTTCAGGAGGTCATCCTGAACAAAATACATGTTGAAGTGTGTGCATAAGTCCTTTGGTTTAGGCGTGACAGTCAATTTGAGTTTTTATTGCTTTAAATGCAGTTTCAGCCCTAGCTGAGCACGTTTTGTGAGTTAGAATGTATCTTCATAGGAATGCGTTGTGTCGTCAAATGAATGCTCATTTAGGCTTCAGGAGGTCATCTTGAACAAAATACATGAAGTGTGTGCATACGTCCTTTGGTTTAGGCGTGACACTCAATTTGAGTTTTTATTGCTTTAAATGCATTTTCAGCCCGAGCTGAGCACGTTTTGTGAGTTTGAATGTATCTTCATAGGAATGAGTTGTGTAGTCAAATTAATGCTCATATGGGCTTCAGGAGGTCATCCTGAACAAAATACATGTTGAAGTGTGTGCATAAGTCCTTTGGTTTAGGCGTGACACTCAATTTGAGTTTTTATTGCTTTAAATGCATTTTCAGCCCGAGCTGAGCACGTTTTGAGAGTTTGAATGTATCTTCATAGGAATGAGTTGTGTGGTCAAATTAATGCTCATATGGGCTTCAGGAGGTAATCCTGAACTAAATACATGTTGAAGTGTGTGATAAGTCCTTTTTTAGGCGTGACACTCAATTTGAGTTTTTATTGCTTTAAATGCATTTTCAGCCCGAGCTGACCACGTTTTGTGAGTTTGAATGTATCTTGATACGAATGAGTTTTGTGGTCAAATTAATGCTCATATAGGCTTCAGGATGACCTCCTGAACTAAATACATGTTGAAGTGTGTGCATAAGTCCTTTGGTTTAGGCGTGACACTCAATTTGAGTTTTTATTGCTTTAAATGCATTTTCAGCCCGAGCTGAGGACGTTTTGTGAGTTTGAATGTATCTTCACAGGAATGAGTTGTGTGGTCAAATTAATGCTCATTTAGGCTTCAGGTGGTCATCCTGAACAAAATACATGTTAAAGTGTGTGCATAAGTCCTTTGGTTTAGGCGTGACACTCAATTTGAGTTTTTATTGCTTTAAAGGCATTTTCAGCCCGAGCTGAGCGCGCTTTCTGACTTTGAATGTATCTTCATAGGAATGAGTTGTGTGGTCAAATTAATGCTCATTTAGGCTTCAGGTGGTCATCCTGAACAAAATACATGTTGAAGTGTGTGCATAAGTCCTTTGGTTCAGGCGTGACACTCAATTTGAGTTTTTATTGCTTTAAATGCATTTTCAGCCCGAGCTGAGCACGTTTTGTGAGTTTGAATGTATCTTGATAGGAATCAGTTGTGTGGTCAAATTAATGCTCATATAGGCTTCAGGATGACCTCCTGAACAAAATACATGTTAAAGTGTGCGCATAAGTCCTTTGGTTTAGGCGTGACACTCAATTTGAGTTTTTATTGCGAAATGCATTTTCAGGCAGAGATGAGCAAGTTTTCTGAGTTTGAAGTATCTTCATAGGAATGAGTTGTGTGGTCAAAATAATCCTCATAATGGCTTCAGGATGTCCTCCTGAACTAAATACATGTTAAAGTGTGTGCATAAGTCCTTTGGTTTAGGCGTGACACTCAATTTGAGTTTTTATTGCTTTAAATGCATTTTCAGCCCGAGCTGAGCACGTTTTGTGAGTTTGAATGTATCTTCATAGGAATGCCTTATGTGGTCAAATTAATGCTCATATAGGCTTCAGGATGACCTCCTGAACTAAATACATGTTGAAGTGTGTGCATAAGTCCTTTGGTTTAGGCGTGACACTCAATTTGAGTTTTTATTGCTTTAAATGCATTTTCAGCCCGAGCTGAGCGCGCTTTCTGACTTTGAATGTATCTTGATACGAATGAGTTGTGTGGTCAAATTAATGCTCATATAGGCTTCAGGATGACCTCCTGAACAAAATACATGTTAAAGTGTGCGCATAAGTCCTTTGGTTTAGGCGTGACACTCAATTTGAGTTTTTATTGCTTTAAATGCATTTTCAGCCCAAGCTGAGCACGTTTTGTGAGTTTGAATGTATCTTCATAGGAATGAGTTGTGTGGTCAAATTAATGCTCATTTAGGCTTCAGGTGGTCATCCTGAACTAAATACATGTTGAAGTGTGTGCATAAGTCCTTTGGTTTAGGCGTGACACTCAATTTGAGTTTTTATTGCTTTAAATGCATTTTCAGCCCGAGCTGACCGCGCTTTCTGACTTTGAATGTATCTTCATAGGAATGAGTTGTGTAGTCAAATTAATGCTCATATGGGCTTCAGGAGGTCATCCTGAACAAAATACATGTTGAAGTGTGTGCATTAGTCCTTTGGTTTAGGTGTGACACTCAATTTGAGTTTTTATTGCTTTAAATGCATTTTCAGCCCAAGCTGAGCACGTTTTGTGAGTTTGAATGTATCTTCATAGGAATGAGTTGTGTGGTCAAATTAATGCTCATTTAGGCTTCAGGTGGTCATCCTGAACAAAATACATGTTGAAGTGTGTGCATAAGTCCTTTGGTTTAGGCGTGCCACTCAATTTGAGTTTTTATTGCTTTAAATGCATTTTCAGCCCGAGCTGAGCACGTTTTGTGAGTTTGAATGTATCTTCATAGGAATGAGTTGTGTAGTCAAATTAATGCTCATATGGGCTTCAGGAGGTCATCCTGAACAAAATACATGTTGAAGTGTGTGCATAAGTCCTTTGGTTTAGGCGTGCCACTCAATTTGAGTTTTTATTGCTTTAAATGCATTTTCAGCCCGAGCTGAGCACGTTTTGAGAGTTTGAATGTATCTTCATAGGAATGAGTTGTGTGGTCAAATTAATGCTCATATGGGCTTCAGGAGGTAATCCTGAACTAAATACATGTTGAAGTGTGTGATAAGTCCTTTTTTAGGCGTGACACTCAATTTGAGTTTTTATTGCTTTAAATGCATTTTCAGCCCGAGCTGAGCACGTTTTGTGAGTTTGAATGTATCTTCATAGGAATGAGTTGTGTAGTCAAATTAATGCTCATATGGGCTTCAGGAAGTCATCCTGAACAAAATACATGTTAAAGTGTGTGCATAAGTCCTTTTGTTTAGGCGTGACACTCAATTTGAGTTTTTATTTCTTTAAATGCATTTTCAGCCCGAGCTGAGCACGTTTTGTGAGTTTGAATGTATCTTCATAGAATGAGTTGTGTTGTCAAACTAATGCTCATTTAGGCTTCAGGTGGTCATCCTGAACTAAATACATGTTGAAGTGTGTGCATAAGTCCTTTGGTTTAGGTGTGACACTCAATTTGAGTTTTTATTGCTTTAAATGCATTTTCAGCCCGAGCTGAGCACGTTTTGTGAGTTTGAATGTATCTTCATAGGAATGAGTTGTGTGGTCAAATTAATGCTCATTTAGGCTTCAGGTGGTCATCCTGAACTAAATACATGTTGAAGTGTGTGCATAAGTCCTTTGGTTTAGGCGTGACACTCAATTTGAGTTTTTATTGCTTTAAATGCATTTTCAGCCCGAGCTGAGCGCGCTTTCTGACTTTGAATGTATCTTCATAGGAATGAGTTGTGTGGTAAAATTAATGCTCATTTAGGCTTCAGGTGGTCATCCTGAACAAAATACATGTTAAAGTGTGTGCATAAGTCCTTTGGTTTAGGCGTGACACTTAATTTGAATTTTTATTGCTTTAAATGCATTTTCAGCCCGAGCTGAGCGCGCTTTCTGACTTTGAATGTATCTTCATAGGAATGAGTTGTGTAGTCAAATTAATGCTCATATGGGCTTCAGGAGGTCATCCTGAACAAAATACATGTTGAAGTGTGTGCATTAGTCCTTTGGTTTAGGTGTGACACTCAATTTGAGTTTTTATTGCTTTAAATGCATTTTCAGCCCAAGCTGAGCACGTTTTGTGAGTTTGAATGTATCTTCATAGGAATGAGTTGTGTGGTCAAATTAATGCTCATTTAGGCTTCAGGTGGTCATCCTGAACAAAATACATGTTGAAGTGTGTGCATAAGTCCTTTGGTTCAGGCGTGACACTCAATTTGAGTTTTTATTGCTTTAAATGCATTTTCAGCCCGAGCTGAGCACGTTTTGTTAGTTTGAATGTATCTTCATAGGAATGAGTTGTGTAGTCAAATTAATGCTCATTTAGGCTTCAGGTGGTCATCCTGAACAAAATACATGTTGAAGTGTGTGCATAAGTCCTTTGGTTCAGGCGTGACACTCAATTTGAGTTTTTATTGCTTTAAATGCATTTTCAGCCCGAGCTGAGCACGTTTTGTGAGTTTGAATGTATCTTGATAGGAATCAGTTGTGTGGTCAAATTAATGCTCATATAGGCTTCAGGATGACCTCCTGAACAAAATACATGTTAAAGTGTGCGCATAAGTCCTTTGGTTTAGGCGTGACACTCAATTTGAGTTTTTATTGCGAAATGCATTTTCAGGCAGAGATGAGCAAGTTTTCTGAGTTTGAAGTATCTTCATAGGAATGAGTTGTGTGGTCAAAATAATCCTCATAATGGCTTCAGGATGTCCTCCTGAACTAAATACATGTTGAAGTGTGTGCATAAGTCCTTTGGTTTAGGCGTGACACTCAATTTGAGTTTTTATTGCTTTAAATGCATTTTCAGCCCGAGCTGAGCACGTTTTGTGAGTTTGAATGTATCTTCATAGGAATGCCTTATGTGGTCAAATTAATGCTCATATAGGCTTCAGGATGACCTCCTGAACTAAATACATGTTGAAGTGTGTGCATAAGTCCTTTGGTTTAGGCGTGACACTCAATTTGAGTTTTTATTGCTTTAAATGCATTTTCAGCCCGAGCTGAGCGCGCTTTCTGACTTTGAATGTATCTTGATACGAATGAGTTGTGTGGTCAAATTAATGCTCATATAGGCTTCAGGATGACCTCCTGAACAAAATACATGTTAAAGTGTGCGCATAAGTCCTTTGGTTTAGGCGTGACACTCAATTTGAGTTTTTATTGCTTTAAATGCATTTTCAGCCCAAGCTGAGCACGTTTTGTGAGTTTGAATGTATCTTCATAGGAATGAGTTGTGTGGTCAAATTAATGCTCATTTAGGCTTCAGGTGGTCATCCTGAACAAAATACATGTTGAAGTGTGTGCATAAGTCCTTTGGTTTAGGCGTGACACTCATTTTGAGTTTTTATTGCTTTAAATGCATTTTCAGCCCGAGCTGAGCACGTTTTGTGAGTTTGAATGTATCTTCATAGAATGAGTTGTGTGGTCAAATTAATGCTCATTTAGGCTTCAGGAGGTCATCCTGAACAAAATACATGTTGAAGTGTGTGCATAAGTCCTTTGGTTTAGGCGTGACACTCAATTTGAGTTTTTATTGCTTTAAATGCATTTTCAGCCCGAGCTGAGCGCGCTTTCTGACTTTGAATGTATCTTCATAAGAATGAGTTATGTGGTCAAATTAATGCTCATATAGGCTTCAGGATGACCTCTTGAACTAAATACATGTTTGAAGTGTGTGCATAAGTCCTTTGGTTTAGGCGTAACACTCAATTTGAGTTTTTATTGCTTTAAATGCATTTTCAGCCCGAGCTGAGCACGTTTTGAGAGTTTGAATGTTTCTTCATAGGAATGAGTTGTGTGGTCAAATTAATGCTCATATAGGCTTCAGGATGACCTCCTGAACTAAATACATGTTGAAGTGTGTGCATAAGTCCTTTGGTTTAGGCGTGACACTCAATTTGAGTTTTTACTGCTTTAAATGCATTTTCAGCCCGAGCTGAGCACGTTTTGTGAGTTTGAATGTATCTTCATAGGAATGAGTTGTGTGGTCAAATTAATGCTCATATAGGCTTCGGGAGGTCATCCTGAACAAAATTCATGTTGAAGTGTGTGCATAAGTCCTTTGGTTTAGGCGTGACACTCAATTTGAGGTTTTATTGCTTTAAATGCATTTTCAGCCCGAGCTGAGCACGTTTTGTGAGTTTGAATGTATCTTGATAGGAATCAGTTGTGTGGTCAAATCAATGCTCATATAGGCTTCGGGAGGTCATCCTGAACAAAATACATGTTGAAGTGTGTGCATAAGTCCTTTGGTTTAGGCGTCACACTCAATTTGAGGTTTTATTGCTTTGAATGCATTTTCAGCCCGAGCTGAGCACGTTTTGTGAGTTTGAATGTATCTTGATACGAATGAGTTGTGTGGTCAAATTAATGCTCATATAGGCTTCAGGATGACCTCCTGAACAAAATACATGTTGAAGTGTGTGCATAAGTCCTTTGGTTTAGGTGTGACACTCAATTTCAGTTTTTATTGCGAAATGCATTTTCAGGCAGAGATGAGCAAGTTTTCTGAGTTTGAAGTATCTTCATAGGAATGAGTTGTGTGGTCAAATTAATGCTAATTTAGGCTTCAGGAGGTCATCCTGAACAAAATACATGTTGAAGTGTGTGCATAAGTCCTTTGGTTTTGGCGTGACACTCAATTTGAGGTTTTATTGCTTTGAATGCATTTTTAGCCTGAGCTGAGCACGTTTTGTGAGTTTGAATGTATCTTCATAAGAATGAGTTATGTGGTCAAATTAATGCTCATTTAGGCTTCAGGAGGACATCCTGAACTAAGTACATGTTGAAGTGTGTGCATAAGTCCTTTGGTTTGGGCGTGACACTCAATTTGAGTTTTTATTGCTTTAAATGCATTTTCAGCCCGAGCTGAGCGCGCTTTCTGACTTTGAATGTATCTTCATAGGAATGAGTTGTCTGGTCAAATTAATTCTCATATGGACTTCAGGAGGTCATCCTGAACAAAATACATGTTGAAGTGTGTGCATAAGTCCTTTGGTTTAGGTGTGACACTCAATTTGAGTTTTTATTGCTTTAAATGCATTTTCAGCCCGAACTGAGCACGTTTTGTGAGTTTGAATGTATCTTCATAGGAATGAGTTGTGTGGTCAAATTATTGCTCATTTAGGCTTCAGGTGGTCATCCTGAACTAAATACATGTTGAAGTGTGTGCATAAGTCCTTTGGTTTAGGCGTGACACTCAATTTGAGTTTTTATTGCTTTAAATGCATTTTCAGCCCGAGCTGAGCGCGCTTTCTGACTTTGAATGTATCTTCATAGGAATGAGTTGTGTGGTCAAATTATTGCACAAATAGGCTTCAGGTGGTCATCCTGAACAAAATACATGTTAAAGTGTGTGCATAAGTCCTTTGGTTTAGGCGTGACACTTAATTTGAATTTTTATTGCTTTAAATGCATTTTCAGCCCGAGCTGAGCGCGCTTTCTGACTTTGAATGTATCTTCATAGGAATGAGTTGTGTAGTCAAATTAATGCTCATATGGGCTTCAGGAGGTCATCCTGAACAAAATACATGTTGAAGTGTGTGCATTAGTCCTTTGGTTTAGGTGTGACACTCAATTTGAGTTTTTATTGCTTTAAATGCATTTTCAGCCCGAGCTGAGCACGTTTTGTGAGTTTGAATGTATCTTCATAGGAATGAGTTGTGTGGTCAAATTAATGCTCATTTAGGCTTCAGGAGGTCATCCTGAACAAAATACATGTTGAAGTGTGTGCATAAGTCCTTTGGTTTAGGCGTGACACTCAATTTGAGTTTTTATTGCTTTAAATGCATTTTCAGCCCGAGCTGAGCGCGCTTTCTGACTTTGAATGTATCTTCATAAGAATGAGTTATGTGGTCAAATTAATGCTCATATAGGCTTCAGGATGACCTCTTGAACTAAATACATGTTTGAAGTGTGTGCATAAGTCCTTTGGTTTAGGCGTAACACTCAATTTGAGTTTTTATTGCTTTAAATGCATTTTCAGCCCGAGCTGAGCACGTTTTGAGAGTTTGAATGTTTCTTCATAGGAATGAGTTGTGTGGTCAAATTAATGCTCATATAGGCTTCAGGATGACCTCCTGAACTAAATACATGTTGAAGTGTGTGCATAAGTCCTTTGGTTTAGGCGTGACACTCAATTTGAGTTTTTACTGCTTTAAATGCATTTTCAGCCCGAGCTGAGCACGTTTTGTGAGTTTGAATGTATCTTCATAGGAATGAGTTGTGTGGTCAAATTAATGCTCATATAGGCTTCGGGAGGTCATCCTGAACAAAATTCATGTTGAAGTGTGTGCATAAGTCCTTTGGTTTAGGCGTGACACTCAATTTGAGGTTTTATTGCTTTAAATGCATTTTCAGCCCGAGCTGAGCACGTTTTGTGAGTTTGAATGTATCTTGATAGGAATCAGTTGTGTGGTCAAATCAATGCTCATATAGGCTTCGGGAGGTCATCCTGAACAAAATACATGTTGAAGTGTGTGCATAAGTCCTTTGGTTTAGGCGTCACACTCAATTTGAGGTTTTATTGCTTTGAATGCATTTTCAGCCCGAGCTGAGCACGTTTTGTGAGTTTGAATGTATCTTGATACGAATGAGTTGTGTGGTCAAATTAATGCTCATATAGGCTTCAGGATGACCTCCTGAACAAAATACATGTTGAAGTGTGTGCATACGTCCTTTGGTTTAGGTGTGACACTCAATTTCAGTTTTTATTGCGAAATGCATTTTCAGGCAGAGATGAGCAAGTTTTCTGAGTTTGAAGTATCTTCATAGGAATGAGTTGTGTGGTCAAATTAATGCTAATTTAGGCTTCAGGAGGTCATCCTGAACAAAATACATGTTGAAGTGTGTGCATAAGTCCTTTGGTTTTCGCGTGACACTCAATTTGAGGTTTTATTGCTTTGAATGCATTTTTAGCCTGAGCTGAGCACGTTTTGTGAGTTTGAATGTATCTTCATAAGAATGAGTTATGTGGTCAAATTAATGCTCATTTAGGCTTCAGGAGGACATCCTGAACTAAGTACATGTTGAAGTGTGTGCATAAGTCCTTTGGTTTGGGCGTGACACTCAATTTGAGTTTTTATTGCTTTAAATGCATTTTCAGCCCGAGCTGAGCGCGCTTTCTGACTTTGAATGTATCTTCATAGGAATGAGTTGTCTGGTCAAATTAATTCTCATATGGACTTCAGGAGGTCATCCTGAACAAAATACATGTTGAAGTGTGTGCATAAGTCCTTTGGTTTAGGTGTGACACTCAATTTGAGTTTTTATTGCTTTAAATGCATTTTCAGCCCGAACTGAGCACGTTTTGTGAGTTTGAATGTATCTTCATAGGAATGAGTTGTGTGGTCAAATTATTGCTCATTTAGGCTTCAGGTGGTCATCCTGAACTAAATACATGTTGAAGTGTGTGCATAAGTCCTTTGGTTTAGGCGTGACACTCAATTTGAGTTTTTATTGCTTTAAATGCATTTTCAGCCCGAGCTGAGCGCGCTTTCTGACTTTGAATGTATCTTCATAGGAATGAGTTGTGTGGTCAAATTATTGCACAAATAGGCTTCAGGTGGTCATCCTGAACAAAATACATGTTAAAGTGTGTGCATAAGTCCTTTGGTTTAGGCGTGACACTTAATTTGAATTTTTATTGCTTTAAATGCATTTTCAGCCCGAGCTGAGCGCGCTTTCTGACTTTGAATGTATCTTCATAGGAATGAGTTGTGTAGTCAAATTAATGCTCATATGGGCTTCAGGAGGTCATCCTGAACAAAATACATGTTGAAGTGTGTGCATTAGTCCTTTGGTTTAGGTGTGACACTCAATTTGAGTTTTTATTGCTTTAAATGCATTTTCAGCCCAAGCTGAGCACGTTTTGTGAGTTTGAATGTATCTTCATAGGAATGAGTTGTGTGGTCAAATTAATGCTCATTTAGGCTTCAGGTGGTCATCCTGAACAAAATACATGTTGAAGTGTGTGCATAAGTCCTTTGGTTCAGGCGTGACACTCAATTTGAGTTTTTATTGCTTTAAATGCATTTTCAGCCCGAGCTGAGCACGTTTTGTGAGTTTGAATGTATCTTCATAGGAATGAGTTGTGTGGTCAAATTAATGCTCATATGGGCTTCAGGAGGTAATCCTGAACTAAATACATGTTGAAGTGTGTGATAAGTCCTTTTTTAGGCGTGACACTCAATTTGAGTTTTTATTGCTTTAAATGCATTTTCAGCCCGAGCTGAGCACGTTTTGTGAGTTTGAATGTATCTTCATAGGAATGAGTTGTGTAGTCAAATTAATGCTCATATGGGCTTCAGGAAGTCATCCTGAACAAAATAAATGTTAAAGTGTGTGCATAAGTCCTTTTGTTTAGGCGTAACACTCAATTTGAGTTTTTATTTCTTTAAATGCATTTTCAGCCCGAGCTGAGCACGTTTTGTGAGTTTGAATGTATCTTCATAGAATGAGTTGTGTGGTCAAATTAATGCTTATTTGGGCTTCAGGAGGTCATCCTGAACAAAATACATGTTGGAGTGTGTGCATAAGTCCTTTGGTTTAGGTGTGACACTCAATTTGAGTTTGTATTGCTTTAAATGCATTTTCAGCCCGAACTGAGCACGTTTTGTGAGTTTGAATGTATCTTCATAGGAATGAGTTGTGTGGTCAAATTAATGCTCATTTAGGCTTCAGGTGGTCATCCTGAACAAAATGCATGTTGAAGTGTGTGCATAAGTCCTTTGGTTTAGGTGTGACACTCAATTTGAGTTTTTATTGCGAAATGCATTTTCAGGCAGAGATGAGCAAGTTTTCTGAGTTTGAAGTATCTTCATAGGAATGAGTTGTGTGGAAAAATTAATGCTAATTTAGGCTTCAGGAGGTCATCCTGAACAAAATACATGTTGAAGTGTGTGCATAAGTCCTTTGGTTTTGGCTCGACACTCAATTTGAGGTTTTATTGCTTTGAATGCATTTTTAGCCTGAGCTGAGCACGTTTTGTGAGTTTGAATGTATCTTGATAGGAATGAGTTGTGTGGTCAAATTAATGCTCATATAGGCTTCAGGATGACCTCCTGAACTAAATACATGTTGAAGTGTGTGCATAAATCCTTTGGTTTAGGCGTGACACTCAATTTGAGTTTTTATTGCTTTAAATGCATTTTCAGCCCGAGCTGAGCACGTTTTGTGAGTTTGAATGTATCTTCATAAGAATGAGTTATGTGGTCAAATTAATGCTCATATAGGCTTCAGGATGACCTCTTGAACTAAATACATGTTTGAAGTGTGTGCATAAGTCCTTTGGTTTAGGCGTAACACTCAATTTGAGTTTTTATTGCTTTAAATGCATTTTCAGCCCGAGCTGAGCACGTTTTGAGAGTTTGAATGTTTCTTCATAGGAATGAGTTGTGTGGTCAAATTAATGCTCATATAGGCTTCAGGATGACCTCCTGAACTAAATACATGTTGAAGTGTGTGCATAAGTCCTTTGGTTTAGGCGTGACACTCAATTTGAGTTTTTACTGCTTTAAATGCATTTTCAGCCCGAGCTGAGCACGTTTTGTGAGTTTGAATGTATCTTCATAGGAATGAGTTGTGTGGTCAAATTAATGCTCATATAGGCTTCGGGAGGTCATCCTGAACAAAATTCATGTTGAAGTGTGTGCATAAGTCCTTTGGTTTAGGCGTGACACTCAATTTGAGGTTTTATTGCTTTAAATGCATTTTCAGCCCGAGCTGAGCACGTTTTGTGAGTTTGAATGTATCTTGATAGGAATCAGTTGTGTGGTCAAATTAATGCTCATATAGGCTTCAGGATGACCTCCTGAACAAAATACATGTTGAAGTGTGTGCATAAGTCCTTTGGTTTAGGCGTGACACTCAATTTGAGTTTTTATTGCTTTAAATGCATTTTCAGCCCGAGCTGAGCACGTTTTGTGAGTTTGAATGTATCTTGATAGGAATCAGTTGTGTGGTCAAATTAATGCTCATATAGGCTTCAGGATGACCTCCTGAACAAAATACATGTTAAAGTGTGCGCATAAGTCCTTTGGTTTAGGCGTGACACTCAATTTGAGTTTTTATTGCGAAATGCATTTTCAGGCAGAGATGAGCAAGTTTTCTGACTTTGAATGTATCTTCATAGGAATGAGTTGTGTGGTCAAATTAATGCTCATTTAGGCTTCAGGTGGTCATCCTGAACAAAATACATGTTGAAGTGTGTGCATAAGTCCTTTGGTTTTGGCGTGACACTCAATTTGAGGTTTTATTGCTTTGAATGCATTTTTAGCCTGAGCTGAGCACGTTTTGTGAGTTTGAATGTATCTTCATAAGAATGAGTTATGTGGTCAAATTAATGCTCATTTAGGCTTCAGGAGGACATCCTGAACTAAGTACATGTTGAAGTGTGTGCATAAGTCCTTTGGTTTGGGCGTGACACTCAATTTGAGTTTTTATTGCTTTAAATGCATTTTCAGCCCGAGCTGAGCGCGCTTTCTGACTTTGAATGTATCTTCATAGGAATGAGTTGTCTGGTCAAATTAATTCTCATATGGACTTCAGGAGGTCATCCTGAACAAAATACATGTTGAAGTGTGTGCATAAGTCCTTTGGTTTAGGTGTGACACTCAATTTGAGTTTTTATTGCTTTAAATGCATTTTCAGCCCGAACTGAGCACGTTTTGTGAGTTTGAATGTATCTTCATAGGAATGAGTTGTGTGGTCAAATTATTGCTCATTTAGGCTTCAGGTGGTCATCCTGAACTAAATACATGTTGAAGTGTGTGCATAAGTCCTTTGGTTTAGGCGTGACACTCAATTTGAGTTTTTATTGCTTTAAATGCATTTTCAGCCCGAGCTGAGCGCGCTTTCTGACTTTGAATGTATCTTCATAGGAATGAGTTATGTGGTCAAATTAATGCTCATATAGGCTTCAGGATGACCTCTTGAACTAAATACATGTTAAAGTGTGTGCATAAGTCCTTTGGTTTAGGCGTGACACTCAATTTGAGTTTTTATTGCTTGAAATGCATTTTCAGCCCGAGCTGAGCACGTTTTGTGAGTTTGAATGTATCTTCAAAGAATGAGTTGTGTGGTCAAATTAATGCTCATTTAGGCTTCAGGTGGTCATCCTGAACAAAATACATGTTGAAGTGTGTGCATAAGTCCTTTGGTTTGGGTGTGACACTCAATTTGAGTTTTTATTGCTTTAAATGCATTTTCAGCCCGAGCTGAGCACGATTTGTGAGTTTGAATGTATCTTCATAGGAATGAGTTGTGTGGTCAAATTAATGCTCATTTGGGCTTCAGGAGGACATCCTGAACTAAGTACATGTTGAAGTGTGTGCATAAGTCCTTTGGATTGGGCGTGACATTCAATTTGAGTTTTTATTGGTTTAAATGCATTTTCAGCCCGAGCTGAGCGCGCTTTCTGACTTTGAATGTATCTTCATAGGAATGAGTTGTGTAGTCAAATTAATGCTCATATGGGCTTCAGGAGGTCATCCTGAACAAAATACATGTTGAAGTGTGTGCATAAGTCCTTTGGTTTAGGCGTGACACTCAATTTGAGTTTTTATTGCTTTAAATGCATTTTCAGCCCGAGCTGAGCACGTTTTGAGAGTTTGAATGTATCTTCATAGGAATGAGTTGTGTGGTCAAATTAATGCTCATATGGGCTTCAGGAGGTAATCCTGAACTAAATACATGTTGAAGTGTGTGATAAGTCCTTTTTTAGGCGTGACACTCAATTTGAGTTTTTATTGCTTTAAATGCATTTTCAGCCCGAGCTGAGCACGTTTTGTGAGTTTGAATGTATCTTCATAGGAATGAGTTGTGTGGTCAAATTAATGCTCATTTAGGCTTCAGGAGGTCATCCTGAACAAAATACATGTTGAAGTGTGTGCATAAGTCCTTTGGTTTAGGCGTGACACTCAATTTGAGTTTTTATTGCTTTAAATGCTTATTCAGCCCGAACTGAGCGCGCTTTCTGACTTTGAATGTATCTTCATAGGAATGAGTTGTGTGGTCAAATTAATGCTCATTTAGGCGTCAGGTGGTCATCCTGAACAAAATACATGTTGAAGTGTGTGCATTAGTCCTTTGGTTTAGGCGTGACACTCAATTTGAGTTTTTATTGCTTTAAATGCATTTTTTGCTGAGCTGAGCACGTTTTTTGAGTTTGAATGTATCTTCATAGGAATGAGTTGTGTAGTCAAATTACTGCTCATTTAGGCTTCAGGAGGACATCCTGAACTAAATACATTGAAGTTTGTGCAAAAGTCCTTTGGTTTGGGAGTGACACTCAATTTGAGTTATTATTGCTTTAAATGCATTTTCAGGCCGAGTGGAACAAGTTTTCAAAATGTGTCTTGAATCATGTTATGGTCTATGTTGCCCTCTACTGACCAAAGTCCGTTATTGTCTCCGAGGCCTGAAACCATTTTACATTTATATGACTGTATAACTGTACTCTTCAGCCAATTATTCAATTTCTCTTTGTTCTTGAACTAATTATAACTCAACGCAGGTACCATGACTATACTCAATTTCAGTTTTTATTACTTTAAGTGCAGTTTCGGGCCGAGCTGAGCACGTGTTCTGAGTTTGAATGTATCTTCATAGGAATGAGATGTGTGATCATATTAATGCTCATTTAGGCTTCAGGAGGACATCTTGAACAAAATACATGTTGAAGTGTGTGCATAAGTCCTTTGGTTTGGGCGTGACACTCAATTTGAGTTTTTATTGCTTTAAATGCATTTTCAGCCCGAGCTGAGCACGTTTTGTGAGTTTGAATGTATCTTTATAGGAATGAGTTGTGTAGTCAAATTAATGCTCATATGGGCTTCAGGAGGTCATCCTGAACAAAATACATGTTGAAGTGTGTGCATAAGTCCTTTGGTTTAGGCGTGACAGTCAATTTGAGTTTTTATTGCTTTAAGTGCAGTTTCAGCCCGAGCTGAGCACGTTTTGTGAGTTTGAATGTATCTTCATAGGAATGAGTTGTGTAGTCAAATTAATGCTCATATGGGCTTCAGGAGGTCATCTTGAACAAAAT
Source organism: Hippocampus guttulatus (assembly GCF_054856545.1). Taxonomy (NCBI): domain Eukaryota; kingdom Metazoa; phylum Chordata; class Actinopteri; order Syngnathiformes; family Syngnathidae; genus Hippocampus; species Hippocampus guttulatus. The sequence goes on from NC_141278.1 coordinate 12,875,257, forward strand.
ACATTGAAGTGTGTGCATAAGTCCTTTGGTTTAGGTGTGACACTCAATTTGAGTTTTTATTGCTTTAAATGCATTTTCAGGCCGAGTGGAACAAGTTTTCCAAATGTGTCTTGAATCATGTTATGGTCTATGTTGCCCTCTACTGACCAAAGTCCGTTATTGTCTCCGAGGCCTGAAACCATTTTACATTTATATGACTGTATAACTGTACTCTTGAGCCAATTATTCAATTTCTCTTTGTTCTTGAACTAATTATAACTCAACGCAGGTACCATGACTATACTCAATTTCAGTTTTTATTGCTTTAAGTGCAGTTTCGGGCCGAGCTGAGCATGTGTTCTGAGTTTGAATGTATCTTTATAGGAATGAGATGTGTAGTCAAATTAATGCTCATATGGGCTTCAGGAGGTCATCCTGAACAAAATACACGTTGAAGTGTGTGCATAAGTCCTTTGGTTTAGGTGTGACACTCAATTTGAGTTTTTATTGCTTTAAATGCATTTTCAGCCCGAGCTGAGCACGTTTTGTGAGTTTGAATGTATCTTCATAGGAATGAGTTGTGTAGTCAAATTAATGCTCATTTGAGCTTCAGGAGGTCATCTTGAACAAAATACATGTTGAAGTGTGTGCATGAGTCCTTTGGTTTAGGTGTGACACTCAATTTGAGTTTTTATTGCTTTAAATGCATTTTTCAGCCGGAGCTGAGCACGTTTTGTGAGTTTGAATGTATCTTCATAGGAATGAGTTGTGTGGTCAAATTAATGCTCATTTAGGCTTCAGGTGGTCATCCTGAACAAAATACATGTTGAAGTGTGTGCATAAGTCCTTTGGTTTAGGCGTGACACTCATTTTGAGTTTTTATTGCTTTAAATGCATTTTCAGCCCGAGCTGAGCACGTTTTGTGAGTTTGAATGTATCTTCGTAGAATGAGTTGTGTGGTCAAATTAATGCTCATTTAGGCTTCAGGAGGTCATCCTGAACAAAATACATGTTGAAGTGTGTGCATAAGTCCTTTGGTTTAGGCGTGACACTCAATTTGAGTTTATATTGCTTTAAATGCATTTTCAGCCCGAGCTGAGCGCGCTTTCTGACTTTGAATGTATCTTCATAGGAATGAGTTGTGTGGTCAAATTATTGCTCATTTAGGCTTCAGGAGGTCATCCTAAACAAAATACATGTTGAAGTGTGTGCATAAGTCCTTTGGTTTAGGCGTGACACTCAATTTGAGTTTTTATTGCTTTAAATGCATTTTCAGCCCGAGCTGAGCACGTTTTGTGAGTTTGAATGTATCTTCATAGGAATGAGTTGTGTGGTCAAATTAATGCTCATTTAGGCTTCAGGTGGTCATCCTGAACAAAATACATGTTGAAGTGTGTGCATAAGTCCTTTGGTTTAGGTGTGACACTCAATTTGAGTTTTTATTGCTTTAAATGCATTTTCAGCCCGAGCTGAGCACGTTTTGAGAGTTTGAATGTATCTTCATAGGAATGAGTTGTGTAGTCAAATTAATGCTCATATGGGCTTCAGGAGGTCATCCTGAACAAAATACATGTTGAAGTGTGTGCATTAGTCCTTTGGTTTAGGTGTGACACTCAATTTGAGTTTTTATTGCTTTAAATGCATTTTCAGCCCAAGCTGAGCACGTTTTGTGAGTTTGAATGTATCTTCATAGAATGAGTTGTGTGGTCAAATTAATGCTCATTTAGGCTTCAGGTGGTCATCCTGAACAAAATACATGTTGAAGTGTGTGCATAAGTCCTTTGGTTCAGGCGTGACACTCAATTTGAGTTTTTATTGCTTTAAATGCATTTTCAGCCCGAGCTGAGCACGTTTTGTGAGTTTGAATATATCTTCATAGGAATGAGTTGTGTAGTCAAATTAATGCTCATATGGGCTTCAGGAGGTCATCCTGAACAAAATACATGTTGAAGTGTGTGCTTTGGTTTAGGCGTGACACTCAATTTGAGTTTTTATTGCTTTAAATGCATTTTCAGCCCGAGCTGAGCACGTTTTGAGTTTTTGAATGTATCTTCATAGGAATGAGTTGTGTGGTCAAATTAATGCTCATATGGGCTTCAGGAGGTAATCCTGAACTAAATACATGTTGAAGTGTGTGATAAGTCCTTTTTTAGGCGTGACACTCAATTTGAGTTTTTATTGCTTTAAATGCATTTTCAGCCCGAGCTGAGCACGTTTTGTGAGTTTGAATGTATCTTCATAGGAATGAGTTGTGTAGTCAAATTAATGCTCATATGGGCTTCAGGAAGTCATCCTGAACAAAATACATGTTAAAGTGTGTGCATAAGTCCTTTTGTTTAGGCGTGACACTCAATTTGAGTTTTTATTTCTTTAAATGCATTTTCAGCCCGAGCTGAGCACGTTTTGTGAGTTTGAATGTATCTTCATAGAATGAGTTGTGTGGTCAAATTAATGCTTATTTTGGCTTCAGGAGGTCATCCTGAACAAAATACATGTTGGAGTGTGTGCATAAGTCCTTTGGTTTAGGTGTGACACTCAATTTGAGTTTTTATTGCTTTAAATGCATTTTCAGCCCGAACTGAGCACGTTTTGTGAGTTTGAATGTATCTTCATAGGAATGAGTTGTGTGGTCAAATTAATGCTCATTTAGGCTTCAGGTGGTCATCCTGAACAAAATGCATGTTGAAGTGTGTGCATAAGTCCTTTGGTTTAGGTGTGACACTCAATTTGAGTTTTTATTGCGAAATGCATTTTCAGGCAGAGCTGAGCAAGTTTTCTGAGTTTGAATGTATCTTCATAGAATGAGTTGTGTGGTCAAATTAATGCTCATTTAGGCTTCAGGAGGTTATCCTGAACAAAATACATGTTGAAGTGTGTGCATAAGTCCTTTGGTTTAGGCGTGACACTCAATTTGAGTTTTTATTGCTTTAAATGCATTTTCAGCCCGAGCTGAGCACGTTTTGAGAGTTTGAATGTATCTTCATAGGAATGAGTTGTGTGGTCAAATTAATGCTCATATGGGCTTCAGGAGGTAATCCTGAACTAAATACATGTTGAAGTGTGTGATAAGTCCTTTTTTAGGCGTGACACTCAATTTGAGTTTTTATTGCTTTAAATGCATTTTCAGCCCGAGCTGAGCACGTTTTGTGAGTTTGAATGTATCTTCATAGGAATGAGTTGTGTAGTCAAATTAATGCTCATATGGGCTTCAGGAAGTCATCCTGAACAAAATACATGTTAAAGTGTGTGCATAAGTCCTTTTGTTTAGGCGTGACACTCAATTTGAGTTTTTATTTCTTTAAATGCATTTTCAGCCCGAGCTGAGCACGTTTTGTGAGTTTGAATGTATCTTCATAGAATGAGTTGTGTGGTCAAATTAATGCTTATTTTGGCTTCAGGAGGTCATCCTGAACAAAATACATGTTGGAGTGTGTGCATAAGTCCTTTGGTTTAGGTGTGACACTCAATTTGAGTTTTTATTGCTTTAAATGCATTTTCAGCCCGAACTGAGCACGTTTTGTGAGTTTGAATGTATCTTCATAGGAATGAGTTGTGTGGTCAAATTAATGCTCATTTAGGCTTCAGGTGGTCATCCTGAACAAAATGCATGTTGAAGTGTGTGCATAAGTCCTTTGGTTTAGGTGTGACACTCAATTTGAGTTTTTATTGCGAAATGCATTTTCAGGCAGAGCTGAGCAAGTTTTCTGAGTTTGAAGTATCTTCATAGGAATGAGTTGTGTAGTCAAATTAATGCTCATATGGGCTTCAGGAGGTCATCCTGAACAAAATACATGTTGAAGTGTGTGCATAAGTCCTTTGGTTTAGGCGTGACACTCAATTTGAGTTTTTATTGCTTTAAATGCATTTTCAGCCCGAGCTGAGCACGTTTTGAGAGTTTGAATGTATCTTGATAGGAATCAGTTGTGTGGTCAAATTAATGCTCATATAGGCTTCAGGATGACCTCCTGAACAAAATACATGTTAAAGTGTGCGCATAAGTCCTTTGGTTTAGGCGTGACACTCAATTTGAGTTTTTATTGCGAAATGCATTTTCAGGCAGAGATGAGCAAGTTTTCTGAGTTTGAAGTATCTTCATAGGAATGAGTTGTGTGGTCAAAATAATCCTCATATAGGCTTCAGGATGTCCTCCTGAACTAAATACATGTTGAAGTGTGTGCATAAGTCCTTTGGTTTAGGCGTGACACTCAATTTGAGTTTTTATTGCTTTAAATGCATTTTCAGCCCGAGCTGAGCGCGCTTTCTGACTTTGAATGTATCTTCATAGGAATGAGTTGTGTGGTCAAATTAATGCTCATTTAGGCTTCAGGTGGTCATCCTGAACAAAATACATGTTGAAGTGTGTGCATAAGTCCTTTGGTTTTGGCGTGACACTCAATTTGAGGTTTTATTGCTTTGAATGCATTTTTAGCCTGAGCTGAGCACGTTTTGTGAGTTTGAATGTATCTTCATAAGAATGAGTTATGTGGTCAAATTAATGCTCATTTAGGCTTCAGGAGGACATCCTGAACTAAGTACATGTTGAAGTGTGTGCATAAGTCCTTTGGTTTGGGCGTGACACTCAATTTGAGTTTTTATTGCTTTAAATGCATTTTCAGCCTGAGCTGAGCGCGCTTTCTGACTTTGAATGTATCTTCATAGGAATGAGTTGTCTGGTCAAATTAATTCTCATATGGACTTCAGGAGGTCATCCTGAACAAAATACATGTTGAAGTGTGTGCATAAGTCCTTTGGTTTAGGTGTGACACTCAATTTGAGTTTTTATTGCTTTAAATGCATTTTCAGCCCGAACTGAGCACGTTTTGTGAGTTTGAATGTATCTTCATAGGAATGAGTTGTGTGGTCAAATTATTGCTCATTTAGGCTTCAGGTGGTCATCCTGAACTAAATACATGTTGAAGTGTGTGCATAAGTCCTTTGGTTTAGGCGTGACACTCAATTTGAGTTTTTATTGCTTTAAATGCATTTTCAGCCCGAGCTGAGCGCGCTTTCTGACTTTGAATGTATCTTCATAGGAATGAGTTATGTGGTCAAATTAATGCTCATATAGGCTTCAGGATGACCTCTTGAACTAAATACATGTTAAAGTGTGTGCATAAGTCCTTTGGTTTAGGCGTGACACTCAATTTGAGTTTTTATTGCTTGAAATGCATTTTCAGCCCGAGCTGAGCACGTTTTGTGAGTTTGAATGTATCTTCAAAGAATGAGTTGTGTGGTCAAATTAATGCTCATTTAGGCTTCAGGTGGTCATCCTGAACAAAATACATGTTGAAGTGTGTGCATAAGTCCTTTGGTTTGGGTGTGACACTCAATTTGAGTTTTTATTGCTTTAAATGCATTTTCAGCCCGAGCTGAGCACGATTTGTGAGTTTGAATGTATCTTCATAGGAATGAGTTGTGTGGTCAAATTAATGCTCATTTGGGCTTCAGGAGGACATCCTGAACTAAGTACATGTTGAAGTGTGTGCATAAGTCCTTTGGATTGGGCGTGACATTCAATTTGAGTTTTTATTGGTTTAAATGCATTTTCAGCCCGAGCTGAGCGCGCTTTCTGACTTTGAATGTATCTTCATAGGAATGAGTTGTGTCGTCAAATTAATGCTCATTTAGGCTTCAGGAGGTCATCCTGAACAAAATACATGTTGAAGTGTGTGCATAAGTCCTTTGGTTTAGGCGTGACAGTCAATTTGAGTTTTTATTGCTTTAAATGCAGTTTCAGCCCTAGCTGAGCACGTTTTGTTAGTTAGAATGTATCTTCATAGGAATGCGTTGTGTCGTCAAATGAATGCTCATTTAGGCTTCAGGAGGTCATCTTGAACAAAATACATGTTGAAGTGTGTGCATACGTCCTTTGGTTTAGGCGTGACACTCAATTTGAGTTTTTATTGCTTTAAATGCATTTTCAGCCCGAGCTGAGCACGTTTTGTGAGTTTGAATGTATCTTCATAGGAATGAGTTGTGTAGTCAAATTTATGCTCATATGGGCTTCAGGAGGTCATCCTGAACAAAATACATGTTGAAGTGTGTGCATAAGTCCTTTGGTTTAGGCGTGACACTCAATTTGAGTTTTTATTGCTTTAAATGCATTTTCAGCCCGAGCTGAGCACGTTTTGAGAGTTTGAATGTATCTTCATAGGAATGAGTTGTGTGGTCAAATTAATGCTCATATGGGCTTCAGGAGGTAATCCTGAACTAAATACATGTTGAAGTGTGTGATAAGTCCTTTTTTAGGCGTGACACTCAATTTGAGTTTTTATTGCTTTAAATGCATTTTCAGCCCGAGCTGAGCACGTTTTGTGAGTTTGAATGTATCTTCATAGGAATGAGTTGTGTGGTCAAATTAATGCTCATTTAGGCTTCAGGAGGTCATCCTGAACAAAATACATGTTGAAGTGTGTGCATAAGTCCTTTGGTTTAGGCGTGACACTCAATTTGAGTTTTTATTGCTTTAAATGCTTATTCAGCCCGAACTGAGCGCGCTTTCTGACTTTGAATGTATCTTCATAGGAATGAGTTGTGTGGTCAAATTAATGCTCATTTAGGCGTCAGGTGGTCATCCTGAACAAAATACATGTTGAAGTGTGTGCATTAGTCCTTTGGTTTAGGCGTGACACTCAATTTGAGTTATTATTGCTTTAAATGCATTTTCAGGCCGAGTGGAACAAGTTTTCAAAATGTGTCTTGAATCATGTTATGGTCTATGTTGCCCTCTACTGACCAAAGTCCGTTATTGTCTCCGAGGCCTGAAACCATTTTACATTTATATGACTGTATAACTGTACTCTTCAGCCAATTATTCAATTTCTCTTTGTTCTTGAACTAATTATAACTCAACGCAGGTACCATGACTATACTCAATTTCAGTTTTTATTACTTTAAGTGCAGTTTCGGGCCGAGCTGAGCACGTGTTCTGAGTTTGAATGTATCTTCATAGGAATGAGATGTGTGATCATATTAATGCTCATTTAGGCTTCAGGAGGACATCTTGAACAAAATACATGTTGAAGTGTGTGCATAAGTCCTTTGGTTTGGGCGTGACACTCAATTTGAGTTTTTATTGCTTTAAATGCATTTTCAGCCCGAGCTGAGCACGTTTTGTGAGTTTGAATGTATCTTTATAGGAATGAGTTGTGTAGTCAAATTAATGCTCATATGGGCTTCAGGAGGTCATCCTGAACAAAATACATGTTGAAGTGTGTGCATAAGTCCTTTGGTTTAGGCGTGACAGTCAATTTGAGTTTTTATTGCTTTAAGTGCAGTTTCAGCCCGAGCTGAGCACGTTTTGTGAGTTTGAATGTATCTTCATAGGAATGAGTTGTGTAGTCAAATTAATGCTCATATGGGCTTCAGGAGGTCATCTTGAACAAAATACATTGAAGTGTGTGCATAAGTCCTTTGGTTTAGGTGTGACACTCAATTTGAGTTTTTATTGCTTTAAATGCATTTTCAGGCCGAGTGGAACAAGTTTTCCAAATGTGTCTTGAATCATGTTATGGTCTATGTTGCCCTCTACTGACCAAAGTCCGTTATTGTCTCCGAGGCCTGAAACCATTTTACATTTATATGACTGTATAACTGTACTCTTGAGCCAATTATTCAATTTCTCTTTGTTCTTGAACTAATTATAACTCAACGCAGGTACCATGACTATACTCAATTTCAGTTTTTATTGCTTTAAGTGCAGTTTCGGGCCGAGCTGAGCATGTGTTCTGAGTTTGAATGTATCTTTATAGGAATGAGATGTGTAGTCAAATTAATGCTCATATGGGCTTCAGGAGGTCATCCTGAACAAAATACACGTTGAAGTGTGTGCATAAGTCCTTTGGTTTAGGTGTGACACTCAATTTGAGTTTTTATTGCTTTAAATGCATTTTCAGCCCGAGCTGAGCACGTTTTGTGAGTTTGAATGTATCTTCATAGGAATGAGTTGTGTAGTCAAATTAATGCTCATTTGAGCTTCAGGAGGTCATCTTGAACAAAATACATGTTGAAGTGTGTGCATGAGTCCTTTGGTTTAGGTGTGACACTCAATTTGAGTTTTTATTGCTTTAAATGCATTTTTCAGCCGGAGCTGAGCACGTTTTGTGAGTTTGAATGTATCTTCATAGGAATGAGTTGTGTGGTCAAATTAATGCTCATTTAGGCTTCAGGTGGTCATCCTGAACAAAATACATGTTGAAGTGTGGGCATAAGTCCTTTGGTTTAGGCTTGACACTCATTTTGAGTTTTTATTGCTTTAAATGCATTTTCAGCCCGAGCTGAGCACGTTTTGTGAGTTTGAATGTATCTTCATAGAATGAGTTGTGTGGTCAAATTAATGCTCATTTAGGCTTCAGGAGGTCATCCTGAACAAAATACATGTTGAAGTGTGTGCATAAGTCCTTTGGTTTAGGCGTGACACTCAATTTGAGTTTTTATTGCTTTAAATGCATTTTCAGCCCGAGCTGAGCGCGCTTTCTGACTTTGAATGTATCTTCATAGGAATGAGTTGTGTGGTCAAATTATTGCTCATTTAGGCTTCAGGAGGTCATCCTAAACAAAATACATGTTGAAGTGTGTGCATAAGTCCTTTGGTTTAGGCGTGACACTCAATTTGAGTTTTTATTGCTTTAAATGCATTTTCAGCCCGAGCTGAGCACGTTTTGTGAGTTTGAATGTATCTTCATAGGAATGAGTTGTGTGGTCAAATTAATGCTCATTTAGGCTTCAGGTGGTCATCCTGAACAAAATACATGTTGAAGTGTGTGCATAAGTCCTTTGGTTTAGGTGTGACACTCAATTTGAGTTTTTATTGCTTTAAATGCATTTTCAGCCCGAGCTGAGCACGTTTTGAGAGTTTATAATAATAATGATAATAATGCATTTTATTTAAAAGCGCCTTTCATGCCACCCAAGGACACTGTACAGACAATAAGAAAATACAATGTAAAAATTAGTAAACGAGATATTATATAAAAACAGGACATAAAATCATAAAATCATAAAAACATAGGAAATGGAAGAGCTATGTGTTGTAGGCAATCCTGAACAGGTGTGTTTTTAGACGGGACTTGAAAGTGGAAAGAGGTGTGCAGTTTTGGAGGTCCGGAGGTAGGTTGTTCCAGAGCTTTGGAGCAGCGTGACTGAAGGCTCTGGCTCCCATGGTGCTCAGTCGGGCAGGGGGCACTGACAGGCGGAGGGAGGACGAGGATCTGAGGGAGCGAGAGGGGATATGCACCTGGAGAAGGTCGGATAGGTAAGGAGGGGCCAGGTTGTGGATGGCCATATATGTATATAGAAGCAGTTTGTAATTGATGCGATGTTGGACAGGGAGCCAGTGAAGCTGTTGGAGAACGGGGGTGATGTGCTGCTGGGAAGATGTTTTTGTGATGATGCGAGCAGAGGCGTTTTGGACCAGCTGGATTTTATGAAGGGACTTTTGAGGTAGGCCGAAGAGGAGAGCGTTGCAGTAATCAAGGCGGGATGTGACAAGACTGTGGACAAGAATAGCAGTGGTGCGGGGGGTGAGGGAAGGGCGAAGTCTGGTAATATTGCGGAGGTGGAAATAAGCAGTGCGGGTGATGGTGTTGATATGCGAGTGGAAGGTGAGCATGCTATCCAGGATGACACCCAGACTCTTAACCTGGGGGGAGGGGGACACTAGGGAGCTGTCAATGTTGAAGGAAAAACTGTTTACTTTGGATAAAGTGGATTTGGTGCCAAGAAGGAGGACTTCCGTTTTATTAGTATTTAATTTAAGAAAGTTTGTTGTGAACCATGTTTTGAGTTCGGAGAGGCAAGAGGTGAGGGAGGGGGGTGGGAGTATGGAGTTTGGCTTGCAGGAGAGGTAGAGCTGGGTGTCATCAGCAAAGCAGTGAAAGTGGATATTAAATTTGCGGAGGATATGGCCAAGAGGCAGGAGGTAGATGATGAAGAGAAGGGGACCTAGGACAGATCCCTGTGGTACACCTGTGGTGACTGGGGAGGGCTTTGAGGTGAAGGATTTGAGCTGGACAAACTGAGTGCGGCCAGTGAGGTAGGAGTGGAACCAACTGAGGGGAGTGTGGGAGAGACCAATGGAGGAGAGTCTATTGAGGAGGATAGGGTGAGAGATTGTGTCAAAGGCAGCGCTCAAGTCTAAGAGGATGAGGATGGATACTAAACCGGAATCAGATGCTATGAGGAGATCATTCACAATACGGATTAGGGCAGTCTCTGTGCTGTGGCGGGGGCGGAAACCGGACTGAAAGGGTTCATAGAGAGAGTGAAGGGACAGGTGGGAGTGGAGTTGAGCAGCAACAGTTTTTTCAAGGATTTTCGAGATAAATGGAAGGTTGGAGATGGGGCGGAGGTTATCAAAGTTGTTGGGGTCAGAGCCATGTTTTTTCAGTGTGGGGATGATAGCAGCAGTTTTGAGGAGTGATGGGACAATACCAGAAGAGAGTGAGGAGTGGATAATAGCAGATATGAGAGGAAGCACAGAAGGAAGGCAGGATTTAACAAGGGATGAAGGGAGGGGATCAAGCTGGCAAGTGGTGGGCTTGGATTTGAGTATGAGGTTGGATAATTCAGCAGTCGTTGGTGGAACAAAACTGGAGAAGAGATGACAAGGAGAAGAAGGTTCAGATGGGGGGGGAGCAGGCAGGTTTTGATGGAGTTGGTGATGGATCTTAAGGATTTTGTGATTGAAGTGTTCCATTATGGAGTTGCAGGTTGCTGTGGAGTACAGGTGGAGGGGGAGAGAGTTTGGTGGCCGGAGGATTTTGTTCATGACGGAGAAGAGAGTTCTTGAATTTCCTTCGTTGGAGAGGATGAGGCCGGAGTAGTAGCTGGATTTGGTTTGTGCAATTTGGTCCTTGTATTTAGTGATATGGGTAGTGTACATGTCCTTATGGATGGTGAGACCGGTTTTCTTATAGAGTCGCTCAAGTTGGCGGTTTTTTGATTTCAATGCTCTAAGAGCGGGTGTAAACCAGGGGGCAGATGTAGAGAATGAAGCAGTCCTGGTCTTCAGGGGGGCGAGAGAATTTAGAATATTTGTGAGGCAGGCATTGTAGTGAGCGGTGAGGTCATCCGGGTTTGAAAGGGCGTCTGGGGGCGGGGAACGGTCGATAATGGAGCAGAAGGTGTCAATGTTGATATTTTTGGTATTACGAAAAGAAATGAGGCGGGAGGTTTTGATTGTAGAGAGACGGAGTACGATGTTAAAAGTGAGGAGGAAATGATCGGTTTCAGGAAAAACATCAGCAGTGGGCTTGGAGGGGGAGAAGCCAGAGCAGCAAACCAAGTCCAATGTGTGGCCTTTGATGTGGGTGGGGAAGTCAGTAAGACAGTGTATCGCGAGGCTCTCCAGGTAGGATGTGAAGTCTCTTGTGAGTGGCAGGTCAGGGTTGTCCATGTGAATATTAAAATCTCCCAGCAAAATTAAATTTGGCGAGAGAGTGGATAAGTGTGTGATTAAACTGGAAAATTCATTGATGAAATCGCTATGTGGCTTCGGGGGGCGATAAACTGTGGCAATGATGGTTGGCGTGGGTCCAGGGAGTTTAAACACCATGCATTCAAAAGAGCTTGATGCAGGAACGGAGACTGGTAAGACTTTCCACTTCTCGCGGTGGATTACCGCGAGGCCTCCTCCACGGCCGTTGCCACGGGGAGTTTGAATGTATCTTCATAGGAATGAGTTGTGTAGTCAAATTAATGCTCATATGGGCTTCAGGAGGTCATCCTGAACAAAATACATGTTGAAGTGTGTGCATTAGTCCTTTGGTTTAGGTGTGACACTCAATTTGAGTTTTTATTGCTTTAAATGCATTTTCAGCCCAAGCTGAGCACGTTTTGTGAGTTTGAATGTATCTTCATAGAATGAGTTGTGTGGTCAAATTAATGCTCATTTAGGCTTCAGGTGGTCATCCTGAACAAAATACATGTTGAAGTGTGTGCATAAGTCCTTTGGTTCAGGCGTGACACTCAATTTGAGTTTTTATTGCTTTAAATGCATTTTCAGCCCGAGCTGAGCACGTTTTGTGAGTTTGAATATATCTTCATAGGAATGAGTTGTGTAGTCAAATTAATGCTCATATGGGCTTCAGGAGGTCATCCTGAACAAAATACATGTTGAAGTGTGTGCTTTGGTTTAGGCGTGACACTCAATTTGAGTTTTTATTGCTTTAAATGCATTTTCAGCCCGAGCTGAGCACGTTTTGAGTTTTTGAATGTATCTTCATAGGAATGAGTTGTGTGGTCAAATTAATGCTCATATGGGCTTCAGGAGGTAATCCTGAACTAAATACATGTTGAAGTGTGTGATAAGTCCTTTTTTAGGCGTGACACTCAATTTGAGTTTTTATTGCTTTAAATGCATTTTCAGCCCGAGCTGAGCACGTTTTGTGAGTTTGAATGTATCTTCATAGGAATGAGTTGTGTAGTCAAATTAATGCTCATATGGGCTTCAGGAAGTCATCCTGAACAAAATACATGTTAAAGTGTGTGCATAAGTCCTTTTGTTTAGGCGTGACACTCAATTTGAGTTTTTATTTCTTTAAATGCATTTTCAGCCCGAGCTGAGCACGTTTTGTGAGTTTGAATGTATCTTCATAGAATGAGTTGTGTGGTCAAATTAATGCTTATTTTGGCTTCAGGAGGTCATCCTGAACAAAATACATGTTGGAGTGTGTGCATAAGTCCTTTGGTTTAGGTGTGACACTCAATTTGAGTTTTTATTGCTTTAAATGCATTTTCAGCCCAAACTGAGCACGTTTTGTGAGTTTGAATGTATCTTCATAGGAATGAGTTGTGTGGTCAAATTAATGCTCATTTAGGCTTCAGGTGGTCATCCTGAACAAAATGCATGTTGAAGTGTGTGCATAAGTCCTTTGGTTATGTGTGACACTCAATTTGAGTTTTTATTGCGAAATGCATTTTCAGGCAGAGCTGAGCAAGTTTTCTGAGTTTGAATGTATCTTCATAGAATGAGTTGTGTGGTCAAATTAATGCTCATTTAGGCTTCAGGAGGTCATCCTGAACAAAATACATGTTGAAGTGTGTGCATAAGTCCTTTGGTTTAGGCGTGACACTCAATTTGAGTTTTTATTGCTTTAAATGCATTTTCAGCCCGAGCTGAGCACGTTTTGAGAGTTTGAATGTATCTTCATAGGAATGAGTTGTGTGGTCAAATTAATGCTCATATGGGCTTCAGGAGGTAATCCTGAACTAAATACATGTTGAAGTGTGTGATAAGTCCTTTTTTAGGCGTGACACTCAATTTGAGTTTTTATTGCTTTAAATGCATTTTCAGCCCGAGCTGAGCACGTTTTGTGAGTTTGAATGTATCTTCATTGGAATGAGTTGTGTGGTCAAATTAATGCTCATTTAGGCTTCAGGAGGTCATCCTGAACAAAATACATGTTGAAGTGTGTGCATAAGTCCTTTGGTTTAGGCGTGACACTCAATTTGAGTTTTTATTGCTTTAAATGCTTATTCAGCCCGAACTGAGCGCGCTTTCTGACTTTGAATGTATCTTCATAGGAATGAGTTGTGTGGTCAAATTAATGCTCATTTAGGCGTCAGGTGGTCATCCTGAACAAAATACATGTTGAAGTGTGTGCATTAGTCCTTTGGTTTAGGCGTGACACTCAATTTGAGTTTTTATTGCTTTAAATGCATTTTTTGCTGAGCTGAGCACGTTTTTTGAGTTTGAATGTATCTTCATAGGAATGAGTTGTGTAGTCAAATTACTGCTCATTTAGGCTTCAGGAGGACATCCTGAACTAAATACATTGAAGTTTGTGCAAAAGTCCTTTGGTTTGGGAGTGACACTCAATTTGAGTTATTATTGCTTTAAATGCATTTTCAGGCCGAGTGGAACAAGTTTTCAAAATGTGTCTTGAATCATGTTATGGTCTATGTTGCCCTCTACTGACCAAAGTCCGTTATTGTCTCCGAGGCCTGAAACCATTTTACATTTATATGACTGTATAACTGTACTCTTCAGCCAATTATTCAATTTCTCTTTGTTCTTGAACTAATTATAACTCAACGCAGGTACCATGACTATACTCAATTTCAGTTTTTATTACTTTAAGTGCAGTTTCGGGCCGAGCTGAGCACGTGTTCTGAGTTTGAATGTATCTTCATAGGAATGAGATGTGTGATCATATTAATGCTCATTTAGGCTTCAGGAGGACATCTTGAACAAAATACATGTTGAAGTGTGTGCATAAGTCCTTTGGTTTGGGCGTGACACTCAATTTGAGTTTTTATTGCTTTAAATGCATTTTCAGCCCGAGCTGAGCACGTTTTGTGAGTTTGAATGTATCTTTATAGGAATGAGTTGTGTAGTCAAATTAATGCTCATATGGGCTTCAGGAGGTCATCCTGAACAAAATACATGTTGAAGTGTGTGCATAAGTCCTTTGGTTTAGGCGTGACAGTCAATTTGAGTTTTTATTGCTTTAAGTGCAGTTTCAGCCCGAGCTGAGCACGTTTTGTGAGTTTGAATGTATCTTCATAGGAATGAGTTGTGTAGTCAAATTAATGCTCATATGGGCTTCAGGAGGTCATCTTGAACAAAATACATTGAAGTGTGTGCATAAGTCCTTTGGTTTAGGTGTGACACTCAATTTGAGTTTTTATTGCTTTAAATGCATTTTCAGGCCGAGTGGAACAAGTTTTCCAAATGTGTCTTGAATCATGTTATGGTCTATGTTGCCCTCTACTGACCAAAGTCCGTTATTGTCTCCGAGGCCTGAAACCATTTTACATTTATATGACTGTATAACTGTACTCTTGAGCCAATTATTCAATTTCTCTTTGTTCTTGAACTAATTATAACTCAACGCAGGTACCATGACTATACTCAATTTCAGTTTTTATTGCTTTAAGTGCAGTTTCGGGCCGAGCTGAGCATGTGTTCTGAGTTTGAATGTATCTTTATAGGAATGAGATGTGTAGTCAAATTAATGCTCATATGGGCTTCAGGAGGTCATCCTGAACAAAATACACGTTGAAGTGTGTGCATAAGTCCTTTGGTTTAGGTGTGACACTCAATTTGAGTTTTTATTGCTTTAAATGCATTTTCAGCCCGAGCTGAGCACGTTTTGTGAGTTTGAATGTATCTTCATAGGAATGAGTTGTGTAGTCAAATTAATGCTCATTTGAGCTTCAGGAGGTCATCTTGAACAAAATACATGTTGAAGTGTGTGCATGAGTCCTTTGGTTTAGGTGTGACACTCAATTTGAGTTTTTATTGCTTTAAATGCATTTTTCAGCCGGAGCTGAGCACGTTTTGTGAGTTTGAATGTATCTTCATAGGAATGAGTTGTGTGGTCAAATTAATGCTCATTTAGGCTTCAGGTGGTCATCCTGAACAAAATACATGTTGAAGTGTGTGCATAAGTCCTTTGGTTTAGGCGTGACACTCATTTTGAGTTTTTATTGCTTTAAATGCATTTTCAGCCCGAGCTGAGCACGTTTTGTGAGTTTGAATGTATCTTCATAGAATGAGTTGTGTGGTCAAATTAATGCTCATTTAGGCTTCAGGAGGTCATCCTGAACAAAATACATGTTGAAGTGTGTGCATAAGTCCTTTGGTTTAGGCGTGACACTCAATTTGAGTTTTTATTGCTTTAAATGCATTTTCAGCCCGAGCTGAGCGCGCTTTCTGACTTTGAATGTATCTTCATAGGAATGAGTTGTGTGGTCAAATTATTGCTCATTTAGATTTCAGGAGGTCATCCTAAACAAAATACATGTTGAAGTGTGTGCATAAGTCCTTTGGTTTAGGCGTGACACTCAATTTGAGTTTTTATTGCTTTAAATGCATTTTCAGCCCGAGCTGAGCACGTTTTGTGAGTTTGAATGTATCTTCATAGGAATGAGTTGTGTGGTCAAATTAATGCTCATTTAGGCTTCAGGTGGTCATCCTGAACAAAATACATGTTGAAGTGTGTGCATAAGTCCTTTGGTTTAGGTGTGACACTCAATTTGAGTTTTTATTGCTTTAAATGCATTTTCAGCCCGAGCTGAGCACGTTTTGAGAGTTTGAATGTATCTTCATAGGAATGAGTTGTGTAGTCAAATTAATGCTCATATGGGCTTCAGGAGGTCATCCTGAACAAAATACATGTTGAAGTGTGTGCATTAGTCCTTTGGTTTAGGTGTGACACTCAATTTGAGTTTTTATTGCTTTAAATGCATTTTCAGCCCAAGCTGAGCACGTTTTGTGAGTTTGAATGTATCTTCATAGAATGAGTTGTGTGGTCAAATTAATGCTCATTTAGGCTTCAGGTGGTCATCCTGAACAAAATACATGTTGAAGTGTGTGCATAAGTCCTTTGGTTCAGGCGTGACACTCAATTTGAGTTTTTATTGCTTTAAATGCATTTTCAGCCCGAGCTGAGCACGTTTTGTGAGTTTGAATATATCTTCATAGGAATGAGTTGTGTAGTCAAATTAATGCTCATATGGGCTTCAGGAGGTCATCCTGAACAAAATACATGTTGAAGTGTGTGCTTTGGTTTAGGCGTGACACTCAATTTGAGTTTTTATTGCTTTAAATGCATTTTCAGCCCGAGCTGAGCACGTTTTGAGTTTTTGAATGTATCTTCATAGGAATGAGTTGTGTGGTCAAATTAATGCTCATATGGGCTTCAGGAGGTAATCCTGAACTAAATACATGTTGAAGTGTGTGATAAGTCCTTTTTTAGGCGTGACACTCAATTTGAGTTTTTATTGCTTTAAATGCATTTTCAGCCCGAGCTGAGCACGTTTTGTGAGTTTGAATGTATCTTCATAGGAATGAGTTGTGTAGTCAAATTAATGCTCATATGGGCTTCAGGAAGTCATCCTGAACAAAATACATGTTAAAGTGTGTGCATAAGTCCTTTTGTTTAGGCGTGACACTCAATTTGAGTTTTTATTTCTTTAAATGCATTTTCAGCCCGAGCTGAGCACGTTTTGTGAGTTTGAATGTATCTTCATAGAATGAGTTGTGTGGTCAAATTAATGCTTATTTTGGCTTCAGGAGGTCATCCTGAACAAAATACATGTTGGAGTGTGTGCATAAGTCCTTTGGTTTAGGTGTGACACTCAATTTGAGTTTTTATTGCTTTAAATGCATTTTCAGCCCGAACTGAGCACGTTTTGTGAGTTTGAATGTATCTTCATAGGAATGAGTTGTGTGGTCAAATTAATGCTCATTTAGGCTTCAGGTGGTCATCCTGAACAAAATGCATGTTGAAGTGTGTGCATAAGTCCTTTGGTTTAGGTGTGACACTCAATTTGAGTTTTTATTGCGAAATGCATTTTCAGGCAGAGCTGAGCAAGTTTTCTGAGTTTGAATGTATCTTCATAGAATGAGTTGTGTGGTCAAATTAATGCTCATTTAGGCTTCAGGAGGTCATCCTGAACAAAATACATGTTGAAGTGTGTGCATAAGTCCTTTGGTTTAGGCGTGACACTCAATTTGAGTTTTTATTGCTTTAAATGCATTTTCAGCCCGAGCTGAGCACGTTTTGAGAGTTTGAATGTATCTTCATAGGAATGAGTTGTGTGGTCAAATTAATGCTCATATGGGCTTCAGGAGGTAATCCTGAACTAAATACATGTTGAAGTGTGTGATAAGTCCTTTTTTAGGCGTGACACTCAATTTGAGTTTTTATTGCTTTAAATGCATTTTCAGCCCGAGCTGAGCACGTTTTGTGAGTTTGAATGTATCTTCATAGGAATGAGTTGTGTAGTCAAATTAATGCTCATATGGGCTTCAGGAAGTCATCCTGAACAAAATACATGTTAAAGTGTGTGCATAAGTCCTTTTGTTTAGGCGTGACACTCAATTTGAGTTTTTATTTCTTTAAATGCATTTTCAGCCCGAGCTGAGCACGTTTTGTGAGTTTGAATGTATCTTCATAGAATGAGTTGTGTGGTCAAATTAATGCTTATTTTGGCTTCAGGAGGTCATCCTGAACAAAATACATGTTGGAGTGTGTGCATAAGTCCTTTGGTTTAGGTGTGACACTCAATTTGAGTTTTTATTGCTTTAAATGCATTTTCAGCCCGAACTGAGCACGTTTTGTGAGTTTGAATGTATCTTCATAGGAATGAGTTGTGTGGTCAAATTAATGCTCATTTAGGCTTCAGGTGGTCATCCTGAACAAAATGCATGTTGAAGTGTGTGCATAAGTCCTTTGGTTTAGGTGTGACACTCAATTTGAGTTTTTATTGCGAAATGCATTTTCAGGCAGAGCTGAGCAAGTTTTCTGAGTTTGAAGTATCTTCATAGGAATGAGTTGTGTGGTCAAATTCATGCTAATTTTGGCTTCGGGAGGTCATCCTGAACAAAATACATGTTGAAGTGTGTTTATAAGTCCTTTGGTTTAGGCGTGACACTCAATTTGAGGTTTTATTGCTTTAAATGCATTTTCAGCCCGAGCTGAGCGCGCTTTCTGACTTTGAATGTATCTTCATAGGAATGAGTTGTGTGGTCAAATTAATGCTCATTTAGGCTTCAGGAGGTCATCCTGAACAAAATACATGTTGAAGTGTGTGCATAAGTCCTTTGGTTTAGGCGTGACACTCAATTTGAGTTTTTATTGCTTTAAATGCTTATTCAGCCCGAACTGAGCGCGCTTTCTGACTTTGAATGTATCTTCATAGGAATGAGTTGTGTGGTCAAATTAATGTTCATTTAGGCGTCAGGTGGTCACCCTGAACAAAATACATGTTGAAGTGTGTGCAAAAGTCCTTTGGTTTAGGCGTGACACTCAATTTGAGTTTTTATTGCTTTAAATGCATTTTCAGCCCGAGCTGAGCGCGCTTTCTGACTTTGAATGTATCTTCATAGGAATGAGTTGTGTGGTCAAATTATTGCTCATTTAGGCTTCAGGAGGTCATCCTGAACAAAATACATGTTGAAGTGTGTGCATAAGTCCTTTGGTTTAGGTGTGACACTCAATTTGAGTTTTTATTGCTTTAAATGCATTTCAGCCCGAGCTGAGCACGTTTTGTGAGTTTGAATGTATCTTCATAGAATGAGTTGTGTGGTCAAATTAATTCTCATTTAGGCTTCAGGTGGTCATCCTGAACAAAATACATGTTGAAGTGTGTGCATAAGTCCTTTGGTTTAGGCGTGACACTCAATTTGAGTTTTTATTGCTTTAAATGCATTTTCAGCGCGAGCTGAGCACGTTTTGTGAGTTTGAATGTATCTTCATAGGAATGAGTTGTGTAGTCAAATTAATGCTCATATGGGCTTCAGGAGGTCATCCTGAACAAAATACATGTTGAAGTGTGTGCATAAGTCCTTTGGTTTAGGTGTGACACTCAATTTGAGTTTTTATTGCTTTAAATGCTTATTCAGCCCGAACTGAGCGCGCTTTCTGACTTTGAATGTATCTTCATAGGAATGAGTTGTGTGGTCAAATTAATGCTCATTTAGGCGTCAGGTGGTCATCCTGAACAAAATACATGTTGAAGTGTGTGCATTAGTCCTTTGGTTTAGGCGTGACACTCAATTTCAGTTTTTATTGCTTTAAATGCATTTTTTGCTGAGCTGAGCACGTTTTTTGAGTTTGAATGTATCTTCATAGGAATGAGTTGTGTAGTCAAATTACTGCTCATTTAGGCTTCAGGAGGACATCCTGAACTAAATACATTGAAGTTTGTGCAAAAGTCCTTTGGTTTGGGAGTGACACTCAATTTGAGTTATTATTGCTTTAAATGCATTTTCAGGCCGAGTGGAACAAGTTTTCAAAATGTGTCTTGAATCATGTTATGGTCTATGTTGCCCTCTACTGACCAAAGTCCGTTATTGTCTCCGAGGCCTGAAACCATTTTACATTTATATGACTGTATAACTGTACTCTTCAGCCAATTATTCAATTTCTCTTTGTTCTTGAACTAATTATAACTCAACGCAGGTACCATGACTATACTCAATTTCAGTTTTTATTACTTTAAGTGCAGTTTCGGGCCGAGCTGAGCACGTGTTCTGAGTTTGAATGTATCTTCATAGGAATGAGATGTGTGATCATATTAATGCTCATTTAGGCTTCAGGAGGACATCTTGAACAAAATACATGTTGAAGTGTGTGCATAAGTCCTTTGGTTTGGGCGTGACACTCAATTTGAGTTTTTATTGCTTTAAATGCATTTTCAGCCCGAGCTGAGCACGTTTTGTGAGTTTGAATGTATCTTTATAGGAATGAGTTGTGTAGTCAAATTAATGCTCATATGGGCTTCAGGAGGTCATCCTGAACAAAATACATGTTGAAGTGTGTGCATAAGTCCTTTGGTTTAGGCGTGACAGTCAATTTGAGTTTTTATTGCTTTAAATGCAGTTTCAGCCCGAGCTGAGCACGTTTTGTGAGTTTGAATGTATCTTCATAGGAATGAGTTGTGTAGTCAAATTAATGCTCATATGGGCTTCAGGAGGTCATCTTGAACAAAATACATGTTGAAGTGTGTGCATAAGTCCTTTGGTTTAGGCGTGACACTCAATTTGAGTTTTTATTGCTTTAAATGCATTTTCTGCCCGAGCTGAGCACGTTTTGTGAGTTTGAATGTATCTTCATAGGAATGAGTTGTGTGGTCAAATTAATGCTCATTTAGGCGTCAGGTGGTCATCCTGAACAAAATACATGTTGAAGTGTGTGCAAAAGTCCTTTGGTTTAGGCGTGACACTCAATTTGAGTTTTTATTGCTTTAAATGCATTTTCAGCCCGAGCTGAGCGCGCTTTCTGACTTTGAATGTATCTTCATAGGAATGAGTTGTGTGGTCAAATTAATGCTCATTTAGGCTTCAGGTGTTCATCCTGAACAAAATACATGTTGAAGTGTGTGCATAAGTCCTTTGGTTTAGGCGTGACACTCAATTTGAGTTTTTATTGCTTTAAATGCTTATTCAGCCCGAACTGAGCGCGCTTTCTGACTTTGAATGTATCTTCATAGGAATGAGTTGTGTGGTCAAATTAATGCTCATTTAGGCGTCAGGTGGTCATCCTGAACAAAATACATGTTGAAGTGTGTGCAAAAGTCCTTTGGTTTAGGCGTGACACTCAATTTGAGTTTTTATTGCTTTAAATGCATTTTCAGCCCGAGCTGAGCGCGCTTTCTGACTTTGAATGTATCTTCATAGGAATGAGTTGTGTGGTCAAATTATTGCTCATTTAGGCTTCAGGAGGTCATCCTGAACAAAATACATGTTGAAGTGTGTGCATAAGTCCTTTGGTTTAGGTGTGACACTCAATTTGAGTTTTTATTGCTTTAAATGCATTTCAGCCCGAGCTGAGCACGTTTTGTGAGTTTGAATGTATCTTCATAGGAATGAGTTGTGTGGTCAAATTATTGCTCATTTAGGCTTGAGGAGGTCATCCTGAACAAAATACATGTTGAAGTGTGTGCATAAGTCCTTTGGTTTAGGCGTGACACTCAATTTGAGTTTTTATTGCTTTAAATGCATTTTCAGCCCGAGCTGAGCATGTTTTTTGAGTTTGAATGTATCTTCATAGGAATGAGGTGTGTGGTCAAATTATTGCTCATTTAGGCTTGAGGAGGTCATCCTGAACAAAATACATGTTGAAGTGTGTGCATAAGTCCTTTGGTTTAGGCGTGACACTCATTTTGAGTTTTTATTGCTTTAAATGCATTTTCAGCCCGAGCTGAGCACGTTTTGTGAGTTTGAATGTATCTTCATAGAATGAGTTGTGTGGTCAAATTAATTCTCATTTAGGCTTCAGGTGGTCATCCTGAACAAAATACATGTTGAAGTGTGTGCATAAGTCCTTTGGTTTAGGCGTGACACTCAATTTGAGTTTTTATTGCTTTAAATGCATTTTCAGCCCGAGCTGAGCACGTTTTGTGAGTTTGAATGTATCTTCATAGGAATGAGTTGTGTAGTCAAATTAATGCTCATATGGGCTTCAGGAGGTCATCCTGAACAAAATACATGTTGAAGTGTGTGCATAAGTCCTTTGGTTTAGGTGTGACACTCAATTTGAGTTTTTATTGCTTTAAATGCTTATTCAGCC
Source organism: Hippocampus guttulatus (assembly GCF_054856545.1). NCBI lineage: Eukaryota > Metazoa > Chordata > Actinopteri > Syngnathiformes > Syngnathidae > Hippocampus > Hippocampus guttulatus. The sequence goes on from NC_141278.1 coordinate 12,897,258, forward strand.
CGAACTGAGCGCGCTTTCTGACTTTGAATGTATCTTCATAGGAATGAGTTGTGTGGTCAAATTAATGCTCATTTAGGCGTCAGGTGGTCATCCTGAACAAAATACATGTTGAAGTGTGTGCATTAGTCCTTTGGTTTAGGCGTGACACTCAATTTTAGTTTTTATTGCTTTAAATGCATTTTCAGCCCGAGCTGAGCACGTTTTTTGAGTTTGAATGTATCTTCATAGGAATGAGTTGTGTAGTCAAATTACTGCTCATTTAGGCTTCAGGAGGACATCCTGAACTAAATACATTGAAGTTTGTGCAAAAGTCCTTTGGTTTGGGAGTGACACTCAATTTGAGTTATTATTGCTTTAAATGCATTTTCAGGCCGAGTGGAACAAGTTTTCAAAATGTGTCTTGAATCATGTTATGGTCTATGTTGCCCTCTACTGACCAAAGTCCGTTATTGTCTCCGAGGCCTGAAACCATTTTACATTTATATGACTGTATAACTGTACTCTTCAGCCAATTATTCAATTTCTCTTTGTTCTTGAACTAATTATAACTCAACGCAGGTACCATGACTATACTCAATTTCAGTTTTTATTACTTTAAGTGCAGTTTCGGGCCGAGCTGAGCACGTGTTCTGAGTTTGAATGTATCTTCATAGGAATGAGATGTGTGATCATATTAATGCTCATTTAGGCTACAGGAGGACATCTTGAACAAAATACATGTTGAAGTGTGTGCATAAGTCCTTTGGTTTGGGCGTGACACTCAATTTGAGTTTTTATTGCTTTAAATGCATTTTCAGCCCGAGCTGAGCACGTTTTGTGAGTTTGAATGTATCTTTATAGGAATGAGTTGTGTAGTCAAATTAATGCTCATATGGGCTTCAGGAGGTCATCCTGAACAAAATACATGTTGAAGTGTGTGCATAAGTCCTTTGGTTTAGGCGTGACAGTCAATTTGAGTTTTTATTGCTTTAAATGCAGTTTCAGCCCGAGCTGAGCACGTTTTGTGAGTTTGAATGTATCTTCATAGGAATGAGTTGTGTAGTCAAATTAATGCTCATATGGGCTTCAGGAGGTCATCCTGAACAAAATACATGTTGAAGTGTGTGCATAAGTCCTTTGGTTTGGGTGTGACACTCAATTTGAGTTTTTATTTCTTTAAATGCATTTTCAGCCCGAGCTGAGCACGTTTTGTGAGTTTGAATGTATCTTCATAGGAATGAGTTGTGTGGTCAAATTAATGCTCATTTGGGCTTCAGGAGGACATCCTGAACTAAGTACATGTTGAAGTGTGTGCATAAGTCCTTTGGATTGGGCGTGACACTCAATTTGAGTTTTTATTGGTTTAAATGCATTTTCAGCCCGAGCTGAGCGCGCTTTCTGACTTTGAATGTATCTTCATAGGAATAAGTTGTGTCGTCAAATTAATGCTCATTTAGGCTTCAGGAGGTCATCCTGAACAAAATACATGTTGAAGTGTGTGCATAAGTCCTTTGGTTTAGGCGTGACACTCAATTTGAGTTTTTTTGCTTTAAATGCATTTTTAGCCCTAGCTGAGCACGTTTTGTGAGTTAGAATGTATCTTCATAGGAATGAGTTGTGTCGTCAAATGAATGCTCATTTAGGCTTCAGGAGGTCATCTTGAACAAAATACATGTTGAAGTGTGTGCATACGTCCTTTGGTTTAGGCGTGACACTCAATTAGAGTTTTTATTGCTTTAAATGCATTTTCTGCCCGAGCTGAGCACGTTTTGTGAGTTTGAATGTATCTTCATAGGAATGAGTTGTGTGGTCAAATTAATGCTCATATGGGCTTCAGGAGGTCATCCTGAACAAAATACATGTTAAAGTGTGCGCATAAGTCCTTTGGTTTAGGCGTGACACTCAATTTGAGTTTTTATTGCGAAATGCATTTTCAGCCCGAGCTGAGCACGTTTTGTGAGTTTGAATGTATCTTCATAGGAATGAGTTGTGTGGTCAAATTAATGCTCATATGGGCTTCAGGAGGTCATCCTGAACAAAATACATGTTGAAGTGTTTGCATGAGTCCTTTGATTTAGGTGTGACACTCAATTTGAGTTTTTATTGCTTTAAATGCATTTTCAGCCCGAGCTGAGCACGTTTTGTGAGTTTGAATGTATCTTCATAGGAATGAGTTGTGTGGTCAAACTATTGCTCATTTAGGCTTCAGGAGGTCATCCTGAACAAAATACATGTTGAAGTGTGTGCATAAGTCCTTTGGTTTAGGCGTGACACTCAATTTGAGTTTTTATTGCTTTAAATGCTTATTCAGCCCGAACTGAGCGCGCTTTCTGACTTTGAATGTATCTTCATAGGAATGAGTTGTGTGGTCAAATTAATGCTCATTTAGGCGTCAGGTGGTCATCCTGAACAAAATACATGTTGAAGTGTGTGCATTAGTCCTTTGGTTTAGGCGTGACACTCAATTTGAGTTTTTATTGCTTTAAATGCATTTTCAGCCCGAGCTGAGCACGTTTTGTGAGTTTGAATGTATCTTCATAGGAATGAGTTGTGTAGTCAAATTAATGCTCATTTAGGCTTCAGGTGGTCATCCTGAACTAAATACATGTTGAAGTGTGTGCAAAAGTCCTTTGGTTTAGGCGTGACACTCAATTTGAGTTTTTATTGCTTTAAATGCATTTTCAGCCCGAGCTGAGCGCGCTTTCTGACTTTGAATGTATCTTCATAGGAATGAGTTGTGTGGTCAAATTACTGCTCATTTAGGCTTCAGGAGGACATCCTGAACTAAATACATTGAAGTTTGTGCAAAAGTCCTTTGGTTTGGGAGTGACACTCAATTTGAGTTATTATTGCTTTAAATGCATTTTCAGGCCGAGTGGAACAAGTTTTCAAAATGTGTCTTGAATCATGTTATGGTCTATGTTGCCCTCTACTGACCAAAGTCCGTTATTGTCTCCGAGGCCTGAAACCATTTTACATTTATATGACTGTATAACTGTACTCTTCAGCCAATTATTCAATTTCTCTTTGTTCTTGAACTAATTATAACTCAACGCAGGTACCATGACTATACTCAATTTCAGTTTTTATTACTTTAAGTGCAGTTTCGGGCCGAGCTGAGCACGTGTTCTGAGTTTGAATGTATCTTCATAGGAATGAGATGTGTGATCATATTAATGCTCATTTAGGCTTCAGGAGGACATCTTGAACAAAATACATGTTGAAGTGTGTGCATAAGTCCTTTGGTTTGGGCGTGACACTCAATTTGAGTTTTTATTGCTTTAAATGCATTTTCAGCCCGAGCTGAGCACGTTTTGTGAGTTTGAATGTATCTTTATAGGAATGAGTTGTGTAGTCAAATTAATGCTCATATGGGCTTCAGGAGGTCATCCTGAACAAAATACATGTTGAAGTGTGTGCATAAGTCCTTTGGTTTAGGCGTGACAGTCAATTTGAGTTTTTATTGCTTTAAATGCAGTTTCAGCCCGAGCTGAGCACGTTTTGTGAGTTTGAATGTATCTTCATAGGAATGAGTTGTGTAGTCAAATTAATGCTCATATGGGCTTCAGGAGGTCATCCTGAACAAAATACATGTTGAAGTGTGTGCATAAGTCCTTTGGTTTGGGTGTGACACTCAATTTGAGTTTTTATTTCTTTAAATGCATTTTCAGCCCGAGCTGAGCACGTTTTGTGAGTTTGAATGTATCTTCATAGGAATGAGTTGTGTGGTCAAATTAATGCTCATTTGGGCTTCAGGAGGACATCCTGAACTAAGTACATGTTGAAGTGTGTGCATAAGTCCTTTGGATTGGGCGTGACACTCAATTTGAGTTTTTATTGGTTTAAATGCATTTTCAGCCCGAGCTGAGCGCGCTTTCTGACTTTGAATGTATCTTCATAGGAATAAGTTGTGTCGTCAAATTAATGCTCATTTAGGCTTCAGGAGGTCATCCTGAACAAAATACATGTTGAAGTGTGTGCATAAGTCCTTTGGTTTAGGCGTGACACTCAATTTGAGTTTTTTTGCTTTAAATGCATTTTTAGCCCTAGCTGAGCACGTTTTGTGAGTTAGAATGTATCTTCATAGGAATGAGTTGTGTCGTCAAATGAATGCTCATTTAGGCTTCAGGAGGTCATCTTGAACAAAATACATGTTGAAGTGTGTGCATACGTCCTTTGGTTTAGGCGTGACACTCAATTTGAGTTTTTATTGCTTTAAATGCATTTTCAGCCCGAGCTGAGCACGTTTTGTGAGTTTGAATGTATCTTCATAGGAATGAGTTGTGTGGTCAAATTAATGCTCATTTAGGCTTCAGGTGTTCATCCTGAACAAAATACATGTTGAAGTGTGTGCATAAGTCCTTTGGTTTAGGCGTGACACTCAATTTGAGTTTTTATTGCTTTAAATGCATTTTCTGCCCGAGCTGAGCACGTTTTGTGAGTTTGAATGTATCTTCATAGGAATGAGTTGTGTGGTCAAATTAATGCTCATATGGGCTTCAGGAGGTCATCCTGAACAAAATACATGTTAAAGTGTGCGCATAAGTCCTTTGGTTTAGGCGTGACACTCAATTTGAGTTTTTATTGCGAAATGCATTTTCAGCCCGAGCTGAGCACGTTTTGTGAGTTTGAATGTATCTTCATAGGAATGAGTTGTGTGGTCAAATTAATGCTCATATGGGCTTCAGGAGGTCATCCTGAACAAAATACATGTTGAAGTGTTTGCATGAGTCCTTTGGTTTAGGTGTGACACTCAATTTGAGTTTTTATTGCTTTAAAGGCATTTTCAGCCCGAGCTGAGCACGTTTTGTGAGTTTGAATGTATCTTCATAGGAATGAGTTATGTAGTCAAATTAATGTTCATATGGGCTTCAGGAGGTCATCCTGAACAAAATACATGTTGAAGTGTGTGCATAAGTCCTTTGGTTTAGGCGTGACACTCATTTTGAGTTTTTATTGCTTTAAATGCATTTTCAGCCCGAGCTGAGCACGTTTTGTGAGTTTGAATGTATCTTCATAGAATGAGTTGTGTGGTCAAATTAATTCTCATTTAGGCTTCAGGTGGTCATCCTGAACAAAATACATGTTGAAGTGTGTGCATAAGTCCTTTGGTTTAGGCGTGACACTCAATTTGAGTTTTTATTGCTTTAAATGCATTTTCAGCCCGAGCTGAGCACGTTTTGTGAGTTTGAATGTATCTTCATAGGAATGAGTTGTGTAGTCAAATTAATGCTCATATGGGCTTCAGGAGGTCATCCTGAACAAAATACTTGTTGAAGTGTGTGCATAAGTCCTTTGGTTTAGGCGTGACACTCAATTTGAGTTTTTATTGCTTTAAATGCATTTTCAGCCCGAGCTGAGCACGTTTTGTGAGTTTGAATGTATCTTCATAGGAATGAGTTGTGTGGTCAAATTAATGCTCATTTAGGCTTCAGGTGGTCATCCTGAACTAAATACATGTTGAATGTGTGCATAAGTCCTTTGGTTTAGGCGTGACACTCAATTTGAGTTTTTATTGCTTTAAATGCTTTTTCAGCCCGAGCTGAGCGCGCTTTCTGACTTTGAATGTATCTTCATAGGAATGAGTTGTGTGGTCAAATTATTGCTCATTTAGGCTTCAGGAGGTCATCCTGAACAAAATACATGTTGAAGTGTGTGTATAAGTCCTTTGGTTTAGGTGTGACACTCAATTTGAGTTTTTATTGCTTTAAATGCTTTTTCAGCCCGAGCTGAGCGCGCTTTCTGACTTTGAATGTATCTTCATAGGAATGAGTTGTGTGGTCAAATTATTGCTCATTTAGGCTTCAGGTGATCATCCTGAACAAAATACATGTTGAAGTGTGTGCATAAGCCCTTTGGTTTAGGCGTGACACTCAATTTGAGTTTTTATTGCGAAATGCATTTTCAGGCCGAACTGAGCGCGTTTTCTGAGTTTGATGTATCTTCATAGGAATGAGTTGTGTGGTCAAATTATTGCTCATTTAGGCTTCAGAGGTCATCCTGAACAAAATACATGTTGAAGTGTGTGCATAAGTCCTTTGGTTTAGGCGTGACACTCAATTTTAGTTTTTATTGCTTTAAATGCATTTTCAGCCCGAGCTGAGCACGTTTTGTGAGTTTGAATGTATCTTCATAGGAATGAGTTGTGTGGTCAAATTAATGCTCATTTAGGCTTCAGGAGGTCATCCTGAACAAAATACATGTTGAAGTGTGTGCATAAGTCCTTTGGTTTAGGCGTGACACTCAATTTGAGTTTTTATTGCTTTAAATGTTTATTCAGCCCGAACTGAGCGCGCTTTCTGACTTTGAATGTATCTTCATAGGAATGAGTTGTGTGGTCAAATTATTGCTCATTTAGGCTTCAGGAGGTCATCCTGAACAAAATACATGTTGAAGTGTGTGTATAAGTCCTTTGGTTTAGGCGTGACACTCAATTTGAGTTTTTATTGCTTTAAATGCATTTTCAGCCCGAGCTGAGCACGTTTTGTGAGTTTGAATGTATCTTCATAGGAATGAGTTGTGTGGTCAAATTAATGCTCATTTAGGCTTCAGGAGGTCATCCTGAACAAAATACATGTTGAAGTGTGTGCATAAGTCCTTTGGTTTAGGCGTGACACTCAATTTGAGTTTTTATTGCTTTAAATGCTTATTCAGCCCGAACTGAGCGCGCTTTCTGACTTTGAATGTATCTTCATAGGAATGAGTTGTGTGGTCAAATTAATGCTCATTTAGGCGTCAGGTGGTCATCCTGAACAAAATACATGTTGAAGTGTGTGCATTAGTCCTTTGGTTTAGGCGTGACACTCAATTTGAGTTTTTATTCCTTTAAATGCATTTTTTGAGCTGAGCACGTTTTTTGAGTTTGAATGTATCTTCATAGGAATGAGTTGTGTAGTCAAATTACTGCTCATTTAGGCTTCAGGAGGACATCCTGAACTAAATACATTGAAGTTTGTGCAAAAGTCCTTTGGTTTGGGAGTGACACTCAATTTGAGTTATTATTGCTTTAAATGCATTTTCAGGCCGAGTGGAACAAGTTTTCAAAATGTGTCTTGAATCATGTTATGGTCTATGTTGCCCTCTACTGACCAAAGTCCGTTATTGTCTCCGAGGCCTGAAACCATTTTACATTTATATGACTGTATAACTGTACTCTTCAGCCAATTATTCAATTTCTCTTTGTTCTTGAACTAATTATAACTCAACGCAGGTACCATGACTATACTCAATTTCAGTTTTTATTACTTTAAGTGCAGTTTCGGGCCGAGCTGAGCACGTGTTCTGAGTTTGAATGTATCTTCATAGGAATGAGATGTGTGATCATATTAATGCTCATTTAGGCTTCAGGAGGACATCTTGAACAAAATACATGTTGAAGTGTGTGCATAAGTCCTTTGGTTTGGGCGTGACACTCAATTTGAGTTTTTATTGCTTTAAATGCATTTTCAGCCCGAGCTGAGCACGTTTTGTGAGTTTGAATGTATCTTCATAGGAATGAGTTGTGTAGTCAAATTACTGCTCATTTGAGCTTCAGGAGGTCATCTTGAACAAAATACATGTTGAAGTGTGTGCATGAGTCCTTTGGTTTAGGTGTGACACTCAATTTGAGTTTTTATTGCTTTAAATGCATTTTTCAGCCGGAGCTGAGCACGTTTTGTGAGTTTGAATGTATCTTCATAGGAATGAGTTGTGTGGTCAAATTAATGCTCATTTAGGCTTCAGGTGGTCATCCTGAACAAAATACATGTTGAAGTGTGTGCATAAGTCCTTTGGTTTAGGCGTGACACTCAATTTGAGTTTTTATTGCTTTAAATGCATTTTCAGCCCGAGCTGAGCACGCTTTCTGACTTTGAATGTATCTTCATAGGAATGAGTTGTGTGGTCAAATTATTGCTCATTTAGGCTTCAGGAGGTCATCCTAAACAAAATACATGTTGAAGTGTGTGCATAAGTCCTTTGGTTTAGGCGTGACACTCAATTTGAGTTTTTATTGCTTTAAATGCATTTTCAGCCCGAGCTGAGCACGTTTTGTGAGTTTGAATGTATCTTCATAGGAATGAGTTGTGTGGTCAAATTAATGCTCATTTAGGCTTCAGGTGGTCATCCTGAACAAAATACATGTTGAAGTTTGTGCATAAGTCCTTTGGTTTAGGTGTGACACTCAATTTGAGTTTTTATTGCGAAATGCATTTTCAGGCAGAGATGAGCAAGTTTTCTGAGTTTGAAGTATCTTCATAGGAATGAGTTGTGTGGTCAAATTAATGCTAATTTAGGCTTCAGGAGGTCATCCTGAACAAAATACATGTTGAAGTGTGTGCATAAGTCCATTGGTTCAGGCGTGACACTCAATTTGAGTTTTTATTGCTTTAAATGCATTTTCAGCCCGAGCTGAGCACGTTTTGTGAGTTTGAATGTATCTTCATAGGAATGAGTTGTGTGGTCAAATTAATGCTCATATGGGCTTCAGGAGGTCATCCTGAACAAAATACATGTTGAAGTGTGTGCATAAGTCCTTTGGTTTAGGTGTGACACTCAATTTGAGTTTTTATTGCTTTAAATGCATTTTCAGCCCGAGCTGAGCACGTTTTTTGAGTTTGAATGTATCTTCATAGGAATGAGGTGTGTGGTCAAATTATTGCTCATTTAGGCTTGAGGAGGTCATCCTGAACAAAATACATGTTGAAGTGTGTGCATTAATCCTTTGGTTTAGGCGTGACACTCATTTTGAGTTTTTATTGCTTTAAATGCATTTTCAGCCCGAGCTGAGCACGTTTTGTGAGTTTGAATGTATCTTCATAGAATGAGTTGTGTGGTCAAATTAATGCTCATTTAGGCTTCAGGTGGTCATCCTGAACAAAATACATGTTGAAGTGTGTGCATAAGTCCTTTGGTTTAGGCGTGACATTCAATTTGAGTTTTTATTGCTTTAAATGCATTTTCAGCCCGAGCTGAGCGCGCTTTCTGACTTTGAATGTATCTTCATAGGAATGAGTTGTGTGGTCAAATTATTGCTCATTTAGGCTTCAGGAGGTCATCCTAAACAAAATACATGTTGAAGTGTGTGCATAAGTCCTTTGGTTTAGGCGTGACACTCAATTTGAGTTTTTATTGCTTTAAATGCATTTTCAGCCCGAGCTGAGCACGTTTTGTGAGTTTGAATGTATCTTCATAGGAATGAGTTGTGTGGTCAAATTAATGCTCATTTAGGCTTCAGGTGGTCATCCTGAACAAAATACATGTTGAAGTGTGTGCATAAATCCTTTGGTTTAGGCGTGACACTCAATTTGAGTTTTTATTGCTTTAAATGCATTTTCAGCCCGAGCTGAGCACGTTTTGTGAGTTTGAATGTATCTTCATAGGAATAAGTTGTGTGGTCAAATTAATGCTCATATGGGCTTCAGGAGGTCATCCTGAACAAAATACATGTTGAAGTGTGTGCATAAGTCCTTTGGTTTAGGTGTGACACTCAATTTGAGTTTTTATTGCTTTAAATGCATTTTCAGCCCGAGCTGAGCACGTTTTTTGAGTTTGAATGTATCTTCATAGGAATGAGGTGTGTGGTCAAATTATTGCTCATTTAGGCTTGAGGAGGTCATCCTGAACAAAATACATGTTGAAGTGTGTGCATAAGTCCTTTGGTTTAGGCGTGACACTCATTTAGAGTTTTTATTGCTTTAAATGCATTTTCAGCCCGAGCTGAGCACGTTTTGTGAGTTTGAATGTATCTTCATAGAATGAGTTGTGTGGTCAAATTAATGCTCATTTAGGCTTCAGGTGGTCATCCTGAACAAAATACATGTTGAAGTGTGTGCATAAGTCCTTTGGTTTAGGCGTGACACTCAATTTGAGTTTTTATTGCTTTAAATGCATTTTCAGCCCGAGCTGAGCACGTTTTGTGAGTTTGAATGTATCTTCATAGGAATGAGTTGTGTAGTCAAATTAATGCTCATTTAGGCTTCAGGAGGACATCCTGAACTAAATACATGTTGAAGTGTGTGCATAAGCCCTTTGGTTTAGGCGTGACACTCAATTTGAGTTTTTATTGCTTTTAATGCATTTTCAGCCCGAGCTGAGCGCGCTTTCTGACTTTGAATGTATCTTCATAGGAATGAGTTGTGTGGTCAAATTAATGCTCATTTATGCTTCAGGTGGTCATCCTGAACTAAATACATGTTGAAGTGTGTGCATAAGTCCTTTGGTTTAGGCGTGACACTCAATTTGAGTTTTTATTGCTTTAAATGCATTTTCAGCGCGAGCTGAGCGCGCTTTCTGACTTTGAATGTATCTTCATAGGAATGAGTTGTGTGGTCAAATTATTGCTCATTTAGGCTTCAGGAGGTCATCCTGAACAAAATACATGTTGAAGTGTGTGCATAAGTCCTTTGGTTTAGGCGTGACACTCAATTTGAGTTTTTATTGCTTTAAATGCATTTTTTGCTGAGCTGAGCACGTTTTTTGAGTTTGAATGTATCTTCATAGGAATGAGTTGTGTAGTCAAATTACTGCTCATTTAGGCTTCAGGAGGACATCCTGAACTAAATACATTGAAGTGTGTGCAAAAGTCCTTTGGTTTGGGAGTGACACTCAATTTGATTTATTATTGCTTTAAATGCATTTTACAGGCCGAGTGGAACAAGTTTTCAAAATGTGTCTTGAATCATGTTATGGTCTATGTTGCCCTCTACTGACCAAAGTCCGTTATTGTCTCCGAGGCCTGAAACCATTTTACATTTATATGACTGTATAACTGTACTCTTCAGCCAATTATTCAATTTCTCTTTGTTCTTGAACTAATTATAACTCAACGCAGGTACCATGACTATACTCAATTTCAGTTTTTATTGCTTTAAGTGCAGTTTCGGGCCGAGCTGAGCACGTGTTCTGAGTTTGAATGTATCTTCATAGGAATGAGATGTGTGATCATATTAATGCTCATTTAGGCTTCAGGAGGACATCTTGAACAAAATACATGTTGAAGTGTGTGCATAAGTCCTTTGGTTTGGGCGTGACACTCAATTTGAGTTTTTATTGCTTTAAATGCATTTTCAGCCCGAGCTGAGCACGTTTTGTGAGTTTGAATGTATCTTTATAGGAATGAGTTGTGTAGTCAAATTAATGCTCATATGGGCTTCAGGAGGTCATCCTGAACAAAATACATGTTGAAGTGTGTGCATAAGTCCTTTGGTTTAGGCGGGACACTCAATTTGAGTTTTTATTGCTTTAAATGCATTTTTCAGCCGGAGCTGAGCACGTTTTGTGAGTTTGAATGTATCTTCATAGAATGAGTTGTGTGGTCAAATTAATGCTCATTTAGGCTTCAGGTGGTCATCCTGAACAAAATACATGTTGAAGTGTGTGCATAAGTCCTTTGGTTTAGGCGTGACACTCAATTTGAGTTTTTATTGCTTTAAAATGCATTTTCAGCCCGAGCTGAGCACGTTTTGTGAGTTTGAATGTATCTTCATAGGAATGAGTTGTGTGGTCAAATTAATGCTCATTTAGGCTTCAGGTGGTCATCCTGAACTAAATACATGTTGAAGTGTGTGCATAAGTCCTTTGGTTTAGGCGTGACACTCAATTTGAGTTTTTATTGCTTTAAATGCATTTTCAGCCCCAGCTGAGCACGTTTTGTGAGTTTGAATGTTCTTCATTGGAATGAGTTGTGTAGTCAAATTAATGCTCATATGGGCTTCAGGAGGTCATCCTGAACAAAATACATGTTGAAGTGTGTGCATAAGTCCTTTGGTTTGGGTGTGACACTCAATTTGAGTTTTTATTGCTTTAAATGCATTTTCAGCCCGAGCTGAGCACGTTTTGTGAGTTTGAATGTATCTTCATAGGAATGAGTTGTGTGGTCAAATTAATGCTCATTTGGGCTTCAGGAGGACATCCTGAACTAAGTACATGTTGAAGTGTGTGCATAAATCCTTTGGATTGGGCGTGACACTCAATTTGAGTTTTTATTGGTTTAAATGCATTTTCAGCCCGAGCTGAGCGCGCTTTCTGACTTTGAATGTATCTTCATAGGAATGAGTTGTGTCGTCAAATTAATGCTCATTTAGGCTTCAGGAGGTCATCCTGAACAAAATACATGTTGAAGTGTGTGCATAAGTCCTTTGGTTTAGGCGTGACACTCAATTTGAGTTTTTTTGCTTTAAATGCATTTTTAGCCCTAGCTGAGCACGTTTTGTGAGTTAGAATGTATCTTCATAGGAATGAGTTGTGTCGTCAAATGAATGCTCATTTAGGCTTCAGGAGGTCATCTTGAACAAAATACATGTTGAAGTGTGTGCATAAGTCCTTTGGTTTAGGCGTGACACTCAATTTGAGTTTTTATTGCTTTAAATGCATTTTCAGCCCGAGCTGAGCACGTTTTGTGAGTTTGAATGTATCTTCATAGGAATGAGTTGTGTGGTCAAATTAATGCTCATTTATGCTTCAGGTGGTCATCCTGAACAAAATACATGTTGAAGTGTGTGCATAAGTCCTTTGGTTTAGGTGTGACACTCAATTTGGGTTTTTATTGCTTTAAATGCATTTTCAGCCCGAGCTGAGCACGTTTTGTGAGTTTGAATGTATCTTCATAGGAATTAGTTGTGTGGTCAAATTAATGCTCATTTAGACTTCAGGTGATCATCCTGAACAAAATACATGTTGAAGTGTGTGCATAAGCCCTTTGGTTTAGGCGTGACACTCAATTTGAGTTTTTATTGCGAAATGCATTTTCAGGCCGAACTGAGCGCGTTTTCTGAGTTTGATGTATCTTCATAGGAATGAGTTGTGTGGTCAAATTATTGCTCATTTAGGCTTCAGGATGTCATCCTGAACAAAATACATGTTGAAGTGTGTGCATAAGTCCTTTGGTTTAGGCGTGACACTCAATTTGAGTTTTTATTGCTTTAAATGCATTTTCAGCCCGAGCTGAGCACGTTTTGTGAGTTGAATGTATCTTCATAGGAATGAGTTGTGTGGTCAAATTAATGCTCATTTAGGCTTCAGGAGGTCATCCTGAACAAAATACATGTTGAAGTGTGTGCATTAGTCCTTTGGTTTAGGCGTGACACTCAATTTGAGCTTTTATTGCTTTAAATGCTTATTCAGCCCGAACTGAGCGCGCTTTCTGACTTTGAATGTATCTTCATAGGAATGAGTTGTGTGGTCAAATTAATGCTCATTTAGGCGTCAGGTGGTCATCCTGAACAAAATACATGTTGAAGTGTGTGCATTAGTCCTTTGGTTTAGGCGTGACACTCAATTTGAGTTTTTATTGCTTTAAATGCATTTTCAGCCCGAGCTGAGCACGTTTTGTGAGTTTGAATGTATCTTCATAGGAATGAGTTGTGTAGTCAAATTAATGCTCATATGGGCTTCAGGAGGTCATCCTGAACAAAATACATGTTGAAGTGTGTGCATAAGTCCTTTGGTTTAGGCGGGACACTCAATTTGAGTTTTTATTGCTTTAAATGCATTTTTCAGCCGGAGCTGAGCACGTTTTGTGAGTTTGAATGTATCTTCATAGAATGAGTTGTGTGGTCAAATTAATGCTCATTTAGGCTTCAGGTGGTCATCCTGAACAAAATACATGTTGAAGTGTGTGCATAAGTCCTTTGGTTTAGGCGTGACACTCAATTTGAGTTTTTATTGCTTTAAAATGCATTTTCAGCCCGAGCTGAGCACGTTTTGTGAGTTTGTATGTATCTTCATAGGAATGAGTTGTGTGGTCAAATTAATGCTCATTTAGGCTTCAGGTGGTCATCCTGAACTAAATACATGTTGAAGTGTGTGCATAAGTCCTTTGGTTTAGGCGTGACACTCAATTTGAGTTTTTATTGCTTTAAATGCATTTTCAGCCCGAGCTGAGCACGTTTTGTGAGTTTGAATGTTCTTCATTGGAATGAGTTGTGTAGTCAAATTAATGCTCATATGGGCTTCAGGAGGTCATCCTGAACAAAATACATGTTGAAGTGTGTGCATAAGTCATTTGGTTTGGGTGTGACACTCAATTTGAGTTTTTATTGCTTTAAATGCATTTTCAGCCCGAGCTGAGCACGTTTTGTGAGTTTGAATGTATCTTCATAGGAATGAGTTGTGTGGTCAAATTAATGCTCATTTATGCTTCAGGTGGTCATCCTGAACAAAATACATGTTGAAGTGTGTGCATAAGTCCTTTGGTTTAGGTGTGACACTCAATTTGGGTTTTTATTGCTTTAAATGCATTTTCAGCCCGAGCTGAGCACGTTTTGTGAGTTTGAATGTATCTTCATAGGAATTAGTTGTGTGGTCAAATTAATGCTCATTTAGGCTTCAGGTGATCATCCTGAACAAAATACATGTTGAAGTGTGTGCATAAGCCCTTTGGTTTAGGCGTGACACTCAATTTGAGTTTTTATTGCGAAATGCATTTTCAGGCCGAACTGAGCGCGTTTTCTGAGTTTGATGTATCTTCATAGGAATGAGTTGTGTGGTCAAATTATTGCTCATTTAGGCTTCAGGATGTCATCCTGAACAAAATACATGTTGAAGTGTGTGCATAAGTCCTTTGGTTTAGGCGTGACACTCAATTTGAGTTTTTATTGCTTTAAATGCATTTTCAGCCCGAGCTGAGCACGTTTTGTGAGTTGAATGTATCTTCATAGGAATGAGTTGTGTGGTCAAATTAATGCTCATTTAGGCTTCAGGAGGTCATCCTGAACAAAATACATGTTGAAGTGTGTGCATTAGTCCTTTGGTTTAGGCGTGACACTCAATTTGAGCTTTTATTGCTTTAAATGCTTATTCAGCCCGAACTGAGCGCGCTTTCTGACTTTGAATGTATCTTCATAGGAATGAGTTGTGTGGTCAAATTAATGCTCATTTAGGCGTCAGGTGGTCATCCTGAACAAAATACATGTTGAAGTGTGTGCATTAGTCCTTTGGTTTAGGCGTGACACTCAATTTGAGTTTTTATTGCTTTAAATGCATTTTCAGCCCGAGCTGAGCACGTTTTGTGAGTTTGAATGTATCTTCATAGGAATGAGTTGTGTAGTCAAATTAATGCTCATTTAGGCTTCAGGTGGTCATCCTGAACTAAATACATGTTGAAGTGTGTGCAAAAGTCCTTTGGTTTAGGCGTGACACTCATTTTGAGTTTTTATTGCTTTAAATGCATTTTCAGCCCGAGCTGAGCACGTTTTGTGAGTTTGAATGTATCTTCATAGAATGAGTTGTGTAGTCAAATTAATGCTCATTTAGGCTTCAGGTGGTCATCCTGAACAAAATACATGTTGAAGTGTGTGCATAAGTCCTTTGGTTTAGGCGTGACACTCAATTTGAGTTTTTATTGCTTTAAAGGCATTTTCAGCCCGAGCTGAGCACGTTTTGTGAGTTTGAATGTATCTTCATAGGAATGAGTTGTGTAGTCAAATTAATGCTCATATTGGCTTCAGGAGGTCATCCTGAACAAAATACATGTTGAAGTGTGTGCATAAGTCCTTTGGTTTAGGCGTGACACTCAATTTGAGTTTTTATTGCTTTAAATGCATTTTCAGCCCGAGCTGAGCACGTTTTGTGAGTTTGAATGTATCTTCATAGGAATGAGTTGTGTGGTCAAATTAATGCTCATTTAGGCGTCAGGTGGCCATCCTGAACAAAATACATGTTGAAGTGTGTGCATAAGTCCTTTGGTTTAGGCGTGACACTCAATTTGAGTTTTTATTGCTTTAAATGCATTTTCAGCCCGAGCTGAGCACGTTTTGTGTGTTTGAATGTATCTTCATAGGAATGAGTTGTGTGGTCAAATTAATGCTCATATGGGCTTCAGGAGGTCATCCTGAACAAAATACATGTTCAAGTGTGTGCATAAGTCGTTTGGTTTAGGCGTGACACTCATTTTGAGTTTTTATTGCTTTAAATGCATTTTCAGCCCGAGCTGAGCACGTTTTGTGAGTTTGAATGTATCTTCATAGAATGAGTTGTGTGGTCAAATTAATGCTCATTTAGGCTTCAGGTGGTCATCCTGAACAAAATACATGTTGAAGTGTGTGCATAAGTCCTTTGGTTTAGGCGTGACACTCAATTTGAGTTTTTATTGCTTTAAAGGCATTTTCAGCCTGAGCTGAGCGCGCTTTCTGACTTTGAATGTATCTTCATAGGAATGAGTTGTGTAGTCAAATTACTGCTCATTTAGGCTTCAGGAGGACATCCTGAACTAAATACATGTTGAAGTGTGTGCATAAATCCTTTGGTTTAGGCGTAACACTCAATTTGAGTTTTTATTGCTTTAAATGCATTTTCAGGCCGAGCTGAGCACGTGTTCTGAGTTTGAATGTATCTTCATAGGAATGAGATGTGTGATCATATTAATGCTCATTTATGCTTCAGGAGGACATCTTGAACAAAATGCATGTTAAAGTGTGTGCATAAGTCCTTTGGTTTGGGCGTGACACTCAATTTGAGTTTTTATTGCTTTAAATGCATTTTCAGGCCGAGCTGAGCACGTTTTGTGAGTTAGAATGTATCTTCATAGGAATGAGTTGTGTCGTCAAATGAATGTTCATTTAGGCTTCAGGAGGTCATCTTGAACAAAATA
The DNA here is from genome assembly GCF_054856545.1 of Hippocampus guttulatus. Taxonomy (NCBI): domain Eukaryota; kingdom Metazoa; phylum Chordata; class Actinopteri; order Syngnathiformes; family Syngnathidae; genus Hippocampus; species Hippocampus guttulatus. Next base: position 12,913,804 of record NC_141278.1, read on the forward strand.
CATGTTGAAGTGTGTGCATAAGTCCTTTGGTTTAGGTGTGACACTCAATTTGAGTTTATATTGCTTTAAATGCATTTTCAGCCCGAGCAGAGCTCGCTTTCTGACTTTGAATGTATCTTCATAGGAATGCGTTGTGTGGTCAAATTATTGCTCATTTAGGCTTCAGGAGGTCATCCTGAACAAAATACATGTTGAAGTGTGTGCATAAGTCCTTTGGTTTAGGCGTGACACTCAATTTGAGTTTCTATTGCTTTAAATGCATTTTCAGCCCGAGCTGAGCACGTTTTGTGAGTTTGAATGTATCTTCATAGGAATGAGTTGTGTGGTCAAATTAATGCTCATTTAGGCTTCAGGTGGTCATCCTGAACAAAATACATGTTGAAGTGTGTGCATAAGTCCTTTGGTTTAGGCGTGACACTCAATTTGAGTTTTTATTGCTTTAAATGCATTTTCAGCCCGAGCTGAGCACGTTTTGTGAGTTTGAATGTATCTTCATAGGAATGAGTTGTGTGGTCAAATTAATGCTCATTTAGGCTTTAGGTGGTCATCCTGAACTAAATACATGTTGAAGTGTGTGCATAAGTCCTTTGGTTTAGGCGTGACACTCAATTTGAGTTTTTATTGCTTTAAATGCATTTTCAGCCCGAGCTGAGCGCGCTTTCTGACTTTGAATGTATCTTCATAGGAATGAGTTGTGTGGTCAAATTATTGCTCATTTTTCAGGAGGTCATCCTGAACAAAATACATGTTGAAGTGTGTGCATAAGTCCTTTGGTTTAGGTGTGACACTCAATTTGAGTTTTTATTGCTTTAAATGCATTTTCAGCCCGAGCTGAGCACGTTTTGTGAGTTTGAATGTATCTTCATAGTAATGAGTTGTGTGGTCAAATTAATGCTCATATAGGCTTCAGGAGGTCATCCTGAACATAATACATGTTGAAGTGTGTGCATAAGTCCTTTGGTTTAGGCGTGACACTCAATTTGAGTTTTTATTGCTTTATAAATGCATTTTCAGCCCGAGCTGAGAGCGCTTTCTGACTTTGAATGTATCTTCATAGGAATGAGTTGTGGAGTCAAATTAATGCTTTTAGGCTTCAGGATATCATCCTGAACAAAATACATGTTGAAGTGTGTGCATAAGTCCTTTGGTTTAGGCGTGACACTCAATTTGAGTTTTTATTGCTTTAAATGCATTTTCTGCCCGAGCTGAGCACGTTTTGTGAGTTTGAATGTATCTTCATAGGAATGAGTTGTGTAGTCAAATTAATGCTCATTTAGGCTTCAGGAGGCCATCCTGAACTAAATACATGTTCAAGTGTGTGCATAAGTCCTTTGGTTTAGGCGTGACACTCAATTTGAGTTTTTTTTTTGCTTTAAATGCATTTTCTGCCCAAGCTGAGCACGTTTTGTGAGTTTGAATGTATCTTCATAGTAATGAGTTGTGTGGTCAAATTACTGCTCTATTAGGCTTCAGGAGGACATCCTGAACTAAATACATGTTGAAGTGTGGGCATAAGTCCGTTGGTTTAGGTGTGACACTCAATTTGAGTTTTTATTGCTTTAAATGCATTTTCAGCCCGAGCTGAGCACGTTTTGAGTTTGAATGTATCTTCATAGGAATGAGTTGTGTGGTCAAATTAATGCTCATATAGGCTTCAGGAGGTCATCCTGAACAAAATACATGTTGAAGTGTGTGCATAAATCCTTTGGTTTAGGTGTGACACTCAATTTGAGTTTTTATTGCCTTAAATGCATTTTCAGCCCGAGCTGAGCGCGCTTTCTGACTTTGAATGTATCTTCATAGGAATGAGTTGTGTGGTCAAATTATTGCTCATTTAGGCTTCAGAGGTCATCCTGAACAAAATACATGTTGAAGTGTGTGCATAAGTCCTTTGGTTTAGGCGTGACACTCAATTTGAGTTTTTATTGCTTTATAAATGCATTTTCAGCCCGAGCTGAGGGCGCTTTCTGACTTTGAATGTATCTTCATAGGAATGAGTTGTGGAGTCAAATTAATGCTCTTTTAGGCTTCAGGAGGTCATCCTGAACAAAATACATGTTGAAGTGTGTGCATAAGTCCTTTGGTTTAGGCGTGACACTCAATTTGAGTTTTTATTGCTTTAAATGCATTTTCAGTCCGAGCTGAGCACGTTTTGTGAGTTTGAATGTATCTTCATAGGAATGAGTTGTGTGGTCAAATTAATGCTCATTTAGGCTTCAGGAGGACATCCTGAACTAAGTACATGTTGAAGTGTGTGCATAAGTCCTTTGGTTTGGGTGTGACACTCAATTTGAGTTTTTATTGCTTTAAATGCATTTTCAGCCCGAGCTGAGCACGTTTTGTGAGTTTGAATGTATCTTCATAGGAATGAGTTGTGTGGTCAAATTAATGCTCATTTAGGCTTCAGGTGGTCATCCTGAACTTAATACATGTTGAAGTGTGTGCATAAGTCCTTTGGTTTAGGCGTGACACTCAATTTGAGTTTTTATTGCTTTAAATGCATTTTCAGCCCGAGCTGAACATGTTTTCTGACTTTGAATGTATCTTCATAGGAATGAGGTGTGGTCAAATTACTGCTCATTTAGGCTTCAGGAGGACATCCTGAACTAAATACATGTTGAAGTGTGTGCATAAGTCCTTTGGTTTAGGCGTGACACTCAATTTGAGTTTTTATTGCTTTAAATGCATTTTAAGCCCGAGCTGAGCACGTTTTGTGAGTTTGAATGTATCTTCATAGGAATGAGTTGTGTGGTCAAATTAATGCTCATATAGGCTTCAGGAGGTCATCCTGAACAAAATACATGTTGAAGTGTGTGCATAAGTCCTTTGGTTTAGGTGTGACACTCAATTTGAGTTTTTATTGCTTTAAATGCATTTTCAGCCCGAGTTGATCACGTTTTGTGAGTTTGAATGTATCTTCATAGGAATGAGTTGTTTGGTCAAATTAATGCTCATTTAGGCTTCAGGTGGTCATCCTGAACAAAATACATGTTGAAGTGTGTGCATAAGTCCTTTGGTTTAGGTGTGACACTCAATTTGAGTTTTTATTGCTTTAAATGCATTTTCAGCCCGAGCTGAGCACGTTTTGTGAGTTTGAATGTATCTTCATAGGAATGAGTTGTGTGGTCAAATTAATGCTCATATAGGCTTCAGGAGGACATCCTGAACTAAGTACATGTTGAAGTGTGTGCATAAGTCCTTTGGTTTAGGCGTGACACTCAATTTGAGTTTTTATTGCTTTAAATGCATTTTCAGCCCGAGCTGAGCACGTTTTGTGAGTTTGAATGTATCTTCATAGGAATGAGTTGTGTAGTCAAATTACTGCTCCTTTAGGCTTCAGGAGGACATCCTGAACAAAATACATGTTGAAGTGTGTGCATCACTCCTTTGGTTTAGGCGTGACACTCAATTTGAGTTTTTATTGCTTTAAATGCATTTTCAGGCTGAGTAGAACAGGTTTTCAAAATATATCTTGAATCATGTTATGGTTTATGTTGCCCTTTACTGACCAAAGTCCGTTATTGTCTCCGAGGCCTGAAACCATTTTCATTTATATGACTGTATAACTGTACTCTTGTGCCAATTATTCCATTTCCCTTTGTTCTTGAACTAATTATAACTCAACGCGGGTACCATGACTATACTCAATTTCAGTTTTTATTGCTTTAAGTGCAGTTTCGGGCCGAGCTGAGCAGGTTTTTTGAGTTTGAATGTATCTTCATAGGAATGAGTTGTGTAGTCAGATTAATGCTCATATGGGCTTCAGGAGGTCATCCTGAACAAAATACATGTTGAAGTGTGTGCATAAATCCTTTGGTTTAGGCGTGACACTCAATTTGAGTTTTTATTGCGAAATGCATTTTCAGGCCGAGCTGAGCACGTTTTCTGAGTTTGAATATATCTTCATAGGAATGAGTTGTGTGGTCAAATTAATGCTCATTTAGGCTTCAGGAGGTCATCCTGAACAAAATACATGTTCAAGTGTGTGCATAAGTCCTTTGGTTTAGGCGTGACACTCAATTTGAGTTTTTTTTTTGCTTTAAATGCATTTTCAGCCCGAGCTAAGCACGTTGTGTGAGTTTGAATGTATCTTCATAGGAATGAGTTGTGTGATCAAAATAATGCTCATTTAGGCTTCAGGAGGACATCCTGAACTAAGTACATGTTGAAGTGTGTGCATGAGTCCTTTGGTTTGGGCGTGACACTCAATTTGAGTTTTTATTGCTTTAAATTCATTTTCAGGCCGAGCTGAGCACGTTTTCTGAGTTTGAATGTATCTTCATAGGAATGAGTTGTGTGGTCAAATTATTGCTCATTTAGGCTTCAGGTGGTCATCCTGAACAAAATACATGTTGAAGTGTTTGCATAAGTCCTTTGGTTCAGGCGTGACACTCAATTTGAGTTTTTATTGCTTTAAATGCATTTTCAGCCCGAGCTGAGCACGTTTTGTGAGTTTGAATGTATCTTCATAGGAATGAGTTGTGTGGTAAAATTAATGCTCATTTAGGCTTCAGGTGGTCATCCTTAACAAAATACATGTTGAAGTGTGTGCATAAGTCCTTTGGTTTAGGCGTGACACTATATTTGAGTTTTTATTGCTTTAAATATATTTTCAGCCCGAGCTGAGCACGTTTTGTGAGTTTGAATGTATCTTCATAGGAATGAGTTGTGTGATCAAATTAATGCTCATTTAGGCTTCAGGAGGTCATCCTGAACAAAATACATGTTGAAGTGTGTGCATAGGTCCTTTGGTTTAGGCGTGACACTCAATTTGAGTTTTTATTGCTTTAAATGCATTTTCTGCCCGAGCTGAGCACGTTTTGTGAGTTTGAATGTATCTTCATAGGAATGAGTTGTGTAGTCAAATTAATGCTCATTTAGGCTTCAGGAGGCCATCCTGAACTAAATACATGTTCAAGTGTGTGCATAAGTCCTTTGGTTTAGGCGTGACACTCAATTTGAGTTTTTTTTTTGCTTTAAATGCATTTTCTGCCCAAGCTGAGCACGTTTTGTGAGTTTGAATGTATCTTCATAGTAATGAGTTGTGTGGTCAAATTACTGCTCTATTAGGCTTCAGGAGGCCATCCTGAACAAAATACATGTTGAAGTGTGTGCATAAATCCTTTGGTTTAGGTGTGACACTCAATTTGAGTTTTTATTGCCTTAAATGCATTTTCAGCCCGAGCTGAGCGCGCTTTCTGACTTTGAATGTATCTTCATAGGAATGAGTTGTGTGGTCAAATTATTGCTCATTTAGGCTTCAGAGGTCATCCTGAACAAAATACATGTTGAAGTGTGTGCATAAGTCCTTTGGTTTAGGCGTGACACTCAATTTGAGTTTTTATTGCTTTATAAATGCGTTTTCAGCCCGAGCTGAGGGCGCTTTCTGACTTTGAATGTATCTTCATAGGAATGATTTGTGGAGTCAAATTAATGCTCTTTTAGGCTTCAGGAGGTCATCCTGAACAAAATACATGTTGAAGTGTGTGCATAAGTCCTTTGGTTTAGGCGTGACACTCAATTTGAGTTTTTATTGCTTTAAATGCATTTTCAGTCTGAGCTGAGCACGTTTTGTGAGTTTGAATGTATCTTCATAGGAATTAGTTGTGTGGTCAAATTAATGCTCATTTAGGCTTCAGGAGGACATCCTGAACTAAGTACATGTTGAAGTGTGTGCATAAGTCCTTTGGTTTGAGTGTGACACTCAATTTGAGTTTTTATTGCTTTAAATGCATTTTCAGCCCGAGCTGAGCACGTTTTGTGAGTTTGAATGTATCTTCATAGGAATGAGTTGTGTGGTCAAATTAATGCTCATTTAGGCTTCAGGTGGTCATCCTGAACTTAATACATGTTGAAGTGTGTGCATAAGTCCTTTGGTTTAGGCGTGACACTCAATTTGAGTTTTTATTGCCTTAAATGCATTTTCAGCCCGAGCTGAGCGCGCTTTCTAACTTTGAATGTATCTTCATAGGAATGAGTTGTGTGGTCAAATTATTGCTCATTTAGGCTTCAGAGGTCATCCTGAACAAAATACATGTTGAAGTGTTTGCATAAGTCCTTTGGTTTAGGCGTGACACTCAATTTGAGTTTTTATTGCTTTAAATGCATTTTCAGCCCGAGCTGAACACGTTTTCTGACTTTGAATGTATCTTCATAGGAATGAGGTGTGGTCAAATTACTGCTCATTTAGGCTTCAGGAGGACATCCTGAACTAAATACATGTTGAAGTGTGTGCATAAGTCCTTTGGTTTAGGCGTGACACTCAATTTGAGTTTTTATTGCTTTAAATGCATTTTAAGCCCGAGCTGAGCACGTTTTGTGAGTTTGAATGTATCTTCATAGGAATGAGTTTTGTGGTCAAATTAATGCTCATATAGGCTTCAGGAGGTCATCCTGAACAAAATACATGTTGAAGTGTGTGCATAAGTCCTTTGGTTTAGGTGTGACACTCAATTTGAGTTTTTATTGCTTTAAATGCATTTTCAGCCCGAGTTGATCACGTTTTGTGAGTTTGAATGTATCTTCATAGGAATGAGTTGTTTGGTCAAATTAATGCTCATTTAGGCTTCAGGTGGTCATCCTGAACAAAATACATGTTGAAGTGTGTGCATAAGTCCTTTGGTTTAGGCGTGACACTCAATTTGAGTTTTTATTGCTTTAAATGCATTTTCAGCCCGAGCTGAGCATGTTTTGTGACTTTGAATGTATCTTCATAGGAATGAGTTGTGTGGTCAAATTATTGCTCATTTAGGCTTCAGGAGGTCATCCTGAACAAAATACATGTTGAAGTGTGTGCATAAGTCCTTTGGTTTAGGTGTGACACTCAATTTGAGTTTTTATTGCTTTAAATGCATTTTCAGCCCGAGCTGAACACGTTTTCTGACTTTGAATGTATCTTCATAGGAATGAGTTGTGTGGTCAAATTACTGCTCATTTAGGCTTCAGGAGGACATCCTGAACTAAATACATGTTGAAGTGTGTGCATAAGTCCTTTGGTTTAGGCGTGACACTCAATTTGAGTTTTTATTGCTTTAAATGCATTTTCAGCCCGAGCTGAGCACGTTTTGTGAGTTTGAATGTATCTTCATAGGAATGAGTTGTGTGGTCAAATTAATGCTCATATAGGCTTCAGGAGGACATCCTGAACTAAGTACATGTTGAAGTGTGTGCATAAGTCCTTTGGTTTAGGCGTGACACTCAATTTGAGTTTTTATTGCTTTAAATTTATTTTCAGCCCGAGCTGAGCACGTTTTTTGAGTTTGAATGTATCTTCATAGGAATGAGTTGTGTAGTCAAATTACTGCTCCTTTAGGCTTCAGGAGGTCATCCTGAACAAAATACATGTTGAAGTGTGTGCATAAGTCCTTTGGTTTAGGCGTGACACTCAATTTGAGTTTTTATTGCTTTATAAATGCGTTTTCAGCCCGAGCTGAGGGCGCTTTCTGACTTTGAATGTATCTTCATAGGAATGAGTTGTGGAGTCAAATTAATGCTCTTTTAGGCTTCAGGAGGTCATCCTGAACAAAATACATGTTGAAGTGTGTGCATAAGTCCTTTGGTTTAGGCGTGACACTCAATTTGAGTTTTTATTGCTTTAAATGCATTTTCAGTCTGAGCTGAGCACGTTTTGTGAGTTTGAATGTATCTTCATAGGAATTAGTTGTGTGGTCAAATTAATGCTCATTTAGGCTTCAGGAGGACATCCTGAACTAAGTACATGTTGAAGTGTGTGCATAAGTCCTTTGGTTTGAGTGTGACACTCAATTTGAGTTTTTATTGCTTTAAATGCATTTTCAGCCCGAGCTGAGCACGTTTTGTGAGTTTGAATGTATCTTCATAGGAATGAGTTGTGTGGTCAAATTAATGCTCATTTAGGCTTCAGGTGGTCATCCTGAACTTAATACATGTTGAAGTGTGTGCATAAGTCCTTTGGTTTAGGCGTGACACTCAATTTGAGTTTTTATTGCCTTAAATGCATTTTCAGCCCGAGCTGAGCGCGCTTTCTAACTTTGAATGTATCTTCATAGGAATGAGTTGTGTGGTCAAATTATTGCTCATTTAGGCTTCAGAGGTCATCCTGAACAAAATACATGTTGAAGTGTGTGCATAAGTCCTTTGGTTTAGGCGTGACACTCAATTTGAGTTTTTATTGCTTTAAATGCATTTTCAGCCCGAGCTGAACACGTTTTCTGACTTTGAATGTATCTTCATAGGAATGAGGTGTGGTCAAATTACTGCTCATTTAGGCTTCAGGAGGACATCCTGAACTAAATACATGTTGAAGTGTGTGCATAAGTCCTTTGGTTTAGGCGTGACACTCAATTTGAGTTTTTATTGCTTTAAATGCATTTTAAGCCCGAGCTGAGCACGTTTTGTGAGTTTGAATGTATCTTCATAGGAATGAGTTTTGTGGTCAAATTAATGCTCATATAGGCTTCAGGAGGTCATCCTGAACAAAATACATGTTGAAGTGTGTGCATAAGTCCTTTGGTTTAGGTGTGACACTCAATTTGAGTTTTTATTGCTTTAAATGCATTTTCAGCCCGAGTTGATCACGTTTTGTGAGTTTGAATGTATCTTCATAGGAATGAGTTGTTTGGTCAAATTAATGCTCATTTAGGCTTCAGGTGGTCATCCTGAACAAAATACATGTTGAAGTGTGTGCATAAGTCCTTTGGTTTAGGCGTGACACTCAATTTGAGTTTTTATTGCTTTAAATGCATTTTCAGCCCGAGCTGAGCATGTTTTGTGACTTTGAATGTATCTTCATAGGAATGAGTTGTGTGGTCAAATTATTGCTCATTTAGGCTTCAGGAGGTCATCCTGAACAAAATACATGTTGAAGTGTGTGCATAAGTCCTTTGGTTTAGGTGTGACACTCAATTTGAGTTTTTATTGCTTTAAATGCATTTTCAGCCCGAGCTGAACACGTTTTCTGACTTTGAATGTATCTTCATAGGAATGAGTTGTGTGGTCAAATTACTGCTCATTTAGGCTTCAGGAGGACATCCTGAACTAAATACATGTTGAAGTGTGTGCATAAGTCCTTTGGTTTAGGCGTGACACTCAATTTGAGTTTTTATTGCTTTAAATGCATTTTCAGGCTGAGTAGAACAGGTTTTCAAAATATATCTTGAATCATGTTATGGTCTATGTTGCCCTCTACTGACCAAAGTCCGTTATTGTCTCCGAGGCCTGAAACCATTTTCATTTATATGACTGTATAACTGTACTCTTGTGCCAATTATTCCATTTCCCTTTGTTCTTGAACTAATTATAACTCAACGCGGGTACCATGACTATACTCAATTTCAGTTTTTATTGCTTTAAGTGCAGTTTCGGGCCGAGCTGAGCAGGTTTTTTGAGTTTGAATGTATCTTCATAGGAATGAGTTGTGTAGTCAAATTAATGCTCATTTAGGCTTCAGGAGGTCATCCTGAACTAAATACTTGTTGAAAATTGTGCATAAGCCCTTTGGTTTAGGCGTGACACTCAATTTGAGTTTTTATTGCGAAATGCATTTTCAGGCCGAGCTGAGCACGTTTTCTGAGTTTGAATATATCTTCATAGGAATGAGTTGTGTGGTCAAATTAATGCTCATTTAGGCTTCAGGAGGTCATCCTGAACAAAATACATGTTCAAGTGTGTGCATAAGTCCTTTGGTTTAGGCGTGACACTCAATTTGAGTTTTTTTTTGCTTTAAATGCATTTTCAGCCCGAGCTAAGCACGTTGTGTGAGTTTGAATGTATCTTCATAGGAATGAGTTGTGTGATCAAAATAATGCTCATTTAGGCTTCAGGAGGACATCCTGAACTAAGTACATGTTGAAGTGTGTGCATGAGTCCTTTGGTTTGGGCGTGACACTCAATTTGAGTTTTTATTGCTTTAAATGCATTTTCAGGCCGAGCTGAGCACGTTTTCTGAGTTTGAATGTATCTTCATAGGAATGAGTTGTGTGGTCAAATTATTGCTCATTTAGGCTTCAGGTGGTCATCCTGAACAAAATACATGTTGAAGTGTTTGCATAAGTCCTTTGGTTCAGGGTGGCACTCAATTTGAGTTTTTATTGCTTTAAATGCATTTTCAGCCCGAGCTGAGCACGTTTTGTGAGTTTGAATGTATCTTCATAGGAATGAGTTGTGTGGTAAAATTAATGCTCATTTAGGCTTCAGGTGGTCATCCTTAACAAAATACATGTTGAAGTGTGTGCATAAGTCCTTTGGTTTAGGCGTGACACTATATTTGAGTTTTTATTGCTTTAAATGCATTTTCAGCCCGAGCTGAGCACGTTTTGTGAGTTTGAATGTATCTTCATAGGAATGAGTTGTGTGATCAAATTAATGCTCATTTAGGCTTCAGGAGGTCATCCTGAACAAAATACATGTTGAAGTGTGTGCATAAGTCCTTTGGTTTAGGCGTGACACTCAATTTGAGTTTTTATTGCTTTAAATGCATTTTCAGCCCGAGCTGAGCACGTTTTGTGAGTTTGAATGTATCTTCATAGGAATGAGTTGTGTGGTCAAATTAATGCTCATATAGGCTTCAGGAGGTCATCCTGAACAAAATACATGTTGAAGTGTGTGCATAGGTCCTTTGGTTTAGGTGTGACACTCAATTTGAGTTTTTATTGCTTTAAATGCATTTTCAGGCCGAGCTGAGCACGTTTTCTGAGTTTGAATGTATCTTCATAGGAATGAGTTGTGTGGTCAAATTATTGCTCATTTAGGCTTCAGGTGGTCATCCTGAACAAAATACATGTTGAAGTGTTTGCATAAGTCATTTGGTTCAGGCGTGACACTCAATTTGAATTTTTATTGCTTTAAATGCATTTTCAGCCCGAGCTGAGCATGTTTTGTGAGTTTGAATGTATCTTCATAGGAATGGGTTGTGTGATCAAATTAATGCAAATTTAGGCTTCAGGAGGTCATCCTGAACAAAAAACATGTTGAAGTGTGTGCATAAGTCCGTTGGTTTAGGTGTGACACTCAATTTGAGTTTTTATTGCTTTAAATGCATTTTCAGCCCGAGCTGAGCACGTTTTCTGAGTTTGAATGTATCTTCATAGGAATGAGTTGCGTGGTCAAATTAATGCTCATTTAGGCTTCAGGAGGACATCCTGAACTAAGTACATGTTGAAGTGTGTGCATAAGTCCTTTGGTTTAGGCATGACACTCAATTTGAGTTTTTATTGCTTTAAATGCATTTTCAGCTCGAGCTGAGCACGTTTTGTGAGTTTGATTGTATCTTCATAGGAATGAGTTGTGTGATCAAATTAATGCTCATTTAGGCTTCAGGAGGCCATCTTGAACAAAATACATGTTGAAGTGTGTGCATAAGTCCTTTGGTTTAGGTGTGACACTCAATTTGAGTTTTTATTGCTTTAAATGCATTTTCTGCCCGAGCTGAGCACGTTTTTTGAGTTTGAATGTATCTTCATAGGAATGAGTTGTGTGGTCAAATTACTGCTCCTTTAGGCTTCAGGAGGACATCCTGAACAAAATACATGTTGAAGTGTGTGCATCACTCCTTTGGTTTAGGCGTGACACTCAATTTGAGTGTTTATTGCTTTAAATGCATTTTCAGCCCGAGCTGAGAGCGTTTTGTGAGTTTGAATGTATCTTCATAGGAATGAATTGTGTGATCAAATTAATGCTCATTTAGGCTTCAGGTGGTCATCCTGAACAAAATACATGTTGAAGTGTGTGCATAAGTCCTTTGGTTTAGGCGTGACACTCAATTTGAGTTTTTTTTTTTGCTTTGAATGCATTTTCTGCCCGAGTTGAGCACGTTTTTTGAGTTTGAATGTATCTTCATAGGAATAAGTTGTGTGGTCAAATTACTGCTCATTTAGGCTTCAGGAGGACATCCTGAACTAAATACATGTTGAAGTGTGTGCATAAGTCCTTTGGTTTAGGCGTGACACTCAATTTGAGTTTTTATTGCTTTAAATGCATTTTCAGCCCGAGCTGAGCACGTTTTCTGAGTTTGAATGTATCTTCATAGGAATGAGTTGTGTGGTCAAATTAATGCTCATTTAGGCTTCAGGAGGACATCCTGAACTAAATACATGTTGAAGTGTGTGCATAAGTCTTTTGGTTTAGGCGTGACACTCAATTTGAGTTTTTATTGCTTTAAATGAATTTTCAGCCCGAGGTGAGCACGTTTTCTGACTTTGAATGTATCTTCATAGGAATGAGTTGTGTAGTCAAATTAATGCTCATTTAGGCTTCAGGAGAACATCCTGAACTAAATACATGTTGAAGTGTGTGCATAAGTCTTTTGGTTTTAGGCATGACACTCAATTTGAGTTTTTATTGCTTTAAATGCATTTTCAGCCTGAGCTGAGCACGTTTTGTGAGTTTGAATGTATCTTCATAGGAATTAGGTTGTGTGGTCAAATTAATGCTCATTTAGGCTTCAGGTGGTCATCCTGAACAAAATACATGTAGAAGTGTGTGCATAAGTCCTTTGGTTTAGGCGTGACACTCAATTTGAGTTTTTATTGCTTTAAATACATTTTCAGCCTGAGCTGAGCACGTTTTGTGAGTTTGAATGTATCTTAATAGGAATGAGTTGTGTGGTCAAATTAATGCTCATTTAGGCTTCAGGTGGTCATCCTGAACAAAATACATGTTGAAGTGTGTGCATAAGTCCTTTGGTTTAGGCGTGACACTCAATTTGAGTTTTTATTGCTTTAAATGCATTTTCAGCCCGAGCTGAGCACGTTTTGTGAGTTTGAATGTATCTTCATAGGAATGAGTTGTGTGGTCAAATTAATGCTCATTTAGGCTTCAGGTGGTCATCCTGAACTAAATACATGTTGAAGTGTGTGCATAAGTCCTTTGGTTTAGGCGTGACACTCAGTTTGAGTTTTTATTGCTTTAAATGCATTTTCAGCCCGAGCTGAGTGCGCTTTCTGACTTTGAATGTATCTTCATAGGAATGAGTTGTGTGGTCAAATTAATGCTCATTTAGGCTTCAGGTGGTCATCCTGAACAAAATACATGTTGAAGTGTGTGCATAAGTCCTTTGGTTTAGGCGTGACACTCAATTTGAGTTTTTATTGCTTTAAATGCATTTTCAGCCCGAGCTGAGCACGTTTTGTGAGTTTGAACGTATCTTCATAGGAATGAGTTGTGTGGTCAAATTAATGCTCATATGGGCTTCAGGAGGTCATCCTGAACAAAATACATGTTGAAGTGTGTGCATAAGTCCTTTGGTTTAGGTGTGACACTCAATTTGAGTTTTTATTGCTTTAAATGCATTTTCAGCCCGAGTTGAGCACGTTTTGTGAGTTTGAATGTATCTTCATAGGAATGAGTTGTGTGGTCAAATTAATGCTCATTTAGGCTTCAGGTGGTCATCCTGAACAAAATACATGTTGAAGTGTGTGCATAAGTCCTTTGGTTTAGGCGTGACACTCAATTTGAGTTTTTATTGCTTTAAATGCATTTTCAGCCCGAGCTGAGCATGTTTTGTGAGTTTGAATGTATCTTCATAGGAATGAGTTGTGTGGTCAAATTAATGCTCATTTAGGCTTCAGGTGGTCATCCTGAACTAAATACATGTTGAAGTGTGTGCATAAGTCCTTTGGTTTAGGCGTGACACTCAATTTGAGTTTTTATTGCTTTAAATGCATTTTCAGCCCGAGCTGAATACGTTTTGTGAGTTTGAATGTATCTTCATAGGAATGAGTTGTGTGGTCAAATTAATGTTCATTTAGGCTTCAGGTGGTCATCCTGAACTAAATACATGTTGAAGTGTGTGCATAAGTCCTTTGGTTTAGGCGTGACACTCAATTTGAGTTTTTATTGCTTTAAATGCATTTTTAGCCCGAGCTGAGCTCGCTTTCTGACTTTGAATGTATCTTCATAGGAATGCGTTGTGTGGTCAAATTATTGCTCATTTAGGCTTCAGGAGGTCATCCTGAACAAAATACATGTTGAAGTGTGTGCATAAGTCCTTTGGTTTAGGCGTGACACTCAATTTGAGTTTCTATTGCTTTAAATGCATTTTCAGCCCGAGCTGAGCACGTTTTGTGAGTTTGAATGTATCTTCATAGGAATGAGTTGTGTGGTCAAATTAATGTTCATTTAGGCTTCAGGTGGTCATCCTGAACTAAATACATGTTGAAGTGTGTGCATAAGTCCTTTGGTTTAGGCGTGACACTCAATTTGAGTTTTTATTGCTTTAAATGCATTTTCAGCCCGAGCTGAGCTCGCTTTCTGACTTTGAATGTATCTTCATAGGAATGCGTTGTGTGGTCAAATTATTGCTCATTTAGGCTTCAGGAGGTCATCCTGAACAAAATACATGTTGAAGTGTGTGCATAAGTCCTTTGGTTTAGGCGTGACACTCAATTTGAGTTTCTATTGCTTTAAATGCATTTTCAGCCCGAGCTGAGCACGTTTTGTGAGTTTGAATGTATCTTCATAGGAATGCGTTGTGTGGTCAAATTATTGCTCATTTAGGCTTCAGGAGGTCATCCTGAACAAAATACATGTTGAAGTGTGTGCATAAGTCCTTTGGTTTAGGCGTGACACTCAATTTGAGTTTCTATTGCTTTAAATGCATTTTCAGCCCGAGCTGAGCACGTTTTGTGAGTTTGAATGTATCTTCATAGGAATGAGTTGTGTGGTCAAATTAATGCTCATTTAGGCTTCAGGTGGTCATCTTGAAAAAAAAAATACATGTTGAAGTGTGTGCATAAGTCCTTTGGTTTAGGCGTGACACTCAATTTGAGTTTTTATTGCTTTAAATGCATTTTCAGCCTGAGCTGAGCACGTTTTGTGAGTTTGAATGTATCTTCATAGGAATGAGTTGTGTGGTCAAATTAATGCTCATATGGGCTTCAGGAGGTCATCCTGAACAAAATACATGTTGAAGTGTGTGCATAAGTCCTTTGGTTTAGGTGTGACACTCAATTTGAGTTTTTATTGCTTTAAATGCATTTTCAGCCCGAGCTGAGCACGTTTTGTGAGTTTGAATGTATCTTCATAGGAATGAGTTGTGTGGTCAAATTAATGCTCATTTAGGCTTTAGGTGGTCATCCTGAACTAAATACATGTTGAAGTGTGTGCATAAGTCCTTTGGTTTAGGCGTGACACTCAATTTGAGTTTTTATTAGTTTAAATGCATTTTCAGCCCGAGCTGAGCGCGCTTTCTGACTTTGAATGTATCTTCATAGGAATGAGTTGTGTGGTCAAATTATTGCTCATTTAGGCTTCAGGAGGACATCCTGAACTAAGTACATGTTGAAGTGTGTGCATTAGTCTTTTGGTTTAGGCGTGACACTCAATTTGAGTTTTTATTGCTTTAAATGCATTTTCAGCCCGAGCTGAGCACGCTTTCTGACTTTGAATGTATCTTCATAGGAATGAGTTGTGTCGTCAAATTATTGCTCATTTTTGAGGAGGTCATCCTGAACAAAATACATGTTGAAGTGTGTGCATAAGTCCTTTGGTTTAGGTGTGACACTCAATTTGAGTTTTTATTGCTTTAAATGCATTTTCAGCCCGAGCTGAGCACGTTTTGTGAGTTTGAATGTATCTTAATAGGAATGAGTTGTGTGGTCAAATTAATGCTCATTTAGGCTTCAGGTGGTCATCCTGAACAAAATACATGTTGAAGTGTGTGCATAAGTCCTTTGGTTTAGGCGTGACACTCAATTTGAGTTTTTATTGCTTTAAATGCATTTTCAGCCCGAGCTGAGCACGTTTTGTGAGTTTGAATGTATCTTCATAGGAATGAGTTGTGTGGTCAAATTAATGCTCATTTAGGCTTCAGGTGGTCATCCTGAACTAAATACATGTTGAAGTGTGTGCATAAGTCCTTTGGTTTAGGCGTGACACTCAGTTTGAGTTTTTATTGCTTTAAATGCATTTTCAGCCCGAGCTGAGTGCGCTTTCTGACTTTGAATGTATCTTCATAGGAATGAGTTGTGTGGTCAAATTAATGCTCATTTAGGCTTCAGGTGGTCATCCTGAACAAAATACATGTTGAAGTGTGTGCATAAGTCCTTTGGTTTAGGCGTGACACGCAATTTGAGTTTTTATTGCTTTAAATGCATTTTCAGCCCGAGCTGAGCACGTTTTGTGAGTTTGAATGTATCTTCATAGGAATGAGTTGTGTGGTCAAATTAATGCTCATATGGGCTTCAGGAGGTCATCCTAAACAAAATACATGTTGAAGTGTGTGCATAAGTCCTTTGGTTTAGGTGTGACACTCAATTTGAGTTTTTATTGCTTTAAATGCATTTTCAGCCCGAGTTGAGCACGTTTTGTGAGTTTGAATGTATCTTCATAGGAATGAGTTGTGTGGTCAAATTAATGCTCATTTAGGCTTCAGGTGGTCATCCTGAACAAAATACATGTTGAAGTGTGTGCATAAGTCCTTTGGTTTAGGCGTGACACTCAATTTGAGTTTTTATTGCTTTAAATGCATTTTCAGCCCGAGCTGAGCATGTTTTGTGAGTTTGAATGTATCTTCATAGGAATGAGTTGTGTGGTCAAATTAATGCTCATTTAGGCTTCAGGTGGTCATCCTGAACTAAATACATGTTGAAGTGTGTGCATAAGTCCTTTGGTTTAGGCGTGACACTCAATTTGAGTTTTTATTGCTTTAAATGCATTTTCAGCCCGAGCTGAGCACGTTTTGTGAGTTTGAATGTATCTTCATAGGAATGAGTTGTGTGGTCAAATTAATGTTCATTTAGGCTTCAGGTGGTCATCCTGAACTAAATACATGTTGAAGTGTGTGCATAAGTCCTTTGGTTTAGGCGTGACACTCAATTTGAGTTTTTATTGCTTTAAATGCATTTTCAGCCCGAGCTGAGCTCGCTTTCTGACTTTGAATGTATCTTCATAGGAATGCGTTGTGTGGTCAAATTATTGCTCATTTAGGCTTCAGGAGGTCATCATGAACAAAATACATGTTGAAGTGTGTGCATAAGTCCTTTGGTTTAGGCGTGACACTCAATTTGAGTTTCTATTGCTTTAAATGCATTTTCAGCCCGAGCTGAGCACGTTTTGTGAGTTTGAATGTATCTTCATAGGAATGCGTTGTGTGGTCAAATTATTGCTCATTTAGGCTTCAGGAGGTCATCCTGAACAAAATACATGTTGAAGTGTGTGCATAAGTCCTTTGGTTTAGGCGTGACACTCAATTTGAGTTTCTATTGCTTTAAATGCATTTTCAGCCCGAGCTGAGCACGTTTTGTGAGTTTGAATGTATCTTCATAGGAATGAGTTGTGTGGTCAAATTAATGCTCATTTAGGCTTCAGGTGGTCATCTTGAACAAAATACATGTTGAAGTGTGTGCATAAGTCCTTTGGTTTAGGCGTGACACTCAATTTGAGTTTTTATTGCTTTAAATGCATTTTCAGCCCGAGCTGAGCACGTTTTGTGAGTTTGAATGTATCTTCATAGGAATGAGTTGTGTGGTCAAATTAATGCTCATATGGGCTTCAGGAGGTCATCCTGAACAAAATACATGTTGAAGTGTGTGCATAAGTCCTTTGGTTTAGGTGTGACACTCAATTTGAGTTTTTATTGCTTTAAATGCATTTTCAGCCCGAGCTGAGCACGTTTTGTGAGTTTGAATGTATCTTCATAGGAATGAGTTGTGTGGTCAAATTAATGCTCATTTAGGCTTTAGGTGGTCATCCTGAACTAAATACATGTTGAAGTGTGTGCATAAGTCCTTTGCTTTAGGCGTGACACTCAATTTGAGTTTCTATTGCTTTAAATGCATTTTCAGCCCGAGTTGAGCACGTTTTGTGAGTTTGAATGTATCTTCATAGGAATGAGTTGTGTGGTCAAATTAATGCTCATTTAGGCTTCAGGTGGTCATCCTGAACAAAATACATGTTGAAGTGTGTGCATAAGTCCTTTGGTTTAGGCGTGACACTCAATTTGAGTTTTTATTGCTTTAAATGCATTTTCAGCCCGAGCTGAGCATGTTTTGTGAGTTTGAATGTATCTTCATAGGAATGAGTTGTGTGGTCAAATTAATGCTCATTTAGGCTTCAGGTGGTCATCCTGAACTAAATACATGTTGAAGTGTGTGCATAAGTCCTTTGGTTTAGGCGTGACACTCAATTTGAGTTTTTATTGCTTTAAATGCATTTTCAGCCCGAGCTGAGCACGTTTTAGGAGTTTGAATGTATCTTCATAGGAATGAGTTGTGTGGTCAAATTAATGTTCATTTAGGCTTCAGGTGGTCATCCTGAACTAAATACACGTTGAAGTGTGTGCATAAGTCCTTTGGTTTAGGCGTGACACTCAATTTGAGTTTTTATTGCTTTAAATGCATTTTCAGCCCGAGCTGAGCTCGCTTTCTGACTTTGAATGTATCTTCATAGGAAAGCGTTGTGTGGTCAAATTATTGCTCATTTAGGCTTCAGGAGGTCATCCTGAACAAAATACATGTTGAAGTGTGTGAATAAGTCCTTTGGTTTAGGCGTGACACTCAATTTGAGTTTCTATTGCTTTAAATGCATTTTCAGCCCGAGCTGAGCACGTTTTGTGAGTTTGAATGTATCTTCATAGGAATGAGTTGTGTGGTCAAATTAATGCTCATTTAGGCTTCAGGTGGTCATCTTGAACAAAATACATGTTGAAGTGTGTGCATAAGTCCTTTGGTTTAGGCGTGACACTCAATTTGAGTTTTTATTGCTTTAAATGCATTTTCAGCCCGAGCTGAGCACGTTTTGTGAGTTTGAATGTATCTTCATAGGAATGAGTTGTGTGGTCAAATTGATGCTCATATGGGCTTCAGGAGGTCATCCTGAACAAAATACATGTTGAAGTGTGTGCATAAGTCCTTTGGTTTAGGTGTGACACTCAATTTGAATTTTTATTGCTTTAAATGCATTTTCAGCCCGAGCTGAGCACGTTTTGTGAGTTTGAATGTATCTTCATAGGAATGAGTTGTGTGGTCAAATTAATGCTCATTTAGGCTTTAGGTAGTCATCCTGAACTAAATACATGTTGAAGTGTGTGCATAAGTCCTTTGGTTTAGGCGTGACACTCAATTTGAGTTTTTATTGCTTTAAATGCATTTTCAGCCCGAGCTGAGCGCGCTTTCTGACTTTGAATGTATCTTCATAGGAATGAGTTGTGTGGTCAAATTATTGCTCATTTAGGCTTCAGGAGGACATCCTGAACTAAGTACATGTTGAAGTGTGTGCATAAGTCTTTTGGTTTAGGCGTGACACTCAATTTGAGTTTTTATTGCTTTAAATGCATTTTCAGCCCGAGCTGAGCATGCTTTCTGACTTTGAATGTATCTTCATAGGAATGAGTTGTGTCGTCAAATTATTGCTCATTTTTCAGGAGGTCATCCTGAACAAAATACATGTTGAAGTGTGTGCATAAGTCCTTTGGTTTAGGTGTGACACTCAATTTGAGTTTTTATTGCTTTAAAGGGGCGGCCCGGTAGTCCAGTGGTTAGCACGTCGGCTTCACAGTGCAGAGGTACCGGGTTCGATTCCAGCTCCGGCCTCCCTGTGTGGAGTTTGCATGTTCTCCCCGGGCCTGCGTGGGTTTTCTCCGGGTGCTCCGGTTTCCTCCCACATTCCAAAGACATGCATGTCAGGCTGATTGGACGCTCTAAATTGTCCCTAGGTGTGAGTGTGGGCGTGGATGGTTGTTCGTCTCTGTGTGCCCTGCGATTGGCTGGCAACTGATTCAGGGTGTCCCCCGCCTACTGCCCGGAGATGGCTGGGATAGGCTCCAGCACCCCCCGCGACCCTAGTGAGGATCAAGCGGTTCGGAAAATGGATGGATGGATGGATTGCTTTAAAGGCATTTTCAGCCCGAGTTGAGCACGTTTTGTGAGATTGAATGTATCTTCATAGGAATGAGTTGTGTGGTCAAATTAATGCTCATTTAGGCTTCAGGTGGTCATCCTGAACTAAATACATGTTGAAGTGTGTGCATAAGTCCTTTGGTTTAGGCGTGACACTCAATTTGAGTTTTTATTGCTTTATAAATGCATTTTCAGCCCGAGCTGAGGGCGCTTTCTGACTTTGAATGTATCTTCATAGGAATGAGTTGTGGAGTCAAATTAATGCTCTTTTAGGCTTCAGGAGGTCATCCTGAACAAAATACATGTTGAAGTGTGTGCATAAGTCCTTTGGTTTAGGCGTGACACTCAATTTGAGTTTTTATTGCTTTAAATGCATTTTCAGCCCAAGCTGAGCACGTTTTGTGAGTTTGAATGTATCTTCATAGGAATCAGTTGTGTGGTCAAATTAATGCTCATTTAGGCTTCAGGAGGACATCCTGAACTAAGTACATGTTGAAGTGTGTGCATAAGTCCTTTGGTTTGGGCGTGACACTCAATTTGAGTTTTTATTGCTTTAAATGCATTTTCAGCCCGAGCTGAGCACGTTTTGTGATTTTGAATGTATCTTCATAGGAATGAGTTGTGTGGTCAAATTAATGCTCATTTAGGCTTCAGGTGGTCATCCTGAACTAAAAACATGTTGAAGTGTGTGCATAAGTCCTTTGGTTTAGGCGTGACACTCAATTTGTGTTTTTATTGCTTTAAATGCATTTTCAGCCCGAGCCGAGCTCGCTTTCAGACTTTGAATGTATCTTCATAGGAATGCGTTGTGTGGTCAAATTATTGCTCATTTAGGCTTCAGGAGGTCATCCTGAACAAAATACATGTTGAAGTGTGTGCATAAGTCCTTTGGTTTAGGCGTGACACTCAATTTGAGTTTCTATTGCTTTAAATGCATTTTCAGCCCGAGCTGAGCACGTTTTGTGAGTTTGAATGTATCTTCATAGGAATGAGTTGTGTGGTCAAATTAATGCTCATTTAGGCTTCAGGTGGTCATCCTGAACAAAATACATGTTGAAGTGTGTGCATAAGTCCTTTGGTTTAGGCGTGACACTCAATTTGAGTTTTTATTGCTTTAAATGCATTTTCAGCCCGAGCTGAGCACGTTTTGTGAGTTTGAATGTATCTTCATAGGAATGAGTTGTGTGGTCAAATAAATGCTCATATGGGCTTCAGGAGGTCATCCTGAACAAAATACATGTTGAAGTGTGTGCATAATCCTTTGGTTTAGGTGTGACACTCAATTTGAGTTTTTATTGCTTTAAATGCATTTTCAGCCCGAGCTGAGCACGTTTTGTGAGTTTGAATGTATCTTCATAGGAATGAGTTGTGTGGTCAAATTAATGTTCATTTAGGCTTTAGGTGGTCATCCTGAACTAAATACATGTTGAAGTGTGTGCATAAGTCCTTTGGTTTAGGCGTGACACTCAATTTGAGTTTTTATTGCTTTAAATGCATTTTCAGCCCGAGCTGAGCGCGCTTTCTGACTTTGAATGTATCTTCATAGGAATGAGTTGTGTGGTCAAATTATTGCTCATTTTTCAGGAGGTCATCCTGAACAAAATACATGTTGAAGTGTGTGCATAAGTCCTTTGGTTTAGGTGTGACACTCAATTTGAGTTTTTATTGCTTTAAATGCATTTTCAGCCGGAGTTGAGCACGTTTTGTGAGTTTGATTGTATCTTCATAGGAATGAGTTGTGTGGTCAAATTAATGCTCATTTAGGCTTCAGGTGGTCATCCTGAACAAAATACATGTTGAAGTGTGTGCATAAGTCCTTTGGTTTAGGCGTGACACTCAATTTGAGTTTTTATTGCTTTAAATGCATTTTCAGCCCGAGCTGAGCATGTTTTGTGAGTTTGAATGTATCTTCATAGGAATGAGTTGTGTGGTCAAATTAATGCTCATTTAGGCTTCAGGTGGTCATCCTGAACTAAATACATGTTGAAGTGTGTGCATAAGTCCTTTGGTTTAGGCGTGACACTCCATTTGAGTTTTTATTGCTTTAAATGCATTTTCAGCCCGAGCTGAGCACGTTTTGTGAGTTTGAATGTATCTTCATAGGAATGAGTTGTGTGGTCAAATTAATGCTCATTTAGGCTTCAGGTGGTCATCCTGAACTAAAAACATGTTGAAGTGTGTGCATAAGTCCTTTGGTTTAGGCGTGACACTCAATTTGAGTTTTTATTGCTTTAAATGCATTTTCAGCCCGAGCTGAGCTCGCTTTCTGACTTTGAATGTATCTTCATAGGAATGCGTTGTGTGGTCAAATTATTGCTCATTTAGGCTTCAGGAGGTCATCCTGAACAAAATACATGTTGAAGTGTGTGCATAAGGCCTTTGGTTTAGGCGTGACACTCAATTTGAGTTTTTATTGCTTTAAATGCATTTTCAGCCCGAGCTGAGCACGTTTTGTGAGTTTGAATGTATCTTCATAGGAATGAGTTGTGTAGTCAAATTAATGCTCATATGGGCTGCAGGAGGTCATCCTGAACAAAATACATGTTGAAGTGTGTGCATCAGTCCTTTGGTTTAGGTGTGACACTCAATTTGAGTTTTTATTGCTTTAAATGCATTTTCAGCTCGAGCTGAGCACGTTTTGTGAGTTTGAATGTATCTTCATAGGAATGAGTTGTGTGGTCAAATTATTGCTCATTTAGGCTTCAGAAGGTCATCCAGAACAAAATACATGTTGAAGTGTGTGCATAAGTCCTTTGGTTTAGGCGTGACACTCAATTTGATTTTGTATTGCTTTAAATGCATTTTGAGCCCGAGCTGAGCACGTTTTGTGAGTTTGAATGTATCTTAATAGGAATGAGTTGTGTGGTCAAATTTAAGCTCATTTAGGCTTCAGGTGGTCATCCTGAACAAAATACATGTTGAAGTGTGTGCATAAGTCCTTTGGTTTAGGCGTGACACTCAATTTGAGTTTTTATTGCTTTAAATGCATTTTCAGCCCGAGCTGAGCACGTTTTGTGAGTTTGAATGTATCTTCATAGGAATGAGTTGTGTGGTCAAATTAATGCTCATTTAGGCTTCAGGTGGTCATCCTGAACTAAATACATGTTGAAGTGTGTGCATAAGTCCTTTGGTTTAGGCGTGACACTCAATTTGAGTTTTTATTGCTTTAAATGCATTTTCAGGCCGAGCTGAGCACGTTTTGTGAGTTTGAATGTATCTTCATAGGAATGAGTTGTGTGGTCAAATTACTGCTCATTTAGGCTTCAGGAGGACATCCTGAACTAAATACATGTTGAAGTGTGGGCATAAGTCCTTTGGATTAGGCGTGACACTCAATTTGAGTTTTTATTGCTTTAAATGCATTTTCAGCCCGAGTTGAGCACGTTTTGTGAGTTTGAATGTATCTTCATAGGAATGAGTTGTGTGGTCAAATTAATGCTCATTTAGGCTTCAGGCGGTCATCCTGAACAAAATACATGTTGAAGTGTGTGCATAAGTCCTTTGGTTTAGGTGTGACACTCAATTTGAGTTTTTATTGCTTTAAATGCATTTTCAGCCCGAGCTGAGCACATTTTGTGAGTTTGAATGTATCTTCATAGGAATGAGTTGTGTGGTAAATTTAATGCTCATTTAGGCTTCAGGTGGTCATCCTGAACTAAATACATGTTGAAGTGTGTGCATAAGTCCTTTGGTTTAGGCGTGACACTCAATTTGAGTTTTTATTGCTTTAAATGCATTTTCAGCCCGAGCTGAGCACGTTTTGTGAGTTTGAATGTATCTTCATAGGAATGAGTTGTGTGGTCAAATAAATGCTCATATGGGCTTCAGGAGGTCATCCTGAACAAAATACATGTTGAAGTGTGTGCATAATCCTTTGGTTTAGGTGTGACACTCAATTTGAGTTTTTATTGCTTTAAATGCATTTTCAGCCCGAGCTGAGCACGTTTTGTGAGTTTGAATGTATCTTCATAGGAATGAGTTGTGTGGTCAAATTAATGTTCATTTAGGCTTTAGGTGGTCATCCTGAACTAAATACATGTTGAAGTGTGTGCATAAGTCCTTTGGTTTAGGCGTGACACTCAATTTGAGTTTTTATTGCTTTAAATGCATTTTCAGCCCGAGCTGAGCGCGCTTTCTGACTTTGAATGTATCTTCATAGGAATGAGTTGTGTGGTCAAATTATTGCTCATTTTTCAGGAGGTCATCCTGAACAAAATACATGTTGAAGTGTGTGCATAAGTCCTTTGGTTTAGGTGTGACACTCAATTTGAGTTTTTATTGCTTTAAATGCATTTTCAGCCGGAGTTGAGCACGTTTTGTGAGTTTGATTGTATCTTCATAGGAATGAGTTGTGTGGTCAAATTAATGCTCATTTAGGCTTCAGGTGGTCATCCTGAACAAAATACATGTTGAAGTGTGTGCATAAGTCCTTTGGTTTAGGCGTGACACTCAATTTGAGTTTTTATTGCTTTAAATGCATTTTCAGCCCGAGCTGAGCATGTTTTGTGAGTTTGAATGTATCTTCATAGGAATGAGTTGTGTGGTCAAATTAATGCTCATTTAGGCTTCAGGTGGTCATCCTGAACTAAATACATGTTGAAGTGTGTGCATAAGTCCTTTGGTTTAGGCGTGACACTCCATTTGAGTTTTTATTGCTTTAAATGCATTTTCAGCCCGAGCTGAGCACGTTTTGTGAGTTTGAATGTATCTTCATAGGAATGAGTTGTGTGGTCAAATTAATGCTCATTTAGGCTTCAGGTGGTCATCCTGAACTAAAAACATGTTGAAGTGTGTGCATAAGTCCTTTGGTTTAGGCGTGACACTCAATTTGAGTTTTTATTGCTTTAAATGCATTTTCAGCCCGAGCTGAGCTCGCTTTCTGACTTTGAATGTATCTTCATAGGAATGCGTTGTGTGGTCAAATTATTGCTCATTTAGGCTTCAGGAGGTCATCCTGAACAAAATACATGTTGAAGTGTGTGCATAAGGCCTTTGGTTTAGGCGTGACACTCAATTTGAGTTTTTATTGCTTTAAATGCATTTTCAGCCCGAGCTGAGCACGTTTTGTGAGTTTGAATGTATCTTCATAGGAATGAGTTGTGTAGTCAAATTAATGCTCATATGGGCTGCAGGAGGTCATCCTGAACAAAATACATGTTGAAGTGTGTGCATCAGTCCTTTGGTTTAGGTGTGACACTCAATTTGAGTTTTTATTGCTTTAAATGCATTTTCAGCCCGAGCTGAGTGCGCTTTCTGACTTTGAATGTATCTTCATAGGAATGAGTTGTGTCGTCAAATTATTGCTCATTTTTCAGGAGGTCATCCTGAACAAAATACATGTTGAAGTGTGTGCATAAGTCCTTTGGTTTAGGTGTGACACTCAATTTGAGTTTTTATTGCTTTAAATGCATTTTCAGCCCGAGTTGAGCACGTTTTGTGAGATTGAATGTATCTTCATAGGAATGAGTTGTGTGGTCAAATTAATGCTCATTTAGGCTTCAGGTGGTCATCCTGAACTAAATACATGTTGAAGTGTGTGCATAAGTCCTATGGTTTAGGCGTGACACTCCATTTGAGTTTTGATTAGTTTAAATGCATTTTCAGCCCGAGCTGAGCGCGCTTTCTGACTTTGAATGTATCTTCATAGGAATGAGTTGTGTGGTCAAATTAATGCTCATTTAGGCTTCAGGAGGACATCGTGAACTAAGTACATGTTGAAGTGTGTGCATAAGTCCTTTGGTTTGGGCGTGACACTCAATTTGAGTTTTTATTGCTTTAAATGCATTTTCAGCCCGAGCTGAGCACGTTTTGTGAGTTTGAATACATCTTCATAGGAATGAGTTGTGTGGTCAAATTAATGCTCATTTAGGCTTCAGGAGGACATCCTGAACTAAGTACATGTTGAAGTGTGTGCATAAGTCCTTTGGTTTGGGCGTGACACTCAATTTGAGTTTTTATTGCTTTAAATGCATTTTCAGCCCGACCTGAGCACGTTTTGTGAGTTTGAATACATCTTCATAGGAATGAGTTGTGTGGTCAAATTAATGCTCATTTAGGCTTCAGGTGGTCATCCTGAACTAAATACATGTTGAAGTGTGTGCATAAGTCCTTTGGTTTAGGCGTGACACTCAATTTGAGTTTTTATTGCTTCAAATGCATTTTCAGCCCAAGCTGAGCGCGCTTTCTGACTTTGAATGTATCTTCATAGGAATGAGTTGTGTGGTCAAATTATTGCTCATTTAGGCTTCAGGAGGTCATCCTGAACAAAATACATGTTGAAGTGTGTGCATAAGTCCTTTGGTTTAGGCGTGACACTCAATTTGAGTTTTTATTGCTTTAAATGCATTTTCAGCCAGAGCTGAGCACGTTTTGTGAGTTCGAATGTATCTTCATAGGAATGAGTTGTGTGGTCAAATTAATGCTCATTTAGGCTTCAGGTGGTCATCCTGAACTAAATACATGTTGAGGTGTGTGCATAAGTCCTTTGGTTTGGGCGTGACACTCAATTTGAGTTTTTATTGCTTTAAATGCATTTTCAGCCCGAGCTGAGCACGTTTTGTGAGTTTGAATGTATCTTCATAGGAATGAGTTGTGTGGTCAAATTAATGCTCATTTAGGCTTAAGGTGGTCATCCTGAACTAAATACATGTTGAAGTGTGTGCATAAGTCCTTTGGTTTAGGCATGACACTCAATTTGAGTTTTTATTGCTTTAAATGCATTTTCAGCCCGAGCTGAGCGCGTTTTGTGAGTTTGAATGTATCTTCATAGGAATGAGTTGTGTGATCAAATTAATGCTCATTTAGGCTTCAGGAGGCCATCCTGAACAAAATACATATTGAAGTGTGTGCATCAGTCCTTTGGTTTAGGCGTGACACTCAATTTGAGTTTTTATTGCTTTAAATGCATTTTCAGCCCGAGCTGAACACGTTTTCTGACTTTGAATGTATCTTCATAGGAATGAGTTGTGTAGTCAAATTAATGCTCATTTAGGCTTCAGGAGGACATCCTGAACTAAGTACATGTTGAAGTGTGTGCATAAGTCCTTTGGTTTAGGCGTGACACTATATTTGAGTTTTTATTGCTTTAAATGCATTTTCAGCCCAAGCTGAGCACGTTTTGTGAGTTTGAATGTATCTTCATAGGAATGAGTTGTGTGATCAAATTAATTATCATTTAGGCTTCAGGAGGTCATCCTGAACAAAATACATGTGGAAGTGTGTGCATAAGTCCTTTGGTTTAGGCGTGACACTCAATTTGAGTTTTTATTGCTTCAAATGCATTTTCAGCCCAAGCTGAGCGCGCTTTCTGACTTTGAATGTATCTTCATAGGAATGAGTTGTGTGGTCAAATTATTGCTCATTTAGGCTTCAGGAGGTCATCCTGAACAAAATACATGTTGAAGTGTGTGCATAAGTCCTTTGGTTTAGGCGTGACACTCAATTTGAGTTTTTATTGCTTTAAATGCATTTTCAGCCCGAGCTGAGCACGTTTTGTGAGTTTGAATGTATCTTCATAGGAATGAGTTGTGTGGTCAAATTAATGCTCATTTAGGCTTCAGGTGGTCATCCTTAACAAAATACATGTTGAAGTGTGTGCATAAGTCCTTTGGTTTAGGCGTGACACTCAATTTGAGTTTTTTTTTTTGCTTTGAATGCATTTTCTGCCCGAGCTGAGCACGTTTTTTGAGTTTGAATGTATCTTCATAGGAATAAGTTGTGTGGTCAAATTACTGCTCATTTAGGCTTCAGGAGGACATCCTGAACTAAATACATGTTGGTGTGCATAAGTCCTTTGGTTTAGGCGTGACACTCAATTTGAGTTTTTATTGCTTTAAATGCATTTTCAGCCCGAGCTGAGCACGTTTTCTGAGTTTGAATGTATCTTCATAGGAATGAGTTGTGTGGTCAAATTAATGCTCATTTAGGCTTCAGGAGGACATCCTGAACAAAGTACATGTTGAAGTGTGTGCATAAGTCTCTTGGTTTAGGCGTGACACTCAATTTGAGTTTTTATTGCTTTAAATGCATTTTCGGGCCAAGCTGAGCACGTTTTGTGAGTTTGACTGTATCTTCATAGGAATGAGTTGTGTGGTCAAATTAATGCTCATTTAGGCTTCAGGATGTCATCCTGAACAAAATACATGTTGAAGTGTGTGCATCAGTCCTTTGGTTTAGGCGTGACACTCAATTTGAGTTTTTATTGCTTTAAATGCATTTTCAGCCCGAGCTGAGCACGTTTTGTGAGTTTGAATGTATCTTCATAGGAATATAGGCTTCAGGAGGTCATCCTGAACAAAATACATGTTGAAGTGTGTGCATAAGTCCTTTGGTTTAGGTGTGACACTCAATTTGAGTTTTTATTGCTTTAAATGCATTTTCAGCCCGAGCTGAGCGCGCTTTCTGGCTTTGAATGTATCTTCATAGGAATGAGTTGTGTAGTCAAATTAATGCTCATTTAGGCTTCAGGAGGACATCCTGAACAAAATACATGTTGAAGTGTGTGCATCAGTCCTTTGGTTTAGGCGTGACACTCAATTTGAGTTTTTATTGCTTTAAATGCATTTTCAGCCCTAGCTGAGCGCGCTTTCTGACTTTGAATGTATCTTCATAGGAATGAGTTGTATAGTCAAATTAATTGTCATTTAGGCTTCAGGAGGACATCCTGAACTGAATACATGTTGAAGTGTGTGCATAAGTCCTTTGGTTTAGGAGTGACACTCAATTTGAGTTTAATTGCTTTAAATGCATTTTCAGGCCGAGCTGAGCACTTTTTCTGAGTTTGAATGTATCTTCATAGGAATGAGTTATGTAGTCAAATGAATGCCCATTTAGGCTTCAGGAGGACATCCTCAACAAAATACATGTTGAAGTGTGTGCATAAGTCCTTTGGTTTAGGCGTGACACTCAATTTGAGTTTTTATTGCTTTAAATGCATTTTCAGCCCGAGCTGAGCACGTTTTGTGAGTTTGAATGTATCTCCATAGGAATGAGTTGTTTGGTCAAATTAATGCTCATATAGGCTTCAGGAGGCCATCCTGAACAAAATACATGTTGAAGTGTGTGCATTTAGGCGTGACACACAATTCGAGTTTTTATTGCTTTAAATGCATTTTCAGCCCAAGCTGAGCGCGCTTTCTGACTTTGAATGTATCTTCATAGGAATGAGTTGTGTGGTCAAATTATTGCTCATTTAGGCTTCAGGAGGTCATCCTGAACAAAATACATGTTGAAGTGTGTGCATAAGTCCTTTGGTTTAGGCGTGACACTCAATTTGAGTTTTTATTGCTTTAAATGCATTTTCAGCCCGAGCTGAGCACGTTTTGTGAGTTTGAATGTATCTTCATAGGAATGAGTTGTGTGGTCAAATTAATGCTCATTTAGGCTTCAGGTGGTCATCCTGAACTAAATACATGTTGAGGTGTGTGCATAAGTCCTTTGGTTTGGGCGTGACACTCAATTTGAGTTTTTATTGCTTTAAATGCATTTTCAGCCCGAGCTGAGCACGTTTTGTGAGTTTGAATGTATCTTCATAGGAATGAGTTGTGTGGTCAAATTAATGCTCATTTAGGCTTAAGGTGGTCATCCTGAACTAAATACATGTTGAAGTGTGTGCATAAGTCCTTTGGTTTAGGCATGACACTCAATTTGAGTTTTTATTGCTTTAAATGCATTTTCAGCCCGAGCTGAGCGCGTTTTGTGAGTTTGAATGTATCTTCATAGGAATGAGTTGTGTGATCAAATTAATGCTCATTTAGGCTTCAGGAGGCCATCCTGAACAAAATACATGTTGAAGTGTGTGCATCAGTCCTTTGGTTTAGGCGTGACACTCAATTTGAGTTTTTATTGCTTTAAATGCATTTTCAGCCCGAGCTGAACACGTTTTCTGACTTTGAATGTATCTTCATAGGAATGAGTTGTGTAGTCAAATTAATGCTCATTTAGGCTTCAGGAGGACATCCTGAACTAAGTACATGTTGAAGTGTGTGCATAAGTCCTTTGGTTTAGGCGTGACACTATATTTGAGTTTTTATTGCTTTAAATGCATTTTCAGCCCAAGCTGAGCACGTTTTGTGAGTTTGAATGTATCTTCATAGGAATGAGTTGTGTGATCAAGTTAATTATCATTTAGGCTTCAGGAGGTCATCCTGAACAAAATACATGTGGAAGTGTGTGCATAAGTCCTTTTGTTTAGGCGTGACACTCAATTTGAGTTTTTATTGCTTTAAATGCATTTTCAGCCCGAGCTGAGCACGTTTTGTGAGTTTGAATGTATCTTCATAGGAATGAGTTGTGTGGTCAAATTAATGCTCATTTAGGCTTCAGGTGGTCATCCTTAACAAAATACATGTTGAAGTGTGTGCATAAGTCCTTTGGTTTAGGCGTGACACTCAATTTGAGTTTTTTTTTTTTTTGCTTTGAATGCATTTTCTGCCCGAGCTGAGCACGTTTTGTGAGTTTGACTGTATCTTCATAGGAATGAGTTGTGTGGTCAAATTAATGCTCATTTAGGCTTCAGGATGTCATCCTGAACTAAATACATGTTGAAGTGTGTGCATAAGTCCTTTGGTTTAGGCGTGACACTCAATTTGAGTTTTTATTGCTTTAAATGCATTTTCAGCCCGAGCTGAGCACGTTTTGTGAGTTTGAATGTATCTTCATAGGAATGAGTTGTGTGGTCAAATTAATGCTCATTTAGGCTTCAGGTGGTCATCCTGAACAAAATACATGTTGAAGTGTGTGCATAAGCCCTTTGGTTTAGGTGTGACACTCAACTTGAGTTTTTATTGCTTTAAATGCACTTTCAGCCCGAGCTGAGCACGTTTTGTGAGATGGAATGTATCTTCATAGGAATGAGTTGTGTGGTCAAATTAATGCTCATTTAGGCTTCAGGTGGTCATCCTGAACTAAATACATGTTGAAGTGTGTGCATAAGTCCTTTGGTTTAGGCGTGACACTCAATTTGAGTTTTTATTGATTTAAATGCATTTTCAGCCCGAGCTGAGTGCTCTTTCTGACTTTGAATGTATCTTCATAGGAATGAGTTGTGTGGTCAAATTATTGCTCATTTAGGCTTCAGGAGGTCATCCTGAACAAAATACATGTTGAAGTGTGTGCATAAGTCCTTTGGTTTAGGCGTGACACTCAATTTGAGTTTTTATTGCTTTAAATGCATTTTCAGCCCGAGCTGAGCACGTTTTGTGAGTTTGAATGTATCTTCATAGGAATGAGTTGTGTGGTCAAATTAATGCTCATTTAGGCTTCAGGTGGTCATCCTGAACTAAATACATGTTGAGGTGTGTGCATAAGTCCTTTGGTTTGGGCGTGACACTCAATTTGAGTTTTTATTGCTTTAAATGCATTTTCAGCCCGAGCTGAGCACGTTTTGTGAGTTTGAATGTATCTTCATAGGAATGAGTTGTGTGGTCAAATTAATGCTCATTTAGGCTTCAGGTGGTCATCCTGAACAAAATACACGTTGAAGTGTGTGCATAAGTCCTTCGGTTTAGGCGTGACACTCAATTTGAGTTTTTATTGCTTTAAATGCATTTTCAGCCCGAGCTGAACACGTTTTCTGACTTTGAATGTATCTTCATAGGAATGAGTTGTGTAGTCAAATTAATGCTCATTTAGGCTTCAGGAGGACATCCTGAACTAAGTACATGTTGAAGTGTGTGCATAAGTCCTTTGGTTTAGGCGTGACACTATATTTGAGTTTTTATTGCTTTAAATGCATTTTCAGCCCAAGCTGAGCACGTTTTGTGAGTTTGAATGTATCTTCATAGGAATGAGTTGTGTGATCAAATTAATTATCATTTAGGCTTCAGGAGGTCATCCTGAACAAAATACATGTGGAAGTGTGTGCATAAGTCCTTTGGTTTAGGCGTGACACTCAATTTGAGTTTTTATTGCTTCAAATGCATTTTCAGCCCAAGCTGAGCGCGCTTTCTGACTTTGAATGTATCTTCATAGGAATGAGTTGTGTGGTCAAATTATTGCTCATTTAGGCTTCAGGAGGTCATCCTGAACAAAATACATGTTGAAGTGTGTGCATAAGTCCTTTGGTTTAGGCGTGACACTCAATTTGAGTTTTTATTGCTTTAAATGCATTTTCAGCCCGAGCTGAGCACGTTTTGTGAGTTTGAATGTATCTTCATAGGAATGAGTTGTGTGGTCAAATTAATGCTCATTTAGGCTTCAGGTGGTCATCCTTAACAAAATACATGTTGAAGTGTGTGCATAAGTCCTTTGGTTTAGGCGTGACACTCAATTTGAGTTTTTTTTTTTGCTTTGAATGCATTTTCTGCCCGAGCTGAGCACGTTTTTTGAGTTTGAATGTATCTTCATAGGAATAAGTTGTGTGGTCAAATTACTGCTCATTTAGGCTTCAGGAGGACATCCTGAACTAAATACATGTTGGTGTGCATAAGTCCTTTGGTTTAGGCGTGACACTCAATTTGAGTTTTTATTGCTTTAAATGCATTTTCAGCCCGAGCTGAGCACGTTTTCTGAGTTTGAATGTATCTTCATAGGAATGAGTTGTGTGGTCAAATTAATGCTCATTTAGGCTTCAGGAGGACATCCTGAACAAAGTACATGTTGAAGTGTGTGCATAAGTCTCTTGGTTTAGGCGTGACACTCAATTTGAGTTTTTATTGCTTTAAATGCATTTTCGGGCCAAGCTGAGCACGTTTTGTGAGTTTGACTGTATCTTCATAGGAATGAGTTGTGTGGTCAAATTAATGCTCATTTAGGCTTCAGGATGTCATCCTGAACAAAATACATGTTGAAGTGTGTGCATCAGTCCTTTGGTTTAGGCGTGACACTCAATTTGAGTTTTTATTGCTTTAAATGCATTTTCAGCCCGAGCTGAGCACGTTTTGTGAGTTTGAATGTATCTTCATAGGAATATAGGCTTCAGGAGGTCATCCTGAACAAAATACATGTTGAAGTGTGTGCATAAGTCCTTTGGTTTAGGTGTGACACTCAATTTGAGTTTTTATTGCTTTAAATGCATTTTCAGCCCGAGCTGAGCGCGCTTTCTGGCTTTGAATGTATCTTCATAGGAATGAGTTGTGTAGTCAAATTAATGCTCATTTAGGCTTCAGGAGGACATCCTGAACAAAATACATGTTGAAGTGTGTGCATCAGTCCTTTGGTTTAGGCGTGACACTCAATTTGAGTTTTTATTGCTTTAAATGCATTTTCAGCCCTAGCTGAGCGCGCTTTCTGACTTTGAATGTATCTTCATAGGAATGAGTTGTATAGTCAAATTAATTGTCATTTAGGCTTCAGGAGGACATCCTGAACTGAATACATGTTGAAGTGTGTGCATAAGTCCTTTGGTTTAGGAGTGACACTCAATTTGAGTTTAATTGCTTTAAATGCATTTTCAGGCCGAGCTGAGCACTTTTTCTGAGTTTGAATGTATCTTCATAGGAATGAGTTATGTAGTCAAATGAATGCCCATTTAGGCTTCAGGAGGACATCCTCAACAAAATACATGTTGAAGTGTGTGCATAAGTCCTTTGGTTTAGGCGTGACACTCAATTTGAGTTTTTATTGCTTTAAATGCATTTTCAGCCCGAGCTGAGCACGTTTTGTGAGTTTGAATGTATCTCCATAGGAATGAGTTGTTTGGTCAAATTAATGCTCATATAGGCTTCAGGAGGCCATCCTGAACAAAATACATGTTGAAGTGTGTGCATTTAGGCGTGACACACAATTCGAGTTTTTATTGCTTTAAATGCATTTTCAGCCCAAGCTGAGCGCGCTTTCTGACTTTGAATGTATCTTCATAGGAATGAGTTGTGTGGTCAAATTATTGCTCATTTAGGCTTCAGGAGGTCATCCTGAACAAAATACATGTTGAAGTGTGTGCATAAGTCCTTTGGTTTAGGCGTGACACTCAATTTGAGTTTTTATTGCTTTAAATGCATTTTCAGCCCGAGCTGAGCACGTTTTGTGAGTTTGAATGTATCTTCATAGGAATGAGTTGTGTGGTCAAATTAATGCTCATTTAGGCTTCAGGTGGTCATCCTGAACTAAATACATGTTGAGGTGTGTGCATAAGTCCTTTGGTTTGGGCGTGACACTCAATTTGAGTTTTTATTGCTTTAAATGCATTTTCAGCCCGAGCTGAGCACGTTTTGTGAGTTTGAATGTATCTTCATAGGAATGAGTTGTGTGGTCAAATTAATGCTCATTTAGGCTTAAGGTGGTCATCCTGAACTAAATACATGTTGAAGTGTGTGCATAAGTCCTTTGGTTTAGGCATGACACTCAATTTGAGTTTTTATTGCTTTAAATGCATTTTCAGCCCGAGCTGAGCGCGTTTTGTGAGTTTGAATGTATCTTCATAGGAATGAGTTGTGTGATCAAATTAATGCTCATTTAGGCTTCAGGAGGCCATCCTGAACAAAATACATGTTGAAGTGTGTGCATCAGTCCTTTGGTTTAGGCGTGACACTCAATTTGAGTTTTTATTGCTTTAAATGCATTTTCAGCCCGAGCTGAACACGTTTTCTGACTTTGAATGTATCTTCATAGGAATGAGTTGTGTAGTCAAATTAATGCTCATTTAGGCTTCAGGAGGACATCCTGAACTAAGTACATGTTGAAGTGTGTGCATAAGTCCTTTGGTTTAGGCGTGACACTATATTTGAGTTTTTATTGCTTTAAATGCATTTTCAGCCCAAGCTGAGCACGTTTTGTGAGTTTGAATGTATCTTCATAGGAATGAGTTGTGTGATCAAGTTAATTATCATTTAGGCTTCAGGAGGTCATCCTGAACAAAATACATGTGGAAGTGTGTGCATAAGTCCTTTTGTTTAGGCGTGACACTCAATTTGAGTTTTTATTGCTTTAAATGCATTTTCAGCCCGAGCTGAGCACGTTTTGTGAGTTTGAATGTATCTTCATAGGAATGAGTTGTGTGGTCAAATTAATGCTCATTTAGGCTTCAGGTGGTCATCCTTAACAAAATACATGTTGAAGTGTGTGCATAAGTCCTTTGGTTTAGGCGTGACACTCAATTTGAGTTTTTTTTTTTTTTGCTTTGAATGCATTTTCTGCCCGAGCTGAGCACGTTTTGTGAGTTTGACTGTATCTTCATAGGAATGAGTTGTGTGGTCAAATTAATGCTCATTTAGGCTTCAGGATGTCATCCTGAACTAAATACATGTTGAAGTGTGTGCATAAGTCCTTTGGTTTAGGCGTGACACTCAATTTGAGTTTTTATTGCTTTAAATGCATTTTCAGCCCGAGCTGAGCACGTTTTGTGAGTTTGAATGTATCTTCATAGGAATGAGTTGTGTGGTCAAATTAATGCTCATTTAGGCTTCAGGTGGTCATCCTGAACAAAATACATGTTGAAGTGTGTGCATAAGCCCTTTGGTTTAGGTGTGACACTCAACTTGAGTTTTTATTGCTTTAAATGCACTTTCAGCCCGAGCTGAGCACGTTTTGTGAGATGGAATGTATCTTCATAGGAATGAGTTGTGTGGTCAAATTAATGCTCATTTAGGCTTCAGGTGGTCATCCTGAACTAAATACATGTTGAAGTGTGTGCATAAGTCCTTTGGTTTAGGCGTGACACTCAATTTGAGTTTTTATTGATTTAAATGCATTTTCAGCCCGAGCTGAGTGCTCTTTCTGACTTTGAATGTATCTTCATAGGAATGAGTTGTGTGGTCAAATTATTGCTCATTTAGGCTTCAGGAGGTCATCCTGAACAAAATACATGTTGAAGTGTGTGCATAAGTCCTTTGGTTTAGGCGTGACACTCAATTTGAGTTTTTATTGCTTTAAATGCATTTTCAGCCCGAGCTGAGCACGTTTTGTGAGTTTGAATGTATCTTCATAGGAATGAGTTGTGTGGTCAAATTAATGCTCATTTAGGCTTCAGGTGGTCATCCTGAACTAAATACATGTTGAGGTGTGTGCATAAGTCCTTTGGTTTGGGCGTGACACTCAATTTGAGTTTTTATTGCTTTAAATGCATTTTCAGCCCGAGCTGAGCACGTTTTGTGAGTTTGAATGTATCTTCATAGGAATGAGTTGTGTGGTCAAATTAATGCTCATTTAGGCTTCAGGTGGTCATCCTGAACAAAATACACGTTGAAGTGTGTGCATAAGTCCTTCGGTTTAGGCGTGACACTCAATTTGAGTTTTTATTGCTTTAAATGTATTTCCAGCCCGAGCTGAGCGCGCTTTCTGACTTTGAATGTATCTTCATAGGAATGAGTTGTGTGGTCAAATTATTGCTCATTTAGGCTTCAGAAGGTCATCCTGAACAAAATACATGTTGAAGTGTGTCCATAAGTCCTTTGGTTTAGGCGTGACACTCAATTTGAGTTTTTATTGCTTTAAATGCATTTTCAGCCCGAGCTGAGCACGTTTTGTGAGTTTGAATGTATCTTCATAGGAATGAGTTGTGTGGTCAAATTAATGCTCATTTAGGCTTCAGGTGGTCATCCTGAACAAAATACATGTTGAAGTGTGTGCATAAGTCCTTTGGTTTAGGCGTGACACTCAATTTGAGTTTTTATTGCTTTAAATGCATTTTCAGCCCGAGCTGAGCATGTTTTGTGAGTTTGAATGTATCTTCATAGGAATGAGTCAAATTAATGCTCATATGGGCTTCAGGTGGTCATCCTGAACTAAATACATGTTGAAGTGTGTGCATAAGTCCTTTGGTTTAGGCGTGACACTCAATTTGAGTTTTTATTGCTTTAAATGCATTTTCAGCCCGAGCTGAGCGCGCTTTCTGACTTTGAATGTATCTTCATAGGAATGAGTTGTGTGGTCAAATTATTGCTCATTTAGGCTTCAGGAGGTCATCCTGAACAAAATACATGTTGAAGTGTGTGCATAAGTCCTTTGGTTTAGGCGTGACACTCAATTTGAGTTTTTATTGCTTTAAATGCATTTTCAGCCCGAGCTGAGCGCGCTTTCTGACTTTGAATGTATCTTCTTAGGAATGAGTTGTGTGGTCAAATTAATCCTCATTTAGGCTTCAGGTGGTCATCCTGAACTAAATACATGTTGAAGTGTGTGCATAAGTCCTTTGGTTTAGCCGTGACACTCAATTTGAGTTTTTATTGCTTTAAATGCATTTTCAGCCCGAGCTGAGCGCGTTTTCTGAGTTTGAATGTATCTTCTTAGGAATGAGTTGTGTGGTCAAATTAATCCTCATTTAGGCTTCAGGTGGTCATCCTGAACTAAATACATGTTGAAGTGTGTGCATAAGACCTTTGATTTGGGCGTGACACTCAATTTGAGTTTTTATTGCTTTAAATGCATTTTCAGCCCGAGCTGAGCACGTTTTGTGAGTTTGAATGTATCTTCATAGGAATGAGTTGTGTGGTCAAATTAATGCTCATTTAGGCTTCAGGAGGACATCCTGAACTAAGTACATGTTGAAGTGTGTGCATAAGTCCTTTGGTTTGGGCGTGACACTCAATTTGAGTTTTTATTGCTTTAAATGCATTTTCAGCCCGACCTGAGCACGTTTTGTGAGTTTGAATACATCTTCATAGGAATGAGTTGTGTGGTCAAATTAATGCTCATTTAGGCTTCAGGTGGTCATCCTGAACTAAATACATGTTGAAGTGTGTGCATAAGTCCTTTGGTTTAGGCGTGACACTCAATTTGAGTTTTTATTGCTTCAAATGCATTTTCAGCCCGAGCTGAGCGCGCTTTCTGACTTTGAATGTATCTTCATAGGAATGAGTTGTGTGGTCAAATTATTGCTCATTTAGGCTTCAGGAGGTCATCCTGAACAAAATACATGTTGAAGTGTGTGCATAAGTCCTTTGGTTCAGGCGTGACACTCAATTTGAGTTTTTATTGCTTTAAATGCATTTTCAGCCCGAGCTGAGCACGTTTTGTGAGTTTGAATGTATCTTCATAGGAATGAGTTGTGTGGTCAAATTAATGCTCATTTAGGCTTCAGGTGGTCATCCTGAACAAAATACATGTTGAAGTGTGTGCATAAGCCCTTTGGTTTAGGTGTGACACTCAACTTGAGTTTTTATTGCTTTAAATGCACTTTCAGCCCGAGCTGAGCACGTTTTGTGAGATGGAATGTATCTTCATAGGAATGAGTTGTGTGGTCAAATTAATGCTCATTTAGGCTTCAGGTGGTCATCCTGAACTAAATACATGTTGAAGTGTGTGCATAAGTCCTTTGGTTTAGGCGTGACACTCAATTTGAGTTTTTATTGATTTAAATGCATTTTCAGCCCGAGCTGAGTGCTCTTTCTGACTTTGAATGTATCTTCATAGGAATGAGTTGTGTGGTCAAATTATTGCTCATTTAGGCTTCAGGTGGTCATCCTGAACAAAATACATGTTGAAGTGTGTGCATCAGTCCTTTGGTTTAGGCGTGACACTCAATTTGAGTTTTTATTGCTTTAAATGCATTTTCAGCCCGAGCTGAGCACGTTTTGTGAGTTTGAATGTATCTTCATAGGAATATAGGCTTCAGGAGGTCATCCTGAACAAAATACATGTTGAAGTGTGTGCATAAGTCCTTTGGTTTAGGTGTGACACTCAATTTGAGTTTTTATTGCTTTAAATGCATTTTCAGCCCGAGCTGAGCGCGCTTTCTGGCTTTGAATGTATCTTCATAGGAATGAGTTGTGTAGTCAAATTAATGCTCATTTAGGCTTCAGGAGGACATCCTGAACAAAATACATGTTGAAGTGTGTGCATCAGTCCTTTGGTTTAGGCGTGACACTCAATTTGAGTTTTTATTGCTTTAAATGCATTTTCAGCCCTAGCTGAGCGCGCTTTCTGACTTTGAATGTATCTTCATAGGAATGAGTTGTATAGTCAAATTAATTGTCATTTAGGCTTCAGGAGGACATCCTGAACTGAATACATGTTGAAGTGTGTGCATAAGTCCTTTGGTTTAGGAGTGACACTCAATTTGAGTTTAATTGCTTTAAATGCATTTTCAGGCCGAGCTGAGCACTTTTTCTGAGTTTGAATGTATCTTCATAGGAATGAGTTATGTAGTCAAATGAATGCCCATTTAGGCTTCAGGAGGACATCCTCAACAAAATACATGTTGAAGTGTGTGCATAAGTCCTTTGGTTTAGGCGTGACACTCAATTTGAGTTTTTATTGCTTTAAATGCATTTTCAGCCCGAGCTGAGCACGTTTTGTGAGTTTGAATGTATCTCCATAGGAATGAGTTGTTTGGTCAAATTAATGCTCATTTAGGCTTCAGGTGGTCATCCTGAACTAAATACATGTTGAAGTGTGTGCATAAGTCCTTTGGTTTAGGCGTGACACTCAGTTTGAGTTTTTATTGCTTTAAATGCATTTTCAGCCCGAGCTGAGTGCGCTTTCTGACTTTGAATGTATCTTCATAGGAATGAGTTGTGTGGTCAAATTAATGCTCATTTAGGCTTCAGGTGGTCATCCTGAACAAAATACATGTTGAAGTGTGTGCATAAGTTCTTTGGTTTAGGCGTGACACTCAATTTGAGTTTTTATTGCTTTAAATGCATTTTCAGCCCGAGCTGAGCACGTTTTGTGAGTTTGAACGTATCTTCATAGGAATGAGTTGTGTGGTCAAATTAATGCTCATATGGGCTTCAGGAGGTCATCCTGAACAAAATACATGTTGAAGTGTGTGCATAAGTCCTTTGGTTTAGGTGTGACACTCAATTTGAGTTTTTATTGCTTTAAATGCATTTTCAGCCCGAGTTGAGCACGTTTTGTGAGTTTGAATGTATCTTCATAGGAATGAGTTGTGTGGTCAAATTAATGCTCATTTAGGCTTCAGGTGGTCATCCTGAACAAAATACATGTTGAAGTGTGTGCATAAGTCCTTTGGTTTAGGCGTGACACTCAATTTGAGTTTTTATTGCTTTAAATGCATTTTCAGCCCGAGCTGAGCATGTTTTGTGAGTTTGAATGTATCTTCATAGGAATGAGTTGTGTGGTCAAATTAATGCTCATTTAGGCTTCAGGTGGTCATCCTGAACTAAATACATGTTGAAGTGTGTGCATAAGTCCTTTGGTTTAGGCGTGACACTCAATTTGAGTTTTTATTGCTTTAAATGCATTTTCAGCCCGAGCTGAATACGTTTTGTGAGTTTGAATGTATCTTCATAGGAATGAGTTGTGTGGTCAAATTAATGTTCATTTAGGCTTCAGGTGGTCATCCTGAACTAAATACATGTTGAAGTGTGTGCATAAGTCCTTTGGTTTAGGCGTGACACTCAATTTGAGTTTTTATTGCTTTAAATGCATTTTTAGCCCGAGCTGAGCTCGCTTTCTGACTTTGAATGTATCTTCATAGGAATGCGTTGTGTGGTCAAATTATTGCTCATTTAGGCTTCAGGAGGTCATCCTGAACAAAATACATGTTGAAGTGTGTGCATAAGTCCTTTGGTTTAGGCGTGACACTCAATTTGAGTTTCTATTGCTTTAAATGCATTTTCAGCCCGAGCTGAGCACGTTTTGTGAGTTTGAATGTATCTTCATAGGAATGAGTTGTGTGGTCAAATTAATGTTCATTTAGGCTTCAGGTGGTCATCCTGAACTAAATACATGTTGAAGTGTGTGCATAAGTCCTTTGGTTTAGGCGTGACACTCAATTTGAGTTTTTATTGCTTTAAATGCATTTTCAGCCCGAGCTGAGCTCGCTTTCTGACTTTGAATGTATCTTCATAGGAATGCGTTGTGTGGTCAAATTATTGCTCATTTAGGCTTCAGGAGGTCATCCTGAACAAAATACATGTTGAAGTGTGTGCATAAGTCCTTTGGTTTAGGCGTGACACTCAATTTGAGTTTCTATTGCTTTAAATGCATTTTCAGCCCGAGCTGAGCACGTTTTGTGAGTTTGAATGTATCTTCATAGGAATGCGTTGTGTGGTCAAATTATTGCTCATTTAGGCTTCAGGAGGTCATCCTGAACAAAATACATGTTGAAGTGTGTGCATAAGTCCTTTGGTTTAGGCGTGACACTCAATTTGAGTTTCTATTGCTTTAAATGCATTTTCAGCCCGAGCTGAGCACGTTTTGTGAGTTTGAATGTATCTTCATAGGAATGAGTTGTGTGGTCAAATTAATGCTCATTTAGGCTTCAGGTGGTCATCTTGAAAAAAAAATACATGTTGAAGTGTGTGCATAAGTCCTTTGGTTTTAGGCGTGACACTCAATTTGAGTTTTTATTGCTTTAAATGCATTTTCAGCCTGAGCTGAGCACGTTTTGTGAGTTTGAATGTATCTTCATAGGAATGAGTTGTGTGGTCAAATTAATGCTCATATGGGCTTCAGGAGGTCATCCTGAACAAAATACATGTTGAAGTGTGTGCATAAGTCCTTTGGTTTAGGTGTGACACTCAATTTGAGTTTTTATTGCTTTAAATGCATTTTCAGCCCGAGCTGAGCACGTTTTGTGAGTTTGAATGTATCTTCATAGGAATGAGTTGTGTGGTCAAATTAATGCTCATTTAGGCTTTAGGTGGTCATCCTGAACTAAATACATGTTGAAGTGTGTGCATAAGTCCTTTGGTTTAGGCGTGACACTCAATTTGAGTTTTTATTGCTTTAAATGCATTTTCAGCCCGAGCTGAGCGCGCTTTCTGACTTTGAATGTATCTTCATAGGAATGAGTTGTGTGGTCAAATTATTGCTCATTTAGGCTTCAGGAGGACATCCTGAACTAAGTACATGTTGAAGTGTGTGCATTAGTCTTTTGGTTTAGGCGTGACACTCAATTTGAGTTTTTATTGCTTTAAATGCATTTTCAGCCCGAGCTGAGCACGCTTTCTGACTTTGAATGTATCTTCATAGGAATGAGTTGTGTCGTCAAATTATTGCTCATTTTTGAGGAGGTCATCCTGAACAAAATACATGTTGAAGTGTGTGCATAAGTCCTTTGGTTTAGGTGTGACACTCAATTTGAGTTTTTATTGCTTTAAATGCATTTTCAGCCCGAGCTGAGCACGTTTTGTGAGTTTGAATGTATCTTAATAGGAATGAGTTGTGTGGTCAAATTAATGCTCATTTAGGCTTCAGGTGGTCATCCTGAACAAAATACATGTTGAAGTGTGTGCATAAGTCCTTTGGTTTAGGCGTGACACTCAATTTGAGTTTTTATTGCTTTAAATGCATTTTCAGCCCGAGCTGAGCACGTTTTGTGAGTTTGAATGTATCTTCATAGGAATGAGTTGTGTGGTCAAATTAATGCTCATTTAGGCTTCAGGTGGTCATCCTGAACTAAATACATGTTGAAGTGTGTGCATAAGTCCTTTGGTTTAGGCGTGACACTCAGTTTGAGTTTTTATTGCTTTAAATGCATTTTCAGCCCGAGCTGAGTGCGCTTTCTGACTTTGAATGTATCTTCATAGGAATGAGTTGTGTGGTCAAATTAATGCTCATTTAGGCTTCAGGTGGTCATCCTGAACAAAATACATGTTGAAGTGTGTGCATAAGTCCTTTGGTTTAGGCGTGACACGCAATTTGAGTTTTTATTGCTTTAAATGCATTTTCAGCCCGAGCTGAGCACGTTTTGTGAGTTTGAATGTATCTTCATAGGAATGAGTTGTGTGGTCAAATTAATGCTCATATGGGCTTCAGGAGGTCATCCTAAACAAAATACATGTTGAAGTGTGTGCATAAGTCCTTTGGTTTAGGTGTGACACTCAATTTGAGTTTTTATTGCTTTAAATGCATTTTCAGCCCGAGTTGAGCACGTTTTGTGAGTTTGAATGTATCTTCATAGGAATGAGTTGTGTGGTCAAATTAATGCTCATTTAGGCTTCAGGTGGTCATCCTGAACAAAATACATGTTGAAGTGTGTGCATAAGTCCTTTGGTTTAGGCGTGACACTCAATTTGAGTTTTTATTGCTTTAAATGCATTTTCAGCCCGAGCTGAGCATGTTTTGTGAGTTTGAATGTATCTTCATAGGAATGAGTTGTGTGGTCAAATTAATGCTCATTTAGGCTTCAGGTGGTCATCCTGAACTAAATACATGTTGAAGTGTGTGCATAAGTCCTTTGGTTTAGGCGTGACACTCAATTTGAGTTTTTATTGCTTTAAATGCATTTTCAGCCCGAGCTGAGCACGTTTTGTGAGTTTGAATGTATCTTCATAGGAATGAGTTGTGTGGTCAAATTAATGTTCATTTAGGCTTCAGGTGGTCATCCTGAACTAAATACATGTTGAAGTGTGTGCATAAGTCCTTTGGTTTAGGCGTGACACTCAATTTGAGTTTTTATTGCTTTAATTGCATTTTCAGCCCGAGCTGAGCTCGCTTTCTGACTTTGAATGTATCTTCATAGGAATGCGTTGTGTGGTCAAATTATTGCTCATTTAGGCTTCAGGAGGTCATCATGAACAAAATACATGTTGAAGTGTGTGCATAAGTCCTTTGGTTTAGGCGTGACACTCAATTTGAGTTTCTATTGCTTTAAATGCATTTTCAGCCCGAGCTGAGCACGTTTTGTGAGTTTGAATGTATCTTCATAGGAATGCGTTGTGTGGTCAAATTATTGCTCATTTAGGCTTCAGGAGGTCATCCTGAACAAAATACATGTTGAAGTGTGTGCATAAGTCCTTTGGTTTAGGCGTGACACTCAATTTGAGTTTCTATTGCTTTAAATGCATTTTCAGCCCGAGCTGAGCACGTTTTGTGAGTTTGAATGTATCTTCATAGGAATGAGTTGTGTGGTCAAATTAATGCTCATTTAGGCTTCAGGTGGTCATCTTGAACAAAATACATGTTGAAGTGTGTGCATAAGTCCTTTGGTTTAGGCGTGACACTCAATTTGAGTTTTTATTGCTTTAAATGCATTTTCAGCCCGAGCTGAGCACGTTTTGTGAGTTTGAATGTATCTTCATAGGAATGAGTTGTGTGGTCAAATTAATGCTCATATGGGCTTCAGGAGGTCATCCTGAACAAAATACATGTTGAAGTGTGTGCATAAGTCCTTTGGTTTAGGTGTGACACTCAATTTGAGTTTTTATTGCTTTAAATGCATTTTCAGCCCGAGCTGAGCACGTTTTGTGAGTTTGAATGTATCTTCATAGGAATGAGTTGTGTGGTCAAATTAATGCTCATTTAGGCTTTAGGTGGTCATCCTGAACTAAATACATGTTGAAGTGTGTGCATAAGTCCTTTGCTTTAGGCGTGACACTCAATTTGAGTTTCTATTGCTTTAAATGCATTTTCAGCCCGAGTTGAGCACGTTTTGTGAGTTTGAATGTATCTTCATAGGAATGAGTTGTGTGGTCAAATTAATGCTCATTTAGGCTTCAGGTGGTCATCCTGAACAAAATACATGTTGAAGTGTGTGCATAAGTCCTTTGGTTTAGGCGTGACACTCAATTTGAGTTTTTATTGCTTTAAATGCATTTTCAGCCCGAGCTGAGCATGTTTTGTGAGTTTGAATGTATCTTCATAGGAATGAGTTGTGTGGTCAAATTAATGCTCATTTAGGCTTCAGGTGGTCATCCTGAACTAAATACATGTTGAAGTGTGTGCATAAGTCCTTTGGTTTAGGCGTGACACTCAATTTGAGTTTTTATTGCTTTAAATGCATTTTCAGCCCGAGCTGAGCACGTTTTAGGAGTTTGAATGTATCTTCATAGGAATGAGTTGTGTGGTCAAATTAATGTTCATTTAGGCTTCAGGTGGTCATCCTGAACTAAATACACGTTGAAGTGTGTGCATAAGTCCTTTGGTTTAGGCGTGACACTCAATTTGAGTTTTTATTGCTTTAAATGCATTTTCAGCCCGAGCTGAGCTCGCTTTCTGACTTTGAATGTATCTTCATAGGAAAGCGTTGTGTGGTCAAATTATTGC
This sequence comes from Hippocampus guttulatus, assembly GCF_054856545.1. Taxonomy (NCBI): domain Eukaryota; kingdom Metazoa; phylum Chordata; class Actinopteri; order Syngnathiformes; family Syngnathidae; genus Hippocampus; species Hippocampus guttulatus. The sequence continues at coordinate 12,958,443 of NC_141278.1, forward strand.
TCATTTAGGCTTCAGGAGGTCATCCTGAACAAAATACATGTTGAAGTGTGTGCATAAGTCCTTTGGTTTAGGCGTGACACTCAATTTGAGTTTCTATTGCTTTAAATGCATTTTCAGCCCGAGCTGAGCACGTTTTGTGAGTTTGAATGTATCTTCATAGGAATGAGTTGTGTGGTCAAATTAATGCTCATTTAGGCTTCAGGTGGTCATCTTGAACAAAATACATGTTGAAGTGTGTGCATAAGTCCTTTGGTTTAGGCGTGACACTCAATTTGAGTTTTTATTGCTTTAAATGCATTTTCAGCCCGAGCTGAGCACGTTTTGTGAGTTTGAATGTATCTTCATAGGAATGAGTTGTGTGGTCAAATTAATGCTCATATGGGCTTCAGGAGGTCATCCTGAACAAAATACATGTTGAAGTGTGTGCATAAGTCCTTTGGTTTAGGTGTGACACTCAATTTGAATTTTTATTGCTTTAAATGCATTTTCAGCCCGAGCTGAGCACGTTTTGTGAGTTTGAATGTATCTTCATAGGAATGAGTTGTGTGGTCAAATTAATGCTCATTTAGGCTTTAGGTAGTCATCCTGAACTAAATACATGTTGAAGTGTGTGCATAAGTCCTTTGGTTTAGGCGTGACACTCAATTTGAGTTTTTATTGCTTTAAATGCATTTTCAGCCCGAGCTGAGCGCGCTTTCTGACTTTGAATGTATCTTCATAGGAATGAGTTGTGTGGTCAAATTATTGCTCATTTAGGCTTCAGGAGGACATCCTGAACTAAGTACATGTTGAAGTGTGTGCATAAGTCTTTTGGTTTAGGCGTGACACTCAATTTGAGTTTTTATTGCTTTAAATGCATTTTCAGCCCGAGCTGAGCATGCTTTCTGACTTTGAATGTATCTTCATAGGAATGAGTTGTGTCGTCAAATTATTGCTCATTTTTCAGGAGGTCATCCTGAACAAAATACATGTTGAAGTGTGTGCATAAGTCCTTTGGTTTAGGTGTGACACTCAATTTGAGTTTTTATTGCTTTAAAGGGGCGGCCCGGTAGTCCAGTGGTTAGCACGTCGGCTTCACAGTGCAGAGGTACCGGGTTCGATTCCAGCTCCGGCCTCCCTGTGTGGAGTTTGCATGTTCTCCCCGGGCCTGCGTGGGTTTTCTCCGGGTGCTCCGGTTTCCTCCCACATTCCAAAGACATGCATGTCAGGCTGATTGGACGCTCTAAATTGTCCCTAGGTGTGAGTGTGGGCGTGGATGGTTGTTCGTCTCTGTGTGCCCTGCGATTGGCTGGCAACTGATTCAGGGTGTCCCCCGCCTACTGCCCGGAGATGGCTGGGATAGGCTCCAGCACCCCCCGCGACCCTAGTGAGGATCAAGCGGTTCGGAAAATGGATGGATGGATGGATTGCTTTAAAGGCATTTTCAGCCCGAGTTGAGCACGTTTTGTGAGATTGAATGTATCTTCATAGGAATGAGTTGTGTGGTCAAATTAATGCTCATTTAGGCTTCAGGTGGTCATCCTGAACTAAATACATGTTGAAGTGTGTGCATAAGTCCTTTGGTTTAGGCGTGACACTCAATTTGAGTTTTTATTGCTTTATAAATGCATTTTCAGCCCGAGCTGAGGGCGCTTTCTGACTTTGAATGTATCTTCATAGGAATGAGTTGTGGAGTCAAATTAATGCTCTTTTAGGCTTCAGGAGGTCATCCTGAACAAAATACATGTTGAAGTGTGTGCATAAGTCCTTTGGTTTAGGCGTGACACTCAATTTGAGTTTTTATTGCTTTAAATGCATTTTCAGCCCAAGCTGAGCACGTTTTGTGAGTTTGAATGTATCTTCATAGGAATCAGTTGTGTGGTCAAATTAATGCTCATTTAGGCTTCAGGAGGACATCCTGAACTAAGTACATGTTGAAGTGTGTGCATAAGTCCTTTGGTTTGGGCGTGACACTCAATTTGAGTTTTTATTGCTTTAAATGCATTTTCAGCCCGAGCTGAGCACGTTTTGTGAGTTTGAATGTATCTTCATAGGAATCAGTTGTGTGGTCAAATTAATGCTCATTTAGGCTTCAGGAGGACATCCTGAACTAAGTACATGTTGAAGTGTGTGCATAAGTCCTTTGGTTTGGGCGTGACACTCAATTTGAGTTTTTATTGCTTTAAATGCATTTTCAGCCCGAGCTGAGCACGTTTTGTGAGTTTGAATGTATCTTCATAGGAATGAGTTGTGTGGTCAAATTAATGTTCATTTAGGCTTTAGGTGGTCATCCTGAACTAAATACATGTTGAAGTGTGTGCATAAGTCCTTTGGTTTAGGCGTGACACTCAATTTGAGTTTTTATTGCTTTAAATGCATTTTCAGCCCGAGCTGAGCGCGCTTTCTGACTTTGAATGTATCTTCATAGGAATGAGTTGTGTGGTCAAATTATTGCTCATTTTTCAGGAGGTCATCCTGAACAAAATACATGTTGAAGTGTGTGCATAAGTCCTTTGGTTTAGGTGTGACACTCAATTTGAGTTTTTATTGCTTTAAATGCATTTTCAGCCGGAGTTGAGCACGTTTTGTGAGTTTGATTGTATCTTCATAGGAATGAGTTGTGTGGTCAAATTAATGCTCATTTAGGCTTTAGGTGGTCATCCTGAACTAAATACATGTTGAAGTGTGTGCATAAGTCCTTTGGTTTAGGCGTGACACTCAATTTGAGTTTTTATTGCTTTAAATGCATTTTCAGCCCGAGCTGAGCGCGCTTTCTGACTTTGAATGTATCTTCATAGGAATGAGTTGTGTGGTCAAATTATTGCTCATTTTTCAGGAGGTCATCCTGAACAAAATACATGTTGAAGTGTGTGCATAAGTCCTTTGGTTTAGGTGTGACACTCAATTTGAGTTTTTATTGCTTTAAATGCATTTTCAGCCGGAGTTGAGCACGTTTTGTGAGTTTGATTGTATCTTCATAGGAATGAGTTGTGTGGTCAAATTAATGCTCATTTAGGCTTCAGGTGGTCATCCTGAACAAAATACATGTTGAAGTGTGTGCATAAGTCCTTTGGTTTAGGCGTGACACTCAATTTGAGTTTTTATTGCTTTAAATGCATTTTCAGCCCGAGCTGAGCATGTTTTGTGAGTTTGAATGTATCTTCATAGGAATGAGTTGTGTGGTCAAATTAATGCTCATTTAGGCTTCAGGTGGTCATCCTGAACTAAATACATGTTGAAGTGTGTGCATAAGTCCTTTGGTTTAGGCGTGACACTCCATTTGAGTTTTTATTGCTTTAAATGCATTTTCAGCCCGAGCTGAGCACGTTTTGTGAGTTTGAATGTATCTTCATAGGAATGAGTTGTGTGGTCAAATTAATGCTCATTTAGGCTTCAGGTGGTCATCCTGAACTAAAAACATGTTGAAGTGTGTGCATAAGTCCTTTGGTTTAGGCGTGACACTCAATTTGAGTTTTTATTGCTTTAAATGCATTTTCAGCCCGAGCTGAGCTCGCTTTCTGACTTTGAATGTATCTTCATAGGAATGCGTTGTGTGGTCAAATTATTGCTCATTTAGGCTTCAGGAGGTCATCCTGAACAAAATACATGTTGAAGTGTGTGCATAAGGCCTTTGGTTTAGGCGTGACACTCAATTTGAGTTTTTATTGCTTTAAATGCATTTTCAGCCCGAGCTGAGCACGTTTTGTGAGTTTGAATGTATCTTCATAGGAATGAGTTGTGTAGTCAAATTAATGCTCATATGGGCTGCAGGAGGTCATCCTGAACAAAATACATGTTGAAGTGTGTGCATCAGTCCTTTGGTTTAGGTGTGACACTCAATTTGAGTTTTTATTGCTTTAAATGCATTTTCAGCTCGAGCTGAGCACGTTTTGTGAGTTTGAATGTATCTTCATAGGAATGAGTTGTGTGGTCAAATTATTGCTCATTTAGGCTTCAGAAGGTCATCCAGAACAAAATACATGTTGAAGTGTGTGCATAAGTCCTTTGGTTTAGGCGTGACACTCAATTTGATTTTGTATTGCTTTAAATGCATTTTGAGCCCGAGCTGAGCACGTTTTGTGAGTTTGAATGTATCTTAATAGGAATGAGTTGTGTGGTCAAATTTAAGCTCATTTAGGCTTCAGGTGGTCATCCTGAACAAAATACATGTTGAAGTGTGTGCATAAGTCCTTTGGTTTAGGCGTGACACTCAATTTGAGTTTTTATTGCTTTAAATGCATTTTCAGCCCGAGCTGAGCACGTTTTGTGAGTTTGAATGTATCTTCATAGGAATGAGTTGTGTGGTCAAATTAATGCTCATTTAGGCTTCAGATGGTCATCCTGAACTAAATACATGTTGAAGTGTGTGCATAAGTCCTTTGGTTTAGGCGTGACACTCAGTTTGAGTTTTTATTGCTTTAAATGCATTTTCAGCCCGAGCTGAGTGCGCTTTCTGACTTTGAATGTATCTTCATAGGAATGAGTTGTGTGGTCAAATTAATGCTCATTTAGGCTTCAGGTGGTCATCCTGAACAAAATACATGTTGAAGTGTGTGCATAAGTCCTTTGGTTTAGGCGTGACACTCAATTTGAGTTTTTATTGCTTTAAATGCATTTTCAGCCCGAGCTGAGCACGTTTTGTGAGTTTGAATGTATCTTCATAGGAATGAGTTGTGTGGTCAAATTAATGCTCATATGGGCTTCAGGAGGTCATCCTGAACAAAATACATGTTGAAGTGTGTGCATAAGTCCTTTGGTTTAGGTGTGACACTCAATTTGAGTTTTTATTGCTTTAAATGCATTTTCAGCCCGAGCTGAGAACGTTTTGTGAGTTTGAATGTATCTTCATAGGAATGAGTTGTGTGGTCAAATTAATGCTCATATGGGCTTCAGGAGGTTCTCCTGAACAAAATACATGTTGAAGTGTGTGCATAAGTCCTTTGGTTTAGGTGTGACACTCAATTTGAGTTTTTATTGCTTTAAATGCATTTTCAGCCCGAGCTGAGCACGTTTTGTGAGTTTGAATGTATCTTCATAGGAATGAGTTGTGTGGTCAAATTAATGCTCATTTAGGCTTTAGGTGGTCATCCTGAACTAAATACATGTTGAAGTGTGTGCATAAGTCCTTTGGTTTAGGCGTGACACTCAATTTGAGTTTTTATTGCTTTAAATGCATTTTCAGCCCGAGCTGAGCGCGCTTTCTGACTTTGAATGTATCTTCATAGGAATGAGTTGTGTGGTCAAATTATTGCTCATTTAGGCTTCAGGAGGACATCCTGAACTAAGTACATGTTGAAGTGTGTGCATAAGTCTTTTGGTTTAGGCGTGACACTCAATTTGAGTTTTTATTGCTTTAAATGCATTTTCAGCCCGAGCTGAGCATGCTTTCTGACTTTGAATGTATCTTCATAGGAATGAGTTGTGTCGTCAAATTATTGCTCATTTTTCAGGAGGTCATCCTGAACAAAATACATGTTGAAGTGTGTGCATAAGTCCTTTGGTTTAGGTGTGACACTCAATTTGAGTTTTTATTGCTTTAAATGCATTTTCAGCCCGAGTTGAGCACGTTTTGTGAGATTGAATGTATCTTCATAGGAATGAGTTGTGTGGTCAAATTAATGCTCATTTAGGATTCAGGTGGTCATCCTGAACTAAATACATGTTGAAGTGTGTGCATAAGTCCTTTGGTTTAGGCGTGACACTCAATTTGAGTTTTTATTGCTTTATAAATGCATTTTCAGCCCGAGCTGAGGGCGCTTTCTGACTTTGAATGTATCTTCATAGGAATGAGTTGTGGAGTCTAATTAATGCTCTTTTAGGCTTCAGGAGGTCATCCTGAACAAAGTACATGTTGAAGTGTGTGCATAAGTCCTTTGGTTTAGGCGTGACACTCAATTTGAGTTTTTATTGCTTTAAATGCATTTTCAGCCCAAGCTGAGCACGTTTTGTGAGTTTGAATGTATCTTCATAGGAATCAGTTGTGTGGTCAAATTAATGCTCATTTAGGCTTCAGGAGGACATCCTGAACTAAGTACATGTTGAAGTGTGTGCATAAGTCCTTTGGTTTGGGCGTGACACTCAATTTGAGTTTTTATTGCTTTAAATGCATTTTCAGCCCGAGCTGAGCACGTTTTGTGATTTTGAATGTATCTTCATAGGAATGAGTTGTGTGGTCAAATTAATGCTCATTTAGGCTTCAGGTGGTCATCCTGAACTAAAAACATGTTGAAGTGTGTGCATAAGTCCTTTGGTTTAGGCGTGACACTCAATTTGTGTTTTTATTGCTTTAAATGCATTTTCAGCCCAAGCCGAGCTCGCTTTCTGACTTTGAATGTATCTTCATAGGAATGCGTTGTGTGGTCAAATTATTGCTCATTTAGGCTTCAGGAGGTCATCCTGAACAAAATACATGTTGAAGTGTGTGCATAAGTCCTTTGGTTTAGGCGTGACACTCAATTTGAGTTTCTATTGCTTTAAATGCATTTTCAGCCCGAGCTGAGCACGTTTTGTGAGTTTGAATGTATCTTCATAGGAATGAGTTGTGTGGTCAAATTAATGCTCATTTAGGCTTCAGGTGGTCACCATGAACAAAATACATGTTGAAGTGTGTGCATAAGTCCTTTGGTTTAGGCGTGACACTCAATTTGAGTTTTTATTGCTTAAAATGCATTTTCAGCCCGAGCTGAGCACGTTTTGTGAGTTTGAATGTATCTTCATAGGAATGAGTTGTGTGGTCAAATAAATGCTCATATGGGCTTCAGGAGGTCATCCTGAACAAAATACATGTTGAAGTGTGTGCATAATCCTTTGGTTTAGGTGTGACACTCAATTTGAGTTTTTATTGCTTTAAATGCATTTTCAGCCCGAGCTGAGCACGTTTTGTGAGTTTGAATGTATCTTCATAGGAATGAGTTGTGTGGTCAAATTAATGTTCATTTAGGCTTTAGGTGGTCATCCTGAACTAAATACATGTTGAAGTGTGTGCATAAGTCCTTTGGTTTAGGCGTGACACTCAATTTGAGTTTTTATCGCTTTAAATGCATTTTCAGCCCGAGCTGAGCGCGCTTTCTGACTTTGAATGTATCTTCATAGGAATGAGTTGTGTGGTCAAATTATTGCTCATTTTTCAGGAGGTCATCCTGAACAAAATACATGTTGAAGTGTGTGCATAAGTCCTTTGGTTTAGGTGTGACACTCAATTTGAGTTTTTATTGCTTTAAATGCATTTTCAGCCGGAGTTGAGCACGTTTTGTGAGTTTGATTGTATCTTCATAGGAATGAGTTGTGTGGTCAAATTAATGCTCATTTAGGCTTCAGGTGGTCATCCTGAACAAAATACATGTTGAAGTGTGTGCATAAGTCCTTTGGTTTAGGCGTGACACTCAATTTGAGTTTTTATTGCTTTAAATGCATTTTCAGCCCGAGCTGAGCATGTTTTGTGAGTTTGAATGTATCTTCATAGGAATGAGTTGTGTGGTCAAATTAATGCTCATTTAGGCTTCAGGTGGTCATCCTGAACTAAATACATGTTGAAGTGTGTGCATAAGTCCTTTGGGTTTAGGCGTGACACTCCATTTGAGTTTTTATTGCTTTAAATGCATTTTCAGCCCGAGCTGAGCACGTTTTGTGAGTTTGAATGTATCTTCATAGGAATGAGTTGTGTGGTCAAATTAATGCTCATTTAGGCTTCAGGTGGTCATCCTGAACTAAAAACATGTTGAAGTGTGTGCATAAGTCCTTTGGTTTAGGCGTGACACTCAATTTGAGTTTTTATTGCTTTAAATGCATTTTCAGCCCGAGCTGAGCTCGCTTTCTGACTTTGAATGTATCTTCATAGGAATGCGTTGTGTGGTCAAATTATTGCTCATTTAGGCTTCAGGAGGTCATCCTGAACAAAATACATGTTGAAGTGTGTGCATAAGGCCTTTGGTTTAGGCGTGACACTCAATTTGAGTTTTTATTGCTTTAAATGCATTTTCAGCCCGAGCTGAGCACGTTTTGTGAGTTTGAATGTATCTTCATAGGAATGAGTTGTGTAGTCAAATTAATGCTCATATGGGCTGCAGGAGGTCATCCTGAACAAAATACATGTTGAAGTGTGTGCATAAGTCCTTTGGTTTAGGTGTGACACTCAATTTGAGTTTTTATTGCTTTAAATGCATTTTCAGCTCGAGCTGAGCACGTTTTGTGAGTTTGAATGTATCTTCATAGGAATGAGTTGTGTGGTCAAATTATTGCTCATTTAGGCTTCAGAAGGTCATCCAGAACAAAATACATGTTGAAGTGTGTGCATAAGTCCTTTGGTTTAGGCGTGACACTCAATTTGATTTTGTATTGCTTTAAATGCATTTTGAGCCCGAGCTGAGCACGTTTTGTGAGTTTGAATGTATCTTAATAGGAATGAGTTGTGTGGTCAAATTTAAGCTCATTTAGGCTTCAGGTGGTCATCCTGAACAAAATACATGTTGAAGTGTGTGCATAAGTCCTTTGGTTTAGGCGTGACACTCAATTTGAGTTTTTATTGCTTTAAATGCATTTTCAGCCCGAGCTGAGCACGTTTTGTGAGTTTGAATGTATCTTCATAGGAATGAGTTGTGTGGTCAAATTAATGCTCATATGGGCTTCAGGAGGTCATCCTGAACAAAATATATGTTGAAGTGTGTGCATAAGTCCTTTGGTTTAGGTGTGACACTCAATTTGAGTTTTTATTGCTTTAAATGCATTTTCAGCCCGAGCTGAGCACGTTTTGTGAGTTTGAATGTATCTTCACAGGAATGAGTTGTGTGGTCAAATTAATGCTCATTTAGGCTTCAGGTGGTCATCCTGAACAAAATACATGTTGAAGTGTGTGCATAAGTCCTTTGGTTTAGGCGTGACACTCAATTTGAGTTTTTATTGCTTTAAATGCATTTTCAGCCCGAGCTGAGCACGTTTTGTGAGTTTGAATGTATCTTCATAGGAATGAGTTGTGTGGTCAAATTAATGCTCATATGGGCTTCAGGAGGTCATCCTGAACAAAATACATGTTGAAGTGTGTGCATAAGTCCTTTGGTTTAGGTGTGACACTCAATTTGAGTTTTTATTGCTTTAAATGCATTTTCAGCCCGAGCTGAGAACGTTTTGTGAGTTTGAATGTATCTTCATAGGAATGAGTTGTGTGGTCAAATTAATGCTCATATGGGCTTCAGGAGGTCATCCTGAACAAAATACATGTTGAAGTGTGTGCATAAGTCCTTTGGTTTAGGCGTGACACTCAATTTGAGTTTTTATTGCTTTAAATGCATTTTCAGCCCGAGCTGAGCATGTTTTGTGAGTTTGAATGTATCTTCATAGGAATGAGTTGTGTGGTCAAATTAATGCTCATTTAGGCTTCAGGTGGTCATCCTGAACTAAATACATGTTGAAGTGTGTGCATAAGTCCTTTGGTTTAGGCGTGACACTCAATTTGAGTTTCTATTGCTTTAAATGCATTTTCAGCCCGAGCTGAGCACGTTTTGTGAGTTTGAATGTATCTTCATAGGAATGAGTTGTGTGGTCAAATTAATGCTCATTTAGGCTTCAGGTGGTCATCTTGAACAAAATACATGTTGAAGTGTGTGCATAAGTCCTTTGGTTTAGGCGTGACACTCAATTTGAGTTTCTATTGCTTTAAATGCATTTTCAGCCCGAGCTGAGCACGTTTTGTGAGTTTGAATGTATCTTCATAGGAATGAGTTGTGTGGTCAAATTAATGCTCATTTAGGCTTCAGGTGGTCATCCTGAACAAAATACATGTTGAAGTGTGTGCATAAGTCCTTTGGTTTAGGCGTGACACTCAATTTGAGTTTTTATTGCTTTAAATGCATTTTCAGCCCGAGCTGAGCGCGTTTTGTGAGTTTGAATGTATCTTCATAGGAATGAGTTGTGTGGTCAAATAAATGCTCATATGGGCTTCAGGAGGTCATCCTGAACAAAATACATGTTGAAGTGTGTGCATAATCCTTTGGTTTAGGTGTGACACTCAATTTGAGTTTTTATTGCTTTAAATGCATTTTTAGCCCGAGCTGAGCACGTTTTGTGAGTTTGAATGTATCTTCATAGGAATGAGTTGTGTGGTCAAATTAATGTTCATTTAGGCTTTAGGTGGTCATCCTGAACTAAATACATGTTGAAGTGTGTGCATAAGTCCTTTGGTTTAGGCGTGACACTCAATTTGAGTTTTTATTGCTTTAAATGCATTTTCAGCCCGAGCTGAGCGCGCTTTCTGACTTTGAATGTATCTTCATAGGAATGAGTTGTGTGGTCAAATTATTGCTCATTTTTCAGGAGGTCATCCTGAACAAAATACATGTTGAAGTGTGTGCATAAGTCCTTTGGTTTAGGTGTGACACTCAATTTGAGTTTTTATTGCTTTAAATGCATTTTCAGCCGGAGTTGAGCACGTTTTGTGAGTTTGATTGTATCTTCATAGGAATGAGTTGTGTGGTCAAATTAATGCTCATTTAGGCTTCAGGTGGTCATCCTGAACAAAATACATGTTGAAGTGTGTGCATAAGTCCTTTGGTTTAGGCGTGACACTCAATTTGAGTTTTTATTGCTTTAAATGCATTTTCAGCCCGAGCTGAGCATGTTTTGTGAGTTTGAATGTATCTTCATAGGAATGAGTTGTGTGGTCAAATTAATGCTCATTTAGGCTTCAGGTGGTCATCCTGAACTAAATACATGTTGAAGTGTGTGCATAAGTCCTTTGGTTTAGGCGTGACACTCCATTTGAGTTTTTATTGCTTTAAATGCATTTTCAGCCCGAGCTGAGCACGTTTTGTGAGTTTGAATGTATCTTCATAGGAATGAGTTGTGTAGTCAAATTAATGCTCATATGGGCTGCAGGAGGTCATCCTGAACAAAATACATGTTGAAGTGTGTGCATAAGTCCTTTGGTTTAGGTGTGACACTCAATTTGAGTTTTTATTGCTTTAAATGCATTTTCAGCTCGAGCTGAGCACGTTTTGTGAGTTTGAATGTATCTTCATAGGAATGAGTTGTGTGGTCAAATTATTGCTCATTTAGGCTTCAGAAGGTCATCCTGAACAAAATACATGTTGAAGTGTGTGCATAAGTCCTTTGGTTTAGGCGTGACACTCAATTTGATTTTGTATTGCTTTAAATGCATTTTGAGCCCGAGCTGAGCACGTTTTGTGAGTTTGAATGTATCTTAATAGGAATGAGTTGTGTGGTCAAATTTAAGCTCATTTAGGCTTCAGGTGGTCATCCTGAACAAAATACATGTTGAAGTGTGTGCATAAGTCCTTTGGTTTAGGCGTGACACTCAATTTGAGTTTTTATTGCTTTAAATGCATTTTCAGCCCGAGCTGAGCACGTTTTGTGAGTTTGAATGTATCTTCATAGGAATGAGTTGTGTGGTCAAATTAATGCTCATATGGGCTTCAGGAGGTCATCCTGAACAAAATACATGTTGAAGTGTGTGCATAAGTCCTTTGGTTTAGGTGTGACACTCAATTTGAGTTTTTATTGCTTTAAATGCATTTTCAGCCCGAGCTGAGCACGTTTTGTGAGTTTGAATGTATCTTCATAGGAATGAGTTGTGTGGTCAAATTAATGCTCATTTAGGCTTTAGGTGGTCATCCTGAACTAAATACATGTTGAAGTGTGTGCATAAGTCCTTTGCTTTAGGCGTGACACTCAATTTGAGTTTCTATTGCTTTAAATGCATTTTCAGCCCGAGTTGAGCACGTTTTGTGAGTTTGAATGTATCTTCATAGGAATGAGTTGTGTGGTCAAATTAATGCTCATTTAGGCTTCAGGTGGTCATCCTGAACAAAATACATGTTGAAGTGTGTGCATAAGTCCTTTGGTTTAGGCGTGACACTCAATTTGAGTTTTTATTGCTTTAAATGCATTTTCAGCCCGAGCTGAGCATGTTTTGTGAGTTTGAATGTATCTTCATAGGAATGAGTTGTGTGGTCAAATTAATGCTCATATGGGCTTCAGGAGGTCATCCTGAACAAAATACATGTTGAAGTGTGTGCATAAGTCCTTTGGTTTAGGTGTGACACTCAATTTGAGTTTTTATTGCTTTAAATGCATTTTCAGCCCGAGCTGAGCACGTTTTGTGAGTTTGAATGTATCTTCATAGGAATGAGTTGTGTGGTCAAATTAATGCTCATTTAGGCTTTAGGTGGTCATCCTGAACTAAATACATGTTGAAGTGTGTGCATAAGTCCTTTGCTTTAGGCGTGACACTCAATTTGAGTTTCTATTGCTTTAAATGCATTTTCAGCCCGAGTTGAGCACGTTTTGTGAGTTTGAATGTATCTTCATAGGAATGAGTTGTGTGGTCAAATTAATGCTCATTTAGGCTTCAGGTGGTCATCCTGAACAAAATACATGTTGAAGTGTGTGCATAAGTCCTTTGGTTTAGGCGTGACACTCAATTTGAGTTTTTATTGCTTTAAATGCATTTTCAGCCCGAGCTGAGCATGTTTTGTGAGTTTGAATGTATCTTCATAGGAATGAGTTGTGTGGTCAAATTAATGCTCATTTAGGCTTCAGGTGGTCATCCTGAACTAAATACATGTTGAAGTGTGTGCATAAGTCCTTTGGTTTAGGCGTGACACTCAATTTGAGTTTTTATTGCTTTAAATGCATTTTCAGCCCGAGCTGAGCACGTTTTAGGAGTTTGAATGTATCTTCATAGGAATGAGTTGTGTGGTCAAATTAATGTTCATTTAGGCTTCAGGTGGTCATCCTGAACTAAATACACGTTGAAGTGTGTGCATAAGTCCTTTGGTTTAGGCGTGACACTCAATTTGAGTTTTCATTGCTTTAAATGCATTTTCAGCCCGAGCTGAGCTCGCTTTCTGACTTTGAATGTATCTTCATAGGAAAGCGTTGTGTGGTCAAATTATTGCTCATTTAGGCTTCAGGAGGTCATCCTGAACAAAATACATGTTGAAGTGTGTGCATAAGTCCTTTGGTTTAGGCGTGACACTCAATTTGAGTTTCTATTGCTTTAAATGCATTTTCAGCCCGAGCTGAGCACGTTTTGTGAGTTTGAATGTATCTTCATAGGAATGAGTTGTGTGGTCAAATTAATGCTCATTTAGGCTTCAGGTGGTCATCTTGAACAAAATACATGTTGAAGTGTGTGCATAAGTCCTTTGGTTTAGGCGTGACACTCAATTTGAGTTTTTATTGCTTTAAATGCATTTTCAGCCCGAGCTGAGCACGTTTTGTGAGTTTGAATGTATCTTCATAGGAATGAGTTGTGTGGTCAAATTAATGCTCATATGGGCTTCAGGAGGTCATCCTGAACAAAATACATGTTGAAGTGTGTGCATAAGTCCTTTGGTTTAGGTGTGACACTCAATTTGAATTTTTATTGCTTTAAATGCATTTTCAGCCCGAGCTGAGCACGTTTTGTGAGTTTGAATGTATCTTCATAGGAATGAGTTGTGTGGTCAAATTAATGCTCATTTAGGCTTTAGGTAGTCATCCTGAACTAAATACATGTTGAAGTGTGTGCATAAGTCCTTTGGTTTAGGCGTGACACTCAATTTGAGTTTTTATTGCTTTAAATGCATTTTCAGCCCGAGCTGAGCGCGCTTTCTGACTTTGAATGTATCTTCATAGGAATGAGTTGTGTGGTCAAATTATTGCTCATTTAGGCTTCAGGAGGACATCCTGAACTAAGTACATGTTGAAGTGTGTGCATAAGTCTTTTGGTTTAGGCGTGACACTCAATTTGAGTTTTTATTGCTTTAAATGCATTTTCAGCCCGAGCTGAGCATGCTTTCTGACTTTGAATGTATCTTCATAGGAATGAGTTGTGTCGTCAAATTATTGCTCATTTTTCAGGAGGTCATTCTGAACAAAATACATGTTGAAGTGTGTGCATAAGTCCTTTGGTTTAGGTGTGACACTCAATTTGAGTTTTTATTGCTTTAAAGGGGCGGCCCGGTAGTCCAGTGGTTAGCACGTCGGCTTCACAGTGCAGAGGTACCGGGTTCGATTCCAGCTCCGGCCTCCCTGTGTGGAGTTTGCATGTTCTCCCCGGGCCTGCGTGGGTTTTCTCCGGGTGCTCCGGTTTCCTCCCACATTCCAAAGACATGCATGTCAGGCTGATTGGACGCTCTAAATTGTCCCTAGGTGTGAGTGTGGGCGTGGATGGTTGTTCGTCTCTGTGTGCCCTGCGATTGGCTGGCAACTGATTCAGGGTGTCCCCCGCCTACTGCCCGGAGATGGCTGGGATAGGCTCCAGCACCCCCCGCGACCCTAGTGAGGATCAAGCGGTTCGGAAAATGGATGGATGGATGGATTGCTTTAAAGGCATTTTCAGCCCGAGTTGAGCACGTTTTGTGAGATTGAATGTATCTTCATAGGAATGAGTTGTGTGGTCAAATTAATGCTCATTTAGGCTTCAGGTGGTCATCCTGAACTAAATACATGTTGAAGTGTGTGCATAAGTCCTTTGGTTTAGGCGTGACACTCAATTTGAGTTTTTATTGCTTTATAAATGCATTTTCAGCCCGAGCTGAGGGCGCTTTCTGACTTTGAATGTATCTTCATAGGAATGAGTTGTGGAGTCAAATTAATGCTCTTTTAGGCTTCAGGAGGTCATCCTGAACAAAATACATGTTGAAGTGTGTGCATAAGTCCTTTGGTTTAGGCGTGACACTCAATTTGAGTTTTTATTGCTTTAAATGCATTTTCAGCTCGAGCTGAGCACGTTTTGTGAGTTTGAATGTATCTTCATAGGAATGCGTTGTGTGGTCAAATTATTGCTCATTTAGGCTTCAGGAGGTCATCCTGAACAAAATACATGTTGAAGTGTGTGCATAAGTCCTTTGGTTTAGGTGTGACACTCAATTTGAGTTTTTATTGCTTTAAATGCATTTTCAGCTCGAGCTGAGCACGTTTTGTGAGTTTGAATGTATCTTCATAGGAATGAGTTGTGTGGTCAAATTAATGCTCATTTAGGCTTTAGGTGGTCATCCTGAACTAAATACATGTTGAAGTGTGTGCATAAGTCCTTTGCTTTAGGCGTGACACTCAATTTGAGTTTCTATTGCTTTAAATGCATTTTCAGCCCGAGCTGAGCACGTTTTGTGAGTTTGAATGTATCTTCATAGGAATGAGTTGTGTGGTCAAATTAATGCTCATATGGGCTTCAGGAGGTCATCCTGAACAAAATACATGTTGAAGTGTGTGCATAAGTCCTTTGGTTTAGGCGTGACACTCAATTTGAGTTTTTATTGCTTTAAATGCATTTTCAGCTCGAGCTGAGCACGTTTTGTGAGTTTGAATGTATCTTCATAGGAATGAGTTGTGTAGTCAAATTAATGCTCATATGGGCTGCAGGAGGTCATCCTGAACAAAATACATGTTGAAGTGTGTGCATAAGTCCTTTGGTTTAGGTGTGACACTCAATTTGAGTTTTTATTGCTTTAAATGCATTTTCAGCTCGAGCTGAGCACGTTTTGTGAGTTTGAATGTATCTTCATAGGAATGCGTTGTGTGGTCAAATTATTGCTCATTTAGGCTTCAGGAGGTCATCCTGAACAAAATACATGTTGAAGTGTGTGCATAAGTCCTTTGGTTTAGGCGTGACACTCAATTTGAGTTTCTATTGCTTTAAATGCATTTTCAGCCCGAGCTGAGCACGTTTTGTGAGTTTGAATGTATCTTCATAGGAATGAGTTGTGTGGTCAAATTAATGCTCATTTAGGCTTCAGGTGGTCATCTTGAACAAAATACATGTTGAAGTGTGTGCATAAGTCCTTTGGTTTAGGCGTGACACTCAATTTGAGTTTTTATTGCTTTAAATGCATTTTCAGCCCGAGCTGAGCACGTTTTGTGAGTTTGAATGTATCTTCATAGGAATGAGTTGTGTGGTCAAATTAATGCTCATATGGGCTTCAGGAGGTCATCCTGAACAAAATACATGTTGAAGTGTGTGCATAAGTCCTTTGGTTTAGGTGTGACACTCAATTTGAGTTTTTATTGCTTTAAATGCATTTTCAGCCCGAGCTGAGCACGTTTTGTGAGTTTGAATGTATCTTCATAGGAATGAGTTGTGTGGTCAAATTAATGCTCATTTAGGCTTTAGGTGGTCATCCTGAACTAAATACATGTTGAAGTGTGTGCATAAGTCCTTTGCTTTAGGCGTGACACTCAATTTGAGTTTCTATTGCTTTAAATGCATTTTCAGCCCGAGTTGAGCACGTTTTGTGAGTTTGAATGTATCTTCATAGGAATGAGTTGTGTGGTCAAATTAATGCTCATTTAGGCTTCAGGTGGTCATCCTGAACAAAATACATGTTGAAGTGTGTGCATAAGTCCTTTGGTTTAGGCGTGACACTCAATTTGAGTTTTTATTGCTTTAAATGCATTTTCAGCCCGAGCTGAGCATGTTTTGTGAGTTTGAATGTATCTTCATAGGAATGAGTTGTGTGGTCAAATTAATGCTCATATGGGCTTCAGGAGGTCATCCTGAACAAAATACATGTTGAAGTGTGTGCATAAGTCCTTTGGTTTAGGTGTGACACTCAATTTGAGTTTTTATTGCTTTAAATGCATTTTCAGCCCGAGCTGAGCACGTTTTGTGAGTTTGAATGTATCTTCATAGGAATGAGTTGTGTGGTCAAATTAATGCTCATTTAGGCTTTAGGTGGTCATCCTGAACTAAATACATGTTGAAGTGTGTGCATAAGTCCTTTGCTTTAGGCGTGACACTCAATTTGAGTTTCTATTGCTTTAAATGCATTTTCAGCCCGAGTTGAGCACGTTTTGTGAGTTTGAATGTATCTTCATAGGAATGAGTTGTGTGGTCAAATTAATGCTCATTTAGGCTTCAGGTGGTCATCCTGAACAAAATACATGTTGAAGTGTGTGCATAAGTCCTTTGGTTTAGGCGTGACACTCAATTTGAGTTTTTATTGCTTTAAATGCATTTTCAGCCCGAGCTGAGCATGTTTTGTGAGTTTGAATGTATCTTCATAGGAATGAGTTGTGTGGTCAAATTAATGCTCATTTAGGCTTCAGGTGGTCATCCTGAACTAAATACATGTTGAAGTGTGTGCATAAGTCCTTTGGTTTAGGCGTGACACTCAATTTGAGTTTTTATTGCTTTAAATGCATTTTCAGCCCGAGCTGAGCACGTTTTAGGAGTTTGAATGTATCTTCATAGGAATGAGTTGTGTGGTCAAATTAATGTTCATTTAGGCTTCAGGTGGTCATCCTGAACTAAATACACGTTGAAGTGTGTGCATAAGTCCTTTGGTTTAGGCGTGACACTCAATTTGAGTTTTCATTGCTTTAAATGCATTTTCAGCCCGAGCTGAGCTCGCTTTCTGACTTTGAATGTATCTTCATAGGAAAGCGTTGTGTGGTCAAATTATTGCTCATTTAGGCTTCAGGAGGTCATCCTGAACAAAATACATGTTGAAGTGTGTGCATAAGTCCTTTGGTTTAGGCGTGACACTCAATTTGAGTTTCTATTGCTTTAAATGCATTTTCAGCCCGAGCTGAGCACGTTTTGTGAGTTTGAATGTATCTTCATAGGAATGAGTTGTGTGGTCAAATTAATGCTCATTTAGGCTTCAGGTGGTCATCTTGAACAAAATACATGTTGAAGTGTGTGCATAAGTCCTTTGGTTTAGGCGTGACACTCAATTTGAGTTTTTATTGCTTTAAATGCATTTTCAGCCCGAGCTGAGCACGTTTTGTGAGTTTGAATGTATCTTCATAGGAATGAGTTGTGTGGTCAAATTAATGCTCATATGGGCTTCAGGAGGTCATCCTGAACAAAATACATGTTGAAGTGTGTGCATAAGTCCTTTGGTTTAGGTGTGACACTCAATTTGAATTTTTATTGCTTTAAATGCATTTTCAGCCCGAGCTGAGCACGTTTTGTGAGTTTGAATGTATCTTCATAGGAATGAGTTGTGTGGTCAAATTAATGCTCATTTAGGCTTTAGGTAGTCATCCTGAACTAAATACATGTTGAAGTGTGTGCATAAGTCCTTTGGTTTAGGCGTGACACTCAATTTGAGTTTTTATTGCTTTAAATGCATTTTCAGCCCGAGCTGAGCGCGCTTTCTGACTTTGAATGTATCTTCATAGGAATGAGTTGTGTGGTCAAATTATTGCTCATTTAGGCTTCAGGAGGACATCCTGAACTAAGTACATGTTGAAGTGTGTGCATAAGTCTTTTGGTTTAGGCGTGACACTCAATTTGAGTTTTTATTGCTTTAAATGCATTTTCAGCCCGAGCTGAGCATGCTTTCTGACTTTGAATGTATCTTCATAGGAATGAGTTGTGTCGTCAAATTATTGCTCATTTTTCAGGAGGTCATTCTGAACAAAATACATGTTGAAGTGTGTGCATAAGTCCTTTGGTTTAGGTGTGACACTCAATTTGAGTTTTTATTGCTTTAAAGGGGCGGCCCGGTAGTCCAGTGGTTAGCACGTCGGCTTCACAGTGCAGAGGTACCGGGTTCGATTCCAGCTCCGGCCTCCCTGTGTGGAGTTTGCATGTTCTCCCCGGGCCTGCGTGGGTTTTCTCCGGGTGCTCCGGTTTCCTCCCACATTCCAAAGACATGCATGTCAGGCTGATTGGACGCTCTAAATTGTCCCTAGGTGTGAGTGTGGGCGTGGATGGTTGTTCGTCTCTGTGTGCCCTGCGATTGGCTGGCAACTGATTCAGGGTGTCCCCCGCCTACTGCCCGGAGATGGCTGGGATAGGCTCCAGCACCCCCCGCGACCCTAGTGAGGATCAAGCGGTTCGGAAAATGGATGGATGGATGGATTGCTTTAAAGGCATTTTCAGCCCGAGTTGAGCACGTTTTGTGAGATTGAATGTATCTTCATAGGAATGAGTTGTGTGGTCAAATTAATGCTCATTTAGGCTTCAGGTGGTCATCCTGAACTAAATACATGTTGAAGTGTGTGCATAAGTCCTTTGGTTTAGGCGTGACACTCAATTTGAGTTTTTATTGCTTTATAAATGCATTTTCAGCCCGAGCTGAGGGCGCTTTCTGACTTTGAATGTATCTTCATAGGAATGAGTTGTGGAGTCAAATTAATGCTCTTTTAGGCTTCAGGAGGTCATCCTGAACAAAATACATGTTGAAGTGTGTGCATAAGTCCTTTGGTTTAGGCGTGACACTCAATTTGAGTTTTTATTGCTTTAAATGCATTTTCAGCCCAAGCTGAGCACGTTTTGTGAGTTTGAATGTATCTTCATAGGAATCAGTTGTGTGGTCAAATTAATGCTCATTTAGGCTTCAGGAGGACATCCTGAACTAAGTACATGTTGAAGTGTGTGCATAAGTCCTTTGGTTTGGGCGTGACACTCAATTTGAGTTTTTATTGCTTTAAATGCATTTTCAGCCCGAGCTGAGCACGTTTTGTGATTTTGAATGTATCTTCATAGGAATGAGTTGTGTGGTCAAATTAATGCTCATTTAGGCTTCAGGTGGTCATCCTGAACTAAAAACATGTTGAAGTGTGTGCATAAGTCCTTTGGTTTAGGCGTGACACTCAATTTGTGTTTTTATTGCTTTAAATGCATTTTCAGCCCGAGCCGAGCTCGCTTTCAGACTTTGAATGTATCTTCATAGGAATGCGTTGTGTGGTCAAATTATTGCTCATTTAGGCTTCAGGAGGTCATCCTGAACAAAATACATGTTGAAGTGTGTGCATAAGTCCTTTGGTTTAGGCGTGACACTCAATTTGAGTTTCTATTGCTTTAAATGCATTTTCAGCCCGAGCTGAGCACGTTTTGTGAGTTTGAATGTATCTTCATAGGAATGCGTTGTGTGGTCAAATTATTGCTCATTTAGGCTTCAGGAGGTCATCCTGAACAAAATACATGTTGAAGTGTGTGCATAAGTCCTTTGGTTTAGGCGTGACACTCAATTTGAGTTTCTATTGCTTTAAATGCATTTTCAGCCCGAGCTGAGCACGTTTTGTGAGTTTGAATGTATCTTCATAGGAATGAGTTGTGTGGTCAAATTAATGCTCATTTAGGCTTCAGGTGGTCATCCTGAACAAAATACATGTTGAAGTGTGTGCATAAGTCCTTTGGTTTAGGCGTGACACTCAATTTGAGTTTTTATTGCTTTAAATGCATTTTCAGCCCGAGCTGAGCACGTTTTGTGAGTTTGAATGTATCTTCATAGGAATGAGTTGTGTGGTCAAATAAATGCTCATATGGGCTTCAGGAGGTCATCCTGAACAAAATACATGTTGAAGTGTGTGCATAATCCTTTGGTTTAGGTGTGACACTCAATTTGAGTTTTTATTGCTTTAAATGCATTTTCAGCCCGAGCTGAGCACGTTTTGTGAGTTTGAATGTATCTTCATAGGAATGAGTTGTGTGGTCAAATTAATGTTCATTTAGGCTTTAGGTGGTCATCCTGAACTAAATACATGTTGAAGTGTGTGCATAAGTCCTTTGGTTTAGGCGTGACACTCAATTTGAGTTTTTATTGCTTTAAATGCATTTTCAGCCCGAGCTGAGCGCGCTTTCTGACTTTGAATGTATCTTCATAGGAATGAGTTGTGTGGTCAAATTATTGCTCATTTTTCAGGAGGTCATCCTGAACAAAATACATGTTGAAGTGTGTGCATAAGTCCTTTGGTTTAGGTGTGACACTCAATTTGAGTTTTTATTGCTTTAAAGGGGCGGCCCGGTAGTCCAGTGGTTAGCACGTCGGCTTCACAGTGCAGAGGTACCGGGTTCGATTCCAGCTCCGGCCTCCCTGTGTGGAGTTTGCATGTTCTCCCCGGGCCTGCGTGGGTTTTCTCCGGGTGCTCCGGTTTCCTCCCACATTCCAAAGACATGCATGTCAGGCTGATTGGACGCTCTAAATTGTCCCTAGGTGTGAGTGTGGGCGTGGATGGTTGTTCGTCTCTGTGTGCCCTGCGATTGGCTGGCAACTGATTCAGGGTGTCCCCCGCCTACTGCCCGGAGATGGCTGGGATAGGCTCCAGCACCCCCCGCGACCCTAGTGAGGATCAAGCGGTTCGGAAAATGGATGGATGGATGGATTGCTTTAAAGGCATTTTCAGCCCGAGTTGAGCACGTTTTGTGAGATTGAATGTATCTTCATAGGAATGAGTTGTGTGGTCAAATTAATGCTCATTTAGGCTTCAGGTGGTCATCCTGAACTAAATACATGTTGAAGTGTGTGCATAAGTCCTTTGGTTTAGGCGTGACACTCAATTTGAGTTTTTATTGCTTTATAAATGCATTTTCAGCCCGAGCTGAGGGCGCTTTCTGACTTTGAATGTATCTTCATAGGAATGAGTTGTGGAGTCAAATTAATGCTCTTTTAGGCTTCAGGAGGTCATCCTGAACAAAATACATGTTGAAGTGTGTGCATAAGTCCTTTGGTTTAGGCGTGACACTCAATTTGAGTTTTTATTGCTTTAAATGCATTTTCAGCCCAAGCTGAGCACGTTTTGTGAGTTTGAATGTATCTTCATAGGAATCAGTTGTGTGGTCAAATTAATGCTCATTTAGGCTTCAGGAGGACATCCTGAACTAAGTACATGTTGAAGTGTGTGCATAAGTCCTTTGGTTTGGGCGTGACACTCAATTTGAGTTTTTATTGCTTTAAATGCATTTTCAGCCCGAGCTGAGCACGTTTTGTGATTTTGAATGTATCTTCATAGGAATGAGTTGTGTGGTCAAATTAATGCTCATTTAGGCTTCAGGTGGTCATCCTGAACTAAAAACATGTTGAAGTGTGTGCATAAGTCCTTTGGTTTAGGCGTGACACTCAATTTGTGTTTTTATTGCTTTAAATGCATTTTCAGCCCGAGCCGAGCTCGCTTTCAGACTTTGAATGTATCTTCATAGGAATGCGTTGTGTGGTCAAATTATTGCTCATTTAGGCTTCAGGAGGTCATCCTGAACAAAATACATGTTGAAGTGTGTGCATAAGTCCTTTGGTTTAGGCGTGACACTCAATTTGAGTTTCTATTGCTTTAAATGCATTTTCAGCCCGAGCTGAGCACGTTTTGTGAGTTTGAATGTATCTTCATAGGAATGAGTTGTGTGGTCAAATTAATGCTCATTTAGGCTTCAGGTGGTCATCCTGAACAAAATACATGTTGAAGTGTGTGCATAAGTCCTTTGGTTTAGGCGTGACACTCAATTTGAGTTTTTATTGCTTTAAATGCATTTTCAGCCCGAGCTGAGCACGTTTTGTGAGTTTGAATGTATCTTCATAGGAATGAGTTGTGTGGTCAAATAAATGCTCATATGGGCTTCAGGAGGTCATCCTGAACAAAATACATGTTGAAGTGTGTGCATAATCCTTTGGTTTAGGTGTGACACTCAATTTGAGTTTTTATTGCTTTAAATGCATTTTCAGCCCGAGCTGAGCACGTTTTGTGAGTTTGAATGTATCTTCATAGGAATGAGTTGTGTGGTCAAATTAATGTTCATTTAGGCTTTAGGTGGTCATCCTGAACTAAATACATGTTGAAGTGTGTGCATAAGTCCTTTGGTTTAGGCGTGACACTCAATTTGAGTTTTTATTGCTTTAAATGCATTTTCAGCCCGAGCTGAGCGCGCTTTCTGACTTTGAATGTATCTTCATAGGAATGAGTTGTGTGGTCAAATTATTGCTCATTTTTCAGGAGGTCATCCTGAACAAAATACATGTTGAAGTGTGTGCATAAGTCCTTTGGTTTAGGTGTGACACTCAATTTGAGTTTTTATTGCTTTAAATGCATTTTCAGCCGGAGTTGAGCACGTTTTGTGAGTTTGATTGTATCTTCATAGGAATGAGTGTGTGGTCAAATTAATGCTCATTTAGGCTTCAGGTGGTCATCCTGAACAAAATACATGTTGAAGTGTGTGCATAAGTCCTTTGGTTTAGGCGTGACACTCAATTTGAGTTTTTATTGCTTTAAATGCATTTTCAGCCCGAGCTGAGCATGTTTTGTGAGTTTGAATGTATCTTCATAGGAATGAGTTGTGTGGTCAAATTAATGCTCATTTAGGCTTCAGGTGGTCATCCTGAACTAAATACATGTTGAAGTGTGTGCATAAGTCCTTTGGTTTAGGCGTGACACTCCATTTGAGTTTTTATTGCTTTAAATGCATTTTCAGCCCGAGCTGAGCTCGCTTTCTGACTTTGAATGTATCTTCATAGGAATGCGTTGTGTGGTCAAATTATTGCTCATTTAGGCTTCAGGAGGTCATCCTGAACAAAATACATGTTGAAGTGTGTGCATAAGGCCTTTGGTTTAGGCGTGACACTCAATTTGAGTTTTTATTGCTTTAAATGCATTTTCAGCCCGAGCTGAGCACGTTTTGTGAGTTTGAATGTATCTTCATAGGAATGAGTTGTGTAGTCAAATTAATGCTCATATGGGCTGCAGGAGGTCATCCTGAACAAAATACATGTTGAAGTGTGTGCATCAGTCCTTTGGTTTAGGTGTGACACTCAATTTGAGTTTTTATTGCTTTAAATGCATTTTCAGCTCGAGCTGAGCACGTTTTGTGAGTTTGAATGTATCTTCATAGGAATGAGTTGTGTGGTCAAATTATTGCTCATTTAGGCTTCAGAAGGTCATCCAGAACAAAATACATGTTGAAGTGTGTGCATAAGTCCTTTGGTTTAGGCGTGACACTCAATTTGATTTTGTATTGCTTTAAATGCATTTTGAGCCCGAGCTGAGCACGTTTTGTGAGTTTGAATGTATCTTAATAGGAATGAGTTGTGTGGTCAAATTTAAGCTCATTTAGGCTTCAGGTGGTCATCCTGAACAAAATACATGTTGAAGTGTGTGCATAAGTCCTTTGGTTTAGGCGTGACACTCAATTTGAGTTTTTATTGCTTTAAATGCATTTTCAGCCCGAGCTGAGCACGTTTTGTGAGTTTGAATGTATCTTCATAGGAATGAGTTGTGTGGTCAAATTAATGCTCATTTAGGCTTCAGATGGTCATCCTGAACTAAATACATGTTGAAGTGTGTGCATAAGTCCTTTGGTTTAGGCGTGACACTCAGTTTGAGTTTTTATTGCTTTAAATGCATTTTCAGCCCGAGCTGAGTGCGCTTTCTGACTTTGAATGTATCTTCATAGGAATGAGTTGTGTGGTCAAATTAATGCTCATTTAGGCTTCAGGTGGTCATCCTGAACAAAATACATGTTGAAGTGTGTGCATAAGTCCTTTGGTTTAGGCGTGACACTCAATTTGAGTTTTTATTGCTTTAAATGCATTTTCAGCCCGAGCTGAGCACGTTTTGTGAGTTTGAATGTATCTTCATAGGAATGAGTTGTGTGGTCAAATTAATGCTCATATGGGCTTCAGGAGGTCATCCTGAACAAAATACATGTTGAAGTGTGTGCATAAGTCCTTTGGTTTAGGTGTGACACTCAATTTGAGTTTTTATTGCTTTAAATGCATTTTCAGCCCGAGCTGAGAACGTTTTGTGAGTTTGAATGTATCTTCATAGGAATGAGTTGTGTGGTCAAATTAATGCTCATATGGGCTTCAGGAGGTCATCCTGAACAAAATACATGTTGAAGTGTGTGCATAAGTCCTTTGGTTTAGGTGTGACACTCAATTTGAGTTTTTATTGCTTTAAATGCATTTTCAGCCCGAGCTGAGCACGTTTTGTGAGTTTGAATGTATCTTCATAGGAATGAGTTGTGTGGTCAAATTAATGCTCATTTAGGCTTTAGGTGGTCATCCTGAACTAAATACATGTT
The DNA here is from genome assembly GCF_054856545.1 of Hippocampus guttulatus. NCBI lineage: Eukaryota > Metazoa > Chordata > Actinopteri > Syngnathiformes > Syngnathidae > Hippocampus > Hippocampus guttulatus. Next base: position 12,983,155 of record NC_141278.1, read on the forward strand.
GAAGTGTGTGCATAAGTCCTTTGGTTTAGGCGTGACACTCAATTTGAGTTTTTATTGCTTTAAATGCATTTTCAGCCCGAGCTGAGCGCGCTTTCTGACTTTGAATGTATCTTCATAGGAATGAGTTGTGTGGTCAAATTATTGCTCATTTAGGCTTCAGGAGGACATCCTGAACTAAGTACATGTTGAAGTGTGTGCATAAGTCTTTTGGTTTAGGCGTGACACTCAATTTGAGTTTTTATTGCTTTAAATGCATTTTCAGCCCGAGCTGAGCATGCTTTCTGACTTTGAATGTATCTTCATAGGAATGAGTTGTGTCGTCAAATTATTGCTCATTTTTCAGGAGGTCATCCTGAACAAAATACATGTTGAAGTGTGTGCATAAGTCCTTTGGTTTAGGTGTGACACTCAATTTGAGTTTTTATTGCTTTAAATGCATTTTCAGCCCGAGTTGAGCACGTTTTGTGAGATTGAATGTATCTTCATAGGAATGAGTTGTGTGGTCAAATTAATGCTCATTTAGGATTCAGGTGGTCATCCTGAACTAAATACATGTTGAAGTGTGTGCATAAGTCCTTTGGTTTAGGCGTGACACTCAATTTGAGTTTTTATTGCTTTATAAATGCATTTTCAGCCCGAGCTGAGGGCGCTTTCTGACTTTGAATGTATCTTCATAGGAATGAGTTGTGGAGTCTAATTAATGCTCTTTTAGGCTTCAGGAGGTCATCCTGAACAAAGTACATGTTGAAGTGTGTGCATAAGTCCTTTGGTTTAGGCGTGACACTCAATTTGAGTTTTTATTGCTTTAAATGCATTTTCAGCCCAAGCTGAGCACGTTTTGTGAGTTTGAATGTATCTTCATAGGAATCAGTTGTGTGGTCAAATTAATGCTCATTTAGGCTTCAGGAGGACATCCTGAACTAAGTACATGTTGAAGTGTGTGCATAAGTCCTTTGGTTTGGGCGTGACACTCAATTTGAGTTTTTATTGCTTTAAATGCATTTTCAGCCCGAGCTGAGCACGTTTTGTGATTTTGAATGTATCTTCATAGGAATGAGTTGTGTGGTCAAATTAATGCTCATTTATGCTTCAGGTGGTCATCCTGAACTAAAAACATGTTGAAGTGTGTGCATAAGTCCTTTGGTTTAGGCGTGACACTCAATTTGTGTTTTTATTGCTTTAAATGCATTTTCAGCCCAAGCCGAGCTCGCTTTCTGACTTTGAATGTATCTTCATAGGAATGCGTTGTGTGGTCAAATTATTGCTCATTTAGGCTTCAGGAGGTCATCCTGAACAAAATACATGTTGAAGTGTGTGCATAAGTCCTTTGGTTTAGGCGTGACACTCAATTTGAGTTTCTATTGCTTTAAATGCATTTTCAGCCCGAGCTGAGCACGTTTTGTGAGTTTGAATGTATCTTCATAGGAATGAGTTGTGTGGTCAAATTAATGCTCATTTAGGCTTCAGGTGGTCACCATGAACAAAATACATGTTGAAGTGTGTGCATAAGTCCTTTGGTTTAGGCGTGACACTCAATTTGAGTTTTTATTGCTTAAAATGCATTTTCAGCCCGAGCTGAGCACGTTTTGTGAGTTTGAATGTATCTTCATAGGAATGAGTTGTGTGGTCAAATAAATGCTCATATGGGCTTCAGGAGGTCATCCTGAACAAAATACATGTTGAAGTGTGTGCATAATCCTTTGGTTTAGGTGTGACACTCAATTTGAGTTTTTATCGCTTTAAATGCATTTTCAGCCCGAGCTGAGCGCGCTTTCTGACTTTGAATGTATCTTCATAGGAATGAGTTGTGTGGTCAAATTATTGCTCATTTTTCAGGAGGTCATCCTGAACAAAATACATGTTGAAGTGTGTGCATAAGTCCTTTGGTTTAGGTGTGACACTCAATTTGAGTTTTTATTGCTTTAAATGCATTTTCAGCCGGAGTTGAGCACGTTTTGTGAGTTTGATTGTATCTTCATAGGAATGAGTTGTGTGGTCAAATTAATGCTCATTTAGGCTTCAGGTGGTCATCCTGAACAAAATACATGTTGAAGTGTGTGCATAAGTCCTTTGGTTTAGGCGTGACACTCAATTTGAGTTTTTATTGCTTTAAATGCATTTTCAGCCCGAGCTGAGCATGTTTTGTGAGTTTGAATGTATCTTCATAGGAATGAGTTGTGTGGTCAAATTAATGCTCATTTAGGCTTCAGGTGGTCATCCTGAACTAAATACATGTTGAAGTGTGTGCATAAGTCCTTTGGGTTTAGGCGTGACACTCCATTTGAGTTTTTATTGCTTTAAATGCATTTTCAGCCCGAGCTGAGCACGTTTTGTGAGTTTGAATGTATCTTCATAGGAATGAGTTGTGTGGTCAAATTAATGCTCATTTAGGCTTCAGGTGGTCATCCTGAACTAAAAACATGTTGAAGTGTGTGCATAAGTCCTTTGGTTTAGGCGTGACACTCAATTTGAGTTTTTATTGCTTTAAATGCATTTTCAGCCCGAGCTGAGCTCGCTTTCTGACTTTGAATGTATCTTCATAGGAATGCGTTGTGTGGTCAAATTATTGCTCATTTAGGCTTCAGGTGGTCATCCTGAACAAAATACATGTTGAAGTGTGTGCATAAGTCCTTTGGTTTAGGCGTGACACTCAATTTGAGTTTTTATTGCTTTAAATGCATTTTCAGCCCGAGCTGAGCACGTTTTGTGAGTTTGAATGTATCTTCATAGGAATGAGTTGTGTGGTCAAATTAATGCTCATTTAGGCTTCAGGTGGTCATCCTGAACTAAATACATGTTGAAGTGTGTGCATAAGTCCTTTGGTTTAGGCGTGACACTCAGTTTGAGTTTTTATTGCTTTAAATGCATTTTCAGCCCGAGCTGAGTGCGCTTTCTGACTTTGAATGTATCTTCATAGGAATGAGTTGTGTGGTCAAATTAATGCTCATTTAGGCTTCAGGTGGTCATCCTGAACAAAATACACGTTGAAGTGTGTGCATAAGTCCTTTGGTTTAGGCGTGACACTCAATTTGAGTTTTTATTGCTTTAAATGCATTTTCAGCCCGAGCTGAGCACGTTTTGTGAGTTTGAATGTATCTTCATAGGAATGAGTTGTGTGGTCAAATTAATGCTCATTTAGGCTTCAGGTGGTCATCCTGAACAAAATACATGTTGACGTGTGTGCATAAGTCCTTTGGTTTAGGCGTGACACTCAATTTGAGTTTTTATTGCTTTAAATGCATTTTCAGCCCGAGCTGAGCGCGTTTTGTGAGTTTGAATGTATCTTCATAGGAATGAGTTGTGTGGTCAAATAAATGCTCATATGGGCTTCAGGAGGTCATCCTGAACAAAATACATGTTGAAGTGTGTGCATAATCCTTTGGTTTAGGTGTGACACTCAATTTGAGTTTTTATTGCTTTAAATGCATTTTTAGCCCGAGCTGAGCACGTTTTGTGAGTTTGAATGTATCTTCATAGGAATGAGTTGTGTGGTCAAATTAATGTTCATTTAGGCTTTAGGTGGTCATCCTGAACTAAATACATGTTGAAGTGTGTGCATAAGTCCTTTGGTTTAGGCGTGACACTCAATTTGAGTTTTTATTGCTTTAAATGCATTTTCAGCCCGAGCTGAGCGCGCTTTCTGACTTTGAATGTATCTTCATAGGAATGAGTTGTGTGGTCAAATTATTGCTCATTTTTCAGGAGGTCATCCTGAACAAAATACATGTTGAAGTGTGTGCATAAGTCCTTTGGTTTAGGTGTGACACTCAATTTGAGTTTTTATTGCTTTAAATGCATTTTCAGCCGGAGTTGAGCACGTTTTGTGAGTTTGATTGTATCTTCATAGGAATGAGTTGTGTGGTCAAATTAATGCTCATTTAGGCTTCAGGTGGTCATCCTGAACAAAATACATGTTGAAGTGTGTGCATAAGTCCTTTGGTTTAGGCGTGACACTCAATTTGAGTTTTTATTGCTTTAAATGCATTTTCAGCCCGAGCTGAGCATGTTTTGTGAGTTTGAATGTATCTTCATAGGAATGAGTTGTGTGGTCAAATTAATGCTCATTTAGGCTTCAGGTGGTCATCCTGAACTAAATACATGTTGAAGTGTGTGCATAAGTCCTTTGGTTTAGGCGTGACACTCCATTTGAGTTTTTATTGCTTTAAATGCATTTTCAGCCCGAGCTGAGCACGTTTTGTGAGTTTGAATGTATCTTCATAGGAATGAGTTGTGTAGTCAAATTAATGCTCATATGGGCTGCAGGAGGTCATCCTGAACAAAATACATGTTGAAGTGTGTGCATAAGTCCTTTGGTTTAGGTGTGACACTCAATTTGAGTTTTTATTGCTTTAAATGCATTTTCAGCTCGAGCTGAGCACGTTTTGTGAGTTTGAATGTATCTTCATAGGAATGAGTTGTGTGGTCAAATTATTGCTCATTTAGGCTTCAGAAGGTCATCCTGAACAAAATACATGTTGAAGTGTGTGCATAAGTCCTTTGGTTTAGGCGTGACACTCAATTTGATTTTGTATTGCTTTAAATGCATTTTGAGCCCGAGCTGAGCACGTTTTGTGAGTTTGAATGTATCTTAATAGGAATGAGTTGTGTGGTCAAATTTAAGCTCATTTAGGCTTCAGGTGGTCATCCTGAACAAAATACATGTTGAAGTGTGTGCATAAGTCCTTTGGTTTAGGCGTGACACTCAATTTGAGTTTTTATTGCTTTAAATGCATTTTCAGCCCGAGCTGAGCACGTTTTGTGAGTTTGAATGTATCTTCATAGGAATGAGTTGTGTGGTCAAATTAATGCTCATTTAGGCTTCAGGTGGTCATCCTGAACTAAATACATGTTGAAGTGTGTGCATAAGTCCTTTGGTTTAGGCGTGACACTCAGTTTGAGTTTTTATTGCTTTAAATGCATTTTCAGCCCGAGCTGAGTGCGCTTTCTGACTTTGAATGTATCTTCATAGGAATGAGTTGTGTGGTCAAATTAATGCTCATTTAGGCTTCAGGTGGTCATCCTGAACAAAATACACGTTGAAGTGTGTGCATAAGTCCTTTGGTTTAGGCGTGACACTCAATTTGAGTTTTTATTGCTTTAAATGCATTTTCAGCCCGAGCTGAGCACGTTTTGTGAGTTTGAATGTATCTTCATAGGAATGAGTTGTGTGGTCAAATTAATGCTCATATGGGCTTCAGGAGGTCATCCTGAACAAAATACATGTTGAAGTGTGTGCATAAGTCCTTTGGTTTAGGTGTGACACTCAATTTGAGTTTTTATTGCTTTAAATGCATTTTCAGCCCGAGCTGAGAACGTTTTGTGAGTTTGAATGTATCTTCATAGGAATGAGTTGTGTGGTCAAACTAATGCTCATATGGGCTTCAGGAGGTCATCCTGAACAAAATACATGTTGAAGTGTGTGCATAAGTCCTTTGGTTTAGGTGTGACACTCAATTTGAGTTTTTATTGCTTTAAATGCATTTTCAGCCCGAGTTGAGCACGTTTTGTGAGTTTGAATGTATCTTCATAGGAATGAGTTGTGTGGTCAAATTAATGCTCATTTAGGCTTCAGGTGGTCATCCTGAACAAAATACATGTTGAAGTGTGTGCATAAGTCCTTTGGTTTAGGCGTGACACTCAATTTGAGTTTTTATTGCTTTAAATGCATTTTCAGCCCGAGCTGAGCATGTTTTGTGAGTTTGAATGTATCTTCATAGGAATGAGTTGTGTGGTCAAATTAATGCTCATTTAGGCTTCAGGTGGTCATCCTGAACTAAATACATATTGAAGTGTGTGAATAAGTCCTTTGGTTTAGGCGTGACACTCAATTTGAGTTTTTATTGCTTTAAATGCATTTTCAGCCCGAGCTGAGCTCGCTTTCTGACTTTGAATGTATCTTCATAGGAATGCGTTGTGTGGTCAAATTATTGCTCATTTAGGTTTCAGGAGGTCATCCTGAACAAAATACATGTTGAAGTGTGTGCATAAGTCCTTTGGTTTAGGCGTGACACTCAATTTGAGTTTCTATTGCTTTAAATGCATTTTCAGCCCAAGCTGAGCACGTTTTGTGAGTTTGAATGTATCTTCATAGCAATGCGTTGTGTGGTCAAATTATTGCTCATTTAGGCTTCAGGTGGTCATCCTGAACAAAATACATGTTGAAGTGTGTGCATAAGTCCTTTGGTTTAGGCGTGACACTCAATTTGAGTTTTTATTGCTTTAAATGCATTTTCAGCCCGAGCTGAGCATGTTTTGTGAGTTTGAATGTATCTTCATAGGAATGAGTTGTGTGGTCAAATTAATGCTCATTTAGGCTTCAGGTGGTCATCCTGAACTAAATACATGTTGAAGTGTGTGCATAAGTCCTTTGGTTTAGGCGTGACACTCAATTTGAGTTTTTATTGCTTTAAATGCATTTTCAGCCCGAGCTGAGCTCGCTTTCTGACTTTGAATGTATCTTCATAGGAATGCGTTGTGTGGTCAAATTATTGCTCATTTAGGCTTCAGGAGGTCATCCTGAACAAAATACATGTTGAAGTGTGTGCATAAGTCCTTTGGTTTAGGCGTGACACTCAATTTGAGTTTCTATTGCTTTAAATGCATTTTCAGCCCGAGCTGAGCACGTTTTGTGAGTTTGAATGTATCTTCATAGGAATGAGTTGTGTGGTCAAATTAATGCTCATATGGGCTTCAGGAGGTCATCCTGAACAAAATACATGTTGAAGTTTGTGCATAAGTCCTTTGGTTTAGGTGTGACACTCAATTTGAGTTTCTATTGCTTTAAATGCATTTTCAGCCCGAGCTGAGCACGTTTTGTGAGTTTGAATGTATCTTCATAGGAATGAGTTGTGTGGTCAAATTAATGCTCATATGGGCTTCAGGAGGTCATCCTGAACAAAATACATGTTGAAGTGTGTGCATAAGTCCTTTGGTTTAGGTGTGACACTCAATTTGAGTTTTTATTGCTTTAAATGCATTTTCAGCCCGAGCTGAGCACGTTTTGTGAGTTTGAATGTATCTTCATAGGAATGAGTTGTGTGGTCAAATTAATGCTCATTTAGGCTTTAGGTGGTCATCCTGAACTAAATACATGTTGAAGTGTGTGCATAAGTCCTTTGGTTTAGGCGTGACACTCAATTTGAGTTTTTATTGCTTTAAATGCATTTTCAGCCCGAGCTGAGCGCGCTTTCTGACTTTGAATGTATCTTCATAGGAATGAGTTGTGTGGTCAAATTATTGCTCATTTAGGCTTCAGGAGGACATCCTGAACTAAGTACATGTTGAAGTGTGTGCATAAGTCTTTTGGTTTAGGCATGACACTCAATTTGAGTTTTTATTGCTTTAAATGCATTTTCAGCCCGAGCTGAGCACGCTTTCTGACTTTGAATGTATCTTCATAGGAATGAGTTGTGTCGTCAAATTATTGCTCATTTTTCAGGAGGTCATCCTGAACAAAATACATGTTGAAGTGTGTGCATAAGTCCTTTGGTTTAGGTGTGACACTCAATTTGAGTTTTTATTGCTTTAAATGCATTTTCAGCCCGAGTTGAGCACGTTTTGTGAGATTGAATGTATCTTCATAGGAATGAGTTGTGTGGTCAAATTAATGCTCATTTAGGCTTCAGGTGGTCATCCTGAACTAAATACATGTTGAAGTGTGTGCATAAGTCCTATGGTTTAGGCGTGACACTCCATTTGAGTTTTGATTAGTTTAAATGCATTTTCAGCCCGAGCTGAGCGCGCTTTCTGACTTTGAATGTATCTTCATAGGAATGAGTTGTGTGGTCAAATTAATGCTCATTTAGGCTTCAGGAGGACATCGTGAACTAAGTACATGTTGAAGTGTGTGCATAAGTCCTTTGGTTTGGGCGTGACACTCAATTTGAGTTTTTATTGCTTTAAATGCATTTTCAGCCCGACCTGAGCACGTTTTGTGAGTTTGAATACATCTTCATAGGAATGAGTTGTGTGGTCAAATTAATGCTCATTTAGGCTTCAGGAGGACATCCTGAACTAAGTACATGTTGAAGTGTGTGCATAAGTCCTTTGGTTTGGGCGTGACACTCAATTTGAGTTTTTATTGCTTTAAATGCATTTTCAGCCCGACCTGAGCACGTTTTGTGAGTTTGAATACATCTTCATAGGAATGAGTTGTGTGGTCAAATTAATGCTCATTTAGGCTTCAGGTGGTCATCCTGAACTAAATACATGTTGAAGTGTGTGCATAAGTCCTTTGGTTTAGGCGTGACACTCAATTTGAGTTTTTATTGCTTCAAATGTATTTTCAGCCCAAGCTGAGCGCGCTTTCTGACTTTGAATGTATCTTCATAGGAATGAGTTGTGTGGTCAAATTATTGCTCATTTAGGCTTCAGGAGGTCATCCTGAACAAAATAAATGTTGAAGTGTGTGCATAAGTCCTTTGGTTTAGGCGTGACACTCAATTTGAGTTTTTATTGCTTTAAATGCATTTTCAGCCAGAGCTGAACACGTTTTGTGAGTTCGAATGTATCTTCATAGGAATGAGTTGTGTGGTCAAATTAATGCTCATTTAGGCTTCAGGTGGTCATCCTGAACTAAATACATGTTGAGGTGTGTGCATAAGTCCTTTGGTTTGGGCGTGACACTCAATTTGAGTTTTTATTGCTTTAAATGCATTTTCAGCCCGAGCTGAGCACGTTTTGTGAGTTTGAATGTATCTTCATAGGAATGAGTTGTGTGGTCAAATTAATGCTCATTTAGGCTTAAGGTGGTCATCCTGAACTAAATACATGTTGAAGTGTGTGCATAAGTCCTTTGGTTTAGGCATGACACTCAATTTGAGTTTTTATTGCTTTAAATGCATTTTCAGCCCGAGCTGAGCGCGTTTTGTGAGTTTGAATGTATCTTCATAGGAATGAGTTGTGTGATCAAATTAATGCTCATTTAGGCTTCAGGAGGCCATCCTGAACAAAATACATGTTGAAGTGTGTGCATCAGTCCTTTGGTTTAGGCGTGACACTCAATTTGAGTTTTTATTGCTTTAAATGCATTTTCAGCCCGAGCTGAACACGTTTTCTGACTTTGAATGTATCTTCATAGGAATGAGTTGTGTAGTCAAATTAATGCTCATTTAGGCTTCAGGAGGACATCCTGAACTAAGTACATGTTGAAGTGTGTGCATAAGTCCTTTGGTTTAGGCGTGACACTATATTTGAGTTTTTATTGCTTTAACTGCATTTTCAGCCCAAGCTGAGCACGTTTTGTGAGTTTGAATGTATCTTCATAGGAATGAGTTGTGTGATCAAATTAATTATCATTTAGGCTTCAGGAGGTCATCCTGAACAAAATACATGTGGAAGTGTGTGCATAAGTCCTTTGGTTTAGGCGTGACACTCAATTTGAGTTTTTTTTTTTTGCTTTGAATGCATTTTCTGCCCGAGCTGAGCACGTTTTTTGAGTTTGAATGTATCTTCATAGGAATAAGTTGTGTGGTCAAATTACTGCTCATTTAGGCTTCAGGAGGACATCCTGAACTAAATACATGTTGAAGTGTGTGCATAAGTCCTTTGGTTTAGGCGTGACACTCAATTTGAGTTTTTATTGCTTTAAATGCATTTTCAGCCCGAGCTGAGCACGTTTTCTGAGTTTGAATGTATCTTCATAGGAATGAGTTGTGTGGTCAAATTAATGCTCATTTAGGCTTCGGTTGGACATCCTGAACTAAGTACATGTTGAAGTGTGTGCATAAGTCTCTTGGTTTAGGCGTGACACTCAATTTGAGTTTTTATTGCTTTAAATGCATTTTCGGGCCAAGCTGAGCACGTTTTGTGAGTTTGATTGTATCTTCATAGGAATGAGTTGTGTGGTCAAATTAATGCTCATTTAGGCTTCAGGATGTCATCCTGAACAAAATACATGTTGAAGTGTGTGCATAAGTCCTTTGGTTTAGGCGTGACACTCAATTTGAGTTTTTATTGCTTTAAATGCATTTTCAGCCCGAGCTGAGCACGTTTTGTGAGTTTGAATGTATCTTCATAGGAATATAGGCTTCAGGAGGTCATCCTGAACAAAATACATGTTGAAGTGTGTGCATAAGTCCTTTGGTTTAGGTGTGACACTCAATTTGAGTTTTTATTGCTTTAAATGCATTTTCAGCCCGAGCTGAGCGCGCTTTCTGGCTTTGAATGTATCTTCATAGGAATGAGTTGTGTAGTCAAATTAATGCTCATTTAGGCTTCAGGAGGACATCCTGAACAAAATACATGTTGAAGTGTGTGCATCAGTCCTTTGGTTTAGGCGTGACACTCAATTTGAGTTTTTATTGCTTTAAATGCATTTTCAGCCCTAGCTGAGCGCGCTTTCTGACTTTGAATGTATCTTCATAGGAATGAGTTGTATAGTCAAATTAATTGTCATTTAGGCTTCAGGAGGACATCCTGAACTAAATACATGTTGAAGTGTGTGCATAAGTCCTTTGGTTTAGGAGTGACACTCAATTTGAGTTTAATTGCTTTAAATGCATTTTCAGGCCGAGCTGAGCACTTTTTCTGAGTTTGAATGTATCTTCATAGGAATGAGTTATGTAGTCAAATGAATGCCCATTTAGGCTTCAGGAGGACATCCTCAACAAAATACATGTTGAAGTGTGTGCATAAGTCCTTTGGTTTAGGCGTGACACTCAATTTGAAATTTTTTTGCTTTAAATGCATTTTCAGCCCGAGCTGAGCACGTTTTGTGAGTTTGAATGTATCTCCATAGGAATGAGTTGTTTGGTCAAATTAATGCTCATATAGGCTTCAGGAGGCCATCCTGAACAAAATACATGTTGAAGTGTGTGCATTTAGGCGTGACACACAATTCGAGTTTTTATTGCTTTAAATGCATTTTCAGCCCAAGCTGAGCGCGCTTTCTGACTTTGAATGTATCTTCATAGGAATGAGTTGTGTGGTCAAAGTATTGCTCATTTAGGCTTCAGGAGGTCATCCTGAACAAAATACATGTTGAAGTGTGTGCATAAGTCCTTTGGTTTAGGCGTGACACTCAATTTGAGTTTTTATTGCTTTAAATGCATTTTCAGCCCGAGCTGAGCACGTTTTGTGAGTTTGAATGTATCTTCATAGGAATGAGTTGTGTGGTCAAATTAATGCTCATTTAGGCTTCAGGTGGTCATCCTGAACTAAATACATGTTGAGGTGTGTGCATAAGTCCTTTGGTTTGGGCGTGACACTCAATTTGAGTTTTTATTGCTTTAAATGCATTTTCAGCCCGAGCTGAGCACGTTTTGTGAGTTTGAATACATCTTCATAGGAATGAGTTGTGTGGTCAAATTAATGCTCATTTAGGCTTCAGGTGGTCATCCTGAACTAAATACATGTTGAAGTGTGTGCATAAGTCCTTTGGTTTAGGCGTGACACTCAATTTGAGTTTTTATTGCTTCAAATGCATTTTCAGCCCAAGCTGAGCGCGCTTTCTGACTTTGAATGTATCTTCATAGGAATGAGTTGTGTGGTCAAATTATTGCTCATTTAGGCTTCAGGAGGTCATCCTGAACAAAATACATGTTGAAGTGTGTGCATAAGTCCTTTGGTTTAGGCGTGACACTCAATTTGAGTTTTTATTGCTTTAAATGCATTTTCAGCCCGAGCTGAGCACGTTTTGTGAGTTCGAATGTATCTTCATAGGAATGAGTTGTGTGGTCAAATTAATGCTCATTTAGGCTTCAGGTGGTCATCCTGAACTAAATACATGTTGAGGTGTGTGCATAAGTCCTTTGGTTTGGGCGTGACACTCAATTTGAGTTTTTATTGCTTTAAATGCATTTTCAGCCCGAGCTGAGCACGTTTTGTGAGTTTGAATGTATCTTCATAGGAATGAGTTGTGTGGTCAAATTAATGCTCATTTAGGCTTAAGGTGGTCATCCTGAACTAAATACATGTTGAAGTGTGTGCATAAGTCCTTTGGTTTAGGCATGACACTCAATTTGAGTTTTTATTGCTTTAAATGCATTTTCAGCCCGAGCTGAGCGCGTTTTGTGAGTTTGAATGTATCTTCATAGGAATGAGTTGTGTGATCAAATTAATGCTCATTTAGGCTTCAGGAGGCCATCCTGAACAAAATACATATTGAAGTGTGTGCATCAGTCCTTTGGTTTAGGCGTGACACTCAATTTGAGTTTTTATTGCTTTAAATGCATTTTCAGCCCGAGCTGAACACGTTTTCTGACTTTGAATGTATCTTCATAGGAATGAGTTGTGTAGTCAAATTAATGCTCATTTAGGCTTCAGGAGGACATCCTGAACTAAGTACATGTTGAAGTGTGTGCATAAGTCCTTTGGTTTAGGCGTGACACTATATTTGAGTTTTTATTGCTTTAAATGCATTTTCAGCCCAAGCTGAGCACGTTTTGTGAGTTTGAATGTATCTTCATAGGAATGAGTTGTGTGATCAAATTAATTATCATTTAGGCTTCAGGAGGTCATCCTGAACAAAATACATGTGGAAGTGTGTGCATAAGTCCTTTGGTTTAGGCGTGACACTCAATTTGAGTTTTTATTGCTTCAAATGCATTTTCAGCCCAAGCTGAGCGCGCTTTCTGACTTTGAATGTATCTTCATAGGAATGAGTTGTGTGGTCAAATTATTGCTCATTTAGGCTTCAGGAGGTCATCCTGAACAAAATACATGTTGAAGTGTGTGCATAAGTCCTTTGGTTTAGGCGTGACACTCAATTTGAGTTTTTATTGCTTTAAATGCATTTTCAGCCCGAGCTGAGCACGTTTTGTGAGTTTGAATGTATCTTCATAGGAATGAGTTGTGTGGTCAAATTAATGCTCATTTAGGCTTCAGGTGGTCATCCTTAACAAAATACATGTTGAAGTGTGTGCATAAGTCCTTTGGTTTAGGCGTGACACTCAATTTGAGTTTTTTTTTTTGCTTTGAATGCATTTTCTGCCCGAGCTGAGCACGTTTTTTGAGTTTGAATGTATCTTCATAGGAATAAGTTGTGTGGTCAAATTACTGCTCATTTAGGCTTCAGGAGGACATCCTGAACTAAATACATGTTGGTGTGCATAAGTCCTTTGGTTTAGGCGTGACACTCAATTTGAGTTTTTATTGCTTTAAATGCATTTTCAGCCCGAGCTGAGCACGTTTTCTGAGTTTGAATGTATCTTCATAGGAATGAGTTGTGTGGTCAAATTAATGCTCATTTAGGCTTCAGGAGGACATCCTGAACAAAGTACATGTTGAAGTGTGTGCATAAGTCTCTTGGTTTAGGCGTGACACTCAATTTGAGTTTTTATTGCTTTAAATGCATTTTCGGGCCAAGCTGAGCACGTTTTGTGAGTTTGACTGTATCTTCATAGGAATGAGTTGTGTGGTCAAATTAATGCTCATTTAGGCTTCAGGATGTCATCCTGAACAAAATACATGTTGAAGTGTGTGCATCAGTCCTTTGGTTTAGGCGTGACACTCAATTTGAGTTTTTATTGCTTTAAATGCATTTTCAGCCCGAGCTGAGCACGTTTTGTGAGTTTGAATGTATCTTCATAGGAATATAGGCTTCAGGAGGTCATCCTGAACAAAATACATGTTGAAGTGTGTGCATAAGTCCTTTGGTTTAGGTGTGACACTCAATTTGAGTTTTTATTGCTTTAAATGCATTTTCAGCCCGAGCTGAGCGCGCTTTCTGGCTTTGAATGTATCTTCATAGGAATGAGTTGTGTAGTCAAATTAATGCTCATTTAGGCTTCAGGAGGACATCCTGAACAAAATACATGTTGAAGTGTGTGCATCAGTCCTTTGGTTTAGGCGTGACACTCAATTTGAGTTTTTATTGCTTTAAATGCATTTTCAGCCCTAGCTGAGCGCGCTTTCTGACTTTGAATGTATCTTCATAGGAATGAGTTGTATAGTCAAATTAATTGTCATTTAGGCTTCAGGAGGACATCCTGAACTGAATACATGTTGAAGTGTGTGCATAAGTCCTTTGGTTTAGGAGTGACACTCAATTTGAGTTTAATTGCTTTAAATGCATTTTCAGGCCGAGCTGAGCACTTTTTCTGAGTTTGAATGTATCTTCATAGGAATGAGTTATGTAGTCAAATGAATGCCCATTTAGGCTTCAGGAGGACATCCTCAACAAAATACATGTTGAAGTGTGTGCATTAGTCCTTTGGTTTAGGCGTGACACTCAATTTGAGTTTTTATTGCTTTAAATGCATTTTCAGCCCGAGCTGAGCACGTTTTGTGAGTTTGAATGTATCTCCATAGGAATGAGTTGTTTGGTCAAATTAATGCTCATATAGGCTTCAGGAGGCCATCCTGAACAAAATACATGTTGAAGTGTGTGCATTTAGGCGTGACACACAATTCGAGTTTTTATTGCTTTAAATGCATTTTCAGCCCAAGCTGAGCGCGCTTTCTGACTTTGAATGTATCTTCATAGGAATGAGTTGTGTGGTCAAATTATTGCTCATTTAGGCTTCAGGAGGTCATCCTGAACAAAATACATGTTGAAGTGTGTGCATAAGTCCTTTGGTTTAGGCGTGACACTCAATTTGAGTTTTTATTGCTTTAAATGCATTTTCAGCCCGAGCTGAGCACGTTTTGTGAGTTTGAATGTATCTTCATAGGAATGAGTTGTGTGGTCAAATTAATGCTCATTTAGGCTTCAGGTGGTCATCCTGAACTAAATACATGTTGAGGTGTGTGCATAAGTCCTTTGGTTTGGGCGTGACACTCAATTTGAGTTTTTATTGCTTTAAATGCATTTTCAGCCCGAGCTGAGCACGTTTTGTGAGTTTGAATGTATCTTCATAGGAATGAGTTGTGTGGTCAAATTAATGCTCATTTAGGCTTAAGGTGGTCATCCTGAACTAAATACATGTTGAAGTGTGTGCATAAGTCCTTTGGTTTAGGCATGACACTCAATTTGAGTTTTTATTGCTTTAAATGCATTTTCAGCCCGAGCTGAGCGCGTTTTGTGAGTTTGAATGTATCTTCATAGGAATGAGTTGTGTGATCAAATTAATGCTCATTTAGGCTTCAGGAGGCCATCCTGAACAAAATACATGTTGAAGTGTGTGCATCAGTCCTTTGGTTTAGGCGTGACACTCAATTTGAGTTTTTATTGCTTTAAATGCATTTTCAGCCCGAGCTGAACACGTTTTCTGACTTTGAATGTATCTTCATAGGAATGAGTTGTGTAGTCAAATTAATGCTCATTTAGGCTTCAGGAGGACATCCTGAACTAAGTACATGTTGAAGTGTGTGCATAAGTCCTTTGGTTTAGGCGTGACACTATATTTGAGTTTTTATTGCTTTAAATGCATTTTCAGCCCAAGCTGAGCACGTTTTGTGAGTTTGAATGTATCTTCATAGGAATGAGTTGTGTGATCAAGTTAATTATCATTTAGGCTTCAGGAGGTCATCCTGAACAAAATACATGTGGAAGTGTGTGCATAAGTCCTTTTGTTTAGGCGTGACACTCAATTTGAGTTTTTATTGCTTTAAATGCATTTTCAGCCCGAGCTGAGCACGTTTTTTGAGTTTGAATGTATCTTCATAGGAATGAGTTGTGTGGTCAAATTAATGATCATTTAGGCTTCAGGAGGACATCCTGAACTAAGTACATGTTGAAGTGTGTGCATAAGTCCTTTGGTTTGGGCCTGACACTCAATTTGAGTTTTTATTGCTTTAAATGCATTTTCAGCCCGAGCTGAGCACGTTTTGTGAGTTTGAATGTATCTTCATAGGAATGAGTTGTGTGGTCAAATTAATGCTCATCAAGGCTTCAGGAGGTCATCGTGAACAAAATACATGTTGAAGTGTGTGCATAAGTCCTTTGGTTTAGGCGTGACACTCAATTTGAGTTTTTATTGCTTTAAATGCATTTTCAGCCCGAGCTGAGCACGTTTTGTGAGTTTGAATGTATCTTCATAGGAATGAGTTGTGTGGTCAAATTAATGCTCATATGGGCTTCAGGAGGTCATCCTGAACAAAATATATGTTGAAGTGTGTGCATAAGTCCTTTGGTTTAGGTGTGACACTCAATTTGAGTTTTTATTGCTTTAAATGCATTTTCAGCCCGAGCTGAGCACGTTTTGTGAGTTTGAATGTATCTTCACAGGAATGAGTTGTGTGGTCAAATTAATGCTCATTTAGGCTTCAGGTGGTCATCCTGAACAAAATACATGTTGAAGTGTGTGCATAAGTCCTTTGGTTTAGGCGTGACACTCAATTTGAGTTTTTATTGCTTTAAATGCATTTTCAGCCCGAGCTGAGCACGTTTTGTGAGTTTGAATGTATCTTCATAGGAATGAGTTGTGTGGTCAAATTAATGCTCATATGGGCTTCAGGAGGTCATCCTGAACAAAATACATGTTGAAGTGTGTGCATAAGTCCTTTGGTTTAGGTGTGACACTCAATTTGAGTTTTTATTGCCATAAATGACTTTTCAGACTGAGCCGAGCACGTTTTTTGAGTTTGAATGTATCTTCATAGGAATGAGTTGTGTAGTCAAATTAATTGTCATTTAGGCTTCAGGAGGACATCCTGAACTAAATACATGTTGAAGTGTGTGCATAAGTCCTTCGGTTTAGGCGTGACACTCAATTTGAGTTTTTATTGCTTTAAATGCATTTCCAGCCCGAGCTGAGCGCGCTTTTTGACTTTGAATGTATCTTCATAGGAATGAGTTGTGTGGTCAAATTATTGCTCATTTAGGCTTCAGAAGGTCATCCTGAACAAAATACATGTTGAAGTGTGTGCATAAGTCCTTTGGTTTAGGCGTGACACTCAATTTGAGTTTTTATTGCTTTAAATGCATTTTCAGCCCGAGCTGAGCACGTTTTGTGAGTTTGAATGTATCTTCATAGGAATGAGTTGTGTGGTCAAATTAATGCTCATTTAGGCTTCAGGTGGTCATCCTGAACAAAATACATGTTGAAGTGTGTGCATAAGTCCTTTGGTTTAGGCGTGACACTCAATTTGAGTTTTTATTGCTTTAAATGCATTTTCAGCCCGAGCTGAGCACGTTTTGTGAGTTTGAATGTATCTTCATAGGAATGAGTCAAATTAATGCTCATATGGGCTTCAGGTGGTCATCCTGAACTAAATACATGTTGAAGTGTGTGCATAAGTCCTTTGGTTTAGGTGTGACACTCAATTTGAGTTTTTATTGCTTTAAATGCATTTTCAGCCCGAGCTGAGCACGTTTTGTGAGTTTGAATGTATCTTCATAGGAAAGAGTTGTGTGGTCAAATTAATGCTCATTTAGGCTTCAGGTGGTCATCCTGAACAAAATACATGTTAAAGTGTGTGCATAAGTCCTTTGGTTTAGGCGTGACACTCAATTTGAGTTTTTATTGCTTTAAATGCATTTTCAGCCCGAGCTGAGCGCGCTTTCTGACTTTGAATGTATCTTCATAGGAATGAGTTGTGTGGTCAAATTATTTCTCATTTAGGCTTCAGGAGGTCATCCTGAACAAAATACATGTTGAAGTGTGTGCATAAATCCTTTGGTTTAGGCGTAACACTCAATTTGAGTTTTTATTGCTTTAAATGCATTTTCAGCCCGAGCTGAGCACGTTTTGTGAGTTTGAATGTATCTTCATAGGAATGAGATGTGTGATCATATTAATGCTCATTTAGGCTTCAGGAGGACATCTTGAACAAAATACATGTTGAAGTGTGTGCATAAGTCCTTTGGTTTGGGCGTGACACTCAATTTGAGTTTTTATTGCTTTAAATGCATTTTCAGGCCGAGCTGAGCACGTTTTGTGAGTTTGAATGTATCTTCATAGGAATGAGATGTGTGATCATATTAATGCTCATTTAGGCTTCAGGAGGACATCTTGAACAAAATACATGTTGAAGTGTGTGCATAAGTCCTTTGGTTTAGGCGTGACACTCAATTTGAGTTTTTATTGCTTTACATGCATTTTCAGCCCGAGCTGAGCTCGCTTTCTGACTGTCAGAGATTTTCTCGGACAAAGTTAAAGAAATGACTCGGCACACAGGAAAATTGTCTTCAATATCGGCGGGAGCGGATCTCTGAGAGCGAACGATGGTTAGTTGCTCCGCGATCACACTCTCCTCCCTCTCCGCCGGTTCGAACTTTTATTGCAAAATACAAGAAAGACACTGCCCCCGAGATTTGCACCCCGCGCCCCCCGGTAATGATCTGATTTACCCGAATACACAAGTCACAGACTTTGCTGATGACTAATGTCCACCTGGGCGCGACAGCTGTTCCCAAACTGTCTTTTGGTATTCAACGACTCTTTGTTCCCAATTTGTTTATTCCCACTCTGTGATTGAATTTAGCCTTCGCCCCCCTTGCTTTAACGTGATTACTCAGGAAAGGCCCTCCGCCTAAACGGCCGACACCTCTGCGCTGAGTATGTCTAGACATGCCCAAATTAACCGAAACTTTAAACATGATACAATTTTGTTCGTAGATTTCTCTATCATTCCCACCTCTTTATCATAATTACAGTTTCGTCAAACGCCCAGGTGACATTGATATGCAATTGCACGGGTGGGAAGAAAAACTGTCCTTGGGGAAGGTGACAAAATCAGGACAGAAAACCCTTCCCGGGCAATGGCTATACATTAAATGAAAATCAAAATCTAATCTAGACACACATTAAATGAAAATCAAAACCTAATCTAAACACAAAGTAATTTAAAATCAAATCGAATCTAAACACACCTCGAATGAAAATCAAAATCTAACAAAACTAACTACTAACTAACTACTATATACAAAGTAAGCCAACCCAAGAACATCAAACACTCACATCTGCAATGCTTTTCTGTGAAGTCGTCATACGGGCTTACATAAGGTTCCAGTAAATCAATCACCAAAGTCAGTGTTAACATAATCTTCGTCAGACTCCGTGTGCACCTGTTGGTACTCCGACATGGCCACAGTCAGGTGAGCCGCCACTTCACTTTGATAGCATCCATGAATTTGGCAGCACAACCTCTGACCAGCGGGATCGCGCAAGCGACACGAAAACACAAAAAGAAAAATATACCAACAATCATCTCCTGCCTCCCGACGTTGAATCCCATGGGGCAAGTCACTCCTTCTGTGGGCCTGTGTGCCCACCGTGACTGCTCTTAGGCCCATAAGGATGATGCCGATGATGATGTTGCTGATGCATAGGCAACGCTTGACTGCCCTTCCTGTGGTCTTTCTTGAGAGGGGTGCGTTTTCCACGGAAAACCCTCTCTCCCACTGGTCTTTCGGCGGCACGCAAGGTCAGTGCACTTGGACTTAGGTGCTGATTCTCCTTCCTGGGACTGGCGTCGCTAGGCCCCTCAACCTCAAACCGAAGGAGCTTGCACCGCGACTGGTGGATCCAGCCGTCGCGTCCTTCGACCTTGACCGCAGTTTTTGTTGCTGCAATCACTTGGGAGGGGCCATTCCAGCGTTCACTGTCCCAGAGAAGTCTTTTCAGCACCTTGAGGAAATTCTGATCACCACTCCGGACCTGGCGAGTCTGTGGAGCAGAACACTCTGGCAAGTCATTGTGCCTATGCATCTCTTTCTGATCAAATAGTCTTTTAGTCTCTCTCATTGTCTCAATGAGCCTGGCTTTGACAGTTCCATTAATGCATTCCACAAATCCAGCCGATTGCGGGTGGTACGCACAGTGTCGCTCCAAATCAGTGTCCAACAATTCGCCCAATGCTTTCACGACAGTTCCTGAATCATCGTGAGCGCTCGAAGACAGTTCAACCCATTTTGAAAACACATCAACAATGACAAGACAGTATCGTTTCCCTTGTGTTTGGTTCAAACAGATTACACAACATCTCCAATTTTTTTTTGAGATATGCATAAACCCATGTGTATGATAATATTGGTGCACCTGTGTTATCATCGCTATCATCCCCCCTGTTGACACATGTGACAAGCCACGTGTCAACCTCGCGGCGCACTCGAAGAGAGAGATTGGAAGCCAACGTTTCCCGTCTTCCAATTTCTCTATCCCTGTGTCATCCGGGTGTGCTCTCTTATTTGTCCAATATTTTCATTCTGTGTGAGGTGCAAAAAGTTGTCTTGTTTTCAAATCATTCTGTGTTGTGTCCTGTGCCTCTATTGCTAGTACGTCCCGTGTTACTGCAATTTGTCAGCTGAAATGAACGGCCGGAGTAGTCATCACTTCCCAATTGATGTATTGACGCACCCAGCCATCCTGTGTTTCCTCGCACCCCGGATTGGCGGGGGAGGGGCTCCACAGGTGGTTTGGAACGGAGCTCGCAAGGTTATTCATGTTTTTCCACTCACATTGCTCTGGTTTGCAGAGTGGTATGAAAATGTGTTGCCCTTGTGAGAGGAGGGGCTTGACCGCCCTTCCTACCCGCGCTGTGGCGAAACACCACTGATATTTCCAATACACGTGCTCAACAACGATACCCTGGGGTTGCAGGCCCAGAAAAACTTTAGTGTAGTCAGGGTCTGGTCCTGGTGTCTGCTTACGCCTGATAGTCGCGTGCAGGTTGTTCGCCGTTTGCACGTTACCTCCTGGCTTTAATTTGGTACCTGCCAATCGAACTAGACATTCGGAACTCCGAGTTACGTCATCGTTCGGTAAATCGAGTGTCCAAAAATAGCGAGCATCATGTTGACTGTTCCCCATGCGGGCTTCAATCTGGCCCTTGTGATTTACGATGGTGTAAATCTCGAGTTGCGTTTGAGCATCCCGTCCCAATAAATTATGTGGACAGCGAGAATTTAGCGCGGCTTCGACGAGTGCCTTCCGATTTGGGTCTGTGGGGGAAGTAATGGTTACTGTTTGCGATAACGTCAGGGGCTGCACGGAGCCGTGTGCTCCTTTCATGCAAACTTTGCCATCGCTTGGCTTCACAGTATCGCGATCCCAACGACCGAGAACAGTGATATCGGCGCCCGTGTCGACAAGGAAGACGGTCGGGATTCCTTCGACCAACAACGTCATTTCCGGTTTAGTTATGGACGAGGTTTCACATCTCAGCAGGTAGTTTTCTGTGTCGAAAACATGATTGCTACCGGCTAAGATGTCACCCTCGTCCTCACTTGAGGCGGGCGATTCAAACAAAGGCGCAGAGGCCTTTATCGCTGTCATAGCTACCTCCTCTTTTTTATTCCGTATCGTTTGTAAATCCTCCTCATCTGATGAGGAGGTTCCCGTGCTACCATCACGCTCCCGCACGCGCCTGTCCTTCCGCTGTTGTCTACATTCTTTCACCATGTGACCCTTTTGTCCACAAAGAAAACATCTGCCTTCAACAAAACGTCTTTGGTCCCTAGGGGTTAATTTGAAGGGAGCAAATGACCGTATTTGTTTATTACCTTTATAAGGAGTACCCGGGGTTTTCCCGTGTGCGTGTGGGTTTTTTGCGGCGTAATAAATGTTAGTCACGTGACTCTCATTCTTCTTTTTCTTGTTCTCGAGTCGCTCGAAATTCCGTGCATAATTCAAAACCTCATCGATCGGACATGTTGGCCAATTCCAATTATGTCTTTTAACATATTGGGTAACATCAGGGTGTGCTTGGTTGAGCAAATGCTGTTTTAAATGCGAATTGAACAAGTCTGACTGTGTCTCAGGGATACCGCCGTGTATTTTGAACACTGTTCGCAGACGATGGAAAAAATCGTCCGTAGTTTCGTCAGCCTTTTGGATGCATGTGGCAATTTGTTTTGGATCTTGCGTCCGCTCGTATGCCTTGGCGCAACGTTCCATAATTTGGTCAAGGGGTCCCCCTAGCTGCGTAAATTCATCATAGCATAGATAACCTCCCGCAGCTTTCCTACCATTAAAGTTGCCCACGACAGCGCCGAATTTAGATCCGGTAGTCAATGAGAGTAATTTCAGGGCCTCACTCGCGTTAAGCCTGTGGCTGTGGACTAAATCGGATAGTTCCCTTACGAACTCGTCCGGGTCGTCTTTTGGTTTTGGAAGTGACGCGGCGATGTCTCGGAATTCGGCTGGCGTCCACGGTCTATATACGTACAGCGATTCCTCGTTCGTCGACGGCATTTGAACCATGGGGAACGCTTGGAAAGGGTACCCTTCGAATCTAGATTCATGCGAATTATGCCCTAGCGGGGTGGATGGGTCGAGGGTCCGCCTCCGCTCACCCACCGTGCCTTTGGAGCGCGTTTGGTGTTGATGTCCAGGGTTTGGACCACCCTGCGATTTGACCGGGTTCTCTAGACTCCAATTCTGTGCGGTGGTTTGATCGGGGAGTGTTATGGGGGCTTGATTAGTTCCCCAGGACGGAGGGGGTACCGAATTCTTTTCTCTCGCAGTTTGCGATTGTGGGGGGAGGGCCGGGTACAGCTCTCCCGAAACGGCGGCCGCTGGAGCGGCTGAGGGTTGCGTTGCAGCAGCCGCTGCAATTAAATCCTCATCCAGCCTCTGACGTCTGTCTTTCGCCTTTTTCACCCGTATTCGTCTGGCCCTTTCAACGAGTGTTTTACACTTGTACCATTGTTTACCGTGTTCATTATTTTTCCGCTTTTCTTTGTCTTTCAGCGATAATTTGCCCAACACCGTTTCCAATTCATCGCAATCATTAACGTCTCCCGAGAATCCGTATTTCTTTTTCCACTTTTTCACGAATCGCGTTGACCCTCTGCAGTCAATTTCAGCTAATCGTGTGTTTTCAATGATCGCCTCTACATCGTGACGTGCTGTTGTCTGCTGTGTTCCGCTCAATCGCCAACAACCCGAGGACTTCCGTGTCGCCATGCTGCCTAGCAACAGCTGGAAGCGTTTACAGGTGTTTTACAAACCGAAAAGAGAAGACAAAAATCGCGATCTAGATCTGGGTCGTCACCCGAAAACAAACGGTACGTGCCCGCGCCGGAGTTTATATGGGTTACGTTACCACAATAGTGTGATCACCAATCACACTCACGCACTAACACAAACCGATACGCGCAATATACGCATACAACGTTAGATGCAACACACGCCGAGGTGGTCAACCTCCGCAGGAAGACAAAGCTTCCTTACCGTTTTCGCTTAGCGAGAAACGATATCTAAATGAGCCGATGCTCTCACAGATGCGCTTGGGCTCTGTGTCCCGGGAATCTAATTTCCCCCGTACCGCTAACCACGAAACGGTACTCGAGCTAGCCTACTCCGTTTTCGGCGTTAACTCGTCTAATTCCGTCATTCAGTGGAGATAACCGACTACGCAACGGTTTCTCCACCACGCCGACTGACCTTATTTTTCCGACAATTGTCCCGATGCCGAGCTGAACCCAGGTTCGTTGGATGATGGCGCTTGCTCGCTCCTCACGGTGTCCGGTGCGGGGCTGGCTCCTCCTGGAAAAGTCTCCACGAGGTCTGGTCGGCTTCGCAGGCGCAAAACGCGCGATCAGCCACAGATCGTCCACCGGAGGAAATCGGAGAGTCCAACAAAAAAAAAGCTCAAATCCGTTCGAACAAGCACATCATCCTGTTCGTGACGCCAAGTTTCTGTCAGAGATTTTCTCGGACAAAGGTAAAGAAATGACTCGGCACACAGGAAAATTGTCTTCAATATCGGCGGGAGCGGATCTCTGAGAGCGAACGACGGTTAGTTGCTCCGCGATCACACTCTCCTCCCTCTCCGCCGGTTCGAACTTTTATTGCAAAATACAAGAAAGACACTGCCCCCGAGATTTGCACCCCGCGCCCCCCGGTAATGATCTGATTTACCCGAATACACAAGTCACAGACTTTGCTGATGACTAATGTCCACCTGGGCGCGACAGCTGTTCCCAAACTGTCTTTTGGTATTCAACGACTCTTTGTTCCCAATTTGTTTATTCCCACTCTGTGATTGAATTTAGCCTTCGCCCCCCTTGCTTTAACGTGATTACTCAGGAAAGGCCCTCCGCCTAAACGGCCGACACCTCTGCGCTGAGTATGTCTAGACATGCCCAAATTAACCGAAACTTTAAACATGATACAATTTTGTTCGTAGATTTCTCTATCACTGACTTTGAATGTATCTTCATAGGAATGCGTTGTGTGGTCAAATTATTGCTCATTTAGGCTTCAGGAGGTCATCCTGAACAAAATACATGTTGAAGTGTGTGCATAAGTCCTTTGGTTTAGGCGTGACACTCAATTTGAGTTTCTATTGCTTTAAATGCATTTTCAGCCCGAGCTGAGCACGTTTTGTGAGTTTGAATGTATCTTCATAGGAATGAGTTGTGTGGTCAAATTAATGCTCATTTAGGCTTCAGGTGGTCATCCTGAACAAAATACATGTTGAAGTGTGTGCATAAGTCCTTTGGTTTAGGCGTGACACTCAATTTGAGTTTTTATTGCTTTAAATGCATTTTCAGCCCGAGCTGAGCACGTTTTGTGAGTTTGAATGTATCTTAATAGGAATGATTTGCGTGGTCAAATTATTGCTCATTTTTCAGGAGGTCATCCTGTACAAAATACATGTTGAAGTGTGTGCATAAGTCCTTTGGTTTAGGTGTGACACTCAATTTGAGTTTTTATTGCTTTAAATGCATTTTCAGCCCGAGTTGAGCACGTTTTGTGAGTTTGAATGTATCTTCATAGGAATGAGTTGTGTGGTCAAATTAATGCTCATTTAGGCTTCAGGTGGTCATCCTGAACAAAATACATGTTGAAGTGTGTGCATAAGTCCTTTGGTTTAGGCGTGACACTCAATTTGAGTTTTTATTGCTTTAAATGCATTTTCAGCCCGAGCTGAGCATGTTTTGTGAGTTTGAATGTATCTTCATAGGAATGAGTTGTGTGGTCAAATGAATGCTCATTTAGGCTTCAGGTGGTCATCCTGAACTAAATACATGTTGAAGTGTGTGCATAAGTCCTTTGGTTTAGGCGTGACACTCAATTTGAGTTTTTATTGCTTTAAATGCATTTTCAGCCCGAGCTGAGCGCGCTTTCTGACTTTGAATGTATCTTCATAGGAATGAGTTGTGTGGTCAAATTATTGCTCATTTAGGCTTCAGAGGTCATCCTGAACAAAATACATGTTGAAGTGTGTGCATAAGTCCTTTGGTTTAGGCGTGACACTCAATTTGAGTTTTTATTGCTTTAAATGCATTTTCAGCCCGAGCCGAGCACGTTTTTTGAGTTTGAATGTATCTTCATAGGAATGAGTTGTGTAGTCAAATTAATTGTCATTTAGGCTTCAGGAGGACATCCTGAACTAAATACATGTTGAAGTGTGTGCATAAGTCCTTTGGTTTAGGCGTGACACTCAATTTGAGTTTCTATTGCTTTAAATGCATTTTCAGCCCGAGCTGAGCACGTTTTGTGAGTTTGAATGTATCTTCATAGGAATGAGTTGTGTGGTCAAATTAATGCTCATTTAGGCTTCAGGTGGTCATCCTGAACAAAATACATGTTGAAGTGTGTGCATAAGTCCTTTGGTTTAGGCGTGACACTCAATTTGAGTTTTTATTGCTTTAAATGCATTTTCAGCCCGAGCTGAGCACGTTTTGTGAGTTTGAATGTATCTTCATAGGAATGAGTTGTGTGGTCAAATTAATGATCATTTAGGCTTCAGGAGGACATCCTGAACTAAGTACATGTTGAAGTGTGTGCATAAGTCCTTTGGTTTGGGCGTGACACTCAATTTGAGTTTTTATTGCTTTAAATGCATTTTCAGCCCGAGCTGAGCACGTTTTGTGAGTTTGAATGTATCTTCATAGGAATGAGTTGTGTGGTCAAATTAATGCTCATCAAGGCTTCAGGAGGACATCCTGAACTAAGTACATGTTGAAGTGTGTGCATAAGTCCCTTGGTTTAGGCGTGACACTCAATTTGAGTTTTTATTGCTTTAAATGCATTTTCGGGCCAAGCTGAGCACGTTTTGTGAGTTTGACTGTATCTTCATAGGAATGAGTTGTGTGGTCAAATTAATGCTCATTTAGGCTTCAGGATGTCATCCTGAACAAAATACATGTTGAATTGTGTGCATAAGTCCTTTGGTTTAGGCGTGACACTCAATTTGAGTTTTTATTGCTTTAAATGCATTTTCAGCCCGAGCTGAGCACGTTTTGTGAGTTTGAATGTATCTTCATAGGAATATAGGCTTCAGGAGGTCATCCTGAACAAAATACATGTTGAAATGTGTGCATAAGTCCTTTGGTTTAGGTTTGACACTCAATTTGAGTTTTTATTGCTTTAAATGCATTTTCAGCCCGAGCTGAGCGCGCTTTCTGGCTTTGAATGTATCTTCATAGGAATGAGTTGTGTAGTCAAATTAATGCTCATTTAGGCTTCAGGAGGTCATCCTGAACAAAATACATGTTGCAGTGTGTGCATAGGTCCTTTGGTTTAGGCGTGACACTCAATTTGAGTTTTTATTGCCATAAATGACTTTTCAGACCGAGCCGAGCACGTTTTTTGAGTTTGAATGTATCTTCATAGGAATGAGTTGTGTAGTCAAATTAATTGTCATTTAGGCTTCAGGAGGACATCCTGAACTAAATACATGTTGAAGTGTGTGCATAAGTCCTTTGGTTTAGGAGTGACACTCAATTTGAGTTTAATTACTTTAAATGCATTTTCAGGCCGAGCTGAGCACTTTTTCTGAGTTTGAATGTATCTTCATAGGAATGAGTTATGTAGTCAAATGAATGCCCATTTAGGCTTCAGGAGGACATCCTCAACTAAATACATGTTGACGTGTGTGCATAAGTCCTTTGGTTTAGATGTGACACTCAATTTGAGTTTTTATTGCTTTAAATGCATTTTCAGCCCGAGCTGAGCACGTTTTGTGAGTTTGAATGTATCTTCATAGGAATGAGTTGTGTGGTCAAATTAATGCTCATTTAGGCTTCAGGTGGTCATCCTGAACAAAATACATGTTGAAGTGTGTGCATAAGTCCTTTGGTTTAGGCGTGACACTCAATTTGAGTTTTTATTGCTTTAAATGCATTTTCAGCCCGAGCTGAGCACGTTTTGTGAGTTTGAATGTATCTTCATAGGAATGAGTTGTGTGGTCAAATTAATGCTCATATGGGCTTCAGGAGGTCATCCTGAACAAAATATATGTTGAAGTGTGTGCATAAGTCCTTTGGTTTGGGCGTGACACTCAATTTGAGTTTTTATTGCTTTAAATGCATTTTCAGGCCGAGCTGAGCACGTTTTGTGAGTTTGAATGTATCTTCATAGGAATGAGATGTGTGATCATATTAATGCTCATTTAGGCTTCAGGAGGACATCTTGAACAAAATACATGTTGAAGTGTGTGCATAAGTCCTTTGGTTTAGGCGTGACACTCAATTTGAGTTTTTATTGCTTTATAAATGCATTTTCAGCCCGAGCTGAGGGCGCTTTCTGACTTTGAATGTATCTTCATAGGAATGAGTTGTGGAGTCAAATTAATGCTCTTTTAGGCTTCAGGAGGTCATCCTGAACAAAATACATGTTGAAGTGTGTGCATAAGTCCTTTGGTTTAGGCGTGACACTGAATTTGAGTTTTTATTGCTTTAACTGCATTTTCAGCCCGAGCTGAGCACGTTTTGTGAGTTTGAATGTATCTTCATAGGAATGAGTTGTGTGGTCAAATTAATGCTCATTTAGGCTTCAGGAGGACATCCTGAACTAAGTACATGTTGAATTGTGTGCATAAGTCCTTTGGTTTGGGCGTGACACTCAATTTGAGTTTTTATTGCTTTAAATGCATTTTCAGCCCGAGCTGAGCACGTTTTGTGAGTTTGAATGTATCTTCATAGGAATGAGTTGTGTGGTCAAATTAATGCTCATTTAGGCTTCAGGTGGTCATCCTGAACAAAATACATGTTGAAGTGTGTGCATAAGTCCTTTGGTTTAGGCGTGACACTCAATTTGAGTTTTTATTGCTTTACATGCATTTTCAGCCCGAGCTGAGCTCGCTTTCTGACTTTGAATGTATCTTCATAGGAATGCGTTGTGTGGTCAAATTATTGCTCATTTAGGCTTCAGGAGGTCATCCTGAACAAAATACATGTTGAAGTGTGTGCATAAATCCTTTGGTTTAGGCGTGACACTCAATTTGAGTTTCTATTGCTTTAAATGCATTTTCAGCCCGAGCTGAGCACGTTTTGTGAGTTTGAATGTATCTTCATAGGAATGCGTTGTGTGGTCAAATTATTGCTCATTTAGGCTTCAGGAGGTCATCCTGAACAAAATACATGTTGAAGTGTGTGCATAAGTCCTTTGGTTTAGGCGTGACACTCAATTTGAGTTTCTATTGCTTTAAATGCATTTTCAGCCCGAGCTGAGCACGTTTTGTGAGTTTGAATGTATCTTCATAGGAATGAGTTGTGTGGTCAAATTAATGCTCATTTAGGCTTCAGGTGGTCATCCTGAACAAAATACATGTTGAAGTGTGTGCATAAGTCCTTTGGTTTAGGCGTGACACTCAATTTGAGTTTTTATTGCTTTAAATGCATTTTCAGCCCGAGCTGAGCACGTTTTGTGAGTTTGAATGTATCTTAATAGGAATGAGTTGCGTGGTCAAATTATTGCTCATTTTTCAGGAGGTCATCCTGTACAAAATACATGTTGAAGTGTGTGCATAAGTCCTTTGGTTTAGGTGTGACACTCAATTTGAGTTTTTATTGCTTTAAATGCATTTTCAGCCCGAGTTGAGCACGTTTTGTGAGTTTGAATGTATCTTCATAGGAATGAGTTGTGTGGTCAAATTAATGCTCATTTAGGCTTCAGGTGGTCATCCTGAACAAAATACATGTTGAAGTGTGTGCATAAGTCCTTTGGTTTAGGCGTGACACTCAATTTGAGTTTTTATTGCTTTAAATGCATTTTCAGCCCGAGCTGAGCATGTTTTGTGAGTTTGAATGTATCTTCATAGGAATGAGTTGTGTGGTCAAATTAATGCTCATTTAGGCTTCAGGAGGACATCCTGAACTAAGTACATGTTGAAGTGTGTGCATAAGTCCTTTGGTTTGAGCGTGACACTCAATTTGAGTTTTTATTGCTTTAAATGCATTTTCAGCCCGAGCTGAGCTCGCTTTCTGACTTTGAATGTATCTTCATAGGAATGAGTTGCGTGGTCAAATTATTGCTCATTTTTCAGGAGGTCATCCTGTACAAAATACATGTTGAAGTGTGTGCATAAGTCCTTTTTGTTTAGGTGTGACACTCAATTTGAGTTTTTATTGCTTTAAATGCATTTTCAGCCCGAGTTGAGCACGTTTTGTGAGTTTGAATGTATCTTCATAGGAATGAGTTGTGTGGTCAAATTAATGCTCATTTAGGCTTCAGGTGGTCATCCTGAACAAAATACATGTTGAAGTGTGTGCATAAGTCCTTTGGTTTAGGCGTGACACTCAATTTGAGTTTTTATTGCTTTAAATGCATTTTCAGCCCGAGCTGAGCATGTTTTGTGACTTTGAATGTATCTTCATAGGAATGAGTTGTGTGGTCAAATTATTGCTCATTTAGGCTTCAGAGGTCATCCTGAACAAAATACATGTTGAAGTGTGTGCATAAGTCCTTTGGTTTAGGCGTGACACTCAATTTGAGTTTTTATTGCTTTATAAATGCATTTTCATTCCGAGCTGAGGGGGCTTTCTGACTTTGGAAGTATCTTCATAGGAATGAGTTGTGGAGTCAAACTAATGCTCTTTTAGGCTTCAGGAGGTCATCCTGAACAAAATACATGTTGAAGTGTGTGCATAAGTCCTTTGGTTTAGGCGGGACACTCAATTTGAGTTTTTATTGCTTTAAATGCATTTTCAGCCCGAGCTGAGCACGTTTTGTGAGTTTGAATGTATCTTCATAGGAATGAGTTGTGTGGTCAAATTAATGCTCATTTAGGCTTCAGGAGGACATCCTGAACTAAGTACATGTTGAAGTGTGTGCATAAGTCCTTTGGTTTGGGCGTGACACTCAATTTGAACTTTTATTGCTTTAAATGCATTTTCAGCCCGAGCTGAGCACGTTTTGTGAGTTTGAATGTATCTTCATAGGAATGAGTTGTGTGGTCAAATTAATTCTCATTTAGGCTTCAGGTGGTCATCCTGAACTAAATACATGTTGAAGTGTGTACATAAGTCCTTTGGTTTAGGCGTGACACTCAATTTGAGATTTTATTGCTTTAAATGCATTTTCAGCCCGAGCTGAGCTCGCTTTCTGACTTTGAATGTATCTTCATAGGAATGCGTTGTGTGGTCAAATTATTGCTCATTTAGGCTTTAGGTGGTCATCCTGAACTAAATACATGTTGAAGTGTGTGCATAAGTCCTTTGGTTTAGGCGTGACACTCAATTTGAGTTTTTATTGCTTTAAATGCATTTTCAGCCCGAGCTGAGTGCGCTTTCTGACTTTGAATGTATCTTCATAGGAAAGAGTTGTGTGGTCAAATTATTGCTCATTTAGGCTTCAGGAGGTCATCCTGAAAAAAATACATGTTGAAGTGTGTGCATAAGTCCTTTGGTTTAGGCGGGACACTCAATTTGAGTTTTTATTGCTTTAAATGCATTTTCAGCCCGAGCTGAGCACGTTTTGTGAGTTTGAATGTATCTTCATAGGAATGAGTTGTGTGGTCAAATTAATGCTCATATGGGCTTCAGGAGGTCATCCTGAACAAAATACATGTTGAAGTGTGTGCATAAGTCCTTTGGTTTAGGTGTGACACTCAATTTGAGTTTTTATTGCTTTAAATGCATTTTCAGCCCGAGCTGAGCACGTTTTGTGAGTTTGAATGTATCTTCATAGGAATGAGTTGTGTGGTCAAATTAATGCTCATTTAGGCTTTAGGTGGTCATCCTGAACTAAATACATGTTGAAGTGTGTGCATAAGTCTTTTGGTTTAGGCGTGACACTCAATTTGAGTTTTTATTGCTTTAAATGCATTTTCAGCCCGAGCTGAGTGCGCTTTCTGACTTTGAATGTATCTTCATAGGAAAGAGTTGTGTGGTCAAATTATTGCTCATTTTTCAGGAGGTCATCCTGAACAAAATACATGTTGAAGTGTGTGCATAAGTCCTTTGGTTTAGGCGTGACACTCAATTTGAGTTTTTATTGCTTAAAATGCATTTTCAGCCCGACCTGAACACGTTTTCTGACTTTGAATGTATCTTCATAGGAATGAGTTGTGTGGTCAAATTACTGCTCATTTAGGCTTCAGGAGGACATCCTGAACTAAATACATGTTGAAGTGTGTGCATAAGTCCTTTGGTTTAGGCGTGACACTCAATTTGAGTTTTTATTGCTTTAAATGCATTTTCAGCCCGACCTGAGCACGTTTTGTGAGTTTGAATGTATCTTCATAGGAATGAGTTGTGTGGTCAAATTAATACTCATATAGGCTTCAGGAGGACATCCTGAAATAAGTACATGTTGAAGTGTGTGCATAAGTCCTTTGGTTTAGGCGTGACACTCAATTTGAGTTTTTATTGCTTTAAATGCATTTTCAGCCCGAGCTGAGCACGTTTTTTGAGTTTGAATGTATCTTCATAGGAATGAGTTGTGTAGTCAAATTACTGCTCCTTTAGGCTTCAGGTGGTCATCCTGAACAAAATACATGTTGAAGTGTGTGCATAAGTCCTTTGGTTTAGGCGTGAAACTCAATTTGAGTTTTATTGCTTTAAATGCATTTTCAGGCCGAGTAGAACAAGTTTTCAAAATATATCTTGAATCATGTTATGGTCTATGTTGCCCTCTACTGACCAAAGTCCGTTATTGTCTCCGAGGCCTGAAACCATTTTCATTTATATGACTGTATAACTGTACTCTTGAGCCAATTATTCCATTTTCCTTTGTTCTTGAACTAATTATAACTCAACGCGGGTACCATGACTATACTCAATTTCGGTTTTTATTGCTTTACAGTTTCGGGCCGAGCTGAGCACGTGTTCTGAGTTTGAATGTATCTTCATAGGAATGAGTTGTGTAGTCAAATTAATGCTCATTTAGGCTTCAGGAGGTCATCCTGATCCAAATACATGTTGAAGATTGTGCATAAGCCCTTTGGTTTAGGCGTGACACTCAATTTGAGTTTTTATTGCGAAATGCATTTTCAGGCCGAGCTGAGCACGTTTTCTGAGTTTGAATATATCTTCATAGGAATGAGTTGTGTGGTCAAATTAATGCTCATTTAGGCTTCAGGAGGTCATCCTGAACAAAATACATGTTGAAGTGTGTGCATAAGGTTTAGGCGTGACACTCAATTTGAGTTTTTATTGCTTTAAATGCATTTTCAGCCCGAGCTAAGCACGTTTTGTGAGTTTGAATGTATCTTCATAGGAATGAGTTGTGTGATCAAAATAATGCTCATTTAGGCTTCAGGTGGTCATCCTGAACTAAGTACATGTTGAAGTGTGTGCATAAGTCCTTTGGTTTAGGCGTGACACTCAATTTGAGTTTTTATTGCTTTAAATGCATTTTCAGCCCGAGCTGAGCACGTTTTGTGAGTTTGAATGTATCTTCATAGGAATGAGTTGTGTGGTAAAATTAATGCTCATTTAGGCTTCAGGTGGTCATCCTTAACAAAATACATGTTGAAGTGTGTGCATAAGTCCGTTGGTTTAGGCGTGACACTATATTTGAGTTTTTATTGCTTTAAATGCATTTTCAGCCCGAGCTGAGCACGTTTTGTGAGTTTGAATGTATCTTCATAGGAATGAGTTGTGTGATCAAATTAATGCTCATTTAGGCTTCAGGAGGTCATCCTGAACAAAATACATGTTGAAGTGTGTGCATAAGTCCTTTGGTTTAGGCGTGACACTCAATTTGAGTTTTTATTGCTTTAAATGCATTTTCAGCCCGAGCTGAGCACGTTTTGTGAGTTTGAATGTATCTTCATAGGAATGAGTTGTGTGGTCAAATTAATGCTCATATAGATTTCAGGAGGTCATCCTGAACAAAATACATGTTGAAGTGTGTGCATAAGTCCTTTGGTTTAGGTGTGACACTCAATTTGAGTTTTTATTGCTTTAAATGCATTTTCAGCCCGAGCTGAGCGCACTTTCTGACTTTGAATGTATCTTCATAGGAATGAGTTGTGTAGTCAAATGAATGCTCATTTAGGCTTCAGGAGGAACATCCTGAACAAAATACATGTTGAAGTGTGTGCATAAGTCCTTTGGTTTAGGCGTGACACTCAATTTGAGTTTTTATTGCTTTAAATGCATTTTCAGCCCGAGCTGAGCACGTTTTGTGAGTTTGAATGTATCTTCATAGGAATGGGTTGTGTGATCAAATTAATGCTAATTTAGGCTTCAGGAGGTCATCCTGAACAAAATACATGTTGAAGTGTGTGCATAAGTCCTTTGGTTTAGGCGTGATACTCAATTTGAGTTTTTATTGCTTTAAATGCATTTTCAGCCCGAGCTGAGCACGTTTTGTGAGTTTGAATGTACCTTTATAGGAATGAGTTGTGTGGTCAAATTAATGCTCATTTAAGCTTCACGTGGTCATCCTGAACAAAAAACATGTTGAAGTGTGTGCATAAGTCCTTTGGTTTAGGTGTGACACTCAATTTGAGTTTTTATTGCTTTAAATGCATTTTCAGCCCGAGCTGAGCACGTTTTCTGAGTTTGAATGTATCTTCATAGGAATGAGTTGCGTGGTCAAATTAATGCTCATTTAGGCTTCAGGAGGACATCCTGAACTCAGTACATGTTGAAGTGCGTGCATAAGTCCTTTGGTTTAGGCGTGACACTCAATTTGAGTTTTTATTGCTTTAAATGCATTTTTTGCCGAGCTGAGCACGTTTTTTTCAGTTTGAATGTATCTTTATAGGAATGAGTTGTGTAGTCAAATTACTGCTCATTTAGGCTTCAGGAGGACATCCTTAACTAAATACATGTTGAAGTGTGTGCAAAAGTCCTTTGGTTTGGACGTGACACTCAATTTGAGTTTTTATTGCTTTAAATGCATTTTCAGGCCAAGCTGAGCACGTTTTGTGAGTTTGAATGTATCTTCATAGTAATGAGTTGTGTGGTCAAATTACTGCTCTTTTAGGCTTCAGGAGGCCATCCTGAACAAAATACATGTTGAAGTGTGTGCATGAGTCCTTTGGTTTAGGCGTGACACTCAATTTGAGTTTTTATTGCTTTAAATGCATTTTCAGCCCGAGCTGAGCACGTTTTGTGAGTTTGAATGTATCTTCATAGGAATGAGTTGTGTGGTCAA
Organism: Hippocampus guttulatus; assembly: GCF_054856545.1. Classification (NCBI taxonomy): domain Eukaryota; kingdom Metazoa; phylum Chordata; class Actinopteri; order Syngnathiformes; family Syngnathidae; genus Hippocampus; species Hippocampus guttulatus. The sequence continues at coordinate 13,017,261 of NC_141278.1, forward strand.
ATTAATGCTCATATGGGCTTCAGGAGGTCATCCTGAACAAAATACATGTTGAAGTGTGTGCATAAGTCCTTTGGTTTAGGTGTGACACTCAATTTGAGTTTTTATTGCTTTAAATGCATTTTCAGCCCGAGCTGAGCACGTTTTGTGAGTTTGAATGTATCTTCATAGGAATGAATTGTGTGGTCAAATTAATGCTCATTTAGGCTTCAGGTGGTCATCCTGAACAAAATACATGTTGAAGTGTGTGCATAAGTCCTTTGGTTTAGGCGTGACACTCAATTTGAGTTTTTATTGCTTTAAATGCATTTTCAGCCCGAGCTGAGCGCGCTTTCTGACTTTGAATGTATCTTCATAGGAATGAGTTGTGTGGTCAAATTAATGCTCATTTAGGCTTCAGGTGGTCATCCTGAACAAAATACATGTTGAAGTGTCTGCATAAGTCCTTTGGTTTAGGAGTGACACTCAATTTGAGTTTTTATTGCTTTAAATGCATTTTCAGCCCGAGCTGAGCGCGCTTTCTGACTTTGAATGTATCTTCATAGGAATGAGTTGTGTGGTCAAATTATTTCTCATTTAGGCTTCAGGAGGTCATCCTGAACAAAATACATGTTGAAGTGTGTGCATGAATCCTTTGGTTTAGGCGTAACACTCAATTTGAGTTTTTATTGCTTTAAATGCATTTTCAGGCCGAGCTGAGCACGTGTTCTGAGTTTGAATGTATCTTCATAGGAATGAGATGTGTGATCATATTAATGCTCATTTAGGCTTCAGGAGGACATCTTGAACAAAATACATGTTGAAGTGTGTGCATAAGTCCTTTGGTTTGGGCGTGACACTCAATTTGAGTTTTTATTGCTTTAAATGCATTTTCAGGCCGAGCTGAGCACGTTTTGTGAGTTTGAATGTATCTTCATAGGAATGAGATGTGTGATCATACTAATGCTCATTTAGGCTTCAGGAGGACATCTTGAACAAAATACATGTTGAAGTGTGTGCATAAGTCCTTTGGTTTAGGCGTGACACTCAATTTGAGTTTTTATTGCTTTATAAATGCATTTTCAGCCCGAGCTGAGGGCGCTTTCTGACTTTGAATGTATCTTCATAGGAATGAGTTGTGGAGTCAAATTAATGCTCTTTTAGGCTTCAGGAGGTCATCCTGAACAAAATACATGTTGAAGTGTGTGCATAAGTCCTTTGGTTTAGGCGTGACACTCAATTTGAGTTTTTATTGCTTTAAATGCATTTTCAGCCCGAGCTGAGCACGTTTTGTGAGTTTGAATGTATCTTCATAGGAATGAGTTGTGTGGTCAAATTAATGCTCATTTAGGCTTCAGGAGGACATCCTGAACTAAGTACATGTTGAAGTGTGTGCATAAGTCCTTTGGTTTAGGCGTGACGCTCAATTTGAGTTTTTATTGCTTTAAATGCATTTTCAGCCCGAGCTGAGCACGTTTTGTGAGTTTGAATGTATCTTCATAGGAATGAGTTGTGTGATCAAAACAATGCTCATTTAGGCTTCAGGAGGACATCCTGAACTCAGTACATGTTGAAGTGCGTGCATAAGTCCTTTGGTTTAGGCGTGACACTCAATTTGAGTTTTTATTGCTTTAAATGCATTTTTTGCCGAGCTGAGCACGTTTTTTTCAGTTTGAATGTATCTTTATAGGAATGAGTTGTGTAGTCAAATTACTGCTCATTTAGGCTTCAGGAGGACATCCTGAACTAAATACATGTTGAAGTGTGTGCAAAAGTCCTTTGGTTTGGACGTGACACTCAATTTGAGTTTTTATTGCTTTAAATGCATTTTCAGGCCGAGCTGAGCACGTTTTGTGAGTTTGAATATATCTTCATAGTAATGAGTTGTGTGGTCAAATTACTGCTCATTTAGGCTTCAGGAGGACATCCTGAACTAAATACATGTTGAAGTGTGGGCATAAGTCCTTTGGTTTAGGCGTGACACTCAATTTGAGTTTTTATTGCTTTAAATGCAATTTCAGCCCGAGCTGAGCGCGCTTTCTAACTTTGAATGTATCTTCATAGGAATGAGTTGTGTAGTCAAATTAATGCTCTTTTAGGCTTCAGGAGGCCATCCTGAACAAAATACATGTTGAAGTGTGTGCATGAGTCCTTTGGTTTAGGCGTGATACTCAATTTGAGTTTTTATTGCTTTAAATGCATTTTCAGCCCGAGCTGAGCACGTTTTGTGAGTTTGAATGTATCTTCATAGGAATGAGTTGTGTGGTCAAATTAATGCTCATATGGGCTTCAGGAGGTCATCCTGAACAAAATACATGTTGAAGTGTGTGCATAAGTCCTTTGGTTTAGGTGTGACACTCAATTTGAGTTTTTATTGCTTTAAATGCATTTTCAGCCCGAGCTGAGCACGTTTTGTGAGTTTGAATGTATCTTCATAGGAATGAGTTGTGTGGTCAAATTAATGCTCATTTAGGCTTCAGGTGGTCATCCTGAACAAAATACATGTTGAAGTGTGTGCATAAGTCCTTTGGTTTAGGCGTGACACTCAATTTGAGTTTTTATTGCTTTAAATGCATTTTCAGCCCGAGCTGAGCGCGCTTTCTGACTTTGAATGTATCTTCATAGGAATGAGTTGTGTGGTCAAATTATTTCTCATTTAGGCTTCAGGAGGTCATCCTGAACAAAATACATGTTGAAGTGTGTGCATAAATCCTTTGGTTTAGGCGTAACACTCAATTTGAGTTTTTATTGCTTTAAATGCATTTTCAGCCAGAGCTGAGCACGTGTTCTGAGTTTGAATGTATCTTCATAGGAATGAGATGTGTGATCATATTAATGCTCATTTAGGCTTCAGGAGGACATCTTGAACAAAATACATGTTGAAGTGTGTGCATAAGTCCTTTGGTTTGGGCGTGACACTCAATTTGAGTTTTTATTGCTTTAAATGCATTTTCAGCCCGAGCTGAGCACGTTTTGTGAGTTTGAATGTATCTTCATAGGAATGAGTTGTGTGGTCAAATTAATGCTCATATGGGCTTCAGGAGGTCATCCTGAACAAAATACATGTTGAAGTGTGTGCATAAGTCCTTTGGTTTAGGTGTGACACTCAATTTGAGTTTTTATTGCTTTAAATGCATTTTCAGGCCGAGCTGAGCACGTTTTGTGAGTTTGAATGTATCTTCATAGGAATGAGATGTGTGATCATATTAATGCTCATTTAGGCTTCAGGAGGACATCTTGAACAAAATACATGTTGAAGTGTGTGCATAAGTCCTTTGGTTTAGGCGTGACACTCAATTTGAGTTTTTATTGCTTTATAAATGCATTTTCAGCCCGAGCTGAGGGCGCTTTCTGACTTTGAATGTATCTTCATAGGAATGAGTTGTGGAGTCAAATTAATGCTCTTTTAGGCTTCAGGAGGTCATCCTGAACAAAATACATGTTGAAGTGTGTGCATAAGTCCTTTGGTTTAGGCGTGACACTCGATTTGAGTTTTTATTGCTTTAAATGCATTTTCAGCCCGAGCTGAGCACGTTTTGTGAGTTTGAATGTATCTTCATAGGAATGAGTTGTGTGGTCAAATTAATGCTCATTTAGGCTTCAGGAGGACATCCTGAACTAAGTACATGTTGAAGTGTGTGCATAAGTCCTTTGGTTTGGGCGTGACACTCAATTTGAGTTTTTATTGCTTTAAATGCATTTTCAGCCCGAGCTGAGCACGTTTTGTGAGTTTGAATGTATCTTCATAGGAATGAGTTGTGTGGTCAAATTAATGCTCATTTAGGCTTCAGGTGGTCATCCTGAACAAAATACATGTTGAAGTGTGTGCATAAGTCCTTTGGTTTAGGCGTGACACTCAATTTGAGTTTTTATTGCTTTAAATGCATTTTCAGCCCGAGCTGAGCACGTTTTGTGAGTTTGAATGTATCTTCATAGGAATGAGTTGTGTAGTCAAATTAATGCTCATATGGGCTTCAGGAGGTCATCCTGAACAAAATACATTTTGAAAAATGTGCATAAGTCCCTTGGTTTGGGCGTGACACTCAATTTGAGTTTTTATTGCTTTAAATGCATTTTCGGGCCGAGCTGAGCACGTTTTGTGAGTTTGACTGTATCTTCATAGGAATGAGTTGTGTGGTCAAATTAATGCTCATTTAGGCTTCAGGAGGTCATCCTGAACAAAATACATGTTGAAGTGTGTGCATAAGTCCTTTGGTTTAGGCGTGACACTCAATTTGAGTTTTTATTGCTTTAAATGCATTTTCAGCCCGAGCTGAGCACGTTTTGTGAGTTTGAATGTATCTTCATAGGAATGAGTTGTGTGGTCAAATTAATGCTCATTTAGGCTTCAGGAGGACATCCTGAACTAAGTACATGTTGAAGTGTGTGCATAAGTCCTTTGGTTTAGGCGTGACACTCAATTTGAGTTTTTATTGCTTTATAAATGCATTTTCAGCCCGAGCTGAGGGCGCTTTCTGACTTTGAATGTATCTTCATAGGAATGAGTTGTGGAGTCAAATTAATGCTCTTTTAGGCTTCAGGAGGTCATCCTGAACAAAATACATGTTGAAGTGTGTGCATAAGTCCTTTGGTTTAGGCGTGACACTCAATTTGAGTTTTTATTGCTTTAAATGCATTTTCAGCCCGAGCTGAGCACGTTTTGTGAGTTTGAATGTATCTTCATAGGAATGAGTTGTGTGGTCAAATTAATGCTCATTTAGGCTTCAGGAGGACATCCTGAACTAAGTACATGTTGAAGTGTGTGCATAAGTCCTTTGGTTTAGGCGTGACGCTCAATTTGAGTTTTTATTGCTTTAAATGCATTTTCAGCCCGAGCTGAGCACGTTTTGTGAGTTTGAATGTATCTTCATAGGAATGAGTTGTGTGATCAAAACAATGCTCATTTAGGCTTCAGGAGGACATCCTGAACTCAGTACATGTTGAAGTGCGTGCATAAGTCCTTTGGTTTAGGCGTGACACTCAATTTGAGTTTTTATTGCTTTAAATGCATTTTTTGCCGAGCTGAGCACGTTTTTTTCAGTTTGAATGTATCTTTATAGGAATGAGTTGTGTAGTCAAATTACTGCTCATTTAGGCTTCAGGAGGACATCCTGAACTAAATACATGTTGAAGTGTGTGCAAAAGTCCTTTGGTTTGGACGTGACACTCAATTTGAGTTTTTATTGCTTTAAATGCATTTTCAGGCCGAGCTGAGCACGTTTTGTGAGTTTGAATATATCTTCATAGTAATGAGTTGTGTGGTCAAATTACTGCTCATTTAGGCTTCAGGAGGACATCCTGAACTAAATACATGTTGAAGTGTGGGCATAAGTCCTTTGGTTTAGGCGTGACACTCAATTTGAGTTTTTATTGCTTTAAATGCAATTTCAGCCCGAGCTGAGCGCGCTTTCTAACTTTGAATGTATCTTCATAGGAATGAGTTGTGTAGTCAAATTAATGCTCTTTTAGGCTTCAGGAGGCCATCCTGAACAAAATACATGTTGAAGTGTGTGCATGAGTCCTTTGGTTTAGGCGTGATACTCAATTTGAGTTTTTATTGCTTTAAATGCATTTTCAGCCCGAGCTGAGCACGTTTTGTGAGTTTGAATGTATCTTCATAGGAATGAGTTGTGTGGTCAAATTAATGCTCATATGGGCTTCAGGAGGTCATCCTGAACAAAATACATGTTGAAGTGTGTGCATAAGTCCTTTGGTTTAGGTGTGACACTCAATTTGAGTTTTTATTGCTTTAAATGCATTTTCAGCCCGAGCTGAGCACGTTTTGTGAGTTTGAATGTATCTTCATAGGAATGAGTTGTGTGGTCAAATTAATGCTCATTTAGGCTTCAGGTGGTCATCCTGAACAAAATACATGTTGAAGTGTGTGCATAAGTCCTTTGGTTTAGGCGTGACACTCAATTTGAGTTTTTATTGCTTTAAATGCATTTTCAGCCCGAGCTGAGCGCGCTTTCTGACTTTGAATGTATCTTCATAGGAATGAGTTGTGTGGTCAAATTATTTCTCATTTAGGCTTCAGGAGGTCATCCTGAACAAAATACATGTTGAAGTGTGTGCATAAATCCTTTGGTTTAGGCGTAACACTCAATTTGAGTTTTTATTGCTTTAAATGCATTTTCAGGCCGAGCTGAGCACGTGTTCTGAGTTTGAATGTATCTTCATAGGAATGAGATGTGTGATCATATTAATGCTCATTTAGGCTTCAGGAGGACATCTTGAACAAAATACATGTTGAAGTGTGTGCATAAGTCCTTTGGTTTGGGCGTGACACTCAATTTGAGTTTTTATTGCTTTAAATGCATTTTCAGGCCGAGCTGAGCACGTTTTGTGAGTTTGAATGTATCTTCATAGGAATGAGATGTGTGATCATATTAATGCTCATTTAGGCTTCAGGAGGACATCTTGAACAAAATACATGTTGAAGTGTGTGCATAAGTCCTTTGGTTTAGGCGTGACACTCAATTTGAGTTTTTATTGCTTTATAAATGCATTTTCAGCCCGAGCTGAGGGCGCTTTCTGACTTTGAATGTATCTTCATAGGAATGAGTTGTGGAGTCAAATTAATGCTCTTTTAGGCTTCAGGAGGTCATCCTGAACAAAATACATGTTGAAGTGTGTGCATAAGTCCTTTGGTTTAGGCGTGACACTCAATTTGAGTTTTTATTGCTTTAAATGCATTTTCAGCCCGAGCTGAGCACGTTTTGTGAGTTTGAATGTATCTTCATAGGAATGAGTTGTGTGGTCAAATTAATGCTCATTTAGGCTTCAGGAGGACATCCTGAACTAAGTACATGTTGAAGTGTGTGCATAAGTCCTTTGGTTTGGGCGTGACACTCAATTTGAGTTTTTATTGCTTTAAATGCATTTTCAGCCCGAGCTGAGCACGTTTTGTGAGTTTGAATGTATCTTCATAGGAATGAGTTGTGTGGTCAAATTAATGCTCATTTAGGCTTCAGGTGGTCATCCTGAACAAAATACATGTTGAAGTGTGTGCATAAGTCCTTTGGTTTAGGCGTGACACTCAATTTGAGTTTTTATTGCTTTAAATGCATTTTCAGCCCGAGCTGAGCACGTTTTGTGAGTTTGAATGTATCTTCATAGGAATGAGTTGTGTAGTCAAATTAATGCTCATATGGGCTTCAGGAGGTCATCCTGAACAAAATACATTTTGAAAAATGTGCATAAGTCCCTTGGTTTGGGCGTGACACTCAATTTGAGTTTTTATTGCTTTAAATGCATTTTCGGGCCGAGCTGAGCACGTTTTGTGAGTTTGACTGTATCTTCATAGGAATGAGTTGTGTGGTCAAATTAATGCTCATTTAGGCTTCAGGATGTCATCCTGAACAAAATACATGTTGAAGTGTGTGCATAAGTCCTTTGGTTTAGGCGTGACAGTCAATTTGAGTTTTTATTGCTATAAATGAATTTTCAGACCGAGCCGAGCACGTTTTTTGAGTTTGAATGTATCTTCATAGGAATGAGTTGTGTAGTCAAATTAATTGTCATTTAGGCTTCAGGAGGACATACTGAACTAAATACATGTTGAAGTGTGTGCATAAGTCCTTTGGTTTAGGTGTGACACTCAATTTGAGTTTTTATTGCTTAAAATGCATTTTCAGCCCGAGCTGAGCGCGCTTTCTGACTTTGAATGTATCTTCATAGGAATGAGTTGTGTGGTCAAATTAATGCTCATTTAGGCATCAGGTGGTCATCCTGAACAAAATACATGTTGAAGTGTGTGCATAAGTCCTTTGGTTTAGGCGTGACACTCAATTTGAGTTTTTATTGCTTTAAATGCATTTTCAGCCCGAGTTGAGCACGTTTTGTGAGTTTGAATGTATCTTCATAGGAATGAGTTGTGTAGTCAAATTAATGCTCAAATGGGCTTCAGGATGTCATCCTGAACTAAATACATGTTGAAGTGTGTGCATAAGTCCTTTGGTTTAGGTGTGACACTAAATTTGAGTTTTTATTGCTTTAAATGCATTTTCAGCCCGAGCTGAGCGCGTTTTGTGAGTTTGAATGTATCTTCATAGGAATGAGTTGTGTGGTCAAATTAATGCTTATTTAGGCTTCAGGAGGTCATCCTGAACAAAATACATGTTGAATGTGCATAAGTCCTTTGGTTTAGGCGTGACACTCAATTTGAGGTTTTATTGCTTTAAATGCATTTTCCGCCCGAGCTGAGCACGTTTTGTGAGTTTGAATGTATCTTCATAGGAATGAGTTGTGTGGTCAAATTAATGCTCATTTAGGCGTCAGGTGGTCATCCTGAACAAAATACATGTTGAAGTGTGTGCATAAGTCCTTTGGTTTAGGTGTGACACTCAATTTGAGTTTTTATTGCTTTAAATTAAATGCATTTTCAGCCCGAGCTGAGCGCGCTTTCTGACTTTGAATGTATCTTCATAGGAATGAGTTGTGTGGTCAAATTAATGCTCATTTAGGCGTCAGGTGGTCATCCTGAACAAAATACATGTTGAAGTGTGTGCATAAGTCCTTTGGTTTAGGCGTGACACTCAATTTGAGTTTTTATTGCTTTAAATGCATTTTCAGCCCGAGTTGAGCACGTTTTGTGAGTTTGAATGTATCTTCATAGGAATGAGTTGTGTAGTCAAATTAATGCTCATATGGGCTTCAGGATGTCATCCTGAACTAAATACATGTTGAAGTGTGTGCATAAGTCCTTTGGTTTAGGTGTGACACTCAATTTGAGTTTTTATTGCTTTAAATGCATTTTCAGCCCGAGCTGAGCGCGTTTTGTGAGTTTGAATGTATCTTCATAGGAATGAGTTGTGTGGTCAAATTAATGCTTATTTAGGCTTCAGGAGGTCATCCTGAACAAAATACATGTTGAAGTGTGTGCATAAGTCCTTTGGTTTAGGCGTGACACTCAATTGGAGTTTTTATTGCTTTAAATGCATTTTCAGCCCGAGCTGAGCACGTTTTGTGAGTTTGAATGTATCTTTATAGGAATGAGTTGTGTAGTCAAATTAATGCTCATATGGGCTTCAGGAGGTCATCCTGAACAAAATACATGTTGAAGTGTGTGCATAAGTCCTTTGGTTTAGGTGTGACACTCAATTTGAGTTTTTATTGCTTTAAATGCATTTTCAGCCCGAGCTGAGCACGTTTTGTAAGTTTGAATGTATCTTCATAGGAATGAGTTGTGTGGTCAAATTAATGCTCATTTAGGCTTCAGGTGGTCATCCTGAACTAAATACATGTTGAAGTGTGTGCATAAGTCCTTTGGTTTAGGCGTGACACTCAATTTGAGTTTTTATTGCTTTAAATTACCGTATTTTCACGACCATTCGACGCACCGTATGGTTGGGCGCAGTCTCATTAATGGGTGCTATTTCTGTATTTTACACATAGACAAAACGCACTGTATTATTGGGCGCGATTTTAAAGTGGTAAAACATACGGCAGCTTAAACATACGGCATGCATGCGCGCACGCTAAAAACACGCTATCTTGTAGCATACGGTAGCATGCCAAGACTTACAGATACAAGCTAAAAACACGTTTTTAAAAAGGCAACGAAGCAAAACGGAGTTCCGTTGTATTTTATTTAGCCATCGTACAATGTACTCACGTTTTTCGATCAATCATCACCCAGAAATCCATCAAAGTCCTCATCCTCTGTATCAGAATTGAACAATTGTGCAAGTACCGGTAATCCATCAAAAACGCCGTGTTCCCTCTCGTTGTCAGTCACTCTCATTGCCATGTGGCTCCACAGAAATGATGCCGGCTTTGCCAAAAACTCGAACAACAGTGCAAGCAGACACGTTCGTCCAAGCAGCCACAATCCATTCGCAAATTGTGGCGTAACTCGCCCGGCGCTGCCTCTCACTCTTTGTAAAGTTGTGTTTGCCATCGATCATTCATTGTTCCCATGCCGCTCGCAACTTTACTTTGAACGCCCGGTTGATGCCGATGTCCAGCGGTTGGAGTTCTTTAGTCAAGCCTGCGGTAATAACGGCAAGCTCAGAGTTCATTTGCTTGACTTGGTTTTTCACCGCTGCTGTGAGATGGGCACGCATGCCAAAAGCATAACCGATGGCTTGAAGTTTGAACTGAGCTTCGTAGGCGTGTCTCTTTGTAGAATTTATTTTCGGGGGTTCTTAGAAACCAAAACCGAAGTTGTTTTGCAACAATGCACATAGCCACACTCTATACAGGTGTTGGTACCTGCTTGTAGCGTCGCTTTAGCATCCGCTTACACGCCCACCCTTCACTCATTGGCGGCCTGCTTCCCCGCATGCCTGTCACTCACGTCTGCCTTTTCTCTCTCTCTCTTTCTCTCCATATATGTATATATACACGCCCACCCTTCACTGATTGGCCGACTTCTTTGCCGCATGCCTGTCCACAGTCACTTCCGCCTTTTCTCTATATAAACAGCGTGTCGGCTGTCAGTCAGGTTTTGGAACTCAGCGCATAGACAAGACGCTCCGCATCATAAGGCGTCCTGTCCATTTTGGAAAAAATTTTAGACTTTTAATGGCGCCTTATAGTCGTGAAAATACGGTAAATGCATTTTCAGCCCGAGCTGAGCGCGCTTTCTGACTTTGAATGTATCTTCATAGGAATGAGTTGTGTGGTCAAATTATTGCTGATTTAGGCTTCAGGAGGTCATCCTGAACAAAATACATGTTGAAGTGTGTGCATAAGTCCTTTGGTTTAGGCATGACACTCAATTTGAGTTTTTATTGGTTTAAATGCATTTTCTGCCCGAGCTGAGCACGTTTTGTGAGTTTGAATGTATCTTCATAGGAATGAGTTGTGTGGTCAAATTAATGCTCATATGGGCTTCAGGAGGTCATCCTGAACTAAATACATGTTGAAGTGTGTGCATAAGTCCTTTGGTTTAGGCGTGACACTCAATTTGAGTTTTTATTGCTTAAAATGCATTTTTAGCCCGAGCTGAGCACGTTTTGTGAGTTTGAATGTATCTTCATAGGAATGAGTTGTGTAGTCAAATTAATGCTCATATGGGCTTCAGGAGGTCATCCTGAACAAAATACATGTTGAAGTGTGTGCATAAGTCCTTTGGTTTAGGTGTGACACTCAATTTGAGTTTGTATTGCTTTAAATGCATTTTCAGCCCAAGCTGAGCACGTTTTGTGAGTTTGAATGTATCTTCATAGGAATGAGTTGTGTGGTCAAATTAATGCTCATTTATGCTTCAGGTGGTCATCCTGAACTAAATACATGTTGAAGTGTGTGCATAAGTCCTTTGGTTTAGGCGTGACACTCAATTTGAGTTTTTATTGCTTTAAATTAAATGTATTTTCAGCCCGAGCTGAGCGCGCTTTCTAACTTTGAATGTATCTTCATAGGAATGAGTTGTGTGGTCAAATTATTGCTGATTTAAGCTTCAGGAGGTCATCCTGAACAAAATACATGTTGAAGTGTGTGCATAAGTCCTTTGGTTTAGGCGTGACACTCAATTTGAGTTTTTATTGCTTTAAATGCATTTTCAGCCCGAGCTGAGCACGTTTTGTGAGTTTGAATGTATCTTCATAGGAATGAGGTGTGTGGTCAAATTAATGCTCATTTAGGCGTCAGGTGGTCATCCTGAACAAAATACATGTTGAAGTGTGTGCATAAGTCCTTTGGTTTAGGCGTGACACTCAATTTGAGTTTTTATTGCTTTAAATGCATTTTCAGGCCGAGCTGAGCACGTTTTGTGTGTTTGAATGTATCTTCATAGGAATGAGTTGTGTGGTCAAATTAATGCTCATATGGGCTTCAGGAGGCCATCCTGAACAAAATACATGTTGAAGTGTGTGCATAAGTCCTTTGGTTTAGGCGTGACACTCAATTTGAGTTTTTATTGCTTTAAATGCATTTTCAGCCCAAGCTGAGCACGTTTTGTGAGTTTGAATGTATCTTCATAGGAATGAGTTGTGTGGTCAAATTAATGCTCATATGGGCTTCAGGAGGTCATCCTGAACAAAATACATGTTGAAGTGTGTGCATAAGTCCTTTGGTTTAGGCGTGACACTCAATTTGAGTTTTTATTGCTTTAAATGCATTTTCAGGCCGAGCTGAGCACGTTTTGTGTGTTTGAATGTATCTTCATAGGAATGAGTTGTGTGGTCAAATTAATGCTCATTTAGGCTTCAGGTGGTCATCCTGAACAAAATACATGTTGAAGTGTGTGCATAGGTCCTTTGGTTTAGGTGTGACACTCAATTTGAGTTTTTATTGCTTTAAATGCATTTTCAGCCCGAGCTGAGCACGTTTTGTGAGTTTGAATGTATCTTCATAGGAATGAGTTGTGTGGTCAAATTAATGCTCATTTAGGCTTCAGGTGGTCATCCTGAACAAAATACATGTTGAAGTGTGTGCATAAGTCCTTTGGTTTAGGCGTGACACTCAATTTGAGTTTTTATTGCTTTAAATGCATTTTCAGCCCGAGCTGAGTGCGCTTTCTGACTTTGAATGTATCTTCATAGGAATGAGTTGTGTGGTCAAATTATTGCTCATTTAGGCTTCAGGAGGTCATCCTGAACAAAATACATCTTGAAGTGTGTGCATAAGTCCTTTGGTTTAGGCGTGACACTCAATTTGAGTTTTTATTGCTTTAAATATATTTTCAGCCCGAGCTGAGCACGTTTTGTGAGTTTGAATGTATCTTCATAGGAATGAGTTGTGTGGTCAAATTAATGCTCATTTAGGCTTCAGGTGGTCATCCTGAACAAAATACATGTTGAAGTGTGTGCATAAGTCCTTTGGTTTAGGCGTGACACTCAATTTGAGTTTTTATTGCTTTAAATGCATTTTCAGCCCGAGCTGAGCACGTTTTGTGAGTTTGAATGTATCTTCATAGGAATGAGTTGTGTGGTCAAATTAATGCTCATATGGGCTTCAGGAGGTCATCCTGAACAAAATACATGTTGAAGTGTGTGCATAAGTCCTTTGGTTTAGGCGTGACACTCAATTTGAGTTTTTATTGCTTTAAATGTATTTTCAGCCCAAGCTGAGCGCGCTTTCTGACTTTGAATGTATCTTCATAGGAATGAGTTGTGTAGTCAAATTAATGCTCATTTAGGCTTCAGGAGGCCATCCTGAACAAAATACATGTTGAAGTGTGTGCATAAGTCCTTTGGTTTAGGCGTGACACTCAATTTGAGTTTTTATTGCTTTAAATGCATTTTCAGCCCGAGCTGAGCACGTTTTGTGAGTTTGAATGTATCTTTATAGGAATAAGTTGTGTAGTCAAATTAATGCTCATATGGGCTTCAGGAGGTCATCCTGAACAAAATACATGTTTAAGTGTGTGCATAAGTCCTTTGGTTTAGGTGTGACACTCAATTTGAGTTTTTATTGCTTTAAATGCATTTTCAGCCCGAGCTGAGCACGTTTTGTGAGTTTGAATGTATCTTCATAGGAATGAGTTGTGTAGTCAAATTAATGCTCATTTAGGCTTCAGGTGGTCATCCTGAACTAAATACATGTTGAAGTGTGTGCATAAGTCCTTTGGTTTAGGCGTGACACTCAATTTGAGTTTTTATTGCTTTAAATCAAATGCATTTTCAGCCCGAGCTGAGCGCGCTTTCTGACTTTGAATGTATCTTCATAGGAATGAGTTGTGTGGTCAAATTAATGCTCATATGGGCTTCAGGATGTCATCCTGAACAAAATACATGTTGAAGTGTGTGCATAAGTCCTTTGGTTTAGGTGTGACACTCAATTTGAGTTTTTATTGCTTTAAATGCATTTTCAGCCCGAGCTGAGCGCGTTTTGTGAGTTTGAATGTATCTTCATAGGAATGAGTTGTGTGGTCAAATTAATGCTTATTTAGGCTTCAGGAGGTCATCCTGAACAAAATACATGTTGAAGTGTGTGCATAAGTCCTTTGGTTTAGGCGTGACACTCAATTTGAGTTTTTATTGCTTTAAATGCATTTTCAGCCCGAGTTGAGCACGTTTTGTGAGTTTGAATGTATCTTCATAGGAATGAGTTGTGTAGTCAAATTAATGCTCATATGGGCTTCAGGATGTCATCCTGAACTAAATACATGTTGAAGTGTGTGCATAAGTCCTTTGGTTTAGGTGTGACACTAAATTTGAGTTTTTATTGCTTTAAATGCATTTTCAGCCCGAGCTGAGCGCGTTTTGTGAGTTTGAATGTATCTTCATAGGAATGAGTTGTGTGGTCAAATTAATGCTTATTTAGGCTTCAGGAGGTCATCCTGAACAAAATACATGTTGAAGTGTGTGCATAAGTCCTTTGGTTTAGGCGTGACATTCAATTTGAGTTTTTATTGCTTTAAATGCATTTTCAGCCCGAGCTGAGCACGTTTTGTGAGTTTGAATGTATCTTCATAGGAATGAGTTGTGTAGTCAAATTAATGCTCATATGGGCTTCAGGAGGTCATCCTGAACAAAATACATGTTGAAGTGTGTGCATAAGTCCTTTGGTTTAGGTGTGACACTCAATTTGAGTTTTTCTTGCTTTAAATGCATTTTCAGCCCGAGCTGAGCACGTTTTGTGAGTTTGAATTTATCTTCATAGGAATGAGTTGTGTGGTCAAATTAATGCTCATATAGGCTTCAGGAGGTCATCCTGAACAAAATACATGTTGAAGTGTGTGCATAAGTCCTTTGGTTTAGGCGTGACACTCAATTTGAGTTTTTATTGCTTTAAATGCATTTTCAGCCCGAGTTGAGCACGTTTTGTGAGTTTGAATGTATCTTCATAGGAATGAGTTGTGTGGTCAAATTAATGCTCATATGGGCTTCAGGAGGTCATCCTGAACAAAATACATGTTGAAGTGTGTAAATAAGTCCTTTGGTTTAGGCATGACACTCAATTTGAGTTTTTATTGCTTTAAATGCATTTTCAGCCCAAGCTGAGCGCGCTTTCTGACTTTGAATGTATCTTCATAGGAATGAGTTGTGTGGTCAAATTAATGCTCATTTAGGCTTCAGGTGGTCATCCTGAACTAAATACATGTTGAAGTGTGTGCATAAGTCCATTGGTTTAGGCGTGACACTCAATTTGAGTTTTTATTGCTTTAAATGCATTTTCAGCCTGAGCTGAGCACGTTTTGTGAGTTTGAATGTATCTTCATAGGAATGAGTTGTGTAGTCAAATTAATGCTCATATGGGCTTCAGGAGGTCATCCTGAACAAAATACATGTTGAAGTGTGTGCATAAGTCCTTTGGTTTAGGCGTGACACTCAATTTGAGTTTTTATTGCTTTAACTGCATTTTCAGCCCGAGTTGAGCACGTTTTGTGAGTTTGAATGTATCTTCATAGGAATGAGTTGTGTAGTCAAATTAATGCTCATATGGGCTTCAGGATGTCGTCCTGAACTAAATACATGTTGAAGTGTGTGCATAAGTCCTTTGGTTTAGGTGTGACACTAAATTTGAGTTTTTATTGCTTTAAATGCATTTTCAGCCCGAGCTGAGCGCGTTTTGTGAGTTTGAATGTATCTTCATAGGAATGAGTTGTGTGGTCAAATTAATGCTTATTTAGGCTTCAGGAGGTCATCCTGAACAAAATACATGTTGAAGTGTGTGCATAAGTCCTTTGGTTTAGGTGTGACACTCAATTTGAGTTTTTATTGCTTTAAATGCATTTTCAGCCAGAGCTGAGCACGTTTTGTGAGTTTGAATGTATCTTCATAGGAATGAGTTGTGTAGTCAAATTAATGCTCATATGGGCTTCAGGAGGTCATCCTGAACAAAATACATGTTGAAGTGTGTGCATAAGTCCTTTGGTTTAGGTGTGACACTCAATTTGAGTTTTTATTGCTTTAAATGCATTTTCAGCCCGAGCTGAGCACGTTTTGTGAGTTTGAATGTATCTTCATAGGAATGAGTTGTGTGGTCAAATTAATGCTCATTTAGGCTTCAGGTGGTCATCCTGAACTAAATACATGTTGAAGTGTGTGCATAAGTCCTTTGGTTTAGGCGTGACACTCAATTTGAGTTTTTATTGCTTTAAATGCATTTTCAGCCCGAGCTGAGCGTGCTTTCTGACTTTGAATGTATCTTCATAGGAATGCGTTGTGTGGTCAAATTATTGCTGATTTAGGCTTCAGGAGGTCATCCTGAACAAAATACATGTTGAAGTGTGTGCATAAGTCCTTTGGTTTAGGCGTGACACTCAATTTGAGTTTTTATTGCTTTAAATGCATTTTCAGCCCGAGCTGAGCACGTTTTGTGAGTTTGAATGTATCTTCATAGGAATGAGTTGTGTGGTCAAATTAATGCTCATTTAGGCTTCAGGTGGTCATCCGGAACAAAATACATGTGTAAGTGTGTGCATAAGCCCTTTGGTTTAGGCGTGACACTCAATTTGAGTTTTTATTGCTTTAAATGCATTTTCAGCCCAAGCTGAGCGCGCTTTCTGACTTTGAATGTATCTTCATAGGAATGAGTTGTGTAGTCAAATTAATGCTCATTTAGGCTTCAGGAGGCCATCCTGAACAAAATACATGTTGAAGTGTGTGCATAAGTCCTTTGGTTTAGGTGTGACACTCAATTTGAGTTTTTATTGCTTTAAATGCATTTTCAGCCCGAGCTGAGCACGTTTTGTGAGTTTGAATGTATCTTCATAGGAATGAGTTGTGTGGTCAAATTAATGCTCATTTAGGCTTCAGGTGGTCATCCTGAACTAAATACATGTTGAAGTGTGTGCATAAGTCCTTTGGTTTAGGCGTGACACTCAATTTGAGTTTTTATTGCTTTAAATGCATTTTCAGCCCGAGCTGAGCGCGCTTTCTGACTTCGAATGTATCTTCATAGGAATGAGTTATGTGGTCAAATTATTGCTCATTTAGGCTTCAGGAGGTCATCCTGAACAAAATACATGTTGAAGTGTGTGCATAAGTCCTTTGGTTTAGGCGTGACACTCAATTTGAGTTTTTATTGCTTTAAATGCATTTTCAGCCCGAGCTGAGCGTGCTTTCTGACTTTGAATGTATCTTCATAGGAATGAGTTGTGTGGTCAAATTATTGCTGATTTAGGCTTCAGGAGGTCATCCTGAACAAAATACATGTTGAAGTGTGTGCATAAGTCCTTTGGTTTAGGCGTGACACTCAATTTGAGTTTTTATTGCTTTAAATGCATTTTCAGCCCGAGCTGAGCACGTTTTGTGAGTTTGAATGTATCTTCATAGGAATGAGTTGTGTGGTCAAATTAATGCTCATTTAGGCTTCAGGTGGTCATCCGGAACAAAATACATGTGTAAGTGTGTGCATAAGCCCTTTGGTTTAGGCGTGACACTCAATTTGAGTTTTTATTGCTTTAAATGCATTTTCAGCCCAAGCTGAGCGCGCTTTCTGACTTTGAATGTATCTTCATAGGAATGAGTTATGTGGTCAAATTATTGCTCATTTAGGCTTCAGGAGGTCATCCTGAACAAAATACATGTTGAAGTGTGTGCATAAGTCCTTTGGTTTAGGCGTGACACTCAATTTGAGTTTTTATTGCTTTAAATGCATTTTCAGCCCGAGCTGAGCACGTTTTGTGAGTTTGAATGTATCTTCATAGGAATGAGTTGTGTGGTCAAATTATTGCTCATTTAGGCTTCAGAGGTCATCCTGAACAAAATACATGTTGAAGTGTGTGCATAAGTCCTTTGGTTTAGGTGTGACACTCAATTTGAGTTTTTATTGCTTTAAATGCATTTTCAGCCCGAGGTGAGCACGTTTTGTGAGTTTGAATGTATCTTCATAGGAATGAGTGTTGTGGTCAAATTAATGCTCATTTAGGCTTCAGGTGGTCATCCTGAACAAAATACATGTTGAAGTGTGTGCATAAGTTCTTTGGTTTAGGCGTGACACTCAATTTGAGTTTTTATTGCTTTAAATGCATTTTCAGCCCGAGCTGAGCACGTTTTGAGAGTTTGAATGTATCTTCATAGGAATGAGTTGTGTGGTCAAATTAATGCTCATTTAGGCGTCAGGTGGTCATCCTGAACAAAATACATGTTGAAGTGTGTGCATAAGTCCTTTGGTTTAGGCGTGACACTCAATTTGAGTTTTTATTGCTTTAAATGCATTTTCAGGCCGAGCTGAGCACGTTTTGTGTGTTTGAATGTATCTTCATAGGAATGAGTTGTGTGGTCAAATTAATGCTCATATGGGCTTCAGGAGGTCATCCTGAACAAAATACATGTTGAAGTGTGTGCATAAGTCCTTTGGTTTAGGCGTGACACTCAATTTGAGTTTTTATTGCTTTAAATGCATTTTCAGCCCGAGTTGAGCACGTTTTGTGAGTTTGAATGTATCTTCATAGGAATGAGTTGTGTGGTCAAATTAATGCTCATTTAGGCTTCAGGTGGTCATCCTGAACTAAATACATGTTGAAGTGTGTGCATAAGTCCTTTGGTTTAGGCGTGACACTCAATTTGAGTTTTTATTGCTTTAAATGCATTTTCAGCCCGAGCTGAGCACGTTTTGTGAGTTTGAATGTATCTTTATAGGAATGAGTTGTGTAGTCAAATTAATGCTCATATGGGCTTCAGGAGGTCATCCTGAACAAAATACATGTTGAAGTGTGTGCATAAGTCCTTTGGTTTAGGTGTGACACTCAATTTGAGTTTTTATTGCTTTAAATGCATTTTCAGCCCGAGCTGAGCACGTTTTGTGAGTTTGAATGTATCTTCATAGGAATGAGTTGTGTGGTCAAATTATTGCTCATTTAGGCTTCAGGAGGTCATCCTGAACAAAATACATGTTGAAGTGTGTGCATAAGTCCTTTGGTTTAGGTGTGACACTCAATTTGAGTTTTTATTGCTTTAAATGCATTTTCAGCCCGAGCTGAGCACGTTTTGTGAGTTTGAATGTATCTTCATAGGAATGAGTTGTGTGGTCAAATTAATGCTCATTTAGGCTTCAGGTGGTCATCCTGAACTAAATACATGTTGAAGTGTGTGCATAAGTCCTTTGGTTTAGGCGTGACACTCAATTTGAGTTTTTATTGCTTTAAATGCATTTTCAGCCCGAGCTGAGCACGTTTTGTGAGTTTGAATGTATCTTCATAGGAATGAGTTGTGTGGTCAAATTAATGCTCATTTAGGCTTCAGGTGGTCATCCTGAACAAAATACATGTTGAAGTGTGTGCATAAGTCCTTTGGTTTAGGCGTGACACTCAATTTGAGTTTTTATTGCTTTAAATGCATTTTCAGCCCGAGCTGAGCACGTTTTGTGAGTTTGAATGTATCTTCATAGGAATGAGTTGTGTGGTCAAATTAATGCTCATATGGGCTTCAGGAGGTCATCCTGAACAAAATACATGTTGAAGTGTGTGCATAAGTCCTTTGGTTTAGGTGTGACACTAAATTTGAGTTTTTATTGCTTTAAATGCATTTTCAGCCCGAGCTGAGCGCGTTTTGTGAGTTTGAATGTATCTTCATAGGAATGAGTTGTGTGGTCAAATTAATGCTTATTTAGGCTTCAGGAGGTCATCCTGAACAAAATACATGTTGAAGTGTGTGCATAAGTCCTTTGGTTTAGGCGTGACACTCAATTTGAGTTTTTATTGCTTTAAATGCATTTTCAGCCCGAGCTGAGCGCGTTTTGTGAGTTTGAATGTATCTTCATAGGAATGAGTTGTGTGGTCAAATTAATGCTCATTTAGGCTTCAGGTGGTCATCCTGAACTAAATACATGTTGAGGTGTGTGCATAAGTCCTTTGGTTTGGGCGTGACACTCAATTTGAGTTTTTATTGCTTTAAATGCATTTTCAGCCCGAGCTGAGCACGTTTTGTGAGTTTGAATGTATCTTCATAGGAATGAGTTGTGTGGTCAAATTAATGCTCATTTAGGCTTCAGGTGGTCATCCTGAACTAAATACATGTTGAAGTGTGTGCATAAGTCCTTTGGTTTAGGCGTGACACTCAATTTGAGTTTTTATTGCTTTAAATGCATTTTCAGCCCGAGCTGAGCACGTTTTGTGAGTTTGAATGTATCTTCATAGGAATGAGTTGTGTGGTCAAATTAATGCTCATTTAGGCTTCAGGTGGTCATCCTGAACAAAATACATGTTGAAGTGTGTGCATAAGTTCTTTGGTTTAGGCGTGACACTCAATTTGAGTTTTTATTGCTTTAAATGCATTTTCAGCCCGAGCTGAGCACGTTTTGAGAGTTTGAATGTATCTTAATAGGAATGAGTTGTGTGGTCAAATTAATGCTCATTTAGGCGTCAGGTGGTCATCCTGAACAAAATACATGTTGAAGTGTGTGCATAAGTCCTTTGGTTTAGGCGTGACACTCAATTTGAGTTTTTATTGCTTTAAATGCATGTTCAGCCCGAGCTGAGCACGTTTTGTGTGTTTGAATGTATCTTCATAGGAATGAGTTGTGTGGTCAAATTAATGCTCATTTAGGCTTCAGGAGGTCATCCTGAACAAAATACATGTTGAAGTGTGTGCATAAGTCCTTTGGTTTAGGCGTGACACTCAATTTGAGTTTTTATTGCTTTAAATGCATTTTCAGCCCGAGCTGAGCACGTTTTGTGAGTTTGAATGTATCTTTATAGGAATGAGTTGTGTAGTCAAATTAATGCTCATATGGGCTTCAGGAGGTCATCCTGAACAAAATACATGTTGAAGTGTGTGCATAAGTCCTTTGGTTTAGGTGTGACACTCAATTTGAGTTTTTATTGCTTTAAATGCATTTTCAGCCCGAGCTGAGCACGTTTTGTGAGTTTGAATGTATCTTCATAGGAATGAGTTGTGTGGTCAAATTATTGCTGATTTAGGCTTCAGGAGGTCATCCTGAACAAAATACATGTTGAAGTGTGTGCATAAGTCCTTTGGTTTAGGCGTGACACTCAATTTGAGTTTTTATTGCTTTAAAATTCATTTTCAGCCCGAGCTGAGCACGTTTTGTGAGTTTGAATGTATCTTCATAGGAATGAGTTGTGTGGTCAAATTAATGCTCATTTAGGCTTCAGGTGGTCATCCTGAACTAAATACATGTTGAAGTGTGTGCATAAGTCCTTTGGTTTAGGCGTGACACTCAATTTGAGTTTTTATTGCTTTAAATGCATTTTCAGCCCGAGCTGAGCGCGCTTTCTGACTTTGAATGTATCTTCATAGGAATGAATTGTGTGGTCAAATTATTGCTCATTTAGGCTTCAGGAGGTCATCCTGAACAAAATACATGTTGAAGTGTGTGCATAAGTCCTTTGGTTTAGGCATGACACTCAATTTGAGTTTTTATTGCTTTAAATGCATTTTCAGCCCAAGCTGAGCGCGCTTTCTGACTTTGAATGTATCTTCATAGGAATGAGTTGTGTAGTCAAATTAATGCTCATTTAGGCTGTAGGAGGCCATCCTGAACAAAATACATGTTGAAGTGTGTGCATAAGTCCTTTGGTTTAGGTGTGACACTCAATTTGAGTTTTTATTGCTTTAAATGCATTTTCAGCCCGAGCTGAGCACGTTTTGTGAGTTTGAATGTATCTTCATAGGAATGAGTTGTGTGGTCAAATTAATGCTCATTTAGGGTTCAGGTGGTCATCCTGAACAAAATACATGTTGAAGTGTGTGCATAAGTCCTTTGGTTTAGGCGTGACACTCAATTTGAGTTTTTATTGCTTTAATTGCATTTTCAGCCCGAGCTGAGCACGTTTTTTGAGTTTGAATGTATCTTCATAGGAATGAGTTGTGTGGTCAAATTATTGCTCATTTAGGCTTCAGGAGGTCATCCTGAACAAAATACATGTTGAAGTGTGTGCATAAGTCCTTTGGTTTAGGCGTGACACTCAATTTGAGTTTTTATTGCTTTAAATGCATTTTCAGCCCGAGCTGAGCACGTTTTGTGAGTTTGAATGTATCTTCATAGGAATGAGTTGTGTAGTCAAATTAATGCTCATATGGGCTTCAGGAGGTCATCCTGAACAAAATACATGTTGAAGTGTGTGCATAAGTCCTTTGGTTTAGGTGTGACACTCAATTTGAGTTTTTATTGCTTTAAATGCATTTTCAGCCCGAGCTGAGCACGTTTTTTGAGTTTGAATGTATCTTCATAGGAATGAGTTGTGTGGTCAAATTATTGCTCATTTAGGCTTCAGGAGGTCATCCTGAACAAAATACATGTTGAAGTGTGTGCATAAGTCCTTTGGTTTAGGCGTGACACTCAATTTGAGTTTTTATTGCTTTAAATGCATTTTCAGCCCGAGCTGAGCACGTTTTGTGAGTTTGAATGTATCTTCATAGAATGAGTTGTGTGGTCAAATTAATGCTCATTTAGGCTTCAGGTGGTCATCCTGAACAAAATACATGTTGAAGTGTGTGCATGAGTCCTTTGGTTTAGGCGTGACATTCAATTTGAGTTTTTATTGCTTTAAATGCATTTTCAGCCCGAGCTGAGCATGTTTTGTGAGTTTGAATGTATCTTCATAGGAATGAGTTGTGTGGTCAAATTAATGCTCATTTAGGCTTCAGGTGGTCATCCTGAACAAAATACATGTTGAAGTGTGTGCATTAGTCCTTTGGTTTAGGTGTGACACTCAATTTGAGTTTTTATTGCTTTAAATGCATTTTCAGCCCGAGCTGAGCGCGTTTTGTGAGTTTGAATGTATCTTCATAGGAATGAGTTGTGTGGTCAAATTAATGCTTATTTAGGCTTCAGGAGGTCATCCTGAACAAAATACATGTTGAAGTGTGTGCATAAGTCCTTTGGTTTAGGCGTGACACTCAATTTGAGTTTTTATTGCTTTAAATGCATTTTCAGCCCGAGCTGAGCACGTTTTGTGAGTTTGAATGTATCTTCATAGGAATGAGTTGTGTAGTCAAATTAATGCTCATATGGGCTTCAGGAGGTCATCCTGAACGAAATACATGTTGAAGTGTGTGCATAAGTCCTTTGGTTTAGGTGTGACACTCAATTTGAGTTTTTATTGCTTTAAATGCATTTTCAGCCCGAGCTGAGCGCGCTTTGTGAGTTTGAATGTATCTTCATAGGAATGAGTTGTGTGGTCAAATTAATGCTCATTTAGGCTTCAGGTGGTCATCCTGAACTAAATACATGTTGAAGTGTGTGCATAAGTCCTTTGGTTTAGGCGTGACACTCAATTTGAGTTTTTATTGCTTTAAATTAAATGCATTTTCAGCCCGAGCTGAGCGCGCTTTCTGACTTTGAATGTATCTTCATAGGAATGAGTTGTGTGGTCAAATTATTGCTGATTTAGGCTTCAGGAGGTCATCCTGAACAAAATACATGTTGAAGTGTGTGCATAAGTCCTTTGGTTTAGGCGTGACACTCAATTTGAGTTTTTATTGCTTTAAATGCATTTTCAGCCCGAGCTGAGCACGTTTTGTGAGTTTGAATGTATCTTCATAGGAATGAGTTGTGTGGTCAAATTAATGCTCATATGGGCTTCAGGAGGTCATCCTGAACAAAATACATGTTGAAGTGTGTGCATAAGTCCTTTGGTTTAGGCGTGACACTCAATTTGAGTTTTTATTGCTTCAAATGCATTTTCAGCTCGAGTTGAGCACGTTTTGTGAGTTTGAATGTATCTTCATAGGAATGAGTTGTGTGGTCAAATTAATGCTCATTTAGGCTTCAGGTGGTCATCGTGAACAAAATACATGTTGAAGTGTGTGCATAAGTCCTTTGGTTTAGGCGTGACACTCAATTTGAGTTTTTATTGCTTTAAATGAATTTTCAGCCCGAGCTGAGCACGTTTTGTGAGTTTGAATGTATCTTCATAGGAATGAGTTGTGTGGTCAAATTAATGCTCATATGGGCTTCAGGAGGTCATCCTGAACAAAATACATGTTGAAGTGTGTGCATAAGTCCTTTGGTTTAGGTGTGACACTCAATTTGAGTTTTTATTGCTTTAATTGCATTTTCAGCCCGAGCTGAGCACGTTTTGTGAGTTTGAATGTATCTTCATAGAATGAGTTGTGTGGTCAAATTAATGCTCATTTAGGCTTCAGGTGGTCATCCTGAACAAAATACATGTTGAAGTGTGTGCATGAGTCCTTTGGTTTAGGCGTGACATTCAATTTGAGTTTTTATTGCTTTAAATGCATTTTCAGCCCGAGCTGAGCATGTTTTGTGAGTTTGAATGTATCTTCATAGGAATGAGTTGTGTGGTCAAATTAATGCTCATTTAGGCTTCAGGTGGTCATCCTGAACAAAATACATGTTGAAGTGTGTGCATTAGTCCTTTGGTTTAGGTGTGACACTCAATTTGAGTTTTTATTGCTTTAAATGCTTTTTCAGCCCGAGCTGAGCGCGTTTTGTGAGTTTGAATGTATCTTCATAGGAATGAGTTGTGTGGTCAAATTAATGCTTATTTAGGCTTCAGGAGGTCATCCTGAACAAAATACATGTTGAAGTGTGTGCATAAGTCCTTTGGTTTAGGCGTGACACTCAATTTGAGTTTTTATTGCTTTAAATGCATTTTCAGCCCGAGCTGAGCACGTTTTGTGAGTTTGAATGTATCTTCATAGGAATGAGTTGTGTAGTCAAATTAATGCTCATATGGGCTTCAGGAGGTCATCCTGAACGAAATACATGTTGAAGTGTGTGCATAAGTCCTTTGGTTTAGGCGTGACACTCAATTTGAGTTTTTATTGCTTTAAATGCATTTTCAGCCCAAGCTGAGCGCGCTTTCTGACTTTGAATGTATCTTCATAGGAATGAGTTGTGTAGTCAAATTATTGCTGATTTAGGCTTCAGGAGGTCATCCTGAACAAAATACATGTTGAAGTGTGTGCATAAGTCCTTTGGTTTAGGCGTGACACTCAATTTGAGTTTTTGTTGCTTTAAATGCATTTTCAGCCCGAGCTGAGCACGTTTTGTGAGTTTGAATGTATCTTCATAGGAATGAATTGTGTGGTCAAATTAATGCTCATTTCGGCTTCAGGTGGTCATCGTGAACAAAATACATGTTGAAGTGTGTGCATAAGTCCTTTGGTTTAGGTGTGACACTCAATTTGAGTTTTTATTGCTTTAAATGCATTTTCAGCCCAAGCTGAGCACGTTTTGTGAGTTTGAATGTATCTTCATAGGAATGAGTTGTGTGGTCAAATTAATGCTCATTTAGGCTTCAGGTGGTCATCCTGAACTAAATACATGTTGAAGTGTGTGCATAAGTCCTTTGGTTTAGGCGTGACACTCAATTTGAGTTTTTATTGCTTTAAATTAAATGCATTTTCAGCCCGAGCTGAGCGCGCTTTCTGACTTTGAATGTATCTTCATAGGAATGAGTTGTGTGGTCAAATTATTGCTGATTTAGGCTTCAGGAGGTCATCCTGAACAAAATACATGTTGAAGTGTGTGCATAAGTCCTTTGGTTTAGGCGTGACACTCAATTTGAGTTTTTATTGCTTTAAATGCATTTTCAGCCCGAGCTGAGCACGTTTTGTGAGTTTGAATGTATCTTCATAGGAATGAGTTGTGTGCTCAAATTAATGCTCATATGGGCTTCAGGAGGTCATCCTGAACAAAATACATGTTGAAGTGTGTACATAAGTCCTTTGGTTTAGGTGTGACACTCAATTTGAGTTTTTATTGCTTTAAATGCATTTTCAGCCCGAGCTGAGCGCGCGTTCTGACTTTGAATGTATCTTCATAGGAATGAGTTGTGTGGTCAAATTAATGCTCATATGGGCTTCAGGAGGTCATCCTGAACAAAATACATGTTGAAGTGTGTGAATAAGTCCTTTGGTTTAGGTGTGACACTCAATTTGAGTTTTTATTGCTTTAAATGCATTTTCAGCCCGAGCTGAGCACGTTTTGTGAGTTTGAATGTATCTTCATAGGAATGTGTTGTGTGGTCAAATTAATGCTCATTTAGGCTTCAGGTGGTCATCCTGAACAAAATACATGTTGAAGTGTGTGCATAAGTCCTTTGGTTTAGGTGTGACACTCAATTTGAGTTTTTATTGCTTTAAATGCATTTTCAGCCCGAGCTGAGCGCGCGT
This sequence comes from Hippocampus guttulatus, assembly GCF_054856545.1. Classification (NCBI taxonomy): domain Eukaryota; kingdom Metazoa; phylum Chordata; class Actinopteri; order Syngnathiformes; family Syngnathidae; genus Hippocampus; species Hippocampus guttulatus. The sequence continues at coordinate 13,043,177 of NC_141278.1, forward strand.
TCTGACTTTGAATGTATCTTCATAGGAATGAGTTGTGTGGTCAAATTAATGCTCATATGGGCTTCAGGAGGTCATCCTGAACAAAATACATGTTGAAGTGTGTGAATAAGTCCTTTGGTTTAGGTGTGACACTCAATTTGAGTTTTATTGCTTTAAATGCATTTTCAGCCCGAGCTGAGCACGTTTTGTGAGTTTGAATGTATCTTCATAGGAATGAGTTGTGTGGTCAAATTAATGCTCATTTAGGCTTCAGGTGGTCATCCTTAACTAAATACATGTTGAAGTGTGTGCATAAGTCCTTTGGTTTAGGCGTGACACTCAATTTGAGTTTTTATTGCTTTAAATGCATTTTCAGCCCAAGCTGAGCGCGCTTTCTGACTTTGAATGTATCTTCATAGGAATGAGTTGTGTGGTCAGATTATTGCTCAAATAGGCTTCAGGAGGTCATCCTGAACAAAATACATGTTTGAAGTGTGTGCATAAGTCCTTTGGTTTGGGCGTGACACACAATTTGAGTTTTTATTGCTTTAAATGCATTTTCAGCCTGAGCTGAGCACGTTTTGTGAGTTTGAATGTATCTTCATAGGAATGAGTTGTGTGGTCAAATTAATGCTCATTTATGCTTCAGGTGGTCATCCTGAACTAAATACATGTTGAAGTGTGTGCATAAGTCATTTGGTTTAGGCGTGACACTCAATTTGAGTTTTTATTGCTTTAAATGCATTTTCAGCCCGAGCTGAGCGCGCTTTCTGACTTTGAATGTATCTTCATAGGAATGAGTTGTGTGGTCAAATTATTGCTCATTTAGGCTTCAGGAGGTCATCCTCAACAAAATACATGTTGAAGTGTGTGCATAAGTCCTTTGGTTTAGGCGTGACACTCAATTTGAGTTTTTATTGCTTTAAATGCATTTTTTGCTGAGCTGAGCACGTTTTTTGAGTTTGAATGTATCTTCATAGGAATGAGTTGTGTAGTCGAATTACTGCTCATTTAGGCTTCAGGAGGACATCCTGAACTAAATACATTGAAGTTTGTGCAAAAGTCCTTTGGTTTGGGAGTGACACTCAATTTGAGTTATTATTTCTTTAAATGCATTTTCAGGCCGAGTGGAACAAGTTTTCAAAATGTGTCTTGAATCATGTTATGGTCTATGTTGCCCTCTACTGACCAAATTCCGTTATTGTCTCCGAGGCCTGAAACCATTTTACATTTATATGACTGTATAACTGTACTCTTGAGCCAATTATTCAATTTCTCTTTGTTCTTGAACTAATTATAACTCAACGCAGGTACCATGACAATACTCAATTTCAGTTTTTATTGCTTTAAGTGCAGTTTCGGGCCGAGCTGAGCACGTGTTCTGAGTTTGAATGTATCTTCATAGGAATGAGTTGTGTGGTCAAATTAATGCTCATTTAGGCTTCAGGTGGTCATCCTGATCAAAATACATGTTGAAGTGTGTGCATAGGTCCTTTGGTTTAGGCGTGACACTCAATTTGAGTTTTTATTGCTTTAAAATGCATTTTCAGCCCGAGCTGAGCACGTTTTGTGAGTTTGAATGTATCTTCATAGGAATGAGTTGTGTGGTCAAATGAATGTTCATTTAGGCTTCAGGAGGTCATCTTGAACAAAATACATGTTGAAGTGTGTGAATAAGTCCTTTGGTTTAGGTGTGACACTCAATTTGAGTTTTTATTGCTTTAAATGCATTTTCAGCCCGAGCTGAGCACGTTTTGTGAGTTTGAATGTATCTTCATAGGAATGTGTTGTGTGGTCAAATTAATGCTCATTTAGGCTTCAGGTGGTCATCCTGAACAAAATACATGTTGAAGTGTGTGCATAAGTCCTTTGGTTTAGGTGTGACACTCAATTTGAGTTTTTATTGCTTTAAATGCATTTTCAGCCCGAGCTGAGCGCGCGTTCTGACTTTGAATGTATCTTCATAGGAATGAGTTGTGTGGTCAAATTAATGCTCATATGGGCTTCAGGAGGTCATCCTGAACAAAATACATGTTGAAGTGTGTGAATAAGTCCTTTGGTTTAGGTGTGACACTCAATTTGAGTTTTATTGCTTTAAATGCATTTTCAGCCCGAGCTGAGCACGTTTTGTGAGTTTGAATGTATCTTCATAGGAATGAGTTGTGTGGTCAAATTAATGCTCATTTAGGCTTCAGGTGGTCATCCTTAACTAAATACATGTTGAAGTGTGTGCATAAGTCCTTTGGTTTAGGCGTGACACTCAATTTGAGTTTTTATTGCTTTAAATGCATTTTCAGCCCAAGCTGAGCGCGCTTTCTGACTTTGAATGTATCTTCATAGGAATGAGTTGTGTGGTCAGATTATTGCTCAAATAGGCTTCAGGAGGTCATCCTGAACAAAATACATGTTTGAAGTGTGTGCATAAGTCCTTTGGTTTGGGCGTGACACACAATTTGAGTTTTTATTGCTTTAAATGCATTTTCAGCCTGAGCTGAGCACGTTTTGTGAGTTTGAATGTATCTTCATAGGAATGAGTTGTGTGGTCAAATTAATGCTCATTTATGCTTCAGGTGGTCATCCTGAACTAAATACATGTTGAAGTGTGTGCATAAGTCATTTGGTTTAGGCGTGACACTCAATTTGAGTTTTTATTGCTTTAAATGCATTTTCAGCCCGAGCTGAGCGCGCTTTCTGACTTTGAATGTATCTTCATAGGAATGAGTTGTGTGGTCAAATTATTGCTCATTTAGGCTTCAGGAGGTCATCCTCAACAAAATACATGTTGAAGTGTGTGCATAAGTCCTTTGGTTTAGGCGTGACACTCAATTTGAGTTTTTATTGCTTTAAATGCATTTTTTGCTGAGCTGAGCACGTTTTTTGAGTTTGAATGTATCTTCATAGGAATGAGTTGTGTAGTCGAATTACTGCTCATTTAGGCTTCAGGAGGACATCCTGAACTAAATACATTGAAGTTTGTGCAAAAGTCCTTTGGTTTGGGAGTGACACTCAATTTGAGTTATTATTTCTTTAAATGCATTTTCAGGCCGAGTGGAACAAGTTTTCAAAATGTGTCTTGAATCATGTTATGGTCTATGTTGCCCTCTACTGACCAAATTCCGTTATTGTCTCCGAGGCCTGAAACCATTTTACATTTATATGACTGTATAACTGTACTCTTGAGCCAATTATTCAATTTCTCTTTGTTCTTGAACTAATTATAACTCAACGCAGGTACCATGACAATACTCAATTTCAGTTTTTATTGCTTTAAGTGCAGTTTCGGGCCGAGCTGAGCACGTGTTCTGAGTTTGAATGTATCTTCATAGGAATGAGTTGTGTGGTCAAATTAATGCTCATTTAGGCTTCAGGTGGTCATCCTGATCAAAATACATGTTGAAGTGTGTGCATAGGTCCTTTGGTTTAGGCGTGACACTCAATTTGAGTTTTTATTGCTTTAAAATGCATTTTCAGCCCGAGCTGAGCACGTTTTGTGAGTTTGAATGTATCTTCATAGGAATGAGTTGTGTGGTCAAATTAATGCTCATTTGGGCTTCAGGAGTAAATCCTGAACTAAGTACATGTTGAAGTGTGTGCATAAGTCCTTTGGATTGGGCGTGACACTCAATTTGAGTTTTTATTGGTTTAAATGCATTTTCAGCCCGAGCTGAGCGCGCTTTCTGACTTTGAATGTATCTTCATAGGAATGAGTTGTCTGGTCAAATTAATTCTCATATGGGCTTCAGGAGGTCATCCTGAACAAAATACATGTTGAAGTGTGTGCATAAGTCCTTTGGTTTAGGTGTGACACTCAATATGAGTTTTTATTGCTTTAAATGCATTTTCAGCCCGAGCTGAGCACGTTTTGTGAGTTTGAATGTATCTTCATAGGAATGTGTTGTGTGGTCAAATTAATGCTCATTTAGGCTTCAGGTGGTCATCCTGAACAAAATACATGTTGAAGTGTGTGCATAAGTCCTTTGGTTTAGGTGTGACACTCAATTTGAGTTTTTATTGCTTTAAATGCATTTTCAGCCCGAGCTGAGCGCGCGTTCTGACTTTGAATGTATCTTCATAGGAATGAGTTGTGTGGTCAAATTAATGCTCATATGGGCTTCAGGAGGTCATCCTGAACAAAATACATGTTGAAGTGTGTGAATAAGTCCTTTGGTTTAGGTGTGACACTCAATTTGAGTTTTTATTGCTTTAAATGCATTTTCAGCCCGAGCTGAGCACGTTTTGTGAGTTTGAATGTATCTTCATAGGAATGTGTTGTGTGGTCAAATTAATGCTCATTTAGGCTTCAGGTGGTCATCCTGAACAAAATACATGTTGAAGTGTGTGCATAAGTCCTTTGGTTTAGGTGTGACACTCAATTTGAGTTTTTATTGCTTTAAATGCATTTTCAGCCCGAGCTGAGCGCGCGTTCTGACTTTGAATGTATCTTCATAGGAATGAGTTGTGTGGTCAAATTAATGCTCATATGGGCTTCAGGAGGTCATCCTGAACAAAATACATGTTGAAGTGTGTGAATAAGTCCTTTGGTTTAGGTGTGACACTCAATTTGAGTTTTATTGCTTTAAATGCATTTTCAGCCCGAGCTGAGCACGTTTTGTGAGTTTGAATGTATCTTCATAGGAATGAGTTGTGTGGTCAAATTAATGCTCATTTAGGCTTCAGGTGGTCATCCTGAACTAAATACATGTTGAAGTGTGTGCATAAGTCCTTTGGTTTAGGCGTGACACTCAATTTGAGTTTTTATTGCTTTAAATGCATTTTCAGCCCAAGCTGAGCGCGCTTTCTGACTTTGAATGTATCTTCATAGGAATGAGTTGTGTGGTCAGATTATTGCTCAAATAGGCTTCAGGAGGTCATCCTGAACAAAATACATGTTGAAGTGTGTGCATAAGTCCTTTGGTTTGGGCGTGACACACAATTTGAGTTTTTATTGCTTTAAATGCATTTTCAGCCCGAGCTGAGCACGTTTTGTGAGTTTGAATGTATCTTCATAGGAATGAGTTGTGTGCTCAAATTAATGCTCATATGGGCTTCAGGAGGTCATCCTGAACAAAATACATGTTGAAGTGTGTACATAAATCCTTTGGTTTAGGTGTGACACTCAATTTGAGTTTTTATTGCTTTAAATGCATTTTCAGCCCGAGCTGAGCGCGTTCTGACTTTGAATGTATCTTCATAGGAATGAGTTGTGTGGTCAAATTAATGCTCATATGGGCTTCAGGAGGTCATCCTGAACAAAATACATGTTGAAGTGTGTGAATAAGTCCTTTGGTTTAGGTGTGACACTCAATTTGAGTTTTTATTGCTTTAAATGCATTTTCAGCCCGAGCTGAGCGCGCTTTCTGACTTTGAATGTATCTTCATAGGAATGAGTTGTGTGGTCAAATTAATGCTCATTTAGGCTTCAGGTGATCATCCTGAACAAAATACATGTTAAAGTGTGTGCATAAGTCCTTTGGTTTAGGTGTGACACTCAATTTGAGTTTTATTGCTTTAAATGCATTTTCAGCCCGAGCTGAGCACGTTTTGTGAGTTTGAATGTATCTTCATAGGAATGAGTTGTGTGGTCAAATTAATGCTCATTTAGGCTTCAGGTGGTCATCCTGAACTAAATACATGTTGAAGTGTGTGCATAAGTCCTTTGGTTTAGGCGTGACACTCAATTTGAGTTTTTATTGCTTTAAATGCATTTTCAGCCCAAGCTGAGCGCGCTTTCTGACTTTGAATGTATCTTCATAGGAATGAGTTGTGTGGTCAGATTATTGCTCAAATAGGCTTCAGGAGGTCATCCTGAACAAAATACATGTTGAAGTGTGTGCATAAGTCCTTTGGTTTGGGCGTGACACACAATTTGAGTTTTTATTGCTTTAAATGCATTTTCAGCCTGAGCTGAGCACGTTTTGTGAGTTTGAATGTATCTTCATAGGAATGAGTTGTGTGCTCAAATTAATGCTCATATGGGCTTCAGGAGGTCATCCTGAACAAAATACATGTTGAAGTGTGTACATAAGTCCTTTGGTTTAGGTGTGACACTCAATTTGAGTTTTTATTGCTTTAAATGCATTTTCAGCCCGAGCTGAGCGCGTTCTGACTTTGAATGTATCTTCATAGGAATGAGTTGTGTGGTCAAATTAATGCTCATATGGGCTTCAGGAGGTCATCCTGAACAAAATACATGTTGAAGTGTGTGAATAAGTCCTTTGGTTTAGGTGTGACACTCAATTTGAGTTTTTATTGCTTTAAATGCATTTTCAGCCCGAGCTGAGCGCGCTTTCTGACTTTGAATGTATCTTCATAGGAATGAGTTGTGTGGTCAAATTAATGCTCATTTAGGCTTCAGGTGATCATCCTGAACAAAATACATGTTAAAGTGTGTGCATAAGTCCTTTGGTTTAGGTGTGACACTCAATTTGAGTTTTATTGCTTTAAATGCATTTTCAGCCCGAGCTGAGCACGTTTTGTGAGTTTGAATGTATCTTCATAGGAATGAGTTGTGTGGTCAAATTAATGTTCATTTAGGCTTCAGGTGGTCATCCTGAACTAAATACATGTTGAAGTGTGTGCATAAGTCCTTTGGTTTAGGCGTGACACTCAATTTGAGTTTTTATTGCTTTAAATGCATTTTCAGCCCAAGCTGAGCGCGCTTTCTGACTTTGAATGTATCTTCATAGGAATGAGTTGTGTGGTCAGATTATTGCTCAAATAGGCTTCAGGAGGTCATCCTGAACAAAATACATGTTGAAGTGTGTGCATAAGTCCTTTGGTTTGGGCGTGACACACAATTTGAGTTTTTATTGCTTTAAATGCATTTTCAGCCTGAGCTGAGCACGTTTTGTGAGTTTGAATGTATCTTCATAGGAATGAGTTGTGTGCTCAAATTAATGCTCATATGGGCTTCAGGAGGTCATCCTGAACAAAATACATGTTGAAGTGTGTACATAAGTCCTTTGGTTTAGGTGTGACACTCAATTTGAGTTTTTATTGCTTTAAATGCATTTTCAGCCCGAGCTGAGCACGTTTTGTGAGTTTGAATGTATCTTCATAGGAATGAGTTGTGTGGTCAAATTAATGCTCATTTAGGCTTCAGGTGGTCATCCTGAACAAAATACATGTTGAAGTGTGTGCATAAGTCCTTTGGTTTAGGCGTGACACTCAATTTGAGTTTTTATTGCTTTAAATGCATTTTCAGCCCGAGCTGAGCACGTTTTGAGAGTTTGAATATATCTTCATAGGAATGAGTTGTGTGGTCAAATTAATGCTCATATGGGCTTCAGGAGGTCATCCTGAACTAAATACATGTTGAAGTGTGTGATAAGTCCTTTTTTAGGCGTGACACTCAATTTGAGTTTTTATTGCTTTAAATGCATTTTCAGCCCGAGCTGATCACGTTTTGTGAGTTAGAATGTATCTTCATAGGAATGAGTTGTGTCGTCAAATGAATGCTCATTTAGGCTTCAGGAGGTCATCTTGAACAAAATACATGTTGAAGTGTGTGCATAAGTCCTTTGGTTTAGGTGTGACACTCAATTTGAGTTTTTATTGCTTTAAATGCATTTTCAGCCCGAGCTGAGCACGTTTTGTGAGTTTGAATGTATCTTCATAGGAATGAGTTGTGTGGTCAAATTAATGCTCATTTAGGCTTCAGGTGGTCATCCTGAACAAAATACATGTTGAAGTGTGTGCATAAGTCCTTTGGTTTAGGCGTGACACACAATTTGAGTTTTTATTGCTTTAAATGCATTTTCAGCCCGAGCTGAGCACGTTTTGTGAGTTTGAATGTATCTTCATAGGAATGAGTTGTGTGCTCAAATTAATGCTCATATGGGCTTCAGGAGGTCATCCTGAACAAAATACATGTTGAAGTGTGTACATAAGTCCTTTGGTTTAGGTGTGACACTCAATTTGAGTTTTTATTGCTTTAAATGCATTTTCAGCCCGAGCTGAGCACGTTTTGTGAGTTTGAATGTATCTTCATAGGAATGAGTTGTGTGGTCAAATTAATGCTCATTTAGGCTTCAGGTGGTCATCCTGAACAAAATACATGTTGAAGTGTGTGCATAAGTCCTTTGGTTTAGGCGTGACACTCAATTTGAGTTTTTATTGCTTTAAATGCATTTTCAGCCCGAGCTGAGCACGTTTTGAGAGTTTGAATATATCTTCATAGGAATGAGTTGTGTGGTCAAATTAATGCTCATATGGGCTTCAGGAGGTCATCCTGAACTAAATACATGTTGAAGTGTGTGATAAGTCCTTTTTTAGGCGTGACACTCAATTTGAGTTTTTATTGCTTTAAATGCATTTTCAGCCCGAGCTGAGCACGTTTTGTGAGTTTGAATGTATCTTCATAGGAATGAGTTGTGTCGTCAAATGAATGCTCATTTAGGCTTCAGGAGGTCATCTTGAACAAAATACATGTTGAAGTGTGTGCATAAGTCCTTTGGTTTAGGCGTGACACTCAATTTGAGTTTTTATTGCTTTAAATGCATTTTCAGCCCGAGCTGAGCACGTTTTGTGAGTTTGAATATATCTTCATAGGAATGAGTTGTGTGGTCAAATTAATGCTCATATGGGCTTCAGGAGGTCATCCTGAACTAAATACATGTTGAAGTGTGTGATAAGTCCTTTTTTAGGCGTGACACTCAATTTGAGTTTTTATTGCTTTAAATACATTTTCAGGCCGAGCTGATCACGTTTTGTGAGTTAGAATGTATCTTCATAGGAATGAGTTGTGTCGTCAAATGAATGCTCATTTAGGCTTCAGGAGGTCATCTTGAACAAAATACATGTTGAAGTGTGTGCATAAGTCCTTTGGTTTAGGCGTGACACTCAATTTGAGTTTTTATTGCTTTAAATGCATTTTCAGCCCGAGCTGAGCATGTTTTGTGAGTTTGAATGTATCTTCATAGGAAAGAGTTGTGTGGTCAAATTAATGCTCATTTAGGCTTCAGGTGGTCATCCTGAACAAAATACATGTTGAAGTGTGTGCATAAGTCCTTTGGTTTAGGCGTGACACTCAATTTGAGTTTTTATTGCTTTAAATGCATTTTCTGCCCGAGCTGAGCACGTTTTGTGAGTTTGAATGTATCTTCATAGGAATGAGTTGTGTGGTCAAATTAATGCTCATATGGGCTTCAGGAGGTCATCCTGAACAAAATACATGTTGAAGTGTGTGCATAAGTCCGTTGGTTTAGGTGTGACACTCAATTTGAGTTTTTATTGCGAAATGCATTTTCAGGCCGAGCTGAGCACGTTTTGTGAGTTTGAATGTATCTTCATAGGAATGAGTTGTGTGGTCAAATTATTGCTCATTTAGGCTTCAGAGGTCATCCTGAACAAAATACATGTTGAAGTGTGTGCATAAGTCATTTGGTTTAGGCGTGACACTCAATTTGAGTTTTTATTGCTTTAAATGCATTTTCAGCCCGAGCTGAGCACGTTTTGTGAGTTTGAATGTATCTTCATAGGATTGAGTTGTGTAGTCAAATTAATGCTCATATGGGCTTCAGGAGGTCATCCTGAACAAAATACATGTTGAAGTGTGTGCATAAGTCCGTTGGTTTAGGTGTGACACTCAATTTGAGTTTTTATTGCTTTATATGCATTTTCTGCCCGAGCTGAGCACGTTTTGTGAGTTTGAATGTATCTTCATAGGAATGAGTTGTGTGGTCAAATTAATGCTCATTTAGGCTTCAGGAGGTCATCCTGAACAAAATACATGTTGAAGTGTGTGCATAAGTCCTTTGGTTTAGGCGTGACACTCAATTTGAGTTTTTTTGCTTTAAATGCATTTTTAGCCCGAGCTGACCACGTTTTGTGAGTTTGAATGTATCTTGATACGAATGAGTTGTGTGGTCAAATTAATGCTCATATAGGCTTCAGGATGATCTCCTGAACTAAATACATGTTGAAGTGTGTGCATAAGTCCTTTGGTTTAGGCGTGGCACTAAATTTGAGTTTTTATTGCTTTAAATGCATTTTCAGGCCGAGCTGATCACGTTTTGTGAGTTAGAATGTATCTTCATAGGAATGAGTTGTGTTGTCAAATGAATGCTCATTTAGGCTTCAGGAGGTCATCTTGAACAAAATACATGTTGAAGTGTGTGCATAAGTCCTTTGGTTTAGGTGTGACACTCAATTTGAGTTTTTATTGCGAAATGCATTTTCAGGCCGAGCTGAGCACGTTTTGTGAGTTTGAATGTATCTTCATAGGAATGAGTTGTGTGGTCAAATTATTGCTCATTTAGGCTTCAGAGGTCATCCTGAACAAAATACATGTTGAAGTGTGTGCATAAGTCATTTGGTTTAGGCGTGACACTCAATTTGAGTTTTTATTGCTTTAAATGCATTTTCAGCCCGAGCTGAGCACGTTTTGTGAGTTTGAATGTATCTTCATAGGAATGAGTTGTGTAGTCAAATTAATGCTCATATGGGCTTCAGGAGGTCATCCTGAACAAAATACATGTTGAAGTGTGTGCATAAGTCCGTTGGTTTAGGTGTGACACTCAATTTGAGTTTTTATTGCTTTATATGCATTTTCTGCCCGAGCTGAGCACGTTTTGTGAGTTTGAATGTATCTTCATAGGAATGAGTTGTGTGGTCAAATTAATGCTCATTTAGGCTTCAGGAGGTCATCCTGAACAAAATACATGTTGAAGTGTGTGCATAAGTCCTTTGGTTTAGGCGTGACACTCAATTTGAGTTTTTTTGCTTTAAATGCATTTTTAGCCCGAGCTGACCACGTTTTGTGAGTTTGAATGTATCTTGATACGAATGAGTTGTGTGGTCAAATTAATGCTCATATAGGCTTCAGGATGATCTCCTGAACTAAATACATGTTGAAGTGTGTGCATAAGTCCTTTGGTTTAGGCGTGGCACTAAATTTGAGTTTTTATTGCTTTAAATGCATTTTCAGGCCGAGCTGATCACGTTTTGTGAGTTAGAATGTATCTTCATAGGAATGAGTTGTGTTGTCAAATGAATGCTCATTTAGGCTTCAGGAGGTCATCTTGAACAAAATACATGTTGAAGTGTGTGCATAAGTCCTTTGGTTTAGGCGTGACACTCAATTTGAGTTTTTATTGCTTTAAATGCATTTTCAGCCCGAGCTGAGCATGTTTTGTGAGTTTGAATGTATCTTCATAGGAAAGAGTTGTGTGGTCAAATTAATGCTCATTTAGGCTTCAGGTGGTCATCCTGAACAAAATACATGTTGAAGTGTGTGCATAAATCCTTTGGTTTAGGCGTGACACTCATTTTGAGTTTTTATTGCTTTAAATGCATTTTCTGCCCGAGCTGAGCACGTTTTGTGAGTTTGAATGTATCTTCATAGGAATGAGTTGTGTGGTCAAATTAATGCTCATATGGGCTTCAGGAGGTCATCCTGAACAAAATACATGTTGAAGTGTGTGCATGAGTCCTTTGGTTTAGGTGTGACACTCAATTTGAGTTTTTATTGCTTTAAATGCTTATTCAGCCCGAACTGAGCGCGCTTTCTGACTTTGAATGTATCTTCATAGGAATGAGTTGTGTGGTCAAATTAATGCTCATTTAGGCTTCAGGAGGTCATCCTGAACAAAATACATGTTGAAGTGTGTGCATAAGTCCTTTGGTTTAGGCGTGACACTCAATTTGAGTTTTTATTGCTTTAAATGCTTATTCAGCCCGAACTGAGCACGCTTTCTGACTTTGAATGTATCTTCATAGGAATGAGTTGTGTGGTCAAATTAATGCTCATTTAGGCTTCAGGAGGTCATCCTGAACAAAATACATGTTAAATGTGTGCATAAGTCCTTTGGTTTAGGCGTGACACTCAATTTGAGTTTTTATTGCTTTAAATGCATTTTCTGCCCGAGCTGATTACGCTTTCTGACTTTGAATGTATCTTCATAGGAATGAGTTGTGTGGTCAAATTAATGCTCATTTAGGCTTCAGGAGGTCATCCTGAACAAAATACATGTTAAATGTGTGCATAAGTCCTTTGGTTTAGGCGTGACACTCAATTTGAGTTTTTATTGCTTTAAATGCTTATTCAGCCCGAACTGAGCGCGCTTTCTGACTTTGAATGTATCTTCATAGGAATGAGTTGTGTGGTCAAATTAATGCTCATTTAGGCTTCAAGAGGACATCCTGAACTAAATACATGTTGAAGTGTGTGCATAAGTCCTTTGGTTTGGGCGTGACACTCAATTTGAGTTTTTATTGCTTTAAATGCATTTTCAGCCCGAGCTGAGCACGTTTTTGAGTTTGAATGTATCTTCATAGGAATGAGTTGTGTGGTCAAATTATTGCTCATTTAGGCTTCAGGAGGTCATCCTGAACAAAATACATGTTGAAGTGTGTGCATAAGTCCTTTGGTTTAGGCGTGACACTCAATTTGAGTTTTTATTGCTTTAAATGCATTTTCAGCCCGAGCTGAGCACGTTTTGTGAGTTTGAATGTATCTTCATAGGAATGAGTTGTGTGGTCAAATTAATGCTCATTTAGGCTTCAGGTGGTCATCCTGAACTAAATACATGTTGAAGTGTGTGCATAAGTCCTTTGGTTTAGGCGTGACACTCAATTTGAGTTTTTATTGCTTTAAATGCATTTTCAGCCCGAGCTGAGCACGTTTTGTGAGTTTGAATGAATCTTCATAGGAATGAGTTGTGTGGTCAAATTAATGCTCATTTAGGCTTCAGGAGGACATCTTGAACTAAGTACATGTTGAAGTGTGTGCATAAGTCCTTTGGTTTGGGCGTGCCACTCAATTTGAGTTTTTATTGCTTTAAATGCATTTTCAGCCCGAGCTGAGCACGTTTTGTGAGTTTGAATGTATCTTCATAGGAATGAGTTGTTTAGTCAAATTAATGCTCATTTAGGCTTCAAGAGGACATCCTGAACTAAATACATGTTGAAGTGTGTGCATAAGCCCTTTGGTTTAGGCGTGACACTCAATATGAGTTTTTATTGCTTTTAATGCATTTTCAGCCCGAGCTGAGCGCGCTTTCTGACTTTGAATGTATCTTCATAGGAATGAGTTGTGTGGTCAAATTAATGCTCATTTAGGCTTCAGGTGGTCATCCTGAACTAAATACATGTTGAAGTGTGTGCATAAGTCCTTTGGTTTAGGCGTGACACTCAATTTGAGTTTTTATTGCCCCAAATGCATTTTCAGCCCGAGCTGAGCGCGCTTTCTGACTTTGAATGTATCTTCATAGGAATGAGTTGTGTGGTCAAATTATTGCTCATTTAGGCTTCAGGAGGTCATCCTGAACAAAATACATGTTGAAGTGTGTGCATAAGTCCTTTGGTTTAGGTGTGACACTCAATTTGAGTTTTTATTGCTTTAAATGCATTTTCAGCCCGAGCTGAGCACGTTTTGTGAGTTTGAATGTATCTTCATAGGAATGAGTTGTGTGGTCAAATTAATGCTCATTTAGGCTTCAGGAGGACATCCTGAACTAAGTACATGTTGAAGTGTGTGCATAAGTCCTTTGGTTTGGGCGTGACACTCAATTTGAGTTTTTATTGCTTTAAATGCATTTTCAGCCCGAGCTGAGCACGTTTTGTGAGTTTGAATGTATCTTCATAGGAATGAGTTGTGTAGTCAAATTAATGCTCATTTAGGCTTCAGGAGGACATCCTGAACTAAATACATGTTGAAGTGTGTGCATAAGCCCTTTGGTTTAGGCGTGACACTCAATTTGAGTTTTTATTGCTTTAAATGCATTTTCAGCCCGAGCTGAGCGCGCTTTCTGACTTTGAATGTATCTTCATAGGAATGAATTGTGTGGTCAAATTATTGCTCATTTAGGCTTCAGGAGGTCATCCTGAACAAAATACATGTTGAAGTGTGTGCATTAGTCCTTTGGTTTAGGCGTGACACTCAATTTGAGTTTTTATTGCTTTAAATGCATTTTTTGCCGAGCTGAGCACGTTTTTTGAGTTTGAATGTATCTTCATAGGAATGAGTTGTGTAGTCAAATTACTGCTCATTTAGGCTTCAGGAGGACATCCTGAACTAAATACATTGAAGTGTGTGCAAAAGTCCTTTGGTTTGGGAGTGACACTCAATTTGAGTTATTATTGCTTTAAATGCATTTTCAGGCCGAGTGGAACAAGTTTTCAAAATGTGTCTTGAATCATGTTATGGTCTATGTTGCCCTCTACTGACCAAAGTCCGTTATTGTCTCCGAGGCCTGAAACCATTTTACATTTATATTACTGTATAACTGTACTCTTGAGCCAATTATTCAATTTCTCTTTGTTCTTGAACTAATTATAACTCAACGCGGGTACCATGACTATACTCAATTTCAGTTTTTATTGCTTTAAGTGCAGTTTCGGGCCGAGCTGAGCACGTGTTCTGAGTTCGAATGTATCTTCAGAGGAATGAGATGTGTGATCATATTAATGCTCATTTAGGCTTCAGGAGGACATCTTGAACAAAATACATGTTGAAGTGTGTGCATAAGTCCTTTGGTTTGGGCGTGACACTCAATTTGAGTTTTTATTGCTTTACATGCATTTTCAGGCCGAGCTGAGCACGTTTTGTGAGTTAGAATGTATCTTCATAGGAATGAGTTGTGTCGTCAAATGAATGCTCATTTAGGCTTCAGGAGGTCATCTTGAACAAAATATATGTTGAAGTGAGTGCATAAGTCCTTTGGTTTAGGCGTGACACTCAATTTGAGTTTTTATTGCTTTAAATGCATTTTCAGCCCGAGCTGAGTGCGCTTTCTGACTTTGAATGTATCTTCATAGGAATGAGTTGTGTGGTCAAATTGATGCTCATTTAGGCTTCAGGTGGTCATCCTGAACTAAATACATGTTGAAGTGTGTGCATAAGTCCTTTGGTTTAGGCGTGACACTCAATTTGAGTTTTTATTGCTTTAAATGCATTTTTTGCCGAGCTGAGCACGTTTTTTGAGTTTGAATGTATCTTCATAGGAATGAGTTGTGTAGTCAAATTACTGCTCATATAGGCTTCAGGAGGACATCCTGAACTAAATACATTGAAGTGTGTGCAAAAGTCCTTTGGTTTGGGAGTGACACTCAATTTGAGTTATTATTGCTTTAAATGCATTTTCAGCCTGAGCTGAGCACGTTTTGTGAGTTTGAATGTATCTTCATAGGAATGAGTTGTGTAGTCATTAATGCTCATATGGGCTTCAGGAGGTCATCCTGAACAAAATACATGTTGAAGTGTGTGCATAAGTCCTTTGGTTTAGGCGTGACACTCAATTTGAGTTTTTATTGCTTTAAATGCATTTTCAGCCCGAGCTGAGCACGTTTTGTGAGTTTGAATGTATCTTCATAGGAATGAGTTGTGTGGTCAAATTAATGCTCATTTAGGCTTCAGGAGGACATCCTGAACTAAATACATGTTGAGGTGTGTGCATAAGTCCTTTGGTTTAGGCGTGACACTCAATTTGAGTTTTTATTGCTTTAAATGCATTTTTTGCCGAGCTGAGCACGTTTTTTGAGTTTGAATGTATCTTCATAGGAATGAGTTGTGTAGTCAAATTACTGCTCATATAGGCTTCAGGAGGACATCCTGAACTAAATACATTGAAGTGTGTGCAAAAGTCCTTTGGTTTGGGAGTGACACTCAATTTGAGTTATTATTGCTTTAAATGCATTTTCAGGCCGAGTGGAACAAGTTTTCAAAATGTGTCTTGAATCATGTTATGGTCTATGTTTCCCTCTACTGACCAAAGTCCGTTATTGTCTCCGAGGCCTGAAACCATTTTACATTTATATTACTGTATAACTGTACTCTTGAGCCAATTATTCAATTTCTCTTTGTTCTTGAACTAATTATAACTCAACGCGGGTACCATGACTATATTCAATTTCAGTTTTTATTGCTTTAAGTGCAGTTTCGGGCCGAGCTGAGCGCGTTTTGTGAGTTTAAATGTATCTTCATAGGAATGAGTTGTGTGGTCAAATTAATGCTCATTTGGGCGTCAGGTGGTCATCCTGAACAAAATACATGTTGAAGTGTGTGCATAAGTCCTTTGGTTTAGGCGTGACACTCAATTTGAGTTTTTATTGCTTTAAATGCATTTTCAGCCCGAGCTGAGCGCGTTTTGTGAGTTTAAATGTATCTTCATAGGAATGAGTTGTGTGGTCAAATTAATGCTCATTTGGGCGTCAGGTGGTCATCCTGAACAAAATACATGTTGAAGTGTGTGCATAAGTCCTTTGGTTTAGTCGTGACACTCAATTTGAGTTTTTATTGCTTTAAATGCATTTTCAGCCCGAGCTGAGCACGTTTTGTGAGTTTGAATGTATCTTCATAGGAATGAGTTGTGTGGTCAAATTAATGCTCATATGGGCTTCAGGAGGTCATCCTGAACAAAATACATGTTGAAGTTTGTGCATAAGTCCTTTGGTTTAGGTGTGACACTCAATTTGAGTTTTTATTGCTTTAAATGCATTTTCAGGCTGAGCTGAGCACGTTTTGTGAGTTTGAATGTATCTTCATAGGAATGAGTTGTGTAGTCAAATTAATGCTCATATGGGCTTCAGGAGGTCATCCTGAACAAAATACATGTTGAAGTGTGTGCATAAGTCCGTTGGTTTAGGTGTGACACTCAATTTGAGTTTTTATTGCTTTAAATGCATTTTCAGCCCGAGCTGAGCGCGCTTTCTGACTTTGAATGTATCTTCATAGGAATGAGTTGTGTGGTCAAATTGATGCTCATTTAGGCTTCAGGTGGTCATCCTGAACTAAATACATGTTGAAGTGTGTGCATAAGTCCTTTGGTTTAGGCGTGACACTCAATTTGAGTTTTTATTGCTTTAAATGCATTTTTTGCCGAGCTGAGCACGTTTTTTGAGTTTGAATGTATCTTCATAGGAATGAGTTGTGTAGTCAAATTACTGCTCATATAGGCTTCAGGAGGACATCCTGAACTAAATACATTGAAGTGTGTGCAAAAGTCCTTTGGTTTGGGAGTGACACTCAATTTGAGTTATTATTGCTTTAAATGCATTTTCAGCCTGAGCTGAGCACGTTTTGTGAGTTTGAATATATCTTCATAGGAATGAGTTGTGTAGTCATTAATGCTCATATGGGCTTCAGGAGGTCATCCTGAACAAAATACATGTTGAAGTGTGTGCATAAGTCCTTTGGTTTAGGCGTGACACTCAATTTGAGTTTTTATTGCTTTAAATGCATTTTCAGCCCGAGCTGAGCACGTTTTGTGAGTTTGAATGTATCTTCATAGGAATGAGTTGTGTGGTCAAATTAATGCTCATTTAGGCTTCAGGAGGACATCCTGAACTAAATACATGTTGAAGTGTGTGCATAAGTCCTTTGGTTTAGGCGTGACACTCAATTTGAGTTTTTATTGCTTTAAATGCATTTTTTGCCGAGCTGAGCACGTTTTTTTGAGTTTGAATGTATCTTCATAGGAATGAGTTGTGTAGTCAAATTACTGCTCATATAGGCTTCAGGAGGACATCCTGAACTAAATACATTGAAGTGTGTGCAAAAGTCCTTTGGTTTGGGAGTGACACTCAATTTGAGTTATTATTGCTTTAAATGCATTTTCAGGCCGAGTGGAACAAGTTTTCAAAATGTGTCTTGAATCATGTTATGGTCTATGTTTCCCTCTACTGACCAAAGTCCGTTATTGTCTCCGAGGCCTGAAACCATTTTACATTTATATTACTGTATAACTGTACTCTTGAGCCAATTATTCAATTTCTCTTTGTTCTTGAACTAATTATAACTCAACGCGGGTACCATGACTATATTCAATTTCAGTTTTTATTGCTTTAAGTGCAGTTTCGGGCCGAGCTGAGCGCGTTTTGTGAGTTTAAATGTATCTTCATAGGAATGAGTTGTGTGGTCAAATTAATGCTCATTTGGGCGTCAGGTGGTCATCCTGAACAAAATACATGTTGAAGTGTGTGCATAAGTCCTTTGGTTTAGGCGTGACACTCAATTTGAGTTTTTATTGCTTTAAATGCATTTTCAGCCCGAGCTGAGCGCGTTTTGTGAGTTTAAATGTATCTTCATAGGAATGAGTTGTGTGGTCAAATTAATGCTCATTTGGGCGTCAGGTGGTCATCCTGAACAAAATACATGTTGAAGTGTGTGCATAAGTCCTTTGGTTTAGTCGTGACACTCAATTTGAGTTTTTATTGCTTTAAATGCTTATTCAGCCCGAACTGAGCGCGCTTTCTGACTTTGAATGTATCTTCATAGGAATGAGTTGTGTGGTCAAATTAATGCTCATTTAGGCTTCAGGAGGTCATCCTGAACAAAATACATGTTGAAGTGTGTGCATAAGTCCTTTGGTTTAGGCGTGACACTCAATTTGAGTTTTTATTGCTTTAAATGCTTATTCAGCCCGAACTGAGCGCGCTTTCTGACTTTGAATGTATCTTCATAGGAATGAGTTGTGTGGTCAAATTAATGCTCATATGGGCTTCAGGAGGTCATCCTGAACAAAATACATGTTGAAGTTTGTGCATAAGTCCTTTGGTTTAGGTGTGACACTCAATTTGAGTTTTTATTGCTTTAAATGCATTTTCAGGCTGAGCTGAGCACGTTTTGTGAGTTTGAATGTATCTTCATAGGAATGAGTTGTGTAGTCAAATTAATGCTCATATGGGCTTCAGGAGGTCATCCTGAACAAAATACATGTTGAAGTGTGTGCATAAGTCCGTTGGTTTAGGTGTGACACTCAATTTGAGTTTTTATTGCTTTAAATGCATTTTCTGCCCGAGCTGAGCACGTTTTGTGAGTTTGAATGTATCTTCATAGGAATGAGTTGTGTGGTCAAATTAATGCTCATTTAGGCTTCAGGAGGTCATCCTGAACAAAACACATGTTGAAGTGTGTGCAGAAGTCCTTTGGTTTAGGCGTGACACTCAATTTGAGTTTTTTTGCTTTAAATGCATTTTTAGCCCGAGCTGACCACGTTTTGTGAGTTTGAATGTATCTTGATACGAATGAGTTGTGTGGTCAAATTAATGCTCATATAGGCTTCAGGATGATCTCCTGAACTAAATACATGTTGAAGTGTGTGCATAAGTCCTTTGGTTTAGGCGTGACACTAAATTTGAGTTTTTATTGCTTTAAATGCATTTTCAGGCCGAGCTGATCATGTTTTGTGAGTTAGAATGTATCTTCATAGGAATGAGTTGTGTTGTCAAATGAATGCTCATTTAGGCTTCAGGAGGTCATCTTGAACAAAATACATGTTGAAGTGTGTGCATAAGTCCTTTGGTTTAGGCGTGACACTCAATTTGAGTTTTTATTGCTTTAAATGCATTTTCAGCCCGAGCTGAGCACGTTTTGTGAGTTTGAATGTATCTTCATAGGAAAGAGTTGTGTGGTCAAATTAATGCTCATTTAGGCTTCAGGTGGTCATCCTGAACAAAATACATGTTGAAGTGTGTGCATAAATCCTTTGATTTAGGCGTGACACTCAATTTGAGTTTTTATTGCTTTAAATGCATTTTCTGCCCGAGCTGAGCACGTTTTGTGAGTTTGAATGTATCTTCATAGGAATGAGTTGTGTGGTCAAATTAATGCTCATATGGGCTTCAGGAGGTCATCCTGAACAAAATACATGTTGAAGTGTGTGCATGAGTCCTTTGGTTTAGGTGTGACACTCAATTTGAGTTTTTATTGCTTTAAATGCTTATTCAGCCCGAACTGAGCGCGCTTTCTGACTTTGAATGTATCTTCATAGGAATGAGTTGTGTGGTCAAATTAATGCTCATTTAGGCTTCAGGAGGTCATCCTGAACAAAATACATGTTGAAGTGTGTGCATAAGTCCTTTGGTTTAGGCGTGACACTCAATTTGAGTTTTTATTGCTTTAAATGCTTATTCAGCCCGAACTGAGCGCGCTTTCTGACTTTGAATGTATCTTCATAGGAATGAGTTGTGTGGTCAAATTAATGCTCATTTAGGCTTCAGGAGGTCATCCTGAACAAAATACATGTTAAATGTGTGCATAAGTCCTTTGGTTTAGGCGTGACACTCAATTTGAGTTTTTGTTGCTTTAAATGCTTATTCAGCCCGAACTGAGCGCGCTTTCTGACTTTGAATGTATCTTCATAGGAATGAGTTGTGTGGTCAAATTAATGCTCATTTAGGCTTCAAGAGGACATCCTGAACTAAATACATGTTGAAGTGTGTGCATAAGTCCTTTGGTTTGGGCGTGACACTCAATTTGAGTTTTTATTGCTTTAAATGCATTTTCAGCCCGAGCTGAGCACGTTTTGTGAGTTTGAATGTATCTTCATAGGAATGAGTTGTGTAGTCAAATTAATGCTCATTTAGACTTCAGGAGGACATCCTGAACTAAATACATGTTGAAGTGTGTGCATAAGCCCTTTGGTTTAGGCGTGACACTCAATTTGAGTTTTTATTGCTTTAAATGCATTTTCAGCCCGAGCTGAGCGCACTTTCTGACTTTGAATGCATCTTCATAGGAATGAGTTGTGTGGTCAAATTATTGCTCATTTAGGCTTCAGGAGGTCATCCTGAACAAAATACATGTTGAAGAGTGTGCATAAGTCCTTTGGTTTCGGCGTGACACTCAATTTGAGTTTTTATTGCTTTAAATGCATTTTTTGCCGAGCTGAGCACGTTTTTTGAGTTTGAATGTATCTTCATAGGAATGAGTTGTGTAGTCAAATTACTGCTCATATAGGCTTCAGGAGGACATCCTGAACTAAATACATTGAAGTGTGTGCAAAAGTCCTTTGGTTTGGGAGTGACACTCAATTTGAGTTATTATTGCTTTAAATGCATTTTCAGGCCGAGTGGAACAAGTTTTCAAAATGTGTCTTGAATCATGTTATGGTCTATGTTTCCCTCTACTGACCAAAGTCCGTTATTGTCTCCGAGGCCTGAAACCATTTTACATTTATATTACTGTATAACTGTACTCTTGAGCCAATTATTCAATTTCTCTTTGTTCTTGAACTAATTATAACTCAACGCGGGTACCATGACTATATTCAATTTCAGTTTTTATTGCTTTAAGTGCAGTTTCGGGCCGAGCTGAGCGCGTTTTGTGAGTTTAAATGTATCTTCATAGGAATGAGTTGTGTGGTCAAATTAATGCTCATTTGGGCGTCAGGTGGTCATCCTGAACAAAATACATGTTGAAGTGTGTGCATAAGTCCTTTGGTTTAGGCGTGACACTCAATTTGAGTTTTTATTGTTTTAAATGCATTTTCAGCCCGAGCTGAGCGCGTTTTGTGAGTTTAAATGTATCTTCATAGGAATGAGTTGTGTGGTCAAATTAATGCTCATTTGGGCGTCAGGTGGTCATCCTGAACAAAATACATGTTGAAGTGTGTGCATAAGTCCTTTGGTTTAGTCGTGACACTCAATTTGAGTTTTTATTGCTTTAAATGCATTTTCAGCCCGAGCTGAGCACGTTTTGTGAGTTTGAATGTATCTTCATAGGAATGAGTTGTGTGGTCAAATTAATGCTCATATGGGCTTCAGGAGGTCATCCTGAACAAAATACATGTTGAAGTTTGTGCATAAGTCCTTTGGTTTAGGTGTGACACTCAATTTGAGTTTTTATTGCTTTAAATGCATTTTCAGGCTGAGCTGAGCACGTTTTGTGAGTTTGAATGTATCTTCATAGGAATGAGTTGTGTAGTCAAATTAATGCTCATATGGGCTTCAGGAGGTCATCCTGAACAAAATACATGTTGAAGTGTGTGCATAAGTCCGTTGGTTTAGGTGTGACACTCAATTTGAGTTTTTATTGCTTTAAATGCATTTTCAGCCCAAGCTGAGCAAGTTTTGTGAGTTTGAATGTATCTTCATAGGAATGAGTTGTGTGGTCAAATTAATGCTCATTTAGGCTTCAGGTGGTCATCCTGAACTAAATACATGTTTAAGTGTGTGCATAAGTCCTTTGGTTTAGGTGTGACACTCAATTTGACTTTTTATTGCTTTAAATGCATTTTCAGCCCGAGCTGAGCACGTTTTGTGAGTTTGAATGTATCTTCATAGGAATGAGTTGTGTGGTCAAATTAATGCTCATTTAGGCTTCAGGTGGTCATCCTGAACAACATACATGTTAAAGTGTGTGCATAAGTCCTTTGGTTTAGCCGTGACACTCAATTTGAGTTTTTATTGCTCTAAATGCATTTTCAGCCCGAGCTGAGCGCGTTTTCTGACTTTGAATGTATCTTCTTAGGAATGAGTTGTGTGGTCAAATTAATCCTCATTTAGGCTTCAGGTGGTCATCCTGAACTAAATACATGTTGAAGTGTTTGCATAAGTCCTTTGGTTTGGGCGTGACACTCAATTTAAGTTTTTATTGCTTTAAATGCATTTTCAGGCCGAGCTGAGCGCGCTTTCTGACTTTGAATGTATCTTAATAGGAATGAGTTGTGTGGTCAAATTAATGCTCATATGGGCTGCAGGAGGTCATCCTGAACAAAATACATGTTGAAGTGTGTGCATAAATCCTTTGGTTTAGGCGTGACACTCAATTTGAGTTTTTATTGCTTTAAATGCATTTTCTGCCCGAGCTGAGCACGTTTTGTGAGTTTCAATGTATCTTCATAGGAATGAGTTGTGTGGTCAAATTAATGCTCATATGGGCTTCAGGAGGTCATCCTGAACAAAATACATGTTGAAGTGTGTGCATGAGTCCTTTGGTTTAGGTGTGACACTCAATTTGAGTTTTTATTGCTTTAAATGCTTATTCAGCCCGAACTGAGCGCGCTTTCTGACTTTGAATGTATCTTCATAGGAATGAGTTGTGTGGTCAAATTAATGCTCATTTAGGCTTCAGGAGGTCATCCTGAACAAAATACATGTTGAAGTGTGTGCATAAGTCCTTTGGTTTAGGCGTGACACTCAATTTGAGTTTTTATTGCTTTAAATGCTTATTCAGCCCGAACTGAGCGCGCTTTCTGACTTTGAATGTATCTTCATAGGAATGAGTTGTGTGGTCAAATTAATGCTCATTTAGGCTTCAGGAGGTCATCCTGAACAAAATACATGTTGACGTGTGTGCATAAGTCCTTTGGTTTAGGCGTGACACTCAATTTGAGTTTTTATTGCTTTAAATGCATTTTCTGCCCGAGCTGAGCACGTTTTGTGAGTTTCAATGTATCTTCATAGGAATGAGTTGTGTGGTCAAATTAATGCTCATATGGGCTTCAGGAGGTCATCCTGAACAAAATACATGTTGAAGTGTGTGCATGAGTCCTTTGGTTTAGGTGTGACACTCAATTTGAGTTTTTATTGCTTTAAATGCTTATTCAGCCCGAACTGAGCGCGCTTTCTGACTTTGAATGTATCTTCATAGGAATGAGTTGTGTGGTCAAATTAATGCTCATTTAGGCTTCAGGAGGTCATCCTGAACAAAATACATGTTGAAGTGTGTGCATAAGTCCTTTGGTTTAGGCGTGACACTCAATTTGAGTTTTTATTGCTTTAAATGTTTATTCAGCCCGAACTGAGCGCGCTTTCTGACTTTGAATGTATCTTCATAGGAATGAGTTGTGTGGTCAAATTAATGCTCATTTAGGCTTCAGGAGGTCATCCTGAACAAAATACATGTTAAATGTGTGCATAAGTCCTTTGGTTTAGGCGTGACACTCAATTTGAGTTTTTATTGCTTTAAATGCTTATTCAGCCCGAACTGAGCGCGCTTTCTGACTTTGAATGTATCTTCATAGGAATGAGTTGTGTGGTCAAATTAATGCTCATTTAGGCTTCAAGAGGACATCCTGAACTAAATACATGTTGAAGTGTGTGCATAAGTCCTTTGGTTTAGGTGTGACACTCAATTTGAGTTTTTATTGCTTTAAATGCATTTTCAGCCCGAGCTGAGCACGTTTTGTGAGTTTGAATGTATCTTCATAGGAATGAGTTGTGTGGTCAAATTAATGCTCATTTAGGCTTCAGGAGGACATCCTGAACTAAGTACATGTTGAAGTGTGTGCATAAGTCCTTTGGTTTGGGCGTGACACTCAATTTGAGTTTTTATTGCTTTAAATGCATTTTCAGCCCGAGCTGAGCACGTTTTGTGAGTTTGAATGTATCTTCATAGGAATGAGTTGTGTAGTCAAATTAATGCTCATTTAGGCTTCAGGAGGACATCCTGAACTAAATACATGTTGAAGTGTGTGCATAAGCCCTTTGGTTTAGGCGTGACACTCAATTTGAGTTTTTATTGCTTTAAATGCATTTTCAGCCCGAGCTGAGCGCGCTTTCTGACTTTGAATGTATCTTCATAGGAATGAGTTGTGTCGTCAAATTATTGCTCATTTAGGCTTCAGGAGGTCATCCTGAACAAAATACATGTTGAAGTGTGTGCATTAGTCCTTTGGTTTAGGCGTGACACTCAATTTGAGTTTTTATTGCTTTAAATGCATTTTTTGCCGAGCTGAGCACGTTTTTTGAGTTTGAATGTATCTTAGTAGGAATGAGTTGTGTAGTCAAATTACTGCTCATTTAGGCTTCAGGAGGACATCCTGAACTAGATACATGTTGAAGTGTGTGCATAAGCCCTTTGGTTTAGGCGTGACACTCAATTTGAGTTTTTATTGCTTTAAATGCATTTTCAGCCCGAGCTGAGCGCGCTTTCTGACTTTGAATGTATCTTCATAGGAATGAGTTGTGTGGTCAAATTGATGCTCATTTAGGCTTCAGGTCGTCATCCTGAACTAAATACATGTTGAAGTGTGTGCATAAGTCCTTTGGTTTAGGTGTGACACTCAATTTGAGTTTTTATTGATTTAAATTAAATCATTTTCAGCCCGAGCTGAGCGCGCTTTCTGACTTTGAATGTATCTTCATAGGAATGAGTTGTGTGGTCAAATTAATGCTCATTTAGGCGTCAGGTGGTCATCCTGAACAAAATACATGTTGAAGTGTGTGCATAAGTCCTTTGGTTTAGGCGTGACACTCAATTTGAGTTTTTATTGCTTTAAATGCAGTTTCAGCCCGAGCTGAGCACGTTTTGTGAGTTTGAATGTATCTTCATAGGAATGAGTTGTGTAGTCAAATTAATGCTCATATGGGCTTCAGGAGGTCATCCTGAACAAAATACATGTTGAAGTGTGTGCATAAGTCCTTTGGTTTAGGCGTGACACTCAATTTGAGTTTTTATTGCTTTAAATTAAATGCATTTTCAGCCCGAGCTGAGCGCGCTTTCTGACTTTGAATGTATCTTCTTAGGAATGAGTTGTGTGGTCAAATTATTTTTGATTTAGGCTTCAGGAGGTCATCCTGAACAAAATACATGTTGAAGTGTGTGCATAAGTCCTTTGGTTTAGGCGTGACACTCAATTTGAGTTTTTATTGCTTTAAATGCATTTTCAGCCCGAGCTGAGCACGTTTTGTGAGTTTGAATGTATCTTCATAGGAATGAGTTGTGTGGTCAAATTAATGCTCATTTAGGCGTCAGGTGGTCATCCTGAACAAAATACATGTTGAAGTGTGTGCATAAGTCCTTTGGTTTAGGCTTGACACTCAATTTGAGTTTTTATTGCTTTAAATGCATTTTCAGGCCGAGCTGAGCATGTTTTGTGTGTTTGAATGTATCTTCATAGGAATGAGTTGTGTGGTCAAATTAATGCTCATATGGGCTTCAGGAGGTCATCCTGAACAAAATACATGTTGAAGTGTGTGCATAAGTCCTTTGGTTTAGGCGTGACACTCAATTTGAGTTTTTATTGCTTTAAATGCATTTCCAGCCCAAGTTGAGCACGTTTTGTGAGTTTGAATGTATCTTCATAGGAATGAGTTGTGTGGTCAAATTAATGCTCATTTAGGCTTCAGGTGGTCATCCTGAACTAAATACATGTCGAAGTGTGTGCATAAGTCCTTTGGTTTAGGCGTGACACTCAATTTGAGTTTTTATTGCTTTAAATGCATTTTCAGCCCGAGCTGAGCACGTTTTGTGAGTTTGAATGTATCTTCATAGGAATGAGTTGTGTGGTCAAATTAATGCTCATATGGGCTTCAGGAGGTCATCCTGAACAAAATACATGTTGAAGTTTGTGCATAAGTCCTTTGGTTTAGGTGTGACACTCAATTTGAGTTTTTATTGCTTTAAATGCATTTTCAGCCCGAGCTGAGCACGTTTTTGAGTTTGAATGTATCTTCATAGGAATGAGTTGTGTGGTCAAATTATTGCTCATTTAGGCTTCAGGAGGTCATCCTGAACAAAATACATGTTGAAGTGTGTGCATAAGTCCTTTGGTTTAGGCGTGACACTCAATTTGAGTTTTTATTGCTTTAAATGCATTTTCAGCCCGAGCTGAGCACGTTTTGTGAGTTTGAATGTATCTTCATAGGAATGAGTTGTGTGGTCAAATTAATGCTCATATGGGCTTCAGGAGGTAATCCTGAACTAAATACATGTGCAAGTGTGTGATAAGTCCTTTTTTAGGCGTGACACCTAATTTGAGTTTTTATTGCTTTAAATGCATTTTCAGCCCGAGCTGAGCACGTTTTGTGAGTTTGAATGTATCTTCATAGGAATGAGTTGTGTAGTCAAATTAATGCTCATATGTGCTTCGGGATGTCATCCTGAACTAAATACATGTTGAAGTGTGTGCATAAGTCCTTTGGTTTAGGTGTGACACTCAATTTGAGTTTTTATTGCTTTAAATGCATTTTCAGCCCGAGCTGAGCACGTTTTGTGAGTTTGAATGTATCTTCATAGGAATGAGTTGTGTGGTCAAATTAATGCTTATTTAGGCTTCAGGTGGTCATCCTGAACTAAATACATGTTGAAGTGTGTGCATAAGTCCTTTGGTTTGGGCGTGACACTCAATTTGAGTTTTTATTGCTTTAAATGCATTTTCAGCCCGAGCTGAGCACGTTTTGTGAGTTTGAATGTATCTTCATAGGAATGAGTTGTGTAGTCAAATTAATGCTCATTTAGGCTTCAGGTGGTCATCCTGAACTAAATACATGTTGAAGTGTGTGCATAAGTCCTTTGGTTTAGGTGTGACACTCAATTTGAGTGTTTATTGCTTTAAATGCATTTTCATTCCGAACTGAGCACGTTTTGTGAGTTTGAATGTATCTTCATAGGAATGAGTTGTGTGGTCAAATTAATGCTCATTTAGGCGTCAGGTGGTCATCCTGAACAAAATACATGTTGAAGTGTGTGCATAAGTCCTTTGGTTTAGGCGTGACACTCAATTTGAGTTTTTATTGCTTTAAATGCATTTTCAGCCCGAGCTGAGCACGTTTTGTGAGTTTGAATGCATCTTCATAGGAATGAGTTGTGTAGTCAAATTAATGCTCATATGGGCTTCAGGAGGTCATCCTGAACAAAATACATGTTGAAGTGTGTGCATAAGTCCTTTGGTTTAGGCGTGACACTCAATTTGAGTTTTTATTGCTTTAAATGCATTTTCAGCCCGAGCTGAGCGCGTTTTGTGAGTTTGAATGTATCTTCATAGGAATGGTTGTGTGGTCAAATTAATGCTTATTTAGGCTTCAGGAGGTCATCCTGAACAAAATACATGTTGAAGTGTGTGCATAAGTCCTTTGGTTTAGGCGTGACACTCAATTTGAGTTTTTATTGCTTTAAATGCATTTTCAGCCAGAACTGAGCACGTTTTGTGAGTTTGAATGTATCTTCATAGGAATGAGTTGTGTAGTCAAATTAATGCTCATATGGGCTTCAGGAGGTCATCCTGAACAAAATACATGTTGAAGTGTGTGCATAAGTCCTTTGGTTTAGGTGTGACACTCAATTTGAGTGTTTATTGCTTTAAATGCATTTTCAGCCTGAGCTGAGCACGTTTTGTGAGTTTGAATGTATCTTCATAGGAATGAGTTGTGTGGTCAAATTAATGCTCATTTAGGCTTCAGGTGGTCATCCTGAACTAAATACATGTTGAAGTGTGTGCATAAGTCCTTTGGTTTAGGCGTGACACTCAATTTGAGTTTTTATTGCTTTAAATGCATTTTCAGCCCGAGCTGAGCACGTTTTGTGAGTTTGAATGTATCTTCATAGGAATGAGTTGTGTAGTCAAATTAATGCTCATATGGGCTTCAGGAGGTCATCCTGAACAAAATACATGTTGAAGTGTGTGCATAAGTCCTTTGGTTTAGGCGTGACACTCAATTTGAGTTTTTATTGCTTTAAATGCATTTTCAGGCCGAGCTGAGCATGTTTTGTGTGTTTGAATGTATCTTCATAGGAATGAGTTGTGTGGTCAAATTAATGCTCATATGGGCTTCAGGAGGTCATCCTGAACAAAATACATGTTGAAGTGTGTGCATAAGTCCTTTGGTTTAGGCGTGACACTCAATTTGAGTTTTTATTGCTTTAAATGCATTTTCAGCCCAAGTTGAGCACGTTTTGTGAGTTTGAATGTATCTTCATAGGAATGAGTTGTGTAGTCAAATTAATGCTCATATGGGCTTCAGGAGGTCATCCTGAACAAAATACATGTTGAAGTGTGTGCATAAGTCCTTTGGTTTAGGTGTGACACTCAATTTGAGTTTTTATTGCTTTAAATGCATTTTCAGCCCAAGTTGAGCACGTTTTGTGAGTTTGAATGTATGTTCATAGGAATGAGTTGTGTGGTCAAATTAATGCTCATTTAGGCTTCAGGTGGTCATCCTGAACTAAATACATGTCGAAGTGTGTGCATAAGTCCTTTGGTTTAGGCGTGACACTCAATTTGAGTTTTTATTGCTTTAAATGCATTTTCAGCCCGAGCTGAGCACGTTTTGTGAGTTTGAATGTATCTTCATAGGAATGAGTTGTGTGGTCAAATTAATGCTCATATGGGCTTCAGGAGGTCATCCTGAACAAAATACATGTTGAAGTGTGTGCATAAGTCCTTTGGTTTAGGTGTGACACTCAATTTGAGTTTTTATTGCTTTAAATGCATTTTCAGCCCGAGCTGAGCACGTTTTGTGAGTTTGAATGTATCTTCATAGGAATGAGTTGTGTGGTCAAATTAATGCTCATTTAGGCCTCAGGTGGTCATCCTGAACTAAATACATGTTGAAGTGTGTGCATAAGTCCTTTGGTTTAGGCGTGACACTCAATTTGAGTTTTTATTGCTTTAAATGCATTTTCAGCCCGAGCTGAGCACGTTTTGTGAGTTTGAATGTATCTTCATAGGAATGAGTTGTGTAGTCATTAATGCTCATATGGGCTTCAGGAGGTCATCCTGAACAAAATACATGTTGAAGTGTGTGCATAAGTCCTTTGGTTTAGGCGTGACACTCAATTTGAGTTTTTATTGCTTTAAATGCATTTTCAGCCCGAGCTGAGCACGTTTTGTGAGTTTGAATGAATCTTCATAGGAATGAGTTGTGTGGTCAAATTAATGCTCATTTAGGCTTCAGGAGGACATCTTGAACTAAGTACATGTTGAAGTGTGTGCATAAGTCCTTTGGTTTAGGCGTGACACTCAATTTGAGTTTTTATTGCTTTAAATGCATTTTCAGCCCGAGCTGAGCGCGCTTTCTGACTTTGAATGTATCTTCATAGGAATGAGTTGTGTGGTCAAATTAATGCTCATTTAGGCTTCAGGTGGTCATCCTGAACTAAATACATGTTGAAGTGTGTGCATAAGTCCTTTGGTTTAGGCGTGACACTCAATTTGAGTTTTTATTGCTTTAAATGCATTTTCAGCCCGAGCTGAGCGCGCTTTCTGACTTTGAATGTATCTTCATAGGAATGAGTTGTGTGGTCAAATTATTGCTCATTTAGGCTTCAGGAGGTCATCCTGAACAAAATACATGTTGAAGTGTGTGCATAAGTCCTTTGGTTTAGGCGTGACACTCAATTTGAGTTTTTATTGCTTTAAATGCATTTTCAGCCCAGGCTGAGCACGTTTTGTGAGTTTGAATGTATCTTCATAGGAATGAGTTGTGTGGTCAAATTAATGCTCATTTAGGCTTCAGGAGGACATCCTGAACTAAATACATGTTGAAGTGTGTGCATAAGCCCTTTGGTTTAGGCGTGACACTCAATGTGAGTTTTTATTGCTTTAAATGCATTTTCAGCCCGAGCTGAGCACGTTTTGTGAGTTTGAATGTATCTTCATAGGAATGAGTTGTGTGGTCAAATTAATGCTCATTTATGCTTCAGGAGGACATCCTGAACTAAGTACATGTTGAAGTGTGTGCAGAAGTCCTTTGGTTTGGGTGTGACACTCAATTTGAGTTTTTATTGCTTTAAATGCATTTTCAGCCCGAGCTGAGCACGTTTTGTGAGTTTGAATGTATCTTCATAGGAATGAGTTGTTTAGTCAAATTAATGCTCATTTAGGCTTCAAGAGGACATCCTGAACTAAATACATGTTGAAGTGTGTGCATAAGCCCTTTGGTTTAGGCGTGACACTCAATATGAGTTTTTATTGCTTTTAATGCATTTTCAGCCCGAGCTGAGCGCGCTTTCTGACTTTGAATATATCTTCATAGGAATGAGTTGTGTGGTCAAATTATTGCTCATTTAGGCTTCAGGAGGTCATCCTGAACAAAATACATGTTGAAGTGTGTGCATAAGTCCTTTGGTTTAGGCGTGACACTCAATTTGAGTTTTTATTGCTTTAAATGCATTTTTTGCCGAGCTGAGCGCGTTTTGTGAGTTTGAATGTATCTTCATAGGAATGTGTTGTGTGGTCAAATGAATGCTCATATAGGCTTCAGGAGGTCATCCTGAACAAAATACATGTTGAAGTGTGTGCATAAGTCCTTTGGTTTAGGCGTGACACTCAATTTGAGCTTTTATTGCTTTAAATGCTTATTCAGCCCGAACTGAGCGCGCTTTCTGACTTTGAATGTATCTTCATAGGAATGAGTTGTGTGGTCAAATTAATGCTCATTTAGGCGTCAGGTGGTCATCCTGAACAAAATACATGTTGAAGTGTGTGCATAAGTCCTTTGGTTTAGGTGTGACACTCAATTTGACTTTTTATTGCTTTAAATGCATTTTCAGCCCGAGCTGAGCACGTTTTTTGAGTTTGAATGTATTTTCATAGGAATGAGTTGTGTGGTCAAATTAATGCTCATTTAGGCTTCAGGTGGTCATCCTGAACAAAATACATGTTGAAGTGTGTGCATAATCCTTTGGTTTAGGTGTGACACTCAATTTGAGTTTTTATTGCTTTAAATGCATTTTCAGCCCGAGCTGAGCACGTTTTGTGAGTTTGAATGTATCTTCATAGGAATAGGTTGTGTGGTCAAATTAATGCTCATATAGGCTTCAGGAGGTCATCCTGAACAAAATACATGTTGAAGTGTGTGCATAAGTCCTTTGGTTTAGGCGTGACACTCAATTTGAGTTTTTATTGCTTTAAATGCATTTTCAGCCCGAGCTGAGCACGTTTTGTGAGTTTGAATGTATCTTCATAGGAATGAGTAGTGTGGTCAAATTAATGCTCATTTAGGCTTCAGGTGGTCATCCTGAACAAAATACATGTTGAAGTGTGTGCATAAGTTCTTTGATTTAGGCGTGACACTCAATTTGAGTTTTTATTGCTTTAAATGCATTTTCAGCCCGAGCTGAGCACGTTTTATGAGTTTGAATGTATCTTCATAGGAATGAGTTGTGTGGTCAAATTAATGCTCATTTAGGCTTCAGGTGGTCATCCTGAACTAAATACATGTTTAAGTGTGTGCATAAGTCCTTTGGTTTGGGTGTGACACTCAATTTGAGTTTTTATTGCTTTAAATGCATTTTCAGCCCGAGCTGAGCACGTTTTGTGAGTTTGAATGTATCTTCATAGGAATCTGTTGTGTGGTCAAATTAATGCTCATATAGGCTTCAGGAGGTCATCCTGAACAAAATACATGTTGAAGTGTGTGCATAAGTCCTTTGGTTTAGGCGTGCCACTCAATTTGAGCTTTTATTGCTTTAAATGCTTATTCAGCCCGAACTGAGCGCGCTTTCTGACTTTGAATGTATCTTCATAGGAATGAGTTGTGTGGTCAAATTAATGCTCATTTAGGCGTCAGGTGGTCATCCTGAACAAAATACATGTTGAAGTGTGTGCATAAGTCCTTTGGTTTAGGTGTGACACTCAATTTGACTTTTTATTGCTTTAAATGCATTTTCAGCCCGAGCTGAGCACGTTTTTTGAGTTTGAATGTATTTTCATAGGAATGAGTTGTGTGGTCAAATTAATGCTCATTTAGGCTTCAGGTGGTCATCCTGAACAAAATACATGTTGAAGTGTGTGCATAATCCTTTGGTTTAGGTGTGACACTCAATTTGAGTTTTTATTGCTTTAAATGCATTTTCAGCCCGAGCTGAGCACGTTTTGTGAGTTTGAATGTATCTTCATAGGAATAGGTTGTGTGGTCAAATTAATGCTCATATAGGCTTCAGGAGGTCATCCTGAACAAAATACATGTTGAAGTGTGTGCATAAGTCTTTTGGTTTAGGCGTGACACTCAATTTGAGTTTTTATTGCTTTAAATGCATTTTCAGCCCGAGCTGAGCACGTTTTGTGAGTTTGAATGTATCTTCATAGGAATGAGTTGTGTGGTCAAATTAATGCTCATATGGGCTTCAGGAGGTCATCCTGAACAAAATACATGTTGAAGTGTGTGCATAAGTCCTTTGGTTTAGGTGTGACATTCAATTTGAGTTTTTATTGCTTTAAATGCATTTTCAGCCCGAGCTGAGCACGTTTTGTGAGTTTGAATGTATCTTCATAGGAATGAGTTGTGTGGTCAAATTAATGCTCATTTAGGCCTCAGGTGGTCATCCTGAACTAAATACATGTTGAAGTGTGTGCATAAGTCCTTTGGTTTAGGCGTGACACTCAATTTGAGTTTTTATTGCTTTAAATGCATTTTCAGCCCGAGCTGAGCACGTTTTGTGAGTTTGAATGTATCTTCATAGGAATGAGTTGTGTAGTCATTAATGCTCATATGGGCTTCAGGAGGTCATCCTGAACAAAATACATGTTGAAGTGTGTGCATAAGTCCTTTGGTTTAGGCGTGACACTCAATTTGAGTTTTTATTGCTTTAAATGCATTTTCAGCCCGAGCTGAGCACGTTTTGTGAGTTTGAATGAATCTTCATAGGAATGAGTTGTGTGGTCAAATTAATGCTCATTTAGGCTTCAGGAGGACATCTTGAACTAAGTACATGTTGAAGTGTGTGCATAAGTCCTTTGGTTTAGGCGTGACACTCAATTTGAGTTTTTATTGCTTTAAATGCATTTTCAGCCCGAGCTGAGCGCGCTTTCTGACTTTGAATGTATCTTCATAGGAATGAGTTGTGTGGTCAAATTAATGCTCATTTAGGCTTCAGGTGGTCATCCTGAACTAAATACATGTTGAAGTGTGTGCATAAGTCCTTTGGTTTAGGCGTGACACTCAATTTGAGTTTTTATTGCTTTAAATGCATTTTCAGCCCGAGCTGAGCGCGCTTTCTGACTTTGAATGTATCTTCATAGGAATGAGTTGTGTGGTCAAATTATTGCTCATTTAGGCTTCAGGAGGTCATCCTGAACAAAATACATGTTGAAGTGTGTGCATAAGTCCTTTGGTTTAGGCGTGACACTCAATTTGAGTTTTTATTGCTTTAAATGCATTTTCAGCCCAGGCTGAGCACGTTTTGTGAGTTTGAATGTATCTTCATAGGAATGAGTTGTGTGGTCAAATTAATGCTCATTTAGGCTTCAGGAGGACATCCTGAACTAAATACATGTTGAAGTGTGTGCATAAGCCCTTTGGTTTAGGCGTGACACTCAATGTGAGTTTTTATTGCTTTAAATGCATTTTCAGCCCGAGCTGAGCACGTTTTGTGAGTTTGAATGTATCTTCATAGGAATGAGTTGTGTGGTCAAATTAATGCTCATTTAGGCTTCAGGAGGACATCCTGAACTAAGTACATGTTGAAGTGTGTGCAGAAGTCCTTTGGTTTGGGTGTGACACTCAATTTGAGTTTTTATTGCTTTAAATGCATTTTCAGCCCGAGCTGAGCACGTTTTGTGAGTTTGAATGTATCTTCATAGGAATGAGTTGTTTAGTCAAATTAATGCTCATTTAGGCTTCAAGAGGACATCCTGAACTAAATACATGTTGAAGTGTGTGCATAAGCCCTTTGGTTTAGGCGTGACACTCAATATGAGTTTTTATTGCTTTTAATGCATTTTCAGCCCGAGCTGAGCGCGCTTTCTGACTTTGAATATATCTTCATAGGAATGAGTTGTGTGGTCAAATTATTGCTCATTTAGGCTTCAGGAGGTCATCCTGAACAAAATACATGTTGAAGTGTGTGCATAAGTCCTTTGGTTTAGGCGTGACACTCAATTTGAGTTTTTATTGCTTTAAATGCATTTTTTGCCGAGCTGAGCGCGTTTTGTGAGTTTGAATGTATCTTCATAGGAATGTGTTGTGTGGTCAAATTAATGCTCATATAGGCTTCAGGAGGTCATCCTGAACAAAATACATGTTGAAGTGTGTGCATAAGTCCTTTGGTTTAGGCGTGACACTCAATTTGAGCTTTTATTGCTTTAAATGCTTATTCAGCCCGAGCTGAGCACGTTTTTTGAGTTTGAATGTATTTTCATAGGAATGAGTTGTGTGGTCAAATTAATGCTCATTTAGGCTTCAGGTGGTCATCCTGAACAAAATACATGTTGAAGTGTGTGCATAATCCTTTGGTTTAGGTGTGACACTCAATTTGAGTTTTTATTGCTTTAAATGCATTTTCAGCCCGAGCTGAGCACGTTTTGTGAGTTTGAATGTATCTTCATAGGAATAGGTTGTGTGGTCAAATTAATGCTCATATAGGCTTCAGGAGGTCATCCTGAACAAAATACATGTTGAAGTGTGTGCATAAGTCCTTTGGTTTAGGCGTGACACTCAATTTGAGTTTTTATTGCTTTAAATGCATTTTCAGCCCGAGCTGAGCACGTTTTGTGAGTTTGAATGTATCTTCATAGGAATGAGTAGTGTGGTCAAATTAATGCTCATTTAGGCTTCAGGTGGTCATCCTGAACAAAATACATGTTGAAGTGTGTGCATAAGTTCTTTGATTTAGGCGTGACACTCAATTTGAGTTTTTATTGCTTTAAATGCATTTTCAGCCCGAGCTGAGCACGTTTTATGAGTTTGAATGTATCTTCATAGGAATGAGTTGTGTGGTCAAATTAATGCTCATTTAGGCTTCAGGTGGTCATCCTGAACTAAATACATGTTGAAGTGTGTGCATAAGTCCTTTGGTTTGGGCGTGACACTCAATTTGAGTTTTTATTGCTTTAAATGCATTTTCAGCCCGAGCTGAGCACGTTTTGTGAGTTTGAATGTATCTTCATAGGAATGAGTTGTGTGGTCAAATTAATGCTCATTTAGGCTTCAGGTGGTCATCCTGAACTAAATACATGTTGAAGTGTGTGCATAAGTCCTTTGGTTAATGTGTGACACTCAATTTGAGTTTTTATTGCTTTAAATGCATTTTCAGCCCGAGCTGAGCACGTTTTGTGAGTTTGAATGTATCTTCATAGGAATCTGTTGTGTGGTCAAATTAATGCTCATATAGGCTTCAGGAGGTCATCCTGAACAAAATACATGTTGAAGTGTGTGCATAAGTCCTTTGGTTTAGGCGTGACACTCAATTTGAGCTTTTATTGCTTTAAATGCTTATTCAGCCCGAACTGAGCGCGCTTTCTGACTTTGAATGTATCTTCATAGGAATGAGTTGTGTGGTCAAATTAATGCTCATTTAGGCGTCAGGTGGTCATCCTGAACAAAATACATGTTGAAGTGTGTGCATAAGTCCTTTGGTTTAGGTGTGACACTCAATTTGACTTTTTATTGCTTTAAATGCATTTTCAGCCCGAGCTGAGCACGTTTTTTGAGTTTGAATGTATTTTCATAGGAATGAGTTGTGTGGTCAAATTAATGCTCATTTAGGCTTCAGGTGGTCATCCTGAACAAAATACATGTTGAAGTGTGTGCATAATCCTTTGGTTTAGGTGTGACACTCAATTTGAGTTTTTATTGCTTTAAATGCATTTTCAGCCCGAGCTGAGCACGTTTTGTGAGTTTGAATGTATCTTCATAGGAATAGGTTGTGTGGTCAAATTAATGCTCATATAGGCTTCAGGAGGTCATCCTGAACAAAATACATGTTGAAGTGTGTGCATAAGTCTTTTGGTTTAGGCGTGACACTCAATTTGAGTTTTTATTGCTTTAAATGCATTTTCAGCCCGAGCTGAGCACGTTTTGTGAGTTTGAATGTATCTTCATAGGAATGAGTAGTGTGGTCAAATTAATGCTCATTTAGGCTTCAGGTGGTCATCCTGAACAAAATACATGTTGAAGTGTGTGCATAAGTTCTTTGATTTAGGCGTGACACTCAATTTGAGTTTTTATTGCTTTAAATGCATTTTCAGCCCGAGCTGAGCACGTTTTATGAGTTTGAATGTATCTTCATAGGAATGAGTTGTGTGGTCAAATTAATGCTCATTTAGGCTTCAGGTGGTCATCCTGAACTAAATACATGTTGAAGTGTGTGCATAAGTCCTTTGGTTTGGGCGTGACACTCAATTTGAGTTTTTATTGCTTTAAATGCATTTTCAGCCCGAGCTGAGCACGTTTTGTGAGTTTGAATGTATCTTCATAGGAATGAGTTGTGTGGTCAAATTAATGCTCATTTAGGCTTCAGGTGGTCATCCTGAACTAAATACATGTTGAAGTGTGTGCATAAGTCCTTTGGTTTAGGTGTGACACTCAATTTGAGTTTTTATTGCTTTAAATGCATTTTCAGCCCGAGCAGAGCACATTTTGTGAGTTTGAATGTAGCTTCATAGGAATGAGTTGTGTGGTCAAATTAATGCTTATTTAGGCTTCAGGAGGTCATCCTGAACAAAATACATGTTGAAGTGTTCGCATAAGTCCTTTGGTTTTGGCGTAACACTCAATTTGAGTTTTTATTGCTTTAAATGCATTTCCAGCCCGAGCTGAGCGCGCTTTCTGACTTTGAATGTATCTTCATAGGAATGAGTTGTGTGGTCAAATTATTGCTCATTTAGGCTTCAGAAGGTCATCCTGAACAAAATACATGTTGAAGTGTGTGCATAAGTCCTTTGGTTTAGGCGTGACACTCAATTTGAGTTTTTATTGCTTTAAATGCATTTTCAGCCCGAGCTGAGCGCGTTTTCTGACTTTGAATATATCTTCATAGGAATGAGTTGTGTGGTCAAATTATTGCTCATTTAGGCTTCAGGAGGTCATCCTGAACAAAATACATGTTGAAGTGTGTGCATAAGTCCTTTGGTTTAGGCGTGACACTCAATTTGAGTTTTTATTGCTTTAAATGCATTTTTTGCCGAGCTGAGCGCGTTTTGTGAGTTTGAATGTATCTTCATAGGAATGTGTTGTGTGGTCAAATTAATGCTCATATAGGCTTCAGGAGGTCATCCTGAACAAAATACATGTTGAAGTGTGTGCATAAGTCCTTTGGTTTAGGCGTGACACTCAATTTGAGCTTTTATTGCTTTAAATGCTTATTCAGCCCGAGCTGAGCACGTTTTTTGAGTTTGAATGTATTTTCATAGGAATGAGTTGTGTGGTCAAATTAATGCTCATTTAGGCTTCAGGTGGTCATCCTGAACAAAATACATGTTGAAGTGTGTGCATAATCCTTTGGTTTAGGTGTGACACTCAATTTGAGTTTTTATTGCTTTAAATGCATTTTCAGCCCGAGCTGAGCACGTTTTGTGAGTTTGAATGTATCTTCATAGGAATAGGTTGTGTGGTCAAATTAATGCTCATATAGGCTTCAGGAGGTCATCCTGAACAAAATACATGTTGAAGTGTGTGCATAAGTCCTTTGGTTTAGGCGTGACACTCAATTTGAGTTTTTATTGCTTTAAATGCATTTTCAGCCCGAGCTGAGCACGTTTTGTGAGTTTGAATGTATCTTCATAGGAATGAGTAGTGTGGTCAAATTAATGCTCATTTAGGCTTCAGGTGGTCATCCTGAACAAAATACATGTTGAAGTGTGTGCATAAGTTCTTTGATTTAGGCGTGACACTCAATTTGAGTTTTTATTGCTTTAAATGCATTTTCAGCCCGAGCTGAGCACGTTTTATGAGTTTGAATGTATCTTCATAGGAATGAGTTGTGTGGTCAAATTAATGCTCATTTAGGCTTCAGGTGGTCATCCTGAACTAAATACATGTTGAAGTGTGTGCATAAGTCCTTTGGTTTGGGCGTGACACTCAATTTGAGTTTTTATTGCTTTAAATGCATTTTCAGCCCGAGCTGAGCACGTTTTGTGAGTTTGAATGTATCTTCATAGGAATGAGTTGTGTGGTCAAATTAATGCTCATTTAGGCTTCAGGTGGTCATCCTGAACTAAATACATGTTGAAGTGTGTGCATAAGTCCTTTGGTTAATGTGTGACACTCAATTTGAGTTTTTATTGCTTTAAATGCATTTTCAGCCCGAGCTGAGCACGTTTTGTGAGTTTGAATGTATCTTCATAGGAATCTGTTGTGTGGTCAAATTAATGCTCATATAGGCTTCAGGAGGTCATCCTGAACAAAATACATGTTGAAGTGTGTGCATAAGTCCTTTGGTTTAGGCGTGACACTCAATTTGAGCTTTTATTGCTTTAAATGCTTATTCAGCCCGAACTGAGCGCGCTTTCTGACTTTGAATGTATCTTCATAGGAATGAGTTGTGTGGTCAAATTAATGCTCATTTAGGCGTCAGGTGGTCATCCTGAACAAAATACATGTTGAAGTGTGTGCATAAGTCCTTTGGTTTAGGTGTGACACTCAATTTGACTTTTTATTGCTTTAAATGCATTTTCAGCCCGAGCTGAGCACGTTTTTTGAGTTTGAATGTATTTTCATAGGAATGAGTTGTGTGGTCAAATTAATGCTCATTTAGGCTTCAGGTGGTCATCCTGAACAAAATACATGTTGAAGTGTGTGCATAATCCTTTGGTTTAGGTGTGACACTCAATTTGAGTTTTTATTGCTTTAAATGCATTTTCAGCCCGAGCTGAGCACGTTTTGTGAGTTTGAATGTATCTTCATAGGAATAGGTTGTGTGGTCAAATTAATGCTCATATAGGCTTCAGGAGGTCATCCTGAACAAAATACATGTTGAAGTGTGTGCATAAGTCTTTTGGTTTAGGCGTGACACTCAATTTGAGTTTTTATTGCTTTAAATGCATTTTCAGCCCGAGCTGAGCACGTTTTGTGAGTTTGAATGTATCTTCATAGGAATGAGTAGTGTGGTCAAATTAATGCTCATTTAGGCTTCAGGTGGTCATCCTGAACAAAATACATGTTGAAGTGTGTGCATAAGTTCTTTGATTTAGGCGTGACACTCAATTTGAGTTTTTATTGCTTTAAATGCATTTTCAGCCCGAGCTGAGCACGTTTTATGAGTTTGAATGTATCTTCATAGGAATGAGTTGTGTGGTCAAATTAATGCTCATTTAGGCTTCAGGTGGTCATCCTGAACTAAATACATGTTGAAGTGTGTGCATAAGTCCTTTGGTTTGGGCGTGACACTCAATTTGAGTTTTTATTGCTTTAAATGCATTTTCAGCCCGAGCTGAGCACGTTTTGTGAGTTTGAATGTATCTTCATAGGAATGAGTTGTGTGGTCAAATTAATGCTCATTTAGGCTTCAGGTGGTCATCCTGAACTAAATACATGTTGAAGTGTGTGCATAAGTCCTTTGGTTTAGGTGTGACACTCAATTTGAGTTTTTATTGCTTTAAATGCATTTTCAGCCCGAGCAGAGCACATTTTGTGAGTTTGAATGTAGCTTCATAGGAATGAGTTGTGTGGTCAAATTAATGCTTATTTAGGCTTCAGGAGGTCATCCTGAACAAAATACATGTTGAAGTGTGTGCATAAGTCCTTTGGTTTTGGCGTAACACTCAATTTGAGTTTTTATTGCTTTAAATGCATTTCCAGCCCGAGCTGAGCGCGCTTTCTGACTTTGAATGTATCTTCATAGGAATGAGTTGTGTGGTCAAATTATTGCTCATTTAGGCTTCAGAAGGTCATCCTGAACAAAATACATGTTGAAGTGTGTGCATAAGTCCTTTGGTTTAGGCGTGACACTCAATTTGAGTTTTTATTGCTTTAAATGCATTTTCAGCCCGAGCTGAGCGCGTTTTCTGACTTTGAATGTATCTTCTTAGGAATGAGTTGTGTATTCAAATTACTGCCCATTTAGGTGTCAGGGGGACATCCTGAACAAAATACATGTTGAAGTGTGTGCATAACTCCTTTGGTTAAGGCGTGACACTCAATTTGAGTTTTTATTGCTTTAAATGCATTTTCAGCCCGAGCTGAGCACGTTTTGTGAGTTTGAATGTATCTTCATAGGAATGAGTTGTGTGGTCAAATTAATGCTCATATAGGCTTCAGGAGGTCATCCTGAACAAAATACATGTTGAAGTGTGTGCATAATCCTTTGGTTTAGGTGTGACACTCCATTTGAGTTTTTATTGCTTTAAATGCATTTTCAGCCCGAGCTGAGCACGTTTTTTGAGTTTGAATGTATTTTCATAGGAATGAGTTGTGTGGTCAAATTAATGCTCATTTAGGCTTCAGGTGGTCATCCTGAACAAAATACATGTTGAAGTGTGTGCATAATCCTTTGGTTTAGGTGTGACACTCAATTTGAGTTTTTATTGCTTTAAATGCATTTTCAGCCCGAGCTGAGCACGTTTTGTGAGTTTGAATGTATCTTCATAGGAATAGGTTGTGTGGTCAAATTAATGCTCATATAGGCTTCAGGAGGTCATCCTGAACAAAATACATGTTGAAGTGTGTGCATAAGTCCTTTGGTTTAGGCGTGACACTCAATTTGAGTTTTTATTGCTTTAAATGCATTTTCAGCCCGAGCTGAGCACGTTTTGTGAGTTTGAATGTATCTTCATAGGAATGTGTTGTGTGGTCAAATTAATGCTCATATAGGCTTCAGGAGGTCATCCTGAACAAAATACATGTTGAAGTGTGTGCATAAGTCCTTTGGTTTAGGTGTGACACTCAATTTGACTTTTTATTGCTTTAAATGCATTTTCAGCCCGAGCTGAGCACGTTTTTTGAGTTTGAATGTATTTTCATAGGAATGAGTTGTGTGGTCAAATTAATGCTCATTTAGGCTTCAGGTGGTCATCCTGAACAAAATACATGTTGAAGTGTGTGCATAATCCTTTGGTTTAGGTGTGACACTCAATTTGAGTTTTTATTGCTTTAAATGCATTTTCAGCCCGAGCTGAGCACGTTTCGTGAGTTTGAATGTATCTTCATAGGAATAGGTTGTGTGGTCAAATTAATGCTCATATAGGCTTCAGGAGGTCATCCTGAACAAAATACATGTTGAAGTGTGTGCATAAGTCCTTTGGTTTAGGCGTGACACTCAATTTGAGTTTTTATTGCTTTAAATGCATTTTCAGCCCGAGCTGAGCACGTTTTGTGAGTTTGAATGTATCTTCATAGGAATGAGTTGTGTGGTCAAATTAATGCTCATTTAGGCTTCAGGTGGTCATCCTGAACAAAATACATGTTGAAGTGTGTGCATAAGTTCTTTGGTTTAGGCGTGACACTCAATTTGAGTTTTTATTGCTTTAAATGCATTTTCAGCCCGAGCTGAGCACGTTTTGTGAGTTTGAATGTATCTTCATAGGAATGAGTTGTGTGGTCAAATTAATGCTCATATAGGCTTCAGGAGGTCATCCTGAACAAAATACGTGTTGAAGTGTGTGCATAATCCTTTGGTTTAGGTGTGACACTCAATTTGAGTTTTTATTGCTTTAAATGCATTTTCAGCCCGAGCTGAGCACGTTTTGTGAGTTTGAATGTATCTTCATAGGAATAGGTTGTGTGGTCAAATTAATGCTCATATAGGCTTCAGGAGGTCATCCTGAACAAAATACATGTTGAAGTGTGTGCATAAGTCCTTTGGTTTAGGTGTGACACTCAATTTGACTTTTTATTGCTTTAAATGCATTTTCAGCCCGAGCTGAGCACGTTTTGTGAGATGAATGTATCTTCATAGGAATGAGTTGTGTGGTCAAAATAATGCTCATTTAGGCTTCAGGTGGTCATCCTGAACAAAATACATGTTGAAGTGTGTGCATAAGTTCTTTGGTTTAGGCGTGACACTCAATTTGAGTTTTTATTGCTTTAAATGCATTTTCAGCCCGAGCTGAGCACGTTTTGTGAGTTTGAATGTATCTTCATAGGAATGAGTTGTGTGGTCAAATTAATGCTCATATAGGCTTCAGGAGGTCATCCTGAACAAAATACGTGTTGAAGTGTGTGCATAATCCTTTGGTTTAGGTGTGACACTCAATTTGAGTTTTTCTTGCTTTAAATGCATTTTCAGCCCGAGCTGAGCACGTTTTGTGAGTTTGAATGTATCTTCATAGGAATAGGTTGTGTGGTCAAATTAATGCTCATATAGGCTTCAGGAGGTCATCCTGAACAAAATACATGTTGAAGTGTGTGCATAAGTCCTTTGGTTTAGGTGTGACACTCAATTTGACTTTTTATTGCTTTAAATGCATTTTCAGCCCGAGCTGAGCACGTTTTGTGAGATGAATGTATCTTCATAGGAATGAGTTGTGTGGTCAAAATAATGCTCATTTAGGCTTCAGGTGGTCATCCTGAACAAAATACATGTTGAAGTGTGTGCATAAGTCCTTTGGTTTAGCCGTGACACTCAATTTGAGTTTTTATTGCTCTAAATGCATTTTCAGCCCGAGCTGAGCGCGTTTTCTGACTTTGAATGTATCTTCTTAGGAATGAGTTGTGTGGTCAAATTAATCCTCATTTAGGCTTCAGGTGGTCATCCAGAACTAAATACATGTTGAAGTGTGTGCATAAGTCCTTTGGTTTAGGCGTGACACTCCATTTGAGTTTTTATTGCTTTAAATGCATTTTCAGCCCGAGCTGAGCGCGCTTTCTGACTTTGAATGTATCTTCATAGGAATGAGTTGTGTGGTCAAATTATTGCTCATTTAGGCTTCAGGAGGTCATCCTGAACAAAATACATGTTGAAGTGTGTGCATAAGTCCTTTGGTTTAGGCGTGACACTCAATTTGAGTTTTTATTGCTTTAAATGCATTTTCAGCCCGAGCTGAGCACGTTTTGTGAGTTTGAATGTATCTTCATAGGAATGAGTTGTGTGGTCAAATTAATGCTCATATAGGCTTCAGGAGGTCATCCTGAACAAAATACGTGTTGAAGTGTGTGCATAATCCTTTGGTTTAGGTGTGACACTCAATTTGAGTTTTTATTGCTTTAAATGCATTTTCAGCCCGAGCTGAGCACGTTTTGTGAGTTTGAATGTATCTTCATAGGAATAGGTTGTGTGGTCAAATTAATGCTCATATAGGCTTCAGGAGGACATCCTGAACTAAGTACATGTTGAAGTGTGTGCCTAAGTCCTTTGGTTTGGGCGTGACAGTCAATTTGAGTTTTTATTGCTTTAAATGCATTTTCAGCCCGACCTGAGCACGTTTTGTGAGTTTGAATACATCTTCATAGGAATGAGTTGTGTGGTCAAATTAATGCTCATTTAGGCTTCAGGTGGTCATCCTGAACTAAATACATGTTGAAGTGTGTGCATAAGTCCTTTGGTTCAGGCGTGACACTCAATTTGAGTTTTTATTGCTTTAAATGCATTTTCAGCCCGAGCTGAGCACGTTTTGTGAGTTTGAATGTATCTTCATAGGAATGAGTTGTGTGGTCAAATTAATGCTCATATAGGCTTCAGGAGGTCATCCTGAACAAAATACATGTTGAAGTGTGTGCATAAGCCCTTTGGTTTAGGCGTGACACTCAATTTGAATTTTTATTGCTTTAAATGCATTTTCAGCCCGAGCTGAGCACGTTTTGTGAGATGAATGTATCTTCATAGGAATGAGTTGTGTGGTCAAAATAATGCTCATTTAGGCTTCAGGTGGTCATCCTGAACAAAATACATGTTGAAGTGTGTGCATAAGTTCTTTGGTTTAGGCGTGACACTCAATTTGAGTTTTTATTGCTTTAAATGCATTTTCAGCCCGAGCTGAGCACGTTTTGTGAGTTTGAATGTATCTTCATAGGAATGAGTTGTGTGGTCAAATTAATGCTCATATAGGCTTCAGGAGGTCATCCTGAACAAAATACGTGTTGAAGTGTGTGCATAATCCTTTGGTTTAGGTGTGACACTCAATTTGAGTTTTTCTTGCTTTAAATGCATTTTCAGCCCGAGCTGAGCACGTTTTGTGAGTTTGAATGTATCTTCATAGGAATAGGTTGTGTGGTCAAATTAATGCTCAAATAGGCTTCAGGAGGTCATCCTGAACAAAATACATGTTGAAGTGTGTGCATAAGTCCTTTGGTTTAGGTGTGACACTCAATTTGACTTTTTATTGCTTTAAATGCATTTTCAGCCCGAGCTGAGCACGTTTTGTGAGATGAATGTATCTTCATAGGAATGAGTTGTGTGGTCAAAATAAT
Organism: Hippocampus guttulatus; assembly: GCF_054856545.1. Classification (NCBI taxonomy): domain Eukaryota; kingdom Metazoa; phylum Chordata; class Actinopteri; order Syngnathiformes; family Syngnathidae; genus Hippocampus; species Hippocampus guttulatus. The sequence continues at coordinate 13,087,601 of NC_141278.1, forward strand.
GCTCATTTAGGCTTCAGGTGGTCATCCTGAACAAAATACATGTTGAAGTGTGTGCATAAGTCCTTTGGTTTAGCCGTGACACTCAATTTGAGTTTTTATTGCTCTAAATGCATTTTCAGCCCGAGCTGAGCGCGTTTTCTGACTTTGAATGTATCTTCTTAGGAATGAGTTGTGTGGTCAAATTAATCCTCATTTAGGCTTCAGGTGGTCATCCAGAACTAAATACATGTTGAAGTGTGTGCATAAGTCCTTTGGTTTAGGCGTGACACTCCATTTGAGTTTTTATTGCTTTAAATTCATTTTCAGCCCGAGCTGAGCGCGCTTTCTGACTTTGAATGTATCTTCATAGGAATGAGTTGTGTGGTCAAATTAATGCTCATTTAGGCTTCAGGAGGACATCCTGAACTAAGTACATGTTGAAGTGTGTGCCTAAGTCCTTTGGTTTGGGCGTGACAGTCAATTTGAGTTTGTATTGCTTTAAATGCATTTTCAGCCCGACCTGAGCACGTTTTGTGAGTTTGAATACATCTTCATAGGAATGAGTTGTGTGGTCAAATTAATGCTCATTTAGGCTTCAGGTGGTCATCCTGAACTAAATACATGTTGAAGTGTGAGCATAAGTCCTTTGGTTCAGGCGTGACACTCAATTTGAGTTTTTATTGCTTTAAATGCATTTTCAGCCCGAGCTGAGCAAGTTTTGTGAGTTTGAATGTATCTTCATAGGAATGAGTTGTGTGGTCAAATTATTGCTCATTTAGGCTTCAGGAGGTCATCCTGAACAAAATACATGTTGAAGTGTGTGCATAAGTCCTTTGGTTTAGAGGTGACACTCAATTTGAGTTTTTATTGCTTTAAATGCATTTTCAGCCAGAGCTGAGCGCGCTTTCTGACTTTGAATGTATCTTCATAGGAATGAGTTGTGTGGTCAAATTATTGCTCATTTAGGCTTCAGGAGGTCATCCTGAACAAAATACATGTTGAAGTGTGTGCATAAGTCCTTTGGTTTAGGCGTGACACTCAATTTGAGTTTTTATTGCTTTAAATGCATTTTCAGCCCGAGCTGAGCACGTTTTGTGAGTTTGAATGTATCTTCATAGGAATGAGTTGTGTGGTCAAATTAATGCTCATATAGGCTTCAGGAGGTCATCCTGAACAAAATACGTGTTGAAGTGTGTGCATAATCCTTTGGTTTAGGTGTGACACTCAATTTGAGTTTTTATTGCTTTAAATGCATTTTCAGCCCGAGCTGAGCACGTTTTGTGAGTTTGAATGTATCTTCATAGGAATGAGTTGTGTGGTCAAATTAATGCTCATATAGGCTTCAGGAGGTCATCCTGAACAAAATACATGTTGAAGTGTGTGCATAATCCTTTGGTTTAGGTGTGACACTCAATTTGAGTATTTATTGCTTTAAATGCATTTTCAGCCCGAGCTGAGCACGTTTTTTGAGTTTGAATGTATCTTCATAGGAATAGGTTGTGTGGTCAAATTAATGCTCATATAGGCTTCAGGAGGTCATCCTGAACAAAATACATGTTGAAGTGTGTGCATAAGTCCTTTGGTTTAGGCGTGACACTCAATTTGAGTTTTTATTGCTTTAAATGCATTTTCAGCCTGAGCTGAGCGCGCTTTCTGACTTTGAATGTATCTTCATAGGAATGAGTTTTGTGGTCAAATTATTGCTGATTTAGGCTTCGGGAGGTCATCCTGAACAAAATACATGTTGAAGTGTGTGCATAAGTCCTTTGGTTTAGGCGTGACACTCAATTTGAGTTTTTATTGCTTTAAATGCATTTTCAGCCCGAGCTGAGCGCGCTTTCTGACTTTGAATGTATCTTCATAGGAATGAGTTGTGTGGTCAAATTATTGCTCATTTAGGCTTCAGGAGGTCATCCTGAACAATATACATGTTGAAGTGTGTGCATAAGTCCTTTGGTTTAGGCGTGACACTCAATTTGAGTTTTTATTGCTTTAAATGCATTTTCAGCCCGAGCTGAGCACGTTTTGTGAGTTTGAATGTATCTTCATAGGAATGAGTAGTGTGGTCAAATTAATGCTCATTTAGGCTTCAGGTGGTCATCCTGAACAAAATACATGTTGAAGTGTGTGCATAAGTTCTTTGGTTTAGGCGTGACACTCAATTTGAGTTTTTATTGCTTTAAATGCATTTTCAGCCCGAGCTGAGCACGTTTTGTGAGTTTGAATGTATCTTCATAGGAATGAGTTGTGTGGTCAAATTAATGCTCATATAGGCTTCAGGAGGTCATCCTGAACAAAATACGTGTTGAAGTGTGTGCATAATCCTTTGGTTTAGGTGTGACACTCAATTTGAGTTTTTATTGCTTTAAATGCATTTTCAGCCCGAGCTGAGCACGTTTTGTGAGTTTGAATGTATCTTCATAGGAATAGGTTGTGTGGTCAAATTAATGCTCATATAGGCTTCAGGAGGTCATCCTGAACAAAATACATGTTGAAGTGTGTGCATAAGTCCTTTGGTTTAGGTGTGACACTCAATTTGACTTTTTATTGCTTTAAATGCATTTTCAGCCCGAGCTGAGCACGTTTTGTGAGATGAATGTATCTTCATAGGAATGAGTTGTGTGGTCAAATTAATGCTCATATAGGCTTCAGGAGGTCATCCTGAACAAAATACGTGTTGAAGTGTGTGCATAATCCTTTGGTTTAGGTGTGACACTCAATTTGAGTATTTATTGCTTTAAATGCATTTTCAGCCCGAGCTGAGCACGTTTTGTGAGTTTGAATGTATCTTCATAGGAATAGGTTGTGTGGTCAAATTAATGCTCATATAGGCTTCAGGAGGTCATCCTGAACAAAATACATGTTGAAGTGTGTGCATAAGTCCTTTGGTTTAGGCGTGACACTCAATTTGAGTTTTTATTGCTTTAAATGCATTTTCAGCCTGAGCTGAGCGCGCTTTCTGACTTTGAATGTATCTTCATAGGAATGAGTTTTGTGGTCAAATTATTGCTGATTTAGGCTTCAGGAGGTCATCCTGAACAAAATACATGTTGAAGTGTGTGCATAAGTCCTTTGGTTTAGGCGTGACACTCAATTTGAGTTTTTATTGCTTTAAATGCATTTTCAGCCCGAGCTGAGCACGTTTTGTGAGTTTGAATGTATCTTCATAGGAATGAGTTGTGTAGTCAAATTAATGCTCATATGGGCTTCAGGAGGTCATCCTGAACAAAATACATGTTGAAGTGTGTGCGTAAGTCCTTTGGTTTAGGTGTGACACTCAATTTGAGTTTTTATTGCTTTAAATGCATTTTCAGCCCGAGCTGAGCACGTTTTGTGAGTTTGAATGTATCTTCATAGGAATGAGTTGTGTAGTCAAATTAATGCTCATATGGGCTTCAGTAGGTCATCCTGAACAAAATACATGTTGAAGTGTGTGCATAAGTCCTTTGGTTTAGGTGTGACACTCAATTTGAGTTTTTATTGCTTTAAATGCATTTTCAGCTCGAGCTGAGCACGTTTTGTGAGTTTGAATGTATCTTCATAGGAATGAGTTGTGTGGTCAAATTAATGCTTATTTAGGCTTCAGGAGGTCATCCTGAACAAAATACACGTTGAAGTGTGTGCATAAGTCCTTCGGTTTAGGCGTGACACTCAATTTGAGTTTTTATTGCTTTAAATGCATTTCCAGCCCGAGCTGAGCGCGCTTTCTGACTTTGAATGTATCTTCATAGGAATGAGTTGTGTGGTCAAATTATTGCTCATTTAGGCTTCAGAAGGTCATCCTGAACAAAATACATGTTGAGGTGTGTGCATAAGTCCTTTGTTTTAGGCGTGACACTCAATTTGAGTTTTTATTGCTTTAAATGCATTTTCAGCCCGAGCTGAGCACGTTTTGTGAGTTTGAATGTATCTTCATAGGAATGAGTTGTGTGGTCAAATTATTGCTCATTTAGGCTTCAGGTGGTCATCCTGAACAAAATACATGTTGAAGTGTGTGCATAAGTCCTTTGGTTTAGGCGTGACACTCAATTTGAGTTTTTATTGCTTTAAATGCATTTTCAGCCCGAGCTGAGCACGTTTTGTGAGTTTGAATGTATCTTCATAGGAATGAGTCAAATTACTGCTCATTTAGGCTTCAGGAGGACATCCTGAACTAAATACATGTTGAAGTGTGTGCAAAAGTCCTTTGGTTTGGGCGTGACACTCAATTTGAGTTTTTATTGCTTTAAATGCATTTTCAGGCCGAGCTGAGCACGTTTTGTGAGTTTGAATGTATCTTCATAGGAATGAGTTGTGTGGTCAAATTACTGCTCATTTAGGCTTCAGGAGGACATCCTGAACTAAGTACATGTTGAAGTGTGTGCATAAGTCCTTTGGTTTGGGCGTGACACTCAATTTGAGTTTTTATTGCTTTAAATGCATTTTCAGCCCGAGCTGAGCACGTTTTGTGAGTTTGAATGTATCTTCATAGGAATGAGTTAAGTGGTCAAATTACTGCTCATTTAGGCTTCAGGAGGACATCCTGAACTAAATACATGTTGAAATGTAAGCATAAGTCCTTTGGTTTAGGCGTGACACTCAATTTGAGTTTTTATCGCTTTAAATGCATTTTCAGCCCGAGCTGAGCACGTTTTGTGAGTTTGAATGTATCTTCATAGGAATGAGTTGTGTGGTCAAATTAATGCTCATTTATGCTTCAGGAGGCCATCCTGAACAAAAGACATGTTGATGTGTGTGCATCAGTCCTTTGGTTTAGGCGTGACACTCAATTTGAGTTTTTATTGCTTTAAATGCATTTTCAGCCCGAGCTGAGCGCGCTTTCTGACTTTGAATGTATCTTCATAGGAATGAGTTGTGTGGTCAAATTAATTCTCATTTAGGCTTCAGTATGTCATCCTGAACAAAATACATGTTGAAGTGTGTGCATCAGTCCTTTGGTTTAGGCGTGACACTCAATATGAGTTTTTATTGCTTTAAATGCATTTTCAGCCCGAGCTGAGCACGTTTTGTGAGTTTGAATGTATCTCCATAGGAATGAGTTGTGTGGTCAAATTAATGCTCATATAGGCTTCAGGAGGCCATCCTGAACAAAATACATGTTGAAGTGTGTGCATCAGTCCTTTGGTTTAGGCGTGACACTCAATTTGAGTTTTTATTGCTTTAAATGCATTTTTTGCCGAGCTGAGCACGTTTTTTGAGTTTGAATGTATCTTTATAGGAATGAGTTGTGTAGTGAAATTACTGCTCATATAGGCTTCAGGAGGTCATCCTGAACTAAATACATGTTGACGTGTGTGCATAAGTCCTTTGGTTTAGGCGTGACACTCAATTTGAGTTTTTATTGCTTTAAATAATTTTCAGCCCGAGCTGAGTGCGCTTTCTGACTTTGAATGTATCTTCATAGGAATGAGTTGTGTAGTCAAATTAATGCTCATTTAGGCTTCAGGAGGCCATCCTGAACAAAATACATGTTGAAGTGGTGCATAAGTCCTTTGGTTTAGGCGTGACACTCAATTTGAGTTTTTATTGCTTTAAATGCATTTTCAGCCCGAGCAGAGCACGTTTTGTGAGTTTAAATGTATCTTCATAGGAATGAGTTGTGTGGTCAAATTATTGCTCATTTAGGCTTCAGGAGGTCATCCTGAACAAAATACATGTTGAAGTGTGTGCATAAGTCCTTTGGTTTAGGTGTGACACTCAATTTGAGTGTTTATTGCTTTAAATGCATTTTCAGCCCGAGCTGAGCACGTTTTGTGAGTTTGAATGTATCTTCATAGGAATTAGTTGTGTGGTCAAATTAATGCTCATTTAGGCTTCAGGTGGTCATCCTGAACAAAATACATGTTGAAGTGTGTGCATAAGTCCTTTGGTTTAGGCGTGACACTCAATTTGAGTTTTTATTGCTTTAAATGCATTTTTTGCCGAGCTGAGCACGTTTTTTGAGTTTGAATGTATCTTTATAGGAATGAGTTGTGTAGTGAAATTACTGCTCATTTAGGCTTCAGGAGGACATCCTGAACTAAATACATGTTTAAGTGTGTGCAAAAGTCCTTTGGTTTGGGCGTGACACTCAATTTGAGTTTTTATTGCTTTAAATGCATTTTCAGGCCGAGCTGAGCACGTTTTGTGAGTTTGAATGTATCTTCATAGGAATGAGTTGTGTGGTCAAATTACTGCTCATTTAGGCTTCAGGAGGACATCCTGAACTAAGTACATGTTGAAGTGTGTGCATAAGTCCTTTGGTTTGGGCGTGACACTCAATTTGAGTTTTTATTGCTTTAAATGCATTTTCAGCCCGAGCTGAGCACGTTTTGTGAGTTTGAATGTATCTTCATAGGAATGAGTTAAGTGGTCAAATAACTGCTCATTTAGGCTTCAGGAGGACATCCTGAACTAAATACATGTTGAAGTGTAAGCATAAGTCCTTTGGTTTAGGCGTGACACTCAATTTGAGTTTTTATCGCTTTAAATGCATTTTCAGCCCGAGCTGAGCACGTTTTGTGAGTTTGAATGTATCTTCATAGGAATGAGTTGTGTGGTCAAATTAATGCTCATTTAGGCCTCAGGAGGACATCCTGAACTAAGTACATGTTGAAGTGTGTGCATAAGTCCTTTGGTTTGGGCGTGACACTCAATTTGAGTTTTTATTGCTTTAAATGCATTTTCAGCCCGAGCTGAGCACGTTTTGTGAGTTTGAATGTATCTTCATAGGAATGAGTTAAGTGGTCAAATTACTGCTCATTTAGGCTTCAGGAGGACATCCTGAACTAAATACATGTTGAAATGTAAGCATAAGTCCTTTGGTTTAGGCGTGACACTCAATTTGAGTTTTTATCGCTTTAAATGCATTTTCAGCCCGAGCTGAGCACGTTTTGTGAGTTTGAATGTATCTTCATAGGAATGAGTTGTGTGGTCAAATTAATGCTCATTTATGCTTCAGGAGGCCATCCTGAACAAAAGACATGTTGATGTGTGTGCATCAGTCCTTTGGTTTAGGCGTGACACTCAATTTGAGTTTTTATTGCTTTAAATGCATTTTCAGCCCGAGCTGAGCGCGCTTTCTGACTTTGAATGTATCTTCATAGGAATGAGTTGTGTGGTCAAATTAATTCTCATTTAGGCTTCAGTATGTCATCCTGAACAAAATACATGTTGAAGTGTGTGCATCAGTCCTTTGGTTTAGGCGTGACACTCAATATGAGTTTTTATTGCTTTAAATGCATTTTCAGCCCGAGCTGAGAACGTTTTGTGAGTTTGAATGTATCTCCATAGGAATGAGTTGTGTGGTCAAATTAATGCTCATATAGGCTTCAGGAGGCCATCCTGAACAAAATACATGTTGAAGTGTGTGCATCAGTCCTTTGGTTTAGGCGTGACACTCAATTTGAGTTTTTATTGCTTTAAATGCATTTTTTGCCGAGCTGAGCACGTTTTTTGAGTTTGAATGTATCTTTATAGGAATGAGTTGTGTAGTGAAATTACTGCTCATATAGGCTTCAGGAGGTCATCCTGAACTAAATACATGTTGACGTGTGTGCATAAGTCCTTTGGTTTAGGCGTGACACTCAATTTGAGTTTTTATTGCTTTAAATAATTTTCAGCCCGAGCTGAGTGCGCTTTCTGACTTTGAATGTATCTTCATAGGAATGAGTTGTGTAGTCAAATTAATGCTCATTTAGGCTTCAGGAGGCCATCCTGAACAAAATACATGTTGAAGTGGTGCATAAGTCCTTTGGTTTAGGCGTGACACTCAATTTGAGTTTTTATTGCTTTAAATGCATTTTCAGCCCGAGCAGAGCACGTTTTGTGAGTTTAAATGTATCTTCATAGGAATGAGTTGTGTGGTCAAATTATTGCTCATTTAGGCTTCAGGAGGTCATCCTGAACAAAATACATGTTGAAGTGTGTGCATAAGTCCTTTGGTTTAGGTGTGACACTCAATTTGAGTGTTTATTGCTTTAAATGCATTTTCAGCCCGAGCTGAGCACGTTTTGTGAGTTTGAATGTATCTTCATAGGAATTAGTTGTGTGGTCAAATTAATGCTCATTTAGGCTTCAGGTGGTCATCCTGAACAAAATACATGTTGAAGTGTGTGCATAAGTCCTTTGGTTTAGGCGTGACACTCAATTTGAGTTTTTATTGCTTTAAATGCATTTTTTGCCGAGCTGAGCTGTTTTTTGACTTTGAATGTATCTTTATAGGAATGAGTTGTGTAGTGAAATTACTGCTCATTTAGGCTTCAGGAGGACATCCTGAACTAAATACATGTTTAAGTGTGTGCAAAAGTCCTTTGGTTTGGGCGTGACACTCAATTTGAGTTTTTATTGCTTTAAATGCATTTTCAGGCCGAGCTGAGCACGTTTTGTGAGTTTGAATGTATCTTCATAGGAATGAGTTGTGTGGTCAAATTAATGCTCATTTAGGCCTCAGGAGGACATCCTGAACTAAGTACATGTTGAAGTGTGTGCATAAGTCCTTTGGTTTAGGCGTGACACTCAATTTGAGTTTTTATTGCTTTAAATGCATTTTCAGCCCGAGCTGAGCGCGCTTTCTGACTTTGAATGTATCTTCATAGGAATGAGTTGTGTGGTCAAATTATTGCTCATTTAGGCTTCAGGAGGTCATCCTGAACAATATACATGTTGAAGTGTGTGCATAAGTCCTTTGGTTTAGGCGTGACACTCAATTTGAGTTTTTATTGCTTTAAATGCATTTTCAGCCCGAGCTGAGCACGTTTTGTGAGTTTGAATGTATCTTCATAGGAATGAGTAGTGTGGTCAAATTAATGCTCATTTAGGCTTCAGGTGGTCATCCTGAACAAAATACATGTTGAAGTGTGTGCATAAGTTCTTTGGTTTAGGCGTGACACTCAATTTGAGTTTTTATTGCTTTAAATGCATTTTCAGCCCGAGCTGAGCACGTTTTGTGAGTTTGAATGTATCTTCATAGGAATGAGTTGTGTGGTCAAATTAATGCTCATATAGGCTTCAGGAGGTCATCCTGAACAAAATACATGTTGAAGTGTGTGCATAAGTCCTTTGGTTTAGGTGTGACACTCAATTTGACTTTTTATTGCTTTAAATGCATTTTCAGCCCGAGCTGAGCACGTTTTGTGAGATGAATGTATCTTCATAGGAATGAGTTGTGTGGTCAAATTAATGCTCATATAGGCTTCAGGAGGTCATCCTGAACAAAATACGTGTTGAAGTGTGTGCATAATCCTTTGGTTTAGGTGTGACACTCAATTTGAGTATTTATTGCTTTAAATGCATTTTCAGCCCGAGCTGAGCACGTTTTGTGAGTTTGAATGTATCTTCATAGGAATAGGTTGTGTGGTCAAATTAATGCTCATATAGGCTTCAGGAGGTCATCCTGAACAAAATACATGTTGAAGTGTGTGCATAAGTCCTTTGGTTTAGGCGTGACACTCAATTTGAGTTTTTATTGCTTTAAATGCATTTTCAGCCTGAGCTGAGCGCGCTTTCTGACTTTGAATGTATCTTCATAGGAATGAGTTTTGTGGTCAAATTATTGCTGATTTAGGCTTCAGGAGGTCATCCTGAACAAAATACATGTTGAAGTGTGTGCATAAGTCCTTTGGTTTAGGCGTGACACTCAATTTGAGTTTTTATTGCTTTAAATGCATTTTCAGCCCGAGCTGAGCACGTTTTGTGAGTTTGAATGTATCTTCATAGGAATGAGTTGTGTAGTCAAATTAATGCTCATATGGGCTTCAGGAGGTCATCCTGAACAAAATACATGTTGAAGTGTGTGCGTAAGTCCTTTGGTTTAGGTGTGACACTCAATTTGAGTTTTTATTGCTTTAAATGCATTTTCAGCCCGAGCTGAGCACGTTTTGTGAGTTTGAATGTATCTTCATAGGAATGAGTTGTGTAGTCAAATTAATGCTCATATGGGCTTCAGTAGGTCATCCTGAACAAAATACATGTTGAAGTGTGTGCATAAGTCCTTTGGTTTAGGTGTGACACTCAATTTGAGTTTTTATTGCTTTAAATGCATTTTCAGCTCGAGCTGAGCACGTTTTGTGAGTTTGAATGTATCTTCATAGGAATGAGTTGTGTGGTCAAATTAATGCTTATTTAGGCTTCAGGAGGTCATCCTGAACAAAATACACGTTGAAGTGTGTGCATAAGTCCTTCGGTTTAGGCGTGACACTCAATTTGAGTTTTTATTGCTTTAAATGCATTTCCAGCCCGAGCTGAGCGCGCTTTCTGACTTTGAATGTATCTTCATAGGAATGAGTTGTGTGGTCAAATTATTGCTCATTTAGGCTTCAGAAGGTCATCCTGAACAAAATACATGTTGAGGTGTGTGCATAAGTCCTTTGTTTTAGGCGTGACACTCAATTTGAGTTTTTATTGCTTTAAATGCATTTTCAGCCCGAGCTGAGCACGTTTTGTGAGTTTGAATGTATCTTCATAGGAATGAGTTGTGTGGTCAAATTATTGCTCATTTAGGCTTCAGGTGGTCATCCTGAACAAAATACATGTTGAAGTGTGTGCATAAGTCCTTTGGTTTAGGCGTGACACTCAATTTGAGTTTTTATTGCTTTAAATGCATTTTCAGCCCGAGCTGAGCACGTTTTGTGAGTTTGAATGTATCTTCATAGGAATGAGTCAAATTACTGCTCATTTAGGCTTCAGGAGGACATCCTGAACTAAATACATGTTGAAGTGTGTGCAAAAGTCCTTTGGTTTGGGCGTGACACTCAATTTGAGTTTTTATTGCTTTAAATGCATTTTCAGGCCGAGCTGAGCACGTTTTGTGAGTTTGAATGTATCTTCATAGGAATGAGTTGTGTGGTCAAATTACTGCTCATTTAGGCTTCAGGAGGACATCCTGAACTAAGTACATGTTGAAGTGTGTGCATAAGTCCTTTGGTTTGGGCGTGACACTCAATTTGAGTTTTTATTGCTTTAAATGCATTTTCAGCCCGAGCTGAGCACGTTTTGTGAGTTTGAATGTATCTTCATAGGAATGAGTTAAGTGGTCAAATTACTGCTCATTTAGGCTTCAGGAGGACATCCTGAACTAAATACATGTTGAAATGTAAGCATAAGTCCTTTGGTTTAGGCGTGACACTCAATTTGAGTTTTTATCGCTTTAAATGCATTTTCAGCCCGAGCTGAGCACGTTTTGTGAGTTTGAATGTATCTTCATAGGAATGAGTTGTGTGGTCAAATTAATGCTCATTTATGCTTCAGGAGGCCATCCTGAACAAAAGACATGTTGATGTGTGTGCATCAGTCCTTTGGTTTAGGCGTGACACTCAATTTGAGTTTTTATTGCTTTAAATGCATTTTCAGCCCGAGCTGAGCGCGCTTTCTGACTTTGAATGTATCTTCATAGGAATGAGTTGTGTGGTCAAATTAATTCTCATTTAGGCTTCAGTATGTCATCCTGAACAAAATACATGTTGAAGTGTGTGCATCAGTCCTTTGGTTTAGGCGTGACACTCAATATGAGTTTTTATTGCTTTAAATGCATTTTCAGCCCGAGCTGAGCACGTTTTGTGAGTTTGAATGTATCTCCATAGGAATGAGTTGTGTGGTCAAATTAATGCTCATATAGGCTTCAGGAGGCCATCCTGAACAAAATACATGTTGAAGTGTGTGCATCAGTCCTTTGGTTTAGGCGTGACACTCAATTTGAGTTTTTATTGCTTTAAATGCATTTTTTGCCGAGCTGAGCACGTTTTTTGAGTTTGAATGTATCTTTATAGGAATGAGTTGTGTAGTGAAATTACTGCTCATATAGGCTTCAGGAGGTCATCCTGAACTAAATACATGTTGACGTGTGTGCATAAGTCCTTTGGTTTAGGCGTGACACTCAATTTGAGTTTTTATTGCTTTAAATAATTTTCAGCCCGAGCTGAGTGCGCTTTCTGACTTTGAATGTATCTTCATAGGAATGAGTTGTGTAGTCAAATTAATGCTCATTTAGGCTTCAGGAGGCCATCCTGAACAAAATACATGTTGAAGTGGTGCATAAGTCCTTTGGTTTAGGCGTGACACTCAATTTGAGTTTTTATTGCTTTAAATGCATTTTCAGCCCGAGCAGAGCACGTTTTGTGAGTTTAAATGTATCTTCATAGGAATGAGTTGTGTGGTCAAATTATTGCTCATTTAGGCTTCAGGAGGTCATCCTGAACAAAATACATGTTGAAGTGTGTGCATAAGTCCTTTGGTTTAGGTGTGACACTCAATTTGAGTGTTTATTGCTTTAAATGCATTTTCAGCCCGAGCTGAGCACGTTTTGTGAGTTTGAATGTATCTTCATAGGAATTAGTTGTGTGGTCAAATTAATGCTCATTTAGGCTTCAGGTGGTCATCCTGAACAAAATACATGTTGAAGTGTGTGCATAAGTCCTTTGGTTTAGGCGTGACACTCAATTTGAGTTTTTATTGCTTTAAATGCATTTTTTGCCGAGCTGAGCACGTTTTTTGAGTTTGAATGTATCTTTATAGGAATGAGTTGTGTAGTGAAATTACTGCTCATTTAGGCTTCAGGAGGACATCCTGAACTAAATACATGTTTAAGTGTGTGCAAAAGTCCTTTGGTTTGGGCGTGACACTCAATTTGAGTTTTTATTGCTTTAAATGCATTTTCAGGCCGAGCTGAGCACGTTTTGTGAGTTTGAATGTATCTTCATAGGAATGAGTTGTGTGGTCAAATTACTGCTCATTTAGGCTTCAGGAGGACATCCTGAACTAAGTACATGTTGAAGTGTGTGCATAAGTCCTTTGGTTTGGGCGTGACACTCAATTTGAGTTTTTATTGCTTTAAATGCATTTTCAGCCCGAGCTGAGCACGTTTTGTGAGTTTGAATGTATCTTCATAGGAATGAGTTAAGTGGTCAAATAACTGCTCATTTAGGCTTCAGGAGGACATCCTGAACTAAATACATGTTGAAGTGTAAGCATAAGTCCTTTGGTTTAGGCGTGACACTCAATTTGAGTTTTTATCGCTTTAAATGCATTTTCAGCCCGAGCTGAGCACGTTTTGTGAGTTTGAATGTATCTTCATAGGAATGAGTTGTGTGGTCAAATTAATGCTCATTTAGGCCTCAGGAGGACATCCTGAACTAAGTACATGTTGAAGTGTGTGCATAAGTCCTTTGGTTTGGGCGTGACACTCAATTTGAGTTTTTATTGCTTTAAATGCATTTTCAGCCCGAGCTGAGCACGTTTTGTGAGTTTGAATGTATCTTCATAGGAATGAGTTAAGTGGTCAAATTACTGCTCATTTAGGCTTCAGGAGGACATCCTGAACTAAATACATTTTGAAATGTAAGCATAAGTCCTTTGGTTTAGGCGTGACACTCAATTTGAGTTTTTATCGCTTTAAATGCATTTTCAGCCCGAGCTGAGCACGTTTTGTGAGTTTGAATGTATCTTCATAGGAATGAGTTGTGTGGTCAAATTAATGCTCATTTATGCTTCAGGAGGCCATCCTGAACAAAAGACATGTTGATGTGTGTGCATCAGTCCTTTGGTTTAGGCGTGACACTCAATTTGAGTTTTTATTGCTTTAAATGCATTTTCAGCCCGAGCTGAGCGCGCTTTCTGACTTTGAATGTATCTTCATAGGAATGAGTTGTGTGGTCAAATTAATTCTCATTTAGGCTTCAGTATGTCATCCTGAACAAAATACATGTTGAAGTGTGTGCATCAGTCCTTTGGTTTAGGCGTGACACTCAATATGAGTTTTTATTGCTTTAAATGCATTTTCAGCCCGAGCTGAGAACGTTTTGTGAGTTTGAATGTATCTCCATAGGAATGAGTTGTGTGGTCAAATTAATGCTCATATAGGCTTCAGGAGGCCATCCTGAACAAAATACATGTTGAAGTGTGTGCATCAGTCCTTTGGTTTAGGCGTGACACTCAATTTGAGTTTTTATTGCTTTAAATGCATTTTTTGCCGAGCTGAGCACGTTTTTTGAGTTTGAATGTATCTTTATAGGAATGAGTTGTGTAGTGAAATTACTGCTCATATAGGCTTCAGGAGGTCATCCTGAACTAAATACATGTTGACGTGTGTGCATAAGTCCTTTGGTTTAGGCGTGACACTCAATTTGAGTTTTTATTGCTTTAAATAATTTTCAGCCCGAGCTGAGTGCGCTTTCTGACTTTGAATGTATCTTCATAGGAATGAGTTGTGTAGTCAAATTAATGCTCATTTAGGCTTCAGGAGGCCATCCTGAACAAAATACATGTTGAAGTGGTGCATAAGTCCTTTAGTTTAGGCGTGACACTCAATTTGAGTTTTTATTGCTTTAAATGCATTTTCAGCCCGAGCAGAGCACGTTTTGTGAGTTTAAATGTATCTTCATAGGAATGAGTTGTGTGGTCAAATTATTGCTCATTTAGGCTTCAGGAGGTCATCCTGAACAAAATACATGTTGAAGTGTGTGCATAAGTCCTTTGGTTTAGGTGTGACACTCAATTTGAGTGTTTATTGCTTTAAATGCATTTTCAGCCCGAGCTGAGCACGTTTTGTGAGTTTGAATGTATCTTCATAGGAATTAGTTGTGTGGTCAAATTAATGCTCATTTAGGCTTCAGGTGGTCATCCTGAACAAAATACATGTTGAAGTGTGTGCATAAGTCCTTTGGTTTAGGCGTGACACTCAATTTGAGTTTTTATTGCTTTAAATGCATTTTTTGCCGAGCTGAGCACGTTTTTTGACTTTGAATGTATCTTTATAGGAATGAGTTGTGTAGTGAAATTACTGCTCATTTAGGCTTCAGGAGGACATCCTGAACTAAATACATGTTTAAGTGTGTGCAAAAGTCCTTTGGTTTGGGCGTGACACTCAATTTGAGTTTTTATTGCTTTAAATGCATTTTCAGGCCGAGCTGAGCACGTTTTGTGAGTTTGAATGTATCTTCATAGGAATGAGTTGTGTGGTCAAATTAATGCTCATTTAGGCCTCAGGAGGACATCCTGAACTAAGTACATGTTGAAGTGTGTGCATAAGTCCTTTGGTTTAGGCGTGACACTCAATTTGAGTTTTTATTGCTTTAAATGCATTTTCAGCCCGAGCTGAGCGCGCTTTCTGACTTTGAATGTATCTTCATAGGAATGAGTTGTGTGGTCAAATTATTGCTCATTTAGGCTTCAGGAGGTCATCCTGAACAATATACATGTTGAAGTGTGTGCATAAGTCCTTTGGTTTAGGCGTGACACTCAATTTGAGTTTTTATTGCTTTAAATGCATTTTCAGCCCGAGCTGAGCACGTTTTGTGAGTTTGAATGTATCTTCATAGGAATGAGTAGTGTGGTCAAATTAATGCTCATTTAGGCTTCAGGTGGTCATCCTGAACAAAATACATGTTGAAGTGTGTGCATAAGTTCTTTGGTTTAGGCGTGACACTCAATTTGAGTTTTTATTGCTTTAAATGCATTTTCAGCCCGAGCTGAGCACGTTTTGTGAGTTTGAATGTATCTTCATAGGAATGAGTTGTGTGGTCAAATTAATGCTCATATAGGCTTCAGGAGGTCATCCTGAACAAAATACATGTTGAAGTGTGTGCATAAGTCCTTTGGTTTAGGTGTGACACTCAATTTGACTTTTTATTGCTTTAAATGCATTTTCAGCCCGAGCTGAGCACGTTTTGTGAGATGAATGTATCTTCATAGGAATGAGTTGTGTGGTCAAATTAATGCTCATATAGGCTTCAGGAGGTCATCCTGAACAAAATACGTGTTGAAGTGTGTGCATAATCCTTTGGTTTAGGTGTGACACTCAATTTGAGTATTTATTGCTTTAAATGCATTTTCAGCCCGAGCTGAGCACGTTTTGTGAGTTTGAATGTATCTTCATAGGAATAGGTTGTGTGGTCAAATTAATGCTCATATAGGCTTCAGGAGGTCATCCTGAACAAAATACATGTTGAAGTGTGTGCATAAGTCCTTTGGTTTAGGCGTGACACTCAATTTGAGTTTTTATTGCTTTAAATGCATTTTCAGCCTGAGCTGAGCGCGCTTTCTGACTTTGAATGTATCTTCATAGGAATGAGTTTTGTGGTCAAATTATTGCTGATTTAGGCTTCAGGAGGTCATCCTGAACAAAATACATGTTGAAGTGTGTGCATAAGTCCTTTGGTTTAGGCGTGACACTCAATTTGAGTTTTTATTGCTTTAAATGCATTTTCAGCCCGAGCTGAGCACGTTTTGTGAGTTTGAATGTATCTTCATAGGAATAGGTGTGTGGTCAAATTAATGCTCAAATGGGCTTCAGGATGTCATCCTGAACTAAATACATGTTGAAGTGTGTGCATAAGTCCTTTGGTTTAGAGGTGACACTCAATTTGAGTTTTTATTGCTTTAAATGCATTTTCAGCCAGAGCTGAGCGCGCTTTCTGACGTTGAATGTTTCTTCATAGGAATGAGTTGTGTGGTCAAATTGTTGCTCATTTAGGCTTCAGGAGGTCATCCTGAACAAAATACATGTTTAAGTGTGTGCATAAGTCCTTTGGTTTAGGCGTGACACTCAATTTGAGTTTTTATTGCTTTAAATGCATTTTCAGCCCGAGCTGAGCGCGTTTTCTGACTTTGAATGTATCTTCATAGGAATGAGTTGTGTGGTCAAATTAATGCTCATTTAGGCTTCAGGTGGTCATCCTGAACTAAATACATGTTGAAGTGTGTGCATAAGTCCTTTGGTTTGGGCGTGACACTCAATTTGAGTTTTTATTGCTTTAAATGCATTTTCAGCCCGAGCTGAGCACGTTTTGTGAGTTTGAATGTATCTTCATAGGAATGAGTTGTGTGGTCAAATTAATGCTCATTTAGGCTTCAGGTGGTCATCCTGAACTAAATACATGTTGAAGTGTGTGCATAAGTCCTTTGGTTTAGGTGTGACACTCAATTTGAGTTTTTATTGCTTTAAATGCATTTTCAGCCCGAGCAGAGCACATTTTGTGAGTTTGAATGTAGCTTCATAGGAATGAGTTGTGTGGTCAAATTAATGCTTATTTAGGCTTCAGGAGGTCATCCTGAACAAAATACATGTTGAAGTGTGTGCATAAGTCCTTTGGTTTTGGCGTAACACTCAATTTGAGTTTTTATTGCTTTAAATGCATTTCCAGCCCGAGCTGAGCGCGCTTTCTGACTTTGAATGTATCTTCATAGGAATGAGTTGTGTGGTCAAATTATTGCTCATTTAGGCTTCAGAAGGTCATCCTGAACAAAATACATGTTGAAGTGTGTGCATAAGTCCTTTGGTTTAGGCGTGACACTCAATTTGAGTTTTTATTGCTTTAAATGCATTTTCAGCCCGAGCTGAGCGCGTTTTCTGACTTTGAATGTATCTTCTTAGGAATGAGTTGTGTATTCAAATTACTGCCCATTTAGGTGTCAGGGGGACATCCTGAACAAAATACATGTTGAAGTGTGTGCATAACTCCTTTGGTTAAGGCGTGACACTCAATTTGAGTTTTTATTGCTTTAAATGCATTTTCAGCCCGAGCTGAGCACGTTTTGTGAGTTTGAATGTATCTTCATAGGAATGAGTTGTGTGGTCAAATTAATGCTCATATAGGCTTCAGGAGGTCATCCTGAACAAAATACATGTTGAAGTGTGTGCATAATCCTTTGGTTTAGGTGTGACACTCCATTTGAGTTTTTATTGCTTTAAATGCATTTTCAGCCCGAGCTGAGCACGTTTTTTGAGTTTGAATGTATTTTCATAGGAATGAGTTGTGTGGTCAAATTAATGCTCATTTAGGCTTCAGGTGGTCATCCTGAACAAAATACATGTTGAAGTGTGTGCATAATCCTTTGGTTTAGGTGTGACACTCAATTTGAGTTTTTATTGCTTTAAATGCATTTTCAGCCCGAGCTGAGCACGTTTTGTGAGTTTGAATGTATCTTCATAGGAATAGGTTGTGTGGTCAAATTAATGCTCATATAGGCTTCAGGAGGTCATCCTGAACAAAATACATGTTGAAGTGTGTGCATAAATCCTTTGGTTTAGGCGTGACACTCAATTTGAGTTTTTATTGCTTTAAATGCATTTTCAGCCCGAGCTGAGCACGTTTTGTGAGTTTGAATGTATCTTCATAGGAATGTGTTGTGTGGTCAAATTAATGCTCATATAGGCTTCAGGAGGTCATCCTGAACAAAATACATGTTGAAGTGTGTGCATAAGTCCTTTGGTTTAGGTGTGACACTCAATTTGACTTTTTATTGCTTTAAATGCATTTTCAGCCCGAGCTGAGCACGTTTTTTGAGTTTGAATGTATCTTCATAGGAATAGGTTGTGTGGTCAAATTAATGCTCATATAGGCTTCAGGAGGTCATCCTGAACAAAATACATGTTGAAGTGTGTGCATAAGTCCTTTGGTTTAGGCGTGACACTCAATTTGAGTTTTTATTGCTTTAAATGCATTTTCAGCCCGAGCTGAGCACGTTTTGTGAGTTTGAATGTATCTTCATAGGAATGAGTAGTGTGGTCAAATTAATGCTCATTTAGGCTTCAGGTGGTCATCCTGAACAAAATACATGTTGAAGTGTGTGCATAAGTTCTTTGGTTTAGGCGTGACACTCAATTTGAGTTTTTATTGCTTTAAATGCATTTTCAGCCCGAGCTGAGCACGTTTTGTGAGTTTGAATGTATCTTCATAGGAATAGGTTGTGTGGTCAAATTAATGCTCATATAGGCTTCAGGAGGTCATCCTGAACAAAATACATGTTGAAGTGTGTGCATAAGTCCTTTGGTTTAGGTGTGACACTCAATTTGACTTTTTATTGCTTTAAATGCATTTTCAGCCCGAGCTGAGCACGTTTTGTGAGATGAATGTATCTTCATAGGAATGAGTTGTGTGGTCAAAATAATGCTCATTTAGGCTTCAGGTGGTCATCCTGAACAAAATACATGTTGAAGTGTGTGCATAAGTTCTTTGGTTTAGGCGTGACACTCAATTTGAGTTTTTATTGCTTTAAATGCATTTTCAGCCCGAGCTGAGCACGTTTTGTGAGTTTGAATGTATCTTCATAGGAATGAGTTGTGTGGTCAAATTAATGCTCATATAGGCTTCAGGAGGTCATCCTGAACAAAATACGTGTTGAAGTGTGTGCATAATCCTTTGGTTTAGGTGTGACACTCAATTTGAGTTTTTCTTGCTTTAAATGCATTTTCAGCCCGAGCTGAGCACGTTTTGTGAGTTTGAATGTATCTTCATAGGAATAGGTTGTGTGGTCAAATTAATGCTCATATAGGCTTCAGGAGGTCATCCTGAACAAAATACATGTTGAAGTGTGTGCATAAGTCCTTTGGTTTAGGTGTGACACTCAATTTGACTTTTTATTGCTTTAAATGCATTTTCAGCCCGAGCTGAGCACGTTTTGTGAGATGAATGTATCTTCATAGGAATGAGTTGTGTGGTCAAAATAATGCTCATTTAGGCTTCAGGTGGTCATCCTGAACAAAATACATGTTGAAGTGTGTGCATAAGTCCTTTGGTTTAGCCGTGACACTCAATTTGAGTTTTTATTGCTCTAAATGCATTTTCAGCCCGAGCTGAGCGCGTTTTCTGACTTTGAATGTATCTTCTTAGGAATGAGTTGTGTGGTCAAATTAATCCTCATTTAGGCTTCAGGTGGTCATCCAGAACTAAATACATGTTGAAGTGTGTGCATAAGTCCTTTGGTTTAGGCGTGACACTCCATTTGAGTTTTTATTGCTTTAAATGCATTTTCAGCCCGAGCTGAGCGCGCTTTCTGACTTTGAATGTATCTTCATAGGAATGAGTTGTGTGGTCAAATTAATGCTCATTTAGGCTTCAGGAGGACATCCTGAACTAAGTACATGTTGAAGTGTGTGCCTAAGTCCTTTGGTTTGGGCGTGACAGTCAATTTGAGTTTTTATTGCTTTAAATGCATTTTCAGCCCGACCTGAGCACGTTTTGTGAGTTTGAATACATCTTCATAGGAATGAGTTGTGTGGTCAAATTAATGCTCATTTAGGCTTCAGGTGGTCATCCTGAACTAAATACATGTTGAAGTGTGAGCATAAGTCCTTTGGTTCAGGCGTGACACTCAATTTGAGTTTTTATTGCTTTAAATGCATTTTCAGCCCGAGCTGAGCAAGTTTTGTGAGTTTGAATGTATCTTCATAGGAATGAGTTGTGTGGTCAAATTAATGCTCATATAGGCTTCAGGAGGTCATCCTGAACAAAATACATGTTGAAGTGTGTGCATAAGCCCTTTGGTTTAGGCGTGACACTCAATTTGAATTTTTATTGCTTTAAATGCATTTTCAGCCCGAGCTGAGCACGTTTTGTGAGTTTGAATGTATCTTCATAGGAATGAGTTGTGTGGTCAAATTTATGCTCATTCAGGCTTCAGGTGGTCATCCTGAACTAAATACATGTTGAAGTGTGTGCATAAGTCCTTTGGTTTAGAGGTGACACTCAATTTGAGTTTTTATTGCTTTAAATGCATTTTCAGCCAGAGCTGAGCGCGCTTTCTGACTTTGAATGTATCTTCATAGGAATGAGTTGTGTGGTCAAATTATTGCTCATTTAGGCTTCAGGAGGTCATCCTGAACAAAATACATGTTGAAGTGTGTGCATAAGTCCTTTGGTTTAGGCGTGACACTCAATTTGAGTTTTTATTGCTTTAAATGCATTTTCAGCCCGAGCTGAGCACGTTTTGTGAGTTTGAATGTATCTTCATAGGAATGAGTTGTGTGGTCAAATTAATGCTCATATAGGCTTCAGGAGGTCATCCTGAACAAAATACGTGTTGAAGTGTGTGCATAATCCTTTGGTTTAGGTGTGACACTCAATTTGAGTTTTTATTGCTTTAAATGCATTTTCAGCCCGAGCTGAGCACGTTTTGTGAGTTTGAATGTATCTTCATAGGAATAGGTTGTGTGGTCAAATTAATGCTCATATAGGCTTCAGGAGGACATCCTGAACTAAGGACATGTTGAAGTGTGTGCCTAAGTCCTTTGGTTTGGGCGTGACAGTCAATTTGAGTTTTTATTGCTTTAAATGCATTTTCAGCCCGAGCTGAGTACGTTTTGTGAGTTTGAATACATCTTCATAGGAATGAGTTGTGTGGTCAAATTAATGCTCATTTAGGCTTCAGGTGGTCATCCTGAACTAAATACATGTTGAAGTGTGTGCATAAGTCCTTTGGTTCAGGCGTGACACTCAATTTGAGTTTTTATTGCTTTAAATGCATTTTCAGCCCGAGCTGAGCACGTTTTTGTGAGTTTGAATGTATCTTCATAGGAATGAGTTGTGTGGTCAAATTAATGCTCATATAGGCTTCAGGAGGTCATCCTGAACAAAATACATGTTGAAGTGTGTGCATAAGCCCTTTGGTTTAGGCGTGACACTCAATTTGAATTTTTATTGCTTTAAATGCATTTTCAGCCCGAGCTGAGCACGTTTTGTGAGTTTGAATGTATCTTCATAGGAATGAGTTGTGTGGTCAAATTTATGCTCATTCAGGCTTCAGGTGGTCATCCTGAACTAAATACATGTTGAAGTGTGTGCATAAGTCCTTTGGTTTAGAGGTGACACTCAATTTGAGTTTTTATTGCTTTAAATGCATTTTCAGCCAGAGCTGAGCGCGCTTTCTGACTTTGAATGTATCTTCATAGGAATGAGTTGTGTGGTCAAATTATTGCTCATTTAGGCTTCAGGAGGTCATCCTGAACAAAATGCATGTTGAAGTGTGTGCATAAGTCCTTTGGTTTAGGCGTGACACTCAATTTGAGTTTTTATTGCTTTAAATGCATTTTCAGCCCGAGCTGAGCACGTTTTGTGAGTTTGAATGTATCTTCATAGGAATGAGTTGTGTGGTCAAATTAATGCTCATATAGGCTTCAGGAGGTCATCCTGAACAAAATACGTGTTGAACAGTGTGCATAATCCTTTGGTTTAGGTGTGACACTCAATTTGAGTTTTTATTGCTTTAAATGCATTTTCAGCCCGAGCTGAGCACGTTTTGTGAGTTTGAATGTATCTTCATAGGAATAGGTTGTGTGGTCAAATTAATGCTCATATAGGCTTCAGGAGGTCATCCTGAACAAAATACATGTTGAAGTGTGTGCATAAGTCCTTTGGTTTAGGCGTGGCACTCAATTTGAGTTTTTATTGCTTTAAATGCATTTTCAGCCCGAGCTGAGCACGTTTTGTGAGTTTGAATGTATCTTCATAGGAATGAGTAGTGTGGTCAAATTAATGCTCATTTAGGCTTCAGGAGGTCATCCTGAACAAAATACATGTTGAAGTGTGTGCATAAGTCCTTTGGTTTAGGCGTGACACTCCATTTGAGTTTTTATTGCTTTAAATGCATTTTCAGCCCGAGCTGAGCGCGCTTTCTGACTTTGAATGTATCTTCATAGGAATGAGTTGTGTGGTCAAATTAATGCTCATTTAGGCTTCAGGAGGACATCCTGAACTAAGTACATGTTGAAGTGTGTGCATAAGTCCTTTGGTTTGGGCGTGACAGTCAATTTGAGTTTTTATTGCTTTAAATGCATTTTCAGCCCGACCTGAGCACGTTTTGTGAGTTTGAATACATCTTCATAGGAATGAGTTGTGTGGTCAAATTAATGCTCATTTAGGCTTCAGGTGGTCATCCTGAACTAAATACATGTTGAAGTGTGTGCATAAGTCCTTTGGTTCAGGCGTGACACTCAATTTGAGTTTTTATTGCTTTAAATGCATTTTCAGCCCGAGCTGAGCACGTTTTGTGAGTTTGAATGTATCTTCATAGGAATGAGTTGTGTGGTCAAATTATTGCTCATTTAGGCTTCAGGAGGTCATCCTGAACAAAATACATGTTGAAGTGTGTGCATAAGTCCTTTGGTTTAGGCGTGACACTCAATTTGAGTTTTTATTGCTTTAAATGCATTTTCAGCCCGAGCTGAACACGTTTTGTGAGTTTGAATGTATCTTCATAGGAATAGGTTGTGTGGTCAAATTAATGCTCATATAGGCTTCAGGAGGTCATCCTGAACAAAATACATGTTGAAGTGTGTGCATAAGTCCTTTGGTTTAGGCGTGACACTCAATTTGAGTTTTTATTGCTTTAAATGCATTTTCAGCCCGAGCTGAGCACGTTTTGTGAGTTTGAATGTATCTTCATAGGAATGAGTTGTGTGGTCAAATTTATGCTCATTCAGGCTTCAGGTGGTCATCCTGAACTAAATACATGTTGAAGTGTGTGCATAAGTCCTTTGGTTTAGAGGTGACACTCAATTTGAGTTTTTATTGCTTTAAATGCATTTTCAGCCAGAGCTGAGCGCGCTTTCTGACTTTGAATGTATCTTCATAGGAATGAGTTGTGTGGTCAAATTATTGCTCATTTAGGCTTCAGGAGGTCATCCTGAACAAAATACATGTTGAAGTGTGTGCATAAGTCCTTTGGTTTAGGCGTGACACTCAATTTTAGTTTTTATTGGTTTAAATGCATTTTCAGCCCGAGCTGAGCACGTTTTGTGAGTTTGAATGTATCTTCATAGGAATGAGTTGTGTGGTCAAATTTATGCTCATTCAGGCTTCAGGTGGTCATCCTGAACTAAATACATGTTGAAGTGTGTGCATAAGTCCTTTGGTTTAGAGGTGACACTCAATATGAGTTTTTATTGCTTTAAATGCATTTTCAGCCAGAGCTGAGCGCGCTTTCTGACTTTGAATGTATCTTCATAGGAATGAGTTGTGTGGTCAAATTATTGCTCATTTAGGCTTCAGGAGGTCATCCTGAACAAAATACATGTTGAAGTGTGTGCATAAGTCCTTTGGTTTAGGCGTGACACTCAATTTTAGTTTTTATTGGTTTAAATGCATTTTCAGCCCGAGCTGAGCACGTTTTGTGAGTTTGAATGTATCTTCATAGGAATGAGTTGTGTGGTCAAATTAATGCTCATATAGGCTTCAGGAGGTCATCCTGAACAAAATACGTGTTGAAGTGTGTGCATAATCCTTTGGTTTAGGTGTGACACTCAATTTGAGTTTTTATTGCTTTAAATTCATTTTCAGCCCGAGCTGAGCACGTTTTGTGAGTTTGAATGTATCTTCATAGGAATAGGTTGTGTGGTCAAATTAATGCTCATATAGGCTTCAGGAGGTCATCCTGAACAAAATACATGTTGAAGTGTGTGCATAAGTCCTTTGGTTTAGAGGTGACACTCAATTTGAGTTTTTATTGCTTTAAATGCATTTTCAGCCAGAGCTGAGCGCGCTTTCTGACTTTGAATGTATCTTCATAGGAATGAGTTGTGTGGTCAAATTATTGCTCATTTAGGCTTCAGGAGGTCATCCTGAACAAAATACATGTTGAAGTGTGTGCATAAGTCCTTTGGTTTAGGCGTGACACTCAATTTTAGTTTTTATTGGTTTAAATGCATTTTCAGCCCGAGCTGAGCACGTTTTGTGAGTTTGAATGTATCTTCATAGGAATGAGTTGTGTGGTCAAATTAATGCTCATATAGGCTTCAGGAGGTCATCCTGAACAAAATACGTGTTGAAGTGTGTGCATAATCCTTTGGTTTAGGTGTGACACTCAATTTGAGTTTTTATTGCTTTAAATTCATTTTCAGCCCGA
This sequence comes from Hippocampus guttulatus, assembly GCF_054856545.1. Classification (NCBI taxonomy): domain Eukaryota; kingdom Metazoa; phylum Chordata; class Actinopteri; order Syngnathiformes; family Syngnathidae; genus Hippocampus; species Hippocampus guttulatus. The sequence continues at coordinate 13,112,171 of NC_141278.1, forward strand.
GCTGAGCACGTTTTGTGAGTTTGAATGTATCTTCATAGGAATAGGTTGTGTGGTCAAATTAATGCTCATATAGGCTTCAGGAGGTCATCCTGAACAAAATACATGTTGAAGTGTGTGCATAAGTTCTTTGGTTTAGGCGTGACACTCAATTTGAGTTTTTATTGCTTTAAATGCATTTTCAGCCCGAGCTGAGCACGTTTTGTGAGTTTGAATGTCTCTTCATAGGAATGAGTTGTGTGGTCAAATTAATGCTCATATAGGCTTCAGGAGGTCATCCTGAACAAAATACGTGTTGAAGTGTGTGCATAATCCTTTGGTTTAGGTGTGACACTCAATTTGAGTTTTTATTGCTTTAAATGCATTTTCAGCCCGAGCTGAGCACGTTTTGTGAGTTTGAATGTATCTTCATAGGAATAGGTGTGTGGTCAAATTAATGCTCAAATGGGCTTCAGGATGTCATCCTGAACTAAATACATGTTGAAGTGTGTGCATAAGTCCTTTGGTTTAGAGGTGACACTCAATTTGAGTTTTTATTGCTTTAAATGCATTTTCAGCCAGAGCTGAGCGCGCTTTCTGACGTTGAATGTATCTTCATAGGAATGAGTTGTGTGGTCAAATTGTTGCTCATTTAGGCTTCAGGAGGTCATCCTGAACAAAATACATGTTGAAGTGTGTGCATAAGTCCTTTGGTTTAGGCGTGACACTCAATTTGAGTTTTTATTGCTTTAAATGCATTTTCAGCCCGAGCTGAGCGCGTTTTCTGACTTTGAATGTATCTTCATAGGAATGAGTTGTGTGGTCAAATTAATGCTCATTTAGGCTTCAGGAGGACATCCTGAACTAAGTACATGTTGAAGTGTGTGCATAAGTCCTTTGGTTTAGGCGTGACACTCAATTTGAGTTTTTATTGCTTTAAATGCATTTTCAGCCCGAGCTGAGCACGTTTTGTGAGTTTCAATGTATCTTCATAGGAATGAGTTGTGTGGTCAAATTAATGCTCATTTAGGCTTCAGGAGGACATCCTGAACTAAGTACATGTTGAAGTGTGTGCATAAGTCCTTTGGTTTAAGCGTGACACTCAATTTGAGTTTTTATTGATTTAAATGCATTTTCAGCCCGAGCTGAGCACGTTTTGTGAGTTTGAATGTATCTTCATAGGAATAGGTTGTGTGGTCAAATTAATGCTCATTTAGGCTTCAGGAGGTCATCCTGAACAAAATACATGTTGAAGTGTGTGCATAAGTCCTTTGGTTTAGGCGTGACACTCAATTTGAGTTTTTATTGCTTTAAATGCATTTTCAGCCCGAGCTGAGCGCGTTTTCTGACTTTGAATGTATCTTCATAGGAATGAGTTTTGTGGTCAAATTATTGCTGATTTAGGCTTCAGGAGGTCATCCTGAACAAAATACATGTTGAAGTGTGTGCATAAGTCCTTTGGTTTAGGCGTGACACTCAATTTGAGTTTTTATTGCTTTAAATGCATTTTCAGCCCGAGCTGAGCGCGCTTTCTGACTTTGAATGTATCTTCATAGGAATGAGTTGTGTGGTCAAATTATTGCTCATTTAGGCTTCAGGAGGTCATCCTGAACAATATACATGTTGAAGTGTGTGCATAAGTCCTTTGGTTTAGGCGTGACACTCATTTTGAGTTTTTATTGCTTTAAATGCATTTTCAGCCCGAGCTGAGCACGTTTTGTGAGTTTGAATGTATCTTCATAGGAATGAGTAGTGTGGTCAAATTAATGCTCATTTAGGCTTCAGGTGGTCATCCTGAACAAAATACATGTTGAAGTGTGTGCATAAGTTCTTTGGTTTAGGCGTGACACTCAATTTGAGTTTTTATTGCTTTAAATGCATTTTCAGCCCGAGCTGAGCACGTTTTGTGAGTTTGAATGTCTCTTCATAGGAATGAGTTGTGTGGTCAAATTAATGCTCATATAGGCTTCAGGAGGTCATCCTGAACAAAATACGTGTTGAAGTGTGTGCATAATCCTTTGGTTTAGGTGTGACACTCAATTTGAGTTTTTATTGCTTTAAATGCATTTTCAGCCCGAGCTGAGCACGTTTTGTGAGTTTGAATGTATCTTCATAGGAATAGGTGTGTGGTCAAATTAATGCTCAAATGGGCTTCAGGATGTCATCCTGAACTAAATACATGTTGAAGTGTGTGCATAAGTCCTTTGGTTTAGAGGTGACACTCAATTTGAGTTTTTATTGCTTTAAATGCATTTTCAGCCAGAGCTGAGCGCGCTTTCTGACGTTGAATGTATCTTCATAGGAATGAGTTGTGTGGTCAAATTGTTGCTCATTTAGGCTTCAGGAGGTCATCCTGAACAAAATACATGTTGAAGTGTGTGCATAAGTCCTTTGGTTTAGGCGTGACACTCAATTTGAGTTTTTATTGCTTTAAATGCATTTTCAGCCCGAGCTGAGCGCGTTTTCTGACTTTGAATGTATCTTCATAGGAATGAGTTGTGTGGTCAAATTAATGCTCATTTAGGCTTCAGGAGGACATCCTGAACTAAGTACATGTTGAAGTGTGTGCATAAGTCCTTTGGTTTGGGCGTGACAGTCAATTTGAGTTTTTATTGCTTTAAATGCATTTTCAGCCCGACCTGAGCACGTTTTGTGAGTTTGAATACATCTTCATAGGAATGAGTTGTGTGGTCAAATTAATGCTCATTTAGGCTTCAGGTGGTCATCCTGAACTAAATACATGTTGAAGTGTGTGCATAAGTCCTTTGGTTCAGGCGTGACACTCAATTTGAGTTTTTATTGCTTTAAATGCATTTTCAGCCCGAGCTGAGCACGTTTTGTGAGTTTGAATGTATCTTCATAGGAATGAGTTGTGTGGTCAAATTATTGCTCATTTAGGCTTCAGGAGGTCATCCTGAACAAAATACATGTTGAAGTGTGTGCATAAGTCCTTTGGTTTAGGCGTGACACTCAATTTGAGTTTTTATTGCTTTAAATGCATTTTCAGCCCGAGCTGAGCACGTTTTGTGAGTTTGAATGTATCTTCATAGGAATAGGTTGTGTGGTCAAATTAATGCTCATATAGGCTTCAGGAGGTCATCCTGAACAAAATACATGTTGAAGTGTGTGCATAAGTCCTTTGGTTTAGGCGTGACACTCAATTTGAGTTTTTATTGCTTTAAATGCATTTTCAGCCCGAGCTGAGCACGTTTTGTGAGTTTGAATGTATCTTCATAGGAATGAGTTGTGTGGTCAAATTTATGCTCATTCAGGCTTCAGGTGGTCATCCTGAACTAAATACATGTTGAAGTGTGTGCATAAGTCCTTTGGTTTAGAGGTGACACTCAATTTGAGTTTTTATTGCTTTAAATGCATTTTCAGCCAGAGCTGAGCGCGCTTTCTGACTTTGAATGTATCTTCATAGGAATGAGTTGTGTGGTCAAATTATTGCTCATTTAGGCTTCAGGAGGTCATCCTGAACAAAATACATGTTGAAGTGTGTGCATAAGTCCTTTGGTTTAGGCGTGACACTCAATTTTAGTTTTTATTGGTTTAAATGCATTTTCAGCCCGAGCTGAGCACGTTTTGTGAGTTTGAATGTATCTTCATAGGAATGAGTTGTGTGGTCAAATTAATGCTCATATAGGCTTCAGGAGGTCATCCTGAACAAAATACGTGTTGAAGTGTGTGCATAATCCTTTGGTTTAGGTGTGACACTCAATTTGAGTTTTTATTGCTTTAAATTCATTTTCAGCCCGAGCTGAGCACGTTTTGTGAGTTTGAATGTATCTTCATAGGAATAGGTTGTGTGGTCAAATTAATGCTCATATAGGCTTCAGGAGGTCATCCTGAACAAAATACATGTTGAAGTGTGTGCATAAGTTCTTTGGTTTAGGCGTGACACTCAATTTGAGTTTTTATTGCTTTAAATGCATTTTCAGCCCGAGCTGAGCACGTTTTGTGAGTTTGAATGTCTCTTCATAGGAATGAGTTGTGTGGTCAAATTAATGCTCATATAGGCTTCAGGAGGTCATCCTGAACAAAATACGTGTTGAAGTGTGTGCATAATCCTTTGGTTTAGGTGTGACACTCAATTTGAGTTTTTATTGCTTTAAATGCATTTTCAGCCCGAGCTGAGCACGTTTTGTGAGTTTGAATGTATCTTCATAGGAATAGGTGTGTGGTCAAATTAATGCTCAAATGGGCTTCAGGATGTCATCCTGAACTAAATACATGTTGAAGTGTGTGCATAAGTCCTTTGGTTTAGAGGTGACACTCAATTTGAGTTTTTATTGCTTTAAATGCATTTTCAGCCAGAGCTGAGCGCGCTTTCTGACGTTGAATGTATCTTCATAGGAATGAGTTGTGTGGTCAAATTGTTGCTCATTTAGGCTTCAGGAGGTCATCCTGAACAAAATACATGTTGAAGTGTGTGCATAAGTCCTTTGGTTTAGGCGTGACACTCAATTTGAGTTTTTATTGCTTTAAATGCATTTTCAGCCCGAGCTGAGCGCGTTTTCTGACTTTGAATGTATCTTCATAGGAATGAGTTGTGTGGTCAAATTAATGCTCATTTAGGCTTCAGGAGGACATCCTGAACTAAGTACATGTTGAAGTGTGTGCATAAGTCCTTTGGTTTAGGCGTGACACTCAATTTGAGTTTTTATTGCTTTAAATGCATTTTCAGCCCGAGCTGAGCACGTTTTGTGAGTTTCAATGTATCTTCATAGGAATGAGTTGTGTGGTCAAATTAATGCTCATTTAGGCTTCAGGAGGACATCCTGAACTAAGTACATGTTGAAGTGTGTGCATAAGTCCTTTGGTTTAAGCGTGACACTCAATTTGAGTTTTTATTGATTTAAATGCATTTTCAGCCCGAGCTGAGCACGTTTTGTGAGTTTGAATGTATCTTCATAGGAATAGGTTGTGTGGTCAAATTAATGCTCATTTAGGCTTCAGGAGGTCATCCTGAACAAAATACATGTTGAAGTGTGTGCATAAGTCCTTTGGTTTAGGCGTGACACTCAATTTGAGTTTTTATTGCTTTAAATGCATTTTCAGCCCGAGCTGAGCGCGTTTTCTGACTTTGAATGTATCTTCATAGGAATGAGTTTTGTGGTCAAATTATTGCTGATTTAGGCTTCAGGAGGTCATCCTGAACAAAATACATGTTGAAGTGTGTGCATAAGTCCTTTGGTTTAGGCGTGACACTCAATTTGAGTTTTTATTGCTTTAAATGCATTTTCAGCCCGAGCTGAGCGCGCTTTCTGACTTTGAATGTATCTTCATAGGAATGAGTTGTGTGGTCAAATTATTGCTCATTTAGGCTTCAGGAGGTCATCCTGAACAATATACATGTTGAAGTGTGTGCATAAGTCCTTTGGTTTAGGCGTGACACTCAATTTGAGTTTTTATTGCTTTAAATGCATTTTCAGCCCGAGCTGAGCACGTTTTGTGAGTTTGAATGTATCTTCATAGGAATGAGTAGTGTGGTCAAATTAATGCTCATTTAGGCTTCAGGTGGTCATCCTGAACAAAATACATGTTGAAGTGTGTGCATAAGTTCTTTGGTTTAGGCGTGACACTCAATTTGAGTTTTTATTGCTTTAAATGCATTTTCAGCCCGAGCTGAGCACGTTTTGTGAGTTTGAATGTATCTTCATAGGAATGAGTTGTGTGGTCAAATTAATGCTCATATAGGCTTCAGGAGGTCATCCTGAACAAAATACGTGTTGAAGTGTGTGCATAATCCTTTGGTTTAGGTGTGACACTCAATTTGAGTTTTTATTGCTTTAAATGCATTTTCAGCCCGAGCTGAGCACGTTTTGTGAGTTTGAATGTATCTTCATAGGAATAGGTTGTGTGGTCAAATTAATGCTCATATAGGCTTCAGGAGGTCATCCTGAACAAAATACATGTTGAAGTGTGTGCATAAGTCCTTTGGTTTAGGTGTGACACTCAATTTGACTTTTTATTGCTTTAAATGCATTTTCAGCCCGAGCTGAGCACGTTTTGTGAGATGAATGTATCTTCATAGGAATGAGTTGTGTGGTCAAATTAATGCTCATATAGGCTTCAGGAGGTCATCCTGAACAAAATACGTGTTGAAGTGTGTGCATAATCCTTTGGTTTAGGTGTGACACTCAATTTGAGTATTTATTGCTTTAAATGCATTTTCAGCCCGAGCTGAGCACGTTTTGTGAGTTTGAATGTATCTTCATAGGAATAGGTTGTGTGGTCAAATTAATGCTCATATAGGCTTCAGGAGGTCATCCTGAACAAAATACATGTTGAAGTGTGTGCATAATCCTTTGGTTTAGGTGTGACACTCAATTTGAGTTTTTATTGCTTTAAATGCATTTTCAGCCCGAGCTGAGCACGTTTTGTGAGTTTGAATGTATCTTCATAGGAATGAGTTGTGTGGTCAAATTAATGCTTATTTAGGCTTCAGGAGGTCATCCTGAACAAAATACATGTTGAAGTGTGTGCATAAGTCCTTTTGTTTAGGCGTGACACTCAATTTGAGTTTTTATTGCTTTAAATGCATTTTCAGCCCGAGCTGAGCACGTTTTGTGAGTTTGAATGTATCTTCATAGGAATGAGTTGTGTGGTCATTAATGCTCATTTAGGCTTCAGGTGGTCATCCTGAACAAAATACATGTTGAAGTGTGTGCATAAGTCCTTTGGTTTAGGCGTGACACTCAATTTGAGTTTTTATTGCTTTAAATGCATTTTCAGCCCGAGCTGAGCACGTTTTGTGAGTTTGAATCTATCTTCATAGGAATGAGTTGTGTGGTCAAATTAATGCTCATATGGGCTTTAGGAGGTCATCCTGAACAAAATACATGTTGAAGTGTGTGCATAAGTCCTTTGGTTTAGGTGTGACACTCAATTTGAGGTTTTATTGCTTTAAATGCATTTTCAGCCCGAGCTGAGCACGTTTTGTGAGTTTGAATGTATCTTCATAGGAATGAGTTGTGTGGTCAAATTAATGCTCATTTAGGCTTCAGGTGGTCATCCTGAACAAAATACATGTTGAAGTGTGTGCATAAGTCCTTTGGTTTAGGCGTGACACTCAATTTGAGTTTTTATTGCTTTAAATGCATTTTCAGCCCGAGCTGAGCGCGTTTTCTGACTTTGAATGTATCTTCATAGGAATGAGTTGTGTAGTCAAATTAATGCTCATTTAGGCTTCAGGAGGACATCCTGAACTAAATACATGTTGAAGTGTGTGCATAAGTCCTTTGGTTTAGGCGTGACACTCAATTTGAATTTTTATTGCTTTAAATGCATTTTCAGCCCGAGCTGAGCACATTTTGTGAGTTTGAATGTATCTTCATAGGAATGAGTTGTGTGGTCAAATTAATGCTCATTTAGGCTTCAGGTGGTCATCCTGAACAAAATACATGTTGAAGTGTGTGCATCAGTCATTTGGTTTAGGCGTGACACTCAATTTGAGTTTTTATTGCTTTAAATGCATTTTCAGCACGAGCTGAGCACGTTTTGTGAGTTTGAATGTATCTTCATAGGAATGAGTTGTGTAGTCAAATCAATGCTCATATGGGCTTCAGGAGGTCATCCTGAACAAAATACATGTTGAAGTGTGTGCATAAGTCCTTTGGTTTAGGCGTGACACTCAATTTGAGTTTTTATTGCTTTAAATGCATTTTCAGCCCGAGCTGAGCGCGTTTTGTCAGTTTGAATGTATCTTCATAGGAATGAGTTGTGTGGTCAAATTAATGCTCATTTAGGCTTAAGGAGGACATCCTGAACTAAGTACATTTTGAAGTGTGTGCATAAGTCCTTTGGTTTGGGCGTGACACTCAATTCGAATTTTTATTGCTTTAAATGCATTTTCAGCCCGAGCTGAGCACGTTTTGTGAGTTTGAATGTATCTTCATAGGAATGAGTTGTGTGGTCAAATTAATGCTCATTTAGGCTTCAGGTGGTTATTCTGAACTAAATACATGTTGAAGTGTGTGCATAAGTCCTTATGTTTAGGCGTGACACTCAATTTGAGTTTTTATTGCTTTAAATGCATTTTCAGCCCGAGCTGAGCGTGCTTTCTGACTTTGAATGTATCTTCATAGGAATGCGTTGTGTGGTCAAATTATTGCTCATTTAGGCTTCAGGAGGTCATCCTGAACAAAATACACGTTGAAGTGTGTGCATAAGTCCTTTGGTTTAGGCGTGACACTCAAGTTGAGTTTTTATTGCTTTATAAATGCATTTTCAGCACGAGCTGAGGGCGCTTTCTGACTTTGAATGTATCTTCATAGGAATGAGTTGTGGAGTCAAATTAATGCTCATTTAGGCTTCAGGTGGTCATCCTGAACTAAATACATGTTGAAGTGTGTGCATTAATCCTTTGGTTTAGGCGTGACACTCAATTTGAGTTTTTATTGCTTTAAATGCATTTTCAGCCCGAGCTGAGCGCGCTTTCTGACTTTGAATGTATCTTCATAGGAATGCGTTGTGTGGTCAAATTATTGCTCATTTAGGCTTCGGGAGCTCATCCTGAACAAAATACATGTTGAAGTGTGTGCATAAGTCCTTTTGTTTAGGCGTGACACTCAATTTGAGTTTTTATTGCTTTAAATGCATTTTCAGCCCGAGCTGAGCACGTTTTGTGAGTTTGAATGTATCTTCATAGGAATGAGTTGTGTGGTCAAATTAATGCTCATTTAGGCTTCAGGCGGTCATCCTGAACAAAATACATGTTGAAGTGTGTGCATATGTCCTTTGGTTTAGGCGTGACACTCAATTTGAGTTTTTATTGCTTTAAATGCATTTTCAGCCCGAGCTGAGCACGTTTTGTGAGTTTGAATGTATCTTCATAGGAATGAGTTGTGTGGTCACATTAATGCTCATATGGGCTTCAGGAGGTCATCCTGAACAAAATACATGTTGAAGTGTGTGCATAAGTCCTTTGGTTTAGGCGTGACACTCAATTTGAATTTTTATTGCTTTAAATGCATTTTCAGCCCGAGCTGAGCACGTTTTGTGAGTTTGATTGTATCTTCATAGGAATGAGTTGTGTGGTCAAATTAATGCTCATTTAGGCTTCAGGTGGTCATCCTGAACAAAATACATGTTGAAGTGTGTGCATAAGTCCTTTGGTTTAGGTGTGACACTCAATTTGAGTTTTTATTGCTTTAAATGCATTTTCAGCCCGAGCTGAGCACGTTTTGTGAGTTTGAATGTATCTTCATAGGAATGAGTTGTGTGGTCAAATTAATGCTCATTTAGGCTTCAGGTGGTCATCCTGAACTAAATACATGTTGAAGTGTGTGCATAAGTCCTTTGGTTTAGGCGTGACACTCAATTTGAGTTTTTATTGCTTTAAATGCATTTTCAGCCCGAGCTGAGCACATTTTGTGAGTTTGAATGTATCTTCATAGGAATGAGTTGTGTGATCAAAACAATGCTCATTTAGGCTTCAGGAGGACATCCTGAACTCAGTACATGTTGAAGTGTGTGCATAAGTCCTTTGGTTTGGGCGTGAAAGTCAATTTGAGTTTTTATTGCTTTAAATGCATTTTCAGGCCGAGCTGAGCACGTTTTGTGAGTTTGAATGTATCTTCATAGGAATTAGTTGTGTAGTTAAATCACTGCTCATTTAGGCTTCAGGAGGACATCCTGAACTAAATACATGTTGAAGTGTGTTTATAAGTCCTTTGGTTTAGGCGTGGCACTCAATTTGAGTTTTTATTGCTTTAAATGCATTTTCAGCCCGAGCTGAGCGCGCTTTCTGACTTTGAATGTATCTTCATAGGAATGAGTAGTGTGGTCAAATTAATGCTCATTTAGGCTTCAGGTGGTCATCCTGAACAAAATACATGTTGAAGTGTGTGCATAAGTTCTTTGGTTTAGGCGTGACACTCAATTTTAGTTTTTATTGCTTTAAATGCATTTTCAGCCCGAGCTGAGCACGTTTTGTGAGTTTGAATGTCTCTTCATAGGAATGAGTTGTGTGGTCAAATTAATGCTCATATAGGCTTCAGGAGGTCATCCTGAACAAAATACGTGTTGAAGTGTGTGCATAATCCTTTGGTTTAGGTGTGACACTCAATTTGAGTTTTTATTGCTTTAAATGCATTTTCAGCCCGAGCTGAGCACGTTTTGTGAGTTTGAATGTATCTTCATAGGAATAGGTTGTGTGGTCAAATTAATGCTCATATAGGCTTCAGGAGGTCATCCTGAACAAAATACATGTTGAAGTGTGTGCATAAGTTCTTTGGTTTAGGCGTGACACTCAATTTGAGTTTTTATTGCTTTAAATGCATTTTCAGCCCGAGCTGAGCACGTTTTGTGAGTTTGAATGTCTCTTCATAGGAATGAGTTGTGTGGTCAAATTAATGCTCATATAGGCTTCAGGAGGTCATCCTGAACAAAATACGTGTTGAAGTGTGTGCATAATCCTTTGGTTTAGGTGTGACACTCAATTTGAGTTTTTATTGCTTTAAATGCATTTTCAGCCCGAGCTGAGCACGTTTTGTGAGTTTGAATGTATCTTCATAGGAATAGGTGTGTGGTCAAATTAATGCTCAAATGGGCTTCAGGATGTCATCCTGAACTAAATACATGTTGAAGTGTGTGCATAAGTCCTTTGGTTTAGAGGTGACACTCAATTTGAGTTTTTATTGCTTTAAATGCATTTTCAGCCAGAGCTCAGCGCGCTTTCTGACGTTGAATGTATCTTCATAGGAATGAGTTGTGTGGTCAAATTGTTGCTCATTTAGGCTTCAGGAGGTCATCCTGAACAAAATACATGTTTAAGTGTGTGCATAAGTCCTTTGGTTTAGGCGTGACACTCAATTTGAGTTTTTATTGCTTTAAATGCATTTTCAGCCCGAGCTGAGCGCGTTTTCTGACTTTGAATGTATCTTCATAGGAATGAGTTGTGTGGTCAAATTAATGCTCATTTAGGCTTCAGGAGGACATCCTGAACTAAGTACATGTTGAAGTGTGTGCATAAGTCCTTTGGTTTAAGCGTGACACTCAATTTGAGTTTTTATTGATTTAAATGCATTTTCAGCCCGAGCTGAGCACGTTTTGTGAGTTTGAATGTATCTTCATAGGAATAGGTTGTGTGGTCAAATTAATGCTCATATAGGCTTCAGGAGGTCATCCTGAACAAAATACATGTTGAAGTGTGTGCATAAGTCCTTTGGTTTAGGCGTGACACTCAATTTGAGTTTTTATTGCTTTAAATGCATTTTCAGCCCGAGCTGAGCACGTTTTGTGAGTTTCAATGTATCTTCATAGGAATGAGTTGTGTGGTCAAATTATTGCTCATTTAGGCTTCAGGAGGTCATCCTGAACAAAATACATGTTGAAGTGTGTGCATAAGTCCTTTGGTTTAGGCGTGACACTCAATTTGAGTTTTTATTGCTTTAAATGCATTTTCAGCCCGAGCTGAGCACGTTTTGTGAGTTTGAATATATCTTCATAGGAATGAGTTGTGTGCTCAAATTAATGCTCATTTAGGCTTCAGGTGGTCGTCCTGAACTAAATACATGTTGAAGTGTGTGCATAAGTCCTTTGGTTTAAGCGTGACACTCAATTTGAGTTTTTATTGATTTAAATGCATTTTCAGCCCGAGCTGAGCACGTTTTGTGAGTTTGAATGTATCTTCATAGGAATAGGTTGTGTGGTCAAATTAATGCTCATATAGGCTTCAGGAGGTCATCCTGAACAAAATACATGTTGAAGTGTGTGCATAAGTCCTTTGGTTTAGGCGTGACACTCAATTTGAGTTTTTATTGCTTTAAATGCATTTTCAGCCCGAGCTGAGCACGTTTTGTGAGTTTGAATGTATCTTCATAGGAATAGGTGTGTGGTCAAATTAATGCTCAAATGGGCTTCAGGATGTCATCCTGAACTAAATACATGTTGAAGTGTGTGCATAAGTCCTTTGGTTTAGAGGTGACACTCAATTTGAGTTTTTATTGCTTTAAATGCATTTTCAGCCAGAGCTGAGCGCGCTTTCTGACGTTGAATGTATCTTCATAGGAATGAGTTGTGTGGTCAAATTGTTGCTCATTTAGGCTTCAGGAGGTCATCCTGAACAAAATACATGTTTAAGTGTGTGCATAAGTCCTTTGGTTTAGGCGTGACACTCAATTTGAGTTTTTATTGCTTTAAATGCATTTTCAGCCCGAGCTGAGCATGTTTTTTGAGTTTGAATGTATCTTCATAGGAATGAGTTGTGTGCACAAATTAATGCTCATATAGGCTTCAGGTGGTCGTCCTGAACTAAATACATGTTGAAGTGTGTGCATAAGTCCTTTGGTTTAAGCGTGACACTCAATTTGAGTTTTTATTGATTTAAATGCATTTTCAGCCCGAGCTGAGCACGTTTTGTGAGTTTGAATGTATCTTCATAGGAATAGGTTGTGTGGTCAAATTAATGCTCATATAGGCTTCAGGAGGTCATCCTGAACAAAATACATGTTGAAGTGTGTGCATAAGTCCTTTGGTTTAGGCGTGACACTCAATTTGAGTTTTTATTGCTTTAAATGCATTTTCAGCCCGAGCTGAGCACGTTTTGTGAGTTTCAATGTATCTTCATAGGAATGAGTTGTGTGGTCAAATTATTGCTCATTTAGGCTTCAGGAGGTCATCCTGAACAAAATACATGTTGAAGTGTGTGCATAAGTCCTTTGGTTTAGGCGTGACACTCAATTTGAGTTTTTATTGCTTTAAATGCATTTTCAGCCCGAGCTGAGCACGTTTTGTGAGTTTGAATGTATCTTCATAGGAATAGGTTGTGTGGTCAAATTAATGCTCATATAGGCTTCAGGAGGTCATCCTGAACAAAATACATGTTGAAGTGTGTGCATAAGTTCTTTGGTTTAGGCGTGACACTCAATTTGAGTTTTTATTGCTTTAAATGCATTTTCAGCCCGAGCTGAGCACGTTTTGTGAGTTTGAATGTCTCTTCATAGGAATGAGTTGTGTGGTCAAATTAATGCTCATATAGGCTTCAGGAGGTCATCCTGAACAAAATACGTGTTGAAGTGTGTGCATAATCCTTTGGTTTAGGTGTGACACTCAATTTGAGTTTTTATTGCTTTAAATGCATTTTCAGCCCGAGCTGAGCACGTTTTGTGAGTTTGAATGTATCTTCATAGGAATAGGTGTGTGGTCAAATTAATGCTCAAATGGGCTTCAGGATGTCATCCTGAACTAAATACATGTTGAAGTGTGTGCATAAGTCCTTTGGTTTAGAGGTGACACTCAATTTGAGTTTTTATTGCTTTAAATGCATTTTCAGCCAGAGCTGAGCGCGCTTTCTGACGTTGAATGTATCTTCATAGGAATGAGTTGTGTGGTCAAATTGTTGCTCATTTAGGCTTCAGGAGGTCATCCTGAACAAAATACATGTTTAAGTGTGTGCATAAGTCCTTTGGTTTAGGTGTGACACTCAATTTGAGTTTTTATTGCTTTAAATGCATTTTCAGCCCGAGCTGAGCACGTTTTCTGACTTTGAATGTATCTTCATAGGAATGAGTTGTGTGGTCAAATTAATGCTCATTTAGGCTTCAGGAGGACATCCTGAACTAAGTACATGTTGAAGTGTGTGCATAAGTCCTTTGGTTTAAGCGTGACACTCAATTTGAGTTTTTATTGATTTAAATGCATTTTCAGCCCGAGCTGAGCACGTTTTGTGAGTTTGAATGTATCTTCAGGCGGCCCGGTAGTCCAGTGGTTAGCACGTCGGCTTCACAGTGCAGAGGTACCGGGTTCGATTCCAGCTCCGGCCTCCCTGTGTGGTGTTTGCATGTTCTCCCCGGGCCTGCGTGGGTTTTCATCGGGTGCTCCGGTTTCCTCCCACATTCCAAAAACATGCATGTCAGGCTGATTGGACGCTCTAAATTGTCCCTAGGTGTGAGTGTGGGCGTGGATGGTTGTTCGTCTCTGTGTGCCCTGCGATTGGCTGGCAACTGATTCAGGGTGTCCCCCGCCTACTGCCCGGAGATGGCTGGGATAGGCTCCAGCACCCCCCGCGACCCTAGTGAGGATCAAGCGGTTCGGAAAATGGATGGATGGATGTATCTTCATAGGAATAGGTTGTGTGGTCAAATTAATGCTCATATAGGCTTCAGGAGGTCATCCTGAACAAAATACATGTTGAAGTGTGTGCATAAGTCCTTTGGTTTAGGCGTGACACTCAATTTGAGTTTTTATTGCTTTAAATGCATTTTCAGCCCGAGCTGAGCACGTTTTGTGAGTTTCAATGTATCTTCATAGGAATGAGTTGTGTGGTCAAATTATTGCTCATTTAGGCTTCAGGAGGTCATCCTGAACAAAATACATGTTGAAGTGTGTGCATAAGTCCTTTGGTTTAGGCGTGACACTCAATTTGAGTTTTTATTGCTTTAAATGCATTTTCAGCCCGAGCTGAGCACGTTTTGTGAGTTTGAATATATCTTCATAGGAATGAGTTGTGTGCTCAAATTAATGCTCATTTAGGCTTCAGGTGGTCGTCCTGAACTAAATACATGTTGAAGTGTGTGCATAAGTCCTTTGGTTTAGGCGTGACACTCAATTTGAGTTTTTATTGCTTTAAATGCATTTTCAGCCCGAGCTGAGCACGTTTTGTGAGTTTGAATGTATCTTCATAGGAATGAGTAGTGTGGTCAAATTAATGCTCATTTAGGCTTCAGGTGGTCATCCTGAACAAAATACATGTTGAAGTGTGTGCATAAGTTCTTTGGTTTAGGCGTGACACTCAATTTGAGTTTTTATTGCTTTAAATGCATTTTCAGCCCGAGCTGAGCACGTTTTGTGAGTTTGAATGTATCTTCATAGGAATGAGTTGTGTGGTCAAATTAATGCTCATATAGGCTTCAGGAGGTCATCCTGAACAAAATACATGTTGAAGTGTGTGCATAATCCTTTGGTTTAGGTGTGACACTCAATTTGAGTATCTATTGCTTTAAATGCATTTTCAGCCCGAGCTGAGCACGTTTTTTGAGTTTGAATGTATCTTCATAGGAATAGGTTGTGTGGTCAAATTAATGCTCATATAGGCTTCAGGAGGTCATCCTGAACAAAATACATGTTGAAGTGTGTGCATAAGTCCTTTGGTTTAGGCGTGACACTCAATTTGAGTTTTTATTGCTTTAAATGCATTTTCAGCCCGAGCTGAGCACGTTTTGTGAGTTTGAATGTATCTTCATAGGAATGAGTAGTGTGGTCAAATTAATGCTCATTTAGGCTTCAGGTGGTCATCCTGAACAAAATACATGTTGAAGTGTGTGCATAAGTTCTTTGGTTTAGGCGTGACACTCAATTTGAGTTTTTATTGCTTTAAATGCATTTTCAGCCCGAGCTGAGCACGTTTTGTGAGTTTGAATGTATCTTCATAGGAATGAGTTGTGTGGTCAAATTAATGCTCATATAGGCTTCAGGAGGTCATCCTGAACAAAATACATGTTGAAGTGTGTGCATAATCCTTTGGTTTAGGTGTGACACTCAATTTGAGTATTTATTGCTTTAAATGCATTTTCAGCCCGAGCTGAGCACGTTTTGTGAGTTTGAATGTATCTTCATAGGAATAGGTTGTGTGGTCAAATTAATGCTCATATAGGCTTCAGGAGGTCATCCTGAACAAAATACATGTTGAAGTGTGTGCATAAGTCCTTTGGTTTAGGCGTGACACTCAATTTGAGTTTTTATTGCTTTAAATGCATTTTCAGCCTGAGCTGAGCGCGCTTTCTGACTTTGAATGTATCTTCATAGGAATGAGTTTTGTGGTCAAATTATTGCTGATTTAGGCTTCAGGAGGTCATCCTGAACAAAATACATGTTGAAGTGTGTGCATAAGTCCTTTGGTTTAGGCGTGACACTCAATTTGAGTTTTTATTGCTTTAAATGCATTTTCAGCCCGAGCTGAGCGCGCTTTCTGACTTTGAATGTATCTTCATAGGAATGAGTTGTGTGGTCAAATTATTGCTCATTTAGGCTTCAGGAGGTCATCCTGAACAATATACATGTTGAAGTGTGTGCATAAGTCCTTTGGTTTAGGCGTGACACTCAATTTGAGTTTTTATTGCTTTAAATGCATTTTCAGCCCCGAGCTGAGCACGTTTTGTGAGTTTGAATGTATCTTCATAGGAATGAGTAGTGTGGTCAAATTAATGCTCATTTAGGCTTCAGGTGGTCATCCTGAACAAAATACATGTTGAAGTGTGTGCATAAGTTCTTTGGTTTAGGCGTGACACTCAATTTGAGTTTTTATTGCTTTAAATGCATTTTCAGCCCGAGCTGAGCACGTTTTGTGAGTTTGAATGTATCTTCATAGGAATGAGTTGTGTGGTCAAATTAATGCTCATATAGGCTTCAGGAGGTCATCCTGAACAAAATACGTGTTGAAGTGTGTGCATAATCCTTTGGTTTAGGTGTGACACTCAATTTGAGTTTTTATTGCTTTAAATGCATTTTCAGCCCGAGCTGAGCACGTTTTGTGAGTTTGAATGTATCTTCATAGGAATAGGTTGTGTGGTCAAATTAATGCTCATATAGGCTTCAGGAGGTCATCCTGAACAAAATACATGTTGAAGTGTGTGCATAAGTCCTTTGGTTTAGGTGTGACACTCAATTTGACTTTTTATTGCTTTAAATGCATTTTCAGCCCGAGCTGAGCACGTTTTGTGAGATGAATGTATCTTCATAGGAATGAGTTGTGTGGTCAAATTAATGCTCATATAGGCTTCAGGAGGTCATCCTGAACAAAATACGTGTTGAAGTGTGTGCATAATCCTTTGGTTTAGGTGTGACACTCAATTTGAGTATTTATTGCTTTAAATGCATTTTCAGCCCGAGCTGAGCACGTTTTGTGAGTTTGAATGTATCTTCATAGGAATAGGTTGTGTGGTCAAATTAATGCTCATATAGGCTTCAGGAGGTCATCCTGAACAAAATACATGTTGAAGTGTGTGCATAAGTCCTTTGGTTTAGGCGTGACACTCAATTTGAGTTTTTATTGCTTTAAATGCATTTTCAGCCTGAGCTGAGCGCGCTTTCTGACTTTGAATGTATCTTCATAGGAATGAGTTTTGTGGTCAAATTATTGCTGATTTAGGCTTCAGGAGGTCATCCTGAACAAAATACATGTTGAAGTGTGTGCATAAGTCCTTTGGTTTAGGCGTGACACTCAATTTGAGTTTTTATTGCTTTAAATGCATTTTCAGCCCGAGCTGAGCACGTTTTGTGAGTTTGAATGTATCTTCATAGGAATGAGTTGTGTAGTCAAATTAATGCTCATATGGGCTTCAGGAGGTCATCCTGAACAAAATACATGTTGAAGTGTGTGCGTAAGTCCTTTGGTTTAGGTGTGACACTCAATTTGAGTTTTTATTGCTTTAAATGCATTTTCAGCCCGAGCTGAGCACGTTTTGTGTGTTTGAATGTATCTTCATAGGAATGAGTTGTGTAGTCAAATTAATGCTCATATGGGCTTCAGTAGGTCATCCTGAACAAAATACATGTTGAGGTGTGTGCATAAGTCCTTTGTTTTAGGCGTGACACTCAATTTGAGTTTTTATTGCTTTAAATGCATTTTCAGCCCGAGCTGAGCACGTTTTGTGAGTTTGAATGTATCTTCATAGGAATGAGTTGTGTGGTCAAATTATTGCTCATTTAGGCTTCAGGTGGTCATCCTGAACAAAATACATGTTGAAGTGTGTGCATAAGTCCTTTGGTTTAGGCGTGACACTCAATTTGAGTTTTTATTGCTTTAAATGCATTTTCAGCCCGAGCTGAGCACGTTTTGTGAGTTTGAATGTATCTTCATAGGAATGAGTCAAATTAATGCTCATATGGGCTTCAGGTGGTCATCCTGAACTAAATACATGTTGAAGTGTGAGCATAAGTCCTTTGGTTTAGGCGTGACACTCAATTTGAGTTTTTATTGCTTTAAATGCATTTTCAGCCCGAGCTGAGCGCGCTTTCTGACTTTGAATGTATCTTCATAGGAATGAGTTGTGTGGTCAAATTATTGCTCATTTAGGCTTCAGGAGGTCATCCTGAACAAAATACATGTTGAAGTGTGTGCATAAGTCCTTTGGTTTAGGTGTGACACTCAATTTGAGTTTTTATTGCTTTAAATGCATTTTCAGCCCGAGCTGAGCACGTTTTGTGAGTTTGAATGTATCTTCATAGGAATGAGTTGTGTGGTAAAATTAATGCTTATTTAGGCTTCAGGAGGTCATCCTGAACAAAATACACGTTGAAGTGTGTGCATAAGTCCTTCGGTTTAGGCGTGACACTCAATTTGAGTTTTTATTGCTTTAAATGCATTTCCAGCCCGAGCTGAGCGCGCTTTCTGACTTTGAATGTATCTTCATAGGAATGAGTTGTGTGGTCAAATTATTGCTCATTTAGGCTTCAGAAGGTCATCCTGAAAAAAATACATGTTGAAGTGTGTGCATAAGTCCTTTGGTTTAGGCGTGACACTCAATTTGAGTTTTTATTGCTTTAAATGCATTTCCAGCCCGAGCTGAGCGCGCTTTCTGACTTTGAATGTATCTTCATAGGAATTTGTGTGGTCAAATTATTGCTCATTTAGGCTTCAGAAGGTCATCCTGAAAAAAATACATGTTGAAGTGTGTGCATAAGTCCTTTGGTTTAGGCGTGACACTCAATTTGAGTTTTTATTGCTTTAAATGCATTTTCAGCCCGAGCTGAGCACGTTTTGTGAGTTTGAATGTATCTTCATAGGAATGAGTGGTGTGGTCCAATTAATGCTCATTTAGGCTTCAGGTGGTCATCCTGAACAAAATACATGTTGAAGTGTGTGCATAAGTCCTTTGGTTTAGGCGTGACACTCAATTAGCGTTTTTATTGCTTTAAACACATTTTCAGCCCGAGCTGAGCACGTTTTGTGAGTTTGAATGTATCTTCATAGGAATGAGTTGTGTAGTCAAATTAATGCTCATATGGGCTTCAGGAGGTCATCCTGAACAAAATACATGTTGAAGTGTGTGCATCAGTCCTTTGGTTTAGGCGTGACACTCAATATGAGTTTTTATTGCTTTAAATGCATTTTCAGCCCGAGCTGAGCCTGTTTTGTGAGTTTGAATAGATCTTCATAGGAATGAGTTGTGTGGTCAAATTAATGCTCATTTAGGCTTCAGGAGGACATCCTGAACTAAATACATGTTGAAGTGTGTGCATAAGTCCTTTGGTTTAGGCGTGACACTCAATTTGAGTTTTTATTGCTTTAAATGCATTTTCAGCCCGAGCTGAGCACGTTTTGTGAGTTTGAATGTATCTTCATAGGAATGAGTTGTGTTGTCAAATTAATGCTCATTTATGCTTCAGGAGGCCATCCTGAACAAACGACATGTTGAAGTGTGTGCATCAGTCCTTTGGTTTAGGCGTGACACTCAATATGAGTTTTTATTGCTTTAAATGCATTTTCAGCCCGAGCTGAGCACGTTTTGTGAGTTTGAATGTATCTCCATAGGAATGAGTTGTGTGGTCAAATTAATGCTCATATAGGCTTCAGGAGGCCATCCTGAACAAAATACATGTTGAAGTGTGTGCATCAGTCCTTTGGTTTAGGCGTGACACTCAATTTGAGTTTTTATTGCTTTAAATGCATTTTTTGCCGAGCTGAGCACGTTTTTTGAGTTTGAATGTATCTTTATAGGAATGAGTTGTGTAGTCAAATTACTGCTCATTTAGGCTTCAGGAGGACATCCTGAACTAAATACATGTTGAAGTGTGTGCAAAAGTCCTTTGGTTTGGGCGTGACACTCAATTTGAGTTTTTATTGCTTTAAATGCATTTTCAGGCCGAGCTGAGCACGTTTTGTGAGTTTGAATGTATCTTCATGGGAATGAGTTGTGTGGTCAAATTACTGCTCATTTAGGCTTCAGGAGGACATCCTGAACTAAATACATGTTGAAGTGTGGGCATAAGTCCTTTGGTTTAGGCGTGACACTCAATTTGAGTTTTTATTGCTTAAAATGCATTTTCAGCCCGAGCTGAGCACGTTTTGAGTTTGAATGTATCTTCATAGGAATGAGTTGTGTGGTTAAATTAATGCTCATATAGGCTTCAGGAGGACATCCTCAACTAAATACATGTTGACGTGTGTGCAAAAGTCCTTTGGTTTGGGCGTGACACTCAATTTGAGTTTTTATTGCTTTAAATAATTTTCAGCCCGAGCTGAGTGCGCTTTCTTACTTTGAATGTATCTTCATAGGAATGAGTTGTGTAGTCAAATTAATGCTCATTTAGGCTTCAGGAGGCCATCCTGAACAAAATACATGTTGAAGTGGTGCATAAGTCCTTTGGTTTAGGCGTGACACTCAATTTGAGTTTTTATTGCTTTAAATGCATTTTCAGCCCGAGCAGAGCACGTTTTGTGAGTTTAAATGTATCTTCATAGGAATGAGTTGTGTGGTCAAATTATTGCTCATTTAGGCTTCAGGAGGTCATCCTGAACAAAATACATGTTGAAGTGTGTGCATAAGTCCTTTGGTTTAGGTGTGACACTCAATTTGAGTGTTTATTGCTTTAAATGCATTTTCAGCCCGAGCTGAGCACGTTTTGTGAGTTTGAATGTATTTTCATAGGAATTAGTTGTGTGGTCAAATTAATGCTCATTTAGGCTTCAGGTGGTCATCCTGAACAAAATACATGTTGAAGTGTGTGCAAAAGTCCTTTGGTTTGGGCGTGACACTCAATTTGAGTTTTTATTGCTTTAAATGCATTTTCAGCCCGAGCTGAGCGCGCTTTCTGACTTTGAATGTATCTTCATAGGAATGAGTTGTGTGGTCAAATTATTGCTCATTTAGGCTTCAGGAGGTCATCCTGAACAAAATACATGTTGAAGTGTGTGCATAAGTCCTTTGGTTTAGGTGTGACACTCAATTTGAGTTTTTATTGCTTTAAATGCATTTTCAGCCCGAGCTGAGCACGTTTTGTGAGTTTGAATGTATCTTCATAGGAATGAGTTGTGTGGTAAAATTAATGCTTATTTAGGCTTCAGGAGGTCATCCTGAACAAAATACACGTTGAAGTGTGTGCATAAGTCCTTCGGTTTAGGCGTGACACTCAATTTGAGTTTTTATTGCTTTAAATGCATTTCCAGCCCGAGCTGAGCGCGCTTTCTGACTTTGAATGTATCTTCATAGGAATGAGTTGTGTGGTCAAATTATTGCTCATTTAGGCTTCAGAAGGTCATCCTGAAAAAAATACATGTTGAAGTGTGTGCATAAGTCCTTTGGTTTAGGCGTGACACTCAATTTGAGTTTTTATTGCTTTAAATGCATTTCCAGCCCGAGCTGAGCGCGCTTTCTGACTTTGAATGTATCTTCATAGGAATTTGTGTGGTCAAATTATTGCTCATTTAGGCTTCAGAAGGTCATCCTGAAAAAAATACATGTTGAAGTGTGTGCATAAGTCCTTTGGTTTAGGCGTGACACTCAATTTGAGTTTTTATTGCTTTAAATGCATTTTCAGCCCGAGCTGAGCACGTTTTGTGAGTTTGAATGTATCTTCATAGGAATGAGTGGTGTGGTCCAATTAATGCTCATTTAGGCTTCAGGTGGTCATCCTGAACAAAATACATGTTGAAGTGTGTGCATAAGTCCTTTGGTTTAGGCGTGACACTCAATTAGCGTTTTTATTGCTTTAAACACATTTTCAGCCCGAGCTGAGCACGTTTTGTGAGTTTGAATGTATCTTCATAGGAATGAGTTGTGTAGTCAAATTAATGCTCATATGGGCTTCAGGAGGTCATCCTGAACAAAATACATGTTGAAGTGTGTGCATCAGTCCTTTGGTTTAGGCGTGACACTCAATATGAGTTTTTATTGCTTTAAATGCATTTTCAGCCCGAGCTGAGCCTGTTTTGTGAGTTTGAATAGATCTTCATAGGAATGAGTTGTGTGGTCAAATTAATGCTCATTTAGGCTTCAGGAGGACATCCTGAACTAAATACATGTTGAAGTGTGTGCATCAGTCCTTTGGTTTAGGCGTGACACTCAATTTGAGTTTTTATTGCTTTAAATGCATTTTTTGCCGAGCTGAGCACGTTTTTTGAGTTTGAATGTATCTTCATAGGAATGAGTTGTGTAGTCAAATTAATGCTCATATGGGCTTCAGGAGGTCATCCTGAACAAAATACATGTTGAAGTGTGTGCATAAGTCCTTTGGTTTAGGCGTGACACTCAATTTGAGTTTTTATTGCTTTAAATGCATTTTCAGCCCGAGCTGAGCACGTTTTGTGAGTTTGAATGTATCTTCATAGGAATGAGTTGTGTTGTCAAATTAATGCTCATTTATGCTTCAGGAGGCCATCCTGAACAAACGACATGTTGAAGTGTGTGCATCAGTCCTTTGGTTTAGGCGTGACACTCAATATGAGTTTTTATTGCTTTAAATGCATTTTCAGCCCGAGCTGAGCACGTTTTGTGAGTTTGAATGTATCTCCATAGGAATGAGTTGTGTGGTCAAATAATGCTCATATAGGCTTCAGGAGGCCATCCTGAACAAAATACATGTTGAAGTGTGTGCATCAGTCCTTTGGTTTAGGCGTGACACTCAATTTGAGTTTTTATTGCTTTAAATGCATTTTTTGCCGAGCTGAGCACGTTTTTTGAGTTTGAATGTATCTTTATAGGAATGAGTTGTGTAGTCAAATTACTGCTCATTTAGGCTTCAGGAGGACATCCTGAACTAAATACATGTTGAAGTGTGTGCAAAAGTCCTTTGGTTTGGGCGTGACACTCAATTTGAGTTTTTATTGCTTTAAATGCATTTTCAGGCCGAGCTGAGCACGTTTTGTGAGTTTGAATGTATCTTCATGGGAATGAGTTGTGTGGTCAAATTACTGCTCATTTAGGCTTCAGGAGGACATCCTGAACTAAATACATGTTGAAGTGTGGGCATAAGTCCTTTGGTTTAGGCGTGACACTCAATTTGAGTTTTTATTGCTTAAAATGCATTTTCAGCCCGAGCTGAGCACGTTTTGAGTTTGAATGTATCTTCATAGGAATGAGTTGTGTGGTCAAATTAATGCTCATATAGGCTTCAGGAGGACATCCTCAACTAAATACATGTTGACGTGTGTGCAAAAGTCCTTTGGTTTGGGCGTGACACTCAATTTGAGTTTTTATTGCTTAAAATGCATTTTCAGCCCGAGCTGAGCACGTTTTGAGTTTGAATGTATCTTCATAGGAATGAGTTGTGTGGTCAAATTAATGCTCATATAGGCTTCAGGAGGACATCCTCAACTAAATACATGTTGACGTGTGTGCAAAAGTCCTTTGGTTTGGGCGTGACACTCAATTTGAGTTTTTATTGCTTTAAATAATTTTCAGCCCGAGCTGAGTGCGCTTTCTTACTTTGAATGTATCTTCATAGGAATGAGTTGTGTAGTCAAATTAATGCTCATTTAGGCTTCAGGAGGCCATCCTGAACAAAATACATGTTGAAGTGGTGCATAAGTCCTTTGGTTTAGGGGTGACACTCAATTTGAGTTTTTATTGCTTTAAATGCATTTTCAGCCCGAGCAGAGCACGTTTTGTGAGTTTAAATGTATCTTCATAGGAATGAGTTGTGTGGTCAAATTATTGCTCATTTAGGCTTCAGGAGGTCATCCTGAACAAAATACATGTTGAAGTGTGTGCATAAGTCCTTTGGTTTAGGTGTGACACTCAATTTGAGTGTTTATTGCTTTAAATGCATTTTCAGCCCGAGCTGAGCACGTTTTGTGAGTTTGAATGTATTTTCATAGGAATTAGTTGTGTGGTCAAATTAATGCTCATTTAGGCTTCAGGTGGTCATCCTGAACAAAATACATGTTGAAGTGTGTGCATAAGTCCTTTGGTTTAGGCGTGACACTCAATTTGAGGTTTTATTGCTTTAAATGCATTTTTTGCCGAGCTGAGCACGTTTTTTGAGTTTGAATGTATCTTTATAGGAATGAGTTGTGTAGTGAAATTACTGCTCATTTAGGCTTCAGGAGGACATCCTGAACTAAATACATGTTGAAGTGTGTGCAAAAGTCCTTTGGTTTGGGCGTGACACTCAATTTGAGTTTTTATTGCTTTAAATGCATTTTCAGGCCGAGCTGAGTGCGCTTTCTGACTTTGAATGTATCTTCATAGGAATGAGTTGTGTAGTCAAATTAATGCTCATTTAGGCTTCAGGAGGACATCCTGAACTAAATACATGTTGAAGTGTGGGCATAAGTCCTTTGGTTTAGGCGTGACACTCAATTTGAGTTTTTATTGCTTAAAATGCATTTTCAGCCCGAGCTGAGCACGTTTTGAGTTTGAATGTATCTTCATAGGAATGAGTTGTGTGGTCAAATTAATGCTCATATAGGCTTCAGGAGGACATCCTCAACTAAATACATGTTGACGTGTGTGGAAAAGTCCTTTGGTTTGGGCGTGACACTCAATTTGAGTTTTTATTGCTTTAAATAATTTTCAGCCCGAGCTGAGTGCGCTTTCTGACTTTGAATGTATCTTCATAGGAATGAGTTGTGTAGTCAAATTAATGCTCATTTAGGCTTCAGGAGGCCATCCTGAACAAAATACATGTTGAAGTGGTGCATAAGTCCTTTGGTTTAGGCGTGACACTCAATTTGAGTTTTTATTGCTTTAAATGCATTTTCAGCCCGAGCAGAGCACGTTTTGTGAGTTTAAATGTATCTTCATAGGAATGAGTTGTGTGGTCAAATTATTGCTCATTTAGGCTTCAGGAGGTCATCCTGAACAAAATACATGTTGAAGTGTGTGCATAAGTCCTTTGGTTTAGGTGTGACACTCAATTTGAGTGTTTATTGCTTTAAATGCATTTTCAGCCCGAGCTGAGCACGTTTTGTGAGTTTGAATGTATTTTCATAGGAATTAGTTGTGTGGTCAAATTAATGCTCATTTAGGCTTCAGGTGGTCATCCTGAACAAAATACATGTTGAAGTGTGTGCATAAGTCCTTTGGTTTAGGCGTGACACTCAATTTGAGTTTTTATTGCTTTAAATGCATTTTTTGCCGAGCTGAGCACGTTTTTTGAGTTTGAATGTATCTTTATAGGAATGAGTTGTGTAGTGAAATTACTGCTCATTTAGGCTTCAGGAGGACATCCTGAACTAAATACATGTTGAAGTGTGTGCAAAAGTCCTTTGGTTTGGGCGTGACACTCAATTTGAGTTTTTATTGCTTTAAATGCATTTTCAGGCCGAGCTGAGCACGTTTTGTGAGTTTGAATGTATCTTCATAGGAATGAGTTGTGTGGTCAAATTACTGCTCATTTAGGCTTCAGGAGGACATCCTGAACTAAGTACATGTTGAAGTGTGTGCATAAGTCCTTTGGTTTGGGCGTGACACTCAATTTGAGTTTTTATTGCTTTAAATGCATTTTCAGCCCGAGCTGAGCACGTTTTGTGAGTTTGAATGTATCTTCATAGGAATGAGTTAAGTGGTCAAATTACTGCTCATTTAGGCTTCAGGAGGACATCCTGAACTAAATACATGTTGAAATGTAAGCATAAGTCCTTTGGTTTAGGCGTGACACTCAATTTGAGTTTTTATCGCTTTAAATGCATTTTCAGCCCGAGCTGAGCACGTTTTGTGAGTTTGAATGTATCTTCATAGGAATGAGTTGTGTGGTCAAATTAATGCTCATTTATGCTTCAGGAGGCCATCCTGAACAAAAGACATGTTGATGTGTGTGCATCAGTCCTTTGGTTTAGGCGTGACACTCAATTTGAGTTTTTATTGCTTTAAATGCATTTTCAGCCCGAGCTGAGCGCGCTTTCTGACTTTGAATGTATCTTCATAGGAATGAGTTGTGTGGTCAAATTAATTCTCATTTAGGCTTCAGTATGTCATCCTGAACAAAATACATGTTGAAGTGTGTGCATCAGTCCTTTGGTTTAGGCGTGACACTCAATATGAGTTTTTATTGCTTTAAATGCATTTTCAGCCCGAGCTGAGCACGTTTTGTGAGTTTGAATGTATCTCCATAGGAATGAGTTGTGTGGTCAAATTAATGCTCATATAGGCTTCAGGAGGCCATCCTGAACAAAATACATGTTGAAGTGTGTGCATCAGTCCTTTGGTTTAGGCGTGACACTCAATTTGAGTTTTTATTGCTTTAAATGCATTTTTTGCCGAGCTGAGCACGTTTTTTGAGTTTGAATGTATCTTTATAGGAATGAGTTGTGTAGTGAAATTACTGCTCATATAGGCTTCAGGAGGTCATCCTGAACTAAATACATGTTGACGTGTGTGCATAAGTCCTTTGGTTTAGGCGTGACACTCAATTTGAGTTTTTATTGCTTTAAATAATTTTCAGCCCGAGCTGAGTGCGCTTTCTGACTTTGAATGTATCTTCATAGGAATGAGTTGTGTAGTCAAATTAATGCTCATTTAGGCTTCAGGAGGCCATCCTGAACAAAATACATGTTGAAGTGGTGCATAAGTCCTTTGGTTTAGGCGTGACACTCAATTTGAGTTTTTATTGCTTTAAATGCATTTTCAGCCCGAGCAGAGCACGTTTTGTGAGTTTAAATGTATCTTCATAGGAATGAGTTGTGTGGTCAAATTATTGCTCATTTAGGCTTCAGGAGGTCATCCTGAACAAAATACATGTTGAAGTGTGTGCATAAGTCCTTTGGTTTAGGTGTGACACTCAATTTGAGTGTTTATTGCTTTAAATGCATTTTCAGCCCGAGCTGAGCACGTTTTGTGAGTTTGAATGTATCTTCATAGGAATTAGTTGTGTGGTCAAATTAATGCTCATTTAGGCTTCAGGTGGTCATCCTGAACAAAATACATGTTGAAGTGTGTGCATAAGTCCTTTGGTTTAGGCGTGACACTCAATTTGAGTTTTTATTGCTTTAAATGCATTTTTTGCCGAGCTGAGCACGTTTTTTGAGTTTGAATGTATCTTTATAGGAATGAGTTGTGTAGTGAAATTACTGCTCATTTAGGCTTCAGGAGGACATCCTGAACTAAATACATGTTTAAGTGTGTGCAAAAGTCCTTTGGTTTGGGCGTGACACTCAATTTGAGTTTTTATTGCTTTAAATGCATTTTCAGGCCGAGCTGAGCACGTTTTGTGAGTTTGAATGTATCTTCATAGGAATGAGTTGTGTGGTCAAATTACTGCTCATTTAGGCTTCAGGAGGACATCCTGAACTAAGTACATGTTGAAGTGTGTGCATAAGTCCTTTGGTTTGGGCGTGACACTCAATTTGAGTTTTTATTGCTTTAAATGCATTTTCAGCCCGAGCTGAGCACGTTTTGTGAGTTTGAATGTATCTTCATAGGAATGAGTTAAGTGGTCAAATAACTGCTCATTTAGGCTTCAGGAGGACATCCTGAACTAAATACATGTTGAAGTGTAAGCATAAGTCCTTTGGTTTAGGCGTGACACTCAATTTGAGTTTTTATCGCTTTAAATGCATTTTCAGCCCGAGCTGAGCACGTTTTGTGAGTTTGAATGTATCTTCATAGGAATGAGTTGTGTGGTCAAATTAATGCTCATTTAGGCCTCAGGAGGACATCCTGAACTAAGTACATGTTGAAGTGTGTGCATAAGTCCTTTGGTTTGGGCGTGACACTCAATTTGAGTTTTTATTGCTTTAAATGCATTTTCAGCCCGAGCTGAGCACGTTTTGTGAGTTTGAATGTATCTTCATAGGAATGAGTTAAGTGGTCAAATTACTGCTCATTTAGGCTTCAGGAGGACATCCTGAACTAAATACATGTTGAAATGTAAGCATAAGTCCTTTGGTTTAGGCGTGACACTCAATTTGAGTTTTTATCGCTTTAAATGCATTTTCAGCCCGAGCTGAGCACGTTTTGTGAGTTTGAATGTATCTTCATAGGAATGAGTGGTGTGGTCCAATTAATGCTCATTTAGGCTTCAGGTGGTCATCCTGAACAAAATACATGTTGAAGTGTGTGCATAAGTCCTTTGGTTTAGGCGTGACACTCAATTAGCGTTTTTATTGCTTTAAACACATTTTCAGCCCGAGCTGAGCACGTTTTGTGAGTTTGAATGTATCTTCATAGGAATGAGTTGTGTAGTCAAATTAATGCTCATATGGGCTTCAGGAGGTCATCCTGAACAAAATACATGTTGAAGTGTGTGCATCAGTCCTTTGGTTTAGGCGTGACACTCAATATGAGTTTTTATTGCTTTAAATGCATTTTCAGCCCGAGCTGAGCCTGTTTTGTGAGTTTGAATAGATCTTCATAGGAATGAGTTGTGTGGTCAAATTAATGCTCATTTAGGCTTCAGGAGGACATCCTGAACTAAATACATGTTGAAGTGTGTGCATAAGTCCTTTGGTTTAGGCGTGACACTCAATTTGAGTTTTTATTGCTTTAAATGCATTTTCAGCCCGAGCTGAGCACGTTTTGTGAGTTTGAATGTATCTTCATAGGAATGAGTTGTGTTGTCAAATTAATGCTCATTTATGCTTCAGGAGGCCATCCTGAACAAACGACATGTTGAAGTGTGTGCATCAGTCCTTTGGTTTAGGCGTGACACTCAATATGAGTTTTTATTGCTTTAAATGCATTTTCAGCCCGAGCTGAGCACGTTTTGTGAGTTTGAATGTATCTCCATAGGAATGAGTTGTGTGGTCAAATTAATGCTCATATAGGCTTCAGGAGGCCATCCTGAACAAAATACATGTTGAAGTGTGTGCATCAGTCCTTTGGTTTAGGCGTGACACTCAATTTGAGTTTTTATTGCTTTAAATGCATTTTTTGCCGAGCTGAGCACGTTTTTTGAGTTTGAATGTATCTTTATAGGAATGAGTTGTGTAGTCAAATTACTGCTCATTTAGGCTTCAGGAGGACATCCTGAACTAAATACATGTTGAAGTGTGTGCAAAAGTCCTTTGGTTTGGGCGTGACACTCAATTTGAGTTTTTATTGCTTTAAATGCATTTTCAGGCCGAGCTGAGCACGTTTTGTGAGTTTGAATGTATCTTCATGGGAATGAGTTGTGTGGTCAAATTACTGCTCATTTAGGCTTCAGGAGGACATCCTGAACTAAATACATGTTGAAGTGTGGGCATAAGTCCTTTGGTTTAGGCGTGACACTCAATTTGAGTTTTTATTGCTTAAAATGCATTTTCAGCCCGAGCTGAGCACGTTTTGAGTTTGAATGTATCTTCATAGGAATGAGTTGTGTGGTCAAATTAATGCTCATATAGGCTTCAGGAGGACATCCTCAACTAAATACATGTTGACGTGTGTGCAAAAGTCCTTTGGTTTGGGCGTGACACTCAATTTGAGTTTTTATTGCTTAAAATGCATTTTCAGCCCGAGCTGAGCACGTTTTGAGTTTGAATGTATCTTCATAGGAATGAGTTGTGTGGTCAAATTAATGCTCATATAGGCTTCAGGAGGACATCCTTAACTAAATACATGTTGACGTGTGTGCAAAAGTCCTTTGGTTTGGGCGTGACACTCAATTTGAGTTTTTATTGCTTTAAATAATTTTCAGCCCGAGCTGAGTGCGCTTTCTTACTTTGAATGTATCTTCATAGGAATGAGTTGTGTAGTCAAATTAATGCTCATTTAGGCTTCAGGAGGCCATCCTGAACAAAATACATGTTGAAGTGGTGCATAAGTCCTTTGGTTTAGGGGTGACACTCAATTTGAGTTTTTATTGCTTTAAATGCATTTTCAGCCCGAGCAGAGCACGTTTTGTGAGTTTAAATGTATCTTCATAGGAATGAGTTGTGTGGTCAAATTATTGCTCATTTAGGCTTCAGGAGGTCATCCTGAACAAAATACATGTTGAAGTGTGTGCATAAGTCCTTTGGTTTAGGTGTGACACTCAATTTGAGTGTTTATTGCTTTAAATGCATTTTCAGCCCGAGCTGAGCACGTTTTGTGAGTTTGAATGTATTTTCATAGGAATTAGTTGTGTGGTCAAATTAATATTCATTTAGGCTTCAGGTGGTCATCCTGAACAAAATACATGTTGAAGTGTGTGCATAAGTCCTTTGGTTTAGGCGTGACACTCAATTTGAGTTTTTATTGCTTTAAATGCATTTTTTGCCGAGCTGAGCACGTTTTTTGAGTTTGAATGTATCTTTATAGGAATGAGTTGTGTAGTGAAATTACTGCTCATTTAGGCTTCAGGAGGACATCCTGAACTAAATACATGTTGAAGTGTGTGCAAAAGTCCTTTGGTTTGGGCGTGACACTCAATTTGAGTTTTTATTGCTTTAAATGCATTTTCAGGCCGAGCTGAGTGCGCTTTCTGACTTTGAATGTATCTTCATAGGAATGAGTTGTGTAGTCAAATTAATGCTCATTTAGGCTTCAGGAGGACATCCTGAACTAAATACATGTTGAAGTGTGGGCATAAGTCCTTTGGTTTAGGCGTGACACTCAATTTGAGTTTTTATTGCTTAAAATGCATTTTCAGCCCGAGCTGAGCACGTTTTGAGTTTGAATGTATCTTCATAGGAATGAGTTGTGTGGTCAAATTATTGCTCATTTAGGCTTCAGGAGGTCATCCTGAACAAAATACATGTTGAAGTGTGTGCATAAGTCCTTTGGTTTAGGTGTGACACTCAATTTGAGTGTTTATTGCTTTAAATGCATTTTCAGCCCGAGCTGAGCACGTTTTGTGAGTTTGAATGTATTTTCATAGGAATTAGTTGTGTGGTCAAATTAATGCTCATTTAGGCTTCAGGTGGTCATCCTGAACAAAATACATGTTGAAGTGTGTGCATAAGTCCTTTGGTTTAGGCGTGACACTCAATTTGAGTTTTTATTGCTTTAAATGCATTTTTTGCCGAGCTGAGCACGTTTTTTGAGTTTGAATGTATCTTTATAGGAATGAGTTGTGTAGTGAAATTACTGCTCATTTAGGCTTCAGGAGGACATCCTGAACTAAATACATGTTGAAGTGTGTGCAAAAGTCCTTTGGTTTGGGCGTGACACTCAATTTGAGTTTTTATTGCTTTAAATGCATTTTCAGGCCGAGCTGAGCACGTTTTGTGAGTTTGAATGTATCTTCATAGGAATGAGTTGTGTGGTCAAATTACTGCTCATTTAGGCTTCAGGAGGACATCCTGAACTAAGTACATGTTGAAGTGTGTGCATAAGTCCTTTGGTTTGGGCGTGACACTCAATTTGAGTTTTTATTGCTTTAAATGCATTTTCAGCCCGAGCTGAGCACGTTTTGTGAGTTTGAATGTATCTTCATAGGAATGAGTTAAGTGGTCAAATTACTGCTCATTTAGGCTTCAGGAGGACATCCTGAACTAAATACATGTTGAAATGTAAGCATAAGTCCTTTGGTTTAGGCGTGACACTCAATTTGAGTTTTTATCGCTTTAAATGCATTTTCAGCCCGAGCTGAGCACGTTTTGTGAGTTTGAATGTATCTTCATAGGAATGAGTTGTGTGGTCAAATTAATGCTCATTTATGCTTCAGGAGGCCATCCTGAACAAAAGACATGTTGATGTGTGTGCATCAGTCCTTTGGTTTAGGCGTGACACTCAATTTGAGTTTTTATTGCTTTAAATGCATTTTCAGCCCGAGCTGAGCGCGCTTTCTGACTTTGAATGTATCTTCATAGGAATGAGTTGTGTGGTCAAATTAATTCTCATTTAGGCTTCAGTATGTCATCCTGAACAAAATACATGTTGAAGTGTGTGCATCAGTCCTTTGGTTTAGGCGTGACACTCAATATGAGTTTTTATTGCTTTAAATGCATTTTTAGCCCGAGCTGAGCACGTTTTGTGAGTTTGAATGTATCTCCATAGGAATGAGTTGTGTGGTCAAATTAATGCTCATATAGGCTTCAGGAGGCCATCCTGAACAAAATACATGTTGAAGTGTGTGCATCAGTCCTTTGGTTTAGGCGTGACACTCAATTTGAGTTTTTATTGCTTTAAATGCATTTTTTGCCGAGCTGAGCACGTTTTTTGAGTTTGAATGTATCTTTATAGGAATGAGTTGTGTAGTGAAATTACTGCTCATATAGGCTTCAGGAGGTCATCCTGAACTAAATACATGTTGACGTGTGTGCATAAGTCCTTTGGTTTAGGCGTGACACTCAATTTGAGTTTTTATTGCTTTAAATAATTTTCAGCCCGAGCTGAGTGCGCTTTCTGACTTTGAATGTATCTTCATAGGAATGAGTTGTGTAGTCAAATTAATGCTCATTTAGGCTTCAGGAGGCCATCCTGAACAAAATACATGTTGAAGTGGTGCATAAGTCCTTTGGTTTAGGCGTGACACTCAATTTGAGTTTTTATTGCTTTAAATGCATTTTCAGCCCGAGCAGAGCACGTTTTGTGAGTTTAAATGTATCTTCATAGGAATGAGTTGTGTGGTCAAATTATTGCTCATTTAGGCTTCAGGAGGTCATCCTGAACAAAATACATGTTGAAGTGTGTGCATAAGTCCTTTGGTTTAGGTGTGACACTCAATTTGAGTGTTTATTGCTTTAAATGCATTTTCAGCCCGAGCTGAGCACGTTTTGTGAGTTTGAATGTATCTTCATAGGAATTAGTTGTGTGGTCAAATTAATGCTCATTTAGGCTTCAGGTGGTCATCCTGAACAAAATACATGTTGAAGTGTGTGCATAAGTCCTTTGGTTTAGGCGTGACACTCAATTTGAGTTTTTATTGCTTTAAATGCATTTTTTGCCGAGCTGAGCACGTTTTTTGAGTTTGAATGTATCTTTATAGGAATGAGTTGTGTAGTGAAATTACTGCTCATTTAGGCTTCAGGAGGACATCCTGAACTAAATACATGTTTAAGTGTGTGCAAAAGTCCTTTGGTTTGGGCGTGACACTCAATTTGAGTTTTTATTGCTTTAAATGCATTTTCAGGCCGAGCTGAGCACGTTTTGTGAGTTTGAATGTATCTTCATAGGAATGAGTTGTGTGGTCAAATTACTGCTCATTTAGGCTTCAGGAGGACATCCTGAACTAAGTACATGTTGAAGTGTGTGCATAAGTCCTTTGGTTTGGGCGTGACACTCAATTTGAGTTTTTATTGCTTTAAATGCATTTTCAGCCCGAGCTGAGCACGTTTTGTGAGTTTGAATGTATCTTCATAGGAATGAGTTAAGTGGTCAAATAACTGCTCATTTAGGCTTCAGGAGGACATCCTGAACTAAATACATGTTGAAGTGTAAGCATAAGTCCTTTGGTTTAGGCGTGACACTCAATTTGAGTTTTTATCGCTTTAAATGCATTTTCAGCCCGAGCTGAGCACGTTTTGTGAGTTTGAATGTATCTTCATAGGAATGAGTTGTGTGGTCAAATTAATGCTCATTTAGGCCTCAGGAGGACATCCTGAACTAAGTACATGTTGAAGTGTGTGCATAAGTCCTTTGGTTTGGGCGTGACACTCAATTTGAGTTTTTATTGCTTTAAATGCATTTTCAGCCCGAGCTGAGCACGTTTTGTGAGTTTGAATGTATCTTCATAGGAATGAGTTAAGTGGTCAAATTACTGCTCATTTAGGCTTCAGGAGGACATCCTGAACTAAATACATGTTGAAATGTAAGCATAAGTCCTTTGGTTTAGGCGTGACACTCAATTTGAGTTTTTATCGCTTTAAATGCATTTTCAGCCCGAGCTGAGCACGTTTTGTGAGTTTGAATGTATCTTCATAGGAATGAGTTGTGTGGTCAAATTAATGCTCATTTATGCTTCAGGAGGCCATCCTGAACAAAAGACATGTTGATGTGTGTGCATCAGTCCTTTGGTTTAGGCGTGACACTCAATTTGAGTTTTTATTGCTTTAAATGCATTTTCAGCCCGAGCTGAGCGCGCTTTCTGACTTTGAATGTATCTTCATAGGAATGAGTTGTGTGGTCAAATTAATTCTCATTTAGGCTTCAGTATGTCATCCTGAACAAAATACATGTTGAAGTGTGTGCATCAGTCCTTTGGTTTAGGCGTGACACTCAATATGAGTTTTTATTGCTTTAAATGCATTTTCAGCCCGAGCTGAGAACGTTTTGTGAGTTTGAATGTATCTCCATAGGAATGAGTTGTGTGGTCAAATTAATGCTCATATAGGCTTCAGGAGGCCATCCTGAACAAAATACATGTTGAAGTGTGTGCATCAGTCCTTTGGTTTAGGCGTGACACTCAATTTGAGTTTTTATTGCTTTAAATGCATTTTTTGCCGAGCTGAGCACGTTTTTTGAGTTTGAATGTATCTTTATAGGAATGAGTTGTTTAGTGAAATTACTGCTCATATAGGCTTCAGGAGGTCATCCTGAACTAAATACATGTTGACGTGTGTGCATAGGTCCTTTGGTTTAGGCGTGACACTCAATTTGAGTTTTTATTGCTTTAAATAATTTTCAGCCCGAGCTGAGTGCGCTTTCTGACTTTGAATGTATCTTCATAGGAATGAGTTGTGTAGTCAAATTAATGCTCATTTAGGCTTCAGGAGGCCATCCTGAACAAAATACATGTTGAAGTGGTGCATAAGTCCTTTGGTTTAGGCGTGACACTCAATTTGAGTTTTTATTGCTTTAAATGCATTTTCAGCCCGAGCAGAGCACGTTTTGTGAGTTTAAATGTATCTTCATAGGAATGAGTTGTGTGGTCAAATTATTGCTCATTTAGGCTTCAGGAGGTCATCCTGAACAAAATACATGTTGAAGTGTGTGCATAAGTCCTTTGGTTTAGGTGTGACACTCAATTTGAGTGTTTATTGCTTTAAATGCATTTTCAGCCCGAGCTGAGCACGTTTTGTGAGTTTGAATGTATCTTCATAGGAATTAGTTGTGTGGTCAAATTAATGCTCATTTAGGCTTCAGGTGGTCATCCTGAACAAAATACATGTTGAAGTGTGTGCATAAGTCCTTTGGTTTAGGCGTGACACTCAATTTGAGTTTTTATTGCTTTAAATGCATTTTTTGCCGAGCTGAGCACGTTTTTTGACTTTGAATGTATCTTTATAGGAATGAGTTGTGTAGTGAAATTACTGCTCATTTAGGCTTCAGGAGGACATCCTGAACTAAATACATGTTTAAGTGTGTGCAAAAGTCATTTGGTTTGGGCGTGACACTCAATTTGAGTTTTTATTGCTTTAAATGCATTTTCAGGCCGAGCTGAGCACGTTTTGTGAGTTTGAATGTATCTTCATAGGAATGAGTTGTGTGGTCAAATTAATGCTCATTTAGGCCTCAGGAGGACATCCTGAACTAAGTACATGTTGAAGTGTGTGCATAAGTCCTTTGGTTTGGGCGTGACACTCAATTTGAGTTTTTATTGCTTTAAATGCATTTTCAGCCCGAGCTGAGCACGTTTTGTGAGTTTGAATGTATCTTCATAGGAATGAGTTAAGTGGTCAAATTACTGCTCATTTAGGCTTCAGGAGGACATCCTGAACTAAATACATGTTGAAGTGTAAGCATAAGTCCTTTGGTTTAGGCGTGACACTCAATTTGAGTTTTTATCGCTTTAAATGCATTTTCAGCCCGATCTGAGCACGTTTTGTGAGTTTGAATGTATCTTCATAGGAATGAGTTGTGTGGTCAAATTAATGCTCATTTAGGCCTCAGGTGGTCATCCTGAACAAAATACATGTTGAAGTGTGTGCATAAGTCCTTTGGTTTAGCCGTGACACTCAATTTGAATTTTTATTGCTTTAAATGCATTTTCAGCCCGAGCTGAGCGCGCTTTCTGACTTTGAATGTATCTTCATAGGAATGAGTTGTGTGGTCAAATTATTGCTCATTTAGGCTTCAGGAGGTCATCCTGAACAAAATACATGTTGAAGTGTGTGCATAAGTCCTTTGGTTTAGGCGTGACACTCAATTTGAGTTTTTATTGCTTTAAATGCATTTTTTGCCGAGCTGAGCACGTTTTTTGAGTTTGAATGTATCTTTATAGGAATGAGTTGTGTAGTGAAATTACTGCTCATTTAGGCTTCAGGAGGACATCCTGAACTAAATACATGTTTAAGTGTGTGCAAAAGTCCTTTGGTTTGGGCGTGACACTCAATTTGAGTTTTTATTGCTTTAAATGCATTTTCAGGCCGAGCTGAGCACGTTTTGTGAGTTTGAATGTATCTTCATAGGAATGAGTTGTGTGGTCAAATTACTGCTCATTTAGGTTTCAGGAGGTCATCCTGAACAAAATACATGTTGAAGTGTGTGCATAAGTCCTTTGGTTTAGGTGTGACACTCAATTTGAGTTTTTATTGCTTTAAATGCATTTTCAGCCCGAGCTGAGCATGTTTTTTGAGTTTGAATGTATCTTCATAGGAATGAGTTGTGTGCACAAATTAATGCTCATATAGGCTTCAGGAGGTCATCCTGAACTAAATACATGTTGAAGTGTGTGCATAAGTCCTTTGGTTTAAGCGTGACACTCAATTTGAGTTTTTATTGCTTTAAATGCATTTTCAGCCCGAGCTGAGCACGTTTTGTGAGTTTGAATGTATCTTCATAGGAATGAGTTGTGTGGTCAAATTAATGCTCATTTAGGCTTCAGGTGGTCATCCTGAACTAAATACATGTTGAAGTGTGTGCATAAGTCCTTTGGTTTAGGCGTGACACTCAATTTGAGTTTTTATTGCTTTAAATGCATTTTCAGCCCGAGCTGAGCGCGCTTTCTGACTTTGAATGTATATTCATAGGAATGAGTTGTGTGGTCAAATTATTGCTCATTTAGGCTTCAGGAGGTCATCCTGAACAAAATACATGTTGAAGTGTGTGCATAAGTCCTTTTGTTTAGGCGTGACACTCAATTTGAGTTTTTATTGCTTTAAATGCATTTTCAGCCCGAGCTGAGCACGTTTTGTGAGTTTGAATGTATCTTCATAGGAATGAGTTGTGTGGTCAAATTATTGCTCATTTAGGCTTCAGGAGGTCATCCTGAACAAAAACATGTTGAAGTGTGTGCATAAGTCCTTTTGTTTAGGCGTGACACTCAATTTGAGTTTTTATTGCTTTAAATGCATTTTCAGCCCGAGCTGAGCACGTTTTGTGAGTTTGAATGTATCTTCATAGGAATGAGTTGTGTGGTCATTAATGTTCATTTAGGTGTCAGGGGGACATCCTGAACAAATACATGTTGAAGTGTGTGCATAAGTCCTTTGGTTTAGGCGTGACACTCAATTTGAGTTTTTATTGCTTTAAATGCATTTTCAGCCCGAGCTGAGCACGTTTTGTGAGTTTGAATGTATCTTCATAGGAATGAGTTGTGTGGTCAAATTAATGCTTATATGGGCTTCAGGAGGTCATCCTGAACAAAATACATGTTGAAGTGTGTGCATAATCCTTTGGTTTAGGTGTGACACTCAATTTGAGTTTTTATTGCTTTAAATGCATTTTCAGCCCGAGCTGAGCACGTTTTGTGAGTTTGAATGTATCTTCATAGGAATGAGTTGTGTGGTCAAATTAATGCTTATTTAGGCTTCAGGAGGTCATCCTGAACAAAATACATGTTGAAGTGTGTGCATAAGTCCTTTGGTTTAGGCGTGACACTCAATTTGAGTTTTTATTGCTTTAAATGCATTTTCAGCCCGAGCTGAGCGCGCTTTCTGACTTTGAATGTATATTCATAGGAATGAGTTGTGTGGTCAAATTATTGCTCATTTAGGCTTCAGGAGGTCATCCGGAACAAAGTACATGTTGAAGTGTGTGCATAAGTCCTTTTGTTTAGGCGTGACACTCAATTTGAGTTTTTATTGCTTTAAATGCATTTTCAGCCCGAGCTGAGCACGTTTTGTGAGTTTGAATGTATCTTCATAGGAATGAGTTGTGTGGTCATTAATGCTCATTTAGGCTTCAGGTGGTCATCCTGAACAAAATACATGTTGAAGTGTGTGCATAAGTCCTTTGGTTTAGGCGTGACACTCAATTTGAGTTTTTATTGCTTTAAATGCATTTTCAGCCCGAGCTGAGCACGTTTTGTGAGTTTGAATCTATCTTCATAGGAATGAGTTGTGTGGTCAAATTAATGCTCATATGGGCTTCAGGAGGTCATCCTGAACAAAATACATGTTGAAGTGTGTGCATAAGTCCTTTGGTTTAGGTGTGACACTCAATTTGAGGTTTTATTGCTTTAAATGCATTTTCAGCCCGAGCTGAGTACGTTTTGTGAGTTTGAATGTATCTTCATAGGAATGAGTTGTGTGGTCAAATTAATGCTCATTTAGGCTTCAGGTGGTCATCCTGAACAAAATACATGTTGAAGTGTGTGCATAAGTCCTTTGGTTTAGGCGTGACACTCAATTTGAGTTTTTATTGCTTTAAATGCATTTTCAGCCCGAGCTGAGCACGTTTTGTGAGTTTGAATGTATCTTCATAGGAATGAGTTGTGTGGTCAAATTAATGCTTATTTAGGCTTCAGGAGGTCATCCTGAACAAAATACATGTTGAAGTGTGTGCATAAGTCCTTTGGTTTAGGCGTGACACTCAATTTGAGTTTTTATTGCTTTAAATGCATTTTCAGCCCGAGCTGAGCACGTTTTGTGAGTTTGAATGTATCTTCATAGGAATGAGTTGTGTGGTCAAATTAATGCTCATTTAGGCTTCAGGTGGTCATCCTGAACAAAATACATGTTGAAGTGTGTGCATAAGTCCTTTGGTTTAGGCGTGACACTCAATTTGAGTTTTTATTGCTTTAAATGCATTTTCAGCCCGAGCTGAGCGCGTTTTCTGACTTTGAATGTATCTTCATAGGAATGAGTTGTGTGGTCAAATTAATGCTCATATGGGCTTCAGGAGGTCATCCTGAACAAAATACATGTTGAAGTGTGTGCATAAGTCCTTTGGTTTAGGTGTGACACTCAATTTGAGTTTTTATTGCTTTAAATGCATTTTCAGCCCGAGCTGAGCACGTTTTGTGAGTTTGAATGTATCTTCATAGGAATGAGTTGTGTGGTCAAATTAATGCTTATTTAGGCTTCAGGAGGTCATCCTGAACAAAATACATGTTGAAGTGTGTGCATAAGTCCTTTGGTTTAGGCGTGACACTCAATTTGAGTTTTTATTGCTTTAAATGCATTTTCAGCCCGAGCTGAGCGCGCTTTCTGACTTTGAATGTATATTCATAGGAATGAGTTGTGTGGTCAAATTATTGCTCATTTAGGCTTCAGGAGGTCATCCTGAACAAAAACATGTTGAAGTGTGTGCATAAGTCCTTTTGTTTAGGCGTGACACTCAATTTGAGTTTGTCACGTTCCGTATTTGACAGCAGGGGGCAGGCGTTCTTGCTTGCCGCCTGCACACCTGCCACCCATTAGTTGACGATTGCACCTGCTATATCTAGGCACTCCGACAGTCAACTCACTGCCGGAGTATTCCACGCCGTGCCATTTGCTATCGTCTATTCCTTCTCGCTTAAAACTCTGACTTACATGACTATATTGCGTGCCTTGATATTTCTCTCGTGATTGATTAATATTTTACTTAAGAACTTTCTCCTTGCCGTTTTTGTTTCGCAAGCGTTTTCTGTTATTTTCCTGGTCCTCTTTTTTACCAGCGTTTTCTGTTGTTTCGTTATTATTTCCTGGTCCTCTTTTGACCAGCGTTTTCTGTTGTCCGTTTAGACGGGGATTTTGTGTTATAATAAATTTCATTTTTTATGACAAAATACTTTTTCTGTGTCTGCTATTTCGGGGATCCACTTACCTAGTGGTTGTGCACGAAGCGATTATTCTGTCGCTTCGGGCTCAACGTGACAGAATACTCCGGCCACCATGGATCCCGCAGACATAGAAAAGATTTTGTCCGCTCTGTCCCGTCAAGGGCAACAGACGAGTCAGCAGGGCCAAGCCATTAAGGAACTCCGCGGCGCGGTTTCCATGCTGGCCCATCGGATCGATGATTACGAACCCCGTATCGTACGATTGGAGGAACGGAGAGCACCTCCCCCGGTGGTTCATCATACCACCACTGAGGCACCCGTCTCCTTCTCCACAATGAGTAGGGAACCGTCGCTTCCACACCCCCCACGTTACGGGGGTGAGCACGGTCAGTGTGGGTACTTTCTCCACCAGTGCTCACTCGTCTTCGACCAGCAACCTTCCGTCTATACTACTGATGACGCGAAGGTTGCTTATGTAATGAGCTTATTGACAGGTCAGGCGGCGTCATGGGCTATCGCGATGAGCGACGCAAAGCCGAACCTCCGGTCTTCTTTCCCCGGCTTCGTAGCAGCGCTTCGCCGGGTGTTCCACCATCCCGTCCGGGGCAGAGAGGCTGAGGGCCGGCTACTCGAACTCCACCAGGGGAGGCGATCCGTAGCGGACTACTCGATTGAGTTCCGGATTTTGGCCGCCCAGAGTGGCTACGACGACAGGGCGCTTTGTGGACTGTTTCGTCGCGGATTGAACACCCAGCTCAAGGACGAACTGGCGACCCGCGACAACAGTTCCGACCTGGAGGAGTTGATCGATCTCGCCCTACTGTTGGACAACCGCATGAGAGAGAGAAGCCGGGAGCGTGGAGGTGGTTGGATCCCGTTCCGGCATGCAACGCACCGTGGGGAATCCCGCGAGACGCTTCGGGCAGCTGGGTCCGGCTGGGACCACCCCCGATCTCGGAATGCTGTCACCGGGGAGGAACCGATGCAGCTGGGTGGTGGAAATTCCGGATCGGAGGAGAGACGGCGCCGGTTCAACGATCGGACCGGGTCTGACAGCGGTCTACAAGGACCTCACGTCGCTCCCGGCCCTCCGGAGCCTCAGCCGTCTACATTCACCGAGTACTGTGAGTCACGTCCCCGCGCAGAACCTCCCGAGCCTCGGCGAGCCGATTCCCGGCCGGGGCACCCCAAGAGACTGGAACTCGAAGGGGAGATCTATGGGGGGTCCCGGGTGCGGCGGATTAGTGCACTGATAGACTCGGGGGCTGATGATTGTTTTATCGACACCGACCTTGCCTCAGAGTTGGGCTGTTTTATCGAGGAGTTGGCCGTGAAG
This sequence comes from Hippocampus guttulatus, assembly GCF_054856545.1. NCBI lineage: Eukaryota > Metazoa > Chordata > Actinopteri > Syngnathiformes > Syngnathidae > Hippocampus > Hippocampus guttulatus. Next base: position 13,153,074 of record NC_141278.1, read on the forward strand.
AAGCGCGTTCATGATCTCGATGGGCGCCTCCTGGCGGTTGTAACACAAAGAACAGAACCACTAAAGCTCAAATTATCCGGGAACCATGTCGAACGCAGACGGTTTTATTTAATGCGGTCTCGAGCCGTTCCGGTTATTCTCGGCTTGCCCTGGCTCAAGACTCACAACCCCGTTATCTCCTGGGAGCGCCCGACAATAGAGACTTGGAGCCAGTATTGTTATGAGCGCTGTTTACAATCAGCCGTAGGGGGACGCGAACGTGCCGGTGACCACTCCCCTGAAACCATCTGCCTTGACGGAGTGCCAAATTGCTATTATGACTTACGACAGGTATTCAGTAAGGATCGCGCTCGCTCTTTGCCCCCGCACCGTCCATACGACTGCGCCATAGACCTGCAAGTGGGCGCTCCGCTGCCGAGTTCACGGCTTTATCAGGTGTCTCAACCGGAACAAGAGGCGTTAACTGAGTATATAAACAGCTCGCTCACTGCAGGTCTAATCAGACCATCGCGATCACCATTAGGTGCGGGATTCTTCTTTGTAGAGAAGAAGGACAAGTCGTTACGACCGTGTGTAGACTATCGTGGGCTAAATGACATCACCATCAAAAATAAGTATCCGCTGCCTTTGTTAGACTCCGCCTTCGCTCCTTTGCAATCGGCCACCATTTTTACGAAATTAGATTTACGTAGTGCTTACCATTTGGTCCGCATCCGGGAAGGAGATGAGTGGAAGACAGCTTTTAAGACCCCACTGGGTCATTTCGAATATTTAGTCATGCCTTTCGGGCTGACTAATGCTCCCGCGGTTTTCCAAAGCCTGATCAACGACGTGTTAAGGGACGTGCTGAATATTTTCTGTTTCGTCTATCTTGATGATATCTTAATCTTCTCCCGGTCGTTGCAGGAGCATAAACAACACGTCAGACTTGTTCTACAACGGTTATTGGAAAATAGGCTCTTTGTCAAAGCAGAGAAATGTGAGTTTCATGTACCAGCCATCTCTTTTCTGGGGTTTATTATTGAGCGGGGCAAGCTGAGAGCCGACCCCATCAAAACGAAGGCGGTGGTGGACTGGCCGACACCGGCTAGCCGCAAGGAGCTACAGCGTTTTTTGGGGTTTGCTAATTTTTATCGACGGTTTATTCGCAATTACAGCCAAAAGGCACTCCCGTTGACCCGACTAACGTCCATTAAAGTCCCGTTCCAATGGGACTCGGATGCGGACTCGGCTTTCGCAAATTTGAAAACAGCATTCACTAATCCCCCCGTGCTGCAACATCCTGACCCTGACCACCCTTTCGTCGTAGAAGTGGACGCATCGGATTCGGGAGTGGGGGCGGTCTTGTCCCAGCGTTCCCCGGTCGACCAGAAGTTGCACCCCTGCGCCTTTTTCTCTCGTCGTCTCAGTGTCGCCGAGTCAAACTACGACGTGGGCAATCGAGAACTGCTGGCTGTGGTTGCAGCCTTACAAGAATGGCGACACTGGCTCGAGGGGGCTAAGGAGCCATTCACGGTATACACGGACCACAAGAACTTGGAATATATACGCTCCGCCAAGAGACTGAACTCCCGTCAGGCCCGATGGGCCCTACTATTAACCCGGTTTAATTTCACTCTCACATACTGTCCGGGATCTAAGAACACCAAACCTGACGCCCTCTCCCGTCTCCACGACCCCGCGGAAAGGGACCGAACGCCGGAGGCCATTCTCCCGGCTCATTGCATCCTGGGGGCGTTGAGGTGGGAGATTGAGCGCAAGATACAGGAAGCTCAAGATGGGGTCCAGGTCCCGGCTGACTGTCCCGCGGGGAAGCTGTTTGTGCCCCCACCGCTGCGTTCGGAGGTATTGCAGTGGGGGCACAGGTCCAAGGTGGCTTGCCATCCTGGGGTGAACCGGACTGTGCATCTCATCGCCCAGCGGTTCTGGTGGCCGGAGCTTCGGAAGGATGTGGTGGAATACATCAATGCCTGCTCCTCCTGCGCCTGCGGCAAGGCCTCGCATCGGCCTCCGGCGGGGTTGCTCCAGCCATTACCTATTCCTCCTCGACCTTGGTCCCACATCGCCCTGGACTTTGTCACGGGCCTTCCGCCATCCCGTGGGCGTTCCGTCGTTCTCACTATCGTGGACCGATTCTCAAAAGCTGCCCACTTTATTCCCCTGTCCAAGTTGCCGTCGGCGTTGGAGACCGCCGACCTCCTCATTAAGCACGTTTTCCGTCTCCATGGCATCCCTTTGGACATAGTGTCGGACCGGGGGCCCCAGTTCGTGTCCCGAGTGTGGAAGCGGTTCTGCCGGTCCCTCGGGGCCACGGCCAGTCTGACCTCGGGGTATCACCCACAGTCCAATGGACAAGCGGAGCGCGCCAACCAGGATCTGGGGGCAGCCCTCCGCTGTGTGTGTCTCCACCGTCCCTCTTCCTGGGCCGACCACTTACCTTGGGTGGAGTATGCGCACAACACCCTCGTCTCTTCTGCCACTGGAAGGTCCCCCTTCATGACGGCCTACGGGTATCAACCGCCGCTGTTCCCGTCCCAGGAGGGACAAATAGAGGTCCCTTCTATGCAGTGCCACCTCAAGCGGGCCCATCACGTGTGGAGGGAGGCCAGAGCCGCACTGTCCCGCACGGCGACCCGGAACCGGCAGATCGCGGACCGTCGTCGGCGCCCGGCGCCAACCTACGAAGTGGGGCAGGAGGTGTGGCTGGCGACGAGGGACCTACGCCTGGCCGGCACGTCCGCGAAATTGGGGCCCCGATTCACCGGGCCGTTCGTGGTGGAGTCCGTCGTCAGCCCCGTCGCGGTCAAGCTCCGGCTGCCGGCCACCATGAAGGTTCACCCCGTGTTCCACGTCTCCCTGCTCAAACCGGTGGCGACCAGTCCCTTGGCTCCTTCTCCCACTCCGCCCCCTCCTCCGCGGGTCGTCGATGGTGACCCGGTGTACACGGTACGGGCCATCCTGGACTCTCGGCGCAGGGGAAAAGGTTTCCAGTATCTGGTCGACTGGGAGGGCTACGGGCCGGAGGATCGGCAATGGGTCCCCCGCTCCTGGATCCTTGATCCGTCCCTTCTTCGTGACTTCCACGCATCTCACCCATCCAAGCCGGGTGGGCCGCCGGGAGGCGTCCGTTGAGGGGGGGGTACTGTCACGTTCCGTATTTGACAGCAGGGGGCAGGCGTTCTTGCTTGCCGCCTGCACACCTGCCACCCATTAGTTGACGATTGCACCTGCTATATCTAGGCACTCCGACAGTCAACTCACTGCCGGAGTATTCCACGCCGTGCCATTTGCTATCGTCTATTCCTTCTCGCTTAAAACTCTGACTTACATGACTATATTGCGTGCCTTGATATTTCTCTCGTGATTGATTAATATTTTACTTAAGAACTTTCTCCTTGCCGTTTTTGTTTCGCAAGCGTTTTCTGTTATTTTCCTGGTCCTCTTTTTTACCAGCGTTTTCTGTTGTTTCGTTATTATTTCCTGGTCCTCTTTTGACCAGCGTTTTCTGTTGTCCGTTTAGACGGGGATTTTGTGTTATAATAAATTTCATTTTTTATGACAAAATACTTTTTCTGTGTCTGCTATTTCGGGGATCCACTTACCTAGTGGTTGTGCACGAAGCGATTATTCTGTCGCTTCGGGCTCAACGTGACAGAGTTTTTATTGCTTTAAATGCATTTTCAGCCCGAGCTGAGCACGTTTTGTGAGTTTGAATGTATCTTCATAGGAATGAGTTGTGTGGTTATTAATGCTCATTTAGGTGTCAGGGGGACATCCTGAACAAATACATGTTGAAGTGTGTGCATAAGTCCTTTGGTTTAGGCGTGACACTCAATTTGAGTTTTTATTGCTTTAAATGCATTTTCAGCCCGAGCTGAGCACGTTTTGTGAGTTTGAATGTATCTTCATAGGAATGAGTTGTGTGGTCAAATTAATGCTTATATGGGCTTCAGGAGGTCATCCTGAACAAAATACATGTTGAAGTGTGTGCATAATCCTTTGGTTTAGGTGTGACACTCAATTTGAGTTTTTATTGCTTTAAATGCATTTTCAGCCCGAGCTGAGCACGTTTTGTGAGTTTGAATGTATCTTCATAGGAATGAGTTGTGTGGTCAAATTAATGCTTATTTAGGCTTCAGGAGGTCATCCTGAACAAAATACATGTTGAAGTGTGTGCATAAGTCCTTTTGTTTAGGCGTGACACTCAATTTGAGTTTTTATTGCTTTAAATGCATTTTCAGCCCGAGCTGAGCACGTTTTGTGAGTTTGAATGTATCTTCATAGGAATGAGTTGTGTGGTCATTAATGCTCATTTAGGCTTCAGGTGGTCATCCTGAACAAAATACATGTTGAAGTGTGTGCATAAGTCCTTTGGTTTAGGCGTGACACTCAATTTGAGTTTTTATTGCTTTAAATGCATTTTCAGCCCGAGCTGAGCACGTTTTGTGAGTTTGAATCTATCTTCATAGGAATGAGTTGTGTGGTCAAATTAATGCTCATATGGGCTTTAGGAGGTCATCCTGAACAAAATACATGTTGAAGTGTGTGCATAAGTCCTTTGGTTTAGGTGTGACACTCAATTTGAGGTTTTATTGCTTTAAATGCATTTTCAGCCCGAGCTGAGCACGTTTTGTGAGTTTGAATGTATCTTCATAGGAATGAGTTGTGTGGTCAAATTAATGCTCATTTAGGCTTCAGGTGGTCATCCTGAACAAAATACATGTTGAAGTGTGTGCATAAGTCCTTTGGTTTAGGCGTGACACTCAATTTGAGTTTTTATTGCTTTAAATGCATTTTCAGCCCGAGCTGAGCGCGTTTTCTGACTTTGAATGTATCTTCATAGGAATGAGTTGTGTAGTCAAATTAATGCTCATTTAGGCTTCAGGAGGACATCCTGAACTAAATACATGTTGAAGTGTGTGCATAAGTCCTTTGGTTTAGGCGTGACACTCAATTTGAATTTTTATTGCTTTAAATGCATTTTCAGCCCGAGCTGAGCACATTTTGTGAGTTTGAATGTATCTTCATAGGAATGAGTTGTGTGGTCAAATTAATGCTCATTTAGGCTTCAGGTGGTCATCCTGAACAAAATACATGTTGAAGTGTGTGCATCAGTCATTTGGTTTAGGCGTGACACTCAATTTGAGTTTTTATTGCTTTAAATGCATTTTCAGCACGAGCTGAGCACGTTTTGTGAGTTTGAATGTATCTTCATAGGAATGAGTTGTGTAGTCAAATCAATGCTCATTTAGGCTTCAGGTGGTTATCCTGAACTAAATACATGTTGAAGTGTGTGCATAAGTCCTTATGTTTAGGCGTGACACTCAATTTGAGTTTTTATTGCTTTAAATGCATTTTCAGCCCGAGCTGAGCGTGCTTTCTGACTTTGAATGTATCTTCATAGGAATGCGTTGTGTGGTCAAATTATTGCTCATTTAGGCTTCAGGAGGTCATCCTGAACAAAATACATGTTGAAGTGTGTGCATAAGTCCTTTGGTTTAGGCGTGACACTCAAGTTGAGTTTTTATTGCTTTATAAATGCATTTTCAGCACGAGCTGAGGGCGCTTTCTGACTTTGAATGTATCTTCATAGGAATGAGTTGTGGAGTCAAATTAATGCTCATTTAGGCTTCAGGTGGTCATCCTGAACTAAATACATGTTGAAGTGTGTGCATTAATCCTTTGGTTTAGGCGTGACACTCAATTTGAGTTTTTATTGCTTTAAATGCATTTTCAGCCCGAGCTGAGCGCGCTTTCTGACTTTGAATGTATCTTCATAGGAATGCGTTGTGTGGTCAAATTATTGCTCATTTAGGCTTCAGGAGCTCATCCTGAACAAAATACATGTTGAAGTGTGTGCATAAGTCCTTTTGTTTAGGCGTGACACTCAATTTGAGTTTTTATTGCTTTAAATGCATTTTCAGCCCGAGCTGAGCACGTTTTGTGAGTTTGAATGTATCTTCATAGGAATGAGTTGTGGAGTCAAATTAATGCTCATTTAGGCTTCAGGTGGTCATCCTGAACTAAATACATGTTGAAGTGTGTGCATTAATCCTTTGGTTTAGGCGTGACACTCAATTTGAATTTTTATTGCTTTAAATGCATTTTCAGCCCGAGCTGAGCACATTTTGTGAGTTTGAATGTATCTTCATAGGAATGAGTTGTGTGGTCAAATTAATGCTCATTTAGGCTTCAGGTGGTCATCCTGAACAAAATACATGTTGAAGTGTGTGCATCAGTCATTTGGTTTAGGCGTGACACTCAATTTGAGTTTTTATTGCTTTAAATGCATTTTCAGCACGAGCTGAGCACGTTTTGTGAGTTTGAATGTATCTTCATAGGAATGAGTTGTGTAGTCAAATCAATGCTCATATGGGCTTCAGGAGGTCATCCTGAACAAAATACATGTTGAAGTGTGTGCATAAGTCCTTTGGTTTAGGCGTGACACTCAATTTGAGTTTTTATTGCTTTAAATGCATTTTCAGCCCGAGCTGAGCGCGTTTTGTGAGTTTGAATGTATCTTCATAGGAATGAGTTGTGTGGTCAAATTAATGCTCATTTAGGCTTCAGGTGGTTATCCTGAACTAAATACATGTTGAAGTGTGTGCATAAGTCCTTATGTTTAGGCGTGACACTCAATTTGAGTTTTTATTGCTTTAAATGCATTTTCAGCCCGAGCTGAGCACATTTTGTGAGTTTGAATGTATCTTCATAGGAATGAGTTGTGTGGTCAAATTAATGCTCATTTAGGCTTCAGGTGGTCATCCTGAACAAAATACATGTTGAAGTGTGTGCATCAGTCATTTGGTTTAGGCGTGACACTCAATTCGAATTTTTATTGCTTTAAATGCATTTTCAGCCCGAGCTGAGCACGTTTTGTGAGTTTGAATGTATCTTCATAGGAATGAGTTGTGTGGTCAAATTAATGCTCATTTAGGCTTCAGGTGGTTATCCTGAACTAAATACATGTTGAAGTGTGTGCATAAGTCCTTATGTTTAGGCGTGACACTCAATTTGAGTTTTTATTGCTTTAAATGCATTTTCAGCCCGAGCTGAGCGTGCTTTCTGACTTTGAATGTATCTTCATAGGAATGCGTTGTGTGGTCAAATTATTGCTCATTTAGGCTTCAGGAGGTCATCCTGAACAAAATACATGTTGAAGTGTGTGCATAAGTCCTTTGGTTTAGGCGTGACACTCAAGTTGAGTTTTTATTGCTTTATAAATGCATTTTCAGCACGAGCTGAGGGCGCTTTCTGACTTTGAATGTATCTTCATAGGAATGAGTTGTGGAGTCAAATTAATGCTCATTTAGGCTTCAGGTGGTCATCCTGAACTAAATACATGTTGAAGTGTGTGCATTAATCCTTTGGTTTAGGCGTGACACTCAATTTGAGTTTTTATTGCTTTAAATGCATTTTCAGCCCGAGCTGAGCGCGCTTTCTGACTTTGAATGTATCTTCATAGGAATGCGTTGTGTGGTCAAATTATTGCTCATTTAGGCTTCAGGAGCTCATCCTGAACAAAATACATGTTGAAGTGTGTGCATAAGTCCTTTTGTTTAGGCGTGACACTCAATTTGAGTTTTTATTGCTTTAAATGCATTTTCAGCCCGAGCTGAGCACGTTTTGTGAGTTTGAATGTATCTTCATAGGAATGAGTTGTGTGGTCAAATTAATGCTCATTTAGGCTTCAGGCGGTCATCCTGAACAAAATACATGTTGAAGTGTGTGCATATGTCCTTTGGTTTAGGCGTGACACTCAATTTGAGTTTTTATTGCTTTAAATGCATTTTCAGCCCGAGCTGAGCACGTTTTGTGAGTTTGAATGTATCTTCATAGGAATGAGTTGTGTGGTCACATTAATGCTCATATGGGCTTCAGGAGGTCATCCTGAACAAAATACATGTTGAAGTGTGTGCATAAGTCCTTTGGTTTAGGCGTGACACTCAATTTGAATTTTTATTGCTTTAAATGCATTTTCAGCCCGAGCTGAGCACGTTTTGTGAGTTTGATTGTATCTTCATAGGAATGAGTTGTGTGGTCAAATTAATGCTCATTTAGGCTTCAGGTGGTCATCCTGAACAAAATACATGTTGAAGTGTGTGCATAAGTCCTTTGGTTTAGGTGTGACACTCAATTTGAGTTTTTATTGCTTTAAATGCATTTTCAGCCCGAGCTGAGCACGTTTTGTGAGTTTGAATGTATCTTCATAGGAATGAGTTGTGTGGTCAAATTAATGCTCATTTAGGCTTCAGGTGGTCATCCTGAACTAAATACATGTTGAAGTGTTTGCATAAGTCCTTTGGTTTAGGCGTGACACTCAATTTGAGTTTTTATTGCTTTAAATGCATTTTCAGCCCGAGCTGAGCACATTTTGTGAGTTTGAATGTATCTTCATAGGAATGAGTTGTGTGATCAAAACAATGCTCATTTAGGCTTCAGGAGGACATCCTGAACTCAGTACATGTTGAAGTGTGTGCATAAGTCCTTTGGTTTGGGCGTGAAAGTCAATTTGAGTTTTTATTGCTTTAAATGCATTTTCAGGCCGAGCTGAGCACGTTTTGTGAGTTTGAATGTATCTTCATAGGAATTAGTTGTGTAGTTAAATCACTGCTCATTTAGGCTTCAGGAGGACATCCTGAACTAAATACATGTTGAAGTGTGTTTATAAGTCCTTTGGTTTAGGCGTGACACTCAATTTGAGTTTTTATTGCTTTAAATGCATTTTCAGCCCGAGCTGAGCACGTTTTGTGAGTTTGAATGTATCTTCATAGGAATGAGTTGTGTGGTCAAATTAATGCTCATATAGGCTTCAGGAGGTCATCCTGAACAAAATACATGTTAGCGTGTGCATAGGTCCTTTGGTTTAGGTGTGACACTCAATTTGAGTTTTTATTGCTTAAATGCATTTTCAGCCCGAGCTGAGCGCGCTTTCTGACTTTGAATGTATCTTCATAGGAATGAGTTGTGTAGTCAAATTAATGCTCATTTAGGCTTCAGGAGACCATCCTGAACAAAATACATGTTGAAGTGTGTGCATAAGTCCTTTGGTTTAGGCGTGACACTCAATTTGAGTTTTTTTTGCTTGAAATGCATTTTCTGCCCAAGCTGAGCACGTTTTTTGAGTTAATAATAATAATAATAATAATAATAATACATTTTATTTATAAGCGCCTTTCAAGACACCCAAGGACACTTTACAAGAACAAAAAACACAAAACAATAAGGGTTGAGCAGCGGCAGCCAAAACGCGCCAGCGTTCACTAAACCCGAAGGTCAGAAAGAAACCACAGGGGAGGGAGAGAGGGAGAAAAAACCCCACGCTCGAACTACCCTTATTTTGAGGATAATTTGAGTGAGGCAAAAAAACTCCTGCACAAGCATATGACAGTTACAACAGGTTAAATGTATCTTCATAGGAATGAGTTGTGTGGTCAAATTACTGCTCATTTAGGCTTCAGGAGGACATCCTGAACTAAATACATGTTGAAGTGTGTGCATAAGTCCTTTGGTTTAGGCGTGACACTCAATTTGAGTTTTTATTGCTTTAAATGCATTTTCAGCCCGAGCTGAGCACGTTTTGTGAGTTTGAATGTATCTTCATAGGAATGAGTTGTGTGGTCAAATTATTGCTCATTTAGGCTTCAGGAGGACATCCTGAACTAAATACATGTTGAAGTGTGTGCATAAGTCCTTTGGTTTAGGCGTGACACTCAATTTGAGTTTTTATTGCTTTAAATGCATTTTCAGCCCGAGCTGAGCACGTTTTGTGAATTTGAATGTATCTTCATAGGAATGAGTTGTGTGATCAAAACAATGCTCATTTAGGCTTCAGGAGGACATCCTAACTTAGTACATGTTGAAGTGCGTGCATAAGTCCTTTGGTTTAGGCGTGACACTCAATTTGAGTTTTTATTGCTTTAAATGCATTTTCAGCCCGAGCTGAGCACATTTTGTGAGTTTGAATGTATCTTCATAGGAATGAGTTGTGTGATCGAAACAATGCTCATTTAGGCCTCAGGAGGACATCCTGAACTCAGTACATGTTGAAGTGTGTGCATAAGTCCTTTGGTTTGGGCGTGACAGTCAATTTGAGTTTTTATTGCTTTAAATGCATTTTCAGGCCGAGCTGAGCACGTTTTGTGAGTTTGAATGTATCTTCATAGGAATGAGTTGTGTGGTCAAATTAATGCTCATATAGGCTTCAGGAGGTAATCCTGAACAAAATACATGTTGAAGGGTGTGCATCAGTCCTTTGGTTTAGGCGTGACACTCAATTTGAGTTTTTATTGCTTTAAATGCATTTTCGGGCCGAGCTGAGCACGTTTTGTGAGTTTGACTGTATCTTCATAGGAATGAGTTGTGTGGTCAAATTAATGCTCATTTAGGCTTCAGGATGTCATCCTGAACAAAATACATGTTGAAGTGTGTGCATAAATCCTTTGGTTTAGGCGTGACACTCAATTTGAGTTTTTATTGCTTTAAATGCATTTTCAGCCCGAGCTGAGCACGTTTTGTGAGTTTGAATGTATCTTCATAGGAATATAGGCTTCAGGAGGTTATCCTGAACAAAATACATGTTGAAGTGTGTGCATGAGTCCTTTGGTTTAGGCGTGACACTCAACTTGAGTTTTTATTGCTTAAAATGCATTTTCAGCCCGAGCTGAGCGCGCTTTCTGGCTTTGAATGTATCTTCATAGGAATGAGTTGTGTAGTCAAATTAATGCTCATTTAGGCTTCAGGAGGCCATCCTGAACAAAATACATGTTGAAGTGTGTGCATCAGTCCTTTGGTTTAGGCGTGACACTCAACTTGAGTTTTTATTGCTTAAAATGAATTTTCAGCCCGAGCTGAGCGCACTTTCTGACTTTGAATGTATCTTCATAGGAATGAGTTGTGTAGTCAAATTACTGCTCATTTAGGCTTCAGGAGGTCATCCTGAACAAAATACATGTTGCAGTGTGTGCATAAGTCCTTTGTTTTAGGCGTGACACTCAATTTGAGTTTTTATTGCTATAAATGCATTTTCAGACCGAGCCGAGCACGTTTTTTGAGTTTGAATGTATCTTCATAGGAATGAGTTGTGTAGTCAAATTAATTGTCATTTAGGCTTCAGGAGGACATACTGAACTAAATACATGTTGAAGTGTGTGCATAAGTCCTTTGGTTTAGTAGTGACACTCAATTTGAGTTTAATTGCTTTAAATGCATTTTCAGGCCGAGCTGAACACTTTTTCTGAGTTTGAATGTATCTTCATAGGAATGAGTTATGTAGTCAAATGAATGCCCATTTGGGCTTCAGGAGGACATCCTCAACTAAATACATGTTGACGTGTGTGCATAAGTCCTTTGGTTTAGGCGTGACACTCAATTTGAGTTTTTATTGCTTTAAATGCATTTTCAGCCCGAGCTGAGCACGTTTTGTGAGTTTGAATGTATCTTCATAGTAATGAGTTGTGTGGTCAAATTAATGCTCATATAGGCTTCAGGAGGTCATCCTGAACATAATACATGTTGAAGTGTGTGCATTAGTCCTTTGGTTTAGGCATGACACTCAATTTGAGTTTTTATTGCTTTAAATGCATTTTCAGCCCGAGCTGAGCGCGCTTTCTGACTTTGAATATATCTTCATAGGAATGAGTTGTGTAGTCAAATTAATGCTCATTTAGGCTTCAGGAGGCCATCCTGAACAAAATACATGTTGAAGTGTGTGCATAAGTCCTTTGGTTTAGGCGTGACACTCAATTTGAGTTTTTATTGCTTTAAATGCATTTTCAGCCGGAGCTGAGCACGTTTTGTGAGTTTGAATGTATCTTCATAGGAATGAGTTGTGTAGTCAAATTAATGCTCATTTAGGCTTCAGGAGGCCATCCTGAACTAAATACATGTTCAAGTGTGTGCATAAGTCCTTTGGTTTAGGCGTGACACTCAATTTGAGGTTTTTTTTGCTTTAAATGCATTTTCTGCCCAAGCTGAGCACGTTTTGTGAGTTTGAATGTATCTTCATAGGAATGAGTTGCGTGGTCAAATTAATGCTCATTTAGGCTTCAGGAGGACATCCTGAACTAAATACATGTTGAAGTGTGTGCATAAGTCCTTTGGTTTAGGCGTGACACTCAATTTGAGTTTTTATTGCTTTAAATGCATTTTCAGCCCGAGCTGAGCTCGCTTTCTGACTTTGAATGTATCTTCATAGGAATGCGTTGTGTGGTCAAATTATTGCTCATTTAGGCTTCAGGAGGTCATCCTGAACAAAACACATGTTGAAGTGTGTGCATAAGTCCTTTGGTTTAGGCGTGACACTCAATTTGAGTTTCTATTGCTTTAAATGCATTTTCAGCCCGAGCTGAGCACGTTTTGTGAGTTTGAATGTATCTTCATAGGAATGCGTTGTGTGGTCAAATTATTGCTCATTTAGGCTTCAGGAGGTCATCCTGAACAAAATACATGTTGAAGTGTGTGCATAAGTCCTTTGGTTTAGGCGTGACACTCAATTTGAGTTTCTATTGCTTTAAATGCATTTTCAGCCCGAGCTGAGCACGTTTTGTGAGTTTGAATGTATCTTCATAGGAATGAGTTGTGTGGTCAAATTAATGCTCATATGGGCTTCAGGAGGTCATCCTGAACAAAATACATGTTGAAGTGTGTGCATAAGTCCTTTGGTTTAGGTGTGACACTCAATTTGAGTTTTTATTGCTTTAAATGCATTTTCAGCCCGAGCTGAGCACGTTTTGTGAGTTTGAATGTATCTTCATAGGAATGAGTTGTGTGGTCAAATTAATGCTCATTTAGGCTTTAGGTGGTCATCCTGAACTAAATACATGTTGAAGTGTGTGCATAAGTCCTTTGGTTTAGGCGTGACACTCAATTTGAGTTTTTATTGCTTTAAATGCATTTTCAGCCTGAGCTGAGCGCGCTTTCTGACTTTGAATGTATCTTCATAGGAATGAGTTGTGTTGTCAAATTATTGCTCATTTTTCAGGAGGTCATACTGAAAAAAATACATGTTGAAGTGTGTGCATAAGTCCTTTGGTTTAGTTGTGACACTCAATTTGAGTTTTTATTGCTTTAAATGCATTTTCAGCCCGAGTTGAGCACGTTTTGTGAGTTTGAATGTATCTTCATAGGAATGAGTTGTGTGGTCAAATTAATGCTCATTTAGGCTTCAGGTGGTCATCCTGAACAAAATACATGTTGAAGTGTGTGCATAAGTCCTTTGGTTTAGGCGTGACACTCAATTCGAGTTTTTATTGCTTTAAATGCATTTTCAGCCCGAGCTGAGCATGTTTTGTGAGTTTGAATGTATCTTCATAGGAATGAGTTGTGTGGTCAGATTAATGCTCATTTAGGCTTCAGGTGGTCATCCTGAACTAAATACATGTTGAAGTGTGTGCATAAGTCCTTTGGTTTAGGCGTGACACTCAATTTGAGTTTTTATTGCTTTAAATGCATTTTCAGCCCGAGCTGAGGGCGCTTTCTGACTTTGAATGTATCTTCATAGGAATGAGTTGTGGAGTCAAAGTAATGCTCTTTTAGGCTTTAGGAGGTCATCCTGAACAAAATACATGTTGAAGTGTGTGCATAAGTCCTTTGGTTTAGGCGTGACACTCAATTTGAGTTTTTATTGCTTTAAATGCAATTTTCAGCCCGAGCTGAGCACGTTTTTTGAGTTTGAATGTATCTTCATAGGATTGAGTTGTGTGGTCAGATTAACGCTCATTTAGGCTTCAGGTGGTCATCTTGAACAAAATACATGTTGGAGCGTGTGCATAAGTCCTTTGGTTTGGGCGTGACACTCAATTTGAGTTTTTATTGCTTTAAATGCATTTTCAGCCCGAGCTGAGCACGTTCTGTGAGTTTGAATGTATCTTCATAGGAATGAGTTGTGTGGTCAAATTAATGCTCATTTAGGCTTCAGGTGATCATCCTGAACAAAATACATGTTGAAGTGTGTGCATAAGTCCTTTTTTAGGCGTGACACTCAATTTGAGTTTTTATTGCTTTAAAATGCATTTTCAGCCCGAGCTGAGCGCGTTTTCTGACTTTGAATGTATCTTCATAGGAATGAGTTGTGTAGTCAAATTAATGCTCATTTAGGCTTCAGGAGGCCATCCTGAACAAAATACATGTTGAAGTGTGTGCATCAGTCCTTTGGTTTAGGCGTGACACTCAATTTGAATTTTTATTGCTTTAATGCATTTTTTTCCGAGCTGAGCATGTTTTTTTCAGTTTGAACGTATCTTTATAGGAATGAGTTGTGTAGTCAAATTACTGCTCATTTAGGCTTCAGGAGGACATCCTGAACTAAATACATGTTGAAGTGTGTGCAAAAGTCCTTTGGTTTGGGCGTGACACTCAATTTGAGTTTTTATTGCTTTAAATGCATTTTCAGGCCGAGCTGAGCGCGCTTTCTGACTTTGAATGTATCTTCATAGGAATGAGTTGTGTGGTCAAATTAATGCTCATTTAGGCTTCAGGAGGACATCCTGAACTAAGTACATGTTGAAGTGTGTGCATAAGTCCTTTGGTTTGGGCGTGACACTCAATTTGAGTTTTTATTGCTTTAAATGCATTTTCAGCCCGAGCTGAGCACGTTTTGTGAGTTTGAATGTATCTACATAGGAATGAGTTGTGTGGTCAAATTAATGCTCATTTAGGCTTCAGGAGGACATCCTGAACTAAGTACATGTTGAAGTGTGTGCATAAGTCCTTTGGTTTGGGCGTGACACTCAATTTGAGTTTTTATTGCTTTAAATGTATTTTCAGCCCGACCTGAGCACGTTTTGTGAGTTTGAATACATCTTCATAGGAATGAGTTGTGTGGTCAAATTAATGCTCATTTAGGCTTCAGGTGGTCATCCTGAACTAAATACACGTTGAAGTGTGTGCATAAGTCCTTTGGTTTGGGCGTGACACTCAATTTGAGTTTTTATTGCTTTAAATGCATTTTCAGCCCGAGCTGAGCACGTTTTGTGAGTTTGAATGTATCTTCATAGGAATGAGTTGTGTGGTCAAATTAATGCTCATATAGGCTTAAGGAGGTCATCCTGAACAAAATACGTGTTGAAGTGTGTGCATAATCCTTTGGTTTAGGTGTGACACTCAATTTGAGTTTTTATTGCTTTAAATGCATTTTCAGCCCGAGCTGAGCACGTTTTGTGAGTTTGAATGTATCTTCATAGGAATAGGTTGTGTGGTCAAATTAATGCTCATATAGGCTTCAGGAGGTCATCCTGAACAAAATACATGTTGAAGTGTGTGCATAAGTCCTTTGGTTTAGGTGTGACACTCAATTTGACTTTTTATTGCTTTAAATGCATTTTCAGCCCGAGCTGAGCACGTTTTGTGAGTTTGAATGTATCTTCATAGGAATGAGTTGTGTGGTCAAATTAATGCTCATTTAGGCTTCAGGTGGTCATCCTGAACAAAATACATGTTGAAGTGTGTGCATAAGTCCTTTGGTTTAGCCGTGACACTCAATTTGAGTTTTTATTGCTCTAAATGCATTTTCAGCCCGAGCTGAGCGCGTTTTCTGACTTTGAATGTATCTTCTTAGGAATGAGTTGTGTGGTCAAATTAATGCTCATTTAGGCTTCAGGAGGACATCCTGAACTAAGTACATGTTGAAGTGTGTGCATAAGTCCTTTGGTTTGGGCGTGACACTCAATTTGAGTTTTTATTGCTTTAAATGCATTTTCAGCCCGACCTGAGCACGTTTTGTGAGTTTGAATACATCTTCATAGGAATGAGTTGTGTGGTCAAATTAATGCTCATTTAGGCTTCAGGTGGTCATCCTGAACTAAATACATGTTGAAGTGTGTGCATAAGTCCTTTGGTTTAGGCGTGACACTCAATTTGAGTTTTTATTGCTTCAAATGCATTTTCAGCCCGAGCTGAGCGCGCTTTCTGACTTTGAATGTATCTTCATAGGAATGAGTTGTGTGGTCAAATTATTGCTCATTTAGGCTTCAGGAGGTCATCCTGAACAAAATACATGTTGAAGTGTGTGAATAAGTCCTTTGGTTTAGTTGTGACACTCAATTTGAGTTTTTATTGCTTTAAATGCATTTTCAGCCCGAGTTGAGCACGTTTTGTGAGTTTGAATGTATCTTCATAGGAATGAGTTGTGTGGTCAAATTAATGCTCATTTAGGCTTCAGGTGGTCATCCTGAACAAAATACATGTTGAAGTGTGTGCATAAGTCCTTTGGTTTAGGCGTGACACTCAATTCGAGTTTTTATTGCTTTAAATGCATTTTCAGCCCGAGCTGAGCATGTTTTGTGAGTTTGAATGTATCTTCATAGGAATGAGTTGTGTGGTCAGATTAATGCTCATTTAGGCTTCAGGTGGTCATCCTGAACTAAATACATGTTGAAGTGTGTGCATAAGTCCTTTGGTTTAGGCGTGACACTCAATTTGAGTTTTTATTGCTTTATAAATGCATTTTCAGCCCGAGCTGAGGGCGCTTTCTGACTTTGAATGTATCTTCATAGGAATGAGTTGTGGAGTCAAAGTAATGCTCTTTTAGGCTTTAGGAGGTCATCCTGAACAAAATACATGTTGAAGTGTGTGCATAAGTCCTTTGGTTTAGGCGTGACACTCAATTTGAGTTTTTATTGCTTTAAATGCAATTTTCAGCCCGAGCTGAGCACGTTTTTTGAGTTTGAATGTATCTTCATAGGATTGAGTTGTGTGGTCAGATTAACGCTCATTTAGGCTTCAGGTGGTCATCTTGAACAAAATACATGTTGGAGCGTGTGCATAAGTCCTTTGGTTTGGGCGTGACACTCAATTTGAGTTTTTATTGCTTTAAATGCATTTTCAGCCCGAGCTGAGCACGTTTTGTGAGTTTGAATGTATCTTCATAGGAATGAGTTGTGTGGTCAAATTAATGCTCATTTAGGCTTCAGGTGGTCATCCTGAACAAAATACATGTTGAAGTGTGTGCATAAGTCCTTTGGTTTAGCCGTGACACTCAATTTGAGTTTTTATTGCTCTAAATGCATTTTCAGCCCGAGCTGAGCGCGTTTTCTGACTTTGAATGTATCTTCTTAGGAATGAGTTGTGTGGTCAAATTAATGCTCATTTAGGCTTCAGGTGGTCATCCTGAACTAAATACATGTTGAAGTGTGTGCATAAGTCCTTTGGTTTGGGCGTGACACTCAATTTGAGTTTTTATTGCTTTAAATGCATTTTCAGCCTGAGCTGAGCATGTTTTGTGAGTTTGAATGTATCTTCATAGGAATGAGTTGTGTGGTCAAATTAATGCTCTTTAGGCTTCAGGTGGTCATCCTGAACTAAATACATGTTGAAGTGTGTGCATAAGTACTTTGGTTTAGGCGTGACACTCCATTTGAGTTTTTATTGCTTTAAATGCATTTTCAGCCCGAGCTGAGCGCGCTCTCTGACTTTGAATGTATCTTCATAGGAATGAGTTGTGTGGTCAAATTAATGCTCATTTAGGCTTCAGGTGGTCATCCTGAACTAAATACATGTTGAAGTGTGTGCATAAGTCCTTTGGTTTAGGGGTGACACTCAATTTGAGTTTTTATTGCTTCAAATGCATTTTCAGCCCGAGCTGAGCGCGCTTTCTGACTTTGAATGTATCTTCATAGGAATGAGTTGTGTGGTCAAATTATTGCTCATTTAGGCTTCAGGAGGTCATCCTGAACAAAATACATGTTGAAGTGTGTGCATAAGTCCTTTGGTTCAGGCGTGACACTCAATTTGAGTTTTTATTGCTTTAAATGCATTTTCAGCCCGAGCTGAGCATGTTTTGTGAGTTTGAATGTATCTTCATAGGAATGAGTTGTGTGGTCAAATTAATGCTCATTTAGGCTTCAGGTGGTCATCCTGAACAAAATACATGTTGAAGTGTGTGCATAAGTCCTTTGGTTTAGGCGTGACACTCAATTTGAGTTTTTATTGCTTTAAATGCATTTTCAGCCCGAGCTGAGCACGTTTTGTGAGTTTGAATGTATCTTCATAGGAATGAGTTGTGTGGTCACATTAATGCTCATATGGGCTTCAGGAGGTCATCCTGAACAAAATACATGTTGAAGTGTGTGAATAAGTCCTTTGGTTTAGGTGTGACACTCAATTTGAGTTTTTATTGCTTTAAATGCATTTTCAGCCCAAGCTGAGCACGTTTTGTGAGTTTGAATGTATCTTCATAGGAATGAGTTGTGTGGTCAAATTAATGCTCATATGGGCTTCAGGAGGTCATCCTGAACAGAATACATGTTGAAGTGTGTGCATAAGTCCTTTGGTTTAGGTGTGACACTCAATTTGAGTTTTTATTGCTTTAAATGCATTTTCAGCCCGAGCTGAGCACGTTTTGTGAGTTTGAATGTATCTTCATAGGAATGAGTTGTGTGGTCAAATTAATGCTCATATGGGCTTCAGGAGGTCATCCTGAACAAAATACATGTTGAAGTGTGTGCATAAGTCCTTTGGTTTAGGCGTGACACTCAATTTGAGTTTTTATTGCTTTAAATGCATTTTCAGCCCGAGCTGAGCACGTTTTGTGAGTTTGAATGTATCTTCATAGGAATGAGTTGTGTGGTCAAATTAATGCTCATTTAGGCTTTAGGTGGTCATCTTGAACTAAATACATGTTGAAGTGTGTGCATAAGTCCTTTGGTTTAGGCGTGACACTCAATTTGAGTTTTTATTGCTTTAAATGCATTTTCAGCCCGAGCTGAGCGCGCTTTCTGACTTTGAATGTATCTTCATAGGAATGAGTTGTGTGGTCAAATTATTGCTCATTTTTCAGGAGGTCATACTGAAAAAAAATACATGTTGAAGTGTGTGCATAAGTCCTTTGGTTTAGTTGTGACACTCAATTTGAGTTTTTATTGCTTTAAATGCATTTTCAGCCCGAGTTGAGCACGTTTTGTGAGTTTGAATGTATCTTCATAGGAATGAGTTGTGTGGTCAAATTAATGCTCATTTAGGCTTCAGGTGGTCATCCTGAACAAAATACATGTTGAAGTGTGTGCATTAGTCCTTTGGTTTAGACGTGACACTCAATTCGAGTTTTTATTGCTTTAAATGCATTTTCAGCCCGAGCTGAGCATGTTTTGTGAGTTTGAATGTATCTTCATAGGAATGAGTTGTGTGGTCAAATTAATGCTCATTTAGGCTTCAGGTGGTCATCCTGAACTAAATACATGTTGAAGTGTGTGCATAAGTCCTTTGGTTTAGGCGTGACACTCAATTTGAGTTTTTATTGCTTTAAATGCATTTTCAGCCCGAGCTGAGCGCGCTTTCTGACTTTGAATGTATCTTCATAGGAATGAGTTGTGTGGTCAAATTATTGCTCATTTAGGCTTCAGAGGTCATCCTGAACAAAATACATTTTGAAGTGTGTGCATAAGTCCTTTGGTTTAGGCGTGACACTCAATTTGAGTTTTTATTGCTTTATAAATGCATTTTCAGCCCGAGCTGAGGGCGCTTTCTGACTTTGAATGTATCTTCATAGCAATGAGTTGTGTGGAAAGATTAACGCTCATTTAGGCTTCAGGTGGTCATCTTGAACGAAATACATGTTGGAGCGTGTGCATAAGTCCTTTTTTAGGCGTGACACTCAATTTGAGTTTTTATTTTGCTTTAAAATGCATTTTCAGCCCGAGCTGAGCGCGTTTTCTGACTTTGAATGTATCTTCATAGGAATGAGTTGTGTAGTCAAATTAATGCTCCTTTAGGCTTCAGGAGGCCATCCTGAACAAAATACATGTTGAAGTGTGTGCATCAGTCCTTTGGTTTAGGCGTGACACTCAATTTGAGTTTTTATTGCTTTAATGCATTTTTTGCCGAGCTGAGCATGTTTTTTTCAGTTTGAATGTATCTTTATAGGAATGAGTTGTGTAGTCAAATTACTGCTCATTTAGGCTTCAGGAGGACATCCTGAACTAAATACATGTTGAAGTGTGTGCAAAAGTCCTTTGGTTTGGGCGTGACACTCAATTTGAGTTTTTATTGCTTTAAATGCATTTTCAGGCCGAGCTGAGCGCGCTTTCTGACTTTGAATGTATCTTCATAGGAATGAGTTGTGTGGTCAAATTAATGCTCATTTAGGCTTCAGGTGGTCATCCTGAACTAAATACATGTTGAAGTGTGTGCATAGGTCCTTTGGTTTAGGCGTGACACTCAATTTGAGTTTTTATTGCTTTAAATGCATTTTCAGCCCGAGCTGAGCACGTTTTGTGAGTTTGAATGTATCTTCATAGGAATGAGTTGTGTGGTCAAATTAATGCTCATTTAGGCTTCAGGTGGTCATCCTGAACAAAATACATGTTGAAGTGTGTGCATAAGTCCTTTGGTTTAGGTGTGACACTCAATTTGAGTTTTTATTGCTTTAAATGCATTTTCAGGCCGAGCTGAGCATTTTTTGTGAGTTTGAATGTATCTTCATAGGAATGAGTTGTGTCGTCAAATTAATGCTCATTTAGGCTTCATGAGGTCATCCTGAAAAAAATTCATGAAGTGTGTGCATAAGTCCTTTTTTTAGGCGTGACAATCAATTTGAGTTTTTATTGCTTTAAATGCATTTTCAGCCCAAGCTGAGCACGTTTTGTGAGTTTGAATGTATCTTCATAGGAATGAGTTGTGTGGTCAAATTAATGCTCATATAGGCTTCAGGAGGTCATCCTGAACAAAATACATGTTAAAGTGTGTGCATAAGTCCTTTGGTTTAGGCGTGACACTCAATTTGAGTTTTTATTGCGTTAAATGCATTTTCAGCCCGAGCTGAGCACGTTTTGTGAGTTTGAATGTATCTTCATAGGAATGAGTTGTGTCGTCAAATTAATGCTCATTTAGGCTTCAGGAGGTCATCCTGAAAAAGATTCATGAAGTGTGTGCATAAGTCCTTTTTTTAGGCGTGACAATCAATTTGAGTTTTTATTGCTTTAAATGCATTTTCAGCCCAAGCTGAGCACGTTTTGTGTGTTTGAATGTATCTTCATAGGAATGAGTTGTGTGGTCAAATTAATGCTCATTTAGGCTTCAGGTGGTCATCCTGAACAAAATACATGTTGAAGTGTGTGCATAAGTCCTTTGGTTTAGCCGTGACACTCAATTTGAGTTTTTATTGCTCTAAATGCATTTTCAGCCCGAGCTGAGCGCGTTTTCTGACTTTGAATGTATCTTCTTAGGAATGAGTTGTGTGGTCAAATTAATGCTCATTTAGGCTTCAGGTGGTCATCCTGAACTAAATACATGTTGAAGTGTGTGCATAGGTCCTTTGGTTTAGGCGTGACACTCAATTTGAGTTTTTATTGCTTTAAATGCATTTTCAGCCCGAGCTGAGCACGTTTTGTGAGTTTGAATGTATCTTCATAGGAATGAGTTGTGTGGTCAAATTAATGCTCATTTAGGCTTCAGGTGGTCATCCTGAACAAAATACATGTTGAAGTGTGTGCATAAGTCCTTTGGTTTAGGTGTGACACTCAATTTGAGTTTTTATTGCTTTAAATGCATTTTCAGGCCGAGCTGAGCATTTTTTGTGAGTTTGAATGTATCTTCATAGGAATGAGTTGTGTCGTCAAATTAATGCTCATTTAGGCTTCAGGAGGTCATCCTGAAAAAAATTCATGAAGTGTGTGCATAAGTCCTTTTTTTAGGCGTGACAATCAATTTGAGTTTTTATTGCTTTAAATGCATTTTCAGCCCAAGCTGAGCACGTTTTGTGAGTTTGAATGTATCTTCATAGGAATGAGTTGTGTGGTCAAATTAATGCTCATATAGGCTTCAGGAGGTCATCCTGAACAAAATACATGTTAAAGTGTGTGCATAAGTCCTTTGGTTTAGGCGTGACACTCAATTTGAGTTTTTATTGCGTTAAATGCATTTTCAGCCCGAGCTGAGCACGTTTTGTGAGTTTGAATGTATCTTCGTAGGAATGAGTTGTGTCGTCAAATTAATGCTCATTTAGGCTTCAGGAGGTCATCCTGAAAAAGATTCATGAAGTGTGTGCATGAGTCCTTTTTTTAGGCGTGACAATCAATTTGAGTTTTTATTGCTTTAAATGCATTTTCAGCCCAAGCTGAGCACGTTTTGTGTGTTTGAATGTATCTTCATAGGAATGAGTTGTGTGGTCAAATTAATGCTCATATATGCTTCAGGAGGTCATCCTGAACAAAATACATGTTAAAGTGTGTGCATAAGTCCTTTGGTTTAGGCGTGACACTCAACTTGAGTTATTATTGCGTTAAATGCATTTTCAGCCCGAGCTGAGCACGTTTTGTGAGTTTGAATGTATCTTCATAGGAATGAGTTGTGTGGTCAAATTAATGCTCATTTAGGCTTCAGGTGGTCATCCTGAACAAAATACATGTTGAAGTGTGTGCATAAGTCCTTTGGTTTAGGCGTGACACTCATTTTGAGTTTTTATTGCTTTAAATGCATTTTCAGCCCGAGCTGAGCACGTTTTGTGAGTTTGAATGTATCTTCATAGAATGAGTTGTGTGGTCAAATTAATGCTCATTTAGGCTTCAGGTGGTCATCCTGAACAAAATACATGTTGAAGTGTGTGCATAAGTCCTTTGGTTTAGGCGTGACACTCAATTTGAGTTTTTATTGCTTTAAATGCATTTTCAGCCCGAGCTGAGCACGTTTCGTGAGTTTGAATGTATCTTCATAGGAATGAGTTGTGTGGTCAAATTATTGCTCATGTTTCAGGAGGTCATACTGAAAAAAATACATGTTGAAGTCTGTGCATAAGTCCTTTGGTTTAGTTGTGACACTCAATTTGAGTTTTTATTGCTTTAAATGCATTTTCAGCCCGAGTTGAGCACGTTTTGTGAGTTTCAATGTATCTTCATAGGAATGAGTTGTGTGGTCAAATTAATGCTCATTTAGGCTTCAGGTGGTCATCCTGAACAAAATACATGTTGAAGTGTGTGCATAAGTCCTTTGGTTTAGACGTGACACTCAATTTGAGTTTTTATTGCTTTAAATGCATTTTCAGCCCGAGCTGAGCACGTTTTGTGAGTTTGAATGTATCTTCATAGGAATGAGTTGTGTGGTCAAATTAATGCTCATTTAGGCTTCAGGTGATCATCCTGAACAAAATACATGTTGAAGTGTGTGCATAAGTCCTTTGGTTTAGGCGTGACACTCAATTTGAGTTTTTATTGCTTTAAAATGCATTTTCAGCCCGAGCTGAGCGCGTTTTCTGACTTTGAATGTATCTTCATAGGAATGAGTTGTGTAGTCAAATTAATGCTCATTTAGGCTTCAGGAGGCCATCCTGAACAAAATACATGTTGAAGTGTGTGCATCAGTCCTTTGGTTTAGGCGTGACACTCAATTTGAGTTTTTATTGCTTTAATGCATTTTCTGCCGAGCTGAGCATGTTTTTTTCAGTTTGAATGTATCTTTATAGGAATGAGTTGTGTAGTCAAATTACTGCTCATTTAGGCTTCAGGAGGACATCCTGAACTAAATACATGTTGAAGTGTGTGCATCAGTCCTTTGGTTTAGGCGTGACACTCAACTTGAGTTTTTATTGCTTAAAATGAATTTTCAGCCCGAGCTGAGCGCACTTTCTGACTTTGAATGTATCTTCATAGGAATGAGTTGTGTAGTCAAATTACTGCTCATTTAGGCTTCAGGAGGTCATCCTGAACAAAATACATGTTGCAGTGTGTGCATAAGTCCTTTGTTTTAGGCGTGACACTCAATTTGAGTTTTTATTGCTATAAATGCATTTTCAGACCGAGCCGAGCACGTTTTTTGAGTTTGAATGTATCTTCATAGGAATGAGTTGTGTAGTCAAATTAATTGTCATTTAGGCTTCAGGAAGACATACTGAACTAAATACATGTTGAAGTGTGTGCATAAGTCCTTTGGTTTAGTAGTGACACTCAATTTGAGTTTAATTGCTTTAAATGCATTTTCAGGCCGAGCTGAACACTTTTTCTGAGTTTGAATGTATCTTCATAGGAATGAGTTATGTAGTCAAATGAATGCCCATTTGGGCTTCAGGAGGACATCCTCAACTAAATACATGTTGACGTGTGTGCATAAGTCCTTTGGTTTAGGCGTGACACTCAATTTGAGTTTTTATTGCTTTAAATGCATTTTCAGCCCGAGCTGAGCACGTTTTGTGAGTTTGAATGTATCTTCATAGTAATGAGTTGTGTGGTCAAATTAATGCTCATATAGGCTTCAGGAGGTCATCCTGAACATAATACATGTTGAAGTGTGTGCATTAGTCCTTTGGTTTAGGCATGACACTCAATTTGAGTTTTTATTGCTTTAAATGCATTTTCAGCCCGAGCTGAGCGCGCTTTCTGACTTTGAATATATCTTCATAGGAATGAGTTGTGTAGTCAAATTAATGCTCATTTAGGCTTCAGGAGGCCATCCTGAACAAAATACATGTTGAAGTGTGTGCATAAGTCCTTTGGTTTAGGCGTGTCACTCAATTTGAGTTTTTATTGCTTTAAATGCATTTTCAGCCGGAGCTGAGCACGTTTTGTGAGTTTGAATGTATCTTCATAGGAATGAGTTGTGTAGTCAAATTAATGCTCATTTAGGCTTCAGGAGGCCATCCTGAACTAAATACATGTTCAAGTGTGTGCATAAGTCCTTTGGTTTAGGCGTGACACTCAATTTGAGGTTTTTTTTGCTTTAAATGCATTTTCTGCCCAAGCTGAGCACGTTTTGTGAGTTTGAATGTATCTTCATAGGAATGAGTTGCGTGGTCAAATTAATGCTCATTTAGGCTTCAGGAGGACATCCTGAACTAAATACATGTTGAAGTGTGTGCATAAGTCCTTTGGTTTAGGCGTGACACTCAATTTGAGTTTTTATTGCTTTAAATGCATTTTCAGCCCGAGCTGAGCTCGCTTTCTGACTTTGAATGTATCTTCATAGGAATGCGTTGTGTGGTCAAATTATTGCTCATTTAGGCTTCAGGAGGTCATCCTGAACAAAACACATGTTGAAGTGTGTGCATAAGTCCTTTGGTTTAGGCGTGACACTCAATTTGAGTTTCTATTGCTTTAAATGCATTTTCAGCCCGAGCTGAGCACGTTTTGTGAGTTTGAATGTATCTTCATAGGAATGCGTTGTGTGGTCAAATTATTGCTCATTTAGGCTTCAGGAGGTCATCCTGAACAAAATACATGTTGAAGTGTGTGCATAAGTCCTTTGGTTTAGGCGTGACACTCAATTTGAGTTTCTATTGCTTTAAATGCATTTTCAGCCCGAGCTGAGCACGTTTTGTGAGTTTGAATGTATCTTCATAGGAATGAGTTGTGTGGTCAAATTAATGCTCATATGGGCTTCAGGAGGTCATCCTGAACAAAATATATGTTGAAGTGTGTGCATAAGTCCTTTGGTTTAGGTGTGACACTCAATTTGAGTTTTTATTGCTTTAAATGCATTTTCAGCCCGAGCTGAGCACGTTTTGTGAGTTTGAATGTATCTTCATAGGAATGAGTTGTGTGGTCAAATTAATGCTCATTTAGGCTTTAGGTGGTCATCCTGAACTAAATACATGTTGAAGTGTGTGCATAAGTCCTTTGGTTTAGGCGTGACACTCAATTTGAGTTTTTATTGCTTTAAATGCATTTTCAGCCCGAGCTGAGCGCGCTTTCTGACTTTGAATGTATCTTCATAGGAATGAGTTGTGTTGTCAAATTATTGCTCATTTTTCAGGAGGTCATACTGAAAAAAATACATGTTGAAGTGTGTGCATAAGTCCTTTGGTTTAGTTGTGACACTCAATTTGAGTTTTTATTGCTTTAAATGCATTTTCAGCCCGAGTTGAGCAAGTTTTGTGAGTTTGAATGTATCTTCATAGGAATGAGTTGTGTGGTCAAATTAATGCTCATTTAGGCTTCAGGTGGTCATCCTGAACAAAATACATGTTGAAGTGTGTGCATAAGTCCTTTGGTTTAGGCGTGACACTCAATTCGAGTTTTTATTGCTTTAAATGCATTTTCAGCCCGAGCTGAGCATGTTTTGTGAGTTTGAATGTATCTTCATAGGAATGAGTTGTGTGGTCAGATTAATGCTCATTTAGGCTTCAGGTGGTCATCCTGAACTAAATACATGTTGAAGTGTGTGCATAAGTCCTTTGGTTTAGGCGTGACACTCAATTTGAGTTTTTATTGCTTTAAATGCATTTTCAGCCCGAGCTGAGCGCGCTTTCTGACTTTGAATGTATCTTCATAGGAATGAGTTGTGTGGTCAAATTATTGCTCATTTAGGCTTCAGAGGTCATCCTGAACAAAATACATGTTGAAGTGTGTGCATAAGTCCTTTGGTTTAGGCGTGACACTCAATTTGAGTTTTTATTGCTTTATAAATGCATTTTCAGCCCGAGCTGAGGGCGCTTTCTGACTTTGAATGTATCTTCATAGGAATGAGTTGTGTGGAAAGATTAACGCTCATTTAGGCTTCAGGTGGTCATCTTGAACGAAATACATGTTGGAGCGTGTGCATAAGTCCTTTTTTAGGCGTGACACTCAATTTGAGTTTTTATTTTGCTTTAAAATGCATTTTCAGCCCGAGCTGAGCGCGTTTTCTGACTTTGAATGTATCTTCATAGGAATGAGTTGTGTAGTCAAATTAATGCTCCTTTAGGCTTCAGGAGGCCATCCTGAACAAAATACATGTTGAAGTGTGTGCATCAGTCCTTTGGTTTAGGCGTGACACTCAATTTGAGTTTTTATTGCTTTAATGCATTTTTTGCCGAGCTGAGCATGTTTTTTTCAGTTTGAATGTATCTTTATAGGAATGAGTTGTGTAGTCAAATTACTGCTCATTTAGGCTTCAGGAGGACATCCTGAACTAAATACATGTTGAAGTGTGTGCAAAAGTCCTTTGGTTTGGGCGTGACACTCAATTTGAGTTTTTATTGCTTTAAATGCATTTTCAGGCCGAGCTGAGCGCGCTTTCTGACTTTGAATGTATCTTCATAGGAATGAGTTGTGTGGTCAAATTAATGCTCATTTAGGCTTCAGGTGGTCATCCTGAACTAAATACATGTTGAAGTGTGTGCATAGGTCCTTTGGTTTAGGCGTGACACTCAATTTGAGTTTTTATTGCTTTAAATGCATTTTCAGCCCGAGCTGAGCACGTTTTGTGAGTTTGAATGTATCTTCATAGGAATGAGTTGTGTGGTCAAATTAATGCTCATTTAGGCTTCAGGTGGTCATCCTGAACAAAATACATGTTGAAGTGTGTGCATAAGTCCTTTGGTTTAGGTGTGACACTCAATTTGAGTTTTTATTGCTTTAAATGCATTTTCAGGCCGAGCTGAGCATTTTTTGTGAGTTTGAATGTATCTTCATAGGAATGAGTTGTGTCGTCAAATTAATGCTCATTTAGGCTTCATGAGGTCATCCTGAAAAAAATTCATGAAGTGTGTGCATAAGTCCTTTTTTTAGGCGTGACAATCAATTTGAGTTTTTATTGCTTTAAATGCATTTTCAGCCCAAGCTGAGCACGTTTTGTGAGTTTGAATGTATCTTCATAGGAATGAGTTGTGTGGTCAAATGAATGCTCATATAGGCTTCAGGAGGTCATCCTGAACAAAATACATGTTAAAGTGTGTGCATAAGTCCTTTGGTTTAGGCGTGACACTCAATTTGAGTTTTTATTGCGTTAAATGCATTTTCAGCCCGAGCTGAGCACGTTTTGTGAGTTTGAATGTATCTTCATAGGAATGAGTTGTGTCGTCAAATTAATGCTCATTTAGGCTTCAGGAGGTCATCCTGAAAAAGATTCATGAAGTGTGTGCATAAGTCCTTTTTTTAGGCGTGACAATCAATTTGAGTTTTTATTGCTTTAAATGCATTTTCAGCCCAAGCTGAGCACGTTTTGTGTGTTTGAATGTATCTTCATAGGAATGAGTTGTGTGGTCAAATTAATGCTCATATATGCTTCAGGAGGTCATCCTGAACAAAATACATGTTAAAGTGTGTGCATAAGTCCTTTGGTTTAGGCGTGACACTCAATTTGAGTTTTTATTGCGTTAAATGCATTTTCAGCCCGAGCTGAGCACGTTTTGTGAGTTTGAATGTATCTTCATAGGAATGAGTAGTGTGGTCAAATTAATGCTCATTTAGGCTTCAGGTGGTCATCCTGAACAAAATACATGTTGAAGTGTGTGCATAAGTCCTTTGGTTTAGCCGTGACACTCAATTTGAGTTTTTATTGCTCTAAATGCATTTTCAGCCCGAGCTGAGCGCGTTTTCTGACTTTGAATGTATCTTCTTAGGAATGAGTTGTGTGGTCAAATTAATGCTCATTTAGGCTTCAGGTGGTCATCCTGAACTAAATACATGTTGAAGTGTGTGCATAGGTCCTTTGGTTTAGGCGTGACACTCAATTTGAGTTTTTATTGCTTTAAATGCATTTTCAGCCCGAGCTGAGCACGTTTTGTGAGTTTGAATGTATCTTCATAGGAATGAGTTGTGTGGTCAAATTAATGCTCATTTAGGCTTCAGGTGGTCATCCTGAACAAAATACATGTTGAAGTGTGTGCATAAGTCCTTTGGTTTAGGTGTGACACTCAATTTGAGTTTTTATTGCTTTAAATGCATTTTCAGGCCGAGCTGAGCATTTTTTGTGAGTTTGAATGTATCTTCATAGGAATGAGTTGTGTCGTCAAATTAATGCTCATTTAGGCTTCAGGAGGTCATCCTGAAAAAAATTCATGAAGTGTGTGCATAAGTCCTTTTTTTAGGCGTGACAATCAATTTGCGTTTTTATTGCTTTAAATGCATTTTCAGCCCAAGCTGAGCACGTTTTGTGAGTTTGAATGTATCTTCATAGGAATGAGTTGTGTGGTCAAATTAATGCTCATATAGGCTTCAGGAGGTCATCCTGAACAAAATACATGTTAAAGTGTGTGCATAAGTCCTTTGGTTTAGGCGTGACACTCAATTTGAGTTTTTATTGCGTTAAATGCATTTTCAGCCCGAGCTGAGCACGTTTTGTGAGTTTGAATGTATCTTCGTAGGAATGAGTTGTGTCGTCAAATTAATGCTCATTTAGGCTTCAGGAGGTCATCCTGAAAAAGATTCATGAAGTGTGTGCATGAGTCCTTTTTTTAGGCGTGACAATCAATTTGAGTTTTTATTGCTTTAAATGCATTTTCAGCCCAAGCTGAGCACGTTTTGTGTGTTTGAATGTATCTTCATAGGAATGAGTTGTGTGGTCAAATTAATGCTCATATATGCTTCAGGAGGTCATCCTGAACAAAATACATGTTAAAGTGTGTGCATAAGTCCTTTGGTTTAGGCGTGACACTCAACTTGAGTTTTTATTGCGTTAAATGCATTTTCAGCCCGAGCTGAGCACGTTTTGTGAGTTTGAATGTATCTTCATAGGAATGAGTTGTGTGGTCAAATTAATGCTCATTTAGGCTTCAGGTGGTCATCCTGAACAAAATACATGTTGAAGTGTGTGCATAAGTCCTTTGGTTTAGGCGTGACACTCATTTTGAGTTTTTATTGCTTTAAATGCATTTTCAGCCCGAGCTGAGCACGTTTTGTGAGTTTGAATGTATCTTCATAGAATGAGTTGTGTGGTCAAATTAATGCTCATTTAGGCTTCAGGTGGTCATCCTGAACAAAATACATGTTGAAGTGTGTGCATAAGTCCTTTGGTTTAGGCGTGACACTCAATTTGAGTTTTTATTGCTTTAAATGCATTTTCAGCCCGAGCTGAGCACGTTTCGTGAGTTTGAATGTATCTTCATAGGAATGAGTTGTGTGGTCAAATTATTGCTCATGTTTCAGGAGGTCATACTGAAAAAAATACATGTTGAAGTCTGTGCATAAGTCCTTTGGTTTAGTTGTGACACTCAATTTGAGTTTTTATTGCTTTAAATGCATTTTCAGCCCGAGTTGAGCACGTTTTGTGAGTTTCAATGTATCTTCATAGGAATGAGTTGTGTGGTCAAATTAATGCTCATTTAGGCTTCAGGTGGTCATCCTGAACAAAATACATGTTGAAGTGTGTGCATAAGTCCTTTGGTTTAGACGTGACACTCAATTTGAGTTTTTATTGCTTTAAATGCATTTTCAGCCCGAGCTGAGCATGTTTTGTGAGTTTGAATGTATCTTCATAGGAATGAGTTGTGTGGTCAAATTAATGCTCATTTAGGCTTCAGGTGGTCATCCTGAACTAAATACATGTTGAAGTGTGTGCATAAGTCCTTTGGTTTAGGCGTGACACTCAATTTGAGTTTTTATTGCTTTAAATGCATTTTCAGCCCGAGCTGAGCGCGCTTTCTGACTTTGAATGTATCTTCATAGGAATGAGTTTTGTGGTCAAATTATTGCTCATTTAGGCTTCAGAGGTCATCCTGAACAAAATACATGTTGAAGTGTGTGCATAAGTCCTTTGGTTTAGGCGTGACACTCAATTTGAGTTTTTATTGCTTTATAAATGCATTTTCAGCCCGAGCTGAGGGCGCTTTCTGACTTTGAATGTATCTTCATAGGAATGAGTTGTGGAGTCAAATTAATGCTCTTTTAGGCTTTAGGAGGTCATCCTGAACAAAATACATGTTGAAGTGTGTGCATAAGTCCTTTGGTTTAGGCGTGACACTCAATTTGAGTTTTTATTGCTTTAAATGCAATTTTCAGCCCGAGCTGAGCACGTTTTTTGAGTTTGAATGTATCTTCATAGGATTGATTTGTGTGGTCAGATTAACGCTCATTTAGGCTTCAGGTGGTCATCTTGAACAAAATACATGTTGGAGCGTGTGCATAAGTCCTTTGGTTTGGGCGTGACACTCAATTTGAATTTTTATTGCTTTAAATGCATTTTCAGCCCGAGCTGAGCACGTTTTGTGAGTTTGAATGTATCTTCATAGGAATGAGTTGTGTGGTCAAATTAATGCTCATTTAGGCTTCAGGTGATCATCCTGAACAAAATACATGTTGAAGTGTGTGCATAAGTCCTTTGGTTTAGGCGTGACACTCAATTTGAGTTTTTATTGCTTTAAAATGCATTTTCAGCCCGAGCTGAGCGCGTTTTCTGACTTTGAATGTATCTTCATAGGAATGAGTTGTGTAGTCAAATTAATGCTCATTTAGGCTTCAGGAGGCCATCCTGAACAAAATACATGTTGAAGTGTGTGCATCAGTCCTTTGGTTTAGGCGTGACACTCAATTTGAGTTTTTATTGCTTTAATGCATTTTCTGCCGAGCTGAGCATGTTTTTTTCAGTTTGAATGTATCTTCATAGGAATGAGTTGTGTAGTCAAATTACTGCTCATTTAGGCTTCAGGATGTCATCCTGAACAAAATACATGTTGCAGTGTGTGCATAAGTCCTTTGTTTTAGGCGTGACACTCAATTTGAGTTTTTATTGCTATAAATGCATTTTCAGACCGAGCCGAGCACGTTTTTTGAGTTTGAATGTATCTTCATAGGAATGAGTTGTGTAGTCAAATTAATTGTCATTTAGGCTTCAGGAAGACATACTGAACTAAATACATGTTGAAGTGTGTGCATAAGTCCTTTGGTTTAGTAGTGACACTCAATTTGAGTTTAATTGCTTTAAATGCATTTTCAGGCCGAGCTGAACACTTTTTCTGAGTTTGAATGTATCTTCATAGGAATGAGTTATGTAGTCAAATGAATGCCCATTTGGGCTTCAGGAGGACATCCTCAACTAAATACATGTTGAAGTGTGTGCATAAGTCCTTTGGTTTAGCCGTGACACTCAATTTGAGTTTTTATTGCTCTAAATGCATTTTCAGCCCGAGCTGAGCGCGTTTTCTGACTTTGAATGTATCTTCTTAGGAATGAGTTGTGTGGTCAAATTAATCCTCATTTAGGCTTCAGGTGGTCATCCTGAACTAAATACATGTTGAAGTGTGTGCATAAGTCCTTTGGTTTGGGCGTGACACTCAATTTGAGTTTTTATTGCTTTAAATGCATTTTCAGCCTGAGCTGAGCATGTTTTGTGAGTTTGAATGTATCTTCATAGGAATGAGTTGTGTGGTCAAATTAATGCTCTTTAGGCTTCAGGTGGTCATCCTGAACTAAATACATGTTGAAGTGTGTGCATAAGTACTTTGGTTTAGGCGTGACACTCCATTTGAGTTTTTATTGCTTTAAATGCATTTTCAGCCCGAGCTGAGCGCGCTCTCTGACTTTGAATGTATCTTCATAGGAATGAGTTGTGTGGTCAAATTAATGCTCATTTAGGCTTCAGGAGGACATCCTGAACTAAGTACATGTTGAAGTGTGTGCATAAGTCCTTTGGTTTGGGCGTGACACTCAATTTGAGTTTTTGTTGCTTTAAATGCATTTTCAGCCCGAGCTGAGCGCGCTTTCTGACTTTGAATGTATCTTCATAGGAATGAGTTGTGTGGTCAAATTAATGCTCATTTAGGCTTCAGGAGGACATCCTGAACTAAGTACATGTTGAAGTGTGTGCATAAGTCCTTTGGTTTGGGCGTGACACTCAATTTGAGTTTTTATTGCTTTAAATGCATTTTCAGCCCGACCTGAGCACGTTTTGTGAGTTTGAATACATCTTCATAGGAATGAGTTGTGTGGTCAAATTAATGCTCATTTAGGCTTCAGGTGGTCATCCTGAACTAAATACATGTTGAAGTGTGTGCATAAGTCCTTTGGTTTAGGCGTGACACTCAATTTGAGTTTTTATTGCTTCAAATGCATTTTCAGCCCGAGCTGAGCGCGCTTTCTGACTTTGAATGTATCTTCATAGGAATGAGTTGTGTGGTCAAATTATTGCTCATTTAGGCTTCAGGAGGTCATCCTGAACAAAATACATGTTGAAGTGTGTGCATAAGTCCTTTGGTTCAGGCGTGACACTCAATTTGAGTTTTTATTGCTTTAAATGCATTTTCAGCCCGAGCTGAGCACGTTTTGTGAGTTTGAATGTATCTTCATAGGAATGAGTTGTGTGGTCAAATTAATGCTCATTTAGGCTTCAGGCGGTCATCCTGAACAAAATACATGTTGAAGTGTGTGCATAAGTCCTTTGGTTTAGGCGTGACACTCAATTTGAGTTTTTACTGCTTTAAATGCATTTTCAGCCCGAGCTGAGCACGTTTTGTGAGTTTGAATGTATCTTCATAGGAATGAGTTGTGTGGTCACATTAATGCTCATATGGGCTTCAGGAGGTCATCCTGAACAAAATACATGTTGAAGTGTGTGAATAAGTCCTTTGGTTTAGGTGTGACACTCAATTTGAGTTTTTATTGCTTTAAATGCATTTTCAGCCCAAGCTGAGCACGTTTTGTGAGTTTGAATGTATCTTCATAGGAATGAGTTGTGTGGTCAAATTAATGCTCATATGGGCTTCAGGAGGTCATCCTGAACAAAATACATGTTGAAGTGTGTGCATAAGTCCTTTGGTTTAGGTGTGACACTCAATTTGAGTTTTTATTGCTTTAAATGCATTTTCAGCCCGAGCTGAGCACGTTTTGTGAGTTTGAATGTATCTTCATAGGAATGAGTTGTGTGGTCAAATTAATGCTCATTTAGGCTTCAGGTGGTCATCCTGAACAAAATACATGTTGAAGTGTGTGCATAAGTCCTTTGGTTTAGGCGTGACACTCAATTTGAGTTTCTATTGCTTTAAATGCATTTTCAGCGCGAGCTGAGCACGTTTTGTGAGTTTGAATGTATCTTCATAGGAATGAGTTGTGTGGTCAAATTAATGCTCATATGGGCTTCAGGAGGTCATCCTGAACAAAATACATGTTGAAGTGTGTGCATAAGTCCTTTGGTTTAGGTGTGACACTCAATTTGAGTTTTTATTGCTTTAAATGCATTTTCAGCCCGAGCTGAGCACGTTTTGTGAGTTTGAATGTATCTTCATAGGAATGAGTTGTGTGGTCAAATTAATGCTCATTTAGGCTTTAGGTGGTCATCCTGAACTAAATACATGTTGAAGTGTGTGCATAAGTCCTTTGGTTTAGGCGTGACACTCAATTTGAGTTTTTATTGCTTTAAATGCATTTTCAGCCCGAGCTGAGCGCGCTTTCTGACTTTGAATGTATCTTCATAGGAATGAGTTGTGTGGTCAAATTATTGCTCATTTTTCAGGAGGTCATACTGAAAAAAATACATGTTGAAGTGTGTGCATAAGTCCTTTGGTTTAGTTGTGACACTCAATTTGAGTTTTTATTGCTTTAAATGCATTTTCAGCCCGAGTTGAGCACGTTTTGTGAGATTGAATGTATCTTCATAGGAATGAGTTGTGTGGTCAAATTAATGCTCATTTAGGCTTCAGGTGGTCATCCTGAACAAAATACATGTTGAAGTGTGTGCATTAGTCCTTTGGTTTAGACGTGACACTCAATTCGAGTTTTTATTGCTTTAAATGCATTTTCAGCCCGAGCTGAGCATGTTTTGTGAGTTTGAATGTATCTTCATAGGAATGAGTTGTGTGGTCAAATTAATGCTCATTTAGGCTTCAGGTGGTCATCCTGAACTAAATACATGTTGAAGTGTGTGCATAAGTCCTTTGGTTTAGGCGTGACACTCAATTTGAGTTTTTATTGCTTTAAATGCATTTTCAGCCCGAGCTGAGCGCGCTTTCTGACTTTGAATGTATCTTCATAGGAATGAGTTGTGTGGTCAAATTATTGCTCATTTGGGCTTCAGAGGTCATCCTGAACAAAATACATGTTGAAGTGTGTGCATAAGTCCTTTGGTTTAGGCGTGACACTCAATTTGAGTTTTTATTGCTTTATAAATGCATTTTCAGCCCGAGCTGAGGGCGCTTTCTGACTTTGAATGTATCTTCATAGGAATGAGTTGTGTGGAAAGATTAACGCTCATTTAGGCTTCAGGTGGTCATCTTGAACAAAATACATGTTGGAGCGTGTGCATAAGTCCTTTTTTAGGCGTGACACTCAATTTGAGTTTTTATTTTGCTTTAAAATGCATTTTCAGCCCGAGCTGAGCGCGTTTTCTGACTTTGAATGTATCTTCATAGGAATGAGTTGTGTAGTCAAATTAATGCTCATTTAGGCTTCAGGAGGCCATCCTGAACATAATACATGTTGAAGTGTGTGCATCAGTCCTTTGGTTTAGGCGTGACACTCAATTTGAGTTTTTATTGCTTTAATGCATTTTTTGCCGAGCTGAGCATGTTTTTTTCAGTTTGAATGTATCTTTATAGGAATGAGTTGTGTAGTCAAATTACTGCTCATTTAGGCTTCAGGAGGACATCCTGAACTAAATACATGTTGAAGTGTGTGCAAAAGTCCTTTGGTTTGGGCGTGACACTCAATTTGAGTTTTTATTGCTTTAAATGCATTTTCAGGCCGAGCTGAGCGCGCTTTCTGACTTTGAATGTATCTTCATAGGAATGAGTTGTGTGGTCAAATTAATGCTCATTTAGGCTTCAGGTGGTCATCCTGAACTAAATACATGTTGAAGTGTGTGCATAGGTCCTTTGGTTTGGGCGTGACACTCAATTTGAGTTTTTATTGCTTTAAATGCATTTTCAGGCCGAGCTGAGCGCGCTTTCTGACTTTGAATGTATCTTCATAGGAATGAGTTGTGTGGTCAAATTAATGCTCATTTAGGCTTCAGGTGGTCATCCTGAACTAAATACATGTTGAAGTGTGTGCATAGGTCCTTTGGTTTAGGCGTGACACTCAATTTGAGTTTTTATTGCTTTAAATGCATTTTCAGCCCGAGCTGAGCACGTTTTGTGAGTTTGAATGTATCTTCATAGGAATGAGTTGTGTGGTCAAATTAATGCTCATTTAGGCTTCAGGTGGTCATCCTGAACAAAATACATGTTGAAGTGTGTGCATAAGTCCTTTGGTTTAGGTGTGACACTCAATTTGAGTTTTTATTGCTTTAAATGCATTTTCAGGCCGAGCTGAGCATTTTTTGTGAGTTTGAATGTATCTTCATAGGAATGAGTTGTGTCGTCAAATTAATGCTCATTTAGGCTTCATGAGGTCATCCTGAAAAAAATTCATGAAGTGTGTGCATAAGTCCTTTTTTTAGGCGTGACAATCAATTTGAGTTTTTATTGCTTTAAATGCATTTTCAGCCGAAGCTGAGCACGTTTTGTGAGTTTGAATGTATCTTCATAGGAATGAGTTGTGTGGTCAAATTAATGCTCATATAGGCTTCAGGAGGTCATCCTGAACAAAATACATGTTAAAGTGTGTGCATAAGTCCTTTGGTTTAGGCGTGACACTCAATTTGAGTTTTTATTGCGTTAAATGCATTTTCAGCCCGAGCTGAGCACGTTTTGTGAGTTTGAATGTATCTTCATAGGAATGAGTTGTGTCGTCAAATTAATGCTCATTTAGGCTTCAGGAGGTCATCCTGAAAAAGATTCATGAAGTGTGTGCATAAGTCCTTTTTTTAGGCGTGACAATCAATTTGAGTTTTTATTGCTTTAAATGCATTTTCAGCCCAAGCTGAGCACGTTTTGTGTGTTTGAATGTATCTTCATAGGAATGAGTTGTGTGGTCAAATTAATGCTCATATATGCTTCAGGAGGTCATCCTGAACAAAATACATGTTAATGTGTGTGCATAAGTCCTTTGGTTTAGGCGTGACACTCAATTTGAGTTTTTATTGCGTTAAATGCATTTTCAGCCCGAGTTGAGCACGTTTTGTGAGTTTGAATGTATCTTCATAGGAATGAGTAGTGTGGTCAAATTAATGCTCATTTAGGCTTCAGGTGGTCATCCTGAACAAAATACATGTTGAAGTGTGTGCATAAGTTCTTTGGTTTAGGCGTGACACTCAATTTGAGTTTTTATTGCTTTAAATGCATTTTCAGCCCGAGCTGAGCACGTTTTGTGAGTTTGAATGTATCTTCATAGGAATGAGTTGTGTGGTCAAATTAATGCTCATATAGGCTTAAGGAGGTCATCCTGAACAAAATACGTGTTGAAGTGTGTGCATAATCCTTTGGTTTAGGTGTGACACTCAATTTGAGTTTTTATTGCTTTAAATGCATTTTCAGCCCGAGCTGAGCACGTTTTGTGAGTTTGAATGTATCTTCATAGGAATAGGTTGTGTGGTCAAATTAATGCTCATATAGGCTTCAGGAGGTCATCCTGAACAAAATACATGTTGAAGTGTGTGCATAAGTCCTTTGGTTTAGGTGTGACACTCAATTTGACTTTTTATTGCTTTAAATGCATTTTCAGCCCGAGCTGAGCACGTTTTGTGAGTTTGAATGTATCTTCATAGGAATGAGTTGTGTGGTCAAATTAATGCTCATTTAGGCTTCAGGTAGTCATCCTGAACAAAATACATGTTGAAGTGTGTGCATAAGTCCTTTGGTTTAGCCGTGACACTCAATTTGAGTTTTTATTGCTCTAAATTTATTTTCAGCCCGAGCTGAGCGCGTTTTCTGACTTTGAATGTATCTTCTTAGGAATGAGTTGTGTGGTCAAATTAATGCTCATTTAGGCTTCAGGTGGTCATCCTGAACTAAATACATGTTGAAGTGTGTGCATAGGTCCTTTGGTTTAGGCGTGACACTCAATTTGAGTTTTTATTGCTTTAAATGCATTTTCAGCCCGAGCTGAGCACGTTTTGTGAGTTTGAATGTATCTTCATAGGAATGAGTTGTGTGGTCAAATTAATGCTCATTTAGGCTTCAGGTGGTCATCCTGAACAAAATACATGTTGAAGTGTGTGCATAAGTCCTTTGGTTTAGGTGTGACACTCAATTTGAGTTTTTATTGCTTTAAATGCATTTTCAGGCCGAGCTGAGCATTTTTTGTGAGTTTGAATGTATCTTCATAGGAATGAGTTGTGTCGTCAAATTAATGCTCATTTAGGCTTCAGGAGGTCATCCTGAAAAAAATTCATGAAGTGTGTGCATAAGTCCTTTTTTTAGGCGTGACAATCAATTTGAGTTTTTATTGCTTTAAATGCATTTTCAGCCCAAGCTGAGCACGTTTTGTGAGTTTGAATGTATCTTCATAGGAATGAGTTGTGTGGTCAAATTAATGCTCATATAGGCTTCAGGAGGTCATCCTGAACAAAATACATGTTAAAGTGTGTGCATAAGTCCTTTGGTTTAGGCGTGACACTCAATTTGAGTTTTTATTGCGTTAAATGCATTTTCAGCCCGAGCTGAGCACGTTTTGTGAGTTTGAATGTATCTTCGTAGGAATGAGTTGTGTCGTCAAATTAATGCTCATTTAGGCTTCAGGAGGTCATCCTGAAAAAGATTCATGAAGTGTGTGCATGAGTCCTTTTTTTAGGCGTGACAATCAATTTGAGTTTTTATTGCTTTAAATGCATTTTCAGCCCAAGCTGAGCACGTTTTGTGTGTTTGAATGTATCTTCATAGGAATGAGTTGTGTGGTCAAATTAATGCTCATATATGCTTCAGGAGGTCATCCTGAACAAAATACATGTTAAAGTGTGTGCATAAGTCCTTTGGTTTAGGCTTGACACTCAATTTGAGTTTTTATTGCGTTAAATGCATTTTCAGCCCGAGCTGAGCACGTTTTGTGAGTTTGAATGTATCTTCATAGGAATGAGTTGTGTGGTCAAATTAATGCTCATTTAGGCTTCAGGTGGTCATCCTGAACAAAATACATGTTGAAGTGTGTGCATAAGTCCTTTGGTTTAGGCGTGACACTCATTTTGAGTTTTTATTGCTTTAAATGCATTTTCAGCCCGAGCTGAGCACGTTTTGTGAGTTTGAATGTATCTTCATAGAATGAGTTGTGTGGTCAAATTAATGCTCATTTAGGCTTCAGGTGGTCATCCTGAACAAAATACATGTTGAAGTGTGTGCATAAGTCCTTTGGTTTAGGCGTGACACTCAATTTGAGTTTTTATTGCTTTAAATGCATTTTCAGCCCGAGCTGAGCACGTTTCGTGAGTTTGAATGTATCTTCATAGGAATGAGTTGTGTGGTCAAATTATTGCTCATGTTTCAGGAGGTCATACTGAAAAAAATACATGTTGAAGTCTGTGCATAAGTCCTTTGGTTTAGTTGTGACACTCAATTTGAGTTTTTATTGCTTTAAATGCATTTTCAGCCCGAGTTGAGCACGTTTTGTGAGTTTCAATGTATCTTCATAGGAATGAGTTGTGTGGTCAAATTAATGCTCATTTAGGCTTCAGGTGGTCATCCTGAACAAAATACATGTTGAAGTGTGTGCATAAGTCCTTTGGTTTAGACGTGACACTCAATTTGAGTTTTTATTGCTTTAAATGCATTTTCAGCCCGAGCTGAGCATGTTTTGTGAGTTTGAATGTATCTTCATAGGAATGAGTTGTGTGGTCAAATTAATGCTCATTTAGGCTTCAGGTGGTCATCCTGAACTAAATACATGTTGAAGTGTGTGCATAAGTCCTTTGGTTTAGGCGTGACACTCAATTTGAGTTTTTATTGCTTTAAATGCATTTTCAGCCCGAGCTGAGCGCGCTTTCTGACTTTGAATGTATCTTCATAGGAATGAGTTTTGTGGTCAAATTATTGCTCATTTAGGCTTCAGAGGTCATCCTGAACAAAATACATGTTGAAGTGTGTGCATAAGTCCTTTGGTTTAGGCGTGACACTCAATTAGAGTTTTTATTGCTTTATAAATGCATTTTCAGCCCGAGCTGAGGGCGCTTTCTGACTTTGAATGTATCTTCATAGGAATGAGTTGTGGAGTCAAATTAATGCTCTTTTAGGCTTTAGGAGGTCATCCTGAACAAAATACATGTTGAAGTGTGTGCATAAGTCCTTTGGTTTAGGCGTGACACTCAATTTGAGTTTTTATTGCTTTAAATGCAATTTTCAGCCCGAGCTGAGCCCGTTTTTTGAGTTTGGATGTATCTTCATAGGATTGATTTGTGTGGTCAGATTAACGCTCATTTAGGCTTCAGGTGGTTATCTTGAACAAAATACATGTTGGAGCGTGTGCATAAGTCCTTTGGTTTGGGCGTGACACTCAATTTGAATTTTTATTGCTTTAAATGCATTTTCAGCCCGAGCTGAGCACGTTTTGTGAGTTTGAATGTATCTTCATAGGAATGAGTTGTGTGGTCAAATTAATGCTCATTTAGGCTTCAGGTGATCATCCTGAACAAAATACATGTTGAAGTGTGTGCATAAGTCCTTTGGTTTAGGCGTGACACTCAATTTGAGTTTTTATTGCTTTAAAATGCATTTTCAGCCCGAGCTGAGCGCGTTTTCTGACTTTGAATGTATCTTCATAGGAATGAGTTGTGTAGTCAAATTAATGCTCATTTAGGCTTCAGGAGGCCATCCTGAACAAAATACATGTTGAAGTGTGTGCATCAGTCCTTTGGTTTAGGCGTGACACTCAATTTGAGTTTTTATTGCTTTAATGCATTTTCTGCCGAGCTGAGCATGTTTTTTTCAGTTTGAATGTATCTTTATAGGAATGAGTTGTGTAGTCAAATTACTGCTCATTTAGGCTTCAGGAGGACATCCTGAACTAAATACATGTTGAAGTGTGTTCAAAAGTCCTTTGGTTTGGGCGTGACACTCAATTTGAGTTTTTATTGCTTTAAATGCATTTTCAGCCCGAGCTGAGCGCGCTTTCTAACTTTGAATGTATCTTCATAGGAATGAGTTGTGTGGTCAAATTAATGCTCATTTAGGCTTCAGGAGGACATCCTGAACTAAGTACATGTTGAAGTGTGTGCATAAGTCCTTTGGTTTGGGCGTGACACTCAATTTGAGTTTTTATTGCTTTAAATGCATTTTCAGCCCGAGCTGAGCACGTTTTGTGAGTTTGAATGTATCTACATAGGAATGAGTTGTGTGGTCAAATTAATGCTCATTTAGGCTTCAGGAGGACATCCTGAACTAAGTACATGTTGAAGTGTGTGCATAAGTCCTTTGGTTTGGGCGTGACACTCAATTTGAGTTTTTATTGCTTTAAATGCATTTTCAGCCCGACCTGAGCACGTTTTGTGAGTTTGAATACATCTTCATAGGAATGAGTTGTGTGGTCAAATTAATGCTCATTTAGGCTTCAGGTGGTCATCCTGAACTAAATACATGTTGAAGTGTGTGCATAAGTCCTTTGGTTTGGGCGTGACACTCAATTTGAGTTTTTTTTTGCTTTAAATGCATTTTCAGCCCGAGCTGAGCACGTTTTGTGAGTTTGAATGTATCTTCATAGGAATGAGTAGTGTGGTCAAATTAATGCTCATTTAGGCTTCAGGTGGTCATCCTGAACAAAATACATGTTGAAGTGTGTGCATAAGTTCTTTGGTTTAGGCGTGACACTCAATTTGAGTTTTTATTGCTTTAAATGCATTTTCAGCCCGAGCTGAGCACGTTTTGTGAGTTTGAATGTATCTTCATAGGAATGAGGTGTGTGGTCAAATTAATGCTCATATAGGCTTAAGGAGGTCATCCTGAACAAAATACGTGTTGAAGTGTGTGCATAATCCTTTGGTTTAGGTGTGACACTCAATTTGAGTTTTTATTGCTTTAAATGCATTTTCAGCCCGAGCTGAGCACGTTTTGTGAGTTTGAATGTATCTTCATAGGAATAGGTTGTGTGGTCAAATTAATGCTCATATAGGCTTCAGGAGGTCATCCTGAACAAAATACATGTTGAAGTGTGTGCATAAGTCCTTTGGTTTAGGTGTGACACTCAATTTGACTTTTTATTGCTTTAAATGCATTTTCAGCCCGAGCTGAGTACGTTTTGTGAGTTTGAATGTATCTTCATAGGAATGAGTTGTGTGGTCAAATTAATGCTCATTTAGGCTTCAGGTGGTCATCCTGAACAAAATACATGTTGAAGTGTGTGCATAAGTCCTTTGGTTTAGCCGTGACACTCAATTTGAGTTTTTATTGCTCTAAATGCATTTTCAGCCCGAGCTGAGCGCGTTTTCTGACTTTGAATGTATCTTCATAGGAATGAGTAGTGTGGTCAAATTAATGCTCATTTAGGCTTCAGGTGGTCATCCTGAACAAAATACATGTTGAAGTGTGTGCATAAGTTCTTTGGTTTAGGCGTGACACTCAATTTGAGTTTTTATTGCTTTAAATGCATTTTCAGCCCGAGCTGAGCACGTTTTGTGAGTTTGAATGTATCTTCATAGGAATGAGTTGTGTGGTCAAATTAATGCTCATATAGGCTTAAGGAGGTCATCCTGAACAAAATACGTGTTGAAGTGTGTGCATAATCCTTTGGTTTAGGTGTGACACTCAATTTGAGTTTTTATTGCTTTAAATGCATTTTCAGCCCGAGCTGAGCACGTTTTGTGAGTTTGAATGTATCTTCATAGGAATGAGTTGTGTAGTCAAATTCATGCTCATATGGGCTTCAGGAGGTCATCCTGAACAAAATACATGTTGAAGTGTGTGCATAAGTCCTTTGGTTTGGGCGTGACACTCAATTTAAATTTTTATTGCTTTAAATGCATTTTCAGGCCGAGCTGAGCACGTTTTGTGAGTTTGAATGTATCTTCATAGGAATGAGTTGTGTGGTCAAATTAATGCTCATTTAGGCTTCAGGTGGTCATCCTGAACAAAATACATGTTAAAGTGTGTGCATAAGTCCTTTGGTTTAGCCGTGACACTCAATTTGAGTTTTTATTGCTCTAAATGCATTTTCAGCCCGAGCTGAGC
The DNA here is from genome assembly GCF_054856545.1 of Hippocampus guttulatus. Classification (NCBI taxonomy): domain Eukaryota; kingdom Metazoa; phylum Chordata; class Actinopteri; order Syngnathiformes; family Syngnathidae; genus Hippocampus; species Hippocampus guttulatus. The sequence continues at coordinate 13,195,645 of NC_141278.1, forward strand.
GCGTTTTCTGACTTTGAATGTATCTTCATAGGAATGAGTAGTGTGGTCAAATTAATGCTCATTTAGGCTTCAGGTGGTCATCCTGAACAAAATACATGTTGAAGTGTGTGCATAAGTCCTTTGGTTTAGGCGTGACACTCAATTTGAGTTTTTATTGCTTTAAATGCATTTTCAGCCCGAGCTGGGCACGTTTTGTGAGTTTGAATGTATCTTCATAGGAATGAGTTGTGTAGTCAAATTAATGCTCATATGGGCTTCAGGATGTCATCCTGAACTAAATACATGTTGAAGTGTGTGCATAAGTCCTTTGGTTTAGGTGTGACACTAAATTTGAGTTTTTATTGCTTTAAATGCATTTTCAGCCCGAGCTGAGCACGTTTTGTGAGTTTGAATGTATCTTCATAGGAATGAGTTGTGTAGTCAAATTCATGCTCATATGGGCTTCAGGAGGTCATCCTGAACAAAATACATGTTGAAGTGTGTGCATAAGTCCTTTGGTTTGGGCGTGACACTCAATTTAAATTTTTATTGCTTTAAATGCATTTTCAGGCCGAGCTGAGCGCGCTTTCTGACTTTGAATGTATCTTCATAGGAATGAGTTGTGTGGTCAAATTAATGCTCATATAGGCTTAAGGAGGTCATCCTGAACAAAATACGTGTTGAAGTGTGTGCATAATCCTTTGGTTTAGGTGTGACACTCAATTTGAGTTTTTATTGCTTTAAATGCATTTTCAGCCCGAGCTGAGCACGTTTTGTGAGTTTGAATGTATCTTCATAGGAATAGGTTGTGTGGTCAAATTAATGCTCATATAGGCTTCAGGAGGTCATCCTGAACAAAATACATGTTGAAGTGTGTGCATAAGTTCTTTGGTTTAGGTGTGACACTCAATTTGACTTTTTATTGCTTTAAATGCATTTTCAGCCCGAGCTGAGCACGTTTTGTGAGTTTGAATGTATCTTCATAGGAATGAGTTGTGTGGTCAAATTAATGCTCATTTAGGCTTCAGGTGGTCATCCTGAACAAAATACATGTTAAAGTGTGTGCATAAGTCCTTTGGTTTAGCCGTGACACTCAATTTGAGTTTTTATTGCTCTAAATGCATTTTCAGCCCGAGCTGAGCGCGTTTTCTGACTTTGAATGTATCTTCATAGGAATGAGTAGTGTGGTCAAATTAATGCTCATTTAGGCTTCAGGTGGTCATCCTGAACAAAATACATGTTGAAGTGTGTGCATAAGTCCTTTGGTTTAGGCGTGACACTCAATTTGAGTTTTTATTGCTTTAAATGCATTTTCAGCCCGAGCTGGGCACGTTTTGTGAGTTTGAATGTATCTTCATAGGAATGAGTTGTGTAGTCAAATTAATGCTCATATGGGCTTCAGGATGTCATCCTGAACTAAATACATGTTGAAGTGTGTGCATAAGTCCTTTGGTTTAGGTGTGACACTAAATTTGAGTTTTTATTGCTTTAAATGCATTTTCAGCCCGAGCTGAGCACGTTTTGGGAGTTTGAATGTATCTTCATAGGAATGAGTTGTGTAGTCAAATTAATGCTCATATGGGCTTCAGGAGGTCATCCTGAACAAAATACATGTTGAAGTGTGTGCATAAGTCCTTTGGTTTGGGCGTGACATTCAATTTAAATTTTTATTGCTTTAAATGCATTTCAGGCCGAGCTGAGCGCGCTTTCTGACTTTGAATGTATCTTAATAGGAATGAGTTGTGTGGTCAAATTAATGCTCATATGGGCTGCAGGAGGTCATCCTGAACAAAATACATGTTGAAGTGTGTGCATAAGTCCTTTGGTTTAGGTGTGACACTCAATTTGAGTTTTTATTGCTTTAAATGCATTTTCAGCTCGAGCTGAGCACGTTTTGTGAGTTTGAATGTATCTTCATAGGAATGAGTTGTGTGGTCAAATTAATGCTTATTTAGGCTTCAGGAGGTCATCCTGAACAAAATACACGTTGAAGTGTGTGCATAAGTCCTTCGGTTTAGGCGTGACACTCAATTTGAGTTTTTATTGCTTTAAATGCATTTCCAGCCCGAGCTGAGCGCGCTTTCTGACTTTGAATGTATCTTCATAGGAATGAGTTGTGTGGTCAAATTATTGCTCATTTAGGCTTCAGAAGGTCATCCTGAACAAAATACATGTTGAAGTGTGTGCATAAGTCCTTTGGTTTAGGCGTGACACTCAATTTGATTTTGTATTGCTTTAAATGCATTTTCAGCCCGAGCTGAGCACGTTTTGTGAGTTTGAATGTATCTTCATAGGAATGAGTTGTGTGGTCAAATTAATGCTCATTTAGGCTTCAGGTGGTCATCCTGAACAAAATACATGTTGAAGTGTGTGCATAAGTCCTTTGGTTTAGGCGTGACACTAAATTTGAGTTTTTATTGCTTTAAATGCATTTTTAGCCCGAGCTGAGCACGTTTCGTGAGTTTGAATGTATCTTCATAGGAATGAGTCAAATTAATGCTCATATGGGCTTCAGGTGGTCATCCTGAACTAAATACATGTTGAAGTGTGTGCATAAGTCCTTTAGTTTAGGCGTGACACTCAATTTGAGTTTTTATTGCTTTAAATGCATTTTCAGCCCGAGCTGAGCGCGCTTTCTGACTTTGAATGTATCTTCATAGGAATGAGTTGTGTGGTCAAATTATTGCTCATTTAGGCTTCAAGAGGTCATCCTGAACAAAATACATGTTGAAGTGTGTGCATAAGTCCTTTGGTTTAGGCGTGACACTCAATTTGAGTTTTTATTGCTTTAAATGCATTTTCAGCCCGAGCTGAGCACGTTTTGTGAGTTTGATTGTATCTTCATAGGAATGAGTTGTGTGGTCAAATTAATGCTCATATAGGCTTCAGGTGGTCATCCTGAACTAAATACATGTTGAAGTGTGTGCATAAGTCCTTTGGTTTAGGCGTGACACTCAATTTGAGTTTTTATTGCTTTAAATGCATTTTCAGCCCGAACTGAGCGCGCTATCTGACTTTGAATGTATCTTCATAGGAATGAGTTGTGTGGTCAAATTAATGCTCATATGGGCTTCAGGAGGTCATCCTGAACAAAATACATGTTGAAGTGTGTGCATAATCCTTTGGTTTAGGTGTGACACTCAATTTGAGTTTTTATTGCTTTAAATGCATTTTCAGCCCGAGCTGAGCACGTTTTGTGAGTTTGAATGTATCTTCATAGGAATGTGTTGTGTGGTCAAATTAATGCTCATGTAGGCTTCAGGAGGTCATCCTGAACAAAATACATGTTGAAGTGTGTGCATAAGTCCTTTGGTTTAGGTGTGACACTCAATTTGAGTTTTTATTGCTTTAAATGCATTTTCAGCCCGAGCTGAGCACGTTTTGTGAGTTTGAATGTATCTTCATAGGAATGAGTTGTGTGGTCAAATGAATGCTCATTTAGGCTTCAGGTGGTCATCCTGAACAAAATACATGTTGAAGTGTGTGCATAAGTCCTTTGGTTTAGGCGTGACACTCAATTTGAGTTTTTATTGCTTTAAATGCATTTTCAGCCCGAGCTGAGCACGTTTTGTGAGTTTGAATGTATCTTCATAGGAATGAGTCAAATTAATGCTCATATGGGCTTCAGGTGGTCATCCTGAACTAAATACATGTTGAAGTGTGTGCATAAGTCCTTTGGTTTAGGCGTGACACTCAATTTGAGTTTTTATTGCTTTAAATGCATTTTCAGCCCGAGCTGAGCGCGCTTTCTGACTTTGAATGTATCTTCATAGGAATGAGTTGTGTGGTCAAATTATTGCTCATTTAGGCTTCAGGAGGTCATCCTGAACAAAATACATGTTGAAGTGTGTGCATAAGTCCTTTGGTTTAGGCGTGACACTCAATTTGAGTTTTTATTGCTTTAAATGCATTTTCAGCCCGAGCTGAGCACGTTTTGTGAGTTTGAATGTATCTTCATAGGAATGAGTTGTGTGGTCAAATTAATGCTCATTTAGGCTTCAGGTGGTCATCCTGAACTAAATACATGTTGACGTGTGTGCATAAGTCCTTTGGTTTAGGCGTGACACTCAATTTGAGTTTTTATTGCTTTAAATGCATTTTCAGCCCGAGCTGAGCACGTTTTGTGAGTTTGATTGTATCTTCATAGGAATGAGTTGTGTGGTCAAATTAATGCTCATATAGGCTTCAGGTGGTCATCCTGAACTAAATACATGTTGAAGTGTGTGCATAAGTCCTTTGGTTTAGGCGTGACACTCAATTTGAGTTTTTATTGCTTTAAATGCATTTTCAGCCCGAACTGAGCGCGCTATCTGACTTTGAATGAATCTTCATAGGAATGAGTTGTGTGGTCAAATTAATGCTCATATGGGCTTCAGGAGGTCATCCTGAACAAAATACATGTTGAAGTGTGTGCATAATCCTTTGGTTTAGGTGTGACACTCAATCTTCATAGGAATGAGTCAAATTAATGCTCATATGGGCTTCAGGTGGTCATCCTGAACTAAATACATGTTGAAGTGTGTGCATAAGTCCTTTGGTTTAGGCGTGACACTCAATTTGAGTTTTTATTGCTTTAAATGCATTTTCAGCCCGAGCTGAGCGCGCTTTCTGACTTTGAATGTATCTTCATAGGAATGAGTTGTGTGGTCAAATTATTGCTCATTTAGGCTTCAGGAGGTCATCCTGAACAAAATACATGTTGAAGTGTGTGCATAAGTCCTTTGGTTTAGGCGTGACACTCAATTTGAGTTTTTATTGCTTTAAATGCATTTTCAGCCCGAGCTGAGCACGTTTTGTGAGTTTGAATGTATCTTCATAGGAATGAGTTGTGTGGTCAAATTAATGCTCATTTAGGCTTCAGGTGGTCATCCTGAACTAAATACATGTTGAAGTGTGTGCATAAGTCCTTTGGTTTAGGCGTGACACTCAATTTGAGTTTTTATTGCTTTAAATGCATTTTCAGCCCGAGCTGAGCACGTTTTGTGAGTTTGATTGTATCTTCATAGGAATGAGTTGTGTGGTCAAATTAATGCTCATATAGGCTTCAGGTGGTCATCCTGAACTAAATACATGTTGAAGTGTGTGCATAAGTCCTTTGGTTTAGGCGTGACACTCAATTTGAGTTTTTATTGCTTTAAATGCATTTTCAGCCCGAACTGAGCGCGCTATCTGACTTTGAATGTATCTTCATAGGAATGAGTTGTGTGGTCAAATTAATGCTCATATGGGCTTCAGGAGGTCATCCTGAACAAAATACATGTTGAAGTGTGTGCATAATCCTTTGGTTTAGGTGTGACACTCAATTTGAGTTTTTATTGCTTTAAATGCATTTTCAGCTCGAGCTGAGCACGTTTTGTGACTTTGAATGTATCTTCATAGGAATGAGTTGTGTGGTCACATTAATGCTCATATGGGCTTCAGGAGGTCATCCTGAACAAAATACATGTTGAAGTGTGTGAATAAGTCCTTTGGTTTAGGTGTGACACTCAATTTGAGTTTTTATTGCTTTAAATGCATTTTCAGCCCAAGCTGAGCAAGTTTTGTGAGTTTGAATGTATCTTCATAGGAATGAGTTGTGTGGTCAAATTAATGCTCATTTAGGCTTCAGGTGGTCATCCTGAACTAAATACATGTTTAAGTGTGTGCATAAGTCCTTTGGTTTAGGTGTGACACTCAATTTGACTTTTTATTGCTTTAAATGCATTTTCAGCCCGAGCTGAGCACGTTTTGTGAGTTTGAATGTATCTTCATAGGAATGAGTTGTGTGGTCAAATTAATGCTCATTTAGGCTTCAGGTGGTCATCCTGAACAACATACATGTTAAAGTGTGTGCATAAGTCCTTTGGTTTAGCCGTGACACTCAATTTGAGTTTTTATTGCTCTAAATGCATTTTCAGCCCGAGCTGAGCGCGTTTTCTGACTTTGAATGTATCTTCATAGGAATGAGTTGTGTGGTCAAATTAATGCTCATTTAGGCTTCAGGTGGTCATCCTGAACAAAATACATGTTGAAGTGTGTGCATAAGTCCTTTGGTTTAGCCGTGACACTCAATTTGAGTTTTTATTGCTCTAAATGCATTTTCAGCCCGAGCTGAGCGCGTTTTCTGACTTTGAATGTATCTTCTTAGGAATGAGTTGTGTGGTCAAATTAATGCTCATTTAGGCTTCAGGTGGTCATCCTGAACTAAATACATGTTGAAGTGTGTGCATAGGTCCTTTGGTTTAGGCGTGACACTCAATTTGAGTTTTTATTGCTTTAAATGCATTTTCAGCCCGAGCTGAGCACGTTTTGTGAGTTTGAATGTATCTTCATAGGAATGAGTTGTGTGGTCAAATTAATGCTCATTTAGGCTTCAGGTGGTCATCCTGAACAAAATACATGTTGAAGTGTGTGCATAAGTCCTTTGGTTTAGGTGTGACACTCAATTTGAGTTTTTATTGCTTTAAATGCATTTTCAGGCCGAGCTGAGCATTTTTTGTGAGTTTGAATGTATCTTCATAGGAATGAGTTGTGTCGTCAAATTAATGCTCATTTAGGCTTCAGGAGGTCATCCTGAAAAAAATTCATGAAGTGTGTGCATAAGTCCTTTTTTTAGGCGTGACAATCAATTTGAGTTTTTATTGCTTTAAATGCATTTTCAGCCCAAGCTGAGCACGTTTTGTGAGTTTGAATGTATCTTCATAGGAATGAGTTGTGTGGTCAAATTAATGCTCATATAGGCTTCAGGAGGTCATCCTGAACAAAATACATGTTAAAGTGTGTGCATAAGTCCTTTGGTTTAGGCGTGACACTCAATTTGAGTTTTTATTGCGTTAAATGCATTTTCAGCCCGAGCTGAGCACGTTTTGTGAGTTTGAATGTATCTTCGTAGGAATGAGTTGTGTCGTCAAATTAATGCTCATTTAGGCTTCAGGAGGTCATCCTGAAAAAGATTCATGAAGTGTGTGCATGAGTCCTTTTTTTAGGCGTGACAATCAATTTGAGTTTTTATTGCTTTAAATGCATTTTCAGCCCAAGCTGAGCACGTTTTGTGTGTTTGAATGTATCTTCATAGGAATGAGTTGTGTGGTCAAATTAATGCTCATATATGCTTCAGGAGGTCATCCTGAACAAAATACATGTTAAAGTGTGTGCATAAGTCCTTTGGTTTAGGCGTGACACTCAACTTGAGTTATTATTGCGTTAAATGCATTTTCAGCCCGAGCTGAGCACGTTTTGTGAGTTTGAATGTATCTTCATAGGAATGAGTTGTGTGGTCAAATTAATGCTCATTTAGGCTTCAGGTGGTCATCCTGAACAAAATACATGTTGAAGTGTGTGCATAAGTCCTTTGGTTTAGGCGTGACACTCATTTTGAGTTTTTATTGCTTTAAATGCATTTTCAGCCCGAGCTGAGCACGTTTTGTGAGTTTGAATGTATCTTCATAGAATGAGTTGTGTGGTCAAATTAATGCTCATTTAGGCTTCAGGTGGTCATCCTGAACAAAATACATGTTGAAGTGTGTGCATAAGTCCTTTGGTTTAGGCGTGACACTCAATTTGAGTTTTTATTGCTTTAAATGCATTTTCAGCCCGAGCTGAGCACGTTTCGTGAGTTTGAATGTATCTTCATAGGAATGAGTTGTGTGGTCAAATTATTGCTCATGTTTCAGGAGGTCATACTGAAAAAAATACATGTTGAAGTCTGTGCATAAGTCCTTTGGTTTAGTTGTGACACTCAATTTGAGTTTTTATTGCTTTAAATGCATTTTCAGCCCGAGTTGAGCACGTTTTGTGAGTTTCAATGTATCTTCATAGGAATGAGTTGTGTGGTCAAATTAATGCTCATTTAGGCTTCAGGTGGTCATCCTGAACAAAATACATGTTGAAGTGTGTGCATAAGTCCTTTGGTTTAGACGTGACACTCAATTTGAGTTTTTATTGCTTTAAATGCATTTTCAGCCCGAGCTGAGCACGTTTTGTGAGTTTGAATGTATCTTCATAGGAATGAGTTGTGTGGTCAAATTAATGCTCATTTAGGCTTCAGGTGATCATCCTGAACAAAATACATGTTGAAGTGTGTGCATAAGTCCTTTGGTTTAGGCGTGACACTCAATTTGAGTTTTTATTGCTTTAAAATGCATTTTCAGCCCGAGCTGAGCGCGTTTTCTGACTTTGAATGTATCTTCATAGGAATGAGTTGTGTAGTCAAATTAATGCTCATTTAGGCTTCAGGAGGCCATCCTGAACAAAATACATGTTGAAGTGTGTGCATCAGTCCTTTGGTTTAGGCGTGACACTCAATTTGAGTTTTTATTGCTTTAATGCATTTTCTGCCGAGCTGAGCATGTTTTTTTCAGTTTGAATGTATCTTTATAGGAATGAGTTGTGTAGTCAAATTACTGCTCATTTAGGCTTCAGGAGGACATCCTGAACTAAATACATGTTGAAGTGTGTGCATCAGTCCTTTGGTTTAGGCGTGACACTCAACTTGAGTTTTTATTGCTTAAAATGAATTTTCAGCCCGAGCTGAGCGCACTTTCTGACTTTGAATGTATCTTCATAGGAATGAGTTGTGTAGTCAAATTACTGCTCATTTAGGCTTCAGGAGGTCATCCTGAACAAAATACATGTTGCAGTGTGTGCATAAGTCCTTTGTTTTAGGCGTGACACTCAATTTGAGTTTTTATTGCTATAAATGCATTTTCAGACCGAGCCGAGCACGTTTTTTGAGTTTGAATGTATCTTCATAGGAATGAGTTGTGTAGTCAAATTAATTGTCATTTAGGCTTCAGGAAGACATACTGAACTAAATACATGTTGAAGTGTGTGCATAAGTCCTTTGGTTTAGTAGTGACACTCAATTTGAGTTTAATTGCTTTAAATGCATTTTCAGGCCGAGCTGAACACTTTTTCTGAGTTTGAATGTATCTTCATAGGAATGAGTTATGTAGTCAAATGAATGCCCATTTGGGCTTCAGGAGGACATCCTCAACTAAATACATGTTGACGTGTGTGCATAAGTCCTTTGGTTTAGGCGTGACACTCAATTTGAGTTTTTATTGCTTTAAATGCATTTTCAGCCCGAGCTGAGCACGTTTTGTGAGTTTGAATGTATCTTCATAGTAATGAGTTGTGTGGTCAAATTAATGCTCATATAGGCTTCAGGAGGTCATCCTGAACATAATACATGTTGAAGTGTGTGCATTAGTCCTTTGGTTTAGGCATGACACTCAATTTGAGTTTTTATTGCTTTAAATGCATTTTCAGCCCGAGCTGAGCGCGCTTTCTGACTTTGAATATATCTTCATAGGAATGAGTTGTGTAGTCAAATTAATGCTCATTTAGGCTTCAGGAGGCCATCCTGAACAAAATACATGTTGAAGTGTGTGCATAAGTCCTTTGGTTTAGGCGTGTCACTCAATTTGAGTTTTTATTGCTTTAAATGCATTTTCAGCCGGAGCTGAGCACGTTTTGTGAGTTTGAATGTATCTTCATAGGAATGAGTTGTGTAGTCAAATTAATGCTCATTTAGGCTTCAGGAGGCCATCCTGAACTAAATACATGTTCAAGTGTGTGCATAAGTCCTTTGGTTTAGGCGTGACACTCAATTTGAGGTTTTTTTTGCTTTAAATGCATTTTCTGCCCAAGCTGAGCACGTTTTGTGAGTTTGAATGTATCTTCATAGGAATGAGTTGCGTGGTCAAATTAATGCTCATTTAGGCTTCAGGAGGACATCCTGAACTAAATACATGTTGAAGTGTGTGCATAAGTCCTTTGGTTTAGGCGTGACACTCAATTTGAGTTTTTATTGCTTTAAATGCATTTTCAGCCCGAGCTGAGCTCGCTTTCTGACTTTGAATGTATCTTCATAGGAATGCGTTGTGTGGTCAAATTATTGCTCATTTAGGCTTCAGGAGGTCATCCTGAACAAAACACATGTTGAAGTGTGTGCATAAGTCCTTTGGTTTAGGCGTGACACTCAATTTGAGTTTCTATTGCTTTAAATGCATTTTCAGCCCGAGCTGAGCACGTTTTGTGAGTTTGAATGTATCTTCATAGGAATGCGTTGTGTGGTCAAATTATTGCTCATTTAGGCTTCAGGAGGTCATCCTGAACAAAATACATGTTGAAGTGTGTGCATAAGTCCTTTGGTTTAGGCGTGACACTCAATTTGAGTTTCTATTGCTTTAAATGCATTTTCAGCCCGAGCTGAGCACGTTTTGTGAGTTTGAATGTATCTTCATAGGAATGAGTTGTGTGGTCAAATTAATGCTCATATGGGCTTCAGGAGGTCATCCTGAACAAAATATATGTTGAAGTGTGTGCATAAGTCCTTTGGTTTAGGTGTGACACTCAATTTGAGTTTTTATTGCTTTAAATGCATTTTCAGCCCGAGCTGAGCACGTTTTGTGAGTTTGAATGTATCTTCATAGGAATGAGTTGTGTGGTCAAATTAATGCTCATTTAGGCTTTAGGTGGTCATCCTGAACTAAATACATGTTGAAGTGTGTGCATAAGTCCTTTGGTTTAGGCGTGACACTCAATTTGAGTTTTTATTGCTTTAAATGCATTTTCAGCCCGAGCTGAGCGCGCTTTCTGACTTTGAATGTATCTTCATAGGAATGAGTTGTGTTGTCAAATTATTGCTCATTTTTCAGGAGGTCATACTGAAAAAAATACATGTTGAAGTGTGTGCATAAGTCCTTTGGTTTAGTTGTGACACTCAATTTGAGTTTTTATTGCTTTAAATGCATTTTCAGCCCGAGTTGAGCAAGTTTTGTGAGTTTGAATGTATCTTCATAGGAATGAGTTGTGTGGTCAAATTAATGCTCATTTAGGCTTCAGGTGGTCATCCTGAACAAAATACATGTTGAAGTGTGTGCATAAGTCCTTTGGTTTAGGCGTGACACTCAATTCGAGTTTTTATTGCTTTAAATGCATTTTCAGCCCGAGCTGAGCATGTTTTGTGAGTTTGAATGTATCTTCATAGGAATGAGTTGTGTGGTCAGATTAATGCTCATTTAGGCTTCAGGTGGTCATCCTGAACTAAATACATGTTGAAGTGTGTGCATAAGTCCTTTGGTTTAGGCGTGACACTCAATTTGAGTTTTTATTGCTTTAAATGCATTTTCAGCCCGAGCTGAGCGCGCTTTCTGACTTTGAATGTATCTTCATAGGAATGAGTTGTGTGGTCAAATTATTGCTCATTTAGGCTTCAGAGGTCATCCTGAACAAAATACATGTTGAAGTGTGTGCATAAGTCCTTTGGTTTAGGCGTGACACTCAATTTGAGTTTTTATTGCTTTATAAATGCATTTTCAGCCCGAGCTGAGGGCGCTTTCTGACTTTGAATGTATCTTCATAGGAATGAGTTGTGTGGAAAGATTAACGCTCATTTAGGCTTCAGGTGGTCATCTTGAACGAAATACATGTTGGAGCGTGTGCATAAGTCCTTTTTTAGGCGTGACACTCAATTTGAGTTTTTATTTTGCTTTAAAATGCATTTTCAGCCCGAGCTGAGCGCGTTTTCTGACTTTGAATGTATCTTCATAGGAATGAGTTGTGTAGTCAAATTAATGCTCCTTTAGGCTTCAGGAGGCCATCCTGAACAAAATACATGTTGAAGTGTGTGCATCAGTCCTTTGGTTTAGGCGTGACACTCAATTTGAGTTTTTATTGCTTTAATGCATTTTTTGCCGAGCTGAGCATGTTTTTTTCAGTTTGAATGTATCTTTATAGGAATGAGTTGTGTAGTCAAATTACTGCTCATTTAGGCTTCAGGAGGACATCCTGAACTAAATACATGTTGAAGTGTGTGCAAAAGTCCTTTGGTTTGGGCGTGACACTCAATTTGAGTTTTTATTGCTTTAAATGCATTTTCAGGCCGAGCTGAGCGCGCTTTCTGACTTTGAATGTATCTTCATAGGAATGAGTTGTGTGGTCAAATTAATGCTCATTTAGGCTTCAGGTGGTCATCCTGAACTAAATACATGTTGAAGTGTGTGCATAGGTCCTTTGGTTTAGGCGTGACACTCAATTTGAGTTTTTATTGCTTTAAATGCATTTTCAGCCCGAGCTGAGCACGTTTTGTGAGTTTGAATGTATCTTCATAGGAATGAGTTGTGTGGTCAAATTAATGCTCATTTAGGCTTCAGGTGGTCATCCTGAACAAAATACATGTTGAAGTGTGTGCATAAGTCCTTTGGTTTAGGTGTGACACTCAATTTGAGTTTTTATTGCTTTAAATGCATTTTCAGGCCGAGCTGAGCATTTTTTGTGAGTTTGAATGTATCTTCATAGGAATGAGTTGTGTCGTCAAATTAATGCTCATTTAGGCTTCATGAGGTCATCCTGAAAAAAATTCATGAAGTGTGTGCATAAGTCCTTTTTTTAGGCGTGACAATCAATTTGAGTTTTTATTGCTTTAAATGCATTTTCAGCCCAAGCTGAGCACGTTTTGTGAGTTTGAATGTATCTTCATAGGAATGAGTTGTGTGGTCAAATGAATGCTCATATAGGCTTCAGGAGGTCATCCTGAACAAAATACATGTTAAAGTGTGTGCATAAGTCCTTTGGTTTAGGCGTGACACTCAATTTGAGTTTTTATTGCGTTAAATGCATTTTCAGCCCGAGCTGAGCACGTTTTGTGAGTTTGAATGTATCTTCATAGGAATGAGTTGTGTCGTCAAATTAATGCTCATTTAGGCTTCAGGAGGTCATCCTGAAAAAGATTCATGAAGTGTGTGCATAAGTCCTTTTTTTAGGCGTGACAATCAATTTGAGTTTTTATTGCTTTAAATGCATTTTCAGCCCAAGCTGAGCACGTTTTGTGTGTTTGAATGTATCTTCATAGGAATGAGTTGTGTGGTCAAATTAATGCTCATATATGCTTCAGGAGGTCATCCTGAACAAAATACATGTTAAAGTGTGTGCATAAGTCCTTTGGTTTAGGCGTGACACTCAATTTGAGTTTTTATTGCGTTAAATGCATTTTCAGCCCGAGCTGAGCACGTTTTGTGAGTTTGAATGTATCTTCATAGGAATGAGTAGTGTGGTCAAATTAATGCTCATTTAGGCTTCAGGTGGTCATCCTGAACAAAATACATGTTGAAGTGTGTGCATAAGTCCTTTGGTTTAGCCGTGACACTCAATTTGAGTTTTTATTGCTCTAAATGCATTTTCAGCCCGAGCTGAGCGCGTTTTCTGACTTTGAATGTATCTTCTTAGGAATGAGTTGTGTGGTCAAATTAATGCTCATTTAGGCTTCAGGTGGTCATCCTGAACTAAATACATGTTGAAGTGTGTGCATAGGTCCTTTGGTTTAGGCGTGACACTCAATTTGAGTTTTTATTGCTTTAAATGCATTTTCAGCCCGAGCTGAGCACGTTTTGTGAGTTTGAATGTATCTTCATAGGAATGAGTTGTGTGGTCAAATTAATGCTCATTTAGGCTTCAGGTGGTCATCCTGAACAAAATACATGTTGAAGTGTGTGCATAAGTCCTTTGGTTTAGGTGTGACACTCAATTTGAGTTTTTATTGCTTTAAATGCATTTTCAGGCCGAGCTGAGCATTTTTTGTGAGTTTGAATGTATCTTCATAGGAATGAGTTGTGTCGTCAAATTAATGCTCATTTAGGCTTCAGGAGGTCATCCTGAAAAAAATTCATGAAGTGTGTGCATAAGTCCTTTTTTTAGGCGTGACAATCAATTTGCGTTTTTATTGCTTTAAATGCATTTTCAGCCCAAGCTGAGCACGTTTTGTGAGTTTGAATGTATCTTCATAGGAATGAGTTGTGTGGTCAAATTAATGCTCATATAGGCTTCAGGAGGTCATCCTGAACAAAATACATGTTAAAGTGTGTGCATAAGTCCTTTGGTTTAGGCGTGACACTCAATTTGAGTTTTTATTGCGTTAAATGCATTTTCAGCCCGAGCTGAGCACGTTTTGTGAGTTTGAATGTATCTTCGTAGGAATGAGTTGTGTCGTCAAATTAATGCTCATTTAGGCTTCAGGAGGTCATCCTGAAAAAGATTCATGAAGTGTGTGCATGAGTCCTTTTTTTAGGCGTGACAATCAATTTGAGTTTTTATTGCTTTAAATGCATTTTCAGCCCAAGCTGAGCACGTTTTGTGTGTTTGAATGTATCTTCATAGGAATGAGTTGTGTGGTCAAATTAATGCTCATATATGCTTCAGGAGGTCATCCTGAACAAAATACATGTTAAAGTGTGTGCATAAGTCCTTTGGTTTAGGCGTGACACTCAACTTGAGTTTTTATTGCGTTAAATGCATTTTCAGCCCGAGCTGAGCACGTTTTGTGAGTTTGAATGTATCTTCATAGGAATGAGTTGTGTGGTCAAATTAATGCTCATTTAGGCTTCAGGTGGTCATCCTGAACAAAATACATGTTGAAGTGTGTGCATAAGTCCTTTGGTTTAGGCGTGACACTCATTTTGAGTTTTTATTGCTTTAAATGCATTTTCAGCCCGAGCTGAGCACGTTTTGTGAGTTTGAATGTATCTTCATAGAATGAGTTGTGTGGTCAAATTAATGCTCATTTAGGCTTCAGGTGGTCATCCTGAACAAAATACATGTTGAAGTGTGTGCATAAGTCCTTTGGTTTAGGCGTGACACTCAATTTGAGTTTTTATTGCTTTAAATGCATTTTCAGCCCGAGCTGAGCACGTTTCGTGAGTTTGAATGTATCTTCATAGGAATGAGTTGTGTGGTCAAATTATTGCTCATGTTTCAGGAGGTCATACTGAAAAAAATACATGTTGAAGTCTGTGCATAAGTCCTTTGGTTTAGTTGTGACACTCAATTTGAGTTTTTATTGCTTTAAATGCATTTTCAGCCCGAGTTGAGCACGTTTTGTGAGTTTCAATGTATCTTCATAGGAATGAGTTGTGTGGTCAAATTAATGCTCATTTAGGCTTCAGGTGGTCATCCTGAACAAAATACATGTTGAAGTGTGTGCATAAGTCCTTTGGTTTAGACGTGACACTCAATTTGAGTTTTTATTGCTTTAAATGCATTTTCAGCCCGAGCTGAGCATGTTTTGTGAGTTTGAATGTATCTTCATAGGAATGAGTTGTGTGGTCAAATTAATGCTCATTTAGGCTTCAGGTGGTCATCCTGAACTAAATACATGTTGAAGTGTGTGCATAAGTCCTTTGGTTTAGGCGTGACACTCAATTTGAGTTTTTATTGCTTTAAATGCATTTTCAGCCCGAGCTGAGCGCGCTTTCTGACTTTGAATGTATCTTCATAGGAATGAGTTTTGTGGTCAAATTATTGCTCATTTAGGCTTCAGAGGTCATCCTGAACAAAATACATGTTGAAGTGTGTGCATAAGTCCTTTGGTTTAGGCGTGACACTCAATTTGAGTTTTTATTGCTTTATAAATGCATTTTCAGCCCGAGCTGAGGGCGCTTTCTGACTTTGAATGTATCTTCATAGGAATGAGTTGTGGAGTCAAATTAATGCTCTTTTAGGCTTTAGGAGGTCATCCTGAACAAAATACATGTTGAAGTGTGTGCATAAGTCCTTTGGTTTAGGCGTGACACTCAATTTGAGTTTTTATTGCTTTAAATGCAATTTTCAGCCCGAGCTGAGCACGTTTTTTGAGTTTGAATGTATCTTCATAGGATTGATTTGTGTGGTCAGATTAACGCTCATTTAGGCTTCAGGTGGTCATCTTGAACAAAATACATGTTGGAGCGTGTGCATAAGTCCTTTGGTTTGGGCGTGACACTCAATTTGAATTTTTATTGCTTTAAATGCATTTTCAGCCCGAGCTGAGCACGTTTTGTGAGTTTGAATGTATCTTCATAGGAATGAGTTGTGTGGTCAAATTAATGCTCATTTAGGCTTCAGGTGATCATCCTGAACAAAATACATGTTGAAGTGTGTGCATAAGTCCTTTGGTTTAGGCGTGACACTCAATTTGAGTTTTTATTGCTTTAAAATGCATTTTCAGCCCGAGCTGAGCGCGTTTTCTGACTTTGAATGTATCTTCATAGGAATGAGTTGTGTAGTCAAATTAATGCTCATTTAGGCTTCAGGAGGCCATCCTGAACAAAATACATGTTGAAGTGTGTGCATCAGTCCTTTGGTTTAGGCGTGACACTCAATTTGAGTTTTTATTGCTTTAATGCATTTTCTGCCGAGCTGAGCATGTTTTTTTCAGTTTGAATGTATCTTCATAGGAATGAGTTGTGTAGTCAAATTACTGCTCATTTAGGCTTCAGGATGTCATCCTGAACAAAATACATGTTGCAGTGTGTGCATAAGTCCTTTGTTTTAGGCGTGACACTCAATTTGAGTTTTTATTGCTATAAATGCATTTTCAGACCGAGCCGAGCACGTTTTTTGAGTTTGAATGTATCTTCATAGGAATGAGTTGTGTAGTCAAATTAATTGTCATTTAGGCTTCAGGAAGACATACTGAACTAAATACATGTTGAAGTGTGTGCATAAGTCCTTTGGTTTAGTAGTGACACTCAATTTGAGTTTAATTGCTTTAAATGCATTTTCAGGCCGAGCTGAACACTTTTTCTGAGTTTGAATGTATCTTCATAGGAATGAGTTATGTAGTCAAATGAATGCCCATTTGGGCTTCAGGAGGACATCCTCAACTAAATACATGTTGAAGTGTGTGCATAAGTCCTTTGGTTTAGCCGTGACACTCAATTTGAGTTTTTATTGCTCTAAATGCATTTTCAGCCCGAGCTGAGCGCGTTTTCTGACTTTGAATGTATCTTCTTAGGAATGAGTTGTGTGGTCAAATTAATCCTCATTTAGGCTTCAGGTGGTCATCCTGAACTAAATACATGTTGAAGTGTGTGCATAAGTCCTTTGGTTTGGGCGTGACACTCAATTTGAGTTTTTATTGCTTTAAATGCATTTTCAGCCTGAGCTGAGCATGTTTTGTGAGTTTGAATGTATCTTCATAGGAATGAGTTGTGTGGTCAAATTAATGCTCTTTAGGCTTCAGGTGGTCATCCTGAACTAAATACATGTTGAAGTGTGTGCATAAGTACTTTGGTTTAGGCGTGACACTCCATTTGAGTTTTTATTGCTTTAAATGCATTTTCAGCCCGAGCTGAGCGCGCTCTCTGACTTTGAATGTATCTTCATAGGAATGAGTTGTGTGGTCAAATTAATGCTCATTTAGGCTTCAGGAGGACATCCTGAACTAAGTACATGTTGAAGTGTGTGCATAAGTCCTTTGGTTTGGGCGTGACACTCAATTTGAGTTTTTGTTGCTTTAAATGCATTTTCAGCCCGAGCTGAGCGCGCTTTCTGACTTTGAATGTATCTTCATAGGAATGAGTTGTGTGGTCAAATTAATGCTCATTTAGGCTTCAGGAGGACATCCTGAACTAAGTACATGTTGAAGTGTGTGCATAAGTCCTTTGGTTTGGGCGTGACACTCAATTTGAGTTTTTATTGCTTTAAATGCATTTTCAGCCCGACCTGAGCACGTTTTGTGAGTTTGAATACATCTTCATAGGAATGAGTTGTGTGGTCAAATTAATGCTCATTTAGGCTTCAGGTGGTCATCCTGAACTAAATACATGTTGAAGTGTGTGCATAAGTCCTTTGGTTTAGGCGTGACACTCAATTTGAGTTTTTATTGCTTCAAATGCATTTTCAGCCCGAGCTGAGCGCGCTTTCTGACTTTGAATGTATCTTCATAGGAATGAGTTGTGTGGTCAAATTATTGCTCATTTAGGCTTCAGGAGGTCATCCTGAACAAAATACATGTTGAAGTGTGTGCATAAGTCCTTTGGTTCAGGCGTGACACTCAATTTGAGTTTTTATTGCTTTAAATGCATTTTCAGCCCGAGCTGAGCACGTTTTGTGAGTTTGAATGTATCTTCATAGGAATGAGTTGTGTGGTCAAATTAATGCTCATTTAGGCTTCAGGCGGTCATCCTGAACAAAATACATGTTGAAGTGTGTGCATAAGTCCTTTGGTTTAGGCGTGACACTCAATTTGAGTTTTTACTGCTTTAAATGCATTTTCAGCCCGAGCTGAGCACGTTTTGTGAGTTTGAATGTATCTTCATAGGAATGAGTTGTGTGGTCACATTAATGCTCATATGGGCTTCAGGAGGTCATCCTGAACAAAATACATGTTGAAGTGTGTGAATAAGTCCTTTGGTTTAGGTGTGACACTCAATTTGAGTTTTTATTGCTTTAAATGCATTTTCAGCCCAAGCTGAGCACGTTTTGTGAGTTTGAATGTATCTTCATAGGAATGAGTTGTGTGGTCAAATTAATGCTCATATGGGCTTCAGGAGGTCATCCTGAACAAAATACATGTTGAAGTGTGTGCATAAGTCCTTTGGTTTAGGTGTGACACTCAATTTGAGTTTTTATTGCTTTAAATGCATTTTCAGCCCGAGCTGAGCACGTTTTGTGAGTTTGAATGTATCTTCATAGGAATGAGTTGTGTGGTCAAATTAATGCTCATTTAGGCTTCAGGTGGTCATCCTGAACAAAATACATGTTGAAGTGTGTGCATAAGTCCTTTGGTTTAGGCGTGACACTCAATTTGAGTTTCTATTGCTTTAAATGCATTTTCAGCGCGAGCTGAGCACGTTTTGTGAGTTTGAATGTATCTTCATAGGAATGAGTTGTGTGGTCAAATTAATGCTCATATGGGCTTCAGGAGGTCATCCTGAACAAAATACATGTTGAAGTGTGTGCATAAGTCCTTTGGTTTAGGTGTGACACTCAATTTGAGTTTTTATTGCTTTAAATGCATTTTCAGCCCGAGCTGAGCACGTTTTGTGAGTTTGAATGTATCTTCATAGGAATGAGTTGTGTGGTCAAATTAATGCTCATTTAGGCTTTAGGTGGTCATCCTGAACTAAATACATGTTGAAGTGTGTGCATAAGTCCTTTGGTTTAGGCGTGACACTCAATTTGAGTTTTTATTGCTTTAAATGCATTTTCAGCCCGAGCTGAGCGCGCTTTCTGACTTTGAATGTATCTTCATAGGAATGAGTTGTGTGGTCAAATTATTGCTCATTTTTCAGGAGGTCATACTGAAAAAAATACATGTTGAAGTGTGTGCATAAGTCCTTTGGTTTAGTTGTGACACTCAATTTGAGTTTTTATTGCTTTAAATGCATTTTCAGCCCGAGTTGAGCACGTTTTGTGAGATTGAATGTATCTTCATAGGAATGAGTTGTGTGGTCAAATTAATGCTCATTTAGGCTTCAGGTGGTCATCCTGAACAAAATACATGTTGAAGTGTGTGCATTAGTCCTTTGGTTTAGACGTGACACTCAATTCGAGTTTTTATTGCTTTAAATGCATTTTCAGCCCGAGCTGAGCATGTTTTGTGAGTTTGAATGTATCTTCATAGGAATGAGTTGTGTGGTCAAATTAATGCTCATTTAGGCTTCAGGTGGTCATCCTGAACTAAATACATGTTGAAGTGTGTGCATAAGTCCTTTGGTTTAGGCGTGACACTCAATTTGAGTTTTTATTGCTTTAAATGCATTTTCAGCCCGAGCTGAGCGCGCTTTCTGACTTTGAATGTATCTTCATAGGAATGAGTTGTGTGGTCAAATTATTGCTCATTTGGGCTTCAGAGGTCATCCTGAACAAAATACATGTTGAAGTGTGTGCATAAGTCCTTTGGTTTAGGCGTGACACTCAATTTGAGTTTTTATTGCTTTATAAATGCATTTTCAGCCCGAGCTGAGGGCGCTTTCTGACTTTGAATGTATCTTCATAGGAATGAGTTGTGTGGAAAGATTAACGCTCATTTAGGCTTCAGGTGGTCATCTTGAACAAAATACATGTTGGAGCGTGTGCATAAGTCCTTTTTTAGGCGTGACACTCAATTTGAGTTTTTATTTTGCTTTAAAATGCATTTTCAGCCCGAGCTGAGCGCGTTTTCTGACTTTGAATGTATCTTCATAGGAATGAGTTGTGTAGTCAAATTAATGCTCATTTAGGCTTCAGGAGGCCATCCTGAACATAATACATGTTGAAGTGTGTGCATCAGTCCTTTGGTTTAGGCGTGACACTCAATTTGAGTTTTTATTGCTTTAATGCATTTTTTGCCGAGCTGAGCATGTTTTTTTCAGTTTGAATGTATCTTTATAGGAATGAGTTGTGTAGTCAAATTACTGCTCATTTAGGCTTCAGGAGGACATCCTGAACTAAATACATGTTGAAGTGTGTGCAAAAGTCCTTTGGTTTGGGCGTGACACTCAATTTGAGTTTTTATTGCTTTAAATGCATTTTCAGGCCGAGCTGAGCGCGCTTTCTGACTTTGAATGTATCTTCATAGGAATGAGTTGTGTGGTCAAATTAATGCTCATTTAGGCTTCAGGTGGTCATCCTGAACTAAATACATGTTGAAGTGTGTGCATAGGTCCTTTGGTTTGGGCGTGACACTCAATTTGAGTTTTTATTGCTTTAAATGCATTTTCAGGCCGAGCTGAGCGCGCTTTCTGACTTTGAATGTATCTTCATAGGAATGAGTTGTGTGGTCAAATTAATGCTCATTTAGGCTTCAGGTGGTCATCCTGAACTAAATACATGTTGAAGTGTGTGCATAGGTCCTTTGGTTTAGGCGTGACACTCAATTTGAGTTTTTATTGCTTTAAATGCATTTTCAGCCCGAGCTGAGCACGTTTTGTGAGTTTGAATGTATCTTCATAGGAATGAGTTGTGTGGTCAAATTAATGCTCATTTAGGCTTCAGGTGGTCATCCTGAACAAAATACATGTTGAAGTGTGTGCATAAGTCCTTTGGTTTAGGTGTGACACTCAATTTGAGTTTTTATTGCTTTAAATGCATTTTCAGGCCGAGCTGAGCATTTTTTGTGAGTTTGAATGTATCTTCATAGGAATGAGTTGTGTCGTCAAATTAATGCTCATTTAGGCTTCATGAGGTCATCCTGAAAAAAATTCATGAAGTGTGTGCATAAGTCCTTTTTTTAGGCGTGACAATCAATTTGAGTTTTTATTGCTTTAAATGCATTTTCAGCCGAAGCTGAGCACGTTTTGTGAGTTTGAATGTATCTTCATAGGAATGAGTTGTGTGGTCAAATTAATGCTCATATAGGCTTCAGGAGGTCATCCTGAACAAAATACATGTTAAAGTGTGTGCATAAGTCCTTTGGTTTAGGCGTGACACTCAATTTGAGTTTTTATTGCGTTAAATGCATTTTCAGCCCGAGCTGAGCACGTTTTGTGAGTTTGAATGTATCTTCATAGGAATGAGTTGTGTCGTCAAATTAATGCTCATTTAGGCTTCAGGAGGTCATCCTGAAAAAGATTCATGAAGTGTGTGCATAAGTCCTTTTTTTAGGCGTGACAATCAATTTGAGTTTTTATTGCTTTAAATGCATTTTCAGCCCAAGCTGAGCACGTTTTGTGTGTTTGAATGTATCTTCATAGGAATGAGTTGTGTGGTCAAATTAATGCTCATATATGCTTCAGGAGGTCATCCTGAACAAAATACATGTTAATGTGTGTGCATAAGTCCTTTGGTTTAGGCGTGACACTCAATTTGAGTTTTTATTGCGTTAAATGCATTTTCAGCCCGAGTTGAGCACGTTTTGTGAGTTTGAATGTATCTTCATAGGAATGAGTAGTGTGGTCAAATTAATGCTCATTTAGGCTTCAGGTGGTCATCCTGAACAAAATACATGTTGAAGTGTGTGCATAAGTTCTTTGGTTTAGGCGTGACACTCAATTTGAGTTTTTATTGCTTTAAATGCATTTTCAGCCCGAGCTGAGCACGTTTTGTGAGTTTGAATGTATCTTCATAGGAATGAGTTGTGTGGTCAAATTAATGCTCATATAGGCTTAAGGAGGTCATCCTGAACAAAATACGTGTTGAAGTGTGTGCATAATCCTTTGGTTTAGGTGTGACACTCAATTTGAGTTTTTATTGCTTTAAATGCATTTTCAGCCCGAGCTGAGCACGTTTTGTGAGTTTGAATGTATCTTCATAGGAATAGGTTGTGTGGTCAAATTAATGCTCATATAGGCTTCAGGAGGTCATCCTGAACAAAATACATGTTGAAGTGTGTGCATAAGTCCTTTGGTTTAGGTGTGACACTCAATTTGACTTTTTATTGCTTTAAATGCATTTTCAGCCCGAGCTGAGCACGTTTTGTGAGTTTGAATGTATCTTCATAGGAATGAGTTGTGTGGTCAAATTAATGCTCATTTAGGCTTCAGGTAGTCATCCTGAACAAAATACATGTTGAAGTGTGTGCATAAGTCCTTTGGTTTAGCCGTGACACTCAATTTGAGTTTTTATTGCTCTAAATTTATTTTCAGCCCGAGCTGAGCGCGTTTTCTGACTTTGAATGTATCTTCTTAGGAATGAGTTGTGTGGTCAAATTAATGCTCATTTAGGCTTCAGGTGGTCATCCTGAACTAAATACATGTTGAAGTGTGTGCATAGGTCCTTTGGTTTAGGCGTGACACTCAATTTGAGTTTTTATTGCTTTAAATGCATTTTCAGCCCGAGCTGAGCACGTTTTGTGAGTTTGAATGTATCTTCATAGGAATGAGTTGTGTGGTCAAATTAATGCTCATTTAGGCTTCAGGTGGTCATCCTGAACAAAATACATGTTGAAGTGTGTGCATAAGTCCTTTGGTTTAGGTGTGACACTCAATTTGAGTTTTTATTGCTTTAAATGCATTTTCAGGCCGAGCTGAGCATTTTTTGTGAGTTTGAATGTATCTTCATAGGAATGAGTTGTGTCGTCAAATTAATGCTCATTTAGGCTTCAGGAGGTCATCCTGAAAAAAATTCATGAAGTGTGTGCATAAGTCCTTTTTTTAGGCGTGACAATCAATTTGAGTTTTTATTGCTTTAAATGCATTTTCAGCCCAAGCTGAGCACGTTTTGTGAGTTTGAATGTATCTTCATAGGAATGAGTTGTGTGGTCAAATTAATGCTCATATAGGCTTCAGGAGGTCATCCTGAACAAAATACATGTTAAAGTGTGTGCATAAGTCCTTTGGTTTAGGCGTGACACTCAATTTGAGTTTTTATTGCGTTAAATGCATTTTCAGCCCGAGCTGAGCACGTTTTGTGAGTTTGAATGTATCTTCGTAGGAATGAGTTGTGTCGTCAAATTAATGCTCATTTAGGCTTCAGGAGGTCATCCTGAAAAAGATTCATGAAGTGTGTGCATGAGTCCTTTTTTTAGGCGTGACAATCAATTTGAGTTTTTATTGCTTTAAATGCATTTTCAGCCCAAGCTGAGCACGTTTTGTGTGTTTGAATGTATCTTCATAGGAATGAGTTGTGTGGTCAAATTAATGCTCATATATGCTTCAGGAGGTCATCCTGAACAAAATACATGTTAAAGTGTGTGCATAAGTCCTTTGGTTTAGGCTTGACACTCAATTTGAGTTTTTATTGCGTTAAATGCATTTTCAGCCCGAGCTGAGCACGTTTTGTGAGTTTGAATGTATCTTCATAGGAATGAGTTGTGTGGTCAAATTAATGCTCATTTAGGCTTCAGGTGGTCATCCTGAACAAAATACATGTTGAAGTGTGTGCATAAGTCCTTTGGTTTAGGCGTGACACTCATTTTGAGTTTTTATTGCTTTAAATGCATTTTCAGCCCGAGCTGAGCACGTTTTGTGAGTTTGAATGTATCTTCATAGAATGAGTTGTGTGGTCAAATTAATGCTCATTTAGGCTTCAGGTGGTCATCCTGAACAAAATACATGTTGAAGTGTGTGCATAAGTCCTTTGGTTTAGGCGTGACACTCAATTTGAGTTTTTATTGCTTTAAATGCATTTTCAGCCCGAGCTGAGCACGTTTCGTGAGTTTGAATGTATCTTCATAGGAATGAGTTGTGTGGTCAAATTATTGCTCATGTTTCAGGAGGTCATACTGAAAAAAATACATGTTGAAGTCTGTGCATAAGTCCTTTGGTTTAGTTGTGACACTCAATTTGAGTTTTTATTGCTTTAAATGCATTTTCAGCCCGAGTTGAGCACGTTTTGTGAGTTTCAATGTATCTTCATAGGAATGAGTTGTGTGGTCAAATTAATGCTCATTTAGGCTTCAGGTGGTCATCCTGAACAAAATACATGTTGAAGTGTGTGCATAAGTCCTTTGGTTTAGACGTGACACTCAATTTGAGTTTTTATTGCTTTAAATGCATTTTCAGCCCGAGCTGAGCATGTTTTGTGAGTTTGAATGTATCTTCATAGGAATGAGTTGTGTGGTCAAATTAATGCTCATTTAGGCTTCAGGTGGTCATCCTGAACTAAATACATGTTGAAGTGTGTGCATAAGTCCTTTGGTTTAGGCGTGACACTCAATTTGAGTTTTTATTGCTTTAAATGCATTTTCAGCCCGAGCTGAGCGCGCTTTCTGACTTTGAATGTATCTTCATAGGAATGAGTTTTGTGGTCAAATTATTGCTCATTTAGGCTTCAGAGGTCATCCTGAACAAAATACATGTTGAAGTGTGTGCATAAGTCCTTTGGTTTAGGCGTGACACTCAATTAGAGTTTTTATTGCTTTATAAATGCATTTTCAGCCCGAGCTGAGGGCGCTTTCTGACTTTGAATGTATCTTCATAGGAATGAGTTGTGGAGTCAAATTAATGCTCTTTTAGGCTTTAGGAGGTCATCCTGAACAAAATACATGTTGAAGTGTGTGCATAAGTCCTTTGGTTTAGGCGTGACACTCAATTTGAGTTTTTATTGCTTTAAATGCAATTTTCAGCCCGAGCTGAGCCCGTTTTTTGAGTTTGGATGTATCTTCATAGGATTGATTTGTGTGGTCAGATTAACGCTCATTTAGGCTTCAGGTGGTTATCTTGAACAAAATACATGTTGGAGCGTGTGCATAAGTCCTTTGGTTTGGGCGTGACACTCAATTTGAATTTTTATTGCTTTAAATGCATTTTCAGCCCGAGCTGAGCACGTTTTGTGAGTTTGAATGTATCTTCATAGGAATGAGTTGTGTGGTCAAATTAATGCTCATTTAGGCTTCAGGTGATCATCCTGAACAAAATACATGTTGAAGTGTGTGCATAAGTCCTTTGGTTTAGGCGTGACACTCAATTTGAGTTTTTATTGCTTTAAAATGCATTTTCAGCCCGAGCTGAGCGCGTTTTCTGACTTTGAATGTATCTTCATAGGAATGAGTTGTGTAGTCAAATTAATGCTCATTTAGGCTTCAGGAGGCCATCCTGAACAAAATACATGTTGAAGTGTGTGCATCAGTCCTTTGGTTTAGGCGTGACACTCAATTTGAGTTTTTATTGCTTTAATGCATTTTCTGCCGAGCTGAGCATGTTTTTTTCAGTTTGAATGTATCTTTATAGGAATGAGTTGTGTAGTCAAATTACTGCTCATTTAGGCTTCAGGAGGACATCCTGAACTAAATACATGTTGAAGTGTGTTCAAAAGTCCTTTGGTTTGGGCGTGACACTCAATTTGAGTTTTTATTGCTTTAAATGCATTTTCAGCCCGAGCTGAGCGCGCTTTCTAACTTTGAATGTATCTTCATAGGAATGAGTTGTGTGGTCAAATTAATGCTCATTTAGGCTTCAGGAGGACATCCTGAACTAAGTACATGTTGAAGTGTGTGCATAAGTCCTTTGGTTTGGGCGTGACACTCAATTTGAGTTTTTATTGCTTTAAATGCATTTTCAGCCCGAGCTGAGCACGTTTTGTGAGTTTGAATGTATCTACATAGGAATGAGTTGTGTGGTCAAATTAATGCTCATTTAGGCTTCAGGAGGACATCCTGAACTAAGTACATGTTGAAGTGTGTGCATAAGTCCTTTGGTTTGGGCGTGACACTCAATTTGAGTTTTTATTGCTTTAAATGCATTTTCAGCCCGACCTGAGCACGTTTTGTGAGTTTGAATACATCTTCATAGGAATGAGTTGTGTGGTCAAATTAATGCTCATTTAGGCTTCAGGTGGTCATCCTGAACTAAATACATGTTGAAGTGTGTGCATAAGTCCTTTGGTTTGGGCGTGACACTCAATTTGAGTTTTTTTTTGCTTTAAATGCATTTTCAGCCCGAGCTGAGCACGTTTTGTGAGTTTGAATGTATCTTCATAGGAATGAGTAGTGTGGTCAAATTAATGCTCATTTAGGCTTCAGGTGGTCATCCTGAACAAAATACATGTTGAAGTGTGTGCATAAGTTCTTTGGTTTAGGCGTGACACTCAATTTGAGTTTTTATTGCTTTAAATGCATTTTCAGCCCGAGCTGAGCACGTTTTGTGAGTTTGAATGTATCTTCATAGGAATGAGGTGTGTGGTCAAATTAATGCTCATATAGGCTTAAGGAGGTCATCCTGAACAAAATACGTGTTGAAGTGTGTGCATAATCCTTTGGTTTAGGTGTGACACTCAATTTGAGTTTTTATTGCTTTAAATGCATTTTCAGCCCGAGCTGAGCACGTTTTGTGAGTTTGAATGTATCTTCATAGGAATAGGTTGTGTGGTCAAATTAATGCTCATATAGGCTTCAGGAGGTCATCCTGAACAAAATACATGTTGAAGTGTGTGCATAAGTCCTTTGGTTTAGGTGTGACACTCAATTTGACTTTTTATTGCTTTAAATGCATTTTCAGCCCGAGCTGAGTACGTTTTGTGAGTTTGAATGTATCTTCATAGGAATGAGTTGTGTGGTCAAATTAATGCTCATTTAGGCTTCAGGTGGTCATCCTGAACAAAATACATGTTGAAGTGTGTGCATAAGTCCTTTGGTTTAGCCGTGACACTCAATTTGAGTTTTTATTGCTCTAAATGCATTTTCAGCCCGAGCTGAGCGCGTTTTCTGACTTTGAATGTATCTTCATAGGAATGAGTAGTGTGGTCAAATTAATGCTCATTTAGGCTTCAGGTGGTCATCCTGAACAAAATACATGTTGAAGTGTGTGCATAAGTTCTTTGGTTTAGGCGTGACACTCAATTTGAGTTTTTATTGCTTTAAATGCATTTTCAGCCCGAGCTGAGCACGTTTTGTGAGTTTGAATGTATCTTCATAGGAATGAGTTGTGTGGTCAAATTAATGCTCATATAGGCTTAAGGAGGTCATCCTGAACAAAATACGTGTTGAAGTGTGTGCATAATCCTTTGGTTTAGGTGTGACACTCAATTTGAGTTTTTATTGCTTTAAATGCATTTTCAGCCCGAGCTGAGCACGTTTTGTGAGTTTGAATGTATCTTCATAGGAATGAGTTGTGTAGTCAAATTCATGCTCATATGGGCTTCAGGAGGTCATCCTGAACAAAATACATGTTGAAGTGTGTGCATAAGTCCTTTGGTTTGGGCGTGACACTCAATTTAAATTTTTATTGCTTTAAATGCATTTTCAGGCCGAGCTGAGCACGTTTTGTGAGTTTGAATGTATCTTCATAGGAATGAGTTGTGTGGTCAAATTAATGCTCATTTAGGCTTCAGGTGGTCATCCTGAACAAAATACATGTTAAAGTGTGTGCATAAGTCCTTTGGTTTAGCCGTGACACTCAATTTGAGTTTTTATTGCTCTAAATGCATTTTCAGCCCGAGCTGAGCGCGTTTTCTGACTTTGAATGTATCTTCATAGGAATGAGTAGTGTGGTCAAATTAATGCTCATTTAGGCTTCAGGTGGTCATCCTGAACAAAATACATGTTGAAGTGTGTGCATAAGTCCTTTGGTTTAGGCGTGACACTCAATTTGAGTTTTTATTGCTTTAAATGCATTTTCAGCCCGAGCTGGGCACGTTTTGTGAGTTTGAATGTATCTTCATAGGAATGAGTTGTGTAGTCAAATTAATGCTCATATGGGCTTCAGGATGTCATCCTGAACTAAATACATGTTGAAGTGTGTGCATAAGTCCTTTGGTTTAGGTGTGACACTAAATTTGAGTTTTTATTGCTTTAAATGCATTTTCAGCCCGAGCTGAGCACGTTTTGTGAGTTTGAATGTATCTTCATAGGAATGAGTTGTGTAGTCAAATTCATGCTCATATGGGCTTCAGGAGGTCATCCTGAACAAAATACATGTTGAAGTGTGTGCATAAGTCCTTTGGTTTGGGCGTGACACTCAATTTAAATTTTTATTGCTTTAAATGCATTTTCAGGCCGAGCTGAGCGCGCTTTCTGACTTTGAATGTATCTTCATAGGAATGAGTTGTGTGGTCAAATTAATGCTCATATAGGCTTAAGGAGGTCATCCTGAACAAAATACGTGTTGAAGTGTGTGCATAATCCTTTGGTTTAGGTGTGACACTCAATTTGAGTTTTTATTGCTTTAAATGCATTTTCAGCCCGAGCTGAGCACGTTTTGTGAGTTTGAATGTATCTTCATAGGAATAGGTTGTGTGGTCAAATTAATGCTCATATAGGCTTCAGGAGGTCATCCTGAACAAAATACATGTTGAAGTGTGTGCATAAGTTCTTTGGTTTAGGTGTGACACTCAATTTGACTTTTTATTGCTTTAAATGCATTTTCAGCCCGAGCTGAGCACGTTTTGTGAGTTTGAATGTATCTTCATAGGAATGAGTTGTGTGGTCAAATTAATGCTCATTTAGGCTTCAGGTGGTCATCCTGAACAAAATACATGTTAAAGTGTGTGCATAAGTCCTTTGGTTTAGCCGTGACACTCAATTTGAGTTTTTATTGCTCTAAATGCATTTTCAGCCCGAGCTGAGCGCGTTTTCTGACTTTGAATGTATCTTCATAGGAATGAGTAGTGTGGTCAAATTAATGCTCATTTAGGCTTCAGGTGGTCATCCTGAACAAAATACATGTTGAAGTGTGTGCATAAGTCCTTTGGTTTAGGCGTGACACTCAATTTGAGTTTTTATTGCTTTAAATGCATTTTCAGCCCGAGCTGGGCACGTTTTGTGAGTTTGAATGTATCTTCATAGGAATGAGTTGTGTAGTCAAATTAATGCTCATATGGGCTTCAGGATGTCATCCTGAACTAAATACATGTTGAAGTGTGTGCATAAGTCCTTTGGTTTAGGTGTGACACTAAATTTGAGTTTTTATTGCTTTAAATGCATTTTCAGCCCGAGCTGAGCACGTTTTGGGAGTTTGAATGTATCTTCATAGGAATGAGTTGTGTAGTCAAATTAATGCTCATATGGGCTTCAGGAGGTCATCCTGAACAAAATACATGTTGAAGTGTGTGCATAAGTCCTTTGGTTTGGGCGTGACATTCAATTTAAATTTTTATTGCTTTAAATGCATTTCAGGCCGAGCTGAGCGCGCTTTCTGACTTTGAATGTATCTTAATAGGAATGAGTTGTGTGGTCAAATTAATGCTCATATGGGCTGCAGGAGGTCATCCTGAACAAAATACATGTTGAAGTGTGTGCATAAGTCCTTTGGTTTAGGTGTGACACTCAATTTGAGTTTTTATTGCTTTAAATGCATTTTCAGCTCGAGCTGAGCACGTTTTGTGAGTTTGAATGTATCTTCATAGGAATGAGTTGTGTGGTCAAATTAATGCTTATTTAGGCTTCAGGAGGTCATCCTGAACAAAATACACGTTGAAGTGTGTGCATAAGTCCTTCGGTTTAGGCGTGACACTCAATTTGAGTTTTTATTGCTTTAAATGCATTTCCAGCCCGAGCTGAGCGCGCTTTCTGACTTTGAATGTATCTTCATAGGAATGAGTTGTGTGGTCAAATTATTGCTCATTTAGGCTTCAGAAGGTCATCCTGAACAAAATACATGTTGAAGTGTGTGCATAAGTCCTTTGGTTTAGGCGTGACACTCAATTTGATTTTGTATTGCTTTAAATGCATTTTCAGCCCGAGCTGAGCACGTTTTGTGAGTTTGAATGTATCTTCATAGGAATGAGTTGTGTGGTCAAATTAATGCTCATTTAGGCTTCAGGTGGTCATCCTGAACAAAATACATGTTGAAGTGTGTGCATAAGTCCTTTGGTTTAGGCGTGACACTAAATTTGAGTTTTTATTGCTTTAAATGCATTTTTAGCCCGAGCTGAGCACGTTTCGTGAGTTTGAATGTATCTTCATAGGAATGAGTCAAATTAATGCTCATATGGGCTTCAGGTGGTCATCCTGAACTAAATACATGTTGAAGTGTGTGCATAAGTCCTTTAGTTTAGGCGTGACACTCAATTTGAGTTTTTATTGCTTTAAATGCATTTTCAGCCCGAGCTGAGCGCGCTTTCTGACTTTGAATGTATCTTCATAGGAATGAGTTGTGTGGTCAAATTATTGCTCATTTAGGCTTCAAGAGGTCATCCTGAACAAAATACATGTTGAAGTGTGTGCATAAGTCCTTTGGTTTAGGCGTGACACTCAATTTGAGTTTTTATTGCTTTAAATGCATTTTCAGCCCGAGCTGAGCACGTTTTGTGAGTTTGATTGTATCTTCATAGGAATGAGTTGTGTGGTCAAATTAATGCTCATATAGGCTTCAGGTGGTCATCCTGAACTAAATACATGTTGAAGTGTGTGCATAAGTCCTTTGGTTTAGGCGTGACACTCAATTTGAGTTTTTATTGCTTTAAATGCATTTTCAGCCCGAACTGAGCGCGCTATCTGACTTTGAATGTATCTTCATAGGAATGAGTTGTGTGGTCAAATTAATGCTCATATGGGCTTCAGGAGGTCATCCTGAACAAAATACATGTTGAAGTGTGTGCATAATCCTTTGGTTTAGGTGTGACACTCAATTTGAGTTTTTATTGCTTTAAATGCATTTTCAGCCCGAGCTGAGCACGTTTTGTGAGTTTGAATGTATCTTCATAGGAATGTGTTGTGTGGTCAAATTAATGCTCATGTAGGCTTCAGGAGGTCATCCTGAACAAAATACATGTTGAAGTGTGTGCATAAGTCCTTTGGTTTAGGTGTGACACTCAATTTGAGTTTTTATTGCTTTAAATGCATTTTCAGCCCGAGCTGAGCACGTTTTGTGAGTTTGAATGTATCTTCATAGGAATGAGTTGTGTGGTCAAATGAATGCTCATTTAGGCTTCAGGTGGTCATCCTGAACAAAATACATGTTGAAGTGTGTGCATAAGTCCTTTGGTTTAGGCGTGACACTCAATTTGAGTTTTTATTGCTTTAAATGCATTTTCAGCCCGAGCTGAGCACGTTTTGTGAGTTTGAATGTATCTTCATAGGAATGAGTCAAATTAATGCTCATATGGGCTTCAGGTGGTCATCCTGAACTAAATACATGTTGAAGTGTGTGCATAAGTCCTTTGGTTTAGGCGTGACACTCAATTTGAGTTTTTATTGCTTTAAATGCATTTTCAGCCCGAGCTGAGCGCGCTTTCTGACTTTGAATGTATCTTCATAGGAATGAGTTGTGTGGTCAAATTATTGCTCATTTAGGCTTCAGGAGGTCATCCTGAACAAAATACATGTTGAAGTGTGTGCATAAGTCCTTTGGTTTAGGCGTGACACTCAATTTGAGTTTTTATTGCTTTAAATGCATTTTCAGCCCGAGCTGAGCACGTTTTGTGAGTTTGAATGTATCTTCATAGGAATGAGTTGTGTGGTCAAATTAATGCTCATTTAGGCTTCAGGTGGTCATCCTGAACTAAATACATGTTGACGTGTGTGCATAAGTCCTTTGGTTTAGGCGTGACACTCAATTTGAGTTTTTATTGCTTTAAATGCATTTTCAGCCCGAGCTGAGCACGTTTTGTGAGTTTGATTGTATCTTCATAGGAATGAGTTGTGTGGTCAAATTAATGCTCATATAGGCTTCAGGTGGTCATCCTGAACTAAATACATGTTGAAGTGTGTGCATAAGTCCTTTGGTTTAGGCGTGACACTCAATTTGAGTTTTTATTGCTTTAAATGCATTTTCAGCCCGAGCTGAGCGCGCTTTCTGACTTTGAATGTATCTTCATAGGAATGAGTTTTGTGGTCAAATTAATGCTTATTTAGGCTTCAGGAGGTCATCCTGAACAAAATACACGTTGAAGTGTGTGCATAAGTCCTTCGGTTTAGGCGTGACACTCAATTTGAGTTTTTATTGCTTTAAATGCATTTCCAGCCCGAGCTGAGCGCGCTTTCTGACTTTGAATGTATCTTCATAGGAATGAGTTGTGTGGTCAAATTATTGCTCATTTAGGCTTCAGAAGGTCATCCTGAACAAAATACATGTTGAAGTGTGTGCATAAGTCCTTTGGTTTAGGCGTGACACTCAATTTGATTTTGTATTGCTTTAAATGCATTTTCAGCCCGAGCTGAGCACGTTTTGTGAGTTTGAATGTATCTTCATAGGAATGAGTTGTGTGGTCAAATTAATGCTCATTTAGGCTTCAGGTGGTCATCCTGAACAAAATACATGTTGAAGTGTGTGCATAAGTCCTTTGGTTTAGGCGTGACACTAAATTTGAGTTTTTATTGCTTTAAATGCATTTTTAGCCCGAGCTGAGCACGTTTCGTGAGTTTGAATGTATCTTCATAGGAATGAGTCAAATTAATGCTCATATGGGCTTCAGGTGGTCATCCTGAACTAAATACATGTTGAAGTGTGTGCATAAGTCCTTTAGTTTAGGCGTGACACTCAATTTGAGTTTTTATTGCTTTAAATGCATTTTCAGCCCGAGCTGAGCGCGCTTTCTGACTTTGAATGTATCTTCATAGGAATGAGTTGTGTGGTCAAATTATTGCTCATTTAGGCTTCAAGAGGTCATCCTGAACAAAATACATGTTGAAGTGTGTGCATAAGTCCTTTGGTTTAGGCGTGACACTCAATTTGAGTTTTTATTGCTTTAAATGCATTTTCAGCCCGAGCTGAGCACGTTTTGTGAGTTTGATTGTATCTTCATAGGAATGAGTTGTGTGGTCAAATTAATGCTCATATAGGCTTCAGGTGGTCATCCTGAACTAAATACATGTTGAAGTGTGTGCATAAGTCCTTTGGTTTAGGCGTGACACTCAATTTGAGTTTTTATTGCTTTAAATGCATTTTCAGCCCGAACTGAGCGCGCTATCTGACTTTGAATGTATCTTCATAGGAATGAGTTGTGTGGTCAAATTAATGCTCATATGGGCTTCAGGAGGTCATCCTGAACAAAATACATGTTGAAGTGTGTGCATAATCCTTTGGTTTAGGTGTGACACTCAATTTGAGTTTTTATTGCTTTAAATGCATTTTCAGCCCGAGCTGAGCACGTTTTGTGAGTTTGAATGTATCTTCATAGGAATGTGTTGTGTGGTCAAATTAATGCTCATGTAGGCTTCAGGAGGTCATCCTGAACAAAATACATGTTGAAGTGTGTGCATAAGTCCTTTGGTTTAGGTGTGACACTCAATTTGAGTTTTTATTGCTTTAAATGCATTTTCAGCCCGAGCTGAGCACGTTTTGTGAGTTTGAATGTATCTTCATAGGAATGAGTTGTGTGGTCAAATGAATGCTCATTTAGGCTTCAGGTGGTCATCCTGAACAAAATACATGTTGAAGTGTGTGCATAAGTCCTTTGGTTTAGGCGTGACACTCAATTTGAGTTTTTATTGCTTTAAATGCATTTTCAGCCCGAGCTGAGCACGTTTTGTGAGTTTGAATGTATCTTCATAGGAATGAGTCAAATTAATGCTCATATGGGCTTCAGGTGGTCATCCTGAACTAAATACATGTTGAAGTGTGTGCATAAGTCCTTTGGTTTAGGCGTGACACTCAATTTGAGTTTTTATTGCTTTAAATGCATTTTCAGCCCGAGCTGAGCGCGCTTTCTGACTTTGAATGTATCTTCATAGGAATGAGTTGTGTGGTCAAATTATTGCTCATTTAGGCTTCAGGAGGTCATCCTGAACAAAATACATGTTGAAGTGTGTGCATAAGTCCTTTGGTTTAGGCGTGACACTCAATTTGAGTTTTTATTGCTTTAAATGCATTTTCAGCCCGAGCTGAGCACGTTTTGTGAGTTTGAATGTATCTTCATAGGAATGAGTTGTGTGGTCAAATTAATGCTCATTTAGGCTTCAGGTGGTCATCCTGAACTAAATACATGTTGACGTGTGTGCATAAGTCCTTTGGTTTAGGCGTGACACTCAATTTGAGTTTTTATTGCTTTAAATGCATTTTCAGCCCGAGCTGAGCACGTTTTGTGAGTTTGATTGTATCTTCATAGGAATGAGTTGTGTGGTCAAATTAATGCTCATATAGGCTTCAGGTGGTCATCCTGAACTAAATACATGTTGAAGTGTGTGCATAAGTCCTTTGGTTTAGGCGTGACACTCAATTTGAGTTTTTATTGCTTTAAATGCATTTTCAGCCCGAACTGAGCGCGCTATCTGACTTTGAATGAATCTTCATAGGAATGAGTTGTGTGGTCAAATTAATGCTCATATGGGCTTCAGGAGGTCATCCTGAACAAAATACATGTTGAAGTGTGTGCATAATCCTTTGGTTTAGGTGTGACACTCAATCTTCATAGGAATGAGTCAAATTAATGCTCATATGGGCTTCAGGTGGTCATCCTGAACTAAATACATGTTGAAGTGTGTGCATAAGTCCTTTGGTTTAGGCGTGACACTCAATTTGAGTTTTTATTGCTTTAAATGCATTTTCAGCCCGAGCTGAGCGCGCTTTCTGACTTTGAATGTATCTTCATAGGAATGAGTTGTGTGGTCAAATTATTGCTCATTTAGGCTTCAGGAGGTCATCCTGAACAAAATACATGTTGAAGTGTGTGCATAAGTCCTTTGGTTTAGGCGTGACACTCAATTTGAGTTTTTATTGCTTTAAATGCATTTTCAGCCCGAGCTGAGCACGTTTTGTGAGTTTGAATGTATCTTCATAGGAATGAGTTGTGTGGTCAAATTAATGCTCATTTAGGCTTCAGGTGGTCATCCTGAACTAAATACATGTTGAAGTGTGTGCATAAGTCCTTTGGTTTAGGCGTGACACTCAATTTGAGTTTTTATTGCTTTAAATGCATTTTCAGCCCGAGCTGAGCACGTTTTGTGAGTTTGATTGTATCTTCATAGGAATGAGTTGTGTGGTCAAATTAATGCTCATATAGGCTTCAGGTGGTCATCCTGAACTAAATACATGTTGAAGTGTGTGCATAAGTCCTTTGGTTTAGGCGTGACACTCAATTTGAGTTTTTATTGCTTTAAATGCATTTTCAGCCCGAACTGAGCGCGCTATCTGACTTTGAATGTATCTTCATAGGAATGAGTTGTGTGGTCAAATTAATGCTCATATGGGCTTCAGGAGGTCATCCTGAACAAAATACATGTTGAAGTGTGTGCATAATCCTTTGGTTTAGGTGTGACACTCAATTTGAGTTTTTATTGCTTTAAATGCATTTTCAGCTCGAGCTGAGCACGTTTTGTGACTTTGAATGTATCTTCATAGGAATGAGTTGTGTGGTCACATTAATGCTCATATGGGCTTCAGGAGGTCATCCTGAACAAAATACATGTTGAAGTGTGTGAATAAGTCCTTTGGTTTAGGTGTGACACTCAATTTGAGTTTTTATTGCTTTAAATGCATTTTCAGCCCAAGCTGAGCAAGTTTTGTGAGTTTGAATGTATCTTCATAGGAATGAGTTGTGTGGTCAAATTAATGCTCATTTAGGCTTCAGGTGGTCATCCTGAACTAAATACATGTTTAAGTGTGTGCATAAGTCCTTTGGTTTAGGTGTGACACTCAATTTGACTTTTTATTGCTTTAAATGCATTTTCAGCCCGAGCTGAGCACGTTTTGTGAGTTTGAATGTATCTTCATAGGAATGAGTTGTGTGGTCAAATTAATGCTCATTTAGGCTTCAGGTGGTCATCCTGAACAACATACATGTTAAAGTGTGTGCATAAGTCCTTTGGTTTAGCCGTGACACTCAATTTGAGTTTTTATTGCTCTAAATGCATTTTCAGCCCGAGCTGAGCGCGTTTTCTGACTTTGAATGTATCTTCTTAGGAATGAGTTGTGTGGTCAAATTAATCCTCATTTAGGCTTCAGGTGGTCATCCTGAACTAAATACATGTTGAAGTGTTTGCATAAGTCCTTTGGTTTGGGCGTGACACTCAATTTAAGTTTTTATTGCTTTAAATGCATTTTCAGGCCGAGCTGAGCGCGCTTTCTGACTTTGAATGTATCTTAATAGGAATGAGTTGTGTGGTCAAATTAATGCTCATATGGGCTGCAGGAGGTCATCCTGAACAAAATACATGTTGAAGTGTGTGCATAAGTCCTTTGGTTTAGGTGTGACACTCAATTTGAGTTTTTATTGCTTTAAATGCATTTTCAGCTCGAGCTGAGCACGTTTTGTGAGTTTGAATGTATCTTCATAGGAATGAGTTGTGTGGTCAAATTAATGCTCATTTAGGCTTCAGAAGGTCATCCTGAACAAAATACATGTTGAAGTGTGTGCATAAGTCCTTTGGTTTAGGCGTGACACTCAATTTGATTTTGTATTGCTTTAAATGCATTTTCAGCCCGAGCTGAGCACGTTTTGTGAGTTTGAATGTATCTTCATAGGAATGAGTTGTGTGGTCAAATTAATGCTCATCAAGGCTTCAGGAGGTCATCGTGAACAAAATACATGTTGAAGTGTGTGCATAAGTCCTTTGGTTTAGGCGTGACACTAAATTTGAGTTTTTATTGCTTTAAATGCATTTTTAGCCCGAGCTGAGCACGTTTCGTGAGTTTGAATGTATCTTCATAGGAATGAGTCAAATTAATGCTCATATGGGCTTCAGGTGGTCATCCTGAACAAAATACATGTTGAAGTGTGTGCATAAGTCCTTTAGTTTAGGCGTGACACTCAATTTGAGTTTTTATTGCTTTAAATGCATTTTCAGCCCGAGCTGAGCGCGCTTTCTGACTCTGAATGTATCTTCATAGGAATGAGTTGTGTGGTCAAATTATTGCTCATTTAGGCTTCAGGAGGTCATCCTGAACAAAATACATGTTGAAGTGTGTGCATAAGTCCTTTGGTTTAGGCGTGACACTCAATTTGAGTTTTTATTGCTTTAAATGCATTTTCAGCCCGAGCTGAGCACGTTTTGTGAGTTTGAATGTATCTTCATAGGAATGAGTTGTGTGGTCAAATTATTGCTCATTTAGGCTTCAGGAGGTTATCCTGAACAAAATACATGTTGAAGTGTGTGCATAAGTCCTTTGGTTTAGGCGTGACACTCAATTTGAGTTTTTATTGCTTTAAATGCATTTTCAGCCCGAGCTGAGCCCGTTTTGTGAGTTTGATTGTATCTTCATAGGAATGAGTTGTGTGGTCAAATTAATGCTCATATAGGCTTCAGGTGGTCATCCTGAACTAAATACATGTTGAAGTGTGTGCATAAGTCCTTTGGTTTAGGCGTGACACTCAATTTGAGTTTTTATTGCTTTAAATGCATTTTCAGCCCGAGCTGAGCGCGCTATCTGACTTTGAATGTATCTTCATAGGAATGTGTTGTGTGGTCAAATTAATGCTCATGTAGGCTTCAGGAGGTCATCCTGAACAAAATACATGTTGAGGTGTGTGCATAAGTCCTTTGGTTTAGGTGTGACACTCAATTTGAGTTTTTATTGCTTTAAATGC
Source organism: Hippocampus guttulatus (assembly GCF_054856545.1). NCBI lineage: Eukaryota > Metazoa > Chordata > Actinopteri > Syngnathiformes > Syngnathidae > Hippocampus > Hippocampus guttulatus. Next base: position 13,233,121 of record NC_141278.1, read on the forward strand.
ATTTTCAGCCCGAGCTGAGCACGTTTTGTGAGTTTGAATGTATCTTCATAGGAATGAGTTGTGTGGTCAAATGAATGCTCATTTAGGCTTCAGGTGGTCATCCTGAACAAAATACATGTTGAAGTGTGTGCATAAGTCCTTTGGTTTAGGCGTGACACTCAATTTGAGTTTTTATTGCTTTAAATGCATTTTCAGCCCGAGCTGAGCACGTTTTGTGAGTTTGAATGTATCTTCATAGGAATGAGTCAAATTAATGCTCATATGGGCTTCAGGTGGTCATCCTGAACTAAATACATGTTGAAGTGTGTGCATAATCCTTTGGTTTAGGTGTGACACTCAATTTGAGTTTTTATTGCTTTAAATGCATTTTCAGCCCGAGCTGAGCACGTTTTGTGAGTTTGAATGTATCTTCACAGGAATGTGTTGTGTGGTCAAATTAATGCTCATGTAGGCTTCAGGAGGTCATCCTGAACAAAATACATGTTGAAGTGTGTGCATAAGTCCTTTGGTTTAGGTGTGACACTCAATTTGAGTTTTTATTGCTTTAAATGCATTTTCAGCCCGAGCTGAGCACGTTTTGTGAGTTTGAATGTATCTTCATAGGAATGAGTTGTGTGGTCAAATGAATGCTCATTTAGGCTTCAGGTGGTCATCCTGAACAAAATACATGTTGAAGTGTGTGCATAAGTCCTTTGGTTTAGGCGTGACACTCAATTTGAGTTTTTATTGCTTTAAATGCATTTTCAGCCCGAGCTGAGCGCGCTTTCTGACTTTGAATGTATCTTCATAGGAATGAGTTGTGTGGTCAAATTATTGCTCATTTAGGCTTCAGGAGGTCATCCTGAACAAAATACATGTTGAAGTGTGTGCATAAGTCCTTTGGTTTAGGCGTGACACTCAATTTGAGTTTTTATTGCTTTAAATGCATTTTCAGCCCGAGCTGAGCCCGTTTTTTGAGTTTGATTGTATCTTCATAGGAATGAGTTGTGTGGTCAAATTAATGCTCATATAGGCTTCAGGTGGTCATCCTGAACTAAATACATGTTGAAGTGTGTGCATAAGTCCTTTGGTTTAGGCGTGACACTCAATTTGAGTTTTTATTGCTTTAAATGCATTTTCAGCCCGAGCTGAGCGCGCTATCTGACTTTGAATGTATCTTCATAGGAATGAGTTGTGTGGTCAAATTAATGCTCATATGGGCTTCAGGAGGTCATCCTGAACAAAATACATGTTGAAGTGTGTGCATAATCCTTTGGTTTAGGTGTGACACTCAATTTGAGTTTTTATTGCTTTAAATGCATTTTCAGCCCGAGCTGAGCACGTTTTGTGAGTTTGAATGTATCTTCATAGGAATGAGTTGTGTGGTCAAATGAATGCTCATTTAGGCTTCAGGTGGTCATCCTGAACAAAATACATGTTGAAGTGTGTGCATAAGTCCTTTGGTTTAGGCGTGACACTCAATTTGAGTTTTTATTGCTTTAAATGCATTTTCAGCCCGAGCTGAGCACGTTTTGTGAGTTTGAATGTATCTTCATAGGAATGAGTCAAATTAATGCTCATATGGGCTTCAGGTGGTCATCCTGAACTAAATACATGTTGAAGTGTGTGCATAATCCTTTGGTTTAGGTGTGACACTCAATTTGAGTTTTTATTGCTTTAAATGCATTTTCAGCCCGAGCTGAGCACGTTTTGTGAGTTTGAATGTATCTTCACAGGAATGTGTTGTGTGGTCAAATTAATGCTCATGTAGGCTTCAGGAGGTCATCCTGAACAAAATACATGTTGAAGTGTGTGCATAAGTCCTTTGGTTTAGGTGTGACACTCAATTTGAGTTTTTATTGCTTTAAATGCATTTTCAGCCCGAGCTGAGCACGTTTTGTGAGTTTGAATGTATCTTCATAGGAATGAGTTGTGTGGTCAAATGAATGCTCATTTAGGCTTCAGGTGGTCATCCTGAACAAAATACATGTTGAAGTGTGTGCATAAGTCCTTTGGTTTAGGCGTGACACTCAATTTGAGTTTTTATTGCTTTAAATGCATTTTCAGCCCGAGCTGAGCGCGCTTTCTGACTTTGAATGTATCTTCATAGGAATGAGTTGTGTGGTCAAATTATTGCTCATTTAGGCTTCAGGAGGTCATCCTGAACAAAATACATGTTGAAGTGTGTGCATAAGTCCTTTGGTTTAGGCGTGACACTCAATTTGAGTTTTTATTGCTTTAAATGCATTTTCAGCCCGAGCTGAGCACGTTTTGTGAGTTTGAATGTATCTTCATAGGAATGAGTTGTGTGGTCAAATTAATGCTCATTTAGGCTTCAGGTGGTCATCCTGAACTAAATACATGTTGAAGTGTGTGCATAAGTCCTTTGGTTTGGGTGTGACACTCAATTTGAGTTTTTATTGCTTTAAATGCATTTTCAGCCCGAGCTGAGCACGTTTTGTGAGTTTGAATGTATCTTCATAGGAATGAGTTGTGTGGTCAAATTATTGCTCATTTAGGCTTCAGGAGGTTATCCTGAACAAAATACATGTTGAAGTGTGTGCATAAGTCCTTTGGTTTAGGCGTGACACTCAATTTGAGTTTTTATTGCTTTAAATGCATTTTCAGCCCGAGCTGAGCACGTTTTGTGAGTTTGATTGTATCTTCATAGGAATGAGTTGTGTGGTCAAATTAATGCTCATATAGGCTTCAGGTGGTCATCCTGAACTAAATACATGTTGAAGTGTGTGCATAAGTCCTTTGGTTTAGGCGTGACACTCAATTTGAGTTTTTATTGCTTTAAATGCATTTTCAGCCCGAACTGAGCGCGCTATCTGACTTTGAATGTATCTTCATAGGAATGAGTTGTGTGGTCAAATTAATGCTCATATGGGCTTCAGGAGGTCATCCTGAACAAAATACATGTTGAAGTGTGTGCATAATCCTTTGGTTTAGGTGTGACACTCAATTTGAGTTTTTATTGCTTTAAATGCATTTTCAGCCCGAGCTGAGCACGTTTTGTGAGTTTGAATGTATCTTCATAGGAATGAGTTGTGTGGTCAAATTAATGTTCATTTAGGCTTCAGGTGGTCATCCTGAACTAAATACATGTTGAAGTGTGTGCATAAGTCCTTTGGTTTAGGCATGACACTCAATTTGAGTTTTTATTGCTTTAAATGCATTTTCAGCCCGAGCTGAGCTCGCTTTCTGACTTTGAATGTATCTTCATAGGAATGCGTTGTGTGGTCAAATTATTGCTCATTTAGGCTTCAGGAGGTCATCTTGAACAAAATACATGTTGAAGTGTGTGCATAAGTCCTTTGGTTTAGGCGTGACACTCAATTTGAGTTTCTATTGCTTTAAATGCATTTTCAGCCCGAGCTGAGCACGTTTTGTGAGTTTGAATGTATCTTCATAGGAATGCGTTGTGTGGTCAAATTATTGCTCATTTAGGCTTCAGGAGGTCATCCTGAACAAAATACATGTTGAAGTGTGTGCATAAGTCCTTTGGTTTAGGCGTGACACTCAATTTGAGTTTCTATTGCTTTAAATGCATTTTCAGCCCGAGCTGAGCACGTTTTGTGAGTTTGAATGTATCTTCATAGGAATGAGTTGTGTGGTCAAATTAATGCTCATTTAGGCTTCAGGTGGTCATCTTGAACAAAATACATGTTGAAGTGTGTGCATAAGTCCTTTGGTTTAGGCGTGACACTCAATTTGAGTTTTTATTGCTTTAAATGCATTTTCAGCCCGAGCTGAGCACGTTTTGTGAGTTTGAATGTATCTTCATAGGAATGAGTTGTGTGGTCAAATTAATGCTCATTTAGGCTTTAGGTGGTCATCCTGAACTAAATACATGTTGAAGTGTGTGCATAAGTCCTTTGGTTTAGGCGTGACACTCAATTTGAGTTTTTATTGCTTTAAATGCATTTTCAGCCCGAGCTGAGCGCGCTTTCTGACTTTGAATGTATCTTCATAGGAATGAGTTGTGTGGTCAAATTATTGCTCATTTAGGCTTCAGGAGGACATCCTGAACTAAGTACATGTTGAAGTGTGTGCATAAGTCTTTTGGTTTAGGCGTGACACTCAATTTGAGTTTTTATTGCTTTAAATGCATTTTCAGCCCGAGCTGAGCATGCTTTCTGACTTTGAATGTATCTTCATAGGAATGAGTTGTGTCGTCAAATTATTGCTCATTTTTCAGGAGGTCATCCTGAACAAAATACATGTTGAAGTGTGTGCATAAGTCCTTTGGTTTAGGTGTGACACTCAATTTGAGTTTTTATTGCTTTAAATGCATTTTCAGCCCGAGTTGAGCACGTTTTGTGAGATTGAATGTATCTTCATAGGAATGAGTTGTGTGGTCAAATTAATGCTCATTTAGGCTTCAGGTGGTCATCCTGAACTAAATACATGTTGAAGTGTGTGCATAAGTCCTTTGGTTTAGGCGTGACACTCAATTTGAGTTTTTATTGCTTTATAAATGCATTTTCAGCCCGAGCTGAGGGCGCTTTCTGACTTTGAATGTATCTTCATAGGAATGAGTTGTGGAGTCAAATTAATGCTCTTTTAGGCTTCAGGAGGTCATCCTGAACAAAATACATGTTGAAGTGTGTGCATAAGTCCTTTGGTTTAGGCGTGACACTCAATTTGAGTTTTTATTGCTTTAAATGCATTTTCAGCCCAAGCTGAGCACGTTTTGTGAGTTTGAATGTATCTTCATAGGAATCAGTTGTGTGGTCAAATTAATGCTCATTTAGGCTTCAGGAGGACATCCTGAACTAAGTACATGTTGAAGTGTGTGCATAAGTCCTTTGATTTGGGCGTGACACTCAATTTGAGTTTTTATTGCTTTAAATGCATTTTCAGCCCGAGCTGAGCACGTTTTGTGATTTTGAATGTATCTTCATAGGAATGAGTTGTGTGGTCAAATTAATGCTCATTTAGGCTTCAGGTGGTCATCCTGAACTAAAAACATGTTGAAGTGTGTGCATAAGTCCTTTGGTTTAGGCGTGACACTCAATTTGTGTTTCTATTGCTTTAAATGCATTTTCAGCCCGAGCTGAGCACGTTTTGTGAGTTTGAATGTATCTTCATAGGAATGAGTTGTGTGGTCAAATTAATGCTCATTTAGGCTTCAGGTGGTCATCCTGAACAAAATACATGTTGAAGTGTGTGCATAAGTCCTTTGGTTTAGGCGTGACACTCAATTTGAGTTTTTATTGCTTTAAATGCATTTTCAGCCCGAGCTGAGCACGTTTTGTGAGTTTGAATGTATCTTCATAGGAATGAGTTGTGTGGTCAAATAAATGCTCATATGGGCTTCAGGAGGTCATCCTGAACAAAATACATGTTGAAGTGTGTGCATAATCCTTTGGTTTAGGTGTGACACTCAATTTGAGTTTTTATTGCTTTAAATGCATTTTCAGCCCGAGCTGAGCACGTTTTGTGAGTTTGAATGTATCTTCATAGGAATGAGTTGTGTGGTCAAATTAATGTTCATTTAGGCTTTAGGTGGTCATCCTGAACTAAATACATGTTGAAGTGTGTGCATAAGTCCTTTGGTTTAGGCGTGACACTCAATTTGAGTTTTTATTGCTTTAAATGCATTTTCAGCCCGAGCTGAGCGCGCTTTCTGACTTTGAATGTATCTTCATAGGAATGAGTTGTGTGGTCAAATTATTGCTCATTTTTCAGGAGGTCATCCTGAACAAAATACATGTTGAAGTGTGTGCATAAGTCCTTTGGTTTAGGTGTGACACTCAATTTGAGTTTTTATTGCTTTAAATGCATTTTCAGCCGGAGTTGAGCACGTTTTGTGAGTTTGATTGTATCTTCATAGGAATGAGTTGTGTGGTCAAATTAATGCTCATTTAGGCTTCAGGTGGTCATCCTGAACAAAATACATGTTGAAGTGTGTGCATAAGTCCTTTGGTTTAGGCGTGACACTCAATTTGAGTTTTTATTGCTTTAAATGCATTTTCAGCCCGAGCTGAGCATGTTTTGTGAGTTTGAATGTTTCTTCATAGGAATGAGTTGTGTGGTCAAATTAATGCTCATTTAGGCTTCAGGTGGTCATCCTGAACTAAATACATGTTGAAGTGTGTGCATAAGTCCTTTGGTTTAGGCGTGACACTCCATTTGAGTTTTTATTGCTTTAAATGCATTTTCAGCCCGAGCTGAGCACGTTTTGTGAGTTTGAATGTATCTTCATAGGAATGAGTTGTGTGGTCAAATTAATGCTCATTTAGGCTTCAGGTGGTCATCCTGAACTAAAAACATGTTGAAGTGTGTGCATAAGTCCCTTGGTTTAGGCGTGACACTCAATTTGAGTTTTTATTGCTTTAAATGCATTTTCAGCCCGAGCTGAGCTCGCTTTCTGACTTTGAATGTATCTTCATAGGAATGCGTTGTGTGGTCAAATTATTGCTCATTTAGGCTTCAGGAGGTCATCCTGAACAAAATACATGTTGAAGTGTGTGCATAAGGCCTTTGGTTTAGGCGTGACACTCAATTTGAGTTTTTATTGCTTTAAATGCATTTTCAGCCCGAGCTGAGCACGTTTTGTGAGTTTGAATGTATCTTCATAGGAATGAGTTGTGTAGTCAAATTAATGCTCATATGGGCTGCAGGAGGTCATCCTGAACAAAATACATGTTGAAGTGTGTGCATAAGTCCTTTGGTTTAGGTGTGACACTCAATTTGAGTTTTTATTGCTTTAAATGCATTTTCAGCTCGAGCTGAGCACGTTTTGTGAGTTTGAATGTATCTTCATAGGAATGAGTTGTGTGGTCAAATTATTGCTCATTTAGGCTTCAGAAGGTCATCCTGAACAAAATACATGTTGAAGTGTGTGCATAAGTCCTTTGGTTTAGGCGTGACACTCAATTTGATTTTGTATTGCTTTAAATGCATTTTCAGCCCGAGCTGAGCACGTTTTGTGAGTTTGAATGTATCTTCATAGGAATGAGTTGTGTGGTCAAATTAATGCTCATTTAGGCTTCAGGTGGTCATCCTGAACTAAATACATGTTGAAGTGTGTGCATAAGTCCTTTGGTTTAGGCGTGACACTCAGTTTGAGTTTTTATTGCTTTAAATGCATTTTCAGCCCGAGCTGAGTGCGCTTTCTGACTTTGAATGTATCTTCATAGGAATGAGTTGTGTGGTCAAATTAATGCTCATTTAGGCTTCAGGTGGTCATCCTGAACAAAATACATGTTGAAGTGTGTGCATAAGTCCTTTGGTTTAGGCGTGACACTCAATTTGAGTTTTTATTGCTTTAAATGCATTTTCAGCCCGAGCTGAGCACGTTTTGTGAGTTTGAATGTATCTTCATAGGAATGAGTTGTGTGGTCAAATTAATGCTCATATGGGCTTCAGGAGGTCATCCTGAACAAAATACATGTTGAAGTGTGTGCATAAGTCCTTTGGTTTAGGTGTGACACTCAATTTGAGTTTTTATTGCTTTAAATGCATTTTCAGCCCGAGCTGAGAACGTTTTGTGAGTTTGAATGTATCTTCATAGGAATGAGTTGTGTGGTCAAATTAATGCTCATATGGGCTTCAGGAGGTCATCCTGAACAAAATACATGTTGAAGTGTGTGCATTAGTCCTTTGGTTTAGGTGTGACACTCAATTTGAGTTTTTATTGCTTTAAATGCATTTTCAGCCCGAGTTGAGCACGTTTTGTGAGTTTGAATGTATCTTCATAGGAATGAGTTGTGTGGTCAAATTAATGCTCATTTAGGCTTCAGGTGGTCATCCTGAACAAAATACATGTTGAAGTGTGTGCATAAGTCCTTTGGTTTAGGCGTGACACTCAATTTGAGCTTTTATTGCTTTAAATGCATTTTCAGCCCGAGCTGAGCATGTTTTGTGAGTTTGAATGTATCTTCATAGGAATGAGTTGTGTGGTCAAATTAATGCTCATTTAGGCTTCAGGTGGTCATCCTGAACTAAATACATGTTGAAGTGTGTGCATAAGTCCTTTGGTTTAGGCGTGACACTCAATTTGAGTTTTTATTGCTTTAAATGCATTTTCAGCCCGAGCTGAGCACGTTTTGTGAGTTTGAATGTATCTTCATAGGAATGAGTTGTGTGGTCAAATTAATGTTCATTTAGGCTTCAGGTGGTCATCCTGAACTAAATACATGTTGAAGTGTGTGCATAAGTCCTTTGGTTTAGGCGTGACACTCAATTTGAGTTTTTATTGCTTTAAATGCATTTTCAGCCCGAGCTGAGCTCGCTTTCTGACTTTGAATGTATCTTCATAGGAATGCGTTGTGTGGTCAAATTATTGCTCATTTAGGCTTCAGGAGGTCATCCTGAACAAAATACATGTTGAAGTGTGTGCATAAGTCCTTTGGTTTAGGCGTGACACTCAATTTGAGTTTCTATTGCTTTAAATGCATTTTCAGCCCGAGCTGAGCACGTTTTGTGAGTTTGAATGTATCTTCATAGGAATGCGTTGTGTGGTCAAATTATTGCTCATTTAGGCTTCAGGAGGTCATCCTGAACAAAATACATGTTGAAGTGTGTGCATAAGTCCTTTGGTTTAGGCGTGACACTCAATTTGAGTTTCTATTGCTTTAAATGCATTTTCAGCCCGAGCTGAGCACGTTTTGTGAGTTTGAATGTATCTTCATAGGAATGAGTTGTGTGGTCAAATTAATGCTCATTTAGGCTTCAGGTGGTCATCTTGAACAAAATACATGTTGAAGTGTGTGCATAAGTCCTTTGGTTTAGGCGTGACACTCAATTTGAGTTTTTATTGCTTTAAATGCATTTTCAGCCCGAGCTGAGCACGTTTTGTGAGTTTGAATGTATCTTCATAGGAATGAGTTGTGTGGTCAAATTAATGCTCATATGGGCTTCAGGAGGTCATCCTGAACAAAATACATGTTGAAGTGTGTGCATAAGTCCTTTGGTTTAGGTGTGACACTCAATTTGAGTTTTTATTGCTTTAAATGCATTTTCAGCCCGAGCTGAACACGTTTTGTGAGTTTGAATGTATCTTCATAGGAATGAGTTTTGTGGTCAAATTAATGCTCATTTAGGCTTTAGGTGGTCATCCTGAACTAAATACATGTTGAAGTGTGTGCATAAGTCCTTTGGTTTAGGCGTGACACTCAATTTGAGTTTTTATTGCTTTAAATGCATTTTCAGCCCGAGCTGAGCGCGCTTTCTGACTTTGAATGTATCTTCATAGGAATGAGTTGTGTGGTCAAATTATTGCTCATTTAGGCTTCAGGAGGACATCCTGAACTAAGTACATGTTGAAGTGTGTGCATAAGTCTTTTGGTTTAGGCGTGACACTCAATTTGAGTTTTTATTGCTTTAAATGCATTTTCAGCCCGAGCTGAGCACGCTTTCTGACTTTGAATGTATCTTCATAGGAATGATTTGTGTCGTCAAATTATTGCTCATTTTTCAGGAGGTCATCCTGAACAAAATACATGTTGAAGTGTGTGCATAAGTCCTTTGGTTTAGGTGTGACACTCAATTTGAGTTTTTATTGCTTTAAATGCATTTTCAGCCCGAGTTGAGCACGTTTTGTAAGATTGAATGTATCTTCATAGGAATGAGTTGTGTGGTCAAATTAATGCTCATTTAGGCTTCAGGTGGTCATCCTGAACTAAATACATGTTGAAGTGTGTGCATAAGTCCTATGGTTTAGGCGTGACACTCCATTTGAGTTTTGATTGCTTTAAATGCATTTTCAGCCCGAGCTGAGCGCGCTTTCTGACTTTGAATGTATCTTCATAGGAATGAGTTGTGTCGTCAAATTATTGCTCATTTTTCAGGAGGTCACCCTGAACAAAATACATGTTGAAGTGTGTGCATAAGTCCTATGGTTTAGGTGTGACACTCAATTTGAGTTTTTATTGCTTTAAATGCATTTTCAGCCCGAGTTGAGCACGTTTTGTGAGATTGAATGTATCTTCATAGGAATGAGTTGTGTGGTCAAATTAATGCTCATTTAGGCTTCAGGTGGTCATCCTGAACTAAATACATGTTGAAGTGTGTGCATAAGTCCTTTGTTTTAGGCGTGACACTCAATTTGAGTTTTTATTGCTTTATAAATGCATTTTCAGCCCGAGCTGAGGGCGCTTTCTGACTTTTAATGTATCTTCATAGGAATGAGTTGTGGAGTCAAATTAATGCTCTTTTAGGCTTCAGGAGGTCATCCTGAACAAAATACATGTTGAAGTGTGTGCATAAGTCCTTTGGTTTAGGCGTGACACTCAATTTGAGTTTTTATTGCTTTAAATGCATTTTCAGCCCAAGCTGAGCACGTTTTGTGAGTTTGAATGTATCTTCATAGGAATCAGTTGTGTGGTCAAATTAATGCTCATTTAGGCTTCAGGAGGACATCCTGAACTAAGTACATGTTGAAGTGTGTGCATAAGTCCTTTGGTTTGGGCGTGACACTCAATTTGAATTTTTATTGCTTTAAATGCATTTTCAGCCCGAGCTGAGCACGTTTTGTGATTTTGAATGTATCTTCATAGGAATGAGTTGTGTGGTCAAATTAATGCTCATTTAGGCTTCAGGTGGTCATCCTGAACTAAAAACATGTTGAAGTGTGTGCATAAGTCCTTTGGTTTAGGCGTGACACTCAATTTGTGTTTTTATTGCTTTAAATGCATTTTCAGCCCGAGCCGAGCTCGCTTTCTGACTTTGAATGTATCTTCATAGGAATGCGTTGTGTGGTCAAATTATTGCTCATTTAGGCTTCAGGAGGTCATCCTGAACAAAATACATGTTGAAGTGTGTGCATAAGTCCTTTGGTTTAGGCGTGACACTCAATTTGAGTTTTTATTGCTTTAAATGCATTTTCAGCCCGAGCTGAGCACGTTTTGTGAGTTTGAATGTATCTTCATAGGAATGAGTTGTGTGGTCAAATAAATGCTCATATGGGCTTCAGGAGGTCATCCTGAACAAAATACATGTTGAAGTGTGTGCATAATCCTTTGGTTTAGGTGTGACACTCAATTTGAGTTTTTATTGCTTTAAATGCATTTTCAGCCCGAGCTGAGCACGTTTTGTGAGTTTGAATGTATCTTCATAGGAATGAGTTGTGTGGTCAAATTAATGTTCATTTAGGCTTTAGGTGGTCATCCTGAACTAAATACATGTTGAAGTGTGTGCATAAGTCCTTTGGTTTAGGCGTGACACTCAATTTGAGTTTTTATTGCTTTAAATGCATTTTCAGCCCGAGCTGAGCGCGCTTTCTGACTTTGAATGTATCTTCATAGGAATGAGTTGTGTGGTCAAATTATTGCTCATTTTTCAGGAGGTCATCCTGAACAAAATACATGTTGAAGTGTGTGCATAAGTCCTTTGGTTTAGGTGTGACACTCATTTTGAGTTTTTATTGCTTTAAATGCATTTTCAGCCGGAGTTGAGCACGTTTTGTGAGTTTGATTGTATCTTCATAGGAATGAGTTGTGTGGTCAAATTAATGCTCATTTAGGCTTCAGGTGGTCATCCTGAACAAAATACATGTTGAAGTGTGTGCATAAGTCCTTTGGTTTAGGCGTGACACTCAATTTGAGTTTTTATTGCTTTAAATGCATTTTCAGCCCGAGCTGAGCATGTTTTGTGAGTTTGAATGTATCTTCATAGGAATGAGTTGTGTGGTCAAATTAATGCTCATTTAGGCTTCAGGTGGTCATCCTGAACTAAATACATGTTGAAGTGTGTGCATAAGTCCTTTGGTTTAGGCGTGACACTCCATTTGAGTTTTTATTGCTTTAAATGCATTTTCAGCCCGAGCTGAGCACGTTTTGTGAGTTTGAATGTATCTTCATAGGAATGAGTTGTGTGGTCAAATTATTGCTCATTTTTCAGGAGGTCATCCTGAACAAAATACATGTTGAAGTGTGTGCATAAGTCCTTTGGTTTAGGTGTGACACTCAATTTGAGTTTTTATTGCTTTAAATGCATTTTCAGCCGGAGTTGAGCACGTTTTGTGAGTTTGATTGTATCTTCATAGGAATGAGTTGTGTGGTCAAATTAATGCTCATTTAGGCTTCAGGTGGTCATCCTGAACAAAATACATGTTGAAGTGTGTGCATAAGTCCTTTGGTTTAGGCGTGACACTCAATTTGAGTTTTTATTGCTTTAAATGCATTTTCAGCCCGAGCTGAGCATGTTTTGTGAGTTTGAATGTATCTTCATAGGAATGAGTTGTGTGGTCAAATTAATGCTCATTTAGGCTTCAGGTGGTCATCCTGAACTAAATACATGTTGAAGTGTGTGCATAAGTCCTTTGGTTTAGGCGTGACACTCCATTTGAGTTTTTTTGCTTTAAATGCATTTTCAGCCCGAGCTGAGCACGTTTTGTGAGTTTGAATGTATCTTCATAGGAATGAGTTGTGTAGTCAAATTAATGCTCATATGGGCTGCAGGAGGTCATCCTGAACAAAATACATGTTGAAGTGTGTGCATAAGTCCTTTGGTTTAGGTGTGACACTCAATTTGAGTTTTTATTGCTTTAAATGCATTTTCAGCTCGAGCTGAGCACGTTTTGTGAGTTTGAATGTATCTTCATAGGAATGAGTTGTGTGGTCAAATTATTGCTCATTTAGGCTTCAGAAGGTCATCCTGAACAAAATACATGTTGAAGTGTGTGCATAAGTCCTTTGGTTTAGGCGTGACACTCAATTTGATTTTGTATTGCTTTAAATGCATTTTGAGCCCGAGCTGAGCACGTTTTGTGAGTTTGAATGTATCTTAATAGGAATGAGTTGTGTGGTCAAATTTAAGCTCATTTAGGCTTCAGGTGGTCATCCTGAACAAAATACATGTTGAAGTGTGTGCATAAGTCCTTTGGTTTAGGCGTGACACTCAATTTGAGTTTTTATTGCTTTAAATGCATTTTCAGCCCGAGCTGAGCACGTTTTGTGAGTTTGAATGTATCTTCATAGGAATGAGTTGTGTGGTCAAATTAATGCTCATTTAGGCTTCAGGTGGTCATCCTGAACTAAATACATGTTGAAGTGTGTGCATAAGTCCTTTGGTTTAGGCGTGACACTCAGTTTGAGTTTTTATTGCTTTAAATGCATTTTCAGCCCGAGCTGAGTGCGCTTTCTGACTTTGAATGTATCTTCATAGGAATGAGTTGTGTGGTCAAATTAATGCTCATTTAGGCTTCAGGTGGTCATCCTGAACAAAATACATGTTGAAGTGTGTGCATAAGTCCTTTGGTTTAGGCGTGACACTCAATTTGAGTTTTTATTGCTTTAAATGCATTTTCAGCCCGAGCTGAGCACGTTTTGTGAGTTTGAATGTATCTTCATAGGAATGAGTTGTGTGGTCAAATTAATGCTCATATGGGCTTCAGGAGGTCATCCTGAACAAAATACATGTTGAAGTGTGTGCATAAGTCCTTTGGTTTAGGTGTGACACTCAATTTGAGTTTTTATTGCTTTAAATGCATTTTCAGCCCGAGCTGAGAACGTTTTGTGAGTTTGAATGTATCTTCATAGGAATGAGTTGTGTGGTCAAAGTAATGCTCATATGGGCTTCAGGAGGTCATCCTGAACAAAATACATGTTGAAGTGTGTGCATAAGTCCTTTGGTTTAGGTGTGACACTCAATTTGAGTTTTTATTGCTTTAAATGCATTTTCAGCCCGAGTTGAGCACGTTTTGTGAGTTTGAATGTATCTTCATAGGAATGAGTTGTGTGGTCAAATTAATGCTCATTTAGGCTTCAGGTGGTCATCCTGAACAAAATACATGTTGAAGTGTGTGCATAAGTCCTTTGGTTTAGGCGTGACACTCAATTTGAGTTTTTATTGCTTTAAATGCATTTTCAGCCCGAGCTGAGCATGTTTTGTGAGTTTGAATGTATCTTCATAGGAATGAGTTGTGTGGTCAAATTAATGCTCATTTAGGCTTCAGGTGGTCATCCTGAACTAAATACATGTTGAAGTGTGTGCATAAGTCCTTTGGTTTAGGCGTGACACTCAATTTGAGTTTTTATTGCTTTAAATGCATTTTCAGCCCGAGCTGAGCACGTTTTGTGAGTTTGAATGTATCTTCATAGGAATGAGTTGTGTGGTCAAATTAATGTTCATTTAGGCTTCAGGTGGTCATCCTGAACTAAATACATGTTGAAGTGTGTGAATAAGTCCTTTGGTTTAGGCGTGACACTCAATTTGAGTTTTTATTGCTTTAAATGCATTTTCAGCCCGAGCTGAGCTCGCTTTCTGACTTTGAATGTATCTTCATAGGAATGCGTTGTGTGGTCAAATTATTGCTCATTTAGGCTTCAGGAGGTCATCCTGAACAAAATACATGTTGAAGTGTGTGCATAAGTCCTTTGGTTTAGGCGTGACACTCAATTTGAGTTTCTATTGCTTTAAATGCATTTTCAGCCCGAGCTGAGCACGTTTTGTGAGTTTGAATGTATCTTCATAGGAATGCGTTGTGTGGTCAAATTATTGCTCATTTAGGCTTCAGGAGGTCATCCTGAACAAAATACATGTTGAAGTGTGTGCATAAGTCCTTTGGTTTAGGCGTGACACTCAATTTGAGTTTCTATTGCTTTAAATGCATTTTCAGCCCGAGCTGAGCACGTTTTGTGAGTTTGAATGTATCTTCATAGGAATGAGTTGTGTGGTCAAATTAATGCTCATTTAGGCTTCAGGTGGTCATCTTGAACAAAATACATGTTGAAGTGTGTGCATAAGTCCTTTGGTTTAGGCGTGACACTCAATTTGAGTTTTTATTGCTTTAAATGCATTTTCAGCCCGAGCTGAGCACGTTTTGTGAGTTTGAATGTATCTTCATAGGAATGAGTTGTGTGGTCAAATTAATGCTCATATGGGCTTCAGGAGGTCATCCTGAACTAAATACATGTTGAAGTGTGTGCATAAGTCCTTTGGTTTAGGCGTGACACTCAATTTGAGTTTTTATTGCTTTAAATGCATTTTCAGCCCGAGCTGAGCGCGCTTTCTGACTTTGAATGTATCTTCATAGGAATGAGTTGTGTGGTCAAATTATTGCTCATTTAGGCTTCAGGAGGACATCCTGAACTAAGTACATGTTGAAGTGTGTGCATAAGTCTTTTGGTTTAGGCGTGACACTCAATTTGAGTTTTTATTGCTTTAAATGCATTTTCAGCCCGAGCTGAGCACGCTTTCTGACTTTGAATGTATCTTCATAGGAATGAGTTGTGTCGTCAAATTATTGCTCATTTTTCAGGAGGTCATCCTGAACAAAATACATGTTGAAGTGTGTGCATAAGTCCTTTGGTTTAGGTGTGACACTCAATTTGAGTTTTTATTGCTTTAAATGCATTTTCAGCCCGAGTTGAGCACGTTTTGTGAGATTGAATGTATCTTCATAGGAATGAGTTGTGTGGTCAAATTAATGCTCATATGGGCTTCAGGAGGTCATCCTGAACAAAATACATGTTGAAGTGTGTGCATAAGTCCTTTGGTTTAGGTGTGACACTCAATTTGAGTTTTTATTGCTTTAAATGCATTTTCAGCCCGAGCTGAGAACGTTTTGTGAGTTTGAATGTATCTTCATAGGAATGAGTTGTGTCGTCAAATTATTGCTCATTTTTCAGGAGGTCATCCTGAACAAAATACATGTTGAAGTGTGTGCATAAGTCCTTTGGTTTAGGTGTGACACTCAATTTGAGTTTTTATTGCTTTAAATGCATTTTCAGCCCGAGTTGAGCACGTTTTGTGAGATTGAATGTATCTTCATAGGAATGAGTTGTGTGGTCAAATTAATGCTCATTTAGGCTTCAGGTGGTCATCCTGAACTAAATACATGTTGAAGTGTGTGCATTAGTCCTATGGTTTAGGCGTGACACTCCATTTGAGTTTTGATTGCTTTAAATGCATTTTCAGCCCGAGCTGAGCGCGCTTTCCGACTTTGAATGTATCTTCATAGGAATGAGTTGTGTGGTCAAATTAATGCTCATTTAGGCTTCAGGAGGACATCCTGAACTAAGTACATGTTGAAGTGTGTGCATAAGTCCTTTGGTTTGGGCGTGACACTCAATTTGAGTTTTTATTGCTTTAAATGCATTTTCAGCCCGACCTGAGCACGTTTTGTGAGTTTGAATACATCTTCATAGGAATGAGTTGTGTGGTCAAATTAATGCTCATTTAGGCTTCAGGAGGACATCCTGAACTAAGTACATGTTGAAGTGTGTGCATAAGTCCTTTGGTTTGGGCGTGACACTCAATTTGAGTTTTTATTGCTTTAAATGCATTTTCAGCCCGACCTGAGCACGTTTTGTGAGTTTGAATACATCTTCATAGGAATGAGTTGTGTGGTCAAATTAATGCTCATTTAGGCTCCAGGTGGTCATCCTGAACTAAATACATGTTGAAGTGTGTGCATAAGTCCTTTGGGCTAGGCGTGACACTCAATTTGAGTTTTTATTGCTTCAAATGCATTTTCAGCCCAAGCTGAGCGCGCTTTCTGACTTTGAATGTATCTTCATAGGAATGAGTTGTGTGGTCAAATTATTGCTCATTTAGGCTTCAGGAGGTCATCCTGAACAAAATACATGTTGAAGTGTGTGCATAAGTCCTTTGGTTTAGGCGTGACACTCAATTTGAGTTTTTATTGCTTTAAATGCATTTTCAGCCCGAGCTGAGCACGTTTTGTGAGTTCGAATGTATCTTCATAGGAATGAGTTGTGTGGTCAAATTAATGCTCATTTAGGCTTCAGGTGGTCATCCTGAACTAAATACATGTTGAGGTGTGTGCATAAGTCCTTTGGTTTGGGCGTGACACTCAATTTGAGTTTTTATTGCTTTAAATGCATTTTCAGCCCGAGCTGAGCATGTTTTGTGAGTTTGAATGTATCTTCATAGGAATGAGTTGTGTGGTCAAATTAATGCTCATTTAGGCTTAAGGTGGTCATCCTGAACTAAATACATGTTGAAGTGTGTGCATAAGTCCTTTGGTTTAGGCGTGACACTCAATTTGAGTTTTTATTGCTTTAAATGCATTTTCAGCCCGAGCTGAGCGCGTTTTGTGAGTTTGAATGTATCTTCATAGGAATGAGTTGTGTGATCAAATTAATGCTCATTTAGGCTTCAGGAGGCCATCCTGAACAAAATACATGTTGAAGTGTGTGCATCAGTCCTTTGGTTTAGGCGTGACACTCAATTTGAGTTTTTATTGCTTTAAATGCATTTTCAGCCCGAGCTGAACACGTTTTCTGACTTTGAATGTATCTTCATAGGAATGAGTTGTGTAGTCAAATTAATGCTCATTTAGGCTTCAGGAGGACATCCTGAACTAAGTACATGTTGAAGTGTGTGCATAAGTCCTTTGGTTTAGGCGTGACACTATATTTGAGTTTTTATTGCTTTAAATGCATTTTCAGCCCAAGCTGAGCACGTTTTGTGAGTTTGAATGTATCTTCATAGGAATGAGTTGTGTGATCAAATTAATTATCATTTAGGCTTCAGGAGGTCATCCTGAACAAAATACATGTGGAAGTGTGTGCATAAGTCCTTTGGTTTAGGCGTGACACTCAATTTGAGTTTTTATTGCTTTAAATGCATTTTCAGCCCGAGCTGAGCACGTTTTGTGAGTTTGAATGTATCTTCATAGGAATGAGTTGTGTGGTCAAATTAATGCTCATTTAGGCTTCAGGTGGTCATCCTTAACAAAATACATGTTGAAGTGTGTGCATAAGTCCTTTGGTTTAGGCGTGACACTCAATTTGAGGTTTTTTTTTTGCTTTGAATGCATTTTCTGCCCGAGCTGAGCACGTTTTTGAGTTTGAATGTATCTTCATAGGAATAAGTTGTGTGGTCAAATTACTGCTCATTTAGGCTTCAGGAGGACATCCTGAACTAAATACATGTTGAAGTGTGTGCATAAGTCCTTTGGTTTAGGCGTGACACTCAATTTGAGTTTTTATTGCTTTAAATGCATTTTCAGCCCGAGCTGAGCACGTTTTCTGAGTTTGAATGTATCTTCATAGGAATGAGTTGTGTGGTCAAATTAATGCTCATTTAGGCTTCAGGAGGACATCCTGAACTAAGTACATGTTGAAGTGTGTGCATAAGTCTCTTGGTTTAGGTGTGACACTCAATTTGAGTTTTTATTGCTTTAAATGCATTTTCGGGCCAAGCTGAGCACGTTTTGTGAGTTTGACTGTATCTTCATAGGAATGAGTTGTGTGGTCAAATTAATGCTCATTTAGGCTTCAGGAGGCCACCCTGAACAAAATACATGTTGAAGTGTGTGCATCAGTCCTTTGGTTTAGGCGTGACACTCAATTTGAGTTTTTATTGCTTTAAATGCATTTTCAGCCCGAGCTGAACACGTTTTCTGACTTTGAATGTATCTTCATAGGAATGCGTTGTGTGGTCAAATTATTGCTCATTTAGGCTTCAGGAGGTCATCCTGAACAAAATACATGTTGAAGTGTGTGCATAAGTCCTTTGGTTTAGGCGTGACACTCAATTTGAGTTTCTATTGCTTTAAATGCATTTTCAGCCCGAGCTGAGCACGTTTTGTGAGTTTGAATGTATCTTCATAGGAATGCGTTGTGTGGTCAAATTATTGCTCATTTAGGCTTCAGGAGGTCATCCTGAACAAAATACATGTTGAAGTGTGTGCATAAGTCCTTTGGTTTAGGTGTGACACTCAATTTGAGTTTCTATTGCTTTAAATGCATTTTCAGCCCGAGCTGAGCACGTTTTGTGAGTTTGAATGTATCTTCATAGGAATGAGTTGTGTGGTCAAATTAATGCTCATTTAGGCTTCAGGTGGTCATCTTGAACAAAATACATGTTGAAGTGTGTGCATAAGTCCTTTGGTTTAGGCGTGACACTCAATTTGAGTTTTTATTGCTTTAAATGCATTTTCAGCCCGAGCTGAGCACGTTTTGTGAGTTTGAATGTATCTTCATAGGAATGAGTTGTGTGGTCAAATTAATGCTCATATGGGCTTCAGGAGGTCATCCTGAACTAAATACATGTTGAAGTGTGTGCATAAGTCCTTTGGTTTAGGCGTGACACTCAATTTGAGTTTTTATTGCTTTAAATGCATTTTCAGCCCGAGCTGAGCGCGCTTTCTGACTTTGAATGTATCTTCATAGGAATGAGTTGTGTGGTCAAATTATTGCTCATTTAGGCTTCAGGAGGACATCCTGAACTAAGTACATGTTGAAGTGTGTGCATAAGTCTTTTGGTTTAGGCGTGACACTCAATTTGAGTTTTTATTGCTTTAAATGCATTTTCAGCCCGAGCTGAGCACGCTTTCTGACTTTGAATGTATCTTCATAGGAATGAGTTGTGTCGTCAAATAATTGCTCATTTTTCAGGAGGTCATCCTGAACAAAATACATGTTGAAGTGTGTGCATAAGTCCTTTGGTTTAGGTGTGACACTCAATTTGAGTTTTTATTGCTTTAAATGCATTTTCAGCCCGAGTTGAGCACGTTTTGTGAGATTGAATGTATCTTCATAGGAATGAGTTGTGTGGTCAAATTAATGCTCATTTAGGCTTCAGGAGGACATCCTGAACTAAATACATGTTGAAGTGTGTGCATTAGTCCTATGGTTTGGGCGTGACACTCCATTTGAGTTTTTATTGCTTTAAATGCATTTTCAGCCCGACCTGAGCACGTTTTGTGAGTTTGAATACATCTTCATAGGAATGAGTTGTGTGGTCAAATTAATGCTCATTTAGGCTTCAGGAGGACATCCTGAACTAAGTACATGTTGAAGTGTGTGCATAAGTCCTTTGGTTTGGGCGTGACACTCAATTTGAGTTTTTATTGCTTTAAATGCATTTTCAGCCCGACCTGAGCACGTTTTGTGAGTTTGAATACATCTTCATAGGAATGAGTTGTGTGGTCAAATTAATGCTCATTTAGGCTCCAGGTGGTCATCCTGAACTAAATACATGTTGAAGTGTGTGCATAAGTCCTTTGGGCTAGGCGTGACACTCAATTTGAGTTTTTATTGCTTCAAATGCATTTTCAGCCCAAGCTGAGCGCGCTTTCTGACTTTGAATGTATCTTCATAGGAATGAGTTGTGTGGTCAAATTATTGCTCATTTAGGCTTCAGGAGGTCATCCTGAACAAAATACATGTTGAAGTGTGTGCATAAGTCCTTTGGTTTAGGCGTGACACTCAATTTGAGTTGTTATTGCTTTAAATGCATTTTCAGCCCGAGCTGAGCACGTTTTGTGAGTTCGAATGTATCTTCATAGGAATGAGTTGTGTGGTCAAATTAATGCTCATTTAGGCTTCAGGTGGTCATCCTGAACTAAATACATGTTGAGGTGTGTGCATAAGTCCTTTGGTTTGGGCGTGACACTCAATTTGAGTTTTTATTGCTTTAAATGCATTTTCAGCCCGAGCTGAGCACGTTTTGTGAGTTTGAATGTATCTTCATAGGAATGAGTTGTGTGGTCAAATTAATGCTCATTTAGGCTTAAGGTGGTCATCCTGAACTAAATACATGTTGAAGTGTGTGCATAAGTCCTTTGGTTTAGGCGTGACACTCAATTTGAGTTTTTATTGCTTTAAATGCATTTTCAGCCCGAGCTGAGCGCGTTTTGTGAGTTTGAATGTATCTTCATAGGAATGAGTTGTGTGATCAAATTAATGCTCATTTAGGCTTCAGGAGGCCATCCTGAACAAAATACATGTTGAAGTGTGTGCATCAGTCCTTTGGTTTAGGCGTGACACTCAATTTGAGTTTTTATTGCTTTAAATGCATTTTCAGCCCGAGCTGAACACGTTTTCTGACTTTGAATGTATCTTCATAGGAATGAGTTGTGTAGTCAAATTAATGCTCATTTAGGCTTCAGGAGGACATCCTGAACTAAGTACATGTTGAAGTGTGTGCATAAGTCCTTTGGTTTAGGCGTGACACTATATTTGAGTTTTTATTGCTTTAAATGCATTTTCAGCCCAAGCTGAGCACGTTTTGTGAGTTTGAATGTATCTTCATAGGAATGAGTTGTGTGATCAAATTAATTATCATTTAGGCTTCAGGAGGTCATCCTGAACAAAATACATGTGGAAGTGTGTGCATAAGTCCTTTGGTTTAGGCGTGACACTCAATTTGAGTTTTTATTGCTTTAAATGCATTTTCAGCCCGAGCTGAGCACGTTTTGTGAGTTTGAATGTATCTTCATAGGAATGAGTTGTGTGGTCAAATTAATGCTCATTTAGGCTTCAGGTGGTCATCCTTAACAAAATACATGTTGAAGTGTGTGCATAAGTGCTTTGGTTTAGGCGTGACACTCAATTTGAGGTTTTTTTTTTTGCTTTGAATGCATTTTCTGCCCGAGCTGAGCACGTTTTTGAGTTTGAATGTATCTTCATAGGAATAAGTTGTGTGGTCAAATTACTGCTCATTTAGGCTTCAGGAGGACATCCTGAACTAAATACATGTTGAAGTGTGTGCATAAGTCCTTTGGTTTAGGCGTGACACTCAATTTGAGTTTTTATTGCTTTAAATGCATTTTCAGCCCGAGCTGAGCACGTTTTCTGAGTTTGAATGTATCTTCATAGGAATGAGTTGTGTGGTCAAATTAATGCTCATTTAGGCTTCAGGAGGACATCCTGAACTAAGTACATGTTGAAGTGTGTGCATAAGTCTCTTGGTTTAGGTGTGACACTCAATTTGAGTTTTTATTGCTTTAAATGCATTTTCGGGCCAAGCTGAGCACGTTTTGTGAGTTTGACTGTATCTTCATAGGAATGAGTTGTGTGGTCAAATTAATGCTCATTTAGGCTTCAGGAGGCCACCCTGATCAAAATACATGTTGAAGTGTGTGCATCAGTCCTTTGGTTTAGGCGTGACACTCAATTTGAGTTTTTATTGCTTTAAATGTATTTTCAGCCCGAGCTGAACACGTTTTCTGACTTTGAATGTATCTTCATAGGAATGAGTTGTGTAGTCAAATTAATGCTCATTTAGGCTTCAGGAGGACATCCTGAACTAAGTACATGTTGAAGTGTGTGCATAAGTCCTTTGGTTTAGGCGTGACACTATATTTGAGTTTTTATTGCTTTAAATGCATTTTCAGCCCAAGCTGAGCACGTTTTGTGAGTTTGAATGTATCTTCATAGGAATGAGTTGTGTGATCAAATTAATTATCATTTAGGCTTCAGGAGGTCATCCTGAACAAAATACATGTGGAAGTGTGTGCATAAGTCCTTTGGTTTAGGCGTGACACTCAATTTGAGTTTTTATTGCTTTAAATGCATTTTCAGCCCGAGCTGAGCACGTTTTGTGAGTTTGAATGTATCTTCATAGGAATGAGTTGTGTGGTCAAATTAATGCTCATTTAGGCTTCAGGTGGTCATCCTTAACAAAATACATGTTGAAGTGTGTGCATAAGTCCTTTGGTTTAGGCGTGACACTCAATTTGAGTTTTTTTTTTTGCTTTGAATGCATTTTCTGCCCGAGCTGAGCACGTTTTTTGAGTTTGAATGTATCTTCATAGGAATAAGTTGTGTGGTCAAATTACTGCTCATTTAGGCTTCAGGAGGACATCCTGAACTAAATACATGTTGAAGTGTGTGCATAAGTCCTTTGGTTTAGGCGTGACACTCAATTTGAGTTTTTATTGCTTTAAATGCATTTTCGGGCCAAGCTGAGCACGTTTTGTGAGTTTGACTGTATCTTCATAGGAATGAGTTGTGTGGTCAAATTAATGCTCATTTAGGCTTCAGGATGTCATCCTGAACAAAATACATGTTGAAGTGTGTGCATAAGTCCTTTGGTTTAGGCGTGACACTCAATTTGAGTTTTTATTGCTTTAAATGCATTTTCAGCCCGAGCTGAGCACGTTTTGTGAGTTTGAATGTATCTTCATAGGAATATAGGCTTCAGGAGCTCATCCTGAACAAAATACATGTTGAAGTGTGTGCATAAGTCCTTTGGTTTAGGTGTGACACTCAATTTGAGTTTTTATTGCTTTAAATGCATTTTCAGCCCGAGCTGAGCGCGCTTTCTGGCTTTGAATGTATCTTCATAGGAATGAGTTGTGTAGTCAAATTAATGCTCATTCAGGCTTCAGGAGGACATCCTGAACAAAATACATGTTGAAGTGTGTGCATCAGTCCTTTGGTTTAGGCGTGACACTCAATTTGAGTTTTTATTGCTTTAAATGCATTTTCAGCCCTAGCTGAGCGCGCTTTCTGACTTTGAATGTATCTTCATAGGAATGAGTTGTATAGTCAAATTAATTGTCATTTAGGCTTCAGGAGGACATCCTGAACTAAATACATGTTGAAGTGTGTGCATAAGTCCTTTGGTTTAGGAGTGACACTCAATTTGAGTTTAATTGCTTTAAATGCATTTTCAGGCCGAGCTGAGCACTTTTTCTGAGTTTGAATGTATCTTCATAGGAATTAGTTATGTAGTCAAATGAATGCCCATTTAGGCTTCAGGAGGACATCCTCAACAAAATACATGTTGAAGTGTGTGCATAAGTCCTTTGGTTTAGGCGTGACACTCAATTTGAGTTTTTATTGCTTTAAATGCATTTTCAGCCCGAGCTGAGCACGTTTTGTGAGTTTGAATGTATCTCCATAGGAATGAGTTGTTTGGTCAAATTAATGCTCATATAGGCTTCAGGAGGCCATCCTGAACAAAATACATGTTGAAATGTGTGCATTTAGGCGTGACACACAATTCGAGTTTTTATTGCTTTAAATGCATTTTCAGCCCAAGCTGAGCGCGCTTTCTGACTTTGAATGTATCTTCATAGGAATGAGTTGTGTGGTCAAATTATTGCTCATTTAGGCTTCAGGAGGTCATCCTGAACAAAATACATGTTGAAGTGTGTGCATAAGTCCTTTGGTTTAGGCGTGACACTCAATTTGAGTTTTTATTGCTTTAAATGCATTTTCAGCCCGAGCTGAGCACGTTTTGTGAGTTTGAATGTATCTTCATAGGAATGAGTTGTGTGGTCAAATTAATGCTCATTTAGGCTTCAGGTGGTCATCCTGAACTAAATACATGTTGAGGTGTGTGCATAAGTCCTTTGGTTTGGGCGTGACACTCAATTTGAGTTTTTATTGCTTTAAATGCATTTTCAGCCCGAGCTGAACACGTTTTCTGACTTTGAATGTAGCTTCATAGGAATGAGTTGTGTAGTCAAATTAATGCTCATTTAGGCTTCAGGAGGACATCCTGAACTAAGTACATGTTGAAGTGTGTGCATAAGTCCTTTGGTTTAGGCGTGACACTATATTTGAGTTTTTATTGCTTTAAATGCATTTTCAGCCCAAGCTGAGCACGTTTTGTGAGTTTGAATGTATCTTCATAGGAATGAGTTGTGTGATCAAATTAATTATCATTTAGGCTTCAGGAGGTCATCCTGAACAAAATACATGTGGAAGTGTGTGCATAAGTCCTTTGGTTTAGGCGTGACACTCAATTTGAGTTTTTATTGCTTTAAATGCATTTTCATTCCGAGCTGAGCACGTTTTGTGAGTTTGAATGTATCTTCATAGGAATGAGTTGTGTGGTCAAATTAATGCTCATTTAGGCTTCAGGTGGTCATCCTTAACAAAATACATGTTGAAGTGTGTGCATAAGTCCTTTGGTTTAGGCGTGACACTCAATTTGAGGTTTTTTTTTTGCTTTGAATGCATTTTCTGCCCGAGCTGAGCACGTTTTTTGAGTCTGAATGTATCTTCATAGGAATAAGTTGTGTGGTCAAATTACTGCTCATTTAGGCTTCAGGAGGACATCCTGAACTAAATACATGTTGAAGTGTGTGCATAAGTCCTTTGGTTTAGGCGTGACACTCAATTTGAGTTTTTATTGCTTTAAATGCATTTTCAGCCCGAGCTGAGCACGTTTTCTGAGTTTGAATGTATCTTCATAGGAATGAGTTGTGTGGTCAAATTAATGCTCATTTTGGCTTCAGGAGGACATCCTGAACTAAGTACATGTTGAGGTGTGTGCATAAGTCTCTTGGTTTAGGCGTGACACTCAATTTGAGTTTTTATTGCTTTAAATGCATTTTCGGGCCAAGCTGAGCACGTTTTGTGAGTTTGACTGTATCTTCATAGGAATGAGTTGTGTGGTCAAATTAATGCTCATTTAGGCTTCAGGATTTCATCCTGAACAAAATACATGTTGAAGTGTGTGCATAAGTCCTTTGGTTTAGGCGTGACACTCAATTTGAGTTTTTATTGCTTTAAATGCATTTTCAGCCCGAGCTGAGCACGTTTTGTGAGTTTGAATGTATCTTCATAGGAATATAGGCTTCAGGAGGTCATCCTGAACAAAATACATGTTGAAGTGTGTGCATAAGTCCTTTGGTTTAGGTGTGACATTCAATTTGAGTTTTTATTGCTTTAAATGCATTTTCAGCCCGAGCTGAGCGCGCTTTCTGGCTTTGAATGTATCTTCATAGGAATGAGTTGTGTAGTCAAATTAATGCTCATTTAGGCTTCAGGAGGACATCCTGAACAAAATACATGTTGAAGTGTGTGCATCAGTCCTTTGGTTTAGGCGTGACACTCAATTTGAGTTTTTATTGCTTTAAATGCATTTTCAGCCCTAGCTGAGCGTGCTTTCTGACTTTGAATGAATCTTCATAGGAATGAGTTGTATAGTCAAATTAATTGTCATTTAGGCTTCAGGAGGACATCCTGAACTAAATACATGTTGAAGTGTGTGCATAAGTCCTTTGGTTTAGGAGTGACACTCAATTTGAGTTTAATTGCTTTAAATGCATTTTCAGGCCGAGCTGAGCACTTTTTCTGAGTTTGAATGTATCTTCATAGGAATGAGTTATGTATTCAAATGAATGCCCATTTAGGCTTCAGGAGGACATCCTCAACAAAATACATGTTGAAGTGTGTGCATAAGTCCTTTGGTTTAGGCGTGACACTCAATTTGAGTTTTTATTGCTTTAAATGCATTTTCAGCCCGAGCTGAGCACGTTTTGTGAGTTTGAATGTATCTCCATAGGAATGAGTTGTTTGGTCAAATTAATGCTCATATAGGCTTCAGGAGGCCATCCTGAACAAAATACATGTTGAAGTGTGTGCATTTAGGCGTGACACACAATTCGAGTTTTTATTGCTTTAAATGCATTTTCAGCCCGAGCTGAGTGCGCTTTCTGACTTTGAATGTATCTTCATAGGAATGAGTTGTGTAGTCAAATTAATGCTCATTTAGGCTTCAGGAGGTCATCCTGAACAAAATACATGTTGAAGTGTGTGCATAAGTCCTTTGGTTTAGGCGTGACACTCAATTTGAGTTTTTATTGCTTTAAATGCATTTTCAGCCTGAGCTGAGCGCGCTTTCTGACTTTGAATGTATCTTCATAGGAATGAGTTGTGTGGTCAAATTATTGCTCATTTAGGCTTCAGGAGGTCATCCTGAACAAAATACATGTTGAAGTGTGTGCATAAGTCCTTTGGTTTAGGCGTGACACTCAATTTGAGTTTTTATTGCTTTAAATGCATTTTCAGCCTGAGCTGAGCGCGCTTTCTGACTTTGAATGTATCTTCATAGGAATGAGTTGTGTGGTCAAATTAATGCTCATATAGGCTTCAGGAGGTCATCCTGAACAAAATACATGTTGAAGTGTGTGCATAATCCTTTGGTTTAGGTGTGACACTCAATTTGAGTTTTTATTGCTTTAAATGCATTTTCAGCCCGAGCTGAGCACGTTTTGTGAGTTTGAATGTATCTTCATAGGAATGTGTTGTTTGGTCAAATTAATGCTCATATAGGCTTCAGGAGGTCATCCTGAACAAAATACATGTTGAAGTGTGTGCATAAGTCCTTTGGTTTAGGTGTGACACTCAATTTGACTTTTTATTGCTTTAAATGCATTTTCAGCCCGAGCTGAGCACGTTTTGTGACTTTGAATGTATCTTCATAGGAATGAGTTGTGTGGTCAAATTAATGCTCATTTAGGCTTCAGGTGGTCATCCTGAACAAAATACATGTTGAAGTGTGTGCATAAGTCCTTTGGTTTAGCCGTGACACTCAATTTGAGTTTTTATTGCTTTAAATGCATTTTCAGCCCGAGCTGAGCATGTTTTGTGAGTTTGAATGTATCTTCATAGGAATGAGTTGTGTGGTCAAATTAATGCTCATTTAGGCTTCAGGAGGTCATCCTGAACAATATACATGTTGAAGTGTGTGCATAAGTCCTTTGGTTTAGGCGTGACACTCAATTTGAGTTTTTATTGCTTTAAATGCATTTTCAGCCTGAGCTGAGCGCGCTTCTTGACTTTGAATGTATCTTCATAGGAATGAGTTGTGTGGTCAAATTATTGCTCATTTAGGCTTCAGGAGGTCATCCTGAACAAAATACATGTTGAAGTGTGTGCATAAGTCCTTTGGTTTAGGCGTGACACTCAATTTGAGTTTGTATTGCTTTAAATGCATTTTCAGCTCGAGCTGAGCACGTTTTGTGAGTTTGAATGTATCTTCATAGGAATATAGGCTTCAGGAGGTCATCCTGAACAAAATACATGTTGAAGTGTGTGCATAAGTCCTATGGTTTAGGCGTGACACTCCATTTAAGATTTGATTGCTTTAAATGCATTTTCAGCCCGAGCTGAGCGCGCTTTCTGACTTTGAATGTATCTTCATAGGAATGAGTTGTGTGGTCAAATTAATGCTCATTTAGGCTTCAGGAGGACATCCTGAACTAAGTACATGTTGAAGTGTGTGCATAAGTCCTTTGGTTTGGGCGTGACACTCAATTTGAGTTTTTATTGCTTTAAATGCATTTTCAGCCCGACCTGAGCACGTTTTGTGAGTTTGAATACATCTTCATAGGAATGAGTTGTGTGGTCAAATTAATGCTCATTTAGGCTTCAGGAGGACATCCTGAACTAAGTACATGTTGAAGTGTGTGCATGAGTCCTTTGGTTTAGGCGTGACACTCAATTTGAGTTTTTATTGCTTTAAATGCATTTTCAGCCCGAGCTGAGCACGTTTTGTGAGTTTGAATGTATCTTCATAGGAATGAGTTGTGTGGTCAAATTAATGCTCATTTAGGCTTCAGGTGGTCATCCTGAACTAAATACATGTTGAGGTGTGTGCATAAGTCCTTTGGTTTGGGCGTGACACTCAATTTGAGTTTTTATTGCTTTAAATGCATTTTCAGCCCGAGCTGAGCACGTTTTGTGAGTTTGAATGTATCTTCATAGGAATGAGTTGTGTGGTCAAATTAATGCTCATTTAGGTTTAAGGTTGTCATCCTGAACTAAATACATGTTGAAGTGTGTGCATAAGTCCTTTGGTTTAGGCGTGACACTCAATTTGAGTTTTTATTGCTTTAAATGCATTTTCAGCCCGAGCTGAGCACGTTTTGTGAGTTTGAATGTATCTTCATAGGAATGAGTTGTGTAGTCAAATTAATGCTCATATGGGCTTCAGGAGGTCATCCTGAACAAAATACATGTTGAAGTGTGTGCATAAGTCCTTTGGTTTAGTCGTGACACTCAATTTGAGTTTTAATTGCTTTAAATGCATTTTCAGCCCGAGCTGAGCACGTTTTGTGAGTTTGAATGTATCTTCATAGGAATGAGTTGTGTGGTCAAATTAATGCTCATTTAGGCTTCAGGAGGACATCCTGAACTAGGTACATGTTGAAGTGTGTGCATAAGTCCTTTGGTTTGGGCGTGACACTCAATTTGAGTTTTTATTGCTTTAAATGCATTTTCAGCCCGAGCTGAGCACGTTTTGTGAGTTTGAATGTATCTTCATAGGAATGAGTTGTGTGGTCAAATTAATGCTCATTTAGGCTTCAGGTGGTCATCCTGAACAAAATACATGTTGAAGTGTGTGCATAAGTCCTTTGGTTTAGCCATGACACTCAATTTGAGTTTTTATTGCTTTAAATGCATTTTCAGCCCGAGCTGAGCGCGTTTTCTGAGTTTGAATGTATCTTCTTAGGAATGAGTTGTGTGGTCAAATTAATCCTCATTTAGGCTTCAGGTGGTCATCCTGAACTAAATACATGTTGAAGTGTGTGCATAAGTCCTTTGGTTTGGGCGTGACACTCAATTTGAGTTTTTATTGCTTTAAATGCATTTTCAGCCCGAGCTGAGCACGTTTTGTGAGTTTGAATGTATCTTCATAGGAATGAGTTGTGTGGTCAAATTAATGGTCATTTAGGCTTCAGGAGGACATCCTGAACTAAGTACATGTTGAAGTGTGTGCATAAGTCCTTTGGTTTGGGCGTGGCACTCAATTTGAGTTTTTATTGCTTTAAATGCATTTTCAGCCCGAGCTGAGCACGTTTTGTGAGTTTGAATGTATCTTCATAGGAATGAGTTGTGTGGTCAAATTAATGCTCATTTAGGCTTCAGGTGGTCATCCTGAACAAAATACATGTTGAAGTGTGTGCATAAGCCCTTTGGTTTAGGTGTGACACTCAACTTGAGTTTTTATTGCTTTAAATGCATTTTCAGCCCGAGCTGAGCACGTTTTGTGAGGTTGAATGTATCTTCATAGGAATGAGTTGTGTGGTCAAATTAATGCTCATTTAGGCTTCAGGAGGTCATCCTGAACAAAATACATGTTGAAGTGTGTGCATAAGTCCTTTGGTTCAGGCGTGACACTCAATTTGAGTTTTTATTGCTTTAAATGCATTTTCAGCCCGAGCTGAGCACGTTTTGTGAGTTTGAATGTATCTTCATAGGAATGAGTTGTGTGGTCAAATTAATGCTCATTTAGGCTTCAAGTGGTCATCCTGAACAAAATACATGTTGAAGTGTGTGCATAAGCCCTTTGGTTTAGGTGTGACACTCAACTTGAGTTTTTATTGCTTTAAATGCATTTTCAGCCCGAGCTGAGCACGTTTTGTGAGTTTGAATGTATCTTCATAGGGATGAGTTGTGTGGTCAAATTAATGCTCATTTAGGCTTCAGGTGGTCATCCTTAACTAAATACATGTTGAAGTGTGTGCATAAGTCCTTTGGTTTAGGCGTGACACTCAATTTGAGTTTTTATTGCTTTAAATGCATTTTCAGCCCGAGCTGAGTGCTCTTTCTGACTTTGAATGTATCTTCATAGGAATGAGTTGTGTGGTCAAATTATTGCTCATTTAGGCTTCAGGAGGTCATCCTGAACAAAATACATGTTGAAGTGTGTGCATAAGTCCTTTGGTTTAGGCGTGACACTCAATTTGAGTTTTTATTGCTTTAAATGCATTTTCAGCCCGAGCTGAGCACGTTTTGTGAGTTTGAATGTATCTTCATAGGAATGAGTTGTGTGGTCAAATTAATGCTCATTTAGGCTTAAGGTGGTCATCCTGAACTAAATACATGTTGAAGTGTGTGCATAAGTCCTTTGGTTTAGGCGTGACACTCAATTTGAGTTTTTATTGCTTTAAATGCATTTTCAGCCCGAGCTGAGCACGTTTTGTGAGTTTGAATGTATCTTCATAGGAATGAGTTGTGTAGTCAAATTAATGCTCATATGGGCTTCAGGAGGTCATCCTGAACAAAATACATGTTGAAGTGTGTGCATAAGTCCTTTGGTTTAGTCGTGACACTCAATTTGAGTTTTAATTGCTTTAAATGCATTTTCAGCCCGAGCTGAGCACGTTTTGTGAGTTTGAATGTATCTTCATAGGAATGAGTTGTGTGGTCAAATTAATCCTCATTTAGGCTTCAGGAGGACATCCTGAACTAAGTACATGTTGAAGTGTGTGCATAAGTCCTTTGGTTTGGGCGTGACACTCAATTTGAGTTTTTATTGCTTTAAATGCATTTTCAGCCCGAGCTGAGCACGTTTTGTGAGTTTGAATGTATCTTCATAGGAATGAGTTGTGTAGTCAAATTAATGCTTATATCGGCTTCAGGAGGTCATCCTGAACAAAATACATGTTGAAGTGTGTGCATAAGTCCTTTGGTTTAGTCGTGACACTCAATTTGAGTTTTAATTGCTTTAAATGCATTTTCAGCCCGAGCTGAGCACGTTTTGTGAGTTTGAATGTATCTTCATAGGAATGAGTTGTGTGGTCAAATTAATGCTCATTTAGGCTTCAGGAGGACATCCTGAACTAAGTACATGTTGAAGTGTGTGCATAAGTCCTTTGGATTGGGCGTGACACTCAATTTGAGTTTTTATTGCTTTAAATGCATTTTCAGCCCGAGCTGAGCACGTTTTGTGAGTTTGAATGTATCTTCATAGGAATGAGTTGTGTGGTCAAATTAATGCTCATTTAGGCTTCAGGTGGTCATCCTGAACTAAATACATGTTGAAGTGTGTGCATAAGTCCTTTGGTTTAGGCGTGACACTCAATTTGAGTTTTTATTGCTTTAAATGCATTTTCAGCCCGAGCTGAGTGCTCTTTCTGACTTTGAATGTATCTTCATAGGAATGAGTTGTGTGGTCAAATTATTGCTCATTTAGGCTTCAGGAGGTCATCCTGAACAAAATACATGTTGAAGTGTGTGCATAAGTCCTTTGGTTTAGGCGTGACACTCAATTTGAGTTTTTATTGCTTTAAATGCATTTTCAGCCCGAGCTGAGCACGTTTTGTGAGTTTGAATGTATCTTCATAGGAATGAGTTGTTTGGTCAAATTAATGCTCATTTAGGCTTCAAGTGGTCATCCTGAACTAAATACATGTTGAGGTGTGTGCATAAGTCCTTTGGTTTGGGCGTGACACTCAATTTGAGTTTTTATTGCTTTAAATTCATTTTCAGCCCGAGCTGAGCACGTTTTGTGAGTTTGAATGTATCTTCATAGGAATGAGTTGTGTGGTCAAATTAATGCTCATTTAGGCTTAAGGTGGTCATCCTGAACTAAATACATGTTGAAGTGTGTGCATAAGTCCTTTGGTTTAGGTGTGACACTCAATTTGAGTTTTTATTGCTTTAAATGCATTTTCAGCCCGAGCTGAGAACGTTTTGTGAGTTTGAATGTATCTTCATAGGAATGAGTTGTGTGGTCAAATTAATGCTCATGTGGGCTTCAGGAGGTCATCCTGAACAAAATACATGTTGAAGTGTGTGCATAAGTCCTTTAGTTTAGGTGTGACACTCAATTTGAGTTTTTATTGCTTTAAATGCATTTTCAGCCCGAGTTGAGCACGTTTTGTGAGTTTGAATGTATCTTCATCGGAATGAGTTGTGTGGTCAAATTAATGCTCATTTAGGCTTAAGGTGGTCATCCTGAACTAAATACATGTTGAAGTGTGTGCATAAGTCCTTTGGTTTAGCCGTGACACTCAATTTGAGTTTTTATTGCTTTAAATGCATTTTCAGCCCGAGCTGAGCGCGTTTTCTGAGTTTGAATGTATCTTCTTAGGAATGAGTTGTGTGGTCAAATTAATCCTCATTTAGGCTTCAGGTGGTCATCCTGAACTAAATACATGTTGAAGTGTGTGCATAAGTCCTTTGGTTTGGGCGTGACACTCAATTTGAGTTTTTATTGTTTTAAATGCATTTTCAGCCCGAGCTGAGCACGTTTTGTGAGTTTGAATGTATCTTCATAGGAATGAGTTGTGTGGTCAAATTAATGCTCATTTAGGCTTCAGGAGGACATCCTGAACTAAGTACATGTTGAAGTGTGTGCATAAGTCCTTTGGTTTGGGCGTGACACGCAATTTCAGTTTTTATTGCTTTAAATGCATTTTCAGCCCGACCTGAGCACGTTTTGTGAGTTTGAATACATCTTCATAGGAATGAGTTGTGTGGTCAAATTAATGCTCATTTAGGCTTCAGGTGGTCATCCTGAACTAAATACATGTTGAAGTGTGTGCATAAGTCCTTTGGTTTAGGCGTGACACTCAATTTGAGTTTTTATTGCTTCAAATGCATTTGCAGCCCGAGCTGAGCGCGCTTTCTGACTTTGAATGTATCTTCATAGGAATGAGTTGTGTGGTCAAATTATTGCTCATTTAGGCTTCAGGAGGTCATCCTGAACAAAATACATGTTGAAGTGTGTGCATAAGTCCTTTGGTTCAGGCGTGACACTCAATTTGAGTTTTTATTGCTTTAAATGCATTTTCAGCCCGAGCTGAGCACGTTTTGTGAGTTTGAATGTATCTTCATAGGAATGAGTTGTGTGGTCAAATTAATGCTCATTTAGGCTTCAGGTGGTCATCCTGAACAAAATACATGTTGAAGTGTGTGCATAAGCCCTTTGGTTTAGGTGTGACACTCAACTTGAGTTTTTATTGCTTTAAATGCACTTTCAGCCCGAGCTGAGCACGTTTTGTGAGATGGAATGTATCTTCATAGGAATGAGTAATATGGTCAAATTAATGCTCATTTAGGCTTCAGGTGGTCATCCTGAACTAAATACATGTTGACGTGTGTGCATAAGTCCTTTGGTTTAGGCGTGACACTCAATTTGAGTTTTTATTGATTTAAATGCATTTTCAGCCGAGCTGAGTGCTCTTTCTGACTTTGAATGTATCTTCATAGGAATGAGTTGTGTGGTCAAATTATTGCTCATTTAGGCTTCAGGAGGTCATCCTGAACAAAATACATGTTGAAGTGTGTGCATAAGTCCTTTGGTTTAGGCGTGACACTCAATTTGAGTTTTTATTGCTTTAAATGCATTTTCAGCCCGAGCTGAGCACGTTTTGTGAGTTTGAATGTATCTTCATAGGAATGAGTTGTGTGGTCAAATTAATGCTCATTTAGGCTTCAGGTGGTCATCCTGAACTAAATACATGTTGAGGTGTGTGCATAAGTCCTTTGGTTTGGGCGTGACACTCAATTTGAGTTTTTATTGCTTTAAATGCATTTTCAGCCCGAGCTGAGCACGTTTTGTGAGTTTGAATGTATCTTCATAGGAATGAGTTGTGTGGTCAAATTAATGCTCATTTAGGCTTCAGGTGGTCATCCTGAACTAAATACATGTTGAAGTGTGTGCATAAGTCCTTTGGTTTAGGCGTGACACTCAATTTGAGTTTTTATTGCTTTAAATGCATTTTCAGCCCGAGCTGAGCACGTTTTGTGAGTTTGAATGTATCTTCATAGGAATGAGTTGTGCAGTCAAATTAATGCTCATATGGGCTTCAGGAGGTCATCCTGAACAAAATACATGTTGAAGTGTGTGCATAAGTCCTTTGGTTTAGTCGTGACACTCAATTTGAGTTTTAATTGCTTTAAATGCATTTTCAGCCCGAGCTGAGCACGTTTTGTGAGTTTGAATGTATCTTCATAGGAATGAGTTGTGTGGTCAAATTAATGCTCATTTAGGCTTCAGGAGGACATCCTGAACTAAGTACATGTTGAAGTGTGTGCATAAGTCCTTTGGTTTGGGCGTGACACTCAATTTTAGTTTTTATTGCTTTAAATGCATTTTCAGCCCGAGCTGAGCACGTTTTGTGAGTTTGAATGTATCTTCATAGGAATGAGTTGTGTGGTCAAATTAATGCTCATTTAGGCTTCAGGTGGTCATCCTGAACAAAATACATGTTGAAGTGTGTGCATAAGTCCTTTGGTTTAGCCGTGACACTCAATTTGAGTTTTTATTGCTTTAAATGCATTTTCAGCCCGAGCTGAGCGCGTTTTCTGAGTTTGAATGTATCTTCTTAGGAATGAGTTGTGTGGTCAAATTAATCCTCATTTAGGCTTCAGGTGGTCATCCTGAACTAAATACATGTTGAAGTGTGTGCATAAGTCCTTTGGTTTGGGCGTGACACTCAATTTGAGTTTTTATTGCTTTAAATGCATTTTCAGCCCGAGCTGAGCACATTTTGTGAGTTTGAATGTTTCTTCATAGGAATGAGTTGTGTGGTCAAATTAATGCTCATTTAGGCTTCAGGAGGACATCCTGAACTAAGTACATGTTGAAGTGTGTGCATAAGTCCTTTGGTTTAGGCGTGACACTCAATTTGAGTTTTTATTGCTTTAAATGCATTTTCAGCCCGAGCTGAGCACGTTTTGTGAGTTTGAATGTATCTTCATAGGAATGAGTTGTGTAGTCAAATTAATGCTCATATGGGCTTCAGGAGGTCATCCTGAACAAAATACATGTTGAAGTGTGTGCATAAGTCCTTTGGTTTAGTCGTGACACTCAATTTGAGTTTTAATTGCTTTAAATGCATTTTCAGCCCGAGCTGAGCACGTTTTGTGAGTTTGAATGTATCTTCATAGGAATGAGTTGTGTGGTCAAATTAATGCTCATTTAGGCTTCAGGAGGACATCCTGAACTAAGTACATGTTGAAGTGTGTGCATAAGTCCTTTGGTTTGGGCGTGACACTCAATTTGAGTTTTTATTGCTTTAAATGCATTTTCAGCCCGAGCTGAGCACGTTTTGTGAGTTTGAATGTATCTTCATAGGAATGAGTTGTGTAGTCAAATTAATGCTCATATGGGCATCAGGAGGTCATCCTGAACAAAATACATGTTGAAGTGTGTGCATAAGTTCTTTGGTTTAGGCGTGACACTCAATTTGAGTTTTTATTGCTTTAAATGCATTTTCGGCCCGAGCTGAGCACGTTTTGTGAGTTTGAATGTATCTTCATAGGAATGAGTTGTGTGGTCAAATTAATGCTCATTTAGGCTTCAGGTGGTCATCCTGAACTAAATACATGTTGAAGTGTGTGCATAAGTCCTTTGGTTTAGGCGTGACACTCAATTTGAGTTTTTATTGCTTTAAATGCATTTTCAGCCCGAGCTGAGCACGTTTTGTGAGTTTGAATGTATCTTCATAGGAATGAGTTGTGTAGTCAAATTAATGCTCATATGGGCTTCAGGAGGTCATCCTGAACAAAATACATGTTGACGTGTGTGCATAAGTCCTTTGGTTTAGTCGTGACACTCAATTTGAGTTTTAATTGCTTTAAATGCATTTTCAGCCCGAGCTGAGCACGTTTTGTGAGTTTGAATGTATCTTCATAGGAATGAGTTGTGTGGTCAAATTAATGCTCATTTAGGCTTCAGGAGGACATCCTGAACTAAGTACATGTTGAAGTGTGTGCATAAGTCCTTTGGTTTGGGCGTGACACTCAATTTGAGTTTTTATTGCTTTAAATGCATTTTCAGCCCGAGCTGAGCACGTTTTGTGAGTTTGAATGTATCTTCATAGGAATGAGTTGTGTGGTCAAATTAATGCTCATTTAGGCTTCAGGTGGTCATCCTGAACAAAATACATGTTGAAGTGTGTGCATAAGTCCTTTGGTTTAGCCGTGACACTCAATTTGAGTTTTTATTGCTTTAAATGCATTTTCAGCCCGAGCTGAGTGCGTTTTCTGAGTTTGAATGTATCTTCTTAGGAATGAGTTGTGTGGTCAAATTAATCCTCATTTAGGCTTCAGGTGGTCATCCTGAACTAAATACATGTTGAGGTGTGTGCATAAGTCCTTTGGTTTGGGCGTGCCACTCAATTTGAGTTTTTATTGCTTTAAATGCATTTTCAGCCCGACCTGAGCACGTTTTGTGAGTTTGAATGTATCTTCATAGGAATGAGTTGTGTGGTCAAATTATTGCTCATTTAGGCTTCAGGAGGTCATCCTGAACAAAATACATGTTGAAGTGTGTGCATAAGTCCTTTGGTTCAGGCGTGACACTCAATTTGAGTTTTTATTGCTTTAAATGCATTTTCAGCCCGAGCTGAGCACGTTTTGTGAGTTTGAATGTATCTTCATAGGAATGAGTTGTGTGGTCAAATTATTGCTCATTTAGGCTTCAGGAGGTCATCCTGAACAAAATACATGTTGAAGTGTGTGCATAAGTCCTTTGGTTTAGGCGTGACACTCAATTTGAGTTTTTATTGCTTTAAATGCATTTTCAGCCCGAGCTGAGCACGTTTTGTGAGTTTGAATGTATCTTCATAGGAATGAGTTGTGTGGTCAAATTAATGCTCATTTAGGCTTCAGGTGGTCATCCTGAACTAAATACATGTTGAGGTGTGTGCATAAGTCCTTTGGTTTGGGCGTGACACTCAATTTGAGTTTTTATTGCTTTAAATGCATTTTCAGCCCGAGCTGAGCACATTTTGTGAGTTTGAATGTATCTTCATAGGAATGAGTTGTGTGGTCAAATTAATGCTCATTTAGGCTTCAGGTGGTCATCCTGAACTAAATACATGTTGAAGTGTGTGCATAAGTCCTTTGGTTTAGGCGTGACACTCAATTTGAGTTTTTATTGCTTTAAATGCATTTTCAGCCCGAGCTGAGCACGTTTTGTGAGTTTGAATGTATCTTCATAGGAATGAGTTGTGTAGTCAAATTAATGCTCATTTAGGCTTCAGGTGGTCATCCTGAACTAAATACATGTTGAGGTGTGTGCATAAGTCCTTTGGTTTGGGCGTGACACTCAATTTGAGTTTTTATTGCTTTAAATGCATTTTCAGCCCGAGCTGAGCACATTTTGTGAGTTTGAATGTATCTTCATAGGAATGAGTTGTGTGGTCAAATTAATGCTCATTTAGGCTTCAGGTGGTCATCCTGAACTAAATACATGTTGAAGTGTGTGCATAAGTCCTTTGGTTTAGGCGTGACACTCAATTTGAGTTTTTATTGCTTTAAATGCATTTTCAGCCCGAGCTGAGCACGTTTTGTGAGTTTGAATGTATCTTCATAGGAATGAGTTGTGTAGTCAAATTAATGCTCATATGGGCTTCAGGAGGTCATCCTGAACAAAATACATGTTGAAGTGTGTGCATAAGGCCTTTGGTTTAGGCGTGACACTCAATTTGAGTTTTTATTGCTTTAAATGCATTTTCAGCCCGAGCTGAGCACGTTTTGTGAGTTTGAATGTATCTTCATAGGAATGAGTTGTGTAGTCAAATTAATGCTCATATGGGCATCAGGAGGTCATCCTGAACAAAATACATGTTGAAGTGTGTGCATAAGTTCTTTGGTTTAGGCGTGACACTCAATTTGAGTTTTTATTGCTTTAAATGCATTTTCAGCCCGAGCTGAGCACGTTTTGTGAGTTTGAATGTATCTTCATAGGAATGAGTTATGTAGTCAAATGAATGCCCATTTGGGCTTCAGGAGGACATCCTCAACTAAATACATGTTGACGTGTGTGCATAAGTCCTTTGGTTTAGGCGTGACACTCAATTTGAGTTTTAATTGCTTTAAATGCATTTTCAGCCCGAGCTGAGCACGTTTTGTGAGTTTGAATGTATCTTCATAGGAATGAGTTGTGTGGTCAAATTAATGCTCATTTAGGCTTCAGGAGGACATCCTGAACTAAGTACATGTTGAAGTGTGTGCATAAGTACTTTGGTTTGGGTGTGACACTCAATTTGAGTTTTTATTGCTTTAAATGCATTTTCAGCGCGAGCTGACCACGTTTTGTGAGTTTGAATGTATCTTCATAGGAATGAGTTGTGTGGTCAAATTAATGCTCATTTAGGCTTCAGGAGGTCATCCTGAACAAAATACATGTTGAAGTGTGTGCATAAGTCCTTTGGTTTAGGCGTGACACTCAATTTGAGTTTTTATTGCTTTAAATGCATTTTCAGCCCGAGCTGAGCACGTTTTGTGAGTTTGAATGTATCTTCATAGGAATGAGTAGTGTGGTCAAATTAATGCTCATTTAGGCTTCAGGTGGTCATCCTGAACAAAATACATGTTGAAGTGTGTGCATAAGTCCTTTGGTTTAGGTGTGACACTCAATTTGAGTTTTTATTGCTTTAAATGCATTTTCAGCCTGAGCTGAGCACGTTTTGTGAGTTTGAATGTATCTTCATAGGAATGAGTTATGTAGTCAAATGAATGCCCATTTGGGCTTCAGGAGGACATCCTCAACTAAATACATGTTGACGTGTGTGCATAAGTCTTTTGGTTTAGGCGTGACACTCAATTTGAGTTTTTATTGCTTTAAATGCATTTTCAGCCCGAGCTGAGCACGTTTTGTGAGTTTGAATGTATCTTCATAGGAATAGGTTGTGTGGTCAAATTAATGCTCATATAGGCTTCAGGAGGTCATCCTGAACAAAATACATGTTGAAGTGTGTGCATAAGTCCTTTGGTTTAGGTGTGACACTCAATTTGACTTTTTATTGCTTTAAATGCATTTTCAGCCCGAGCTGAGCATGTTTTGTGAGTTTGAATGTATCTTCATAGGAATGAGTTTGTGGTCAAATTAATGCTCTTTAGGCTTCAGGTGGTCATCCTGAACTAAATACATGTTGAAGTGTGTGCATAAGTCCTTTGGTTTAGGCGTGACACTCAATTTGAGTTTTTATTGCTTTAAATGCATTTTCAGCCCGAGCTGAGCGCGCTTTCTGACTTTGAATGTATCTTCATAGGAATGAGTTGTGTGGTCAAATTAATGCTCATTTAGGCTTCAGGAGGACATCCTGAACTAAGTACATGTTGAAGTGTGTGCATAAGTCCTTTGGTTTGGGCGTGACACTCAATTTGAGTTTTTATTGCTTTAAATGCATTTTCAGCCCGAGCTGAGCACGTTTTGTGAGTTTGAATGTATCTTCATAGGAATGAGTTGTGTGGTCAAATTAATGCTCATTTAGGCTTCAGGAGGACATCCTGAACTAAGTACATGTTGAAGTGTGTGCATAAGTCCTTTGGTTCAGGCGTGACACTCAATTTGAGTTTTTATTGCTTTAAATTAAATGCATTTTCAGCCCGAGCTGAGCGCGCTTTCTGACTTTGAATGTATCTTCATAAGAATGAGTTTTTGTGGTCAAATTATTGCTCATTTAGGCTTCAGGAGGTCATCCTGAACAAAATACATGTTGAAGTGTGTGCATAAGTCCTTTGGTTCAGGCGTGACACTCAATTTGAGTTTTTATTGCTTTAAATGCATTTTCAGCCCGAGCTGAGCACGTTTTGTGAGTTTGAATGTATCTTCATAGGAATGAGTTGTGTGGTCAAATTAATGCTCATTTAGGCTTCAGGCGGTC
The DNA here is from genome assembly GCF_054856545.1 of Hippocampus guttulatus. NCBI lineage: Eukaryota > Metazoa > Chordata > Actinopteri > Syngnathiformes > Syngnathidae > Hippocampus > Hippocampus guttulatus. The sequence continues at coordinate 13,272,902 of NC_141278.1, forward strand.
ATCCTGAACAAAAGACATGTTGAAGTGTGTGCATATGTCCTTTGGTTTAGGCGTGACACTCAATTTGAGTTTTTATTGCTTTAAATGCATTTTTAGCCCGAGCTGAGCACGTTTTGTGAGTTTGAATGTATCTTCATAGGAATGAGTTGTGTGGTCACATTAATGCTCATATGGGCTTCAGGAGGTCATCCTGAACAAAATACATGTTGAAGTGTGTGAATAAGTCCTTTGGTTTAGGTGTGACACTCAATTTGAGTTTTTATTGCTTTAAATGCATTTTCAGCCTGAGCTGAGCACGTTTTGTGAGTTTGAATGTATCTTCATAGGAATGAGTTGTGTGGTCAAATTATTGCTCATTTAGGCTTCAGGAGGTCATCCTGAACAAAATACATGTTGAAGTGTGTGCATAAGTCCTTTGGTTTAGGCGTGACACTCAATTTGAGTTTTTATTGCTTTAAATGCATTTTCAGCCCGAGCTGAGCACGTTTTGTGAGTTTGATTGTATCTTCATAGGAATGAGTTGTGTGGTCAAATTAATGCTCATTTAGGCTTCAGGTGGTCATCCTGAACTAAATACATGTTGAAGTGTGTGCATAAGTCCTTTGGTTTAGGCGTGACACTCAATTTGAGTTTTTATTGCTTTAAATGCATTTTCAGCCCGAGCTGAGCGCGCTTTCTGACTTTGAATGTATCTTCATAGGAAAGAATTGTGTGGTCAAATTATTGCTCATTTAGGCTTCAGGAGGTCATCCTGAACAAAATACATGTTGAAGTGTGTGCACAAGGCCTTTGGTTTAGGCATGACACTCAATTTGAGTTTTTATTGCTTTAAATGAATTTTCAGCCCGAGCTGTGCACGTTTTGTGAGTTTGAATGTATCTTCATAGGAATGAGTTGTGTAGTCAAATTAATGCTCATATGGGCTTCAGGAGGTCATCCTGAACAAAATACATGTTGAAGTGTGTGCATAAGTCCTTTGGTTTAGGTGTGACACTCAATTTGAGTTTTTATTGCTTTAAATGCATTTTCAGCTCGAGCTGAGCACGTTTTGTGAGTTTGAATGTATCTTCATAGGAATGAGTTGTGTGGTCAAATTAATGCTTATTTAGAATTCAGGAGGTCATCCTGAACAAAATACACGTTGAAGTGTGTGCATAAGTCCTTCGGTTTAGGCGTGACACTCAATTTGAGTTTTTATTGCTTTAAATGCATTTCCAGCCCGAGCTGAGCGCGCTTTCTGACTTTGAATGTATCTTCATAGGAATGAGTTGTGTGGTCAAATTATTGCTCATTTAGGCTTCAGAAGGTCATCCTGAACAAAATACATGTTGAAGTGTGTGCATAAGTCCTTTGGTTTAGGCGTGACACTGAATTTGAGTTTTTATTGCTTTAAATGCATTTTCAGCCCGAGCTGAGCACGTTTTGTGAGTTTGAATGTATCTTCATAGGAATGAGTTGTGTGGTCAAATTAATGCTCATTTAGGCTTCAGGTTGTCATCCTGAACAAAATACATGTTGAAGTGTGTGCATAAGTCCTTTGGTTTAGGCGTGACACTCAATTTGAGTTTTTATTGCTTTAAATTCATTTTCAGCCCGAGCTGAGCACGTTTTGTGAGTTTGAATGTATCTTCATAGGAATGAGTCAAATTAATGCTCATATGGGCTTCAGGTGGTCATCCTGAACAAAATACATGTTGAAGTGTGTGCATAAGTCCTTTGGTTTAGGCGTGACACTCAATTTGAGTTTTTATTGCTTTAAATGTATTTTCGGGCCAAGCTGAGCACGTTTTGTGAGTTTGACTGTATCTTCCTAGGAATGAGTTGTGTGGTCAAATTAATGCTCATTTAGGCTTCAGGATGTCATCCTGAACAAAATACATGTTGAATTGTGTGCATAAGTCCTTTGGTTTAGGCGTGACACTCAATTTGAGTTTTTATTGCTTTAAATGCATTTTCAGCCCGAGCTGAGCACGTTTTGTGAGTTTGAATGTATCTTCATAGGAATATAGGCTTCAGGAGGTCATCCTGAACAAAATACATGTTGAAGTGTGTGCATAAGTCCTTTGGTTTAGGTGTGACACTCAATTTGAGTTTTTATTGCTTTAAATGCATTTTCAGCCCGAGCTGAGCGCGCTTTCTGGCTTTGAATGTATCTTCATAGGAATGAGTTGTGTAGTCAAATTAATGCTCATTTAGGCTTCAGGAGGTCATCCTGAACAAAATACATGTTGCAGTGTGTGATTAGGTCCTTTGGTTTAGGCGTGACACTCAATTTGAGTTTTTATTGCCATAAATGCATTTTCAGACCGAGCCGAGCACGTTTTTTGAGTTTGAATGTATCTTCATAGGAATGAGTTGTGTAGTCAAATTAATTGTCATTTAGGCTTCAGGAGGACATCCTGAACTAAATACATGTTGAAGTGTGTGCATAAGTCCTTGGGTTTAGGAGTGACACTCAATTTGAGTTTAGTTGCTTTAAATGCATTTTCAGGCCGAGCTGAGCACTTTTTCTGAGTTTGAATGTATCTTCATAGGAATGAGTTATGTAGTCAAATGAATGCCCATTTAGGCTTCAGGAGGACATCCTCAACTAAATACATGTTGACGTGTGTGCATAAGTCCTTTGGTTTAGACGTGACACTCAATTTGAGTTTTTATTGCTTTAAATGCATTTTCAGCCCGAGCTGAGCACGTTTTGTGAGTTTGAATGTATCTTCATAGGAATGAGTTGTGTGGTCAAATTAATGCTCATATGGGCTTCAGGAGGTCATCCTGAACAAAATACATGTTGAAGTGTGTGCATAAGTCCTTTGTTTAGGTGTGACACTCAATTTGAGTTTTTATTGCTTTAAATGAATTTTCAGCCCGAGCTGAGCACGTTTTGTGAGTTTGAATGTATCTTCATAGGAATGAGTTGTGTGGTCAAATTAATGCTCATTTAGGCTTCAGGTGGTCATCCTGAACAAAATACATGTTGAAGTGTGTGCATAAGTCCTTTGGTTTAGGCGTGACACTCAATTTGAGTTTTTATTGCTTTAAATGCATTTTCAGCCCGAGCTGAGCGCGCTTTCTGACTTTGAATGTATCTTCATAGGAATGAGTTGTGTGGTCAAATTATTGCTCATTTAGGCTTCAGGAGGTCATCCTGAACAAAATACATGTTGAAGTGTGTGCATAAGTCCTTTGGTTTAGGCGTGACACTCAATTTGAGTTTTTATTGCTTTAAATGCATTTTCAGCTCGAGCTGAGCACGTTTTGTGAGTTTGAATGTATCTTCATAGGAATGAGTTGTGTGGTCAAATTAATGCTTATTTAGAATTCAGGAGGTCATCCTGAACAAAATACACGTTGAAGTGTGTGCATAAGTCCTTCGGTTTAGGCGTGACACTCAATTTGAGTTTTTATTGCTTTAAATGCATTTCCAGCCCGAGCTGAGCGCGCTTTCTGACTTTGAATGTATCTTCATAGGAATGAGTTGTGTGGTCAAATTATTGCTCATTTAGGCTTCAGAAGGTCATCCTGAACAAAATACATGTTGAAGTGTGTGCATAAGTCCTTTGGTTTAGGCGTGACACTGAATTTGAGTTTTTATTGCTTTAAATGCATTTTCAGCCCGAGCTGAGCACGTTTTGTGAGTTTGAATGTATCTTCATAGGAATGAGTTGTGTGGTCAAATTAATGCTCATTTAGGCTTCAGGTTGTCATCCTGAACAAAATACATGTTGAAGTGTGTGCATAAGTCCTTTGGTTTAGGCGTGACACTCAATTTGAGTTTTTATTGCTTTAAATTCATTTTCAGCCCGAGCTGAGCACGTTTTGTGAGTTTGAATGTATCTTCATAGGAATGAGTCAAATTAATGCTCATATGGGCTTCAGGTGGTCATCCTGAACAAAATACATGTTGAAGTGTGTGCATAAGTCCTTTGGTTTAGGCGTGACACTCAATTTGAGTTTTTATTGCTTTAAATGCATTTTCAGCCCGAGCTGAGCACGTTTTGTGAGTTTGAATGTATCTTCATAGGAATGAGTTGTGTGGTCAAATTAATGCTCATTTAGGCTTCAGGCGGTCATCCTGAACAAAAGACATGTTGAAGTGTGTGCATATGTCCTTTGGTTTAGGCGTGACACTCAATTTGAGTTTTTATTGCTTTAAATGCATTTTCAGCCCGAGCTGAGCACGTTTTGTGAGTTTGAATGTATCTTCATAGGAATGAGTTGTGTGGTCAAATTAATGCTCATTTAGGCTTCAGGCGGTCATCCTGAACAAAAGACATGTTGAAGTGTGTGCATATGTCCTTTGGTTTAGGCGTGACACTCAATTTGAGTTTTTATTGCTTTAAATGCATTTTTAGCCCGAGCTGAGCACGTTTTGTGAGTTTGAATGTATCTTCATAGGAATGAGTTGTGTGGTCACATTAATGCTCATATGGGCTTCAGGAGGTCATCCTGAACAAAATACATGTTGAAGTGTGTGAATAAGTCCTTTGGTTTAGGTGTGACACTCAATTTGAGTTTTTATTGCTTTAAATGCATTTTCAGCCTGAGCTGAGCACGTTTTGTGAGTTTGAATGTATCTTCATAGGAATGAGTTGTGTGGTCAAATTATTGCTCATTTAGGCTTCAGGAGGTCATCCTGAACAAAATACATGTTGAAGTGTGTGCATAAGTCCTTTGGTTTAGGCGTGACACTCAATTTGAGTTTTTATTGCTTTAAATGCATTTTCAGCCCGAGCTGAGCACGTTTTGTGAGTTTGATTGTATCTTCATAGGAATGAGTTGTGTGGTCAAATTAATGCTCATTTAGGCTTCAGGTGGTCATCCTGAACTAAATACATGTTGAAGTGTGTGCATAAGTCCTTTGGTTTAGGCGTGACACTCAATTTGAGTTTTTATTGCTTTAAATGCATTTTCAGCCCGAGCTGAGCGCGCTTTCTGACTTTGAATGTATCTTCATAGGAAAGAGTTGTGTGGTCAAATTATTGCTCATTTAGGCTTCAGGAGGTCATCCTGAACAAAATACATGTTGAAGTGTGTGCACAAGGCCTTTGGTTTAGGCATGACACTCAATTTGAGTTTTTATTGCTTTAAATGAATTTTCAGCCCGAGCTGTGCACGTTTTGTGAGTTTGAATGTATCTTCATAGGAATGAGTTGTGTAGTCAAATTAATGCTCATATGGGCTTCAGGAGGTCATCCTGAACAAAATACATGTTGAAGTGTGTGCATAAGTCCTTTGGTTTAGGTGTGACACTCAATTTGAGTTTTTATTGCTTTAAATGCATTTTCAGCTCGAGCTGAGCACGTTTTGTGAGTTTGAATGTATCTTCATAGGAATGAGTTGTGTGGTCAAATTAATGCTTATTTAGAATTCAGGAGGTCATCCTGAACAAAATACACGTTGAAGTGTGTGCATAAGTCCTTCGGTTTAGGCGTGACACTCAATTTGAGTTTTTATTGCTTTAAATGCATTTCCAGCCCGAGCTGAGCGCGCTTTCTGACTTTGAATGTATCTTCATAGGAATGAGTTGTGTGGTCAAATTATTGCTCATTTAGGCTTCAGAAGGTCATCCTGAACAAAATACATGTTGAAGTGTGTGCATAAGTCCTTTGGTTTAGGCGTGACACTGAATTTGAGTTTTTATTGCTTTAAATGCATTTTCAGCCCGAGCTGAGCACGTTTTGTGAGTTTGAATGTATCTTCATAGGAATGAGTTGTGTGGTCAAATTAATGCTCATTTAGGCTTCAGGTTGTCATCCTGAACAAAATACATGTTGAAGTGTGTGCATAAGTCCTTTGGTTTAGGCGTGACACTCAATTTGAGTTTTTATTGCTTTAAATTCATTTTCAGCCCGAGCTGAGCACGTTTTGTGAGTTTGAATGTATCTTCATAGGAATGAGTCAAATTAATGCTCATATGGGCTTCAGGTGGTCATCCTGAACAAAATACATGTTGAAGTGTGTGCATAAGTCCTTTGGTTTAGGCGTGACACTCAATTTGAGTTTTTATTGCTTTAAATGTATTTTCGGGCCAAGCTGAGCACGTTTTGTGAGTTTGACTGTATCTTCCTAGGAATGAGTTGTGTGGTCAAATTAATGCTCATTTAGGCTTCAGGATGTCATCCTGAACAAAATACATGTTGAATTGTGTGCATAAGTCCTTTGGTTTAGGCGTGACACTCAATTTGAGTTTTTATTGCTTTAAATGCATTTTCAGCCCGAGCTGAGCACGTTTTGTGAGTTTGAATGTATCTTCATAGGAATATAGGCTTCAGGAGGTCATCCTGAACAAAATACATGTTGAAGTGTGTGCATAAGTCCTTTGGTTTAGGTGTGACACTCAATTTGAGTTTTTATTGCTTTAAATGCATTTTCAGCCCGAGCTGAGCGCGCTTTCTGGCTTTGAATGTATCTTCATAGGAATGAGTTGTGTAGTCAAATTAATGCTCATTTAGGCTTCAGGAGGTCATCCTGAACAAAATACATGTTGCAGTGTGTGATTAGGTCCTTTGGTTTAGGCGTGACACTCAATTTGAGTTTTTATTGCCATAAATGCATTTTCAGACCGAGCCGAGCACGTTTTTTGAGTTTGAATGTATCTTCATAGGAATGAGTTGTGTAGTCAAATTAATTGTCATTTAGGCTTCAGGAGGACATCCTGAACTAAATACATGTTGAAGTGTGTGCATAAGTCCTTGGGTTTAGGAGTGACACTCAATTTGAGTTTAGTTGCTTTAAATGCATTTTCAGGCCGAGCTGAGCACTTTTTCTGAGTTTGAATGTATCTTCATAGGAATGAGTTATGTAGTCAAATGAATGCCCATTTAGGCTTCAGGAGGACATCCTCAACTAAATACATGTTGACGTGTGTGCATAAGTCCTTTGGTTTAGACGTGACACTCAATTTGAGTTTTTATTGCTTTAAATGCATTTTCAGCCCGAGCTGAGCACGTTTTGTGAGTTTGAATGTATCTTCATAGGAATGAGTTGTGTGGTCAAATTAATGCTCATATGGGCTTCAGGAGGTCATCCTGAACAAAATACATGTTGAAGTGTGTGCATAAGTCCTTTGTTTAGGTGTGACACTCAATTTGAGTTTTTATTGCTTTAAATGAATTTTCAGCCCGAGCTGAGCACGTTTTGTGAGTTTGAATGTATCTTCATAGGAATGAGTTGTGTGGTCAAATTAATGCTCATTTAGGCTTCAGGTGGTCATCCTGAACAAAATACATGTTGAAGTGTGTGCATAAGTCCTTTGGTTTAGGCGTGACACTCAATTTGAGTTTTTATTGCTTTAAATGCATTTTCAGCCCGAGCTGAGCGCGCTTTCTGACTTTGAATGTATCTTCATAGGAATGAGTTGTGTGGTCAAATTATTGCTCATTTAGGCTTCAGGAGGTCATCCTGAACAAAATACATGTTGAAGTGTGTGCATAAGTCCTTTGGTTTAGGCGTGACACTCAATTTGAGTTTTTATTGCTTTAAATGCATTTTCAGCTCGAGCTGAGCACGTTTTGTGAGTTTGAATGTATCTTCATAGGAATGAGTTGTGTGGTCAAATTAATGCTTATTTAGAATTCAGGAGGTCATCCTGAACAAAATACACGTTGAAGTGTGTGCATAAGTCCTTCGGTTTAGGCGTGACACTCAATTTGAGTTTTTATTGCTTTAAATGCATTTCCAGCCCGAGCTGAGCGCGCTTTCTGACTTTGAATGTATCTTCATAGGAATGAGTTGTGTGGTCAAATTATTGCTCATTTAGGCTTCAGAAGGTCATCCTGAACAAAATACATGTTGAAGTGTGTGCATAAGTCCTTTGGTTTAGGCGTGACACTGAATTTGAGTTTTTATTGCTTTAAATGCATTTTCAGCCCGAGCTGAGCACGTTTTGTGAGTTTGAATGTATCTTCATAGGAATGAGTTGTGTGGTCAAATTAATGCTCATTTAGGCTTCAGGTTGTCATCCTGAACAAAATACATGTTGAAGTGTGTGCATAAGTCCTTTGGTTTAGGCGTGACACTCAATTTGAGTTTTTATTGCTTTAAATTCATTTTCAGCCCGAGCTGAGCACGTTTTGTGAGTTTGAATGTATCTTCATAGGAATGAGTCAAATTAATGCTCATATGGGCTTCAGGTGGTCATCCTGAACAAAATACATGTTGAAGTGTGTGCATAAGTCCTTTGGTTTAGGCGTGACACTCAATTTGAGTTTTTATTGCTTTAAATGTATTTTCGGGCCAAGCTGAGCACGTTTTGTGAGTTTGACTGTATCTTCCTAGGAATGAGTTGTGTGGTCAAATTAATGCTCATTTAGGCTTCAGGATGTCATCCTGAACAAAATACATGTTGAATTGTGTGCATAAGTCCTTTGGTTTAGGCGTGACACTCAATTTGAGTTTTTATTGCTTTAAATGCATTTTCAGCCCGAGCTGAGCACGTTTTGTGAGTTTGAATGTATCTTCATAGGAATATAGGCTTCAGGAGGTCATCCTGAACAAAATACATGTTGAAGTGTGTGCATAAGTCCTTTGGTTTAGGTGTGACACTCAATTTGAGTTTTTATTGCTTTAAATGCATTTTCAGCCCGAGCTGAGCGCGCTTTCTGGCTTTGAATGTATCTTCATAGGAATGAGTTGTGTAGTCAAATTAATGCTCATTTAGGCTTCAGGAGGTCATCCTGAACAAAATACATGTTGCAGTGTGTGATTAGGTCCTTTGGTTTAGGCGTGACACTCAATTTGAGTTTTTATTGCCATAAATGCATTTTCAGACCGAGCCGAGCACGTTTTTTGAGTTTGAATGTATCTTCATAGGAATGAGTTGTGTAGTCAAATTAATTGTCATTTAGGCTTCAGGAGGACATCCTGAACTAAATACATGTTGAAGTGTGTGCATAAGTCCTTGGGTTTAGGAGTGACACTCAATTTGAGTTTAATTGCTTTAAATGCATTTTCAGGCCGAGCTGAGCACTTTTTCTGAGTTTGAATGTATCTTCATAGGAATGAGTTATGTAGTCAAATGAATGCCCATTTAGGCTTCAGGAGGACATCCTCAACTAAATACATGTTGACGTGTGTGCATAAGTCCTTTGGTTTAGACGTGACACTCAATTTGAGTTTTTATTGCTTTAAATGCATTTTCAGCCCGAGCTGAGCACGTTTTGTGAGTTTGAATGTATCTTCATAGGAATGAGTTGTGTGGTCAAATTAATGCTCATTTAGGCTTCAGGTGGTCATCCTGAACAAAATACATGTTGAAGTGTGTGCATAAGTCCTTTGGTTTAGGCGTGACACTCAATTTGAGTTTTTATTGCTTTAAATGCATTTTCAGCCCGAGCTGAGCTCGTTTTGTGAGTTTGAATGTATCTTCATAGGAATGAGTTGTGTGGTCAAATTAATGCTCATATGGGCTTCAGGAGGTCATCCTGAACAAAATACATGTTGAAGTGTGTGCATAAGTCCTTTGTTTAGGTGTGACACTCAATTTGAGTTTTTATTGCTTTAAATGAATTTTCAGCCCGAGCTGAGCACGTTTTGTGAGTTTGAATGTATCTTCATAGGAATGAGTTGTGTGGTCAAATTAATGCTCATTTAGGCTTCAGGTGGTCATCCTGAACAAAATACATGTTGAAGTGTGTGCATAAGTCCTTTGGTTTAGGCGTGACACTCAATTTGAGTTTTTATTGCTTTAAATGCATTTTCAGCCCGAGCTGAGCGCGCTTTCTGACTTTGAATGTATCTTCATAGGAATGAGTTGTGTGGTCAAATTATTGCTCATTTAGGCTTCAGGAGGTCATCCTGAACAAAATACATGTTGAAGTGTGTGCATAAGTCCTTTGGTTTAGGCGTGACACTCAATTTGAGTTTTTATTGCTTTAAATGCATTTTCAGCCCGAGCTGAGCACGTTTTTTGAGTTTGAATGTATCTTCATAGGAATGAGTTGTGTGGTCAAATTAATGCTCATCAAGGCTTCAGGAGGTCATCGTGAACAAAATACATGTTGAAGTGTGTGCATAAGTCCTTTGGTTTAGGCGTGACACTCAATTTGAGTTTTTATTGCTTTAAATGCATTTTCAGCCCGAGCTGAGCACGTTTTGTGAGTTTGAATGTATCTTCATAGGAATATAGGCTTCAGGAGGTCATCCTGAACAAAATACATGTTGAAGTATGTGCATAAGTCCTTTGGTTTAGGTGTGACACTCAATTTGAGTTTTTATTGCTTTAAATGCATTTTCAGCCCGAGCTGAGCGCGCTTTTTGGCTTTGAATGTATCTTCATAGGAATGAGTTGTGTAGTCAAATTAATGCTCATTTAGGCTTCAGGAGGACATCCTGAACTAAGTACATGTTGAAGTGTGTGCATAAGTCCCTTGGTTTGGGCGTGACACTCAATTTGAGTTTTTATTGCTTTAAATGCATTTTCGGGCCAAGCTGAGCGCGTTTTGTGAGTTTGACTGTATCTTCATAGGAATGAGTTGTGTGGTCAAATTAATGCTCATTTAGGCTTCAGGAGGACATCCTGAACTAAGTACATGTTGAAGTGTGTGCATAAGTCCCTTGGTTTGGGCGTGACACTCAATTTGAGTTTTTATTGCTTTAAATGCATTTTCGGGCCAAGCTGAGCGCGTTTTGTGAGTTTGACTGTATCTTCATAGGAATGAGTTGTGTGGTCAAATTAATGCTCATTTAGGCTTCAGGAGGACATCCTGAACTAAGTACATGTTGAAGTGTGTGCATAAGTCCCTTGGTTTAGGCGTGACACTCAATTTGAGTTTTTATTGCTTTAAATGCATTTTCAGCCCGAGCTGAGCACGTTTTGTGAGTTTGAATGTATCTTCATAGGAATGAGTTGTGTGGTCAAATTATTGCTCATTTAGGCTTCAGGAGGTCATCCTGAACAAAATACATGCTGAAGTGTGTGCATAAGTCCTTTGGTTCAGGCGTGACACTCAATTTGAGTTTTTATTGCTTTAAATGCATTTTCAGCCCGAGCTGAGCACGTTTTGTGAGTTTGAATGTATCTTCATAGGAATGAGTTGTGTGGTCAAATTATTGCTCATTTAGGCTTCAGGAGGTCATCCTGAACAAAATACATGTTGAAGTGTGTGCATAAGTCCTTTGGTTCAGGCGTGACACTCAATTTGAGTTTTTATTGCTTTAAATGCATTTTCAGCCCGAGCTGAGCACGTTTTGTGAGTTTGAATGTATCTTCATAGGAATGAGTCAAATTAATGCTCATATGGGCTTCAGGTGGTCATCCTGAACTAAATACATGTTGAAGTGTGTGCATAAGTCCTTTGGTTTAGGCGTGACACTCAATTTGAGTTTTTATTGCTTTAAATGTATTTTCGGGCCAAGCTGAGCACGTTTTGTGAGTTTGACTGTATCTTCCTAGGAATGAGTTGTGTGGTCAAATTAATGCTCATTTAGGCTTCAGGATGTCATCCTGAACAAAATACATGTTGAATTGTGTGCATAAGTCCTTTGGTTTAGGCGTGACACTCAATTTGAGTTTTTATTGCTTTAAATGCATTTTCAGCCCGAGCTGAGCACGTTTTGTGAGTTTGAATGTATCTTCATAGGAATATAGGCTTCAGGAGGTCATCCTGAACAAAATACATGTTGAAGTATGTGCATAAGTCCTTTGGTTTAGGTGTGACACTCAATTTGAGTTTTTATTGCTTTAAATGCATTTTCAGCCCGAGCTGAGCGCGCTTTTTGGCTTTGAATGTATCTTCATAGGAATGAGTTGTGTAGTCAAATTAATGCTCATTTAGGCTTCAGGAGGTCATCCTGAACAAAATACATGTTGCAGTGTGTGATTAGGTCCTTTGGTTTAGGCGTGACACTCAATTTGAGTTTTTATTGCCATAAATGCATTTTCAGACCGAGCCGAGCACGTTTTTTGAGTTTGAATGTATCTTCATAGGAATGAGTTATTTGGTCAAATTAATGCTCATTTAGGCTTCAGGTGGTCATCCTGAACTAAATACATGTTGAAGTGTGTGCATAAGTCCTTTGGTTTAGGCGTGACACTCAATTTGAGTTTTTATTGCTTTAAATGCATTTTCAGCCCGAGCTGAGCACGTTTTGTGAGTTTGAATGTATCTTCATAGGAATGAGTTGTGTAGTCAAATTAATGGTCATATGGGCTTCAGGAGGTCATCCTGAACAAAATACATGTTGAAGTGTGTGCATAAGTCCTTTGGTTTAGTCGTGACACTCAATTTGAGTTTTAATTGCTTTAAATGCATTTTCAGCCCGAGCTGAGCACGTTTTGTGAGTTTGAATGTATCTTCATAGGAATGAGTTGTGTGGTCAAATTAATGCTCATTTAGGCTTCAGGAGGACATCCTGAACTAAGTACATGTTGAAGTGTGTGCATAAGTCCTTTGGTTTGGGCGTGACACTCAATTTGAGTTTTTATTGCTTTAAATGCATTTTCAGCGCGAGCTGACCACGTTTTGTGAGTTTGAATGTATCTTCATAGGAATGAGTTGTGTGGTCAAATTAATGCTCATTGAGGCTTCAGGAGGTCATCCTGAACAAAATACATGTTGAAGTGTGTGCATAAGGCCTTTGGTTTAGGCGTGACACTCAATTTGAGTTTTTATTGCTTTAAATGCATTTTCAGCCCGAGCTGAGCACGTTTTGTGAGTTTGAATGTATCTTCATAGGAATGAGTTGTGTAGTCAAATTAATGCTCATATGGGCATCATTAGGTCATCCTGAACAAAATACATGTTGAAGTGTGTGCATAAGTTCTTTGGTTTAGGCGTGACACTCAATTTGAGTTTTTATTGCTTTAAATGCATTTTCAGCCCGAGCTGAGCACGTTTTGTGAGTTTGAATGTATCTTCATAGGAATGAGTTATGTAGTCAAATGAATGCCCATTTGGGCTTCAGGAGGACATCCTCAACTAAATACATGTTGACGTGTGTGCATAAGTCCTTTGGTTTAGGCGTGACACTCAATTTGAGTTTTAATTGCTTTAAATGCATTTTCAGCCCGAGCTGAGCACGTTTTGTGAGTTTGAATGTATCTTCATAGGAATGAGTTGTGTGGTCAAATTAATGCTCATTTAGGCTTCAGGAGGACATCCTGAACTAAGTACATGTTGAAGTGTGTGCATAAGTCCTTTGGTTTGGGCGTGACACTCAATTTGAGTTTTTATTGCTTTAAATGCATTTTCAGCGCGAGCTGACCACGTTTTGTGAGTTTGAATGTATCTTCATAGGAATGAGTTGTGTGGTCAAATTAATGCTCATTTAGGCTTCAGGAGGTCATCCTGAACAAAATACATGTTGAAGTGTGTGCATAAGGCCTTTGGTTTAGGCGTGACACTCAATTTGAGTTTTTATTGCTTTAAATGCATTTTCAGCCCGAGCTGAGCACGTTTTGTGATTTTGAATGTATCTTCATAGGAATGAGTAGTGTGGTCAAATTAATGCTCATTTAGGCTTCAGGTGGTCATCCTGAACAAAATACATGTTGAAGTGTGTGCATAAGTCCTTTGGTTTAGGTGTGACACTCAATTTGAGTTTTTATTGCTTTAAATGCATTTTCAGCCTGAGCTGAGCACGTTTTGTGAGTTTGAATGTATCTTCATAGGAATGAGTTATGTAGTCAAATGAATGCCCATTTGGGCTTCAGGAGGACATCCTCAACTAAATACATGTTGACGTGTGTGCATAAGTCCTTTGGTTTAGGCGTGACACTCAATTTGAGTTTTTATTGCTTTAAATGCATTTTCAGCCCGAGCTGAGCACGTTTTGTGAGTTTGAATGTATCTTCATAGGAATAGGTTGTGTGGTCAAATTAATGCTCATATAGGCTTCAGGAGGTCATCCTGAACAAAATACATGTTGAAGTGTGTGCATAAGTCCTTTGGTTTAGGTGTGACACTCAATTTGACTTTTTATTGCTTTAAATGCATTTTCAGCCCGAGCTGAGCATGTTTTGTGAGTTTGAATGTATCTTCATAGGAATGAGTTTGTGGTCAAATTAATGCTCTTTAGGCTTCAGGTGGTCATCCTGAACTAAATACATGTTGAAGTGTGTGCATAAGTCCTTTGGTTTAGGCGTGACACTCAATTTGAGTTTTTATTGCTTTAAATGCATTTTCAGCCCGAGCTGAGCGCGCTTTCTGACTTTGAATGTATCTTCATAGGAATGAGTTGTGTGGTCAAATTAATGCTCATTTAGGCTTCAGGAGGACATCCTGAACTAAGTACATGTTGAAGTGTGTGCATAAGTCCTTTGGTTTGGGCGTGACACTCAATTTGAGTTTTTATTGCTTTAAATGCATTTTCAGCCCGAGCTGAGCACGTTTTGTGAGTTTGAATGTATCTTCATAGGAATGAGTTGTGTGGTCAAATTAATGCTCATTTAGGCTTCAGGAGGACATCCTGAACTAAGTACATGTTGAAGTGTGTGCATAAGTCCTTTGGTTTAGGAGTGACACTCAATTTGAGTTTAATTGCTTTAAATGCATTTTCAGGCCGAGCTGAGCACTTTTTCTGAGTTTGAATGTATCTTCATAGGAATGAGTTATGTAGTCAAATGAATGCCCATTTAGGCTTCAGGAGGACATCCTCAACTAAATACATGTTGACGTGTGTGCATAAGTCCTTTGGTTTAGACGTGACACTCAATTTGAGTTTTTATTGCTTTAAATGCATTTTCAGCCCGAGCTGAGCACGTTTTGTGAGTTTGAATGTATCTTCATAGGAATGAGTTGTGTGGTCAAATTAATGCTCATTTAGGCTTCAGGTGGTCATCCTGAACAAAATACATGTTGAAGTGTGTGCATAAGTCCTTTGGTTTAGGCGTGACACTCAATTTGAGTTTTTATTGCTTTAAATGCATTTTCAGCCCGAGCTGAGCTCGTTTTGTGAGTTTGAATGTATCTTCATAGGAATGAGTTGTGTGGTCAAATTAATGCTCATATGGGCTTCAGGAGGTCATCCTGAACAAAATACATGTTGAAGTGTGTGCATAAGTCCTTTGTTTAGGTGTGACACTCAATTTGAGTTTTTATTGCTTTAAATGAATTTTCAGCCCGAGCTGAGCACGTTTTGTGAGTTTGAATGTATCTTCCTAGGAATGAGTTGTGTGGTCAAATTAATGCTCATTTAGGCTTCAGGTGGTCATCCTGAACAAAATACATGTTGAAGTGTGTGCATAAGTCCTTTGGTTTAGGCGTGACACTCAATTTGAGTTTTTATTGCTTTAAATGCATTTTCAGCCCGAGCTGAGCGCGCTTTCTGACTTTGAATGTATCTTCATAGGAATGAGTTGTGTGGTCAAATTATTGCTCATTTAGGCTTCAGGAGGTCATCCTGAACAAAATACATGTTGAAGTGTGTGCATAAGTCCTTTGGTTTAGGCGTGACACTCAATTTGAGTTTTTATTGCTTTAAATGCATTTTCAGCCCGAGCTGAGCACGTTTTTTGAGTTTGAATGTATCTTCATAGGAATGAGTTGTGTGGTCAAATTAATGATCATTTAGGCTTCAGGAGGACATCCTGAACTAAGTACATGTTGAAGTGTGTGCATCAGTCCTTTGGTTTGGGCGTGACACTCAATTTGAGTTTTTATTGCTTTAAATGCATTTTCAGCCCGAGCTGAGCACGTTTTGTGAGTTTGAATGTATCTTCATAGGAATGAGTTGTGTGGTCAAATTAATGCTCATCAAGGCTTCAGGAGGTCATCGTGAACAAAATACATGTTGAAGTGTGTGCATAAGTCCTTTGGTTTACGCGTGACACTCAATTTGAGTTTTTATTGCTTTAAATGCATTTTCAGCCCGAGCTGAGCACGTTATGTGAGTTTGAATGTATTTTCATAGGAATGAGTTGTGTGGTCAAATTAATGCTCATTTAGGCTTCAGGAGGACATCCTGAACTAAGTACATGTTGAAGTGTGTGCATAAGTCCCTTGGTTTGGGCGTGACACTCAATTTGAGTTTTTATTGCTTTAAATGCATTTTCGGGCCAAGCTGAGCACGTTTTGTGAGTTTGACTGTATCTTCATAGGAATGAGTTGTGTGGTCAAATTAATGCTCATTTAGGCTTCAGGAGGACATCCTGAACTAAGTACATGTTGAAGTGTGTGCATAAGTCCCTTGGTTTAGGCGTGACACTCAATTTGAGTTTTTATTGCTTTAAATGCATTTTCAGCCCGAGCTGAGCACGTTTTGTGAGTTTGAATGTATCTTCATAGGAATATAGGCTTCAGGAGGTCATCCTGAACAAAATACATGTTGAAGTGTGTGCATAAGTCCTTTGGTTTAGGTGTGACACTCAATTTGAGTTTTTATTGCTTTAAATGCATTTTCAGCCCGAGCTGAGCGCACTTTCTGGCTTTGAATGTATCTTCATAGGAATGAGTTGTGTAGTCAAATTAATGCTCATTTAGGCTTCAGGAGGTCATCCTGAACAAAATACATGTTGCAGTGTGTGATTAGGTCCTTTGGTTTAGGCGTGACACTCAATTTGAGTTTTTATTGCCATAAATGCATTTTCAGACCGAGCCGAGCACGTTTTTTGAGTTTGAATGTATATTCATAGGAATGAGTTGTGTAGTCAAATTAATTGTCATTTAGGCTTCAGGAGGGCATCCTGAACTAAATACATGTTGAAGTGTGTGCATAAGTCCTTTGGTTTAGGAGTGACACTCAATTTGAGTTTAATTGCTTTAAATGCATTTTCAGGCCGAGCTGAGCACTTTTTCTGAGTTTGAATGTATCTTCATAGGAATGAGTTATGTAGTCAAATGAATGCCCATTTAGGCTTCAGGAGGACATCCTCAACTAAATACATGTTGACGTGTGTGCATAAGTCCTTTGGTTTAGACGTGACACTCAATTTGAGTTTTTATTGCTTTAAATGCATTTTCAGCCCGAGCTGAGCACGTTTTGTGAGTTTGAATGTATCTTCATAGGAATGAGTTGTGTGGTCAAATTAATGCTCATTTAGGCTTCAGGTGGTCATCCTGAACAAAATACATGTTGAAGTGTGTGCATAAGTCCTTTGGTTTAGGCGTGACACTCAATTTGAGTTTTTATTGCTTTAAATGCATTTTCAGCCCGAGCTGAGCACGTTTTGTGAGTTTGAATGTATCTTCATAGGAATGAGTTGTGTGGTCAAATTAATGCTCATATGGGCTTCAGGAGGTCATCCTGAACAAAATAAATGTTGAAGTGTGTGCATAAGTCCTTTGTTTAGGTGTGACACTCAATTTGAGTTTTTATTGCTTTAAATGAATTTTCAGCCCGAGCTGAGCACGTTTTGTGAGTTTGAATGTATCTTCATAGGAATGAGTTGTGTGGTCAAATTAATGCTCATTTAGGCTTCAGGTGGTCATCCTGAACAAAATACATGTTTAAGTGTGTGCATAAGTCCTTTGGTTTAGGCGTGACACTCAATTTGAATTTTTATTGCTTTAAATGCATTTTCAGCCCGAGCTGAGCGCGCTTTCTGACTTTGAATGTATCTTCATAGGAATGAGTTGTGTGGTCAAATTATTTCTCATTTAGGCTTCAGGAGGTCATCCTGAACAAAATACATGTTGAAGTGTGTGCATAAATCCTTTGGTTTAGGCGTAACACTCAATTTGAGTTTTTATTGCTTTAAATGCATTTTCAGGCCGAGCTGAGCACGTGTTCTGAGTTTGAATGTATCTTCATAGGAATGAGATGTGTGATCATATTAATGCTCATTTAGGCTTCAGGAGGACACCTTGAACAAAATACATGTTGAAGTGTGTGCATAAGTCCTTTGGTTTGGGCGTGACACTCAATTTGAGTTTTTATTGCTTTAAATGCATTTTCAGCCCGAGCTGAGCACGTTTTGTGAGTTTGAATGTATCTTCATAGGAATGAGTTGTGTGGTCAAATTAATGCTCATCAAGGCTTCAGGAGGTCATCGTGAACAAAATACATGTTGAAGTGTGTGCATAAGTCCTTTGGTTTAGGCGTGACACTCAATTTGAGTTTTTATTGCTTTAAATGCATTTTCAGCCCGAGCTGAGCACGTTATGTGAGTTTGAATGTATTTTCATAGGAATGAGTTGTGTGGTCAAATTAATGCTCATTTAGGCTTCAGGAGGACATCCTGAACTAAGTACATGTTGAAGTGTGTGCATAAGTCCCTTGGTTTGGGCGTGACACTCAATTTGAGTTTTTATTGCTTTAAATGCATTTTCGGGCCAAGCTGAGCACGTTTTGTGAGTTTGACTGTATCTTCATAGGAATATAGGCTTCAGGAGGTCATCCTGAACAAAATACATGTTGAAGTGTGTGCATAAGTCCTTTGGTTTAGGTGTGACACTCAATTTGAGTTTTTATTGCTTTAAATGCATTTTCAGCCCGAGCTGAGCGCGCTTTCTGGCTTTGAATGTATCTTCATAGGAATGAGTTGTGTAGTCAAATTAATGCTCATTTAGGCTTCAGGAGGTCATCCTGAACAAAATACATGTTGCAGTGTGTGATTAGGTCCTTTGGTTTAGGCGTGACACTCAATTTGAGTTTTTATTGCCATAAATGCATTTTCAGACCGAGCCGAGCACGTTTTTTGAGTTTGAATGTATATTCATAGGAATGAGTTGTGTAGTCAAATTAATTGTCATTTAGGCTTCAGGAGGACATCCTGAACTAAATACATGTTGAAGTGTGTGCATAAGTCCTTTGGTTTAGGAGTGACACTCAATTTGAGTTTAATTGCTTTAAATGCATTTTCAGGCCGAGCTGAGCACTTTTTCTCAGTTTGAATGTATCTTCATAGGAATGAGTTATGTAGTCAAATGAATGCCCATTTAGGCTTCAGGAGGACATCCTCAACTAAATACATGTTGACGTGTGTGCATAAGTCCTTTGGTTTAGACGTGACACTCAATTTGAGTTTTTATTGCTTTAAATGCATTTTCAGCCCGAGCTGAGCACGTTTTGTGAGTTTGAATGTATCTTCATAGGAATGAGTTGTGTGGTCAAATTAATGCTCATTTAGGCTTCAGGTGGTCATCCTGAACAAAATACATGTTGAAGTGTGTGCATAAGTCCTTTGGTTTAGGCGTGACACTCAATTTGAGTTTTTATTGCTTTAAATGCATTTTCAGCCCGAGCTGAGCACGTTTTGTGAGTTTGATTGTATCTTCATAGGAATGAGTTGTGTGGTCAAATTAATTCTCATTTAGGCTTCAGGAGGTCATCCTGAACAAAATACATGTTGAAGTGTGTGCATAAATCCTTTGGTTTAGGCGTAACACTCAATTTGAGTTTTTATTGCTTTAAATGCATTTTCAGGCCGAGCTGAGCACGTGTTCTGAGTTTGAATGTATCTTCATAGGAATGAGATGTGTGATCATATTAATGCTCATTTAGGCTTCAGGAGGACACCTTGAACAAAATACATGTTGAAGTGTGTGCATAAGTCCTTTGGTTTGGGCGTGACACTCAATTTGAGTTTTTATTGCTTTAAATGCATTTTCAGGCCGAGCTGAGCACGTTTTGTGAGTTTGAATGTATCTTCATAGGAATGAGTTGTGTCGTCAAATGAATGTTCATTTAGGCTTCAGGAGATCATCTTGAACAAAATACATGTTGAAGTGTGTGCATAAGTCCTTTGGTTTAGGCGTGACACTCAATTTGAGTTTTTATTGCTTTAAATGCATTTTCAGCCCGAGCTGAGCACGTTTTGTGAGTTTGAATGTATCTTCATAGGAATGAGTTGTGTGGTCAAATTATTGCTCATTTAGGCTTCAGAGGTCATCCTGAACAAAATACATGTTGAAGTGTGTGCATAAGTCCTTTGGTTTAGGCGTGACACTCAATTTGAGTTTTTATTGCTTTATAAATGCATTTTCAGCCCGAGCTGAGGGCGCTTTCTGACTTTGAATGTATCTTCATAGGAATGAGTTGTGGAGTCAAATTAATGCTCTTTTAGGCTTCAGGAGGTCATCCTGAACAAAATACATGTTGAAGTGTGTGCATAAGTCCTTTGGTTTAGGCGTGACACTCAATTTGAGTTTTTATTGCTTTAAATGCATTTTCAGCCCGAGCTGAGCACGTTTTGTGAGTTTGAATGTATCTTCATAGGAATGAGTTGTGTGGTCAAATTAATGCTCATTTAGGCTTCAGGAGGACATCCTGAACTAAGTACATGTTGAAGTGTGTGCATAAGTCCTTTGGTTTGGGCGTGGCACTCAATTTGAGTTTTTATTGCTTTAAATGCATTTTCAACCCGAGCTGAGCACGTTTTGTGAGTTTGAATGTATCTTCATAGGAATGCGTTGTGTGGTCAAATTATTGCTCATTTAGGCTTCAGGAGGTCATCCTGAACAAAATACATGTTGAAGTGTGTGCATAAGTCCTTTGGTTTAGGCGTGACACTCAATTTGAGTTTTTATTGCTTTAAATGCATTTTCAGCCCGAGCTGAGCGCGCTTTCTGACTTTGAATGTATCTTCATAGGAATGAGTTGTGTGGTCAAATTATTGCTCATTTAGGCTTCAGAGGTCATCCTGAACAAAATACATGTTGAAGTGTGTGCATAAGTCCTTTGGTTTAGGCGTGACACTCAATTTGAGTTTTTATTGCTTTAAATGCATTTTCAGCCCGAGCTGAGCGCGCTTTCTGACTTTGAATGTATCTTCATAGGAATGAGTTGTGTGGTCAAATTAATGCTCATATAGGCTTCAGGAGGTCATGCTGAACAAAATACATGTAGAAGTGTGTGCATAAGTCCTTTGGTTTAGGCGTGACACTCAATTTGAGTTTTTATTGCTTTAAATGCATTTTCAGCCCGAGCTGAGCGCGTTTTCTGACTTTGAATGTATCTTCTTAGGAATGAGTTGTGTATTCAAATTACTGCCCATTTAGGTGTCAGGGGGACATCCTGAACAAAATACATGTTGAAGTGTGTGCATAAGTCCTTTGGTTTAGGCGTGACACTCAATTTGACTTTTTATTGCTTTAAATGCATTTTCAGCCCGAGCTGAGCACGTTTTGTGAGTTTGAATGTATCTTCATAGGAATGAGTAGTGTGGTCAAATTAATGCTCATTTAGGCTTCAGGTGGTCATCCTGAACTAAATACATGTTGAAGTGTGTGCATAAGTTCTTTGGTTTAGGCGTGACACTCAATTTGAGTGTTTATTGCTTTAAATGCATTTTCAGCCCGAGCTGAGCACGTTTTGTGAGTTTGAATGTATCTTCATAGGAATGAGTTGTGTGGTCAAATTAATGCTCATATAGGCTTCAGGAGGTCATCCTGAACAAAATACGTGTTGACGTGTGTGCATAATCCTTTGGTTTAGGTGTGACACTCAATTTGAGTTTTTATTGCTTTAAATGCATTTTCAGCCCGAGCTGAGCACGTTTTGTGAGTTTGAATGTATCTTCATAGGAATAGGTTGTGTGGTCAAATTAATGCTCATATAGGCTTCAGGAGGTCATCCTGAACTAAATACATGTTGAAGTGTGTGCATAAGTCCTTTGGTTTGGGCGTGACACTCAATTTGAGTTTTTATTGCTTTAAATGCATTTTCAGCCCGAGCTGAGCATGTTTTGTGAGTTTGAATGTATCTTCATAGGAATGAGTTGTGTGGTCAAATTAATGCTCTTTAGGCTTCAGGTGGTCATCCTGAACTAAATACATGTTGAAGTGTGTGCATAAGTCCTTTGGTTTAGGCGTGACTCTCCATTTGAGTTTTTATTGCTTTAAATGCATTTTCAGCCCGAGCTGAGCGCGTTTTCTGACTTTGAATGTATCTTCATAGGAATGAGTTGTGTGGTCAAATTAATGCTCATTTAGGCTTCAGGAGGACATCCTGAACTAAGTACATGTTGAAGTGTGTGCATAAGTCCTTTGGTTTGGGCGTGACACTCAATTTGAGTTTTTATTGCTTTAAATGCATTTTCAGCCCGAGCTGAGCACGTTTTGTGAGTTTGAATGTATCTTCATAGGAATGAGTTGTGTGGTCAAATTAATGCTCATTTAGGCTTCAGGAGGACATCCTGAACTAAGTACATGTTGAAGTGTGTGCATAAGTCCTTTGGTTCAGGCGTGACACTCAATTTGAGTTTTTATTGCTTTAAATTAAATGCATTTTCAGCCCGAGCTGAGCGCGCTTTCTGACTTTGAATGTATCTTCATAGGAATGAGTTGTGTGGTCAAATTATTGCTCATTTAGGCTTCAGGAGGTCATCCTGAACAAAATACATGTTGAAGTGTGTGCATAAGGCCTTTGGTTTAGGCGTGACACTCAATTTGAGTGTTTATTGCTTTAAATGCATTTTCAGCCCGAGCTGAGCACGTTTTGTGAGTTTGAATGTATCTTCATAGGAATGAGTAGTGTGGTCAAATTAATGCTCATTTAGGCTTCAGGTGGTCATCCTGAACTAAATACATGTTGAAGTGTGTGCATAAGTTCTTTGGTTTAGGCGTGACACTCAATTTGAGTGTTTATTGCTTTAAATGCATTTTCAGCCCGAGCTGAGCACGTTTTGTGAGTTTGAATGTATCTTCATAGGAATGAGTTGTGTGGTCAAATTAATGCTCATATAGGCTTCAGGAGGTCATCCTGAACAAAATACGTGTTGACGTGTGTGCATAATCCTTTGGTTTAGGTGTGACACTCAATTTGAGTTTTTATTGCTTTAAATGCATTTTCAGCCCGAGCTGAGCACGTTTTGTGAGTTTGAATGTATCTTCATAGGAATAGGTTGTGTGGTCAAATTAATGCTCATATAGGCTTCAGGAGGTCATCCTGAACTAAATACATGTTGAAGTGTGTGCATAAGTCCTTTGGTTTGGGCGTGACACTCAATTTGAGTTTTTATTGCTTTAAATGCATTTTCAGCCCGAGCTGAGCATGTTTTGTGAGTTTGAATGTATCTTCATAGGAATGAGTTGTGTGGTCAAATTAATGCTCTTTAGGCTTCAGGTGGTCATCCTGAACTAAATACATGTTGAAGTGTGTGCATAAGTCCTTTGGTTTAGGCGTGACTCTCCATTTGAGTTTTTATTGCTTTAAATGCATTTTCAGCCCGAGCTGAGCGCGCTTTCTGACTTTGAATGTATCTTCATAGGAATGAGTTGTGTGGTCAAATTAATGCTCATTTAGGCTTCAGGAGGACATCCTGAACTAAGTACATGTTGAAGTGTGTGCATAAGTCCTTTGGTTTGGGCGTGACACTCAATTTGAGTTTTTATTGCTTTAAATGCATTTTCAGCCCGAGCTGAGCACGTTTTGTGAGTTTGAATGTATCTTCATAGGAATGAGTTGTGTGGTCAAATTAATGCTCATTTAGGCTTCAGGAGGACATCCTGAACTAAGTACATGTTGAAGTGTGTGCATAAGTCCTTTGGTTCAGGCGTGACACTCAATTTGAGTTTTTATTGCTTTAAATTAAATGCATTTTCAGCCCGAGCTGAGCGCGCTTTCTGACTTTGAATGTATCTTCATAGGAATGAGTTGTGTGGTCAAATTATTGCTCATTTAGGCTTCAGGAGGTCATCCTGAACAAAATACATGTTGAAGTGTGTGCATAAGGCCTTTGGTTTAGGCGTGACACTCAATTTGAGTTTTTATTGCTTTAAATGCATTTTCAGCCCGAGCTGAGCACGTTTTGTGAGTTTGAATGTATCTTCATAGGAATGAGTTGTGTGGTCAAATTAATGCTCATATAGGCTTCAGGAGGTCATCCTGAACAAAATACGTGTTGACGTGTGTGCATAATCCTTTGGTTTAGGTGTGACACTCAATTTGAGTTTTTATTGCTTTAAATGCATTTTCAGCCCGAGCTGAGCACGTTTTGTGAGTTTGAATGTATCTTCATAGGAATAGGTTGTGTGGTCAAATTAATGCTCATATAGGCTTCAGGAGGTCATCCTGAACAAAATACATGTTGAAGTGTGTGCATAAGTCCTTTGGTTTAGGTGTGACACTCAATTTGACTTTTTATTGCTTTAAATGCATTTTCAGCCCGAGCTGAGCACGTTTTCTGAGTTTGAATGTATCTTCAGAGGAATGAGTTGTGTGGTCAAATTAATGCTCATTTAGGCTTCAGGTGGTCATCCTGAACAAAATACATGTTGAAGTGTGTGCATAAGTCCTTTGGTTTAGCCGTGACACTCAATTTGAGTTTTTATTGCTCTAAATGCATTTTCAGCCCGAGCTGAGTGCGTTTTCTGACTTTGAATGTATCTTCTTAGGAATGAGTTGTGTGGTCAAATTAATCCTCATTTAGGCTTCAGGTGGTCATCCTGAACTAAATACATGTTGAAGTGTGTGCATAAGTCCTTTGGTTTGGGCGTGACACTCAATTTGAGTTTTTATTGCTTTAAATGCATTTTCAGCCCGAGCTGAGCATGTTTTGTGAGTTTGAATGTATCTTCATAGGAATGAGTTGTGTGGTCAAATTAATGCTCTTTAGGCTTCAGGTGGTCATCCTGAACTAAATACATGTTGAAGTGTGTGCATAAGTCCTTTGGTTTAGGCGTGACTCTCCATTTGAGTTTTTATTGCTTTAAATGCATTTTCAGCCCGAGCTGAGCGCGTTTTCTGACTTTGAATGTATCTTCATAGGAATGAGTTGTGTGGTCAAATTAATGCTCATTTAGGCTTCAGGAGGACATCCTGAACTAAGTACATGTTGAAGTGTGTGCATAAGTCCTTTGGTTTGGGCGTGACACTCAATTTGAGTTTTTATTGCTTTAAATGCATTTTCAGCCCGAGCTGAGCACGTTTTGTGAGTTTGAATGTATCTTCATAGGAATGAGTTGTGTGGTCAAATTAATGCTCATTTAGGCTTCAGGAGGACATCCTGAACTAAGTACATGTTGAAGTGTGTGCATAAGTCCTTTGGTTCAGGCGTGACACTCAATTTGAGTTTTTATTGCTTTAAATTAAATGCATTTTCAGCCCGAGCTGAGCGCGCTTTCTGACTTTGAATGTATCTTCATAGGAATGAGTTGTGTGGTCAAATTATTGCTCATTTAGGCTTCAGGAGGTCATCCTGAACAAAATACATGTTGAAGTGTGTGCATAAGGCCTTTGGTTTAGGCGTGACACTCAATTTGAGTTTTTATTGCTTTAAATGCATTTTCAGCCCGAGCTGAGCACGTTTTGTGAGTTTGAATGTATCTTCATAGGAATGAGTTGTGTGGTCAAATTAATGCTCATTTAGGCTTCAGGCGGTCATCCTGAACAAAATACATGTTGAAGTGTGTGCATATGTCCTTTGGTTTAGGCGTGACACTCAATTTGAGTTTTTATTGCTTTAAATGCATTTTCAGCCCGGGCTGAGCACGTTTTGTGAGTTTGAATGTATCTTCATAGGAATGAGTTGTGTGGTCACATTAATGCTCATATGGGCTTCAGGAGGTCATCCTGAACAAAATACATGTTGAAGTGTGTGCATAAGTCCTTTGGTTTAGGCGTGACACTCAATTTGAGTTTTTATTGCTTTAAATGCATTTTCAGCCCGAGCTGAGCACGTTTTGTGAGTTTGATTGTATCTTCATAGGAATGAGTTGTGTGGTCAAATTAATGCTCATTTAGGCTTCAGGTGGTCATCCTGAACTAAATACATGTTGAAGTGTGTGCATAAGTCCTTTGGTTTAGGCGTGACACTCAATTTGAGTTTTTATTGCTTTAAATGCATTTTCAGCCCGAGCTGAGCGCGTTTTCTGACTTTGAATGTATCTTCTTAGGAATGAGTTGTGTATTCAAATTACTGCCCATTTAGGCTTCAGAGGTAATCCTGAACAAAATACATGTTGAAGTGTGTGCATAAGTCCTTTGGTTTAGGCGTGACACTCAATTTGAGTTTTTATTGCTTTATAAATGCATTTTCAGCCCGAGCTGAGGGGGCTTTCTGACTTTTGAAGTATCTTCATAGGAATGAGTTGTGGAGTCAAATTAATGCTCTTTTAGGCTTCAGGAGGTCATCCTGAACAAAATACATGTTGAAGTGTGTGCATAAGTCCTTTGGTTTAGGCGTGACACTCAATTTGAGTTTTTATTGCTTTAAATGCATTTTCAGCCCGAGCTGAGCACGCTTTCTGACTTTGAATGTATCTTCATAGGAATGAGTTGTGTGGTCAAATTAATGCTCATATAGGCTTCAGGAGGTCATGCTGAACAAAATACATGTAGAAGGGTGTGCATAAGTCCTTTGGTTTAGGCGTGACACTCAATTTGAGTTTTTATTGCTTTAAATGCATTTTCAGCCCGAGCTGAGCGCGTTTTCTGACTTTGAATGTATCTTCTTAGGAATGAGTTGTGTATTCAAATTACTGCCCATTTAGGTGTCAGGGGGACATCCTGAACAAAATACATGTTGAAGTGTGTGCATAAGTCCTTTGGTTTAGGCGTGACACTCAATTTGACTTTTTATTGCTTTAAATGCATTTTCAGCCCGAGCTGAGCACGTTTTGTGAGTTTGAATGTATCTTCATAGGAATGAGTAGTGTGGTCAAATTAATGCTCATTTAGGCTTCAGGTGGTCATCCTGAACTAAATACATGTTGAAGTGTGTAAATAAGTTCTTTGGTTTAGGCGTGACACTCAATTTGAGTGTTTATTGCTTTAAATGCATTTTCAGCCCGAGCTGAGCACGTTTTGTGAGTTTGAATGTATCTTCATAGGAATGAGTTGTGTGGTCAAATTAATGCTCATATAGGCTTCAGGAGGTCATCCTGAACAAAATACGTGTTGACGTGTGTGCATAATCCTTTGGTTTAGGTGTGACACTCAATTTGAGTTTTTATTGCTTTAAATGCATTTTCAGCCCGAGCTGAGCACGTTTTGTGAGTTTGAATGTATCTTCATAGGAATAGGTTGTGTGGTCAAATTAATGCTCATATAGGCTTCAGGAGGTCATCCTGAACAAAATACATGTTGAAGTGTGTGCATAAGTCCTTTGGTTTAGGTGTGACACTCAATTTGACTTTTTATTGCTTTAAATGCATTTTCAGCCCGAGCTGAGCACGTTTTCTGAGTTTGAATGTATCTTCAGAGGAATGAGTTGTGTGGTCAAATTAATGCTCATTTAGGCTTCAGGTGGTCATCCTGAACAAAATACATGTTGAAGTGTGTGCATAAGTCCTTTGGTTTAGCCGTGACACTCAATTTGAGTTTTTATTGCTCTAAATGCATTTTCAGCCCGAGCTGAGTGGGTTTTCTGACTTTGAATGTATCTTCTTAGGAATGAGTTGTGTGGTCAAATTAATCCTCATTTAGGCTTCAGGTGGTCATCCTGAACTAAATACATGTTGAAGTGTGTGCATAAGTCCTTTGGTTTGGGCGTGACACTCAATTTGAGTTTTTATTGCTTTAAATGCATTTTCAGCCCGAGCTGAGCATGTTTTGTGAGTTTGAATGTATCTTCATAGGAATGAGTTGTGTGGTCAAATTAATGCTCTTTAGGCTTCAGGTGGTCATCCTGAACTAAATACATGTTGAAGTGTGTGCATAAGTCCTTTGGTTTAGGCGTGACTCTCCATTTGAGTTTTTATTGCTTTAAATGCATTTTCAGCCCGAGCTGAGCGCGTTTTCTGACTTTGAATGTATCTTCATAGGAATGAGTTGTGTGGTCAAATTAATGCTCATTTAGGCTTCAGGAGGACATCCTGAACTAAGTACATGTTGAAGTGTGTGCATAAGTCCTTTGGTTTGGGCGTGACACTCAATTTGAGTTTTTATTGCTTTAAATGCATTTTCAGCCCGAGCTGAGCACGTTTTGTGAGTTTGAATGTATCTTCATAGGAATGAGTTGTGTGGTCAAATTAATGCTCATTTAGGCTTCAGGAGGACATCCTGAACTAAGTACATGTTGAAGTGTGTGCATAAGTCCTTTGGTTCAGGCGTGACACTCAATTTGAGTTTTTATTGCTTTAAATTAAATGCATTTTCAGCCCGAGCTGAGCGCGCTTTCTGACTTTGAATGTATCTTCATAGGAATGAGTTGTGTGGTCAAATTATTGCTCATTTAGGCTTCAGGAGGTCATCCTGAACAAAATACATGTTGAAGTGTGTGCATAAGGCCTTTGGTTTAGGCGTGACACTCAATTTGAGTTTTTATTGCTTTAAATGCATTTTCAGCCCGAGCTGAGCACGTTTTGTGAGTTTGAATGTATCTTCATAGGAATGAGTTGTGTGGTCAAATTAATGCTCATTTAGGCTTCAGGCGGTCATCCTGACCAAAATACATGTTGAAGTGTGTGCATATGTCCTTTGGTTTAGGCGTGACACTCAATTTGAGTTTTTATTGCTTTAAATGCATTTTCAGCCCGGGCTGAGCACGTTTTGTGAGTTTGAATGTATCTTCATAGGAATGAGTTGTGTGGTCACATTAATGCTCATATGGGCTTCAGGAGGTCATCCTGAACAAAATACATGTTGAAGTGTGTGCATAAGTCCTTTGGTTTAGGCGTGACACTCAATTTGAGTTTTTATTGCTTTAAATGCATTTTCAGCCCGAGCTGAGCACGTTTTGTGAGTTTGATTGTATCTTCATAGGAATGAGTTGTGTGGTCAAATTAATGCTCATTTAGGCTTCAGGTGGTCATCCTGAACTAAATACATGTTGAAGTGTGTGCATAAGTCCTTTGGTTTAGGCGTGACACTCAATTTTAGTTTTTATTGCTTTAAATGCATTTTCAGCCCGAGCTGAGCGCGCTTTCTGACTTTGAATGTATCTTCATAGGAATGAGTTGTGTGGTCAAATTATTGCTCATTTAGGCTTCAGAAGGTCATCCTGAACAAAATACATGTTGAAGTGTGTGCATAAGTCCTTTGGTTTAGGCGTGACACTCAATTTGAGTTTTTATTGCTTTAAATGCATTTTCAGCCCGAGCTGAGCACGTTTTGTGAGTTTGAATGTATCTTCATAGGAATGAGTTGTGTAGTCAAATTAATGCTCATATGGGCTTCAGGAGGTCATCCTGAACAAAATACATGTTGAAGTGTGTGCATAAGTCCTTTGGTTTAGGTGTGACACTCAATTTGAGTTTTTATTGCTTTAAATGCATTTTCAGCTCGAGCTGAGCACGTTTTGTGAGTTTGAATGTATCTTCATAGGAATGAGTTGTGTGGTCAAATTAATGCTTATTTAGGCTTCAGGAGGTTATCCTGAACAAAATACACGTTGAAGTGTGTGCATAAGTCCTTCGGTTTAGGCGTGACACTCAATTTGAGTTTTTATTGCTTTAAATGCATTTCCAGCCCGAGCTGAGCGCGCTTTCTGACTTTGAATGTATCTTCATAGGAATGAGTTGTGTGGTCAAATTATTGCTCATTTAGGCTTCAGAAGGTCATCCTGAACAAAATACATGTTGAAGTGTGTGCATAAGTCCTTTGGTTTAGGCGTGACACTCAATTTGAGTTTTTATTGCTTTAAATGCATTTTCAGCCCGAGCTGAGCACGTTTTGTGAGTTTGAATGTATCTTCATAGGAATGAGTCAAATTAATGCTCATATGGGCTTCAGGTGGTCATCCTGAACTAAATACATGTTGAAGTGTGTGCATAAGTCCTTTGGTTTAGGCGTGACACTCAATTTGAGTTTTTATTGCTTTAAATGCATTTTCAGCCCGAGCTGAGCACGTTTTTTGAGTTTGAATGTATCTTCATAGGAATGAGTTGTGTGGTCAAATTAATGATCATTTAGGCTTCAGGAGGACATCCTGAACTAAGTACATGTTGAAGTGTGTGCATAAGTCCTTTGGTTTGGGCGTGACACTCAATTTGAGTTTTTATTGCTTTAAATGCATTTTCAGCCCGAGCTGAGCACGTTTTGTGAGTTTGAATGTATCTTCATAGGAATGAGTTGTGTGGTCAAATTAATGCTCATCAAGGCTTCAGGAGGTCATCGTGAACAAAATACATGTTGAAGTGTGTGCATAAGTCCTTTGGTTTAGGCGTGACACTCAATTTGAGTTTTTATTGCTTTAAATGCATTTTCAGCCCGAGCTGAGCACGTTATGTGAGTTTGAATGTATCTTCATAGGAATGAGTTGTGTGGTCAAATTAATGCTCATTTAGGCTTCAGGAGGACATCCTGAACTAAGTACATGTTGAAGTGTGTGCATAAGTCCCTTGGTTTGGGCGTGACACTCAATTTGAGTTTTTATTGCTTTAAATGCATTTTCGGGCCAAGCTGAGCACGTTTTGTGAGTTTGACTGTATCTTCATAGGAATGAGTTGTGTGGTCAAATTAATGCTCATTTAGGCTTCAGGATGTCATCCTGAACAAAATACATGTTGAATTGTGTGCATACGTCCTTTGGTTTAGGCGTGACACTCAATTTGAGTTTTTATTGCTTTAAATGCATTTTCAGCCCGAGCTGAGCACGTTTTGTGAGTTTGAATGTATCTTCATAGGAATATAGGCTTCAGGAGGTCATCCTGAACAAAATACATGTTGAAGTGTGTGAATAAGTCCTTTGGTTTAGGTGTGACACTCAATTTGAGTTTTTATTGCTTTAAATGCATTTTCAGCCCGAGCTGAGCGCGCTTTCTGGCTTTGAATGTATCTTCATAGGAATGAGTTGTGTAGTCAAATTAATGCTCATTTAGGCTTCAGGAGGTCATCCTGAACAAAATACATGTTGCAGTGTGTGCATAGGTCCTTTGGTTTAGGCGTGACACTCAATTTGAGTTTTTATTGCCATAAATGACTTTTCAGACCGAGCCGAGCACGTTTTTTGAGTTTGAATGTATCTTCATAGGAATGAGTTGTGTAGTCAAATTAATTGTCATTTAGGCTTCAGGAGGACATCCTGAACTAAATACATGTTGAAGTGTGTGCATAAGTCCTTTGGTTTAGGCGTGACACTCAATTTGAGTTTCTATTGCTTTAAATGCATTTTCAGCCCGAGCTGAGCACGTTTTGTGAGTTTGAATGTATCTTTATAGGAATGAGTTGTGTGGTCAAATTAATGCTCATTTAGGCTTCAGGTGGTCATCCTGAACAAAATACATGTTGAAGTGTGTGCATAAGTCCTTTGGTTTAGGTGTGACACTCAATTTGAGTTTTTATTGCTTTAAATGAATTTTCAGCCCGAGCTGAGCACGTTTTGTGAGTTTGAATGTATCTTCATAGGAATGAGTTGTGTGGTCAAATTAATGCTCATTTAGGCTTCAGGTGGTCATCCTGAACAAAATACATGTTGAAGTGTGTGCATAAGTCCTTTGGTTTAGGCGTGACACTCAATTTGAGTTTTTATTGCTTTAAATGCATTTTCAGCCCGAGCTGAGCGCGCTTTCTGACTTTGAATGTATCTTCATAGGAATGAGTTGTGTGGTCAAATTATTGCTCATTTAGGCTTCAGGAGGTCATCCTGAACAAAATACATGTTGAAGTGTGTGCATAAGTCCTTTGGTTTAGGCGTGACACTCAATTTGAGTTTTTATTGCTTTAAATGCATTTTCAGCCCGAGCTGAGCACGTTTTTTGAGTTTGAATGTATCTTCATAGGAATGAGTTGTGTGGTCAAATTAATGATCATTTAGGCTTCAGGAGGACATCCTGAACTAAGTACATGTTGAAGTGTGTGCATCAGTCCTTTGGTTTGGGCGTGACACTCAATTTGAGTTTTTATTGCTTTAAATGCATTTTCAGCCCGAGCTGAGCACGTTTTGTGAGTTTGAATGTATCTTCATAGGAATGAGTTGTGTGGTCAAATTAATGCTCATTTAGGCTTCAGGAGGACATCCTGAACTAAGTACATGTTGAAGTGTGTGCATAAGTCCTTTGGTTTGGGCGTGACACTCAATTTGAGTTTTTATTGCTTTAAATGCATTTTCAGCCCGAGCTGAGCACGTTTTGTGAGTTTGAATGTATCTTCATAGGAATGAGTTGTGTGGTCAAATTAATGCTCATTTAGGCTTCAGGAGGACATCCTGAACTAAGTACATGTTGAAGTGTGTGCATAAGTCCTTTGGTTCAGGCGTGACACTCAATTTGAGTTTTTATTGCTTTAAATTAAATGCATTTTCAGCCCGAGCTGAGCGCGCTTTCTGACTTTGAATGTATCTTCATAGGAATGAGTTGTGTGGTCAAATTATTGCTCATTTAGGCTTCAGGAGGTCATCCTGAACAAAATACATGTTGAAGTGTGTGCATAAGGCCTTTGGTTTAGGCGTGACACTCAATTTGAGTTTTTATTGCTTTAAATGCATTTTCAGCCCGAGCTGAGCACGTTTTGTGAGTTTGAATGTATCTTCATAGGAATGAGTTGTGTGGTCAAATTAATGCTCATTTAGGCTTCAGGCGGTCATCCTGAACAAAATACATGTTGAAGTGTGTGCATATGTCCTTTGGTTTAGGCGTGACACTCAATTTGAGTTTTTATTGCTTTAAATGCATTTTCAGCCCGGGCTGAGCACGTTTTGTGAGTTTGAATGTATCTTCATAGGAATGAGTTGTGTGGTCACATTAATGCTCATATGGGCTTCAGGAGGTCATCCTGAACAAAATACATGTTGAAGTGTGTGCATAAGTCCTTTGGTTTAGGCGTGACACTCAATTTGAGTTTTTATTGCTTTAAATGCATTTTCAGCCCGAGCTGAGCACGTTTTGTGAGTTTGATTGTATCTTCATAGGAATGAGTTGTGTGGTCAAATTAATGCTCATTTAGGCTTCAGGTGGTCATCCTGAACTAAATACATGTTGAAGTGTGTGCATAAGTCCTTTGGTTTAGGCGTGACACTCAATTTGAGTTTTTATTGCTTTAAATGCATTTTCAGCCCGAGCTGAGCGCGTTTTCTGACTTTGAATGTATCTTCTTAGGAATGAGTTGTGTATTCAAATTACTGCCCATTTAGGCTTCAGAGGTAATCCTGAACAAAATACATGTTGAAGTGTGTGCATAAGTCCTTTGGTTTAGGCGTGACACTCAATTTGAGTTTTTATTGCTTTATAAATGCATTTTCAGCCCGAGCTGAGGGGGCTTTCTGACTTTTGAAGTATCTTCATAGGAATGAGTTGTGGAGTCAAATTAATGCTCTTTTAGGCTTCAGGAGGTCATCCTGAACAAAATACATGTTGAAGTGTGTGCATAAGTCCTTTGGTTTAGGCGTGACACTCAATTTGAGTTTTTATTGCTTTAAATGCATTTTCAGCCCGAGCTGAGCACGCTTTCTGACTTTGAATGTATCTTCATAGGAATGAGTTGTGTGGTCAAATTAATGCTCATATAGGCTTCAGGAGGTCATGCTGAACAAAATACATGTAGAAGGGTGTGCATAAGTCCTTTGGTTTAGGCGTGACACTCAATTTGAGTTTTTATTGCTTTAAATGCATTTTCAGCCCGAGCTGAGCGCGTTTTCTGACTTTGAATGTATCTTCTTAGGAATGAGTTGTGTATTCAAATTACTGCCCATTTAGGTGTCAGGGGGACATCCTGAACAAAATACATGTTGAAGTGTGTGCATAAGTCCTTTGGTTTAGGCGTGACACTCAATTTGACTTTTTATTGCTTTAAATGCATTTTCAGCCCGAGCTGAGCACGTTTTGTGAGTTTGAATGTATCTTCATAGGAATGAGTAGTGTGGTCAAATTAATGCTCATTTAGGCTTCAGGTGGTCATCCTGAACTAAATACATGTTGAAGTGTGTGCATAAGTTCTTTGGTTTAGGCGTGACACTCAATTTGAGTGTTTATTGCTTTAAATGCATTTTCAGCCCGAGCTGAGCACGTTTTGTGAGTTTGAATGTATCTTCATAGGAATGAGTTGTGTGGTCAAATTAATGCTCATATAGGCTTCAGGAGGTCATCCTGAACAAAATACGTGTTGACATGTGTGCATAATCCTTTGGTTTAGGTGTGACACTCAATTTGAGTTTTTATTGCTTTAAATGCATTTTCAGCCCGAGCTGAGCACGTTTTGTGAGTTTGAATGTATCTTCATAGGAATAGGTTGTGTGGTCAAATTAATGCTCATATAGGCTTCAGGAGGTCATCCTGAACAAAATACATGTTGAAGTGTGTGCATAAGTCCTTTGGTTTAGGTGTGACACTCAATTTGACTTTTTATTGCTTTAAATGCATTTTCAGCCCGAGCTGAGCACGTTTTCTGAGTTTGAATGTATCTTCAGAGGAATGAGTTGTGTGGTCAAATTAATGCTCATTTAGGCTTCAGGTGGTCATCCTGAACAAAATACATGTTGAAGTGTGTGCATAAGTCCTTTGGTTTAGCCGTGACACTCAATTTGAGTTTTTATTGCTCTAAATGCATTTTCAGGCCGAGCTGAGTGGGTTTTCTGACTTTGAATGTATCTTCTTAGGAATGAGTTGTGTGGTCAAATTAATCCTCATTTAGGCTTCAGGTGGTCATCCTGAACTAAATACATGTTGAAGTGTGTGCATAAGTCCTTTGGTTTGGGCGTGACACTCAATTTGAGTTTTTATTGCTTTAAATGCATTTTCAGCCCGAGCTGAGCATGTTTTGTGAGTTTGAATGTATCTTCATAGGAATGAGTTGTGTGGTCAAATTAATGCTCTTTAGGCTTCAGGTGGTCATCCTGAACTAAATACATGTTGAAGTGTGTGCATAAGTCCTTTGGTTTAGGCGTGACTCTCCATTTGAGTTTTTATTGCTTTAAATGCATTTTCAGCCCGAGCTGAGCGCGTTTTCTGACTTTGAATGTATCTTCATAGGAATGAGTTGTGTGGTCAAATTAATGCTCATTTAGGCTTCAGGAGGACATCCTGAACTAAGTACATGTTGAAGTGTGTGCATAAGTCCTTTGGTTTGGGCGTGACACTCAATTTGAGTTTTTATTGCTTTAAATGCATTTTCAGCCCGAGCTGAGCACGT
Organism: Hippocampus guttulatus; assembly: GCF_054856545.1. NCBI lineage: Eukaryota > Metazoa > Chordata > Actinopteri > Syngnathiformes > Syngnathidae > Hippocampus > Hippocampus guttulatus. The sequence goes on from NC_141278.1 coordinate 13,307,723, forward strand.
TTTGTGAGTTTGAATGTATCTTCATAGGAATGAGTTGTGTGGTCAAATTAATGCTCATTTAGGCTTCAGGAGGACATCCTGAACTAAGTACATGTTGAAGTGTGTGCATAAGTCCTTTGGTTCAGGCGTGACACTCAATTTGAGTTTTTATTGCTTTAAATTAAATGCATTTTCAGCCCGAGCTGAGCGCGCTTTCTGACTTTGAATGTATCTTCATAGGAATGAGTTGTGTGGTCAAATTATTGCTCATTTAGGCTTCAGGAGGTCATCCTGAACAAAATACATGTTGAAGTGTGTGCATAAGGCCTTTGGTTTAGGCGTGACACTCAATTTGAGTTTTTATTGCTTTAAATGCATTTTCAGCCCGAGCTGAGCACGTTTTGTGAGTTTGAATGTATCTTCATAGGAATGAGTTGTGTGGTCAAATTAATGCTCATTTAGGCTTCAGGCGGTCATCCTGACCAAAATACATGTTGAAGTGTGTGCATATGTCCTTTGGTTTAGGCGTGACACTCAATTTGAGTTTTTATTGCTTTAAATGCATTTTCAGCCCGGGCTGAGCACGTTTTGTGAGTTTGAATGTATCTTCATAGGAATGAGTTGTGTGGTCACATTAATGCTCATATGGGCTTCAGGAGGTCATCCTGAACAAAATACATGTTGAAGTGTGTGCATAAGTCCTTTGGTTTAGGCGTGACACTCAATTTGAGTTTTTATTGCTTTAAATGCATTTTCAGCCCGAGCTGAGCACGTTTTGTGAGTTTGATTGTATCTTCATAGGAATGAGTTGTGTGGTCAAATTAATGCTCATTTAGGCTTCAGGTGGTCATCCTGAACTAAATACATGTTGAAGTGTGTGCATAAGTCCTTTGGTTTAGGCGTGACACTCAATTTGAGTTTTTATTGCTTTAAATGCATTTTCAGCCCGAGCTGAGCGCGCTTTCTGACTTTGAATGTATCTTCATAGGAATGAGTTGTGTGGTCAAATTATTGCTCATTTAGGCTTCAGAAGGTCATCCTGAACAAAATACATGTTGAAGTGTGTGCATAAGTCCTTTGGTTTAGGCGTGACACTCAATTTGAGTTTTTATTGCTTTAAATGCATTTTCAGCCCGAGCTGAGCACGTTTTGTGAGTTTGAATGTATCTTCATAGGAATGAGTTGTGTAGTCAAATTAATGCTCATATGGGCTTCAGGAGGTCATCCTGAACAAAATACATGTTGAAGTGTGTGCATAAGTCCTTTGGTTTAGGTGTGACACTCAATTTGAGTTTTTATTGCTTTAAATGCATTTTCAGCTCGAGCTGAGCACGTTTTGTGAGTTTGAATGTATCTTCATAGGAATGAGTTGTGTGGTCAAATTAATGCTTATTTAGGCTTCAGGAGGTTATCCTGAACAAAATACACGTTGAAGTGTGTGCATAAGTCCTTCGGTTTAGGCGTGACACTCAATTTGAGTTTTTATTGCTTTAAATGCATTTCCAGCCCGAGCTGAGCGCGCTTTCTGACTTTGAATGTATCTTCATAGGAATGAGTTGTGTGGTCAAATTATTGCTCATTTAGGCTTCAGAAGGTCATCCTGAACAAAATACATGTTGAAGTGTGTGCATAAGTCCTTTGGTTTAGGCGTGACACTCAATTTGAGTTTTTATTGCTTTAAATGCATTTTCAGCCCGAGCTGAGCACGTTTTGTGAGTTTGAATGTATCTTCATAGGAATGAGTCAAATTAATGCTCATATGGGCTTCAGGTGGTCATCCTGAACTAAATACATGTTGAAGTGTGTGCATAAGTCCTTTGGTTTAGGCGTGACACTCAATTTGAGTTTTTATTGCTTTAAATGCATTTTCAGCCCGAGCTGAGCACGTTTTTTGAGTTTGAATGTATCTTCATAGGAATGAGTTGTGTGGTCAAATTAATGATCATTTAGGCTTCAGGAGGACATCCTGAACTAAGTACATGTTGAAGTGTGTGCATAAGTCCTTTGGTTTGGGCGTGACACTCAATTTGAGTTTTTATTGCTTTAAATGCATTTTCAGCCCGAGCTGAGCACGTTTTGTGAGTTTGAATGTATCTTCATAGGAATGAGTTGTGTGGTCAAATTAATGCTCATCAAGGCTTCAGGAGGTCATCGTGAACAAAATACATGTTGAAGTGTGTGCATAAGTCCTTTGGTTTAGGCGTGACACTCAATTTGAGTTTTTATTGCTTTAAATGCATTTTCAGCCCGAGCTGAGCACGTTATGTGAGTTTGAATGTATCTTCATAGGAATGAGTTGTGTGGTCAAATTAATGCTCATTTAGGCTTCAGGAGGACATCCTGAACTAAGTACATGTTGAAGTGTGTGCATAAGTCCCTTGGTTTGGGCGTGACACTCAATTTGAGTTTTTATTGCTTTAAATGCATTTTCGGGCCAAGCTGAGCACGTTTTGTGAGTTTGACTGTATCTTCATAGGAATGAGTTGTGTGGTCAAATTAATGCTCATTTAGGCTTCAGGATGTCATCCTGAACAAAATACATGTTGAATTGTGTGCATACGTCCTTTGGTTTAGGCGTGACACTCAATTTGAGTTTTTATTGCTTTAAATGCATTTTCAGCCCGAGCTGAGCACGTTTTGTGAGTTTGAATGTATCTTCATAGGAATATAGGCTTCAGGAGGTCATCCTGAACAAAATACATGTTGAAGTGTGTGAATAAGTCCTTTGGTTTAGGTGTGACACTCAATTTGAGTTTTTATTGCTTTAAATGCATTTTCAGCCCGAGCTGAGCGCGCTTTCTGGCTTTGAATGTATCTTCATAGGAATGAGTTGTGTAGTCAAATTAATGCTCATTTAGGCTTCAGGAGGTCATCCTGAACAAAATACATGTTGCAGTGTGTGCATAGGTCCTTTGGTTTAGGTGTGACACTCAATTTGAGTTTTTATTGCTTTAAATGAATTTTCAGCCCGAGCTGAGCACGTTTTGTGAGTTTGAATGTATCTTCATAGGAATGAGTTGTGTGGTCAAATTAATGCTCATTTAGGCTTCAGGTGGTCATCCTGAACAAAATACATGTTGAAGTGTGTGCATAAGTCCTTTGGTTTAGGCGTGACACTCAATTTGAGTTTTTATTGCTTTAAATGCATTTTCAGCCCGAGCTGAGCGCGCTTTCTGACTTTGAATGTATCTTCATAGGAATGAGTTGTGTGGTCAAATTATTGCTCATTTAGTCTTCAGGAGGTCATCCTGAACAAAATACATGTTGAAGTGTGTGCATAAGTCCTTTGGTTTAGGCGTGACACTCAATTTGAGTTTTTATTGCCATAAATGACTTTTCAGACCGAGCCGAGCACGTTTTTTGAGTTTGAATGTATCTTCATAGGAATGAGTTGTGTAGTCAAATTAATTGTCATTTAGGCTTCAGGAGGACATCCTGAACTAAATACATGTTGAAGTGTGTGCATAAGTCCTTTGGTTTAGGCGTGACACTCAATTTGAGTTTCTATTGCTTTAAATGCATTTTCAGCCCGAGCTGAGCACGTTTTGTGAGTTTGAATGTATCTTTATAGGAATGAGTTGTGTGGTCAAATTAATGCTCATTTAGGCTTCAGGTGGTCATCCTGAACAAAATACATGTTGAAGTGTGTGCATAAGTCCTTTGGTTTAGGCGTGACACTCAATTTGAGTTTTTATTGCTTTAATTGCATTTTCAGCCCGAGCTGAGCACGTTTTTTGAGTTTGAATGTATCTTCATAGGAATGAGTTGTGTGGTCAAATTAATGATCATTTAGGCTTCAGGAGGACATCCTGAACTAAGTACATGTTGAAATGTGTGCATAAGTCCTTTGGTTTGGGCGTGACACTCAATTTGAGTTTTTATTGCTTTAAATGCATTTTCAGCCCGAGCTGAGCACGTTTTGTGAGTTTGAATGTATCTTCATAGGAATGAGTTGTGTGGTCAAATTAATGCTCATTTAGGCTTCAGGAGGACATCCTGAACTAAGTACATGTTGAAGTGTGTGCATTAGTCCTTTGGTTTAGGTGTGACACTCAATTTGAGTTTTTATTGCTTTAAATGAATTTTCAGCCCGAGCTGAGCACGTTTTGTGAGTTTGAATGTATCTTCATAGGAATGAGTTGTGTGGTCAAATGAATGCTCATTTAGGCTTCAGGTGGTCATCCTGAACAAAATACATGTTGAAGTGTGTGCATAAGTCCTTTGGTTTAGGCGTGACACTCAATTTGAGTTTTTATTGCTTTAAATGCATTTTCAGCCCGAGCTGAGCGCGCTTTCTGACTTTGAATGTATCTTCATAGGAATGAGTTGTGTGGTCAAATTATTGCTCATTTAGGCTTCAGGAGGTCATCCTGAACAAAATACATGTTGAAGTGTGTGCATAAGTCCTTTGGTTTAGGCGTGACACTCAATTTGAGTTTTTATTGCTTTAAATGCATTTTCAGCCCGAGCTGAGCACGTTTTTTGAGTTTGAATGTATCTTCATAGGAATGAGTTGTGTGGTCAAATTAATGATCATTTAGGCTTCAGGAGGACATCCTGAACTAAGTACATGTTGAAGTGTGTGCATCAGTCCTTTGGTTTGGGCGTGACACTCAATTTGAGTTTTTATTGCTTTAAATGCATTTTCAGCCCGAGCTGAGCACGTTTTGTGAGTTTGAATGTATCTTCATACGAATGAGTTGTGTGGTCAAATTAATGCTCATCAAGGCTTCAGGAGGTCATCGTGAACAAAATACATGTTGAAGTGTGTGCATAAGTCCTTTGGTTTAGGCGTGACACTCAATTTGAGTTTTTATTGCTTTAAATGCATTTTCAGCCCGAGCTGAGCACGTTATGTGAGTTTGAATGTATTTTCATAGGAATGAGTTGTGTGGTCAAATTAATGCTCATTTAGGCTTCAGGAGGACATCCTGAACTAAGTACATGTTGAAGTGTGTGCATAAGTCCCTTGGTTTGGGCGTGACACTCAATTTGAGTTTTTATTGCTTTAAATGCATTTTCGGGCCAAGCTGAGCACGTTTTGTGAGTTTGACTGTATCTTCATAGGAATGAGTTGTGTGGTCAAATTATTGCTCATTTAGGCTTCAGGAGGTCATCCTGAACAAAATACATGTTGAAGTGTGTGCATAAGTCCTTTGGTTTAGGTGTGACACTCAATTTGAGTTTTTATTGCTTTAAATGCATTTTCAGCCCGAGCTGAGCGCGCTTTCTGGCTTTGAATGTATCTTCATAGGAATGAGTTGTGTAGTCAAATTAATGCTCATTTAGGCTTCAGGAGGTCATCCTGAACAAAATACATGTTGCAGTGTGTGATTAGGTCCTTTGGTTTAGGCGTGACACTCAATTTGAGTTTTTATTGCCATAAATGCATTTTCAGACCGAGCCGAGCACGTTTTTTGAGTTTGAATGTATATTCATAGGAATGAGTTGTGTAGTCAAATTAATTGTCATTTAGGCTTCAGGAGGGCATCCTGAACTAAATACATGTTGAAGTGTGTGCATAAGTCCTTTGGTTTAGGAGTGACACTCAATTTGAGTTTAATTGCTTTAAATGCATTTTCAGGCCGAGCTGAGCACTTTTTCTGAGTTTGAATGTATCTTCATAGGAATGAGTTATGTAGTCAAATGAATGCCCATTTAGGCTTCAGGAGGACATCCTCAACTAAATACATGTTGACGTGTGTGCATAAGTCCTTTGGTTTAGACGTGACACTCAATTTGAGTTTTTATTGCTTTAAATGCATTTTCAGCCCGAGCTGAGCACGTTTTGTGAGTTTGAATGTATCTTCATAGGAATGAGTTGTGTGGTCAAATTAATGCTCATTTAGGCTTCAGGTGGTCATCCTGAACAAAATACATGTTGAAGTGTGTGCATAAGTCCTTTGGTTTAGGCGTGACACTCAATTTGAGTTTTTATTGCTTTAAATGCATTTTCAGCCCGAGCTGAGCACGTTTTGTGAGTTTGAATGTATCTTCATAGGAATGAGTCAAATTAATGCTCATATGGGCTTCAGGTGGTCATCCTGAACTAAATACATGTTGAAGTGTGTGCATAAGTCCTTTGGTTTAGGCGTGACACTCAATTTGAGTTTTTATTGCTTTAAATGCATTTTCAGCCCGAGCTGAGCACGTTTTTGGAGTTTGAATGTATCTTCATAGGAATGAGTTGTGTGGTCAAATTAATGATCATTTAGGCTTCAGGAGGACATCCTGAACTAAGTACATGTTGAAGTGTGTGCATAAGTCCTTTGGTTTGGGCGTGACACTCAATTTGAGTTTTTATTGCTTTAAATGCATTTTCAGCCCGAGCTGAGCACGTTTTGTGAGTTTGAATGTATCTTCATAGGAATGAGTTGTGTGGTCAAATTAATGCTCATCAAGGCTTCAGGAGGTCATCGTGAACAAAATACATGTTGAAGTGTGTGCATAAGTCCTTTGGTTTAGGCGTGACACTCAATTTGAGTTTTTATTGCTTTAAATGCATTTTCAGCCCGAGCTGAGCACGTTATGTGAGTTTGAATGTATCTTCATAGGAATGAGTTGTGTGGTCAAATTAATGCTCATTTAGGCTTCAGGAGGACATCCTGAACTAAGTACATGTTGAAGTGTGTGCATAAGTCCCTTGGTTTGGGCGTGACACTCAATTTGAGTTTTTATTGCTTTAAATGCATTTTCGGGCCAAGCTGAGCACGTTTTGTGAGTTTGACTGTATCTTCATAGGAATGAGTTGTGTGGTCAAATTAATGCTCATTTAGGCTTCAGGATGTCATCCTGAACAAAATACATGTTGAATTGTGTGCATACGTCCTTTGGTTTAGGCGTGACACTCAATTTGAGTTGTTATTGCTTTAAATGCATTTTCAGCCCGAGCTGAGCACGTTTTGTGAGTTTGAATGTATCTTCATAGGAATATAGGCTTCAGGAGGTCATCCTGAACAAAATACATGTTGAAGTGTGTGAATAAGTCCTTTGGTTTAGGTGTGACACTCAATTTGAGTTTTTATTGCTTTAAATGCATTTTCAGCCCGAGCTGAGCGCGCTTTCTGGCTTTGAATGTATCTTCATAGGAATGAGTTGTGTAGTCAAATTAATGCTCATTTAGGCTTCAGGAGGTCATCCTGAACAAAATACATGTTGCAGTGTGTGCATAGGTCCTTTGGTTTAGGCGTGACACTCAATTTGAGTTTTTATTGCCATAAATGACTTTTCAGACCGAGCCGAGCACGTTTTTTGAGTTTGAATGTATCTTCATAGGAATGAGTTGTGTAGTCAAATTAATTGTCATTTAGGCTTCAGGAGGACATCCTGAACTAAATACATGTTGAAGTGTGTGCATAAGTCCTTTGGTTTAGGCGTGACACTCAATTTGAGTTTCTATTGCTTTAAATGCATTTTCAGCCCGAGCTGAGCACGTTTTGTGAGTTTGAATGTATCTTTATAGGAATGAGTTGTGTGGTCAAATTAATGCTCATTTAGGCTTCAGGTGGTCATCCTGAACAAAATACATGTTGAAGTGTGTGCATAAGTCCTTTGGTTTAGGCGTGACACTCAATTTGAGTTTTTATTGCTTTAAATGCATTTTCAGCCCGAGCTGAGCACGTTTTTTGAGTTTGAATGTATCTTCATAGGAATGAGTTGTGTGGTCAAATTAATGATCATTTAGGCTTCAGGAGGAAATCCTGAACTAAGTACATGTTGAAATGTGTGCATAGGTCCTTTGGTTTAGGCGTGACACTCAATTTGAGTTTTTATTGCCATAAATGACTTTTCAGACCGAGCCGAGCACGTTTTTTGAGTTTGAATGTATCTTCATAGGAATGAGTTGTGTGGTCAAATTAATGCTCATATGGGCTTCAGGAGGTCATCCTGAACAAAATAAATGTTGAAGTGTGTGCATAAGTCCTTTGTTTAGGTGTGACACTCAATTTGAGTTTTTATTGCTTTAAATGAATTTTCAGCCCGAGCTGAGCACGTTTTGTGAGTTTGAATGTATCTTCATAGGAATGAGTTGTGTGGTCAAATTAATGCTCATTTAGGCTTCAGGTGGTCATCCTGAACAAAATACATGTTGAAGTGTGTGCATAAGTCCTTTGGTTTAGGCGTGACACTCAATTTGAGTTTTTATTGCCATAAATGACTTTTCAGACCGAGCCGAGCACATTTTTTGAGTTTGAATGTATCTTCATAGGAATGAGTTGTGTGGTCAAATTAATGCTCATATGGGCTTCAGGAGGTCATCCTGAACAAAATAAATGTTGAAGTGTGTGCATAAGTCCTTTGTTTAGGTGTGACACTCAATTTGAGTTTTTATTGCTTTAAATGAATTTTCAGCCCGAGCTGAGCACGTTTTGTGAGTTTGAATGTATCTTCATAGGAATGAGTTGTGTGGTCAAATTAATGCTCATTTAGGCTTCAGGTGGTCATCCTGAACAAAATACATGTTGAAGTGTGTGCATAAGTCCTTTGGTTTAGGCGTGACACTCAATTTGAATTTTTATTGCTTTAAATGCATTTTCAGCCCGAGCTGAGCGCGCTTTCTGACTTTGAATGTATCTTCATAGGAATGAGTTGTGTGGTCAAATTATTTCTCATTTAGGCTTCAGGAGGTCATCCTGAACAAAATACATGTTGAAGTGTGTGCATAAATCCTTTGGTTTAGGCGTAACACTCAATTTGAGTTTTTATTGCTTTAAATGCATTTTCAGGCCGAGCTGAGCACGTGTTCTGAGTTTGAATGTATCTTCATAGGAATGAGATGTGTGATCATATTAATGCTCATTTAGGCTTCAGGAGGACACCTTGAACAAAATACATGTTGAAGTGTGTGCATAAGTCCTTTGGTTTGGGCGTGACACTCAATTTGAGTTTTTATTGCTTTAAATGCATTTTCAGGCCGAGCTGAGCACGTTTTGTGAGTTTGAATGTATCTTCATAGGAATGAGTTGTGTCGTCAAATGAATGTTCATTTAGGCTTCAGGAGGTCATCTTGAACAAAATACATGTTGAAGTGTGTGCATAAGTCCTTTGGTTTAGGCGTGACACTCAATTTGAGTTTTTATTGCTTTAAATGCATTTTCAGCCCGAGCTGAGCACGTTTTGTGAGTTTGAATGTATCTTCATAGGAATGAGTTGTGTGGTCAAATTTTTGCTCATTTAGGCTTCAGAGGTCATCCTGAACAAAATACATGTTGAAGTGTGTGCATAAGTCCTTTGGTTTAGGCGTGACACTCAATTTGAGTTTTTATTGCTTTATAAATGCATTTTCAGCCCGAGCTGAGGGCGCTTTCTGACTTTGAATGTATCTTCATAGGAATGAGTTGTGGAGTCAAATTAATGCTCTTTTAGGCTTCAGGAGGTCATCCTGAACAAAATACATGTTGAAGTGTGTGCATAAGTCCTTTGGTTTAGGCGTGACACTCAATTTGAGTTTTTATTGCTTTAAATGCATTTTCAGCCCGAGCTGAGCACGTTTTGTGAGTTTGAATGTATCTTCATAGGAATGCGTTGTGTGGTCAAATTATTGCTCATTTAGGCTTCAGGAGGTCATCCTGAACAAAATACATGTTGAAGTGTGTGCATAAGTCCTTTGATTTAGGCGTGACACTCAATTTGAGTTTCTATTGCTTTAAATGCATTTTCAGCCCGAGCTGAGCACGTTTTGTGAGTTTGAATGTATCTTCATAGGAATGAGTTGTGTGGTCAAATTAATGCTCATTTAGGCTTCAGGTGGTCATCCTGAACAAAATACATGTTGAAGTGTGTGCATAAGTCCTTTGGTTTAGGCGTGACACTCAATTTGAGTTTTTATTGCTTTATAAATGCATTTTCAGCCCGAGCTGAGGGCGCTTTCTGACTTTGAATGTATCTTCATAGGAATGAGTTGTGGAGTCAAATTAATGCTCTTTTAGGCTTCAGGAGGTCATCCTGAACAAAATACATGTTGAAGTGTGTGCATAAGTCCTTTGGTTTAGGCGTGACACTCAATTTGAGTTTTTATTGCTTTAAATGCATTTTCAGCCCGAGCTGAGCACGTTTTGTGAGTTTGAATGTATCTTCATAGGAATGAGTTGTGTGGTAAAATTAATGCTCATTTAGGCTTCAGGAGGACATCCTGAACTAAGTACATGTTGAAGTGTGTGCATAAGTCCTTTGGTTTGGGCGTGACACTCAATTTGAGTTTTTATTGCTTTAAATGCATTTTCAGCCCGAGCTGAGCACGTTTTGTGAGTTTGAATGTATCTTCATAGGAATGCGTTGTGTGGTCAAATTATTGCTCATTTAGGCTTCAGGAGGTCATCCTGAACAAAATACATGTTGAAGTGTTTGCATAAGTCCTTTGATTTAGGCGTGACACTCAATTTGAGTTTCTATTGCTTTAAATGCATTTTCAGCCCGAGCTGAGCACGTTTTGTGAGTTTGAATGTATCTTCATAGGAATGAGTTGTGTGGTCAAATTAATGCTCATTTAGGCTTCAGGTGGTCATCCTGAACAAAATACATGTTGAAGTGTGTGCATAAGTCCTTTGGTTTAGGCGTGACACTCAATTTGAGTTTTTATTGCTTTATAAATGCATTTTCAGCCCGAGCTGAGGGCGCTTTCTGACTTTGAATGTATCTTCATAGGAATGAGTTGTGGAGTCAAATTAATGCTCTTTTAGGCTTCAGGAGGTCATCCTGAACAAAATACATGTTGAAGTGTGTGCATAAGTCCTTTGGTTTAGGCGTGACACTCAATTTGAGTTTTTATTGCTTTAAATGCATTTTCAGCCCGAGCTGAGCACGTTTTGTGAGTTTGAATGTATCTTCATAGGAATGCGTTGTGTGGTCAAATTATTGCTCATTTAGGCTTCAGGAGGTCATCCTGAACAAAATACATGTTGAAGTGTGTGCATAAGTCCTTTGATTTAGGCGTGACACTCAATTTGAGTTTCTATTGCTTTAAATGCATTTTCAGCCCGAGCTGAGCATGTTTTGTGAGTTTGAATGTATCTTCATAGGAATGAGTTGTGGAGTCAAATTAATGCTCATTTAGGCTTCAGGAGGTCATCCTGAACAAAATACATGTTGAAGTGTGTGCATAAGTCCTTTGGTTTAGGCGTGACACTCAATTTGAGTTTTTATTGCTTTAAATGCATTTTCAGCCCGAGCTGAGCACGTTTTGTGAGTTTGAATGTATCTTCATAGGAATGAGTTGTGTGGTCAAATTAATGCTCATTTAGGCTTCAGGAGGACATCCTGAACTAAGTACATGTTGAAGTGTGTGCATAAGTCCTTTGGTTTGGGCGTGACACTCAATTTGAGTTTTTATTGCTTTAAATGCATTTTCAGCCCGAGCTGAGCACGTTTTGTGAGTTTGAATGTATCTTCATAGGAATGCGTTGTGTGGTCAAATTATTGCTCATTTAGGCTTCAGGAGGTCATCCTGAACAAAATACATGTTGAAGTGTGTGCATAAGTCCTTTGATTTAGGCGTGACACTCAATTTGAGTTTCTATTGCTTTAAATGCATTTTCAGCCCGAGCTGAGCGCGCTTTCTGAGTTTGAATGTATCTTCATAGGAATGAGTTGTGTGGTCAAATTAATGCTCATTTAGGCTTCAGGTGGTCATCCTGAACAAAATACATGTTGAAGTGTGTGCATAAGTCCTTTGGTTTAGGCGTGACACTCAATTTGAGTTTTTATTGCTTTAAATGCATTTTCAGCCCGAGCTGAGCACGTTTTGTGAGTTTGAATGTATCTTAATAGGAATGAGTTGCGTGGTCAAATTAATGCTCATTTAGGCTTCAGGTGGTCATCCTGAACAAAATACATGTTGAAGTGTGTGCATAAGTCCTTTGGTTTAGGCGTGACACTCAATTTGAGTTTTTATTGCTTTAAATGCATTTTCAGCCCGAGCTGAGCGCGCTTTCTGACTTTGAATGTATCTTCATAGGAATGAGTTGTGTGGTCAAATTATTGCTCATTTAGGCTTCAGGAGGTCATCCTGAACAAAATACATGTTGACGTGTGTGCATAAGTCCTTTGGTTTAGGCGTGACACTCAATTTGAGTTTTTATTGCTTTAAATGCATTTTCAGCCCGAGCTGAGCACGTTTTTTGAGTTTGAATGTATCTTCATAGGAATGAGTTGTGTGGTCAAATTAATGATCATTTAGGCTTCAGGAGGACATCCTGAACTAAGTACATGTTGCAGTGTGTGATTAGGTCCTTTGGTTTAGGCGTGACACTCAATTTGAATTTTTATTGCTTTAAATGCATTTTCAGCCCGAGCTGAGCGCGCTTTCTGACTTTGAATGTATCTTCATAGGAATGAGTTGTGTGGTCAAATTATTTCTCATTTAGGCTTCAGGAGGTCATCCTGAACAAAATACATGTTGAAGTGTGTGCATAAATCCTTTGGTTTAGGCGTAACACTCAATTTGAGTTTTTATTGCTTTAAATGCATTTTCAGGCCGAGCTGAGCACGTGTTCTGAGTTTGAATGTATCTTCATAGGAATGAGATGTGTGATCATATTAATGCTCATTTAGGCTTCAGGAGGACACCTTGAACAAAATACATGTTGAAGTGTGTGCATAAGTCCTTTGGTTTAGGCGTGACACTCAATTTGAGTTTTTATTGCTTTAAATGCATTTTCAGGCCGAGCTGAGCACGTTTTGTGAGTTTGAATGTATCTTCATAGGAATGAGTTGTGTCGTCAAATGAATGTTCATTTAGGCTTCAGGAGATCATCTTGAACAAAATACATGTTGAAGTGTGTGCATAAGTCCTTTGGTTTAGGCGTGACACTCAATTTGAGTTTTTATTGCTTTAAATGCATTTTCAGCCCGAGCTGAGCACGTTTTGTGAGTTTGAATGTATCTTCATAGGAATGAGTTGTGTGGTCAAATTATTGCTCATTTAGGCTTCAGAGGTCATCCTGAACAAAATACATGTTGAAGTGTGTGCATAAGTCCTTTGGTTTAGGCGTGACACTCAATTTGAGTTTTTATTGCTTTATAAATGCATTTTCAGCCCGAGCTGAGGGCGCTTTCTGACTTTGAATGTATCTTCATAGGAATGAGTTGTGGAGTCAAATTAATGCTCTTTTAGGCTTCAGGAGGTCATCCTGAACAAAATACATGTTGAAGTGTGTGCATAAGTCCTTTGGTTTAGGCGTGACACTCAATTTGAGTTTTTATTGCTTTAAATGCATTTTCAGCCCGAGCTGAGCACGTTTTGTGAGTTTGAATGTATCTTCATAGGAATGAGTTGTGTGGTCAAATTAATGCTCATTTAGGCTTCAGGAGGACATCCTGAACTAAGTACATGTTGAAGTGTGTGCATAAGTCCTTTGGTTTGGGCGTGACACTCAATTTGAGTTTTTATTGCTTTAAATGCATTTTCAACCCGAGCTGAGCACGTTTTGTGAGTTTGAATGTATCTTCATAGGAATGCGTTGTGTGGTCAAATTATTGCTCATTTAGGCTTCAGGAGGTCATCCTGAACAAAATACATGTTGAAGTGTGTGCATAAGTCCTTTGATTTAGGCGTGACAATCAATTTGAGTTTCTATTGCTTTAAATGCATTTTCAGCCCGAGCTGAGCACGTTTTGTGAGTTTGAATGTATATTCATAGGAATGAGTTGTGTGGTCAAATTAATGCTCATTTAGGCTTCAGGTGGTCATCCTGAACAAAATACATGTTGAAGTGTGTGCATAAGTCCTTTGGTTTAGGCGTGACACTCAATTTGAGTTTTTATTGCTTTAAATGCATTTTCAGCCCGAGCTGAGCACGTTTTGTGAGTTTGAATGTATCTTAATAGGAATGAGTTGCGTGGTCAAATTATTGCTCATTTTTCAGGAGGTCATCCTGAACAAAATACATGTTGAAGTGTGTGCATAAGTCCTTTGGTTTAGGTGTGACACTCAATTTGAGTTTTTATTGCTTTAAATGCATTTTCAGCCCGAGCTGAGCACGTTTTGTGAGTTTGAATGTATCTTCATAGGAATGAGTTGTGTGGTCAAATTAATGCTCATTTAGGCTTCAGGAGGACATCCTGAACTAAGTACATGTTGAAGTGTGTGCATAAGTCCTTTGGTTTGGGCGTGACACTCAATTTGAGTTTTTATTGCTTTAAATGCATTTTCAGCCCGAGCTGAGCACGTTTTGTGAGTTTGAATGTATCTTCATAGGAATGCGTTGTGTGGTCAAATTATTGCTCATTTAGGCTTCAGGAGGTCATCCTGAACAAAATACATGTTGAAGTGTGTGCATAAGTCCTTTGATTTAGGCGTGACACTCAATTTGAGTTTCTATTGCTTTAAATGCATTTTCAGCCCGAGCTGAGCGCGCTTTCTGAGTTTGAATGTATCTTCATAGGAATGAGTTGTGTGGTCAAATTAATGCTCATTTAGGCTTCAGGTGGTCATCCTGAACAAAATACATGTTGAAGTGTGTGCATAAGTCCTTTGGTTTAGGCGTGACACTCAATTTGAGTTTTTATTGCTTTAAATGCATTTTCAGCCCGAGCTGAGCACGTTTTGTGAGTTTGAATGTATCTTAATAGGAATGAGTTGCGTGGTCAAATTAATGCTCATTTAGGCTTCAGGTGGTCATCCTGAACAAAATACATGTTGAAGTGTGTGCATAAGTCCTTTGGTTTAGGCGTGACACTCAATTTGAGTTTTTATTGCTTTAAATGCATTTTCAGCCCGAGCTGAGCGCGCTTTCTGACTTTGAATGTATCTTCATAGGAATGAGTTGTGTGGTCAAATTATTGCTCATTTAGGCTTCAGGAGGTCATCCTGAACAAAATACATGTTGACGTGTGTGCATAAGTCCTTTGGTTTAGGCGTGACACTCAATTTGAGTTTTTATTGCTTTAAATGCATTTTCAGCCCGAGCTGAGCACGTTTTTTGAGTTTGAATGTATCTTCATAGGAATGAGTTGTGTGGTCAAATTAATGATCATTTAGGCTTCAGGAGGACATCCTGAACTAAGTACATGTTGCAGTGTGTGATTAGGTCCTTTGGTTTAGGCGTGACACTCAATTTGAATTTTTATTGCTTTAAATGCATTTTCAGCCCGAGCTGAGCGCGCTTTCTGACTTTGAATGTATCTTCATAGGAATGAGTTGTGTGGTCAAATTATTTCTCATTTAGGCTTCAGGAGGTCATCCTGAACAAAATACATGTTGAAGTGTGTGCATAAATCCTTTGGTTTAGGCGTAACACTCAATTTGAGTTTTTATTGCTTTAAATGCATTTTCAGGCCGAGCTGAGCACGTGTTCTGAGTTTGAATGTATCTTCATAGGAATGAGATGTGTGATCATATTAATGCTCATTTAGGCTTCAGGAGGACACCTTGAACAAAATACATGTTGAAGTGTGTGCATAAGTCCTTTGGTTTAGGCGTGACACTCAATTTGAGTTTTTATTGCTTTAAATGCATTTTCAGGCCGAGCTGAGCACGTTTTGTGAGTTTGAATGTATCTTCATAGGAATGAGTTGTGTCGTCAAATGAATGTTCATTTAGGCTTCAGGAGATCATCTTGAACAAAATACATGTTGAAGTGTGTGCATAAGTCCTTTGGTTTAGGCGTGACACTCAATTTGAGTTTTTATTGCTTTAAATGCATTTTCAGCCCGAGCTGAGCACGTTTTGTGAGTTTGAATGTATCTTCATAGGAATGAGTTGTGTGGTCAAATTATTGCTCATTTAGGCTTCAGAGGTCATCCTGAACAAAATACATGTTGAAGTGTGTGCATAAGTCCTTTGGTTTAGGCGTGACACTCAATTTGAGTTTTTATTGCTTTATAAATGCATTTTCAGCCCGAGCTGAGGGCGCTTTCTGACTTTGAATGTATCTTCATAGGAATGAGTTGTGGAGTCAAATTAATGCTCTTTTAGGCTTCAGGAGGTCATCCTGAACAAAATACATGTTGAAGTGTGTGCATAAGTCCTTTGGTTTAGGCGTGACACTCAATTTGAGTTTTTATTGCTTTAAATGCATTTTCAGCCCGAGCTGAGCACGTTTTGTGAGTTTGAATGTATCTTCATAGGAATGAGTTGTGTGGTCAAATTAATGCTCATTTAGGCTTCAGGAGGACATCCTGAACTAAGTACATGTTGAAGTGTGTGCATAAGTCCTTTGGTTTGGGCGTGACACTCAATTTGAGTTTTTATTGCTTTAAATGCATTTTCAACCCGAGCTGAGCACGTTTTGTGAGTTTGAATGTATCTTCATAGGAATGCGTTGTGTGGTCAAATTATTGCTCATTTAGGCTTCAGGAGGTCATCCTGAACAAAATACATGTTGAAGTGTGTGCATAAGTCCTTTGATTTAGGCGTGACAATCAATTTGAGTTTCTATTGCTTTAAATGCATTTTCAGCCCGAGCTGAGCACGTTTTGTGAGTTTGAATGTATATTCATAGGAATGAGTTGTGTGGTCAAATTAATGCTCATTTAGGCTTCAGGTGGTCATCCTGAACAAAATACATGTTGAAGTGTGTGCATAAGTCCTTTGGTTTAGGCGTGACACTCAATTTGAGTTTTTATTGCTTTAAATGCATTTTCAGCCCGAGCTGAGCACGTTTTGTGAGTTTGAATGTATCTTAATAGGAATGAGTTGCGTGGTCAAATTATTGCTCATTTTTCAGGAGGTCATCCTGAACAAAATACATGTTGAAGTGTGTGCATAAGTCCTTTGGTTTAGGTGTGACACTCAATTTGAGTTTTTATTGCTTTAAATGCATTTTCAGCCCGAGTTGAGCACGTTTTGTGAGTTTGAATGTATCTTCATAGGAATGAGTTGTGTGGTCAAATTAATGCTCATTTAGGCTTCAGGTGGTCATCCTGAACAAAATACATGTTGAAGTGTGTGCATAAGTCCTTTGGTTTAGGCGTGACACTCAATTTGAGTTTTTATTGCTTTAAATGCATTTTCAGCCCGAGCTGAGCGCGCTTTCTGACTTTGAATGTATCTTCATAGGAATGAGTTGTGTGGTCAAATTATTGCTCATTTAGGCTTCAGAGGTCATCCTGAACAAAATACATGTTGAAGTGTGTGCATAAGTCCTTTGGTTTAGGCGTGACACTCAATTTGAGTTTTTATTGCTTTATAAATGCATTTTCAGCCCGAGCTGAGGGGGCTTTCTGACTTTGGAAGTATCTTCATAGGAATGAGTTGTGGAGTCAAATTAATGCTCTTTTAGGCTTCAGGAGGTCATCCTGAACAAAATACATGTTGAAGTGTGTGCATAAGTCCTTTGGTTTAGGCGTGACACTCAATTTGAGTTTTTATTGCTTTAAATGCATTTTCAGCCCGAGCTGAGCGCGCTTTCTGACTTTGAATGTATCTTCATAGGAATGAGTTGTGTGGTCAAATTAATGCTCATATAGGCTTCAGGAGGTCATGCTGAACAAAATACATGTAGAAGTGTGTGCATAAGTCCTTTGGTTTAGGCGTGACACTCAATTTGAGTTTTTATTGCTTTAAATGCATTTTCAGCCCGAGCTGAGCGCGTTTTCTGACTTTGAATGTATCTTCTTAGGAATGAGTTGTGTATTCAAATTACTGCCCATTTAGGTGTCAGGGGGACATCCTGAACAAAATACATGTTGAAGTGTGTGCATAAGTCCTTTGGTTTAGGCGTGACACTCAATTTGACTTTTTATTGCTTTAAATGCATTTTCAGCCCGAGCTGAGCACGTTTTGTGAGTTTGAATGTATCTTCATAGGAATGAGTAGTGTGGTCAAATTAATGCTCATTTAGGCTTCAGGTGGTCATCCTGAACTAAATACATGTTGAAGTGTGTGCATAAGTTCTTTGGTTTAGGCGTGACACTCAATTTGAGTGTTTATTGCTTTAAATGCATTTTCAGCCCGAGCTGAGCACGTTTTGTGAGTTTGAATGTATCTTCATAGGAATGAGTTATGTGGTCAAATTAATGCTCATATAGGCTTCAGGAGGTCATCCTGAACAAAATACGTGTTGACGTGTGTGCATAATCCTTTGGTTTAGGTGTGACACTCAATTTGAGTTTTTATTGCTTTAAATGCATTTTCAGCCCGAGCTGAGCACGTTTTGTGAGTTTGAATGTATCTTCATAGGAATAGGTTGTGTGGTCAAATTAATGCTCATATAGGCTTCAGGAGGTCATCCTGAACAAAATACATGTTGAAGTGTGTGCATAAGTCCTTTGGTTTAGGTGTGACACTCAATTTGACTTTTTATTGCTTTAAATGCATTTTCAGCCCGAGCTGAGCACGTTTTCCGAGTTTGAATGTATCTTCAGAGGAATGAGTTGTGTGGTCAAATTAATGCTCATTTAGGCTTCAGGTGGTCATCCTGAACAAAATACATGTTGAAGTGTGTGCATAAGTCCTTTGGTTTAGCCGTGACACTCAATTTGAGTTTTTATTGCTCTAAATGCATTTTCAGCCCGAGCTGAGCGCGTTTTCTGACTTTGAATGTATCTTCTTAGGAATGAGTTGTGTGGTCAAATTAATCCTCATTTAGGCTTCAGGTGGTCATCCTGAACTAAATACATGTTGAAGTGTGTGCATAAGTCCTTTGGTTTGGGCGTGACACTCAATTTGAGTTTTTATTGCTTTAAATGCATTTTCAGCCCGAGCTGAGCATGTTTTGTGAGTTTGAATGTATCTTCATAGGAATGAGTTGTGTGGTCAAATTAATGCTCTTTAGGCTTCAGGTGGTCATCCTGAACTAAATACATGTTGAAGTGTGTGCATAAGTCCTTTGGTTTAGGCGTGACTCTCCATTTGAGTTTTTATTGCTTTAAATGCATTTTCAGCCCGAGCTGAGCGCGTTTTCTGACTTTGAATGTATCTTCATAGGAAGGAGTTGTGTGGTCAAATTAATGCTCATTTAGGCTTCAGGAGGACATCCTGAACTAAGTACATGTTGAAGTGTGTGCATAAGTCCTTTGGTTTAGACGTGACACTCAATTTGAGTTTTTATTGCTTTAAATGCATTTTCAGCCCGAGCTGAGCACGTTTTGTGAGTTTGAATGTATCTTCATAGGAATGAGTTGTGTGGTCAAATTAATGCTCATTTAGGCTTCAGGTGGTCATCCTGAACAAAATACATGTTGAAGTGTGTGCATAAGTCCTTTGGTTTAGGCGTGACACTCAATTTGAGTTTTTATTGCTTAAATGCATTTTCAGCCCGAGCTGAGCACGTTTTGTGAGTTTGAATGTATCTTCATAGGAATGAGTTGTGTGGTCAAATTAATGCTCATATGGGCTTCAGGAGGTCATCCTGAACAAAATAAATGTTGAAGTGTGTGCATAAGTCCTTTGGTTTAGGCGTGACACTCAATTTGAATTTTTATTGCTTTAAATGCATTTTCAGCCCGAGCTGAGCGCGCTTTCTGACTTTGAATGTATCTTCATAGGAATGAGTTGTGTGGTCAAATTATTTCTCATTTAGGCTTCAGGAGGTCATCCTGAACAAAATACATGTTGAAGTGTGTGCATAAATCCTTTGGTTTAGGCGTAACACTCAATTTGAGTTTTTATTGCTTTAAATGCATTTTCAGGCCGAGCTGAGCACGTGTTCTGAGTTTGAATGTATCTTCATAGGAATGAGATGTGTGATCATATTAATGCTCATTTAGGCTTCAGGAGGACACCTTGAACAAAATACATGTTGAAGTGTGTGCATAAGTCCTTTGGTTTGGGCGTGACACTCAATTTGAGTTTTTATTGCTTTAAATGCATTTTCAGGCCGAGCTGAGCACGTTTTGTGAGTTTGAATGTATCTTCATAGGAATGAGTTGTGTCGTCAAATGAATGTTCATTTAGGCTTCAGGAGATCATCTTGAACAAAATACATGTTGAAGTGTGTGCATAAGTCCTTTGGTTTAGGCGTGACACTCAATTTGAGTTTTTATTGCTTTAAATGCATTTTCAGCCCGAGCTGAGCACGTTTTGTGAGTTTGAATGTATCTTCATAGGAATGAGTTGTGTGGTCAAATTATTGCTCATTTAGGCTTCAGAGGTCATCCTGAACAAAATACATGTTGAAGTGTGTGCATAAGTCCTTTGGTTTAGGCGTGACACTCAATTTGAGTTTTTATTGCTTTATAAATGCATTTTCAGCCCGAGCTGAGGGCGCTTTCTGACTTTGAATGTATCTTCATAGGAATGAGTTGTGGAGTCAAATTAATGCTCTTTTAGGCTTCAGGAGGTCATCCTGAACAAAATACATGTTGAAGTGTGTGCATAAGTCCTTTGGTTTAGGCGTGACACTCAATTTGAGTTTTTATTGCTTTAAATGCATTTTCAGCCCGAGCTGAGCACGTTTTGTGAGTTTGAATGTATCTTCATAGGAATGAGTTGTGTGGTCAAATTAATGCTCATTTAGGCTTCAGGAGGACATCCTGAACTAAGTACATGTTGAAGTGTGTGCATAAGTCCTTTGGTTTGGGCGTGACACTCAATTTGAGTTTTTATTGCTTTAAATGCATTTTCAACCCGAGCTGAGCACGTTTTGTGAGTTTGAATGTATCTTCATAGGAATGCGTTGTGTGGTCAAATTATTGCTCATTTAGGCTTCAGGAGGTCATCCTGAACAAAATACATGTTGAAGTGTGTGCATAAGTCCTTTGATTTAGGCGTGACACTCAATTTGAGTTTCTATTGCTTTAAATGCATTTTCAGCCCGAGCTGAGCACGTTTTGTGAGTTTGAATGTATCTTCATAGGAATGAGTTGTGTGGTCAAATTAATGCTCATTTAGGCTTCAGGTGGTCATCCTGAACAAAATACATGTTGAAGTGTGTGCATAAGTCCTTTGGTTTAGGCGTGACACTCAATTTGAGTTTTTATTGCTTTAAATGCATTTTCAGCCCGAGCTGAGCACGTTTTGTGAGTTTGAATGTATCTTAATAGGAATGAGTTGCGTGGTCAAATTATTGCTCATTTTTCAGGAGGTCATCCTGAACAAAATACATGTTGAAGTGTGTGCATAAGTCCTTTGGTTTAGGTGTGACACTCAATTTGAGTTTTTATTGCTTTAAATGCATTTTCAGCCCGAGTTGAGCACGTTTTGTGAGTTTGAATGTATCTTCATAGGAATGAGTTGTGTGGTCAAATTAATGCTCATTTAGGCTTCAGGTGGTCATCCTGAACAAAATACATGTTGAAGTGTGTGCATAAGTCCTTTGGTTTAGGCGTGACACTCAATTTGAGTTTTTATTGCTTTAAATGCATTTTCAGCCCGAGCTGAGCGCGCTTTCTGACTTTGAATGTATCTTCATAGGAATGAGTTGTGTGGTCAAATTATTGCTCATTTAGGCTTCAGAGGTCATCCTGAACAAAATACATGTTGAAGTGTGTGCATAAGTCCTTTGGTTTAGGCGTGACACTCAATTTGAGTTTTTATTGCTTTATAAATGCATTTTCAGCCCGAGCTGAGGGGGCTTTCTGACTTTGGAAGTATCTTCATAGGAATGAGTTGTGGAGTCAAATTAATGCTCTTTTAGGCTTCAGGAGGTCATCCTGAACAAAATACATGTTGAAGTGTGTGCATAAGTCCTTTGGTTTAGGCGTGACACTCAATTTGAGTTTTTATTGCTTTAAATGCATTTTCAGCCCGAGCTGAGCGCGCTTTCTGACTTTGAATGTATCTTCATAGGAATGAGTTGTGTGGTCAAATTAATGCTCATATAGGCTTCAGGAGGTCATGCTGAACAAAATACATGTAGAAGTGTGTGCATAAGTCCTTTGGTTTAGGCGTGACACTCAATTTGAGTTTTTATTGCTTTAAATGCATTTTCAGCCCGAGCTGAGCGCGTTTTCTGACTTTGAATGTATCTTCTTAGGAATGAGTTGTGTATTCAAATTACTGCCCATTTAGGTGTCAGGGGGACATCCTGAACAAAATACATGTTGAAGTGTGTGCATAAGTCCTTTGGTTTAGGCGTGACACTCAATTTGACTTTTTATTGCTTTAAATGCATTTTCAGCCCGAGCTGAGCACGTTTTGTGAGTTTGAATGTATCTTCATAGGAATGAGTAGTGTGGTCAAATTAATGCTCATTTAGGCTTCAGGTGGTCATCCTGAACTAAATACATGTTGAAGTGTGTGCATAAGTTCTTTGGTTTAGGCGTGACACTCAATTTGAGTGTTTATTGCTTTAAATGCATTTTCAGCCCGAGCTGAGCACGTTTTGTGAGTTTGAATGTCTCTTCATAGGAATGAGTTGTGTGGTCAAATTAATGCTCATATAGGCTTCAGGAGGTCATCCTGAACAAAATACGTGTTGACGTGTGTGCATAATCCTTTGGTTTAGGTGTGACACTCAATTTGAGTTTTTATTGCTTTAAATGCATTTTCAGCCCGAGCTGAGCACGTTTTGTGAGTTTGAATGTATCTTCATAGGAATAGGTTGTGTGGTCAAATTAATGCTCATATAGGCTTCAGGAGGTCATCCTGAACAAAATACATGTTGAAGTGTGTGCATAAGTCCTTTGGTTTAGGTGTGACACTCAATTTGACTTTTTATTGCTTTAAATGCATTTTCAGCCCGAGCTGAGCACGTTTTCTGAGTTTGAATGTATCTTCAGAGGAATGAGTTGTGTGGTCAAATTAATGCTCATTTAGGCTTCAGGTGGTCATCCTGAACAAAATACATGTTGAAGTGTGTGCATAAGTCCTTTGGTTTAGCCGTGACACTCAATTTGAGTTTTTATTGCTCTAAATGCATTTTCAGCCCGAGCTGAGCGCGTTTTCTGACTTTGAATGTATCTTCTTAGGAATGAGTTGTGTGGTCAAATTAATCCTCATTTAGGCTTCAGGTGGTCATCCTGAACTAAATACATGTTGAAGTGTGTGCATAAGTCCTTTGGTTTGGGCGTGACACTCAATTTGAGTTTTTATTGCTTTAAATGCATTTTCAGCCCGAGCTGAGCATGTTTTGTGAGTTTGAATGTATCTTCATAGGAATGAGTTGTGTGGTCAAATTAATGCTCTTTAGGCTTCAGGTGGTCATCCTGAACTAAATACATGTTGAAGTGTGTGCATAAGTCCTTTGGTTTAGGCGTGACTCTCCATTTGAGTTTTTATTGCTTTAAATGCATTTTCAGCCCGAGCTGAGCGCGTTTTCTGACTTTGAATGTATCTTCATAGGAATGAGTTGTGTGGTCAAATTAATGCTCATTTAGGCTTCAGGAGGACATCCTGAACTAAGTACATGTTGAAGTGTGTGCATAAGTCCTTTGGTTTAGACGTGACACTCAATTTGAGTTTTTATTGCTTTAAATGCATTTTCAGCCCGAGCTGAGCACGTTTTGTGAGTTTGAATGTATCTTCATAGGAATGAGTTGTGTGGTCAAATTAATGCTCATTTAGGCTTCAGGTGGTCATCCTGAACAAAATACATGTTGAAGTGTGTGCATAAGTCCTTTGGTTTAGGCGTGACACTCAATTTGAGTTTTTATTGCTTAAATGCATTTTCAGCCCGAGCTGAGCACGTTTTGTGAGTTTGAATGTATCTTCATAGGAATGAGTTGTGTGGTCAAATTAATGCTCATATGGGCTTCAGGAGGTCATCCTGAACAAAATAAATGTTGAAGTGTGTGCATAAGTCCTTTGGTTTAGGCGTGACACTCAATTTGAATTTTTATTGCTTTAAATGCATTTTCAGCCCGAGCTGAGCGCGCTTTCTGACTTTGAATGTATCTTCATAGGAATGAGTTGTGTGGTCAAATTATTTCTCATTTAGGCTTCAGGAGGTCATCCTGAACAAAATACATGTTGAAGTGTGTGCATAAATCCTTTGGTTTAGGCGTAACACTCAATTTGAGTTTTTATTGCTTTAAATGCATTTTCAGGCCGAGCTGAGCACGTGTTCTGAGTTTGAATGTATCTTCATAGGAATGAGATGTGTGATCATATTAATGCTCATTTAGGCTTCAGGAGGACACCTTGAACAAAATACATGTTGAAGTGTGTGCATAAGTCCTTTGGTTTGGGCGTGACACTCAATTTGAGTTTTTATTGCTTTAAATGCATTTTCAGGCCGAGCTGAGCACGTTTTGTGAGTTTGAATGTATCTTCATAGGAATGAGTTGTGTCGTCAAATGAATGTTCATTTAGGCTTCAGGAGATCATCTTGAACAAAATACATGTTGAAGTGTGTGCATAAGTCCTTTGGTTTAGGCGTGACACTCAATTTGAGTTTTTATTGCTTTAAATGCATTTTCAGCCCGAGCTGAGCACGTTTTGTGAGTTTGAATGTATCTTCATAGGAATGAGTTGTGTGGTCAAATTATTGCTCATTTAGGCTTCAGAGGTCATCCTGAACAAAATACATGTTGAAGTGTGTGCATAAGTCCTTTGGTTTAGGCGTGACACTCAATTTGAGTTTTTATTGCTTTATAAATGCATTTTCAGCCCGAGCTGAGGGCGCTTTCTGACTTTGAATGTATCTTCATAGGAATGAGTTGTGGAGTCAAATTAATGCTCTTTTAGGCTTCAGGAGGTCATCCTGAACAAAATACATGTTGAAGTGTGTGCATAAGTCCTTTGGTTTAGGCGTGACACTCAATTTGAGTTTTTATTGCTTTAAATGCATTTTCAGCCCGAGCTGAGCACGTTTTGTGAGTTTGAATGTATCTTCATAGGAATGAGTTGTGTGGTCAAATTAATGCTCATTTAGGCTTCAGGAGGACATCCTGAACTAAGTACATGTTGAAGTGTGTGCATAAGTCCTTTGATTTAGGCGTGACACTCAATTTGAGTTTCTATTGCTTTAAATGCATTTTCAGCCCGAGCTGAGCACGTTTTGTGAGTTTGAATGTATCTTCATAGGAATGAGTTGTGTGGTCAAATTAATGCTCATTTAGGCTTCAGGTGGTCATCCTGAACAAAATACATGTTGAAGTGTGTGCATAAGTCCTTTGGTTTAGGCGTGACACTCAATTTGAGTTTTTATTGCTTTAAATGCATTTTCAGCCCGAGCTGAGCACGTTTTGTGAGTTTGAATGTATCTTAATAGGAATGAGTTGCGTGGTCAAATTATTGCTCATTTTTCAGGAGGTCATCCTGAACAAAATACATGTTGAAGTGTGTGCATAAGTCCTTTGGTTTAGGTGTGACACTCAATTTGAGTTTTTATTGCTTTAAATGCATTTTCAGCCCGAGTTGAGCACGTTTTGTGAGTTTGAATGTATCTTCATAGGAATGAGTTGTGTGGTCAAATTAATGCTCATTTAGGCTTCAGGTGGTCATCCTGAACAAAATACATGTTGAAGTGTGTGCATAAGTCCTTTGGTTTAGGCGTGACACTCAATTTGAGTTTTTATTGCTTTAAATGCATTTTCAGCCCGAGCTGAGCGCGCTTTCTGACTTTGAATGTATCTTCATAGGAATGAGTTGTGTGGTCAAATTAATGCTCATATAGGCTTCAGGAGGTCATGCTGAACAAAATACATGTAGAAGTGTGTGCATAAGTCCTTTGGTTTAGGCGTGACACTCAATTTGAGTTTTTATTGCTTTAAATGCATTTTCAGCCCGAGCTGAGCGCGCTTTCTGACTTTGAATGTATCTTCATAGGAATGAGTTGTGTGGTCAAATTATTGCTCATTTAGGCTTCAGAGGTCATCCTGAACAAAATACATGTTGAAGTGTGTGCATAAGTCCTTTGGTTTAGGCGTGACACTCAATTTGAGTTTTTATTGCTTTATAAATGCATTTTCAGCCCGAGCTGAGGGGGCTTTCTGACTTTGGAAGTATCTTCATAGGAATGAGTTGTGGAGTCAAATTAATGCTCTTTTAGGCTTCAGGAGGTCATCCTGAACAAAATACATGTTGAAGTGTGTGCATAAGTCCTTTGGTTTAGGCGTGACACTCAATTTGAGTTTTTATTGCTTTAAATGCATTTTCAGCCCGAGCTGAGCGCGCTTTCTGACTTTGAATGTATCTTCATAGGAATGAGTTGTGTGGTCAAATTAATGCTCATATAGGCTTCAGGAGGTCATGCTGAACAAAATACATGTAGAAGTGTGTGCATAAGTCCTTTGGTTTAGGCGTGACACTCAATTTGAGTTTTTATTGCTTTAAATGCATTTTCAGCCCGAGCTGAGCGCGTTTTCTGACTTTGAATGTATCTTCTTAGGAATGAGTTGTGTATTCAAATTACTGCCCATTTAGGTGTCAGGGGGACATCCTGAACAAAATACATGTTGAAGTGTGTGCATAAGTCCTTTGGTTTAGGCGTGACACTCAATTTGACTTTTTATTGCTTTAAATGCATTTTCAGCCCGAGCTGAGCACGTTTTGTGAGTTTGAATGTATCTTCATAGGAATGAGTTGTGTGGTCAAATTAATGCTCATTTAGGCTTCAGGCGGTCATCCTGAACAAAATACATGTTGAAGTGTGTGCATATGTCCTTTGGTTTAGGCGTGACACTCAATTTGAGTTTTTATTGCTTTAAATGCATTTTCAGCCCGGGCTGAGCACGTTTTGTGAGTTTGAATGTATCTTCATAGGAATGAGTTGTGTGGTCACATTAATGCTCATATGGGCTTCAGGAGGTCATCCTGAACAAAATACATGTTGAAGTGTGTGCATAAGTCCTTTGGTTTAGGCGTGACACTCAATTTGAGTTTTTATTGCTTTAAATGCATTTTCAGCCCGAGCTGAGCACGTTTTGTGAGTTTGATTGTATCTTCATAGGAATGAGTTGTGTGGTCAAATTAATGCTCATTTAGGCTTCAGGTGGTCATCCTGAACTAAATACATGTTGAAGTGTGTGCATAAGTCCTTTGGTTTAGGCGTGACACTCAATTTGAGTTTTTATTGCTTTAAATGCATTTTCAGCCCGAGCTGAGCGCGCTTTCTGACTTTGAATGTATGTTCATAGGAATGAGTTGTGTGGTCAAATTATTGCTCATTTAGGCTTCAGAAGGTCATCCTGAACAAAATACATGTTGAAGTGTGTGCATAAGTCCTTTGGTTTAGGCGTGACACTCAATTTGAGTTTTTATTGCTTTAAATGCATTTTCAGCCCGAGCTGAGCACGTTTTGTGAGTTTGAATGTATCTTCATAGGAATGAGTTGTGTAGTCAAATTAATGCTCATATGGGCTTCAGGAGGTCATCCTGAACAAAATACATGTTGAAGTGTGTGCATAAGTCCTTTGGTTTAGGTGTGACACTCAATTTGAGTTTTTATTGCTTTAAATGCATTTTCAGCTCGAGCTGAGCACGTTTTGTGAGTTTGAATGTATCTTCATAGGAATGAGTTGTGTGGTCAAATTAATGCTTATTTAGGCTTCAGGAGGTCATCCTGAACAAAATACACGTTGAAGTGTGTGCATAAGTCCTTCGGTTTAGGCGTGACACTCAATTTGAGTTTTTATTGCTTTAAATGCATTTCCAGCCCGAGCTGAGCGCGCTTTCTGACTTTGAATGTATCTTCATAGGAATGAGTTGTGTGGTCAAATTATTGCTCATTTAGGCTTCAGAAGGTCATCCTGAACAAAATACATGTTGAAGTGTGTGCATAAGTCCTTTGGTTTAGGCGTGACACTCAATTTGAGTTTTTATTGCTTTAAATGCATTTTCAGCCCGAGCTGAGCACGTTTTGTGAGTTTGAATGTATCTTCATAGGAATGAGTTGTGTGGTCAAATTAATGCTCATTTAGGCTTCAGGTGGTCATCCTGAACAAAATACATGTTGAAGTGTGTGCATAAGTCCTTTGGTTTAGGCGTGACACTCAATTTGAGTTTTTATTGCTTTAAATGCATTTTCAGCCCGAGCTGAGCACGTTTTGTGAGTTTGAATGTATCTTCATAGGAATGAGTCAAATTAATGCTCATATGGGCTTCAGGTGGTCATCCTGAACTAAATACATGTTGAAGTGTGTGCATAAGTCCTTTGGTTTAGGCGTGACACTCAATTTGAGTTTTTATTGCTTTAAATGCATTTTCAGCCCGAGCTGAGCACGTTTTGTGAGTTTGAATGTATCTTCATAGGAATGAGTTGTGTGGTCAAATTAATGCTCATCAAGGCTTCAGGAGGTCATCGTGAACAAAATACATGTTGAAGTGTGTGCATAAGTCCTTTGGTTTAGGCGTGACACTCAATTTGAGTTTTTATTGCTTTAAATGCATTTTCAGCCCGAGCTGAGCACGTTATGTGAGTTTGAATGTATCTTCATAGGAATGAGTTGTGTGGTCAAATTAATGCTCATTTAGGCTTCAGGAGGACATCCTGAACTAAGTACATGTTGAAGTGTGTGCATAAGTCCCTTGGTTTGGGCGTGACACTCAATTTGAGTTTTTATTGCTTTAAATGCATTTTCGGGCCAAGCTGAGCACGTTTTGTGAGTTTGACTGTATCTTCATAGGAATGAGTTGTGTGGTCAAATTAATGCTCATTTAGGCTTCAGGATGTCATCCTGAACAAAATACATGTTGAATTGTGTGCATACGTCCTTTGGTTTAGGCGTGACACTCAATTTGAGTTTTTATTGCTTTAAATGCATTTTCAGCCCGAGCTGAGCACGTTTTGTGAGTTTGAATGTATCTTCATAGGAATATAGGCTTCAGGAGGTCATCCTGAACAAAATACATGTTGAAGTGTGTGAATAAGTCCTTTGGTTTAGGTGTGACACTCAATTTGAGTTTTTATTGCTTTAAATGCATTTTCAGCCCGAGCTGAGCGCGCTTTCTGGCTTTGAATGTATCTTCATAGGAATGAGTTGTGTAGTCAAATTGATGCTCATTTAGGCTTCAGGAGGTCATCCTGAACAAAATACATGTTGCAGTGTGTGCATAGGTCCTTTGGTTTAGGCGTGACACTCAATTTGAGTTTTTATTGCCATAAATGACTTTTCAGACCGAGCCGAGCACGTTTTTTGAGTTTGAATGTATCTTCATAGGAATGAGTTGTGTAGTCAAATTAATTGTCATTTAGGCTTCAGGAGGACATCCTGAACTAAATACATGTTGAAGTGTGTGCATAAGTCCTTTGGTTTAGGCGTGACACTCAATTTGAGTTTCTATTGCTCTAAATGCATTTTCAGCCCGAGCTGAGCACGTTTTGTGAGTTTGAATGTATCTTTATAGGAATGAGTTGTGTGGTCAAATTAATGCTCATTTAGGCTTCAGGTGGTCATCCTGAACAAAATACATGTTGAAGTGTGTGCATAAGTCCTTTGGTTTAGGCGTGACACTCAATTTGAGTTTTTATTGCTTTAAATGCATTTTCAGCCCGAGCTGAGCACGTTTTTTGAGTTTGAATGTATCTTCATAGGAATGAGTTGTGTGGTCAAATTAATGATCATTTAGGCTTCAGGAGGACATCCTGAACTAAGTACATGTTGAAGTGTGTGCATAAGTCCTTTGGTTTGGGCGTGACACTCAATTTGAGTTTTTATTGCTTTAAATGCATTTTCAGCCCGAGCTGAGCACGTTTTGTGAGTTTGAATGTATCTTCATAGGAATGAGTTGTGTGGTCAAATTAATGCTCATCAAGGCTTCAGGAGGTCATCGTGAACAAAATACATGTTGAAGTGTGTGCATAAGTCCTTTGGTTTAGGCGTGACACTCAATTTGAGTTTTTATTGCTTTAAATGCATTTTCAGCCCGAGCTGAGCACGTTATGTGAGTTTGAATGTATCTTCATAGGAATGAGTTGTGTGGTCAAATTAATGCTCATTTAGGCTTCAGGAGGACATCCTGAACTAAGTACATGTTGAAGTGTGTGCATAAGTCCCTTGGTTTGGGTGTGACACTCAATTTGAGTTTTTATTGCTTTAAATGCATTTTCGGGCCAAGCTGAGCACGTTTTGTGAGTTTGACTGTATCTTCATAGGAATGAGTTGTGTGGTCAAATTAATGCTCATTTAGGCTTCAGGATGTCATCCTGAACAAAATACATGTTGAATTGTGTGCATAAGTCCTTTGGTTTAGGCGTGACACTCAATTTGAGTTTTTATTGCTTTAAATGCATTTTCAGCCCGAGCTGAGCACGTTTTGTGAGTTTGAATGTATCTTCATAGGAATATAGGCTTCAGGAGGTCATCCTGAACAAAATACATGTTGAAGTGTGTGCATAAGTCCTTTGGTTTAGGTGTGACACTCAATTTGAGTTTTTATTGCTTTAAATGCATTTTCAGCCCGAGCTGAGCGCACTTTCTGGCTTTGAATGTATCTTCATAGGAATGAGTTGTGTAATCAAATTAATGCTCATTTAGGCTTCAGGAGGTCATCCTGAACAAAATACATGTTGCAGTGTGTGCATAGGTCCTTTGGTTTAGGCGTGACACTCAATTTGAGTTTTTATTGCCATAAATGACTTTTCAGACCGAGCCGAGCACGTTTTTTGAGTTTGAATGTATCTTCATAGGAATGAGTTGTGTAGTCAAATTAATTGTCATTTAGGCTTCAGGAGGACATATTGAACTAAATACATGTTGAAGTGTGTGCATAAGTCCTTCGGTTTAGGCGTGACACTCAATTTGAGTTTTTATTGCTTTAAATGCATTTCCAGCCCGAGCTGAGCGCGCTTTCTGACTTTGAATGGATCTTCATAGGAATGAGTTGTGTGGTCAAATTATTGCTCATTTAGGCTTCAGAAGGTCATCCTGAACAAAATACATGTTGAAGTGTGTGCATAAGTCCTTTGGTTTAGGCGTGACACTCAATTTGAGTTTTTATTGCTTTAAATGCATTTTCAGCCCGAGCTGAGCACGTTTTGTGAGTTTGAATGTATCTTCATAGGAATGAGTTGTGTGGTCAAATTAATGCTCATTTAGGCTTCAGGTGGTCATCCTGAACAAAATACATGTTGAAGTGTGTGCATAAGTCCTTTGGTTTAGGCGTGACACTCAATTTGAGTTTTTATTGCTTTAAATGCATTTTCAGCCCGAGCTGAGCACGTTTTGTGAGTTTGAATGTATCTTCATAGGAATGAGTTGTGTGGTCAAATTAATGCTCATTTAGGCTTCAGGAGGACATCCTGAACTAAGTACATGTTGAAGTGTGTGCATAAGTCCTTTGGTTCAGGCGTGACACTCAATTTGAGTTTTTATTGCTTTAAATTAAATGCATTTTCAGCCCGAGCTGAGCGCGCTTTCTGACTTTGAATGTATCTTCATAGGAATGAGTTGTGTGGTCAAATTATTGCTCATTTAGGCTTCAGGAGGTCATCCTGAACAAAATACATGTTGAAGTGTGTGCATAAGGCCTTTGGTTTAGGCGTGACACTCAATTTGAGTTTTTATTGCTTTAAATGCATTTTCAGCCCGAGCTGAGCACGTTTTGTGAGTTTGAATGTATCTTCATAGGAATGAGTTGTGTGGTCAAATTAATGCTCATTTAGGCTTCAGGCGGTCATCCTGAACAAAATACATGTTGAAGTGTGTGCATATGTCCTTTGGTTTAGGCGTGACACTCAATTTGAGTTTTTATTGCTTTAAATCCATTTTCAGCCCGGGCTGAGCACGTTTTGTGAGTTTGAATGTATCTTCATAGGAATGAGTTGTGTGGTCACATTAATGCTCATATGGGCTTCAGGAGGTCATCCTGAACAAAATACATGTTGAAGTGTGTGCATAAGTCCTTTGGTTTAGGCGTGACACTCAATTTGAGTTTTTATTGCTTTAAATGCATTTTCAGCCCGAGCTGAGCACGTTTTGTGAGTTTGATTGTATCTTCATAGGAATGAGTTGTGTGGTCAAATTAATGCTCATTTAGGCTTCAGGTGGTCATCCTGAACTAAATACATGTTGAAGTGTGTGCATAAGTCCTTTGGTTTAGGCGTGACACTCAATTTGAGTTTTTATTGCTTTAAATGCATTTTCAGCCCGAGCTGAGCGCGCTTTCTGACTTTGAATGTATCTTCATAGGAATGAGTTGTGTGGTCAAATTATTGCTCATTTAGGCTTCAGAAGGTCATCCTGAACAAAATACATGTTGAAGTGTGTGCATAAGTCCTTTGGTTTAGGCGTGACACTCAATTTGAGTTTTTATTGCTTTAAATGCATTTTCAGCCCGAGCTGAGCACGTTTTGTGAGTTTGAATGTATCTTCATAGGAATGAGTTGTGCGGTCAAATTAATGCTCATTTAGGCTTCAGGTGGTCATCCTGAACAAAATACATGTTGAAGTGTGTGCATAAGTCCTTTGGTTTAGGCGTGACACTCAATTTGAGTTTTTATTGCTTTAAATGCATTTTCAGCTCGAGCTGAGCACGTTTTGTGAGTTTGAATGTATCTTCATAGGAATGAGTTGTGTGGTCAAATTAATGCTTATTTAGGCTTCAGGAGGTCATCCTGAACAAAATACACGTTGAAGTGTGTGCATAAGTCCTTCGGTTTAGGCGTGACACTCAATTTGAGTTTTTATTGCTTTAAATGCATTTCCAGCCCGAGCTGAGCGCGCTTTCTGACTTTGAATGTATCTTCATAGGAATGAGTTGTGTGGTCAAATTATTGCTCATTTAGGCTTCAGAAGGTCATCCTGAACAAAATACATGTTGAAGTGTGTGCATAAGTCCTTTGGTTTAGGCGTGACACTCAATTTGAGTTTTTATTGCTTTAAATGCATTTTCAGCCCGAGCTGAGCACGTTTTGTGAGTTTGAATGTATCTTCATAGGAATGAGTTGTGTGGTCAAATTAATGCTCATTTAGGCTTCAGGTGGTCATCCTGAACAAAATACATGTTGAAGTGTGTGCATAAGTCCTTTGGTTTAGGCGTGACACTCAATTTGAGTTTTTATTGCTTTAAATGCATTTTCAGCCCGAGCTGAGCACGTTTTGTGAGTTTGAATGTATCTTCATAGGAATGAGTCAAATTAATGCTCATATGGGCTTCAGGTGGTCATCCTGAACTAAATACATGTTGAAGTGTGTGCATAAGTCCTTTGGTTTAGGCGTGACACTCAATTTGAGTTTTTATTGCTTTAAATGCATTTTCAGCCCGAGCTGAGCACGTTTTTTGAGTTTGAATGTATCTTCATAGGAATGAGTTGTGTGGTCAAATTAATGATCATTTAGGCTTCAGGAGGACATCCTGAACTAAGTACATGTTGAAGTGTGTGCATAAGTCTTTTGGTTTGGGCGTGACACTCAATTTGAGTTTTTATTGCTTTAAATGCATTTTCAGCCCGAGCTGAGCACGTTTTGTGAGTTTGAATGTATCTTCATAGGAATGAGTTGTGTGGTCAAATTAATGCTCATCAAGGCTTCAGGAGGTCATCGTGAACAAAATACATGTTGAAGTGTGTGCATAAGTCCTTTGGTTTAGGCGTGACACTCAATTTGAGTTTTTATTGCTTTAAATGCATTTTCAGCCCGAGCTGAGCACGTTATGTGAGTTTGAATGTATCTTCATAGGAATGAGTTGTGTGGTCAAATTAATGCTCATTTAGGCTTCAGGAGGACATCCTGAACTAAGTACATGTTGAAGTGTGTGCATAAGTCCCTTGGTTTGGGCGTGACACTCAATTTGGGTTTTTATTGCTTTAAATGCATTTTCGGGCCAAGCTGAGCACGTTTTGTGAGTTTGACTGTATCTTCATAGGAATGAGTTGTGTGGTCAAATTAATGCTCATTTAGGCTTCAGGATGTCATCCTGAACAAAATACATGTTGAATTGTGTGCATACGTCCTTTGGTTTAGGCGTGACACTCAATTTGAGTTTTTATTGCTTTAAATGCATTTTCAGCCCGAGCTGAGCACGTTTTGTGAGTTTGAATGTATCTTCATAGGAATATAGGCTTCAGGAGGTCATCCTGAACAAAATACATGTTGAAGTGTGTGAATAAGTCCTTTGGTTTAGGTGTGACACTCAATTTGAGTTTTTATTGCTTTAAATGCATTTTCAGCCCGAGCTGAGCGCGCTTTCTGGCTTTGAATGTATCTTCATAGGAATGAGTTGTGTAGTCAAATTAATGCTCATTTAGGCTTCAGGAGGTCATCCTGAACAAAATACATGTTGCAGTGTGTGCATAGGTCCTTTGGTTTAGGCGTGACACTCAATTTGAGTTTTTATTGCCATAAATGACTTTTCAGACCGAGCCGAGCACGTTTTTTGAGTTTGAATGTATCTTCATAGGAATGAGTTGTGTAGTCAAATTAATTGTCATTTAGGCTTCAGAAGGACATCCTGAACTAAATACATGTTGAAGTGTGTGCATAAGTCCTTTGGTTTAGGCGTGACACTCAATTTGAGTTTCTATTGCTTTAAATGCATTTTCAGCCCGAGCTGAGCACGTTTTGTGAGTTTGAATGTATCTTTATAGGAATGAGTTGTGTGGTCAAATTAATGCTCATTTAGGCTTCAGGTGGTCATCCTGAACAAAATACATGTTGAAGTGTGTGCATAAGTCCTTTGGTTTAGGCGTGACACTCAATTTGAGTTTTTATTGCTTTAAATGCATTTTCAGCCCGAGCTGAGCACGTTTTTTTGAGTTTGAATGTATCTTCATAGGAATGAGTTGTGTGGTCAAATTAATGATCATTTAGGCTTCAGGAGGACATCCTGAACTAAGTACATGTTGAAGTGTGTGCATAAGTCCTTTGGTTTGGGCGTGACACTCAATTTGAGTTTTTATTGCTTTAAATGCATTTTCAGCCCGAGCTGAGCACGTTTTGTGAGTTTGAATGTATCTTCATAGGAATGAGTTGTGTGGTCAAATTAATGCTCATCAAGGCTTCAGGAGGTCATCGTGAACAAAATACATGTTGAAGTGTGTGCATAAGTCCTTTGGTTTAGGCGTGACACTCAATTTGAGTTTTTATTGCTTTAAATGCATTTTCAGCCCGAGCTGAGCACGTTATGTGAGTTTGAATGTATCTTCATAGGAATGAGTTGTGTGGTCAAATTAATGCTCATTTAGGCTTCAGGAGGACATCCTGAACTAAGTACATGTTGAAGTGTGTGCATAAGTCCCTTGGTTTGGGCGTGACACTCAATTTGAGTTTTTATTGCTTTAAATGCATTTTCAGCCCGAGCTGAGCACGTTTTGTGAGTTTGAATGTATCTTCATAGGAATGAGTTGTGTGGTCAAATTAATGCTCATCAAGGCTTCAGGAGGTCATCGTGAACAAAATACATGTTGAAGTGTGTGCATAAGTCCTTTGGTTTAGGCGTGACACTCAATTTGAGTTTTTATTGCTTTAAATGCATTTTCAGCCCGAGCTGAGCACGTTATGTGAGTTTGAATGTATCTTCATAGGAATGAGTTGTGTGGTCAAATTAATGCTCATTTAGGCTTCAGGAGGACATCCTGAACTAAGTACATGTTGAAGTGTGTGCATAAGTCCCTTGGTTTGGGCGTGACACTCAATTTGGGTTTTTATTGCTTTAAATGCATTTTCGGGCCAAGCTGAGCACGTTTTGTGAGTTTGACTGTATCTTCATAGGAATGAGTTGTGTGGTCAAATTAATGCTCATTTAGGCTTCAGGATGTCATCCTGAACAAAATACATGTTGAATTGTGTGCATACGTCCTTTGGTTTAGGCGTGACACTCAATTTGAGTTTTTATTGCTTTAAATGCATTTTCAGCCCGAGCTGAGCACGTTTTGTGAGTTTGAATGTATCTTTATAGGAATATAGGCTTCAGGAGGTCATCCTGAACAAAATACATGTTGAAGTGTGTGAATAAGTCCTTTGGTTTAGGTGTGACACTCAATTTGAGTTTTTATTGCTTTAAATGCATTTTCAGCCCGAGCTGAGCGCGCTTTCTGGCTTTGAATGTATCTTCATAGGAATGAGTTGTGTAGTCAAATTAATGCTCATTTAGGCTTCAGGAGGTCATCCTGAACAAAATACATGTTGCAGTGTGTGCATAGGTCCTTTGGTTTAGGCGTGACACTCAATTTGAGTTTTTATTGCCATAAATGACTTTTCAGACCGAGCCGAGCACGTTTTTTGAGTTTGAATGTATCTTCATAGGAATGAGTTGTGTAGTCAAATTAATTGTCATTTAGGCTTCAGGAGGACATCCTGAACTAAATACATGTTGAAGTGTGTGCATAAGTCCTTTGGTTTAGGCGTGACACTCAATTTGAGTTTCTATTGCTTTAAATGCATTTTCAGCCCGAGCTGAGCACGTTTTGTGAGTTTGAATGTATCTTTATAGGAATGAGTTGTGTGGTCAAATTAATGCTCATTTAGGCTTCAGGTGGTCATCCTGAACAAAATACATGTTGAAGTGTGTGCATAAGTCCTTTGGTTTAGGCGTGACACTCAATTTGAGTTTTTATTGCTTTAAATGCATTTTCAGCCCGAGCTGAGCACGTTTTTTTGAGTTTGAATGTATCTTCATAGGAATGAGTTGTGTGGTCAAATTAATGATCATTTAGGCTTCAGGAGGACATCCTGAACTAAGTACATGTTGAAGTGTGTGCATAAGTCCTTTGGTTTGGGCGTGACACTCAATTTGAGTTTTTATTGCTTTAAATGCATTTTCAGCCCGAGCTGAGCACGTTTTGTGAGTTTGAATGTATCTTCATAGGAATGAGTTGTGTGGTCAAATTAATGCTCATCAAGGCTTCAGGAGGTCATCGTGAACAAAATACATGTTGAAGTGTGTGCATAAGTCCTTTGGTTTAGGCGTGACACTCAATTTGAGTTTTTATTGCTTTAAATGCATTTTCAGCCCGAGCTGAGCACGTTATGTGAGTTTGAATGTATCTTCATAGGAATGAGTTGTGTGGTCAAATTAATGCTCATTTAGGCTTCAGGAGGACATCCTGAACTAAGTACATGTTGAAGTGTGTGCATAAGTCCCTTGGTTTGGGTGTGACACTCAATTTGAGTTTTTATTGCTTTAAATGCATTTTCGGGCCAAGCTGAGCACGTTTTGTGAGTTTGACTGTATCTTCATAGGAATGAGTTGTGTGGTCAAATTAATGCTCATTTAGGCTTCAGGATGTCATCCTGAACAAAATACATGTTGAATTGTGTGCATAAGTCCTTTGGTTTAGGCGTGACACTCAATTTGAGTTTTTATTGCTTTAAATGCATTTTCAGCCCGAGCTGAGCACGTTTTGTGAGTTTGAATGTATCTTCATAGGAATATAGGCTTCAGGAGGTCATCCTGAACAAAATACATGTTGAAGTGTGTGCATAAGTCCTTTGGTTTAGGTGTGACACTCAATTTGAGTTTTTATTGCTTTAAATGCATTTTCAGCCCGAGCTGAGCGCACTTTCTGGCTTTGAATGTATCTTCATAGGAATGAGTTGTGTAATCAAATTAATGCTCATTTAGGCTTCAGGAGGTCATCCTGAACAAAATACATGTTGCAGTGTGTGCATAGGTCCTTTGGTTTAGGCGTGACACTCAATTTGAGTTTTTATTGCCATAAATGACTTTTCAGACCGAGCCGAGCACGTTTTTTGAGTTTGAATGTATCTTCATAGGAATGAGTTGTGTAGTCAAATTAATTGTCATTTAGGCTTCAGGAGGACATCCTGAACTAAATACATGTTGAAGTGTGTGCATAAGTCCTTCGGTTTAGGCGTGACACTCAATTTGAGTTTTTATTGCTTTAAATGCATTTCCAGCCCGAGCTGAGCGCGCTTTCTGACTTTGAATGTATCTTCATAGGAATGAGTTGTGTGGTCAAATTATTGCTCATTTAGGCTTCAGAAGGTCATCCTGAACAAAATACATGTTGAAGTGTGTGCATAAGTCCTTTGGTTTAGGCGTGACACTCAATTTGAGTTTTTATTGCTTTAAATGCATTTTCAGCCCGAGCTGAGCACGTTTTGTGAGTTTGAATGTATCTTCATAGGAATGAGTCAAATTAATGCTCATATGGGCTTCAGGTGGTCATCCTGAACTAAATACATGTTGAAGTGTGTGCATAAGTCCTTTGGTTTAGGCGTGACACTCAATTTGAGTTTTTATTGCTTTAAATGCATTTTCAGCCCGAGCTGAGCACGTTTTTTGAGTTTGAATGTATCTTCATAGGAATGAGTTGTGTGGTCAAATTAATGATCATTTAGGCTTCAGGAGGACATCCTGAACTAAGTACATGTTGAAGTGTGTGCATAAGTCCTTTGGTTTGGGCGTGACACTCAATTTGAGTTTTTATTGCTTTAAATGCATTTTCAGCCCGAGCTGAGCACGTTTTGTGAGTTTGAATGTATCTTCATAGGAATGAGTCAAATTAATGCTCATATGGGCTTCAGGTGGTCATCCTGAACTAAATACATGTTGAAGTGTGTGCATAAGTCCTTTGGTTTAGGTGTGACACTCAATTTGAGTTTTTATTGCTTTAAATGCATTTTCAGCCCGAGCTGAGCACGTTTTGTGAGTTTGAATGTATCTTCATAGGAATGAGTCAAATTAATGCTCATATGGGCTTCAGGTGGTCATCCTGAACTAAATACATGTTGAAGTGTGTGCATAAGTCCTTTGGTTTAGGCGTGACACTCAATTTGAGTTTTTATTGCTTTAAATGCATTTTCAGCCCGAGCTGAGCACGTTTTTTGAGTTTGAATGTATCTTCATAGGCATGAGTTGTGTGGTCAAATTAATGATCATTTAGGCTTCAGGAGGACATCCTGAACTAAGTACATGTTGAAGTGTGTGCATAAGTCCTTTGGTTTAGGCGTGACACTCAATTTGAGTTTTTATTGCTTTAAATGCATTTTCAGCCCGAGCTGAGCGCGCTTTCTGACTTTGAATGTATCTTCATAGGAATGAGTTGTGTGGTCAAATTATTTCTCATTTAGGCTTCAGGAGGTCATCCTGAACAAAATACATGTTGAAGTGTGTGCATAAATCCTTTGGTTTAGGCGTAACACTCAATTTGAGTTTTTATTGCTTTAAATGCATTTTCAGGCCGAGCTGAGCACGTGTTCTTAGTTTGAATGTATCTTCATAGGAATGAGATGTGTGATCATATTAATGCTCATTTAGGCTTCAGGAGGACATCTTGAACAAAATACATGTTGAAGTGTGTGCATAAGTCCTTTGGTTTAGGCGTGACACTCAATTTGAGTTTTTATTGCTTTACATGCATTTTCAGCCCGAGCTGAGCTCGCTTTCTGACTTTGAATGTATCTTCATAGGAATGCGTTGTGTGGTCAAATTATTGCTCATTTAGGCTTCAGGAGGTCATCCTGAACAAAATACATGTTGAAGTGTGTGCATAAATCCTTTGGTTTAGGCGTGACACTCAATTTGAGTTTCTATTGCTTTAAATGCATTTTCAGCCCGAGCTGAGCACGTTTTGTGAGATTGAATGTATCTTCATAGGAATGCGTTGTGTGGTCAAATTATTGCTCATTTAGGCTTCAGGAGGTCATCCTGAACAAAATACATGTTGAAGTGTGTGCATAAGTCCTTTGGTTTAGGCGTGACACTCAATTTGAGTTTCTATTGCTTTAAATGCATTTTCAGCCCGAGCTGAGCACGTTTTGTGAGTTTGAATGTATCTTCATAGGAATGAGTTGTGTGGTCAAATTAATGCTCATTTAGGCTTCAGGTGGTCATCCTGAACAAAATACATGTTGAAGTGTGTGCATAAGTCCTTTGGTTTAGGCGTGACACACAATTTGAGTTTTTATTGCTTTAAATGCATTTTCAGCCCGAGCTGAGCACGTTTTGTGAGTTTGAATGTATCTTCATAGGAATGAGTTGTGTGGTCAAATTAATGATCATTTAGGCTTCAGGAGGACATCCTGAACTAAGTACATGTTGAAGTGTGTGCATAAGTCCTTTGGTTTGGGCGTGACACTCAATTTGAGTTTTTATTGCTTTAAATGCATTTTCAGCCCGAGCTGAGCACGTTTTGTGAGTTTGAATGTATCTTCATAGGAATGAGTTGTGTGGTCAAATTAATGCTCATCAAGGCTTCAGGAGGTCATCGTGAACAAAATACATGTTGAAGTGTGTGCATAAGTCCTTTGGTTTAGGCGTGACACTCAATTTGAGTTTTTATTGCTTTAAATGCATTTTCAGCCCGAGCTGAGCACGTTATGTGAGTTTGAATGTATCTTCATAGGAATGAGTTGTGTGGTCAAATTAATGCTCATTTAGGCTTCAGGAGGACATCCTGAACTAAGTACATGTTGAAGTGTGTGCATAAGTCCCTTGGTTTGGGCGTGACACTCAATTTGAGTTTTTATTGCTTTAAATGCATTTTCGGGCCAAGCTGAGCACGTTTTGTGAGTTTGACTGTATCTTCATAGGAATGAGTTGTGTGGTCAAATTAATGCTCATTTAGGCTTCAGGATGTCATCCTGAACAAAATACATGTTGAATTGTGTGCATACGTCCTTTGGTTTAGGCGTGACACTCAATTTGAGTTTTTATTGCTTTAAATGCATTTTCAGCCCGAGCTGAGCACGTTTTGTGAGTTTGAATGTATCTTCATAGGAATATAGGCTTCAGGAGGTCATCCTGAACAAAATACATGTTGAAGTGTGTGAATAAGTCCTTTGGTTTAGGTGTGACACTCAATTTGAGTTTTTATTGCTTTAAATGCATTTTCAGCCCGAGCTGAGCGCGCTTTCTGGCTTTGAATGTATCTTCATAGGAATGAGTTGTGTAGTCAAATTAATGCTCATTTAGGCTTCAGGAGGTCATCCTGAACAAAATACATGTTGCAGTGTGTGCATAGGTCCTTTGGTTTAGGCGTGACACTCAATTTGAGTTTTTATTGCCATAAATGACTTTTCAGACCGAGCCGAGCACGTTTTTTGAGTTTGAATGTATCTTCATAGGAATGAGTTGTGTAGTCAAATTAATTGTCATTTAGGCTTCAGGAGGACATCCTGAACTAAATACATGTTGAAGTGTGTGCATAAGTCCTTTGGTTTAGGCGTGACACTCAATTTGAGTTTCTATTGCTTTAAATGCATTTTCAGCCCGAGCTGAGCACGTTTTGTGAGTTTGAATGTATCTTTATAGGAATGAGTTGTGTGGTCAAATTAATGCTCATTTAGGCTTCAGGTGGTCATCCTGAACAAAATACATGTTGAAGTGTGTGCATAAGTCCTTTGGTTTAGGCGTGACACTCAATTTGAGTTTTTATTGCTTTAAATGCATTTTCAGCCCGAGCTGAGCACGTTTTTTTGAGTTTGAATGTATCTTCATAGGAATGAGTTGTGTGGTCAAATTAATGATCATTTAGGCTTCAGGAGGACATCCTGAACTAAGTACATGTTGAAGTGTGTGCATAAGTCCTTTGGTTTGGGCGTGACACTCAATTTGAGTTTTTATTGCTTTAAATGCATTTTCAGCCCGAGCTGAGCACGTTTTGTGAGTTTGAATGTATCTTCATAGGAATGAGTTGTGTGGTCAAATTAATGCTCATCAAGGCTTCAGGAGGTCATCGTGAACAAAATACATGTTGAAGTGTGTGCATAAGTCCTTTGGTTTAGGCGTGACACTCAATTTGAGTTTTTATTGCTTTAAATGCATTTTCAGCCCGAGCTGAGCACGTTATGTGAGTTTGAATGTATCTTCATAGGAATGAGTTGTGTGGTCAAATTAATGCTCATTTAGGCTTCAGGAGGACATCCTGAACTAAGTACATGTTGAAGTGTGTGCATAAGTCCCTTGGTTTGGGTGTGACACTCAATTTGAGTTTTTATTGCTTTAAATGCATTTTCGGGCCAAGCTGAGCACGTTTTGTGAGTTTGACTGTATCTTCATAGGAATGAGTTGTGTGGTCAAATTAATGCTCATTTAGGCTTCAGGATGTCATCCTGAACAAAATACATGTTGAATTGTGTGCATAAGTCCTTTGGTTTAGGCGTGACACTCAATTTGAGTTTTTATTGCTTTAAATGCATTTTCAGCCCGAGCTGAGCACGTTTTGTGAGTTTGAATGTATCTTCATAGGAATATAGGCTTCAGGAGGTCATCCTGAACAAAATACATGTTGAAGTGTGTGCATAAGTCCTTTGGTTTAGGTGTGACACTCAATTTGAGTTTTTATTGCTTTAAATGCATTTTCAGCCCGAGCTGAGCGCACTTTCTGGCTTTGAATGTATCTTCATAGGAATGAGTTGTGTAATCAAATTAATGCTCATTTAGGCTTCAGGAGGTCATCCTGAACAAAATACATGTTGCAGTGTGTGCATAGGTCCTTTGGTTTAGGCGTGACACTCAATTTGAGTTTTTATTGCCATAAATGACTTTTCAGACCGAGCCGAGCACGTTTTTTGAGTTTGAATGTATCTTCATAGGAATGAGTTGTGTAGTCAAATTAATTGTCATTTAGGCTTCAG
Organism: Hippocampus guttulatus; assembly: GCF_054856545.1. Lineage (NCBI taxonomy): Eukaryota > Metazoa > Chordata > Actinopteri > Syngnathiformes > Syngnathidae > Hippocampus > Hippocampus guttulatus. The sequence continues at coordinate 13,349,942 of NC_141278.1, forward strand.
GAGGACATCCTGAACTAAATACATGTTGAAGTGTGTGCATAAGTCCTTCGGTTTAGGCGTGACACTCAATTTGAGTTTTTATTGCTTTAAATGCATTTCCAGCCCGAGCTGAGCGCGCTTTCTGACTTTGAATGTATCTTCATAGGAATGAGTTGTGTGGTCAAATTATTGCTCATTTAGGCTTCAGAAGGTCATCCTGAACAAAATACATGTTGAAGTGTGTGCATAAGTCCTTTGGTTTAGGCGTGACACTCAATTTGAGTTTTTATTGCTTTAAATGCATTTTCAGCCCGAGCTGAGCACGTTTTGTGAGTTTGAATGTATCTTCATAGGAATGAGTCAAATTAATGCTCATATGGGCTTCAGGTGGTCATCCTGAACTAAATACATGTTGAAGTGTGTGCATAAGTCCTTTGGTTTAGGCGTGACACTCAATTTGAGTTTTTATTGCTTTAAATGCATTTTCAGCCCGAGCTGAGCACGTTTTTTGAGTTTGAATGTATCTTCATAGGAATGAGTTGTGTGGTCAAATTAATGATCATTTAGGCTTCAGGAGGACATCCTGAACTAAGTACATGTTGAAGTGTGTGCATAAGTCCTTTGGTTTGGGCGTGACACTCAATTTGAGTTTTTATTGCTTTAAATGCATTTTCAGCCCGAGCTGAGCACGTTTTGTGAGTTTGAATGTATCTTCATAGGAATGAGTCAAATTAATGCTCATATGGGCTTCAGGTGGTCATCCTGAACTAAATACATGTTGAAGTGTGTGCATAAGTCCTTTGGTTTAGGTGTGACACTCAATTTGAGTTTTTATTGCTTTAAATGCATTTTCAGCCCGAGCTGAGCACGTTTTGTGAGTTTGAATGTATCTTCATAGGAATGAGTCAAATTAATGCTCATATGGGCTTCAGGTGGTCATCCTGAACTAAATACATGTTGAAGTGTGTGCATAAGTCCTTTGGTTTAGGCGTGACACTCAATTTGAGTTTTTATTGCTTTAAATGCATTTTCAGCCCGAGCTGAGCACGTTTTTTGAGTTTGAATGTATCTTCATAGGAATGAGTTGTGTGGTCAAATTAATGATCATTTAGGCTTCAGGAGGACATCCTGAACTAAGTACATGTTGAAGTGTGTGCATAAGTCCTTTGGTTTGGGCGTGACACTCAATTTGAGTTTTTATTGCTTTAAATGCATTTTCAGCCCGAGCTGAGCACGTTTTGTGAGTTTGAATGTATCTTCATAGGAATGAGTCAAATTAATGCTCATATGGGCTTCAGGTGGTCATCCTGAACTAAATACATGTTGAAGTGTGTGCATAAGTCCTTTGGTTTAGGTGTGACACTCAATTTGAGTTTTTATTGCTTTAAATGCATTTTCAGCCCGAGCTGAGCACGTTTTGTGAGTTTGAATGTATCTTCATAGGAATGAGTTGTGTGGTCAAATTAATGCTCATTTAGGCTTCAGGTGGTCATCCTGAACAAAATACATGTTAAAGTGTGTGCATAAGTCCTTTGGTTTAGGCGTGACACTCAATTTGAGTTTTTATTGCTTTAAATGCATTTTCAGCCCGAGCTGAGCGCGCTTTCTGACTTTGAATGTATCTTCATAGGAATGAGTTGTGTGGTCAAATTATTTCTCATTTAGGCTTCAGGAGGTCATCCTGAACAAAATACATGTTGAAGTGTGTGCATAAATCCTTTGGTTTAGGCGTAACACTCAATTTGAGTTTTTATTGCTTTAAATGCATTTTCAGGCCGAGCTGAGCACGTGTTCTTAGTTTGAATGTATCTTCATAGGAATGAGATGTGTGATCATATTAATGCTCATTTAGGCTTCAGGAGGACATCTTGAACAAAATACATGTTGAAGTGTGTGCATAAGTCCTTTGGTTTAGGCGTGACACTCAATTTGAGTTTTTATTGCTTTACATGCATTTTCAGCCCGAGCTGAGCTCGCTTTCTGACTTTGAATGTATCTTCATAGGAATGCGTTGTGTGGTCAAATTATTGCTCATTTAGGCTTCAGGAGGTCATCCTGAACAAAATACATGTTGAAGTGTGTGCATAAATCCTTTGGTTTAGGCGTGACACTCAATTTGAGTTTCTATTGCTTTAAATGCATTTTCAGCCCGAGCTGAGCACGTTTTGTGAGATTGAATGTATCTTCATAGGAATGCGTTGTGTGGTCAAATTATTGCTCATTTAGGCTTCAGGAGGTCATCCTGAACAAAATACATGTTGAAGTGTGTGCATAAGTCCTTTGGTTTAGGCGTGACACTCAATTTGAGTTTCTATTGCTTTAAATGCATTTTCAGCCCGAGCTGAGCACGTTTTGTGAGTTTGAATGTATCTTCATAGGAATGAGTTGTGTGGTCAAATTAATGCTCATTTAGGCTTCAGGTGGTCATCCTGAACAAAATACATGTTGAAGTGTGTGCATAAGTCCTTTGGTTTAGGCGTGACACACAATTTGAGTTTTTATTGCTTTAAATGCATTTTCAGCCCGAGCTGAGCACGTTTTGTGAGTTTGAATGTATCTTCATAGGAATGAGTTGTGTGGTCAAATTAATGATCATTTAGGCTTCAGGAGGACATCCTGAACTAAGTACATGTTGAAGTGTGTGCATAAGTCCTTTGGTTTGGGCGTGACACTCAATTTGAGTTTTTATTGCTTTAAATGCATTTTCAGCCCGAGCTGAGCACGTTTTGTGAGTTTGAATGTATCTTCATAGGAATGAGTTGTGTGGTCAAATTAATGCTCATCAAGGCTTCAGGAGGTCATCGTGAACAAAATACATGTTGAAGTGTGTGCATAAGTCCTTTGGTTTAGGCGTGACACTCAATTTGAGTTTTTATTGCTTTAAATGCATTTTCAGCCCGAGCTGAGCACGTTATGTGAGTTTGAATGTATCTTCATAGGAATGAGTTGTGTGGTCAAATTAATGCTCATTTAGGCTTCAGGAGGACATCCTGAACTAAGTACATGTTGAAGTGTGTGCATAAGTCCCTTGGTTTGGGCGTGACACTCAATTTGAGTTTTTATTGCTTTAAATGCATTTTCGGGCCAAGCTGAGCACGTTTTGTGAGTTTGACTGTATCTTCATAGGAATGAGTTGTGTGGTCAAATTAATGCTCATTTAGGCTTCAGGATGTCATCCTGAACAAAATACATGTTGAATTGTGTGCATACGTCCTTTGGTTTAGGCGTGACACTCAATTTGAGTTTTTATTGCTTTAAATGCATTTTCAGCCCGAGCTGAGCACGTTTTGTGAGTTTGAATGTATCTTCATAGGAATGAGTTGTGTAGTCAAATTAATTGTCATTTAGGCTTCAGGAGGACATCCTGAACTAAATACATGTTGAAGTGTGTGCATAAGTCCTTTGGTTTAGGCGTGACACTCAATTTGAGTTTCTATTGCTTTAAATGCATTTTCAGCCCGAGCTGAGCACGTTTTGTGAGTTTGAATGTATCTTTATAGGAATGAGTTGTGTGGTCAAATTAATGCTCATTTAGGCTTCAGGTGGTCATCCTGAACAAAATACATGTTGAAGTGTGTGCATAAGTCCTTTGGTTTAGGCGTGACACTCAATTTGAGTTTTTATTGCTTTAAATGCATTTTCAGCCCGAGCTGAGCACGTTTTTTGAGTTTGAATGTATCTTCATAGGAATGAGTTGTGTGGTCAAATTAATGATCATTTAGGCTTCAGGAGGACATCCTGAACTAAGTACATGTTGAAATGTGTGCATAAGTCCTTTGGTTTGGGCGTGACACTCAATTTGAGTTTTTATTGCTTTAAATGCATTTTCAGCCCGAGCTGAGCACGTTTTGTGAGTTTGAATGTATCTTCATAGGAATGAGTTGTGTGGTCAAATTAATGCTCATTTAGGCTTCAGGAGGACATCCTGAACTAAGTACATGTTGAAGTGTGTGCATTAGTCCTTTGGTTTAGGTGTGACACTCAATTTGAGTTTTTATTGCTTTAAATGAATTTTCAGCCCGAGCTGAGCACGTTTTGTGAGTTTGAATGTATCGTCATAGGAATGAGTTGTGTGGTCAAATTAATGCTCATTTAGGCTTCAGGTGGTCATCCTGAACAAAATACATGTTGAAGTGTGTGCATAAGTCCTTTTGTTTAGGCGTGACACTCAATTTGAGTTTTTATTGCTTTAAATGCATTTTCAGCCCGAGCTGAGCGCGCTTTCTGACTTTGAATGTATCTTCATAGGAATGAGTTGTGTGGTCAAATTATTGCTCATTTAGGCTTCAGGAGGTCATCCTGAACAAAATACATGTTGAAGTGTGTGCATAAGTCCTTTGGTTTAGGCGTGACACTCAATTTGAGTTTTTATTGCTTTAAATGCATTTTCAGCCCGAGCTGAGCACGTTTTTTGAGTTTGAATGTATCTTCATAGGAATGAGTTGTGTGGTCAAATTAATGATCATTTAGGCTTCAGGAGGACATCCTGAACTAAGTACATGTTGAAGTGTGTGCATCAGTCCTTTGGTTTGGGCGTGACACTCAATTTGAGTTTTTATTGCTTTAAATGCATTTTCAGCCCGAGCTGAGCACGTTTTGTGAGTTTGAATGTATCTTCATACGAATGAGTTGTGTGATCAAATTAATGCTCATCAAGGCTTCAGGAGGTCATCGTGAACAAAATACATGTTGAAGTGTGTGCATAAGTCCTTTGGTTTAGGCGTGACACTCAATTTGAGTTTTTATTGCTTTAAATGCATTTTCAGCCCGAGCTGAGCACGTTATGTGAGTTTGAATGTATTTTCATAGGAATGAGTTGTGTGGTCAAATTAATGCTCATTTAGGCTTCAGGAGGACATCCTGAACTAAGTACATGTTGAAGTGTGTGCATAAGTCCCTTGGTTTGGGCGTGACACTCAATTTGAGTTTTTATTGCTTTAAATGCATTTTCGGGCCAAGCTGAGCACGTTTTGTGAGTTTGACTGTATCTTCATAGGAATGAGTTGTGTGGTCAAATTAATGCTCATTTAGGCTTCAGGATGTCATCCTGAACAAAATACATGTTGAATTGTGTTGAATTGAATTGGTTTAGGCGTGACACTCAATTTGAGTTTTTATTGCTTTAAATGCATTTTCAGCCCGAGCTGAGCACGTTTTGTGAGTTTGAATGTATCTTCATAGGAATATAGGCTTCAGGAGGTCATCCTGAACAAAATACATGTTGAAGTGTGTGCATAAGTCCTTTGGTTTAGGTGTGACACTCAATTTGAGTTTTTATTGCTTTAAATGCATTTTCAGCCCGAGCTGAGCGCGCTTTCTGGCTTTGAATGTATCTTCATAGGAATGAGTTGTGTAGTCAAATTAATGCTCATTTAGGCTTCAGGAGGTCATCCTGAACAAAATACATGTTGCAGTGTGTGATTAGGTCCTTTGGTTTAGACGTGACACTCAATTTGAGTTTTTATTGCTTTAAATGCATTTTCAGCCCGAGCTGAGCACGTTTTGTGAGTTTGAATGTATCTTCATAGGAATGAGTTGTGTGGTCAAATTAATGCTCATTTAGGCTTCAGGTGGTCATCCTGAACAAAATACATGTTGAAGTGTGTGCATAAGTCCTTTGGTTTAGGCGTGACACTCAATTTGAGTTTTTATTGCTTTAAATGCATTTTCAGCCCGAGCTGAGCACGTTTTGTGAGTTTGAATGTATCTTCATAGGAATGAGTTGTGTGGTCAAATTAATGCTCATATGGGCTTCAGGAGGTCATCCTGAACAAAATAAATGTTGAAGTGTGTGCATAAGTCCTTTGTTTAGGTGTGACACTCAATTTGAGTTTTTATTGCTTTAAATGAATTTTCAGCCCGAGCTGAGCACGTTTTGTGAGTTTGAATGTATCTTCATAGGAATGAGTTGTGTGGTCAAATTAATGCTCATTTAGGCTTCAGGTGGTCATCCTGAACAAAATACATGTTGAAGTGTGTGCATAAGTCCTTTGGTTTAGGCGTGACACTCAATTTGAATTTTTATTGCTTTAAATGCATTTTCAGCCCGAGCTGAGCGCGCTTTCTGACTTTGAATGTATCTTCATAGGAATGAGTTGTGTGGTCAAATTATTTCTCATTTAGGCTTCAGGAGGTCATCCTGAACAAAATACATGTTGAAGTGTGTGCATAAATCCTTTGGTTTAGGCGTAACACTCAATTTGAGTTTTTATTGCTTTAAATGCATTTTCAGGCCGAGCTGAGCACGTGTTCTGAGTTTGAATGTATCTTCATAGGAATGAGATGTGTGATCATATTAATGCTCATTTAGGCTTCAGGAGGACACCTTGAACAAAATACATGTTGAAGTGTGTGCATAAGTCCTATGGTTTGGGCGTGACACTCAATTTGAGTTTTTATTGCTTTAAATGCATTTTCAGGCCGAGCTGAGCACGTTTTGTGAGTTTGAATGTATCTTCATAGGAATGAGTTGTGTCGTCAAATGAATGTTCATTTAGGCTTCAGGAGGTCATCTTGAACAAAATACATGTTGAAGTGTGTGCATAAGTCCTTTGGTTTAGGCGTGACACTGAATTTGAGTTTTTATTGCTTTAAATGCATTTTCAGCCCGAGCTGAGCACGTTTTGTGAGTTTGAATGTATCTTCATAGGAATGAGTTGTGTGGTCAAATTATTGCTCATTTAGGCTTCAGAGGTCATCCTGAACAAAATACATGTTGAAGTGTGTGCATAAGTCCTTTGGTTTAGGCGTGACACTCAATTTGAGTTTTTATTGCTTTATAAATGCATTTTCAGCCCGAGCTGAGGGCGCTTTCTGACTTTGAATGTATCTTCATAGGAATGAGTTGTGGAGTCAAATTAATGCTCTTTTAGGCTTCAGGAGGTCATCCTGAACAAAATACATGTTGAAGTGTGTGCATAAGTCCTTTGGTTTAGGCGTGACACTCAATTTGAGTTTTTATTGCTTTAAATGCATTTTCAGCCCGAGCTGAGCACGTTTTGTGAGTTTGAATGTATCTTCATAGGAATGAGTTGTGTGGTCAAATTAATGCTCATTTAGGCTTCAGGAGGACATCCTGAACTAAGTACATGTTGAAGTGTGTGCATAAGTCCTTTGGTTTGGGCGTGACACTCAATTTGAGTTTTTATTGCTTTAAATGCATTTTCAGCCCGAGCTGAGCACGTTTTGTGAGTTTGAATGTATCTTCATAGGAATGCGTTGTGTGGTCAAATTATTGCTCATTTAGGCTTCAGGAGGTCATCCTGAACAAAATACATGTTGAAGTGTGTGCATAAGCCCTTTGATTTAGGCGTGACACTCAATTTGAGTTTCTATTGCTTTAAATGCATTTTCAGCCCGAGCTGAGCACGTTTTGTGAGTTTGAATGTATCTTCATAGGAATGAGTTGTGTGGTCAAATTAATGCTCATTTAGGCTTCAGGTGGTCATCCTGAACAAAATACATGTTGAAGTGTGTGCATAAGTCCTTTGGTTTAGGCGTGACACTCAATTTGAGTTTTTATTGCTTTATAAATGCATTTTCAGCCCGAGCTGAGGGCGCTTTCTGACTTTGAATGTATCTTCATAGGAATGAGTTGTGGAGTCAAATTAATGCTCTTTTAGGCTTCAGGAGGTCATCCTGAACAAAATACATGTTGAAGTGTGTGCATAAGTCCTTTGGTTTAGGCGTGACACTCAATTTGAGTTTTTATTGCTTTAAATGCATTTTCAGCCCGAGCTGAGCACGTTTTGTGAGTTTGAATGTATCTTAATAGGAATGAGTTGCGTGGTCAAATTATTGCTCATTTTTCAGGAGGTCATCCTGTACAAAATACATGTTGAAGTGTGTGCATAAGTCCTTTGGTTTAGGTGTGACACTCAATTTGAGTTTTTATTGCTTTAAATGCATTTTCAGCCCGAGTTGAGCACGTTTTGTGAGTTTGAATGTATCTTCATAGGAATGAGTTGTGTGGTCAAATTAATGCTCATTTAGGCTTCAGGTGGTCATCCTGAACAAAATACATGTTGAAGTGTGTGCATAAGTCCTTTGGTTTAGGCGTGACACTCAATTTGAGTTTTTATTGCTTTAAATGCATTTTCAGCCCGAGCTGAGCATGTTTTGTGAGTTTGAATGTATCTTCATAGGAATGAGTTGTGTGGTCAAATTAATGCTCATTTAGGCTTCAGGTGGTCATCCTGAACTAAATACATGTTGAAGTGTGTGCATAAGTCCTTTGGTTTAGGCGTGACACTCAATTTGAGTTTTTATTGCTTTAAATGCATTTTCAGCCCGAGCTGAGCGCGCTTTCTGACTTTGAATGTATCTTCATAGGAATGAGTTGTGTGGTCAAATTATTGCTCATTTAGGCTTCAGAGGTCATCCTGAACAAAATACATGTTGAAGTGTGTGCATAAGTCCTTTGGTTTAGGCGTGACACTCAATTTGAGTTTTTATTGCTTTATAAATGCATTTTCAGCCCGAGCTGAGAGGGCTTTCTGACTTTGGAAGTATCTTCATAGGAATGAGTTGTGGAGTCAAATTAATGCTCTTTTAGGCTCCAGGAGGTCATCCTGAACAAAATACATGTTGAAGTGTGTGCATAAGTCCGTTGGTTTAGGTTTGACACTCAATTTGAGTTTTTATTGCTTTAAATGCATTTTCAGCCCGAGCTGAGCGCGCTTTCTGGCTTTGAATGTATCTTCATAGGAATGAGTTGTGTAGTCAAATTAATGCTCATTTAGGCTTCAGGAGGTCATCCTGAACAAAATACATGTTGCAGTGTGTGCATAGGTCCTTTGGTTTAGGCGTGACACTCAATTTGAGTTTTTATTGCCATAAATGACTTTTCAGACCGAGCCGAGCACGTTTTTTGAGTTTGAATGTATCTTCATAGGAATGAGTTGTGTAGTCAAATTAATTGTCATTTAGGCTTCAGGAGGACATCCTGAACTAAATACATGTTGAAGTGTGTGCATAAGTCCTTTGGTTTGGGCGTGACACTCAATTTGAGTTTTTATTGCTTTAAATGCATTTTCAGCCCGAGCTGAGCACGTTTTGTGAGTTTGAATGTATCTTCATAGGAATGAGTTGTGTGGTCAAATTAATGCTCATCAAGGCTTCAGGAGGTCATCGTGAACAAAATACATGTTGAAGTGTCTGCATAAGTCCTTTGGTTTAGGCGTGACATTCAATTTGAGTTTTTATTATTTAAATGCATTTTCAGCCCGAGCTGAGCACGTTATGTGAGTTTGAATGTATCTTCATAGGAATGAGTTGTGTGGTCAAATTAATGCTCATTTAGGCTTCAGGAGGACATCCTGAACTAAGTACATGTTGAAGTGTGTGCATAAGTCCCTTGGTTTGGGCGTGACACTCAATTTGAGTTTTTATTGCTTTAAATGCATTTTCGGGCCAAGCTGAGCACGTTTTGTGAGTTTGACTGTATCTTCATAGGAATGAGTTGTGTGGTCAAATTAATGCTCATTTAGGCTTCAGGATGTCATCCTGAACAAAATACATGTTGAATTGTGTGCATAAGTCCTTTGGTTTAGGCGTGACACTCAATTTGAGTTTTTATTGCTTTAAATGCATTTTCAGCCCGAGCTGAGCACGTTTTGTGAGTTTGAATGTATCTTCATAGGAATATAGGCTTCAGGAGGTCATCCTGAACAAAATACATGTTGAAGTGTGTGCATAAGTCCTTTGGTTTAGGTTTGACACTCAATTTGAGTTTTTATTGCTTTAAATGCATTTTCAGCCCGAGCTGAGCGCGCTTTCTGGCTTTGAATGTATCTTCATAGGAATGAGTTGTGTAGTCAAATTAATGCTCATTTAGGCTTCAGGAGGTCATCCTGAACAAAATACATGTTGCAGTGTGTGCATAGGTCCTTTGGTTTAGGCGTGACACTCAATTTGAGTTTTTATTGCTTTAAATGCATTTTCAGCCCGAGCTGAGCACGTTTTGTGAGTTTGAATGTATCTTCATAGGAATGAGTTGTGTAGTCAAATCAATGCTCATATGGGCTTCAGGAGGTCATCCTGAACAAAATACATGTTGAAGTGTGTGCATAAGTCCTTTGGTTTAGGAGTGACACTCAATTTGAGTTTAATTGCTTTAAATGCATTTTCAGGCCGAGCTGAGCACTTTTTCTGAGTTTGAATGTATCTTCATAGGAATGAGTTATGTCGTCAAATGAATGCCCATTTAGGCTTCAGGAGGACATCCTCAACTAAATACATGTTGACGTGTGTGCATAAGTCCTTTGGTTTAGATGTGACACTCAATTTGAGTTTTTATTGCTTTAAATGCATTTTCAGCCCGAGCTGAGCACGTTTTGTGAGTTTGAATGTATCTTCATAGGAATGAGTTGTGTGGTCAAATTAATGCTCATATGGGCTTCAGGAGGTCATCCTGAACAAAATACATGTTGCAGTGTGTGCATAGGTCCTTTGGTTTAGGCGTGACACTCAATTTGAGTTTTTATTGCTTTAAATGCATTTTCAGCCCGAGCTGAGCACGTTTTGTGAGTTTGAATGTATCTTCATAGGAATGAGTTGTGTAGTCAAATCAATGCTCATATGGGCTTCAGGAGGTCATCCTGAACAAAATACATGTTGAAGTGTGTGCATAAGTCCTTTGGTTTAGGAGTGACACTCAATTTGAGTTTATTTGCTTTAAATGCATTTTCAGGCCGAGCTGAGCACTTTTTCTGAGTTTGAATGTATCTTCATAGGAATGAGTTATGTCGTCAAATGAATGCCCATTTAGGCTTCAGGAGGACATCCTCAACTAAATACATGTTGACGTGTGTGCATAAGTCCTTTGGTTTAGATGTGACACTCAATTTGAGTTTTTATTGCTTTAAATGCATTTTCAGCCCGAGCTGAGCACGTTTTGTGAGTTTGAATGTATCTTCATAGGAATGAGTTGTGTGGTCAAATTAATGCTCATTTAGGCTTCAGGTGGTCATCCTGAACAAAATACATGTTGAAGTGTGTGCATAAGTCCTTTGGTTTAGGCGTGACACTCAATTTGAGTTTTTATTGCTTTAAATGCATTTTCAGCCCGAGCTGAGCACGTTTTGTGAGTTTGAATGTATCTTCATAGGAATGAGTTGTGTGGTCAAATTAATGCTCATATGGGCTTCAGGAGGTCATCCTGAACAAAATACATGTTGAAGTGTGTGCATAAGTCCTTTGGTTTAGGTGTGACACTCAATTTGAGTTTTTATTGCTTTAAATGCATTTTCAGCCCGAGCTGAGCACGTTTTGTGAGTTTGAATGTATCTTCATAGGAATGAGTTGTGTGGTCAAATTAATGCTCATTTAGGCTTCAGGTGGTCATCCTGAACAAAATACATGTTGAAGTGTGTGCATGAGTCCTTTGGTTTAGGCGTGACACTCAATTTGAGTTTTTATTGCTTTAAATGCATTTTCAGCCCGAGCTGAGCGCGCTTTCTGACTTTGAATGTATCTTCATAGGAATGAGTTGTGTGGTCAAATTATTTCTCATTTAGGCTTCAGGAGGTCATCCTGAACAAAATACATGTTGAAATGTGTGCATAAATCCTTTGGTTTAGGCGTAACACTCAATTTGAGTTTTTATTGCTTTAAATGCATTTTCAGGCCGAGCTGAGCACGTGTTCTGAGTTTGAATGTATCTTCCTAGGAATGAGATGTGTGATCATATTAATGCTCATTTAGGCCTCAGGAGGACATCTTGAACAAAATACATGTTGAAGTGTGTGCATAAGTCCTTTGGTTTGGGCGTGACACTCAATTTGAGTTTTTATTGCTTTAAATGCATTTTCAGGCCGAGCTGAGCACGTTTTGTGAGTTTGAATGTATCTTCATAGGAATGAGATGTGTGATCATATTAATGCTCATTTAGGCTTCAGGAGGACATCTTGAACAAAATACATGTTGAAGTGTGTGCATAAGTCCTTTGGTTTAGGCGTGACACTCAATTTGAGTTTTTATTGCTTTATAAATGCATTTTCAGCCCGAGCTGAGGGCGCTTTCTGACTTTGAATGTATCTTCATAGGAATGCGTTGTGTGGTCAAATTATTGCTCATTTAGGCTTCAGGAGGTCATCCTGAACAAAATACATGTTGAAGTGTGTGCATAAATCCTTTGGTTTAGGCGTGACACTCAATTTGAGTTTCTATTGCTTTAAATGCATTTTCAGCCCGAGCTGAGCACGTTTTGTGAGTTTGAATGTATATTCATAGGAATGCGTTGTGTGGTCAAATTATTGCTCATTTAGGCTTCAGGAGGTCATCCTGAACAAAATACATGTTGAAGTGTGTGCATAAGTCCTTTGGTTTAGGCGTGACACTCAATTTGAGTTTCTATTGCTTTAAATGCATTTTCAGCCCGAGCTGAGCACGTTTTGTGAGTTTGAATGTATCTTCATAGGAATGAGTTGTGTGGTCAAATTAATGCTCATTTAGGCTTCAGGTGGTCATCCTGAACAAAATACATGTTGAAGTGTGTGCATAAGTCCTTTGGTTTAGGCGTGACACTCAATTTGAGTTTTTATTGCTTTAAATGCATTTTCAGCCCGAGCTGAGCACGTTTTGTGAGTTTGAATGTATCTTAATAGGAATGAGTTGCGTGGTCAAATTATTGCTCATTTTTCAGGAGGTCATCCTGTACAAAATACATGTTGAAGTGTGTGCATAAGTCCTTTGGTTTAGGTGTGACACTCAATTTGAGTTTTTATTGCTTTAAATGCATTTTCAGCCCGAGTTGAGCACGTTTTGTGAGTTTGAATGTATCTTCATAGGAATGAATTGTGTGGTCAAATTACTGCTCATTTAGGCTTCAGGTGGTCATCCTGAACAAAATACATGTTGAAGTGTGTGCATAAGTCCTTTGGTTTAGGTGTGACACTCAATTTGAGTTTTTATTGCTTTAAATGCATTTTCAGCCCGAGCTGAGCATGTTTTGTGAGTTTGAATGTATCTTCATAGGAATGAGATGTGTGATCATATTAATGCTCATTTAGGCTTCAGGAGGACATCTTGAACAAAATACATGTTGAAGTGTGTGCATAAGTCCTTTGGTTTAGGCGTGACACTCAATTTGAGTTTTTATTGCTTTACATGCATTTTCAGCCCGAGCTGAGCTCGCTTTCTGACTTTGAATGTATCTTCATAGGAATGCGTTGTGTGGTCAAATTATTGCTCATTTAGGCTTCAGGAGGTCATCCTGAACAAAATACATGTTGAAGTGTGTGCATAAGTCCTTTGGTTTAGGTGTGACACTCAATTTGAGTTTTTATTGCTTTAAATGCATTTTCAGCCCGAGCTGAGCACGTTTTGTGAGTTTGAATGTATCTTAATAGGAATGAGTTGCGTGGTCAAATTATTGCTCATTTTTCAGGAGGTCATCCTGTACAAAATACATGTTGAAGTGTGTGCATAAGTCCTTTGGTTTAGGTGTGACACTCAATTTGAGTTTTTATTGCTTTAAATGCATTTTCAGCCCGAGTTGAGCACGTTTTGTGAGTTTGAATGTATCTTCATAGGAATGAGTTGTGTGGTCAAATTAATGCTCATTTAGGCTTCAGGTGGTCATCCTGAACAAAATACATGTTGAAGTGTGTGCATAAGTCCTTTGGTTTAGGCGTGACACTCAATTTGAGTTTTTATTGCTTTAAATGCATTTTCAGCCCGAGCTGAGCATGTTTTGTGAGTTTGAATGTATCTTCATAGGAATGAGTTGTGTGGTCAAATTAATGCTCATTTAGGCTTCAGGTGGTCATCCTGAACTAAATACATGTTGAAGTGTGTGCATAAGTCCTTTGGTTTAGGCGTGACACTCAATTTGAGTTTTTATTGCTTTAAATGCATTTTCAGCCCGAGCTGAGCGCGCTTTCTGACTTTGAATGTATCTTCATAGGAATGAGTTGTGTGGTCAAATTATTGCTCATTTAGGCTTCAGAGGTCATCCTGAACAAAATACATGTTGAAGTGTGTGCATAAGTCCTTTGGTTTAGGCGTGACACTCAATTTGAGTTTTTATTGCTTTATAAATGCATTTTCAGCCCAAGCTGAGAGGGCTTTCTGACTTTGAATGTATCTTCATAGGAATGAGTTGTGTGGTCAAATTATTGCTCATTTAGGCTTCAGGTGGACATCCTGAACAAAATGCATGTTGAAGTGTGTGCATAAGTCCTTTGGTTTAGGCGTGACACTCAATTTGAGTTTTTATTGCTTTAAATGCATTTTCAGCCCGAGCTGAGCACGTTTTGTGAGTTTGAATGTATCTTCATAGGAATGAGTCAAATTAATGCTCATATGGGCTTCAGGTGGTCATCCTGAACTAAATACATGTTGAAGTGTGTGCATAAGTCCTTTGGTTTAGGTGTGACACTCAATTTGAGTTTTTATTGCTTTAAATGCATTTTCAGCCCGAGCTGAGCACGTTTTGTGAGTTTGAATGTATCTTCATAGGAATGAGTTGTGTGGTCAAATTAATGCTCATTTAGGCTTCAGGTGGTCATCCTGAACAAAATACATGTTAAAGTGTGTGCATAAGTCCTTTGGTTTAGGCGTGACACTCAATTTGAGTTTTTATTGCTTTAAATGCATTTTCAGCCCGAGCTGAGCGCGCTTTCTGACTTTGAATGTATCTTCATAGGAATGAGTTGTGTGGTCAAATTATTTCTCATTTAGGCTTCAGGAGGTCATCCTGAACAAAATACATGTTGAAGTGTGTGCATAAATCCTTTGGTTTAGGCGTAACACTCAATTTGAGTTTTTATTGCTTTAAATGCATTTTCAGGCCGAGCTGAGCACGTGTTCTGAGTTTGAATGTATCTTCATAGGAATGAGATGTGTGATCATATTAATGCTCATTTAGGCTTCAGGAGGACATCTTGAACAAAATACATGTTGAAGTGTGTGCATAAGTCCTTTGGTTTGGGCGTGACACTCAATTTGAGTTTTTATTGCTTTAAATGCATTTTCAGGCCGAGCTGAGCACGTTTTGTGAGTTTGAATGTATCTTCATAGGAATGAGATGTGTGATCATATTAATGCTCATTTAGGCTTCAGGAGGACATCTTGAACAAAATACATGTTGAAGTGTGTGCATAAGTCCTTTGGTTTAGGCGTGACACTCAATTTGTGTTTTTATTGCTTTATAAATGCATTTTCAGCCCGAGCTGAGGGCGCTTTCTGACTTTGAATGTATCTTCATAGGAATGAGTTGTGGAGTCAAATTAATGCTCTTTTAGGCTTCAGGAGGTCATCCTGAACAAAATACATGTTGAAGTGTGTGCATAAGTCCTTTGGTTTAGGCGTGACACTCAATTTGAGTTTTTATTGCTTTAAATGCATTTTCAGCCCGAGCTGAGCACGTTTTGTGAGTTTGAATGTATCTTCATAGGAATGAGTTGTGTGGTCAAATTAATGCTCATTTAGGCTTCAGGAGGACATCCTGAACTAAGTACATGTTGAAGTGTGTGCATAAGTCCTTTGGTTTGGGCGTGACACTCAATTTGAGTTTTTATTGCTTTAAATGCATTTTCAGCCCGAGCTGAGCACGTTTTGTGAGTTTGAATGTATCTTCATAGGAATGAGTTGTGTGGTCAAATGAATGCTCATTTAGGCTTCAGGTGGTCATCCTGAACAAAATACATGTTGAAGTGTGTGCATAAGTCCTTTGGTTTAGGCGTGACACTCAATTTGAGTTTTTATTGCTTTACATGCATTTTCAGCCCGAGCTGAGCTCGCTTTCTGACTTTGAATGTATCTTCATAGGAATGCGTTGTGTGGTCAAATTATTGCTCATTTAGGCTTCAGGAGGTCATCCTGAACAAAATACATGTTGAAGTGTGTGCATAGGTCCTTTGGTTTAGGCGTGACACTCAATTTGAGTTTCTATTGCTTTAAATGCATTTTCAGCCCGAGCTGAGCACGTTTTGTGAGTTTGAATGTATCTTCATAGGAATGCGTTTTGTGGTCAAATTATTGCTCATTTAGGCTTCAGGAGGTCATCCTGAACAAAATACATGTTGAAGTGTGTGCATAAGTCCTTTGGTTTAGGCGTGACACTCAATTTGAGTTTCTATTGCTTTAAATGCATTTTCAGCCCGAGCTGAGCACGTTTTGTGAGTTTGAATGTATCTTCATAGGAATGAGTTGTGTGGTCAAATTAATGCTCATTTAGGCTTCAGGTGGTCATCCTGAACAAAATACATGTTGAAGTGTGTGCATAAGTCCTTTGGTTTAGGCGTGACACTCAATTTGAGTTTTTATTGCTTTAAATGCATTTTCAGCCCGAGCTGAGCACGTTTTGTGAGTTTGAATGTATCTTCATAGGAATGAGTTGTGTGGTCAAATTAATGCTCATATGGGCTTCAGGATGTCATCCTGAACTAAATACATGTTGAAGTGTGTGCATAAGTCCTTTGGTTTAGGTCCATCCATCCATCCATTTTCCGAACCGCTTGATCCTCACTAGGGTCGCGGTGGGTGCTGGAGCCTATCCCAGCCATCCCCGGGCAGTAGGCGGGGGACACCCTGAATCAGTTGCCAGCCAATCGCAGGGCACACAGAGACGAACAACCATCCACGCCCACACTCACACCTAGGGACAATTTAGAGCGTCCAATCAGCCTGACATGCACGTTTTTGGAATGTGGGAGGAAACCGGAGCACCTGGAGAAAACCCACGCAGGCCCGGGGAGAACATGCAAACTCCACACAGGGAGGCCGGAGCTGGAATCAAACCCGGTACCTCTGCACTGTGAAGCCGACGTGCTAACCACTGGACTACCGGGCCGCCCCCTTTGGTTTAGGTGTGACACTCAATTTGAGTTTTTATTGCTTTAAATGCATTTTCAGCCCGAGCTGAGCACGTTTTGTGAGTTTGAATGTATCTTTATAGGAATGAGTTGTGTAGTCAAATTAATGCTCATATGGGCTTCAGGAGGTCATCCTGAACAAAATACATGTTGAAGTGTGTGCATAAGTCCTTTGGTTTAGGTGTGACACTCAATTTGAGTTTTTATTGCTTTAAATGCATTTTCAGCCCGAGCTGAGCACGTTTTGTGAGTTTGAATGTATCTTCATAGGAATGAGTTGTGTGGTCAAATTAATGCTCATTTAGGCTTCAGGTGGTCATCCTGAACTAAATACATGTTGAAGTGTGTGCATAAGTCCTTTGGTTTAGGCGTGACACTCAATTTGAGTTTTTATTGCTTTAAATTACCGTATTTTCACGACCATTCGACGCACCGTATGGTTGGGCGCAGTCTCATTAATGGGTGCTATTTCTGTATTTTACACATAGACAAAACGCACTGTATTATTGGGCGCGATTTTAAAGTGGTAAAACATACGGCAGCTTAAACATACGGCATGCATGCGCGCACGCTAAAAACACGCTATCTTGTAGCATACGGTAGCATGCCAAGACTTACAGATACAAGCTAAAAACACGTTTTTAAAAAGGCAACGAAGCAAAACGGAGTTCCGTTGTATTTTATTTAGCCATCGTACAATGTACTCACGTTTTTCGATCAATCATCACCCAGAAATCCATCAAAGTCCTCATCCTCTGTATCAGAATTGAACAATTGTGCAAGTACCGGTAATCCATCAAAAACGCCGTGTTCCCTCTCGTTGTCAGTCACTCTCATTGCCATGTGGCTCCACAGAAATGATGCCGGCTTTGCCAAAAACTCGAACAACAGTGCAAGCAGACACGTTCGTCCAAGCAGCCACAATCCATTCGCAAATTGTGGCGTAACTCGCCCGGCGCTGCCTCTCACTCTTTGTAAAGTTGTGTTTGCCATCGATCATTCATTGTTCCCATGCCGCTCGCAACTTTACTTTGAACGCCCGGTTGATGCCGATGTCCAGCGGTTGGAGTTCTTTAGTCAAGCCTGCGGTAATAACGGCAAGCTCAGAGTTCATTTGCTTGACTTGGTTTTTCACCGCTGCTGTGAGATGGGCACGCATGCCAAAAGCATAACCGATGGCTTGAAGTTTGAACTGAGCTTCGTAGGCGTGTCTCTTTGTAGAATTTATTTTCGGGGGTTCTTAGAAACCAAAACCGAAGTTGTTTTGCAACAATGCACATAGCCACACTCTATACAGGTGTTGGTACCTGCTTGTAGCGTCGCTTTAGCATCCGCTTACACGCCCACCCTTCACTCATTGGCGGCCTGCTTCCCCGCATGCCTGTCACTCACGTCTGCCTTTTCTCTCTCTCTCTTTCTCTCCATATATGTATATATACACGCCCACCCTTCACTGATTGGCCGACTTCTTTGCCGCATGCCTGTCCACAGTCACTTCCGCCTTTTCTCTATATAAACAGCGTGTCGGCTGTCAGTCAGGTTTTGGAACTCAGCGCATAGACAAGACGCTCCGCATCATAAGGCGTCCTGTCCATTTTGGAAAAAATTTTAGACTTTTAATGGCGCCTTATAGTCGTGAAAATACGGTAAATGCATTTTCAGCCCGAGCTGAGCGCGCTTTCTGACTTTGAATGTATCTTCATAGGAATGAGTTGTGTGGTCAAATTATTGCTGATTTAGGCTTCAGGAGGTCATCCTGAACAAAATACATGTTGAAGTGTGTGCATAAGTCCTTTGGTTTAGGCATGACACTCAATTTGAGTTTTTATTGGTTTAAATGCATTTTCTGCCCGAGCTGAGCACGTTTTGTGAGTTTGAATGTATCTTCATAGGAATGAGTTGTGTGGTCAAATTAATGCTCATATGGGCTTCAGGAGGTCATCCTGAACTAAATACATGTTGAAGTGTGTGCATAAGTCCTTTGGTTTAGGCGTGACACTCAATTTGAGTTTTTATTGCTTAAAATGCATTTTTAGCCCGAGCTGAGCACGTTTTGTGAGTTTGAATGTATCTTCATAGGAATGAGTTGTGTAGTCAAATTAATGCTCATATGGGCTTCAGGAGGTCATCCTGAACAAAATACATGTTGAAGTGTGTGCATAAGTCCTTTGGTTTAGGCGTGACACTCAATTTGAGTTTTTATTGCTTTAAATGCATTTTCAGGCCGAGCTGAGCACGTTTTGTGTGTTTGAATGTATCTTCATAGGAATGAGTTGTGTGGTCAAATTAATGCTCATTTATGCTTCAGGTGGTCATCCTGAACTAAATACATGTTGAAGTGTGTGCATAAGTCCTTTGGTTTAGGCGTGACACTCAATTTGAGTTTTTATTGCTTTAAATTAAATGTATTTTCAGCCCGAGCTGAGCGCGCTTTCTAACTTTGAATGTATCTTCATAGGAATGAGTTGTGTGGTCAAATTATTGCTGATTTAAGCTTCAGGAGGTCATCCTGAACAAAATACATGTTGAAGTGTGTGCATAAGTCCTTTGGTTTAGGCGTGACACTCAATTTGAGTTTTTATTGCTTTAAATGCATTTTCAGCCCGAGCTGAGCACGTTTTGTGAGTTTGAATGTATCTTCATAGGAATGAGGTGTGTGGTCAAATTAATGCTCATTTAGGCGTCAGGTGGTCATCCTGAACAAAATACATGTTGAAGTGTGTGCATAAGTCCTTTGGTTTAGGCGTGACACTCAATTTGAGTTTTTATTGCTTTAAATGCATTTTCAGGCCGAGCTGAGCACGTTTTGTGTGTTTGAATGTATCTTCATAGGAATGAGTTGTGTGGTCAAATTAATGCTCATATGGGCTTCAGGAGGCCATCCTGAACAAAATACATGTTGAAGTGTGTGCATAAGTCCTTTGGTTTAGGCGTGACACTCAATTTGAGTTTTTATTGCTTTAAATGCATTTTCAGCCCAAGCTGAGCACGTTTTGTGAGTTTGAATGTATCTTCATAGGAATGAGTTGTGTGGTCAAATTAATGCTCATATGGGCTTCAGGAGGTCATCCTGAACAAAATACATGTTGAAGTGTGTGCATAAGTCCTTTGGTTTAGGCGTGACACTCAATTTGAGTTTTTATTGCTTTAAATGCATTTTCAGGCCGAGCTGAGCACGTTTTGTGTGTTTGAATGTATCTTCATAGGAATGAGTTGTGTGGTCAAATTAATGCTCATTTAGGCTTCAGGTGGTCATCCTGAACAAAATACATGTTGAAGTGTGTGCATAGGTCCTTTGGTTTAGGTGTGACACTCAATTTGAGTTTTTATTGCTTTAAATGCATTTTCAGCCCGAGCTGAGCACGTTTTGTGAGTTTGAATGTATCTTCATAGGAATGAGTTGTGTGGTCAAATTAATGCTCATTTAGGCTTCAGGTGGTCATCCTGAACAAAATACATGTTGAAGTGTGTGCATAAGTCCTTTGGTTTAGGCGTGACACTCAATTTGAGTTTTTATTGCTTTAAATGCATTTTCAGCCCGAGCTGAGTGCGCTTTCTGACTTTGAATGTATCTTCATAGGAATGAGTTGTGTGGTCAAATTATTGCTCATTTAGGCTTCAGGAGGTCATCCTGAACAAAATACATCTTGAAGTGTGTGCATAAGTCCTTTGGTTTAGGCGTGACACTCAATTTGAGTTTTTATTGCTTTAAATATATTTTCAGCCCGAGCTGAGCACGTTTTGTGAGTTTGAATGTATCTTCATAGGAATGAGTTGTGTGGTCAAATTAATGCTCATTTAGGCTTCAGGTGGTCATCCTGAACAAAATACATGTTGAAGTGTGTGCATAAGTCCTTTGGTTTAGGCGTGACACTCAATTTGAGTTTTTATTGCTTTAAATGCATTTTCAGCCCGAGCTGAGCACGTTTTGTGAGTTTGAATGTATCTTCATAGGAATGAGTTGTGTGGTCAAATTAATGCTCATATGGGCTTCAGGAGGTCATCCTGAACAAAATACATGTTGAAGTGTGTGCATAAGTCCTTTGGTTTAGGCGTGACACTCAATTTGAGTTTTTATTGCTTTAAATGTATTTTCAGCCCAAGCTGAGCGCGCTTTCTGACTTTGAATGTATCTTCATAGGAATGAGTTGTGTAGTCAAATTAATGCTCATTTAGGCTTCAGGAGGCCATCCTGAACAAAATACATGTTGAAGTGTGTGCATAAGTCCTTTGGTTTAGGCGTGACACTCAATTTGAGTTTTTATTGCTTTAAATGCATTTTCAGCCCGAGCTGAGCACGTTTTGTGAGTTTGAATGTATCTTTATAGGAATAAGTTGTGTAGTCAAATTAATGCTCATATGGGCTTCAGGAGGTCATCCTGAACAAAATACATGTTGAAGTGTGTGCATAAGTCCTTTGGTTTAGGTGTGACACTCAATTTGAGTTTTTATTGCTTTAAATGCATTTTCAGCCCGAGCTGAGCACGTTTTGTGAGTTTGAATGTATCTTCATAGGAATGAGTTGTGTAGTCAAATTAATGCTCATTTAGGCTTCAGGTGGTCATCCTGAACTAAATACATGTTGAAGTGTGTGCATAAGTCCTTTGGTTTAGGCGTGACACTCAATTTGAGTTTTTATTGCTTTAAATCAAATGCATTTTCAGCCCGAGCTGAGCGCGCTTTCTGACTTTGAATGTATCTTCATAGGAATGAGTTGTGTGGTCAAATTAATGCTCATATGGGCTTCAGGATGTCATCCTGAACAAAATACATGTTGAAGTGTGTGCATAAGTCCTTTGGTTTAGGTGTGACACTCAATTTGAGTTTTTATTGCTTTAAATGCATTTTCAGCCCGAGCTGAGCGCGTTTTGTGAGTTTGAATGTATCTTCATAGGAATGAGTTGTGTGGTCAAATTAATGCTTATTTAGGCTTCAGGAGGTCATCCTGAACAAAATACATGTTGAAGTGTGTGCATAAGTCCTTTGGTTTAGGCGTGACACTCAATTTGAGTTTTTATTGCTTTAAATGCATTTTCAGCCCGAGTTGAGCACGTTTTGTGAGTTTGAATGTATCTTCATAGGAATGAGTTGTGTAGTCAAATTAATGCTCATATGGGCTTCAGGATGTCATCCTGAACTAAATACATGTTGAAGTGTGTGCATAAGTCCTTTGGTTTAGGTGTGACACTAAATTTGAGTTTTTATTGCTTTAAATGCATTTTCAGCCCGAGCTGAGCGCGTTTTGTGAGTTTGAATGTATCTTCATAGGAATGAGTTGTGTGGTCAAATTAATGCTTATTTAGGCTTCAGGAGGTCATCCTGAACAAAATACATGTTGAAGTGTGTGCATAAGTCCTTTGGTTTAGGCGTGACATTCAATTTGAGTTTTTATTGCTTTAAATGCATTTTCAGCCCGAGCTGAGCACGTTTTGTGAGTTTGAATGTATCTTCATAGGAATGAGTTGTGTAGTCAAATTAATGCTCATATGGGCTTCAGGAGGTCATCCTGAACAAAATACATGTTGAAGTGTGTGCATAAGTCCTTTGGTTTAGGTGTGACACTCAATTTGAGTTTTTCTTGCTTTAAATGCATTTTCAGCCCGAGCTGAGCACGTTTTGTGAGTTTGAATTTATCTTCATAGGAATGAGTTGTGTGGTCAAATTAATGCTCATATAGGCTTCAGGAGGTCATCCTGAACAAAATACATGTTGAAGTGTGTGCATAAGTCCTTTGGTTTAGGCGTGACACTCAATTTGAGTTTTTATTGCTTTAAATGCATTTTCAGCCCGAGTTGAGCACGTTTTGTGAGTTTGAATGTATCTTCATAGGAATGAGTTGTGTGGTCAAATTAATGCTCATATGGGCTTCAGGAGGTCATCCTGAACAAAATACATGTTGAAGTGTGTAAATAAGTCCTTTGGTTTAGGCATGACACTCAATTTGAGTTTTTATTGCTTTAAATGCATTTTCAGCCCAAGCTGAGCGCGCTTTCTGACTTTGAATGTATCTTCATAGGAATGAGTTGTGTGGTCAAATTAATGCTCATTTAGGCTTCAGGTGGTCATCCTGAACTAAATACATGTTGAAGTGTGTGCATAAGTCCATTGGTTTAGGCGTGACACTCAATTTGAGTTTTTATTGCTTTAAATGCATTTTCAGCCTGAGCTGAGCACGTTTTGTGAGTTTGAATGTATCTTCATAGGAATGAGTTGTGTAGTCAAATTAATGCTCATATGGGCTTCAGGAGGTCATCCTGAACAAAATACATGTTGAAGTGTGTGCATAAGTCCTTTGGTTTAGGCGTGACACTCAATTTGAGTTTTTATTGCTTTAACTGCATTTTCAGCCCGAGTTGAGCACGTTTTGTGAGTTTGAATGTATCTTCATAGGAATGAGTTGTGTAGTCAAATTAATGCTCATTTAGGCTTCAGGAGGTCATCTTGAACAAAATACATGTTGAAGTGTGTGCATAAGTCCTTTGGTTTAGGTGTGACACTCAATTTGAGTTTTTATTGCTTTAAATGCATTTTCAGCCAGAGCTGAGCACGTTTTGTGAGTTTGAATGTATCTTCATAGGAATGAGTTGTGTAGTCAAATTAATGCTCATATGGGCTTCAGGAGGTCATCCTGAACAAAATACATGTTGAAGTGTGTGCATAAGTCCTTTGGTTTAGGTGTGACACTCAATTTGAGTTTTTATTGCTTTAAATGCATTTTCAGCCCGAGCTGAGCACGTTTTGTGAGTTTGAATGTATCTTCATAGGAATGAGTTGTGTGGTCAAATTAATGCTCATTTAGGCTTCAGGTGGTCATCCTGAACTAAATACATGTTGAAGTGTGTGCATAAGTCCTTTGGTTTAGGCGTGACACTCAATTTGAGTTTTTATTGCTTTAAATGCATTTTCAGCCCGAGCTGAGCGTGCTTTCTGACTTTGAATGTATCTTCATAGGAATGAGTTGTGTGGTCAAATTATTGCTGATTTAGGCTTCAGGAGGTCATCCTGAACAAAATACATGTTGAAGTGTGTGCATAAGTCCTTTGGTTTAGGCGTGACACTCAATTTGAGTTTTTATTGCTTTAAATGCATTTTCAGCCCGAGCTGAGCACGTTTTGTGAGTTTGAATGTATCTTCATAGGAATGAGTTGTGTGGTCAAATTAATGCTCATTTAGGCTTCAGGTGGTCATCCGGAACAAAATACATGTGTAAGTGTGTGCATAAGCCCTTTGGTTTAGGCGTGACATTCAATTTGAGTTTTTATTGCTTTAAATGCATTTTCAGCCCAAGCTGAGCGCGCTTTCTGACTTTGAATGTATCTTCATAGGAATGAGTTGTGTAGTCAAATTAATGCTCATTTAGGCTTCAGGAGGCCATCCTGAACAAAATACATGTTGAAGTGTGTGCATAAGTCCTTTGGTTTAGGTGTGACACTCAATTTGAGTTTTTATTGCTTTAAATGCATTTTCAGCCCGAGCTGAGCACGTTTTGTGAGTTTGAATGTATCTTCATAGGAATGAGTTGTGTGGTCAAATTAATGCTCATTTAGGCTTCAGGTGGTCATCCTGAACTAAATACATGTTGAAGTGTGTGCATAAGTCCTTTGGTTTAGGCGTGACACTCAATTTGAGTTTTTATTGCTTTAAATGCATTTTCAGCCCGAGCTGAGCGCGCTTTCTGACTTCGAATGTATCTTCATAGGAATGAGTTATGTGGTCAAATTATTGCTCATTTAGGCTTCAGGAGGTCATCCTGAACAAAATACATGTTGAAGTGTGTGCATAAGTCCTTTGGTTTAGGCGTGACACTCAATTTGAGTTTTTATTGCTTTAAATGCATTTTCAGCCCGAGCTGAGCACGTTTTGTGAGTTTGAATGTATCTTCATAGGAATGAGTTGTGTAGTAAAATTAATGCTCATATGGGCTTCAGGAGGTCATCCTGAACAAAATACATGTTGAAGTGTGTGCATAAGTCCTTTGGTTTAGGTGTGACACTCAATTTGAGGTTTTATTGCTTTAAATGCATTTTCAGCCCGAGCTGAGCACGTTTTGTGAGTTTGAATGTATCTTCATAGGAATGAGTTGTGTGGTCAAATTAATGCTCATTTAGGCTTCAGGTGGTCATCCTGAACTAAATACATGTTGAAGTGTGTGCATAAGTCCTTTGGTTTAGGCGTGACACTCAATTTGAGTTTTTATTGCTTTAAATGCATTTTCAGCCCGAGCTGAGCGTGCTTTCTGACTTTGAATGTATCTTCATAGGAATGAGTTGTGTGGTCAAATTATTGCTGATTTAGGCTTCAGGAGGTCATCCTGAACAAAATACATGTTGAAGTGTGTGCATAAGTCCTTTGGTTTAGGCGTGACACTCAATTTGAGTTTTTATTGCTTTAAATGCATTTTCAGCCCGAGCTGAGCACGTTTTGTGAGTTTGAATGTATCTTCATAGGAATGAGTTGTGTGGTCAAATTAATGCTCATTTAGGCTTCAGGTGGTCATCCGGAACAAAATACATGTGTAAGTGTGTGCATAAGCCCTTTGGTTTAGGCGTGACACTCAATTTGAGTTTTTATTGCTTTAAATGCATTTTCAGCCCAAGCTGAGCGCGCTTTCTGACTTTGAATGTATCTTCATAGGAATGAGTTATGTGGTCAAATTATTGCTCATTTAGGCTTCAGGAGGTCATCCTGAACAAAATACATGTTGAAGTGTGTGCATAAGTCCTTTGGTTTAGGCGTGACACTCAATTTGAGTTTTTATTGCTTTAAATGCATTTTCAGCCCGAGCTGAGCACGTTTTGTGAGTTTGAATGTATCTTCATAGGAATGAGTTGTGTGGTCAAATTATTGCTCATTTAGGCTTCAGAGGTCATCCTGAACAAAATACATGTTGAAGTGTGTGCATAAGTCCTTTGGTTTAGGTGTGACACTCAATTTGAGTTTTTATTGCTTTAAATGCATTTTCAGCCCGAGGTGAGCACGTTTTGTGAGTTTGAATGTATCTTCATAGGAATGAGTGTTGTGGTCAAATTAATGCTCATTTAGGCTTCAGGTGGTCATCCTGAACAAAATACATGTTGAAGTGTGTGCATAAGTTCTTTGGTTTAGGCGTGACACTCAATTTGAGTTTTTATTGCTTTAAATGCATTTTCAGCCCGAGCTGAGCACGTTTTGAGAGTTTGAATGTATCTTCATAGGAATGAGTTGTGTGGTCAAATTAATGCTCATTTAGGCGTCAGGTGGTCATCCTGAACAAAATACATGTTGAAGTGTGTGCATAAGTCCTTTGGTTTAGGCGTGACACTCAATTTGAGTTTTTATTGCTTTAAATGCATTTTCAGGCCGAGCTGAGCACGTTTTGTGTGTTTGAATGTATCTTCATAGGAATGAGTTGTGTGGTCAAATTAATGCTCATATGGGCTTCAGGAGGTCATCCTGAACAAAATACATGTTGAAGTGTGTGCATAAGTCCTTTGGTTTAGGCGTGACACTCAATTTGAGTTTTTATTGCTTTAAATGCATTTTCAGCCCGAGTTGAGCACGTTTTGTGAGTTTGAATGTATCTTCATAGGAATGAGTTGTGTGGTCAAATTAATGCTCATTTAGGCTTCAGGTGGTCATCCTGAACTAAATACATGTTGAAGTGTGTGCATAAGTCCTTTGGTTTAGGCGTGACACTCAATTTGAGTTTTTATTGCTTTAAATGCATTTTCAGCCCGAGCTGAGCACGTTTTGTGAGTTTGGATGTATCTTTATAGGAATGAGTTGTGTAGTCAAATTAATGCTCATATGGGCTTCAGGAGGTCATCCTGAACAAAATACATGTTGAAGTGTGTGCATAAGTCCTTTGGTTTAGGTGTGACACTCAATTTGAGTTTTTATTGCTTTAAATGCATTTTCAGCCCGAGCTGAGCACGTTTTGTGAGTTTGATTGTATCTTCATAGGAATGAGTTGTGTGGTCAAATTATTGCTCATTTAGGCTTCAGGAGGTCATCCTGAACAAAATACATGTTGAAGTGTGTGCATAAGTCCTTTGGTTTAGGTGTGACACTCAATTTGAGTTTTTATTGCTTTAAATGCATTTTCAGCCCGAGCTGAGCACGTTTTGTGAGTTTGAATGTATCTTCATAGGAATGAGTTGTGTGGTCAAATTAATGCTCATTTAGGCTTCAGGTGGTCATCCTGAACTAAATACATGTTGAAGTGTGTGCATAAGTCCTTTGGTTTAGGCGTGACACTCAATTTGAGTTTTTATTGCTTTAAATGCATTTTCAGCCCGAGCTGAGCACGTTTTGTGAGTTTGAATGTATCTTCATAGGAATGAGTTGTGTGGTCAAATTAATGCTCATTTAGGCTTCAGGTGGTCATCCTGAACTAAATACATGTTGAGGTGTGTGCATAAGTCCTTTGGTTTGGGCGTGACACTCAATTTGAGTTTTTATTGCTTTAAATGCATTTTCAGCCCGAGCTGAGCACGTTTTGTGAGTTTGAATGTATCTTCATAGGAATGAGTTGTGTGGTCAAATTAATGCTCATTTAGGCTTCAGGTGGTCATCCTGAACTAAATACATGTTGAAGTGTGTGCATAAGTCCTTTGGTTTAGGCGTGACACTCAATTTGAGTTTTTATTGCTTTAAATGCATTTTCAGCCCGAGCTGAGCACGTTTTGTGAGTTTGAATGTATCTTCATAGGAATGAGTTGTGTAGTCAAATTAATGCTCATATGGGCTTCAGGAGGTCATCCTGAACAAAATACATGTTGAAGTGTGTGCATAAGTCCTTTGGTTTAGGTGTGACACTCAATTTGAGTTTTTATTGCTTTAAATGCATTTTCAGCCCGAGCTGAGCACGTTTTGTGAGTTTGATTGTATCTTCATAGGAATGAGTTGTGTGGTCAAATTATTGCTCATTTAGGCTTCAGGAGGTCATCCTGAACAAAATACATGTTGAAGTGTGTGCATAAGTCCTTTGGTTTAGGTGTGACACTCAATTTGAGTTTTTATTGCTTTAAATGCATTTTCAGCCCGAGCTGAGCACGTTTTGTGAGTTTGAATGTATCTTCATAGGAATGAGTTGTGTGGTCAAATTAATGCTCATTTAGGCTTCAGGTGGTCATCCTGAACTAAATACATGTTGAAGTGTGTGCATAAGTCCTTTGGTTTAGGCGTGACACTCAATTTGAGTTTTTATTGCTTTAAATGCATTTTCAGCCCGAGCTGAGCACGTTTTGTGAGTTTGAATGTATCTTCATAGGAATGAGTTGTGTGGTCAAATTAATGCTCATTTAGGCTTCAGGTGGTCATCCTGAACTAAATACATGTTGAGGTGTGTGCATAAGTCCTTTGGTTTGGGCGTGACACTCAATTTGAGTTTTTATTGCTTTAAATGCATTTTCAGCCCGAGCTGAGCACGTTTTGTGAGTTTGAATGTATCTTCATAGGAATGAGTTGTGTGGTCAAATTAATGCTCATTTAGGCTTCAGGTGGTCATCCTGAACTAAATACATGTTGAAGTGTGTGCATAAGTCCTTTGGTTTAGGCGTGACACTCAATTTGAGTTTTTATTGCTTTAAATGCATTTTCAGCCCGAGCTGAGCACGTTTTGTGAGTTTGAATGTATCTTCATAGGAATGAGTTGTGTGGTCAAATTAATGCTCATTTAGGCTTCAGGTGGTCATCCTGAACAAAATACATGTTGAAGTGTGTGCATAAGTTCTTTGGTTTAGGCGTGACACTCAATTTGAGTTTTTATTGCTTTAAATGCATTTTCAGCCCAAGCTGAGCACGTTTTGAGAGTTTGAATGTATCTTAATAGGAATGAGTTGTGTGGTCAAATTAATGCTCATTTAGGCGTCAGGTGGTCATCCTGAACAAAATACATGTTGAAGTGTGTGCATAAGTCCTTTGGTTTAGGCGTGACACTCAATTTGAGTTTTTATTGCTTTAAATGCATGTTCAGCCCGAGCTGAGCACGTTTTGTGTGTTTGAATGTATCTTCATAGGAATGAGTTGTGTGGTCAAATTAATGCTCATTTAGGCTTCAGGAGGTCATCCTGAACAAAATACATGTTGAAGTGTGTGCATAAGTCCTTTGGTTTAGGCGTGACACTCAATTTGAGTTTTTATTGCTTTAAATGCATTTTCAGCCCGAGCTGAGCACGTTTTGTGAGTTTGAATGTATCTTTATAGGAATGAGTTGTGTAGTCAAATTAATGCTCATATGGGCTTCAGGAGGTCATCCTGAACAAAATACATGTTGAAGTGTGTGCATAAGTCCTTTGGTTTAGGTGTGACACTCAATTTGAGTTTTTATTGCTTTAAATGCATTTTCAGCCCGAGCTGAGCACGTTTTGTGAGTTTGAATGTATCTTCATAGGAATGAGTTGTGTGGTCAAATTATTGCTGATTTAGGCTTCAGGAGGTCATCCTGAACAAAATACATGTTGAAGTGTGTGCTTAAGTCCTTTGGTTTAGGCGTGACACTCAATTTGAGTTTTTATTGCTTTAAAATTCATTTTCAGCCCGAGCTGAGCACGTTTTGTGAGTTTGAATGTATCTTCATAGGAATGAGTTGTGTGGTCAAATTAATGCTCATTTAGGCTTCAGGTGGTCATCCTGAACTAAATACATGTTGAAGTGTGTGCATAAGTCCTTTGGTTTAGGCGTGACACTCAATTTGAGTTTTTATTGCTTTAAATGCATTTTCAGCCCGAGCTGAGCGCGCTTTCTGACTTTGAATGTATCTTCATAGGAATGAATTGTGTGGTCAAATTATTGCTCATTTAGGCTTCAGGAGGTCATCCTGAACAAAATACATGTTGAAGTGTGTGCATAAGTCCTTTGGTTTAGGCATGACACTCAATTTGAGTTTTTATTGCTTTAAATGCATTTTCAGCCCAAGCTGAGCGCGCTTTCTGACTTTGAATGTATCTTCATAGGAATGAGTTATGTGGTCAAATTATTGCTCATTTAGGCTTCAGGAGGTCATCCTGAACAAAATACATGTTGAAGTGTGTGCATAAGTCCTTTGGTTTAGGCGTGACACTCAATTTGAGTTTTTATTGCTTTAAATGCATTTTCAGCCCGAGCTGAGCACGTTTTGTGAGTTTGAATGTATCTTCATAGGAATGAGTTGTGTGGTCAAATTATTGCTCATTTAGGCTTCAGAGGTCATCCTGAACAAAATACATGTTGAAGTGTGTGCATAAGTCCTTTGGTTTAGGTGTGACACTCAATTTGAGTTTTTATTGCTTTAAATGCATTTTCAGCCCGAGCTGAGCACGTTTTGTGAGTTTGAATGTATCTTCATAGGAATGAGTGTTGTGGTCAAATTAATGCTCATTTAGGCTTCAGGTGGTCATCCTGAACAAAATACATGTTGAAGTGTGTGCATAAGTTCTTTGGTTTAGGCGTGACACTCAATTTGAGTTTTTATTGCTTTAAATGCATTTTCAGCCCGAGCTGAGCACGTTTTGAGAGTTTGAATGTATCTTCATAGGAATGAGTTGTGTGGTCAAATTAATGCTCATTTAGGCGTCAGGTGGTCATCCTGAACAAAATACATGTTGAAGTGTGTGCATAAGTCCTTTGGTTTAGGCGTGACACTCAATTTGAGTTTTTATTGCTTTAAATGCATTTTCAGGCCGAGCTGAGCACGTTTTGTGTGTTTGAATGTATCTTCATAGGAATGAGTTGTGTGGTCAAATTAATGCTCATATGGGCTTCAGGAGGTCATCCTGAACAAAATACATGTTGAAGTGTGTGCATAAGTCCTTTGGTTTAGGCGTGACACTCAATTTGAGTTTTTATTGCTTTAAATGCATTTTCAGCCCGAGTTGAGCACGTTTTGTGAGTTTGAATGTATCTTCATAGGAATGAGTTGTGTGGTCAAATTAATGCTCATTTAGGCTTCAGGTGGTCATCCTGAACTAAATACATGTTGAAGTGTGTGCATAAGTCCTTTGGTTTAGGCGTGACACTCAATTTGAGTTTTTATTGCTTTAAATGCATTTTCAGCCCGAGCTGAGCACGTTTTGTGAGTTTGAATGTATCTTTATAGGAATGAGTTGTGTAGTCAAATTAATGCTCATATGGGCTTCAGGAGGTCATCCTGAACAAAATACATGTTGAAGTGTGTGCATAAGTCCTTTGGTTTAGGTGTGACACTCAATTTGAGTTTTTATTGCTTTAAATGCATTTTCAGCCCGAGCTGAGCACGTTTTGTGAGTTTGAATGTATCTTCATAGGAATGAGTTGTGTGGTCAAATTATTGCTCATTTAGGCTTCAGGAGGTCATCCTGAACAAAATACATGTTGAAGTGTGTGCATAAGTCCTTTGGTTTAGGTGTGACACTCAATTTGAGTTTTTATTGCTTTAAATGCATTTTCAGCCCGAGCTGAGCACGTTTTGTGAGTTTGAATGTATCTTCATAGGAATGAGTTGTGTGGTCAAATTAATGCTCATTTAGGCTTCAGGTGGTCATCCTGAACTAAATACATGTTGAAGTGTGTGCATAAGTCCTTTGGTTTAGGCGTGACACTCAATTTGAGTTTTTATTGCTTTAAATGCATTTTCAGCCCGAGCTGAGCACGTTTTGTGAGTTTGAATGTATCTTCATAGGAATGAGTTGTGTGGTCAAATTAATGCTCATTTAGGCTTCAGGTGGTCATCCTGAACAAAATACATGTTGAAGTGTGTGCATAAGTCCTTTGGTTTAGGCGTGACACTCAATTTGAGTTTTTATTGCTTTAAATGCATTTTCAGCCCGAGCTGAGCACGTTTTGTGAGTTTGAATGTATCTTCATAGGAATGAGTTGTGTGGTCAAATTAATGCTCATATGGGCTTCAGGAGGTCATCCTGAACAAAATACATGTTGAAGTGTGTGCATAAGTCCTTTGGTTTAGGTGTGACACTAAATTTGAGTTTTTATTGCTTTAAATGCATTTTCAGCCCGAGCTGAGCGCGTTTTGTGAGTTTGAATGTATCTTCATAGGAATGAGTTGTGTGGTCAAATTATTGCTCATTTAGGCTTCAGGTGGTCATCCTGAACTAAATACATGTTGAGGTGTGTGCATAAGTCCTTTGGTTTGGGCGTGACACTCAATTTGAGTTTTTATTGCTTTAAATGCATTTTCAGCCCGAGCTGAGCACGTTTTGTGAGTTTGAATGTATCTTCATAGGAATGAGTTGTGTGGTCAAATTAATGCTCATTTAGGCTTCAGGTGGTCATCCTGAACTAAATACATGTTGAAGTGTGTGCATAAGTCCTTTGGTTTAGGCGTGACACTCAATTTGAGTTTTTATTGCTTTAAATGCATTTTCAGCCCGAGCTGAGCACGTTTTGTGAGTTTGAATGTATCTTCATAGGAATGAGTTGTGTGGTCAAATTAATGCTCATTTAGGCTTCAGGTGGTCATCCTGAACAAAATACATGTTGAAGTGTGTGCATAAGTTCTTTGGTTTAGGCGTGACACTCAATTTGAGTTTTTATTGCTTTAAATGCATTTTCAGCCCGAGCTGAGCACGTTTTGAGAGTTTGAATGTATCTTAATAGGAATGAGTTGTGTGGTCAAATTAATGCTCATTTAGGCGTCAGGTGGTCATCCTGAACAAAATACATGTTGAAGTGTGTGCATAAGTCCTTTGGTTTAGGCGTGACACTCAATTTGAGTTTTTATTGCTTTAAATGCATGTTCAGCCCGAGCTGAGCACGTTTTGTGTGTTTGAATGTATCTTCATAGGAATGAGTTGTGTGGTCAAATTAATGCTCATTTAGGCTTCAGGAGGTCATCCTGAACAAAATACATGTTGAAGTGTGTGCATAAGTCCTTTGGTTTAGGCGTGACACTCAATTTGAGTTTTTATTGCTTTAAATGCATTTTCAGCCCGAGCTTAGCACGTTTTGTGAGTTTGAATGTATCTTTATAGGAATGAGTTGTGTAGTCAAATTAATGCTCATATGGGCTTCAGGAGGTCATCCTGAACAAAATACATGTTGAAGTGTGTGCATAAGTCCTTTGGTTTAGGTGTGACACTCAATTTGAGTTTTTATTGCTTTAAATGCATTTTCAGCCCGAGCTGAGCACGTTTTGTGAGTTTGAATGTATCTTCATAGGAATGAGTTGTGTGGTCAAATTATTGCTGATTTAGGCTTCAGGAGGTCATCCTGAACAAAATACATGTTGAAGTGTGTGCATAAGTCCTTTGGTTTAGGCGTGACACTCAATTTGAGTTTTTATTGCTTTAAAATTCATTTTCAGCCCGAGCTGAGCACGTTTTGTGAGTTTGAATGTATCTTCATAGGAATGAGTTGTGTGGTCAAATTAATGCTCATTTAGGCTTCAGGTGGTCATCCTGAACTAAATACATGTTGAAGTGTGTGCATAAGTCCTTTGGTTTAGGCGTGACACTCAATTTGAGTTTTTATTGCTTTAAATGCATTTTCAGCCCGAGCTGAGCGCGCTTTCTGACTTTGAATGTATCTTCATAGGAATGAATTGTGTGGTCAAATTATTGCTCATTTAGGCTTCAGGAGGTCATCCTGAACAAAATACATGTTGAAGTGTGTGCATAAGTCCTTTGGTTTAGGCATGACACTCAATTTGAGTTTTTATTGCTTTAAATGCATTTTCAGCCCGAGCTGAGCACGTTTTGTGAGTTTGAATGTATCTTCATAGGAATGAGTTGTGTGGTCAAATTAATGCTCATTTAGGGTTCAGGTGGTCATCCTGAACAAAATACATGTTGAAGTGTGTGCATAAGTCCTTTGGTTTAGGCGTGACACTCAATTTGAGTTTTTATTGCTTTAAAATTCATTTTCAGCCCGAGCTGAGCACGTTTTGTGAGTTTGAATGTATCTTCATAGGAATGAGTTGTGTGGTCAAATTAATGCTCATTTAGGCTTCAGGTGGTCATCCTGAACTAAATACATGTTGAAGTGTGTGCATAAGTCCTTTGGTTTAGGCGTGACACTCAATTTGAGTTTTTATTGCTTTAAATGCATTTTCAGCCCAAGCTGAGCGCGCTTTCTGACTTTGAATGTATCTTCATAGGAATGAGTTGTGTAGTCAAATTAATGCTCATTTAGGCTGTAGGAGGCCATCCTGAACAAAATACATGTTGAAGTGTGTGCATAAGTCCTTTGGTTTAGGTGTGACACTCAATTTGAGTTTTTATTGCTTTAAATGCATTTTCAGCCCGAGCTGAGCACGTTTTGTGAGTTTGAATGTATCTTCATAGGAATGAGTTGTGTGGTCAAATTAATGCTCATTTAGGGTTCAGGTGGTCATCCTGAACAAAATACATGTTGAAGTGTGTGCATAAGTCCTTTGGTTTAGGCGTGACACTCAATTTGA
This sequence comes from Hippocampus guttulatus, assembly GCF_054856545.1. Lineage (NCBI taxonomy): Eukaryota > Metazoa > Chordata > Actinopteri > Syngnathiformes > Syngnathidae > Hippocampus > Hippocampus guttulatus. The sequence continues at coordinate 13,384,091 of NC_141278.1, forward strand.
GTTTTTATTGCTTTAATTGCATTTTCAGCCCGAGCTGAGCACGTTTTTTGAGTTTGAATGTATCTTCATAGGAATGAGTTGTGTGGTCAAATTATTGCTCATTTAGGCTTCAGGAGGTCATCCTGAACAAAATACATGTTGAAGTGTGTGCATAAGTCCTTTGGTTTAGGCGTGACACTCAATTTGAGTTTTTATTGCTTTAAATGCATTTTCAGCCCGAGCTGAGCACGTTTTGTGAGTTTGAATGTATCTTCATAGGAATGAGTTGTGTAGTCAAATTAATGCTCATATGGGCTTCAGGAGGTCATCCTGAACAAAATACATGTTGAAGTGTGTGCATAAGTCCTTTGGTTTAGGTGTGACACTCAATTTGAGTTTTTATTGCTTTAAATGCATTTTCAGCCCGAGCTGAGCACGTTTTTTGAGTTTGAATGTATCTTCATAGGAATGAGTTGTGTGGTCAAATTATTGCTCATTTAGGCTTCAGGAGGTCATCCTGAACAAAATACATGTTGAAGTGTGTGCATAAGTCCTTTGGTTTAGGCGTGACACTCAATTTGAGTTTTTATTGCTTTAAATGCATTTTCAGCCCGAGCTGAGCACGTTTTGTGAGTTTGAATGTATCTTCATAGAATGAGTTGTGTGGTCAAATTAATGCTCATTTAGGCTTCAGGTGGTCATCCTGAACAAAATACATGTTGAAGTGTGTGCATGAGTCCTTTGGTTTAGGCGTGACATTCAATTTGAGTTTTTATTGCTTTAAATGCATTTTCAGCCCGAGCTGAGCATGTTTTGTGAGTTTGAATGTATCTTCATAGGAATGAGTTGTGTGGTCAAATTAATGCTCATTTAGGCTTCAGGTGGTCATCCTGAACAAAATACATGTTGAAGTGTGTGCATTAGTCCTTTGGTTTAGGTGTGACACTCAATTTGAGTTTTTATTGCTTTAAATGCATTTTCAGCCCGAGCTGAGCGCGTTTTGTGAGTTTGAATGTATCTTCATAGGAATGAGTTGTGTGGTCAAATTAATGCTTATTTAGGCTTCAGGAGGTCATCCTGAACAAAATACATGTTGAAGTGTGTGCATAAGTCCTTTGGTTTAGGCGTGACACTCAATTTGAGTTTTTATTGCTTTAAATGCATTTTCAGCCCGAGCTGAGCACGTTTTGTGAGTTTGAATGTATCTTCATAGGAATGAGTTGTGTAGTCAAATTAATGCTCATATGGGCTTCAGGAGGTCATCCTGAACGAAATACATGTTGAAGTGTGTGCATAAGTCCTTTGGTTTAGGTGTGACACTCAATTTGAGTTTTTATTGCTTTAAATGCATTTTCAGCCCGAGCTGAGCGCGCTTTGTGAGTTTGAATGTATCTTCATAGGAATGAGTTGTGTGGTCAAATTAATGCTCATTTAGGCTTCAGGTGGTCATCCTGAACTAAATACATGTTGAAGTGTGTGCATAAGTCCTTTGGTTTAGGCGTGACACTCAATTTGAGTTTTTATTGCTTTAAATTAAATGCATTTTCAGCCCGAGCTGAGCGCGCTTTCTGACTTTGAATGTATCTTCATAGGAATGAGTTGTGTGGTCAAATTATTGCTGATTTAGGCTTCAGGAGGTCATCCTGAACAAAATACATGTTGAAGTGTGTGCATAAGTCCTTTGGTTTAGGCGTGACACTCAATTTGAGTTTTTATTGCTTTAAATGCATTTTCAGCCCGAGCTGAGCACGTTTTGTGAGTTTGAATGTATCTTCATAGGAATGAGTTGTGTGGTCAAATTAATGCTCATATGGGCTTCAGGAGGTCATCCTGAACAAAATACATGTTGAAGTGTGTGCATAAGTCCTTTGGTTTAGGCGTGACACTCAATTTGAGTTTTTATTGCTTCAAATGCATTTTCAGCTCGAGTTGAGCACGTTTTGTGAGTTTGAATGTATCTTCATAGGAATGAGTTGTGTGGTCAAATTAATGCTCATTTAGGCTTCAGGTGGTCATCGTGAACAAAATACATGTTGAAGTGTGTGCATAAGTCCTTTGGTTTAGGCGTGACACTCAATTTGAGTTTTTATTGCTTTAAATGAATTTTCAGCCCGAGCTGAGCACGTTTTGTGAGTTTGAATGTATCTTCATAGGAATGAGTTGTGTGGTCAAATTAATGCTCATATGGGCTTCAGGAGGTCATCCTGAACAAAATACATGTTGAAGTGTGTGCATAAGTCCTTTGGTTTAGGTGTGACACTCAATTTGAGTTTTTATTGCTTTAATTGCATTTTCAGCCCGAGCTGAGCACGTTTTGTGAGTTTGAATGTATCTTCATAGAATGAGTTGTGTGGTCAAATTAATGCTCATTTAGGCTTCAGGTGGTCATCCTGAACAAAATACATGTTGAAGTGTGTGCATGAGTCCTTTGGTTTAGGCGTGACATTCAATTTGAGTTTTTATTGCTTTAAATGCATTTTCAGCCCGAGCTGAGCATGTTTTGTGAGTTTGAATGTATCTTCATAGGAATGAGTTGTGTGGTCAAATTAATGCTCATTTAGGCTTCAGGTGGTCATCCTGAACAAAATACATGTTGAAGTGTGTGCATTAGTCCTTTGGTTTAGGTGTGACACTCAATTTGAGTTTTTATTGCTTTAAATGCTTTTTCAGCCCGAGCTGAGCGCGTTTTGTGAGTTTGAATGTATCTTCATAGGAATGAGTTGTGTGGTCAAATTAATGCTTATTTAGGCTTCAGGAGGTCATCCTGAACAAAATACATGTTGAAGTGTGTGCATAAGTCCTTTGGTTTAGGCGTGACACTCAATTTGAGTTTTTATTGCTTTAAATGCATTTTCAGCCCGAGCTGAGCACGTTTTGTGAGTTTGAATGTATCTTCATAGGAATGAGTTGTGTAGTCAAATTAATGCTCATATGGGCTTCAGGAGGTCATCCTGAACGAAATACATGTTGAAGTGTGTGCATAAGTCCTTTGGTTTAGGCGTGACACTCAATTTGAGTTTTTATTGCTTTAAATGCATTTTCAGCCCGAGCTGAGCGCGCTTTCTGACTTTGAATGTATCTTCATAGGAATGAGTTGTGTGGTCAAATTATTGCTGATTTAGGCTTCAGGAGGTCATCCTGAACAAAATACATGTTGAAGTGTGTGCATAAGTCCTTTGGTTTAGGCGTGACACTCAATTTGAGTTTTTATTGCTTTAAATGCATTTTCAGCCCAAGCTGAGCGCGCTTTCTGACTTTGAATGTATCTTCATAGGAATGAGTTGTGTAGTCAAATTATTGCTGATTTAGGCTTCAGGAGGTCATCCTGAACAAAATACATGTTGAAGTGTGTGCATAAGTCCTTTGGTTTAGGCGTGACACTCAATTTGAGTTTTTATTGCTTTAAATGCATTTTCAGCCCGAGCTGAGCACGTTTTGTGAGTTTGAATGTATCTTCATAGGAATGAATTGTGTGGTCAAATTAATGCTCATTTCGGCTTCAGGTGGTCATCGTGAACAAAATACATGTTGAAGTGTGTGCATAAGTCCTTTGGTTTAGGTGTGACACTCAATTTGAGTTTTTATTGCTTTAAATGCATTTTCAGCCCAAGCTGAGCACGTTTTGTGAGTTTGAATGTATCTTCATAGGAATGAGTTGTGTGGTCAAATTAATGCTCATTTAGGCTTCAGGTGGTCATCCTGAACTAAATACATGTTGAAGTGTGTGCATAAGTCCTTTGGTTTAGGCGTGACACTCAATTTGAGTTTTTATTGCTTTAAATTAAATGCATTTTCAGCCCGAGCTGAGCGCGCTTTCTGACTTTGAATGTATCTTCATAGGAATGAGTTGTGTGGTCAAATTATTGCTGATTTAGGCTTCAGGAGGTCATCCTGAACAAAATACATGTTGAAGTGTGTGCATAAGTCCTTTGGTTTAGGCGTGACACTCAATTTGAGTTTTTATTGCTTTAAATGCATTTTCAGCCCGAGCTGAGCACGTTTTGTGAGTTTGAATGTATCTTCATAGGAATGAGTTGTGTGGTCAAATTAATGCTCATTTCGGCTTCAGGTGGTCATCGTGAACAAAATACATGTTGAAGTGTGTGCATAAGTCCTTTGGTTTAGGCGTGACACTCAATTTGAGTTTTTATTGCTTTAAATGCATTTTCAGCCCGAGCTGAGCACGTTTTGTGAGTTTGAATGTATCTTCATAGGAATGAGTTGTGTGGTCAAATTAATGCTCATTTCGGCTTCAGGAGGTCATCCTGAACAAAATACATGTTGAAGTGTGTGCATAAGTCCTTTGGTTTAGGCGTGACACTCAATTTGAGTTTTTATCGCTTTAAATGCATTTTCAGCTCGAGTTGAGCACGTTTTGTGAGTTTGAATGTATCTTCATAGGAATGAGTTGTGTGGTCAAATTAATGCTCATTTAGGCTTCAGGTGGTCATCGTGAACAAAATACATGTTGAAGTGTGTGCATAAGTCCTTTGGTTTAGGCGTGACACTCAATTTGAGTTTTTATTGCTTTAAATGCATTTTCAGCCCGAGCTGAGCACGTTTTGTGAGTTTGAATGTATCTTCATAGGAATGAGTTGTGTGGTCAAATTAATGCTCATATGGGCTTCAGGAGGTCATCCTGAACAAAATACATGTTGAAGTGTGTGCATAAGTCCTTTGGTTTAGGTGTGACACTCAATTTGAGTTTTTATTGCTTTAATTGCATTTTCAGCCCGAGCTGAGCACGTTTTTTGAGTTTGAATGTATCTTCATAGGAATGAGTTGTGTGGTCAAATTATTGCTCATTTAGGCTTCAGGAGGTCATCCTGAACAAAATACATGTTGAAGTGTGTGCATAAGTCCTTTGGTTTAGGCGTGACACTCAATTTGAGTTTTTATTGCTTTAAATGCATTTTCAGCCCGAGCTGAGCCCTTTTTGTGAGTTTGAATGTATCTTCATAGAATGAGTTGTGTGGTCAAATTAATGCTCATTTAGGCTTCAGGTGGTCATCCTGAACAAAATACATGTTGAAGTGTGTGCATGAGTCCTTTGGTTTAGGCGTGACATTCAATTTGAGTTTTTATTGCTTTAAATGCATTTTCAGCCCGAGCTGAGCATGTTTTGTGAGTTTGAATGTATCTTCATAGGAATGAGTTGTGTGGTCAAATTAATGCTCATTTAGGCTTCAGGCGGTCATCCTGAACAAAATACATGTTGAAGTGTGTGCATTAGTCCTTTGGTTTAGGTGTGACACTCAATTTGAGTTTTTATTGCTTTAAATGCATTTTCAGCCCGAGCTGAGCGCGTTTTGGGAGTTTGAATGTATCTTCATAGGAATGAGTTGTGTGGTCAAATTAATGCTTATTTAGGCTTCAGGCGGTCATCCTGAACAAAATACATGTTGAAGTGTGTGCATAAGTCCTTTGGTTTAGGTGTGACACTCAATTTGAGTTTTTATTGCTTTAAATGCATTTTCAGCCCGAGCTGAGCACGTTTTGTGAGTTTGAATGTATCTTCATAGGAATGAGTTGTGTAGTCAAATTAATGCTCATATGGGCTTCAGGAGGTCATCCTGAACAAAATACATGTTGAAGTGTGTGCATAAGTCCTTTGGTTTAGGTGTGACACTCAATTTGAGTTTTTATTGCTTTAAATGCATTTTCAGCCCGAGCTGAGCGCGCTTTCTGACTTTGAATGTATCTTCATAGGAATGAGTTGTGTGGTCAAATTATTGCTGATTTAGGCTTCAGGAGGTCATCCTGAACAAAATACATGTTGAAGTGTGTGCATAAGTCCTTTGGTTTAGGCGTGACACTCAATTTGAGTTTTTATTGCTTTAAATGCATTTTCAGCCCGAGCTGAGCACGTTTTGTGAGTTTGAATGTATCTTCATAGGAATGAGTTGTGTAGTCAAATTAATGCTCATATGGGCTTCAGGAGGTCATCCTGAACAAAATACATGTTGAAGTGTGTGCATAAGTCCTTTGGTTTAGGTGTGACACTCAATTTGAGCTTTTATTGCTTTAAATGCATTTTCAGCCCAAGCTGAGCACGTTTTGTGAGTTTGAATGTATCTTCATAGGAATGAGTTGTGTGGTCAAATTAATGCTCATTTAGGCTTCAGGTGGTCATCCTGAACTAAATACATGTTGAAGTGTGTGCATAAGTCCTTTGGTTTAGGCGTGACACTCAATTTGAGTTTTTATTGCTTTAAATTAAATGCATTTTCAGCCCGAGCTGAGCGCGCTTTCTGACTTTGAATGTATCTTCATAGGAATGAGTTGTGTGGTCAAATTATTGCTGATTTAGGCTTCAGGAGGTCATCCTGAACAAAATACATGTTAAAGTGTGTGCATAAGTCCTTTGGTTTAGGCGTGACACTCAATTTGAGTTTTTATTGCTTTAAATTAAATGCATTTTCAGCCCGAGCTGAGCGCGCTTTCTGACTTTGAATGTATCTTCATAGGAATGAGTTGTGTGGTCAAATTATTGCTGATTTAGGCTTCAGGAGGTCATCCTGAACAAAATACATGTTAAAGTGTGTGCATAAGTCCTTTGTTTTAGGCGTGACACTCAATTTGAGTTTTTATTGCTTTAAATGCATTTTCAGCCCGAGCTGAGCACGTTTTGTGAGTTTGAATGTATCTTAATAGGAATGAGTTGTGTGGTCAAATTAATGCTCATTTAGGCTTCAGGTGGTCATCGTGAACAAAATACATGTTGAAGTGTGTGCATAAGTCCTTTGGTTTAGGCGTGACACTCAATTTGAGTTTTTATTGCTTTAAATGCATTTTCAGCCCGAGCTGAGCACGTTTTGTGAGTTTGAATGTATCTTCATAGGAATGAGTTGTGTGGTCAAATTAATGCTCATTTAGGCTTCAGGTGGTCATCCTGAACTAAATACATGTTGAAGTGTGTGCATAAGTCCTTTGGTTTAGGCGTGACACTCAATTTGAGTTTTTATTGCTTTAAATTAAATGCATTTTCAGCCCGAGCTGAGCGCGCTTTCTGACTTTGAATGTATCTTCATAGGAATGAGTTGTGTGGTCAAATTATTGCTGATTTAGGCTTCAGGAGATCATCCTGAACAAAATACATGTTGAAGTGTGTGCATAAGTCCTTTGGTTTAGGCGTGACACTCAATTTGAGTTTTTATTGCTTTAAATGCATTTTCAGCCCGAGCTGAGCACGTTTTGTGAGTTTGAATGTATCTTCATAGGAATGAGTTGTGTGGTCAAATTAATGCTCATTTCGGCTTCAGGTGGTCATCGTGAACAAAATACATGTTGAAGTGTGTGCATAAGTCCTTTGGTTTAGGCGTGACACTCAATTTGAGTTTTTATTGCTTTAAATGCATTTTCAGCCCGAGCTGAGCACGTTTTGTGAGTTTGAATGTATCTTCATAGGAATGAGTTGTGTGGTCAAATTAATGCTCATTTAGGCTTCAGGTGGTCATCGTGAACAAAATACATGTTGAAGTGTGTGCATTAGTCCTTTGGTTTAGGTGTGACACTCAATTTGAGTTTTTATTGCTTTAAATGCTTTTTCAGCCCGAGCTGAGCGCGTTTTGTGAGTTTGAATGTATCTTCATAGGAATGAGTTGTGTGGTCAAATTAATGCTTATTTAGGCTTCAGGAGGTCATCCTGAACAAAATACATGTTGAAGTGTGTGCATAAGTCCTTTGGTTTAGGCGTGACACTCAATTTGAGTTTTTATTGCTTTAAATGCATTTTCAGCCCGAGCTGAGCACATTTTGTGAGTTTGAATGTATCTTCATCGGAATGAGTTGTGTAGTCAAATTAATGCTCATATGGGCTTCAGGAGGTCATCCTGAACGAAATACATGTTGAAGTGTGTGCATAAGTCCTTTGGTTTAGGTGTGACACTCAATTTGAGTTTTTATTGCTTTAAATGCATTTTCAGCCCGAGCTGAGCGCGCTTTCTGAGTTTGAATGTATCTTTATAGGAATGAGTTGTGTAGTCAAATTAATGCTCATTTAGGCTTCAGGTGGTCATCCTGAACTAAATACATGTTGAAATGTGTGCATAAGTCCTTTGGTTTAGGCGTGACACTCAATTTGAGTTTTTATTGCGTTAAATTAAATGCATTTTCAGCCCAAGCTGAGCGCGCTTTCTGACTTTGAATGTATCTTCATAGGAATGAGTTGTGTAGTCAAATTATTGCTGATTTAGGCTTCAGGAGGTCATCCTGAACAAAATACATGTTGAAGTGTGTGCATAAGTCCTTTGGTTTAGGCGTGACACTCAATTTGAGTTTTTATTGCTTTAAATGCATTTTCAGCCCGAGCTGAGCACGTTTTGTGAGTTTGAATGTATCTTCATAGGAATGAGTTGTGTGGTCAAATTAATGCTCATTTCGGCTTCAGGTGGTCATCGTGAACAAAATACATGTTGAAGTGTGTGCATAAGTCCTTTGGTTTAGGTGTGACACTCAATTTGAGTTTTTATTGCTTTAAATGCATTTTCAGCCCGAGCTGAGCACGTTTTTTGAGTTTGAATGTATCTTCATAGGAATGAGTTGTGTGGTCAAATTAATGCTCATTTAGGCTTCAAGTGGTCATCCTGAACTAAATACATGTTGAAGTGTGTGCATAAGTCCCTTGGTTTAGGCGTGACACTCAATTTGAGTTTTTATTGCTTTAAATGCATTTTCAGGCCGAGCTGAGCACGTTTTGTGTGTTTGAATGTATCTTCATAGGAATGAGTTGTGTAGTCAAATTAATGCTCATTTAGGCTTCAGGTGGTCATCCTGAACTAAATACATGTTGAAGTGTGTGCATAAGTCCTTTGGTTTAGGCGTGACACTCAATTTGAGTTTTTATTGCTTTAAATGCATTTTCAGCCCGAGCTGAGCACGTTTTGTGAGTTTGAATGTATCTTCATAGGAATGAGTTGTGTGGTCAAATTAATGCTCATTTCGGCTTCAGGTGGTCATCCTGAACTAAATACATGTTGAAGTGTGTGCATAAGTCCTTTGGTTTAGGCGTGACACTCAATTTGAGTTTTTATTGCTTTAAATTAAATGCATTTTCAGCCCGAGCTGAGCGCGCTTTCTGACTTTGAATGTATCTTCATAGGAATGAGTTGTGTGGTCAAATTATTGCTGATTTAGGCTTCAGGAGGTCATCCTGAACAAAATACATGTTGAAGTGTGTGCATAAGTCCTTTGGTTTAGGCGTGACACTCAATTTGAGTTTTTATTGCTTTAAATGCATTTTCAGCCCGAGCTGAGCACGTTTTGTGAGTTTGAATGTATCTTCATAGGAATGAGTTGTGTGGTCAAATTAATGCTCATTTCGGCTTCAGGTGGTCATCGTGAACAAAATACATGTTGAAGTGTGTGCATAAGTCCTTTGGTTTAGGCGTGACACTCAATTTGAGTTTTTATTGCTTTAAATGCATTTTTAGCCCGAGCTGAGCACGTTTTGTGAGTTTGAATGTATCTTCATAGGAATGAGTTGTGTGGTCAAATTAATGCTCATATGGGCTTCAGGAGGTCATCCTGAACAAAATACATGTTGAAGTGTGTGCATAAGTCCTTTGGTTTAGGCGTGACACTCAATTTGAGTTTTTATTGCTTCAAATGCATTTTCAGCTCGAGTTGAGCACGTTTTGTGAGTTTGAATGTATCTTCATAGGAATGAGTTGTGTGGTCAAATTAATGCTCATTTAGGCTTCAGGTGGTCATCGTGAACAAAATACATGTTGAAGTGTGTGCATAAGTCCTTTGGTTTAGGCGTGACACTCAATTTGAGTTTTTATTGCTTTAAATGCATTTTCAGCCCGAGCTGAGCACGTTTTGTGAGTTTGAATGTATCTTCATAGGAATGAGTTGTGTGGTCAAATTAATGCTCATATGGGCTTCAGGAGGTCATCCTGAACAAAATACATGTTGAAGTGTGTGCATAAGTCCTTTGGTTTAGGTGTGACACTCAATTTGAGTTTTTATTGCTTTAATTGCATTTTCAGCCCGAGCTGAGCACGTTTTGTGAGTTTGAATGTATCTTCATAGAATGAGTTGTGTGGTCAAATTAATGCTCATTTAGGCTTCAGGTGGTCATCCTGAACAAAATACATGTTGAAGTGTGTGCATGAGTCCTTTGGTTTAGGCGTGACATTCAATTTGAGTTTTTATTGCTTTAAATGCATTTTCAGCCCGAGCTGAGCATGTTTTGTGAGTTTGAATGTATCTTCATAGGAATGAGTTGTGTGGTCAAATTAATGCTCATTTAGGCTTCAGGTGGTCATCCTGAACAAAATACATGTTGAAGTGTGTGCATTAGTCCTTTGGTTTAGGTGTGACACTCAATTTGAGTTTTTATTGCTTTAAATGCTTTTTCAGCCCGAGCTGAGCGCGTTTTGTGAGTTTGAATGTATCTTCATAGGAATGAGTTGTGTGGTCAAATTAATGCTTATTTAGGCTTCAGGAGGTCATCCTGAACAAAATACATGTTGAAGTGTGTGCATAAGTCCTTTGGTTTAGGCGTGACACTCAATTTGAGTTTTTATTGCTTTAAATGCATTTTCAGCCCGAGCTGAGCACGTTTTGTGAGTTTGAATGTATCTTCATAGGAATGAGTTGTGTAGTCAAATTAATGCTCATATGGGCTTCAGGAGGTCATCCTGAACGAAATACATGTTGAAGTGTGTGCATAAGTCCTTTGGTTTAGGCGTGACACTCAATTTGAGTTTTTATTGCTTTAAATGCATTTTCAGCCCGAGCTGAGCGCGCTTTCTGACTTTGAATGTATCTTCATAGGAATGAGTTGTGTGGTCAAATTATTGCTGATTTAGGCTTCAGGAGGTCATCCTGAACAAAATACATGTTGAAGTGTGTGCATAAGTCCTTTGGTTTAGGCGTGACACTCAATTTGAGTTTTTATTGCTTTAAATGCATTTTCAGCCCAAGCTGAGCGCGCTTTCTGACTTTGAATGTATCTTCATAGGAATGAGTTGTGTAGTCAAATTATTGCTGATTTAGGCTTCAGGAGGTCATCCTGAACAAAATACATGTTGAAGTGTGTGCATAAGTCCTTTGGTTTAGGCGTGACACTCAATTTGAGGTTTTATTGCTTTAAATGCATTTTCAGCCCGAGCTGAGCACGTTTTGTGAGTTTGAATGTATCTTCATAGGAATGAATTGTGTGGTCAAATTAATGCTCATTTCGGCTTCAGGTGGTCATCGTGAACAAAATACATGTTGAAGTGTGTGCATAAGTCCTTTGGTTTAGGTGTGACACTCAATTTGAGTTTTTATTGCTTTAAATGCATTTTCAGCCCAAGCTGAGCACGTTTTGTGAGTTTGAATGTATCTTCATAGGAATGAGTTGTGTGGTCAAATTAATGCTCATTTAGGCTTCAGGTGGTCATCCTGAACTAAATACATGTTGAAGTGTGTGCATAAGTCCTTTGGTTTAGGCGTGACACTCAATTTGAGTTTTTATTGCTTTAAATTATATGCATTTTCAGCCCGAGCTGAGCGCGGTTTCTGACTTTGAATGTATCTTCATAGGAATGAGTTGTGTGGTCAAATTATTGCTGATTTAGGCTTCAGGAGGTCATCCTGAACAAAATACATGTTGAAGTGTGTGCATAAGTCCTTTGGTTTAGGCGTGACACTCAATTTGAGTTTTTATTGCTTTAAATGCATTTTCAGCCCGAGCTGAGCACGTTTTGTGAGTTTGAATGTATCTTCATAGGAATGAGTTGTGTGGTCAAATTAATGCTCATTTCGGCTTCAGGTGGTCATCGTGAACAAAATACATGTTGAAGTGTGTGCATAAGTCCTTTGGTTTAGGCGTGACACTCAATTTGAGTTTTTATTGCTTTAAATGCATTTTCAGCCCGAGCTGAGCACGTTTTGTGAGTTTGAATGTATCTTCATAGGAATGAGTTGTGTGGTCAAATTAATGCTCATATGGGCTTCAGGAGGTCATCCTGAACAAAATACATGTTGAAGTGTGTGCATAAGTCCTTTGGTTTAGGCGTGACACTCAATTTGAGTTTTTATCGCTTTAAATGCATTTTCAGCTCGAGTTGAGCACGTTTTGTGAGTTTGAATGTATCTTCATAGGAATGAGTTGTGTGGTCAAATTAATGCTCATTTAGGCTTCAGGTGGTCATCGTGAACAAAATACATGTTGAAGTGTGTGCATAAGTCCTTTGGTTTAGGCGTGACACTCAATTTGAGTTTTTATTGCTTTAAATGCATTTTCAGCCCGAGCTGAGCACGTTTTGTGAGTTTGAATGTATCTTCATAGGAATGAGTTGTGTGGTCAAATTAATGCTCATATGGGCTTCAGGAGGTCATCCTGAACAAAATACATGTTGAAGTGTGTGCATAAGTCCTTTGGTTTAGGTGTGACACTCAATTTGAGTTTTTATTGCTTTAATTGCATTTTCAGCCCGAGCTGAGCACGTTTTTTGAGTTTGAATGTATCTTCATAGGAATGAGTTGTGTGGTCAAATTATTGCTCATTTAGGCTTCAGGAGGTCATCCTGAACAAAATACATGTTGAAGTGTGTGCATAAGTCCTTTGGTTTAGGCGTGACACTCAATTTGAGTTTTTATTGCTTTAAATGCATTTTCAGCCCGAGCTGAGCCCTTTTTGTGAGTTTGAATGTATCTTCATAGAATGAGTTGTGTGGTCAAATTAATGCTCATTTAGGCTTCAGGTGGTCATCCTGAACAAAATACATGTTGAAGTGTGTGCATGAGTCCTTTGGTTTAGGCGTGACATTCAATTTGAGTTTTTATTGCTTTAAATGCATTTTCAGCCCGAGCTGAGCATGTTTTGTGAGTTTGAATGTATCTTCATAGGAATGAGTTGTGTGGTCAAATTAATGCTCATTTAGGCTTCAGGCGGTCATCCTGAACAAAATACATGTTGAAGTGTGTGCATTAGTCCTTTGGTTTAGGTGTGACACTCAATTTGAGTTTTTATTGCTTTAAATGCATTTTCAGCCCGAGCTGAGCGCGTTTTGGGAGTTTGAATGTATCTTCATAGGAATGAGTTGTGTGGTCAAATTAATGCTTATTTAGGCTTCAGGCGGTCATCCTGAACAAAATACATGTTGAAGTGTGTGCATAAGTCCTTTGGTTTAGGTGTGACACTCAATTTGAGTTTTTATTGCTTTAAATGCATTTTCAGCCCGAGCTGAGCACGTTTTGTGAGTTTGAATGTATCTTCATAGGAATGAGTTGTGTAGTCAAATTAATGCTCATATGGGCTTCAGGAGGTCATCCTGAACAAAATACATGTTGAAGTGTGTGCATAAGTCCTTTGGTTTAGGTGTGACACTCAATTTGAGTTTTTATTGCTTTAAATGCATTTTCAGCCCGAGCTGAGCGCGCTTTCTGACTTTGAATGTATCTTCATAGGAATGAGTTGTGTGGTCAAATTATTGCTGATTTAGGCTTCAGGAGGTCATCCTGAACAAAATACATGTTGAAGTGTGTGCATAAGTCCTTTGGTTTAGGCGTGACACTCAATTTGAGTTTTTATTGCTTTAAATGCATTTTCAGCCCGAGCTGAGCACGTTTTGTGAGTTTGAATGTATCTTCATAGGAATGAGTTGTGTAGTCAAATTAATGCTCATATGGGCTTCAGGAGGTCATCCTGAACAAAATACATGTTGAAGTGTGTGCATAAGTCCTTTGGTTTAGGTGTGACACTCAATTTGAGCTTTTATTGCTTTAAATGCATTTTCAGCCCAAGCTGAGCACGTTTTGTGAGTTTGAATGTATCTTCATAGGAATGAGTTGTGTGGTCAAATTAATGCTCATTTAGGCTTCAGGTGGTCATCCTGAACTAAATACATGTTGAAGTGTGTGCATAAGTCCTTTGGTTTAGGCGTGACACTCAATTTGAGTTTTTATTGCTTTAAATTAAATGCATTTTCAGCCCGAGCTGAGCGCGCTTTCTGACTTTGAATGTATCTTCATAGGAATGAGTTGTGTGGTCAAATTATTGCTGATTTAGGCTTCAGGAGGTCATCCTGAACAAAATACATGTTAAAGTGTGTGCATAAGTCCTTTGGTTTAGGCGTGACACTCAATTTGAGTTTTTATTGCTTTAAATTAAATGCATTTTCAGCCCGAGCTGAGCGCGCTTTCTGACTTTGAATGTATCTTCATAGGAATGAGTTGTGTGGTCAAATTATTGCTGATTTAGGCTTCAGGAGGTCATCCTGAACAAAATACATGTTAAAGTGTGTGCATAAGTCCTTTGTTTTAGGCGTGACACTCAATTTGAGTTTTTATTGCTTTAAATGCATTTTCAGCCCGAGCTGAGCACGTTTTGTGAGTTTGAATGTATCTTAATAGGAATGAGTTGTGTGGTCAAATTAATGCTCATTTAGGCTTCAGGTGGTCATCGTGAACAAAATACATGTTGAAGTGTGTGCATAAGTCCTTTGGTTTAGGCGTGACACTCAATTTGAGTTTTTATTGCTTTAAATGCATTTTCAGCCCGAGCTGAGCACGTTTTGTGAGTTTGAATGTATCTTCATAGGAATGAGTTGTGTGGTCAAATTAATGCTCATTTAGGCTTCAGGTGGTCATCCTGAACTAAATACATGTTGAAGTGTGTGCATAAGTCCTTTGGTTTAGGCGTGACACTCAATTTGAGTTTTTATTGCTTTAAATTAAATGCATTTTCAGCCCGAGCTGAGCGCGCTTTCTGACTTTGAATGTATCTTCATAGGAATGAGTTGTGTGGTCAAATTATTGCTGATTTAGGCTTCAGGAGATCATCCTGAACAAAATACATGTTGAAGTGTGTGCATAAGTCCTTTGGTTTAGGCGTGACACTCAATTTGAGTTTTTATTGCTTTAAATGCATTTTCAGCCCGAGCTGAGCACGTTTTGTGAGTTTGAATGTATCTTCATAGGAATGAGTTGTGTGGTCAAATTAATGCTCATTTCGGCTTCAGGTGGTCATCGTGAACAAAATACATGTTGAAGTGTGTGCATAAGTCCTTTGGTTTAGGCGTGACACTCAATTTGAGTTTTTATTGCTTTAAATGCATTTTCAGCCCGAGCTGAGCACGTTTTGTGAGTTTGAATGTATCTTCATAGGAATGAGTTGTGTGGTCAAATTAATGCTCATATGGGCTTCAGGAGGTCATCCTGAACAAAATACATGTTGAAGTGTGTGCATAAGTCCTTTGGTTTAGGCGTGACACTCAATTTGAGTTTTTATTGCTTTAAATGCATTTTCAGCCCGAGCTGAGCACGTTTTGTGAGTTTGAATGTATCTTCATAGGAATGAGTTGTGTGGTCAAATTAATGCTCATTTAGGCTTCAGGTGGTCATCGTGAACAAAATACATGTTGAAGTGTGTGCATTAGTCCTTTGGTTTAGGTGTGACACTCAATTTGAGTTTTTATTGCTTTAAATGCTTTTTCTGCCCGAGCTGAGCGCGTTTTGTGAGTTTGAATGTATCTTCATAGGAATGAGTTGTGTGGTCAAATTAATGCTTATTTAGGCTTCAGGAGGTCATCCTGAACAAAATACATGTTGAAGTGTGTGCATAAGTCCTTTGGTTTAGGCGTGACACTCAATTTGAGTTTTTATTGCTTTAAATGCATTTTCAGCCCGAGCTGAGCACATTTTGTGAGTTTGAATGTATCTTCATAGGAATGAGTTGTGTAGTCAAATTAATGCTCATATGGGCTTCAGGAGGTCATCCTGAACGAAATACATGTTGAAGTGTGTGCATAAGTCCTTTGGTTTAGGTGTGACACTCAATTTGAGTTTTTATTGCTTTAAATGCATTTTCAGCCCGAGCTGAGCGCGCTTTCTGAGTTTGAATGTATCTTTATAGGAATGAGTTGTGTAGTCAAATTAATGCTCATTTAGGCTTCAGGTGGTCATCCTGAACTAAATACATGTTGAAATGTGTGCATAAGTCCTTTGGTTTAGGCGTGACACTCAATTTGAGTTTTTATTGCTTTAAATTAAATGCATTTTCAGCCCAAGCTGAGCGCGCTTTCTGACTTTGAATGTATCTTCATAGGAATGAGTTGTGTAGTCAAATTATTGCTGATTTAGGCTTCAGGAGGTCATCCTGAACAAAATACATGTTGAAGTGTGTGCATAAGTCCTTTGGTTTAGGCGTGACACTCAATTTGAGGTTTTATTGCTTTAAATGCATTTTCAGCCCGAGCTGAGCACGTTTTGTGAGTTTGAATGTATCTTCATAGGAATGAGTTGTGTGGTCAAATTAATGCTCATTTCGGCTTCAGGTGGTCATCGTGAACAAAATACATGTTGAAGTGTGTGCATAAGTCCTTTGGTTTAGGTGTGACACTCAATTTGAGTTTTTATTGCTTTAAATGCATTTTCAGCCCGAGCTGAGCACGTTTTTTGAGTTTGAATGTATCTTCATAGGAATGAGTTGTGTGGTCAAATTAATGCTCATTTAGGCTTCAAGTGGTCATCCTGAACTAAATACATGTTGAAGTGTGTGCATAAGTCCCTTGGTTTAGGCGTGACACTCAATTTGAGTTTTTATTGCTTTAAATGCATTTTCAGGCCGAGCTGAGCACGTTTTGTGTGTTTGAATGTATCTTCATAGGAATGAGTTGTGTAGTCAAATTAATGCTCATTTAGGCTTCAGGTGGTCATCCTGAACTAAATACATGTTGAAGTGTGTGCATAAGTCCTTTGGTTTAGGCGTGACACTCAATTTGAGTTTTTATTGCTTTAAATGCATTTTCAGCCCGAGCTGAGCACGTTTTGTGAGTTTGAATGTATCTTCATAGGAATGAGTTGTGTAGTCAAATTAATGCTCATATGGGCTTCAGGAGGTCATCCTGAACAAAATACATGTTGAAGTGTGTGCATAAGTCCTTTGGTTTAGGCGTGACACTCAATTTGAGTTTTTATTGCTTTAAATGCATTTTCAGCCCGAGCTGGGCACGTTTTGTGAGTTTGAATGTATCTTCATAGGAATGAGTTGTGTAGTAAAATTAATGCTCATATGGGCTTCAGAATGTCATCCTGAACTAATTACATGTTGAAGTGTGTGCATAAGTCCTTTGGTTTAGGTGTGACACTAAATTTGAGTTTTTATTGCTTTAAATGCATTTTCAGCCCGAGCTGAGCGCGTTTTGTGAGTTTGAATGTATCTTCATAGGAATGAGTTGTGTGGTCAAATTAATGCTTATTTAGGCTTCAGGAGGTCATCCTGAACAAAATACATGTTGAAGTGTGTGCATAAGTCCTTTGGTTTAGGCGTGACACTCAATTTGAGTTTTTATTGCTTTAAATGCATTTTCAGCCCGAGCTGAGCACGTTTTCTGAGTTTGAATGTATCTTCATAGGAATGAGTTGTGTGGTCAAATTAATGCTCATTTAGGCTTCAGGTGGTCATCCTGAACAAAATACATGTTGAAGTGTGTGCATAAGTCCTTTGGTTTAGGCGTGACACTCAATTTGAGTTTTTATTGCTTTAAATGCATTTTCAGCCCGAGCTGAGCGCGCTTTCTGACTTTGAATGTATCTTCATAGGAATGAGTTGTGTGGTCAAATTATTGCTCATTTAGGCTTCAGGAGGTCATCCTGAACAAAATACATCTTGAAGTGTGTGCATAAGTCCTTTGGTTTAGGCGTGACACTCAATTTGAGTTTTTATTGCTTTAAATGCATTTTCAGCCCGAGCTGAGCACGTTTTGTGAGTTTGAATGTATCTTCATAGGAATGAGTTGTGTGGTCAAATTAATGCTCATTTAGGCTTTAGGTGGTCATCCTGAACAAAATACATGTTGAAGTGTGTGCATAAGTCCTTTGGTTTAGGCGTGACACTCAATTTGAGTTTTTATTGCTTTAAATGCATTTTCAGCCCGAGCTGAGCACGTTTTGTGAGTTTGAATGTATCTTCATAGGAATGAGTTGTGTGGTCAAATTAATGCTCATATGGGCTTCAGGAGGTCATCCTGAACAAAATACATGTTGAAGTGTGTGCATAAGTCCTTTGGTTTAGGCGTGACACTCAATTTGAGTTTTTATTGCTTTAAATGCATTTTCAGCCCAAGCTGAGCGCGCTTTCTGACTTTGAATGTATCTTCATAGGAATGAGTTGTGTAGTCAAATTAATGCTCATTTAGGCTTCAGGAGGCCATCCTGAACAAAATACATGTTGAAGTGTGTGCATAAGTCCTTTGGTTTAGGCGTGACACTCAATTTGAGTTTTTATTGCTTTAAATGCATTTTCAGCCCGAGCTGAGCACGTTTTGTGAGTTTGAATGTATCTTTATAGGAATGAGTTGTGTAGTCAAATTAATGCTCATATGGGCTTCAGGGGGTCATCCTGAACAAAATACATGTTGAAGTGTGTGCATAAGTCCTTTGGTTTAGGTGTGACACTCAATTTGAGTTTTTATTGCTTTAAATGCATTTTCAGCCCGAGCTGAGCACGTTTTGTGAGTTTGAATGTATCTTCATAGGAATGAGTTGTGTAGTCAAATTAATGCTCATTTAGGCTTCAGGTGGTCATCCTGAACTAAATACATGTTGAAGTGTGTGCATAAGTCCTTTGGTTTAGGCGTGACACTTAATTTGAGTTTTTATTGCTTTAAATCAAATGCATTTTCAGCCCGAGCTGAGCGCGCTTTCTGACTTTGAATGTATCTTCATAGGAATGAGTTGTGTGGTCAAATTAATGCTCATTTAGGCGTCAGGTGGTCATCCTGAACAAAATACATGTTGAAGTGTGTGCATAAGTCCTTTGGTTTAGGCGTGACACTCAATTTGAGTTTTTATTGCTTTAAATGCATTTTCAGCCCGAGCTGAGCACGTTTTGTGAGTTTGAATGTATCTTCATAGGAATGAGTTGTGTAGTCAAATTAATGCTCATATGGGCTTCAGGAGGTCATCCTGAACAAAATACATGTTGAAGTGTGTGCATAAGTCCTTTGGTTTAGGCGTGACACTCAATTTGAGTTTTTATTGCTTTAAATGCATTTTCAGCCCGAGCTGGGCACGTTTTGTGAGTTTGAATGTATCTTCATAGGAATGAGTTGTGTAGTCAAATTAATGCTCATATGGGCTTCAGAATGTCATCCTGAACTAATTACATGTTGAAGTGTGTGCATAAGTCCTTTGGTTTAGGTGTGACACTAAATTTGAGTTTTTATTGCTTTAAATGCATTTTCAGCCCGAGCTGAGCGCGTTTTGTGAGTTTGAATGTATCTTCATAGGAATGAGTTGTGTGGTCAAATTAATGCTCATTTAGGCTTCAGGTGGTCATCCTGAACTAAATACATGTTGAAGTGTGTGCATAAGTCCTTTGGTTTAGGCGTGACACTCAATTTGAGTTTTTATTGCTTTAAATGCATTTTCAGCCCGAGCTGAGCACGTTTTGTGAGTTTGAATGTATCTTTATAGGAATGAGTTGTGTAGTCAAATTAATGCTCATATGGGCTTCAGGAGGTCATCCTGAACAAAATACATGTTGAAGTGTGTGCATAAGTCCTTTGGTTTAGGCGTGACACTCAATTTGAGTTTTTATTGCTTTAAATGCATTTTCAGCCCGAGCTGAGCACGTTTTGTGAGTTTGAATGTATCTTCATAGGAATGAGTTGTGTAGTCAAATTAATGCTCATTTAGGCTTCAGGTGGTCATCCTGAACTAAGTACATGTTGAAGTGTGTGCATAAGTCCTTTGGTTTAGGCGTGACACTCAATTTGAGTTTTTATTGCTTTAAATTAAATGCATTTTCAGCCCGAGCTGAGCGCGCTTTCTGACTTTGAATGTATCTTCATAGGAATGAGTTGTGTGGTCAAATTAATGCTCATTTAGGCGTCAGGTGGTCATCCTGAACAAAATACATGTTGAAGTGTGTGCATAAGTCCTTTGGTTTAGGCGTGGCACTCAATTTGAGTTTTTATTGCTTTAAATGCATTTTCAGCCCGAGCTGAGCACGTTTTGTGAGTTTGATTGTATCCTTATAGGAAAGAGTTGTGTAGTCAAATTAATGCTCATATGGGCTTCAGGAGGTCATCCTGAACAAAATACATGTTGAAGTGTGTGCATAGGTCCTTTGGTTTAGGCGTGACACTCAATTTGAGTTTTTATTGCTTTAAATGCATTTTCAGCCCGAGTTGAGCACGTTTTGTGAGTTTGAATGTATCTTCATAGGAATGAGTTGTGTAGTCAAATTAATGCTCATATGGGCTTCAGGATGTCATCCTGAACTAAATACATGTTGAAGTGTGTGCATAAATCCTTTGGTTTAGGTGTGACACTAAATTTGAGTTTTTATTGCTTTAAATGCATTTTCAGCCCGAGCTGAGCGCGTTTTGTGAGTTTGAATGTATCTTCATAGGAATGAGTTGTGTGGTCAAATTAATGCTTATTTAGGCTTCAGGAGGTCATCCTGAACAAAATACATGTTGAAGTGTGTGCATAAGTCCTTTGGTTTAGGCGTGACACTCAATTTGAGTTTTTATTGCTTTAAATGCATTTTCAGCCCGAGCTGAGCACGTTTTGTGAGTTTGAATGTATCTTCATAGGAATGAGTTGTGTAGTCAAATTAATGCTCATATGGGCTTCAGGAGGTCATCCTGAACAAAATACATGTTGAAGTGTGTGCATAAGTCCTTTGGTTAAGGTGTGACACTCAATTTGAGTTTTTATTGCTTTAAATGCATTTTCAGCCCGAGCTGAGCACGTTTTGTGAGTTTGAATGTATCTTCATAGGAATGAGTTGTGTAGTCAAATTAATGCTCATTTAGGCTTCAGGTGGTCATCCTGAACTAAATACATGTTGAAGTGTGTGCATAAGTCCTTTGGTTTAGGCGTGACACTCAATTTGAGTTTTTATTGCTTTAAATTAAATGCATTTTCAGCCCGAGCTGAGCGCGCTTTCTGACTTTGAATGTATCTTCATAGGAATGAGTTGTGTGGTCAAATTAATGCTCATTTAGGCGTCAGGTGGTCATCCTGAACAAAATACATGTTGAAGTGTGTGCATAAGTCCTTTGGTTTAGGCGTGGCACTCAATTTGAGTTTTTATTGCTTTAAATGCATTTTCAGCCCGA
Organism: Hippocampus guttulatus; assembly: GCF_054856545.1. Taxonomy (NCBI): domain Eukaryota; kingdom Metazoa; phylum Chordata; class Actinopteri; order Syngnathiformes; family Syngnathidae; genus Hippocampus; species Hippocampus guttulatus. Next base: position 13,405,138 of record NC_141278.1, read on the forward strand.
GCTGAGCACGTTTTGTGAGTTTGATTGTATCCTTATAGGAAAGAGTTGTGTAGTCAAATTAATGCTCATATGGGCTTCAGGAGGTCATCCTGAACAAAATACATGTTGAAGTGTGTGCATAGGTCCTTTGGTTTAGGCGTGACACTCAATTTGAGTTTTTATTGCTTTAAATGCATTTTCAGCCCGAGTTGAGCACGTTTTGTGAGTTTGAATGTATCTTCATAGGAATGAGTTGTGTAGTCAAATTAATGCTCATATGGGCTTCAGGATGTCATCCTGAACTAAATACATGTTGAAGTGTGTGCATAAATCCTTTGGTTTAGGTGTGACACTAAATTTGAGTTTTTATTGCTTTAAATGCATTTTCAGCCCGAGCTGAGCGCGTTTTGTGAGTTTGAATGTATCTTCATAGGAATGAGTTGTGTGGTCAAATTAATGCTTATTTAGGCTTCAGGAGGTCATCCTGAACAAAATACATGTTGAAGTGTGTGCATAAGTCCTTTGGTTTAGGCGTGACACTCAATTTGAGTTTTTATTGCTTTAAATGCATTTTCAGCCCGAGCTGAGCACGTTTTGTGAGTTTGAATGTATCTTCATAGGAATGAGTTGTGTAGTCAAATTAATGCTCATATGGGCTTCAGGAGGTCATCCTGAACAAAATACATGTTGAAGTGTGTGCATAAGTCCTTTGGTTTAGGTGTGACACTCAATTACAGTTTTTATTGCTTTAAATGCATTTTCAGCCCGAGCTGAGCACGTTTTGTGAGTTTGAATTTATCTTCATAGGAATGAGTTGTGTGGTCAAATTAATGCTCATATAGGCTTCAGGAGGTCATCCTGAACAAAATACATGTTGAAGTGTGTGCATAAGTCCTTTGGTTTAGGCGTGACACTCAATTTGAGTTTTTATTGCTTTAAATGCATTTTCAGCCCGAGTTGAGCACGTTTTGTGAGTTTGAATGTATCTTCATAGGAATGAGTTGTGTGGTCAAATTAATGCTCATATAGGCTTCAGGAGGTCATCCTGAACAAAATACATGTTGAAGTGTGTAAATAAGTCCTTTGGTTTAGGCATGACACTCAATTTGAGTTTTTATTGCTTTAAATGCATTTTCAGCCCAAGCTGAGCGCGCTTTCTGACTTTGAATGTATCTTCATAGGAATGAGTTGTGTGGTCAAATTAATGCTCATTTAGGCTTCAGGTGGTCATCCTGAACTAAATACATGTTGAAGTGTGTGCATAAGTCCATTGGTTTAGGCGTGACACTCAATTTGAGTTTTTATTGCTTTAAATGCATTTTCAGCCCAAGCTGAGCACGTTTTGTGAGTTTGAATGTATCTTCATAGGAATGAGTTGTGTCGTCAAATTAATGCTCATATGGGCTTCAGGAGGTCATCCTGAACAAAATACATGTTGAAGTGTGTGCATAAGTCCTTTGGTTTAGGTGTGACACTCAATTTGAGTTTTTATTGCTTTTAATGCATTTTCAGCCCGAGCTGAGCACGTTTTGTGAGTTTGAATGTATCTTCATAGGAATGAGTTGTGTAGTCAAATTAATGCTCATTTAGGCTTCAGGTGGTCATCCTGAGCTAAATACATGTTGAAGTGTGTGCATAAGTCCTTTGGTTTAGGCGTGACACTCAATTTGAGTTTTTATTGCTTTAAATTAAATGCATTTTCAGCCCGAGCTGAGTGCGCTTTCTGACTTTGAATGTATCTTCATAGGAATGAATTGTGTGGTCAAATTAATGCTCATTTAGGCGTCAGGTGGTCATCCTGAACAAAATACATGTTGAAGTGTGTGCATAAGTCCTTTGGTTTAGGCGTGACACTCAATTTGAGTTTTTATTGCTTTAAATTAAATGCATTTTCAGCCCGAGCTGAGCGCGCTTTCTGACTTTGAATGTATCTTCATAGGAATGAATTGTGTGGTCAAATTAATGCTCATTTAGGCGTCAGGTGGTCATCCTGAACAAAATACATGTTGAAGTGTGTGCATAAGTCCTTTGGTTTAGGCGTGACACTCAATTTGAGTTTTTATTGCTTTAAATGCATTTTCAGCCCGAGCTGAGCACGTTTTGTGAGTTTGAATGTATCTTCATAGGAATGAGTTGTGTGGTCAAATTAATGCGCATATGGGCTTCAGGAGGTCATCCTGAACAAAATACATGTTGAAGTGTGTGCATAAGTCCTTTGGTTTAGGTGTGACACTCAATTTGAGTTTTTATTGCTTTAAATGCATTTTCAGCCCGAGCTGAGCACGTTTTCTGAGTTTGAATGTATCTTCATAGGAATGAGTTGTGTGGTCAAATTAATGCTCATTCAGGCTTCAGGTGGTCATCCTGAACAAATTACATCTTGAAGTGTGTGCATAAGTCCTTTGGTTTAGGCGTGACACTCAATTTGAGTTTTTATTGCTTTAAATGCATTTTCAGCCCGAGCTGAGCACGTTTTGTGAGTTTGAATGTATCTTCATAGGAATGAGTTGTGTGGTCAAATTAATGCTCATTTAGGCTTTAGGTGGTCATCCTGAACAAAATACATGTTGAAGTGTGTGCATAAGTCCTTTGGTTTAGGCGTGACACTCAATTTGAGTTTTTATTGCTTTAAATGCATTTTCAGCCCGAGCTGAGCACGTTTTGTGAGTTTGAATGTATCTTCATAGGAATGAGTTGTGTGGTCAAATTAATGCTCATATGGGCTTCAGGAGGTCATCCTGAACAAAATACATGTTGAAGTGTGTGCATAAGTCCTTTGGTTTAGGTGTGACACTCAATTTGAGTTTTTATTGCTTTAAATGCATTTTCAGCCCGAGCTGAGCACGTTTTGTGAGTTTGAATGTATCTTCATAGGAATGAGTTGTGTAGTCAAATTAATGCTCATTTAGGCTTCAGGTGGTCATCCTGAACTAAATACATGTTGAAGTGTGTGCATAAGTCCTTTGGTTTAGGCGTGACACTTAATTTGAGTTTTTATTGCTTTAAATCAAATGCATTTTCAGCCCGAGCTGAGCGCGCTTTCTGACTTTGAATGTATCTTCATAGGAATGAGTTGTGTGGTCAAATTAATGCTCATTTAGGCGTCAGGTGGTCATCCTGAACAAAATACATGTTGAAGTGTGTGCATAAGTCCTTTGGTTTAGGCGTGACACTCAATTTGAGTTTTTATTGCTTTAAATGCATTTTCAGCCCGAGCTGAGCACGTTTTGTGAGTTTGAATGTATCTTCATAGGAATGAGTTGTGTAGTCAAATTAATGCTCATATGGGCTTCAGGAGGTCATCCTGAACAAAATACATGTTGAAGTGTGTGCATAAGTCCTTTGGTTTAGGCGTGACACTCAATTTGAGTTTTTATTGCTTTAAATGCATTTTCAGCCCGAGCTGGGCACGTTTTGTGAGTTTGAATGTATCTTCATAGGAATGAGTTGTGTGGTCAAATTAATGCTTATTTAGGCTTCAGGAGGTCATCCTGAACAAAATACATGTTGAAGTGTGTGCATAAGTCCTTTGGTTTAGGCGTGACACTCAATTTGAGTTTTTATTGCTTTAAATGCATTTTCAGCCCGAGCTGAGCACGTTTTGTGTGTTTGAATGTATCTTCATAGGAATGAGTTGTGTGGTCAAATTAATGCTCATATGGGCTTCAGGAGGTCATCCTGAACAAAATACATGTTAAAGTGTGTGCATCAGTCCTTTGGTTTAGGCGTGACACTCAATTTGAGTTTTTATTGCTTTAAATGCATTTTCAGCCCGAGTTGAGCACGTTTTGTGAGTTTGAATGTATCTTCATAGGAATGAGTTGTGTGGTCAAATTAATGCTCATTTAGGCTTCAGGTGGTCATCCTGAACTAAATACATGTTGAAGTGTGTGCATAAGTCCTTTGGTTTAGGCGTGACACTCAATTTGAGTTTTTATTGCTTTAAATGCATTTTCAGCCCGAGCTGAGCACGTTTTGTGAGTTTGAATGTATCTTTATAGGAATGAGTTGTGTAGTCAAATTAATGCTCATATGGGCTTCAGGAGGTCATCCTGAACAAAATACATGTTGAAGTGTGTGCATAAGTCCTTTGGTTAAGGTGTGACACTCAATTTGAGTTTTTATTGCTTTAAATGCATTTTCAGCCCGAGCTGAGCACGTTTTGTGAGTTTGAATGTATCTTCATAGGAATGAGTTGTGTAGTCAAATTAATGCTCATTTAGGCTTCAGGTGGTCATCCTGAACTAAATACATGTTGAAGTGTGTGCATAAGTCCTTTGGTTTAGGCGTGACACTCAATTTGAGTTTTTATTGCTTTAAATTAAATGCATTTTCAGCCCGAGCTGAGCGCGCTTTCTGACTTTGAATGTATCTTCATAGGAATGAGTTGTGTGGTCAAATTAATGCTCATTTAGGCGTCAGGTGGTCATCCTGAACAAAATACATGTTGAAGTGTGTGCATAAGTCCTTTGGTTTAGGCGTGGCACTCAATTTGAGTTTTTATTGCTTTAAATGCATTTTCAGCCCGAGCTGAGCACGTTTTGTGAGTTTGATTGTATCCTTATAGGAAAGAGTTGTGTAGTCAAATTAATGCTCATATGGGCTTCAGGAGGTCATCCTGAACAAAATACATGTTGAAGTGTGTGCATAGGTCCTTTGGTTTAGGCGTGACACTCAATTTGAGTTTTTATTGCTTTAAATGCATTTTCAGCCCGAGTTGAGCACGTTTTGTGAGTTTGAATGTATCTTCATAGGAATGAGTTGTGTAGTCAAATTAATGCTCATATGGGCTTCAGGATGTCATCCTGAACTAAATACATGTTGAAGTGTGTGCATAAATCCTTTGGTTTAGGTGTGACACTAAATTTGAGTTTTTATTGCTTTAAATGCATTTTCAGCCCGAGCTGAGCGCGTTTTGTGAGTTTCAATGTATCTTCATAGGAATGAGTTGTGTGGTCAAATTAATGCTTATTTAGGCTTCAGGAGGTCATCCTGAACAAAATACATGTTGAAGTGTGTGCATAAGTCCTTTGGTTTAGGCGTGACACTCAATTTGAGTTTTTATTGCTTTAAATGCATTTTCAGCCCGAGCTGAGCACGTTTTGTGAGTTTGAATGTATCTTCATAGGAATGAGTTGTGTAGTCAAATTAATGCTCATATGGGCTTCAGGAGGTCATCCTGAACAAAATACATGTTGAAGTGTGTGCATAAGTCCTTTGGTTTAGGTGTGACACTCAATTTGAGTTTTTATTGCTTTAAATGCATTTTCAGCCCGAGCTGAGCACGTTTTCTGAGTTTGAATGTATCTTCATAGGAATGAGTTGTGTGGTCAAATTAATGCTCATTCAGGCTTCAGGTGGTCATCCTGAACAAAATACATGTTGAAGTGTGTGCATAAGTCCTTTGGTTTAGGCGTGACACTCAATTTGAGTTTTTATTGCTTTAAATGCATTTTCAGCCCGAGCTGAGCGCGCTTTCTGAGTTTGAATGTATCTTCATAGGAATGAGTTGTGTGGTCAAATTATTGCTCATTTAGGCTTCAGGAGGTCATCCTGAACAAAATTCATCTTGAAGTGTGTGCATAAGTCCTTTGGTTTAGGCGTGACACTCAATTTGAGTTTTTATTGCTTTAAATGCATTTTCAGCCCGAGCTGAGCACGTTTTGTGAGTTTGAATGTATCTTCATAGGAATGAGTTGTGTGGTCAAATTAATGCTCATTTAGGCTTTAGGTGGTCATCCTGAACAAAATACATGTTGAAGTGTGTGCATAAGTCCTTTGGTTTAGGCGTGACACTCAATTTGAGTTTTTATTGCTTTAAATGCATTTTCAGCCCGAGCTGAGCACGTTTTGTGAGTTTGAATGTATCTTCATAGGAATGAGTTGTGTGGTCAAATTAATGCTCATATGGGCTTCAGGAGGTCATCCTGAACAAAATACATGTTGAAGTGTGTGCATAAGTCCTTTGGTTTAGGTGTGACACTCAATTTGAGTTTTTATTGCTTTAAATGCATTTTCAGCCCGAGCTGAGCACGTTTTGTGAGTTTGAATGTATCTTCATAGGAATGAGTTGTGTAGTCAAATTAATGCTCATTTAGGCTTCAGGTGGTCATCCTGAACTAAATACATGTTGAAGTGTGTGCATAAGTCCTTTGGTTTAGGCGTGACACTTAATTTGAGTTTTTATTGCTTTAAATCAAATGCATTTTCAGCCCGAGCTGAGCGCGCTTTCTGACTTTGAATGTATCTTCATAGGAATGAGTTGTGTGGTCAAATTAATGCTCATTTAGGCGTCAGGTGGTCATCCTGAACAAAATACATGTTGAAGTGTGTGCATAAGTCCTTTGGTTTAGGCGTGACACTCAATTTGAGTTTTTATTGCTTTAAATGCATTTTCAGCCCGAGCTGAGCACGTTTTGTGAGTTTGAATGTATCTTCATAGGAATGAGTTGTGTAGTCAAATTAATGCTCATATGGGCTTCAGGAGGTCATCCTGAACAAAATACATGTTGAAGTGTGTGCATAAGTCCTTTGGTTTAGGCGTGACACTCAATTTGAGTTTTTATTGCTTTAAATGCATTTTCAGCCCGAGCTGGGCACGTTTTGTGAGTTTGAATGTATCTTCATAGGAATGAGTTGTGTGGTCAAATTAATGCTTATTTAGGCTTCAGGAGGTCATCCTGAACAAAATACATGTTGAAGTGTGTGCATAAGTCCTTTGGTTTAGGCGTGACACTCAATTTGAGTTTTTATTGCTTTAAATGCATTTTCAGCCCGAGCTGAGCACGTTTTGTGTGTTTGAATGTATCTTCATAGGAATGAGTTGTGTGGTCAAATTAATGCTCATATGGGCTTCAGGAGGTCATCCTGAACAAAATACATGTTAAAGTGTGTGCATCAGTCCTTTGGTTTAGGCGTGACACTCAATTTGAGTTTTTATTGCTTTAAATGCATTTTCAGCCCGAGTTGAGCACGTTTTGTGAGTTTGAATGTATCTTCATAGGAATGAGTTGTGTGGTCAAATTAATGCTCATTTAGGCTTCAGGTGGTCATCCTGAACTAAATACATGTTGAAGTGTGTGCATAAGTCCTTTGGTTTAGGCGTGACACTCAATTTGAGTTTTTATTGCTTTAAATGCATTTTCAGCCCGAGCTGAGCACGTTTTGTGAGTTTGAATGTATCTTTATAGGAATGAGTTGTGTAGTCAAATTAATGCTCATATGGGCTTCAGGAGGTCATCCTGAACAAAATACATGTTGAAGTGTGTGCATAAGTCCTTTGGTTAAGGTGTGACACTCAATTTGAGTTTTTATTGCTTTAAATGCATTTTCAGCCCGAGCTGAGCACGTTTTGTGAGTTTGAATGTATCTTCATAGGAATGAGTTGTGTAGTCAAATTAATGCTCATTTAGGCTTCAGGTGGTCATCCTGAACTAAATACATGTTGAAGTGTGTGCATAAGTCCTTTGGTTTAGGCGTGACACTCAATTTGAGTTTTTATTGCTTTAAATTAAATGCATTTTCAGCCCGAGCTGAGCGCGCTTTCTGACTTTGAATGTATCTTCATAGGAATGAGTTGTGTGGTCAAATTAATGCTCATTTAGGCGTCAGGTGGTCATCCTGAACAAAATACATGTTGAAGTGTGTGCATAAGTCCTTTGGTTTAGGCGTGGCACTCAATTTGAGTTTTTATTGCTTTAAATGCATTTTCAGCCCGAGCTGAGCACGTTTTGTGAGTTTGATTGTATCCTTATAGGAAAGAGTTGTGTAGTCAAATTAATGCTCATATGGGCTTCAGGAGGTCATCCTGAACAAAATACATGTTGAAGTGTGTGCATAGGTCCTTTGGTTTAGGCGTGACACTCAATTTGAGTTTTTATTGCTTTAAATGCATTTTCAGCCCGAGTTGAGCACGTTTTGTGAGTTTGAATGTATCTTCATAGGAATGAGTTGTGTAGTCAAATTAATGCTCATATGGGCTTCAGGATGTCATCCTGAACTAAATACATGTTGAAGTGTGTGCATAAATCCTTTGGTTTAGGTGTGACACTAAATTTGAGTTTTTATTGCTTTAAATGCATTTTCAGCCCGAGCTGAGCGCGTTTTGTGAGTTTGAATGTATCTTCATAGGAATGAGTTGTGTGGTCAAATTAATGCTTATTTAGGCTTCAGGAGGTCATCCTGAACAAAATACATGTTGAAGTGTGTGCATAAGTCCTTTGGTTTAGGCGTGACACTCAATTTGAGTTTTTATTGCTTTAAATGCATTTTCAGCCCGAGCTGAGCACGTTTTGTGAGTTTGAATGTATCTTCATAGGAATGAGTTGTGTAGTCAAATTAATGCTCATATGGGCTTCAGGAGGTCATCCTGAACAAAATACATGTTGAAGTGTGTGCATAAGTCCTTTGGTTTAGGTGTGACACTCAATTACAGTTTTTATTGCTTTAAATGCATTTTCAGCCCGAGCTGAGCACGTTTTGTGAGTTTGAATTTATCTTCATAGGAATGAGTTGTGTGGTCAAATTAATGCTCATATAGGCTTCAGGAGGTCATCCTGAACAAAATACATGTTGAAGTGTGTGCATAAGTCCTTTGGTTTAGGCGTGACACTCAATTTGAGTTTTTATTGCTTTAAATGCATTTTCAGCCCGAGTTGAGCACGTTTTGTGAGTTTGAATGTATCTTCATAGGAATGAGTTGTGTGGTCAAATTAATGCTCATATAGGCTTCAGGAGGTCATCCTGAACAAAATACATGTTGAAGTGTGTAAATAAGTCCTTTGGTTTAGGCATGACACTCAATTTGAGTTTTTATTGCTTTAAATGCATTTTCAGCCCAAGCTGAGCGCGCTTTCTGACTTTGAATGTATCTTCATAGGAATGAGTTGTGTGGTCAAATTAATGCTCATTTAGGCTTCAGGTGGTCATCCTGAACTAAATACATGTTGAAGTGTGTGCATAAGTCCATTGGTTTAGGCGTGACACTCAATTTGAGTTTTTATTGCTTTAAATGCATTTTCAGCCCGAGCTGAGCACGTTTTGTGAGTTTGAATGTATCTTCATAGGAATGAGTTGTGTCGTCAAATTAATGCTCATATGGGCTTCAGGAGGTCATCCTGAACAAAATACATGTTGAAGTGTGTGCATAAGTCCTTTGGTTTAGGTGTGACACTCAATTTGAGTTTTTATTGCTTTTAATGCATTTTCAGCCCGAGCTGAGCACGTTTTGTGAGTTTGAATGTATCTTCATAGGAATGAGTTGTGTAGTCAAATTAATGCTCATTTAGGCTTCAGGTGGTCATCCTGAACTAAATACATGTTGAAGTGTGTGCATAAGTCCTTTGGTTTAGGCGTGACACTCAATTTGAGTTTTTATTGCTTTAAATTAAATGCATTTTCAGCCCGAGCTGAGTGCGCTTTCTGACTTTGAATGTATCTTCATAGGAATGAATTGTGTGGTCAAATTAATGCTCATTTAGGCGTCAGGTGGTCATCCTGAACAAAATACATGTTGAAGTGTGTGCATAAGTCCTTTGGTTTAGGCGTGACACTCAATTTGAGTTTTTATTGCTTTAAATTAAATGCATTTTCAGCCCGAGCTGAGCGCGCTTTCTGACTTTGAATGTATCTTCATAGGAATGAATTGTGTGGTCAAATTAATGCTCATTTAGGCGTCAGGTGGTCATCCTGAACAAAATACATGTTGAAGTGTGTGCATAAGTCCTTTGGTTTAGGCGTGACACTCAATTTGAGTTTTTATTGCTTTAAATGCATTTTCAGCCTGAGCTGAGCACGTTTTGTGAGTTTGAATGTATCTTCATAGGAATGAGTTGTGTAGTCAAATTAATGCTCATATGGGCTTCAGGAGGTCATCCTGAACAAAATACATGTTGAAGTGTGTGCATAAGTCCTTTGGTTTAGGTGTGACACTAAATTTGAGTTTTTATTGCTTTAAATGCATTTTCAGCCCGAGCTGAGCGCGTTTTGTGAGTTTGAATGTATCTTCATAGGAATGAGTTGTGTGGTCAAATTAATGCTTATTTAGGCTTCAGGAGGTCATCCTGAACAAAATACATGTTGAAGTGTGTGCATAAGTCCTTTGGTTTAGGCGTGACACTCAATTTGAGTTTTTATTGCTTTAAATGCATTTTCAGCCCGAGCTGAGCGCGCTTTCTGACTTTGAATGTATCTTCATAGGAATGAGTTGTGTGGTCAAATTATTGCTCATTTAGGCTTCAGGAGGTCATCCTGAACAAAATACATGTTGAAGTGTGTGCATAAGTCCTTTGGTTTAGGCGTGACACTCAATTTGAGTTTTTATTGCTTTAAATGCATTTTCAGCCCGAGCTGAGCACGTTTTGTGAGTTTGAATGTATCTTCATAGGAATGAGTTGTGTGGTCAAATTAATGCTCATTTAGGCTTCAGGTAGTCATCCTGAACAAAATACATGTTGAAGTGTGTGCATAAGTCCTTTGGTTTAGGCGTGACACTCAATTTGAGTTTTTATTGCTTTAAATGCATTTTCAGCCCGAGCTGAGCACGTTTGGTGAGTTTGAATGTATCTTCATAGGAATGAGTTGTGTGGTCAAAATAATGCTCATATGGGCTTCAGGAGGTCATCCTGAACAAAATACATGTTGAAGTGTGTGCATAAGTCCTTTGGTTTAGGCGTGACACTCAATTTGAGTTTTTATTGCTTTAAATTTATTTTCAGCCCAAGCTGAGCGCGCTTTCTGACTTTGAATGTATCTTCATAGGAATGAGTTGAGTAGTCAAATTAATGCTCATTTAGGCTTCAGGAGGCCATCCTGAAGAAAATACATGTTGAAGTGTGTGCATAAGTCCTTTGGTTTAGGCGTGACACTCAATTTGAGTTTTTATTGCTTTAAATGCATTTTCAGCCCGAGCTGAGCACGTTTTGTGAGTTTGAATGTATCTTCATAGGAATGAGTTGTGTGGTCAAATTATTGCTCATTTAGGCTTCAGAGGTCATCCTGAACAAAATACATGTTGAAGTGTGTGCATAAGTCCTTTTGTTTAGGCGTGACACTCAATTTGAGTTTTTATTGCTTTAAATGCATTTTCAGCCCGAGCTGAGCACGTTTTGTGAGTTTGAATGTATCTTCATAGGAATGAGTTGTGTGGTCAAATTAATGCTCATTTAGGCTTCAGGTGGTCATCCTGAACAAAATACATGTTGAAGTGTGTGCATAAGTACTTTGGTTTAGGTGTGACACTCAATTTGAGTTTTTATTGCTTTAAATGCATTTTCAGCCCGAGCTGAGCACGTTTTGTGAGTTTGACTGTATCTTCATAGGAATGAGTTGTGTGGTCAAATTAATGCTCATTTAGGCTTCAGGTGGTCATCCTGAACAAAATACATGTTGAAGTGTGTGCATAAGTTCTTTGGTTTAGGCGTGACATTTAATTTGAGTTTTTATTGCTTTAAATGCATTTTCAGCCCGAGCTGAGCACGTTTTGAGAGTTTGAATGTATCTTCATAGGAATGAGTTGTGTGGTCAACTTAATGCTCATTTAGGCGTCAGGTGGTCATCCTGAACAAAATACATGTTGAAGTGTGTGCATAAGTCCTTTGGTTTAGGTGTGACACTCAATTTGAGTTTTTATTGCTTTAAATGCATTTTCAGCCCGAGCTGAGCACGTTTTGTGAGTTTGAATGTATCTTTATAGGAATGAGTTGTGTAGTCAAATTAATGCTCATATGGGCTTCAGGAGGTCATCCTGAACAAAATACATGTTGAAGTGTGTGCATAAGTCCTTTGGTTTAGGTGTGACACTCAATTTGAGTTTTTATTGCTTTAAATGCATTTTCAGCCCGAGCTGAGCACGTTTTGTGAGTTTGAATGTATCTTCATAGGAATGAGTTGTGTGGTCAAATTATTGCTCATTTAGGCTTCAGGAGGTCATCCTGAACAAAATACATGTTGAAGTGTGTGTATAAGTCCTTTGGTTTAGGTGTGACACTCAATTTGAGTTTTTATTGCTTTAAATGCATTTTCAGCCCGAGCTGAGCACGTTTTGTGAGTTTGAATGTATCTTCATAGGAATGAGTTGTGTGGTCAAATTAATGCTAATTTAGGCTTCAGGTGGTCATCCTGAACTAAATACATGTTGAAGTGTGTGCATAGGTCCTTTGGTTTAGGCGTGACACTCAATTTGAGTTTTTATTGCTTTAAATGCATTTTCAGCCCGAGCTGAGCACGTTTTGAGAGTTTGAATGTATCTTCATAGGAATGAGTTGTGTGGTCAAATTAATGCTCATTTAGGCGTCAGGTGGTCATCCTGAACAAAATACATGTTGAAGTGTGTGCATAAGTCCTTTGGTTTAGGTGTGACACTCAATTTGAGTTTTTATTGCTTTAAATGCATTTTCAGCCCGAGCTGAGCACGTTTTGTGAGTTTGAATGTATCTTTATAGGAATGAGTTGTGTAGTCAAATTAATGCTCATATGGGCTTCAGGAGGTCATCCTGAACAAAATACATGTTGAAGTGTGTGCATAAGTCCTTTGGTTTAGGTGTGACACTCAATTTGAGTTTTTATTGCTTTAAATGCATTTTCAGCCTGAGCTGAGCACGTTTTGTGAGTTTGAATGTATCTTCATAGGAATGAGTTGTGTGGTCAAATTATTGCTCATTTAGGCTTCAGGAGGTCATCCTGAACAAAATACATGTTGAAGTGTGTGCATAAGTCCTTTGGTTTAGGTGTGACACTCAATTTGAGTTTTTATTGCTTTAAATGCATTTTCAGCCCGAGCTGAGCACGTTTTGTGAGTTTGAATGTATCTTCATAGGAATGAGTTGTGTGGTCAAATTAATGCTCATTTAGGCTTCAGGTGGTCATCCTGAACTAAATACATGTTGAAGTGTGTGCATAGGTCCTTTGGTTTAGGCGTGACACTCAATTTGAGTTTTTATTGCTTTAAATGCATTTTCAGCCCGAGCTGAGCACGTTTTGTGAGTTTGAATGTATCTTCATAGGAATGAGTTGTGTGGTCAAATTAATGCTCATTTAGGCTTCAGGTGGTCATCCTGAACAAAATACATGTTGAAGTGTGTGCATAAGTCCTTTGGTTTAGGCGTGACACTCAATTTGAGTTTTTATTGCTTTAAATGCATTTTCAGCCCGAGCTGAGCACGTTTTGTGAGTTTGAATGTATCCTCATAGGAATGAGTTGTGTGGTCAAATTAATGCTCATATGGGCTTCAGGAGGTCATCCTGAACAAAATACATGTTGAAGTGTGTGCATAAGTCTTTTGGTTTAGGCGTGACACTCAATTTGAGTTTTTATTGCTTTAAATGCATTTTCAGCCCAAGCTGAGCGCACTTTCTGACTTTGAATGTATCTTCATAGGAATGAGTTGTGTAGTCAAATTAATGCTCATTTAGGCTGTAGGAGGCCATCCTGAACAAAATACATGTTGAAGTGTGTGCATAAGTCCTTTGGTTTAGGTGTGACACTCAATTTGAGTTTTTATTGCTTTAAATGCATTTTCAGCCCGAGCTGAGCACGTTTTGTGAGTTTGAATGTATCTTCATAGGAATGAGTTGTGTGGTCAAATTAATGCTCATTTAGGGTTCAGGTGGTCATCCTGAACAAAATACATGTTGAAGTGTGTGCATAAGTCCTTTGGTTTAGGCGTGACACTCAATTTGAGTTTTTATTGCTTTAAATGCATTTTCAGCCCGAGCTGAGTGCGCTTTCTGACTTTGAATGTATCTTCATAGGAATGAGTTGTGTGGTCAAATTATTGCTCATTTAGGCTTCAGGAGGTCATCCTGAACAAAATACATGTTGAAGTGTGTGCATAAGTCCTTTGGTTTAGGCGTGACACTCAATTTGAGTTTTTATTGCTTTAAATGCATTTTCAGCCCGAGCTGAGTGCGCTTTCTGACTTTGAATGTATCTTCATAGGAATGAGTTGTGTGGTCAAATTATTGCTCATTTAGGCTTCAGGAGGTCATCCTGAACAAAATACATGTTGAAGTGTGTGCATAAGTCCTTTGGTTTAGGCGTGACACTCAATTTGAGTTTTTATTGCTTTAAATGCATTTTCAGCCCGAGTTGAGCACGTTTTGTGAGTTTGAATGTATCTTCATAGGAATGAGTTGTGTAGTCAAATTAATGCTCATATGGGCTTCAGGATGTCATCCTGAACTAAATACATGTTGAAGTGTGTGCATAAGTCCTTTGGTTTAGGTGTGACACTAAATTTGAGTTTTTATTGCTTTAAATACATTTTCAGCCCGAGCTGAGCGCGTTTTGTGAGTTTGAATGTATCTTCATAGGAATGAGTTGTGTGGTCAAATTAATGCTTATTTAGGCTTCAGGAGGTCATCCTGAACAAAATACATGTTGAAGTGTGTGCATAAGTCCTTTGGTTTAGGCGTGACACTCAATTTGAGTTTTTATTGCTTTAAATGCATTTTCAGCCCGAGCTGAGCACGTTTTGTGAGTTTGAATGTATCTTCATAGGAATGAGTTGTGTAGTCAAATTAATGCTCATATGGGCTTCAGGAGGTCATCCTGAACAAAATACATGTTGAAGTGTGTGCATAAGTCCTTTGGTTTAGGTGTGACACTCAATTTGAGTTTTTATTGCTTTAAATGCATTTTCAGCCCGAGCTGAGCACGTTTTGTGAGTTTGAATGTATCTTCATAGGAATGAGTTGTGTGGTCAAATTAATGCTCATTTAGGCTTCAGGTGGTCATCCTGAACTAAATACATGTTGAAGTGTGTGCATAAGTCCTTTGGTTTAGGCGTGACACTCAATTTGAGTTTTTATTGCTTTAAATTAAATGCATTTTCAGCCCGAGCTGAGCGCGCTTTCTGACTTTGAATGTATCTTCATAGGAATGAGTTGTGTGGTCAAATTATTGCTGATTTAGGCTTCAGGAGGTCATCCTGAACAAAATACATGTTGAAGTGTGTGCATAAGTCCTTTGGTTTAGGCGTTACACTCAATTTGAGTTTTTATTGCTTTAAATGCATTTTCAGCCCGAGCTGAGCACGTTTTGTGAGTTTGAATGTATCTTCATAGGAATGAGTTGTGTGGTCAAATTAATGCTCATTTAGGCTTCAGGTGGTCATCCTGAACAAAATACATGTTGAAGTGTGTGCATAAGTCCTTTGGTTTAGGCGTGACACTCAATTTGAGTTTTTATTGCTTTAAATGCATTTTCAGCCCGAGCTGAGCACGTTTTGTGAGTTTGAATGTATCTTCATAGGAATGAGTTGTGTGGTCCAATTAATGCTCATTTAGGCTTCAGGTGGTCATCCTGAACTAAATACATGTTGAAGTGTGTGCATAAGTCCTTTGGTTTAGGCGTGACACTCAATTTGAGTTTTTATTGCTTTAAATGCATTTTCAGCCCGAGCTGAGCGCGCTTTCTGACTTTGAATGTATCTTCATAGGAATGAGTTGTGTGGTCAAATTATTGCTGATTTAGGCTTCAGGAGGTCATCCTGAACAAAATACATGTTGAAGTGTGTGCATAAGTCCTTTGGTTTAGGCGTGACACTCAATTTGAGTTTTTATTGCTTTAAATGCATTTTCAGCCCGAGCTGAGCACGTTTTGTGAGTTTGAATGTATCTTCATAGGAATGAGTTGTGTGGTCAAATTAATGCTCATTTAGGCTTCAGGTGGTCATCCTGAACAAAATACATGTTGAAGTGTGTGCATAGGTCCTTTGGTTTAGGCGTGACACTCAATTTGAGTTTTTATTGCTTTAAATGCATTTTCAGCCCGAGCTGAGCACGTTTTGTGAGTTTGAATGTATCTTCATAGGAATGAGTTGTGTGGTCAAATTAATGCTCATATGGGCTTCAGGAGGTCATCCTGAACAAAATACATGTTGAAGTGTGTGCATAAGTCCTTTGGTTTAGGCGTGACACTCAATTTGAGTTTTTATTGCTTTAAATTAAATGCATTTTCAGCCCGAGCTGAGCGCGCTTTCTGACTTTGAATGTATCTTCATAGGAATGAGTTGTGTGGTCAAATTATTGCTGATTTAGGCTTCAGGAGGTCATCCTGAACAAAATACATGTTGAAGTGTGTGCATATTTCCTTTGGTTTAGGCGTCGCACTCAATTTGAGTTTTTATTGCTTTAAATACATTTTCAGCCCGAGCTGAGCACGTTTTGTGAGTTTGAATGTATCTTCATAGGAATGAGTTGTGTGGTCAAATTAATGCTCATTTAGGCTTCAGGTGGTCATCCTGAACAAAATACATGTTGAAGTGTGTGCATAAGTCCTTTGGTTTAGGCGTGACACTCAATTTGAGTTTTTATTGCTTTAAATGCATTTTCAGCCCGAGCTGAGCACGTTTTGTGAGTTTGAATGTATCTTCATAGGAATGAGTTGTGTGGTCAAATTAATGCTCATTTAGGCTTCAGGTGGTCATCCTGAACTAAATACATGTTGAAGTGTGTGCATAAGTCCTTTGGTTTAGGCGTGACACTCAATTTGAGTTTTTATTGCTTTAAATGCATTTTCAGCCCGAGCTGAGCGCGCTTTCTGACTTTGAATGTATCTTCATAGGAATGAGTTGTGTGGTCAAATTATTGCTCATTTAGGCTTCAGGAGGTCATCCTGAGCAAAATACATGTTGAAGTGTGTGCATAAGTCCTTTGGTTTAGGCGTGACACTCAATTTGAGTTTTTATTGCTTTAAATGCATTTTCAGCCCAAGCTGAGCGCGCTTTCTGACTTTGAATGTATCTTCATAGGAATGAGTTGTGTGGTCAAATTAATGCTTATTTAGGCTTCAGGAGGTCATCCTGAACAAAATACATGTTGAAGTGTGTGCATAAGTCCTTTGGTTTAGGCGTGACACTCAATTTGAGTTTTTATTGCTTTAAATGCATTTTCAGCCCGAGCTGAGCACGTTTTGTGAGTTTGAATGTATCTTCATAGGAATGAGTTGTGTAGTCAAATTAATGCTCATATGGGCTTCAGGAGGTCATCCTGAACAAAATACATGTTGAAGTGTGTGCATAAGTCCTTTGGTTTAGGTGTGACACTCAATTTGAGTTTTTATTGCTTTAAATGCATTTTCAGCCCGAGCTGAGCACGTTTTGTGAGTTTGAATGTATCTTCATAGGAATGAGTTGTGTGGTCAAATTAATGCTCATTTAGGCTTCAGGTGGTCATCCTGAACTAAATACATGTTGAAGTGTGTGCATAAGTCCTTTGGTTTAGGCGTGACACTCAATTTGAGTTTTTATTGCTTTAAATTAAATGCATTTTCAGCCCGAGCTGAGCGCGCTTTCTGACTTTGAATGTATCTTCATAGGAATGAGTTGTGTGGTCAAATTATTGCTGATTTAGGCTTCAGGAGGTCATCCTGAACAAAATACATGTTGAAGTGTGTGCATAAGTCCTTTGGTTTAGGCGTTACACTCAATTTGAGTTTTTATTGCTTTAAATGCATTTTCAGCCCGAGCTGAGCACGTTTTGTGAGTTTGAATGTATCTTCATAGGAATGAGTTGTGTGGTCAAATTAATGCTCATTTAGGCTTCAGGTGGTCATCCTGAACAAAATACATGTTGAAGTGTGTGCATAAGTCCTTTGGTTTAGGCGTGACACTCAATTTGAGTTTTTATTGCTTTAAATGCATTTTCAGCCCGAGCTGAGCACGTTTTGTGAGTTTGAATGTATCTTCATAGGAATGAGTTGTGTGGTCCAATTAATGCTCATTTAGGCTTCAGGTGGTCATCCTGAACTAAATACATGTTGAAGTGTGTGCATAAGTCCTTTGGTTTAGGCGTGACACTCAATTTGAGTTTTTATTGCTTTAAATGCATTTTCAGCCCGAGCTGAGCGCGCTTTCTGACTTTGAATGTATCTTCATAGGAATGAGTTGTGTGGTCAAATTATTGCTGATTTAGGCTTCAGGAGGTCATCCTGAACAAAATACATGTTGAAGTGTGTGCATAAGTCCTTTGGTTTAGGCGTGACACTCAATTTGAGTTTTTATTGCTTTAAATGCATTTTCAGCCCGAGCTGAGCACGTTTTGTGAGTTTGAATGTATCTTCATAGGAATGAGTTGTGTGGTCAAATTAATGCTCATTTAGGCTTCAGGTGGTCATCCTGAACAAAATACATGTTGAAGTGTGTGCATAGGTCCTTTGGTTTAGGCGTGACACTCAATTTGAGTTTTTATTGCTTTAAATGCATTTTCAGCCCGAGCTGAGCACGTTTTGTGAGTTTGAATGTATCTTCATAGGAATGAGTTGTGTGGTCAAATTAATGCTCATATGGGCTTCAGGAGGTCATCCTGAACAAAATACATGTTGAAGTGTGTGCATAAGTCCTTTGGTTTAGGCGTGACACTCAATTTGAGTTTTTATTGCTTTAAATTAAATGCATTTTCAGCCCGAGCTGAGCGCGCTTTCTGACTTTGAATGTATCTTCATAGGAATGAGTTGTGTGGTCAAATTACTGCTGATTTAGGCTTCAGGAGGTCATCCTGAACAAAATACATGTTGAAGTGTGTGCATATTTCCTTTGGTTTAGGCGTCGCACTCAATTTGAGTTTTTATTGCTTTAAATACATTTTCAGCCCGAGCTGAGCACGTTTTGTGAGTTTGAATGTATCTTCATAGGAATGAGTTGTGTGGTCAAATTAATGCTCATTTAGGCTTCAGGTGGTCATCCTGAACAAAATACATGTTGAAGTGTGTGCATAAGTCCTTTGGTTTAGGCGTGACACTCAATTTGAGTTTTTATTGCTTTAAATGCATTTTCAGCCCGAGCTGAGCACGTTTTGTGAGTTTGAATGTATCTTCATAGGAATGAGTTGTGTGGTCAAATTAATGCTCATTTAGGCTTCAGGTGGTCATCCTGAACTAAATACATGTTGAAGTGTGTGCATAAGTCCTTTGGTTTAGGCGTGACACTCAATTTGAGTTTTTATTGCTTTAAATGCATTTTCAGCCCGAGCTGAGCGCGCTTTCTGACTTTGAATGTATCTTCATAGGAATGAGTTGTGTGGTCAAATTATTGCTCATTTAGGCTTCAGGAGGTCATCCTGAGCAAAATACATGTTGAAGTGTGTGCATAAGTCCTTTGGTTTAGGCGTGACACTCAATTTGAGTTTTTATTGCTTTAAATGCATTTTCAGCCCAAGCTGAGCGCGCTTTCTGACTTTGAATGTATCTTCATAGGAATGAGTTGTGTAGTCAAATTAATGCTCATTTAGGCTGTAGGAGGCCATCCTGAACAAAATACATGTTGAAGTGTGTGCATAAGTCCTTTGGTTTAGGTGTGACACTCAATTTGAGTTTTTATTGCTTTAAATGCATTTTCAGACCGAGCTGAGCACGTTTTGTGAGTTTGAATGTATCTTCATAGGAATGAGTTGTGTGGTCAAATTAATGCTCATTTAGGGTTCAGGTGGTCATCCTGAACAAAATACATGTTGAAGTGTGTGCATAAGTCCTTTGGTTTAGGCGTGACAATCAATTTGAGTTTTTATTGCTTTAAATGCATTTTCAGCCCGAGCTGAGTGCGCTTTCTGACTTTGAATGTATCTTCATAGGAATGAGTTGTGTGGTCAAATTATTGCTCATTTAGGCTTCAGGAGGTCATCCTGAACAAAATACATGTTGAAGTGTGTGCATAAGTCCTTTGGTTTAGGAGTGACACTCAATTTGAGTTTTTATTGCTTTAAATGCATTTTCAGCCCGAGTTGAGCACGTTTTGTGAGTTTGAATGTATCTTCATAGGAATGAGTTGTGTAGTCAAATTAATGCTCATATGGGCTTCAGGATGTCATCCTGAACTAAATACATGTTGAAGTGTGTGCATAAGTCCTTTGGTTTAGGTGTGACACTAAATTTGAGTTTTTATTGCTTTAAATGCATTTTCAGCCCGAGCTGAGCGCGTTTTGTGAGTTTGAATGTATCTTCATAGGAATGAGTTGTGTGGTAAAATTAATGCTTATTTAGGCTTCAGGACGTCATCCTGAACAAAATACATGTTGAAGTGTGTGCATAAGTCCTTTTGTTTAGGCGTGACACTCAATTTGAGTTTTTATTGCTTTAAATGCATTTTCAGCCCGAGCTGAGCACGTTTTGTGAGTTTGAATGTATCTTTATAGGAATGAGTTGTGTGGTCAAATTAATGCTCATATGGGCTTCAGGAGGTCATCCTGATCAAAATACATGTTGAAGTGTGTGCATAAGTTCTTTGGTTTAGGTGTGACACTCAATTTGAGTTTTTATTGCTTTAAATGCATTTTCAGCCCGAGCTGAGCACGTTTTGTGAGTTTGAATGTATCTTCATAGGAATGAGTTGTGTGGTCAAATTAATGCTCATTTAGGCTTCAGGTGGTCATCCTGAACTAAATACATGTTGAAGTGGGTGCATAAGTCCTTTGGTTTAGGCGTGACACTCAATTTGAGTTTTTATTGCTTTAAATGCATTTTCAGCCCGAGCTGAGCACGTTTTGTGAGTTTGAATGAATCTTCATAGGAATGAGTTGTGTGGTCAAATTAATGCTCATTTAGGCTTCAGGTGGTCATCCTGAACAAAATACATGTTGAAGTGTGTGCATAAGTCCTTTGGTTTAGGCGTGACACTCAATTTGAGTTTTTATTGCTTTAAATGCATTTTCAGCCCGAGCTGAGCACGTTTTGTGAGTTTGAATGTATCTTCATAGGAATGAGTTGTGTGGTCCAATTAATACTCATTTAGGCTTCAGGTGGTCATCCTGAACTAAATACATGTTGAAGTGTGTGCATAAGTCCTTTGGTTTAGGCGTGACACTCAATTTGAGTTTTTATTGCTTTAAATGCATTTTCAGCCTGAGCTGAGCGCGCTTTCTGACTTTGAATGTATCTTCATAGGAATGAGTTGTGTGGTCAAATTATTGCTGATTTAGGCTTCAGGAGGTCATCCTGAACAAAATACATGTTGAAGTGTGTGCATAAGTCCTTTGGTTTAGGCGTGACACTCAATTTGAGTTTTTATTGCTTTAAATGCATTTTCAGCCCGAGCTGAGCACGTTTTGTGAGTTTGAATGTATCTTCATAGGAATGAGTTGTGTGGTCAAATTAATGCTCATTTAGGCTTCAGGTGGTCATCCTGAACAAAATACATGTTGAAGTGTGTGCATAAGTCCTTTGGTTTAGGCGTGACACTCAATTTGAGTTTTTATTGCTTTAAATGCATTTTCAGCCCAAGCTGAGCACGTTTTGTTAGTTTGAATGTATCTTCATAGGAATGAGTTGTGTGGTCAAATTAATGCTCATATGGGCTTCAGGAGGTCATCCTGAACAAAATACATGTTGACGTGTGTGCATAAGTCCTTTGGTTTAGGCGTGACACTCAATTTGAGTTTTTATTGCTTTAAATGCATTTTCAGCCCGAGTTGAGCACGTTTGGTGAGTTTGAATGTATCTTCATAGGAATGAGTTGTGTGGTCAAATTAATGCTCATTTAGGCTTCAGGTGGTCATCCTGAACTAAATACATGTTGAAGTGTGTGCATAAGTCCTTTGGTTTAGGCGTGACACTCAATTTGAGTTTTTATTGCTTTAAATGCATTTTCAGCCCGAGCTGAGCACGTTTTGTGAGTTTGAATGTATCTTCATAGGAATGAGTTGTGTGGTCAAATTAATGCTCATTTAGGCTTCAGGTGGTCATCCTGAACAAAATACATGTTGAAGTGTCTGCATAAGTCCTTTGGTTTAGGCGTGACACTCAATTTGAGTTTTTATTGCTTTAAATGCATTTTCAGCCCGAGCTGAGCACGTTTTGTGAGTTTGAATGTATCTTCATAGGAATGAGTTGTGTGGTCAAATTAATGCTCATTTAGGCTTCAGGTGGTCATCCTGAACTAAATACATGTTGAAGTGTGTGCATAAGTCCTTTGGTTTAGGCGTGACACTCAATTTGAGTTTTTATTGCTTTAAATGCATTTTCAGCCCGAGCTGAGCACGTTTTGTGAGTTTGAATGTATCTTCATAGGAATGAGTTGTGTGGTCAAATTAATGCTCATTTAGGCTTCAGGTGGTCATCCTGAACAAAATACATGTTGAAGTGTGTGCATAAGTCCTTTGGTTTAGGCGTGACACTCAATTTGAGTTTTTATTGCTTTAAATGCATTTTCAGCCCGAGCTGAGCACGTTTTGTGAGTTTGAATGTATCTTCATAGGAATGAGTTGTGTGGTCAAATTAATGCTCATATGGGCTTCAGGAGGTCATCCTGAACAAAATACATGTTGAGGTGTGTGCATAAGTCCTTTGGTTTAGGCGTGACACTCAATTTGAGTTTTTATTGCTTTAAATGCATTTTCAGCCCAAGCTGAGCGCGCTTTCTGACTTTGAATGTATTTTCATAGGAATGAGTTGTGTAGTCAAATTAATGCTCATTTAGGCTTCAGGAGGCCATCCTGAACAAAATACATGTCGAAGTGTGTGCATAAGTCCTTTGGTTTAGGTGTGACACTCAATTTGAGTTTTTATTGCTTTAAATGCATTTTCAGCCCGAGCTGAGCACGTTTTGTGAGTTTGAATGTATCTTCATAGGAATGAGTTGTGTGGTCAAATTAATGCTCATATAGGCTTCAGGAGGTCATCCTGAACAAAATACATGTTGAAGTGTGTGCATAAGTCCTTTGGTTTAGGTGTGACACTCAATTTGAGTTTTTATTGCTTTAAATGCATTTTCAGCCGGAGCTGAGCGCGTTTCTGACTTTGAATGTATCTTCATAGGAATGAGTTGTGTGGTCAAATTAATGCTCATATGGGCTTCAGGAGGTCATCCTGAACAAAATACATGTTGAAGTGTGTGCATAAGTCCTTTGGTTTAGGCGTGACACTCAATTTGAGTTTTTATTGCTTTAAATGCATTTTCAGCCCGAGTTGAGCACGTTTTGTGAGTTTGAATGTATCTTCATAGGAATGAGTTGTGTGGTCAAATTAATGCTCATTTAGGCTTCAGGTGGTCATCCTGAACTAAATACATGTTGAAGTGTGTGCATAAGTCCTTTGGTTTAGGCGTGACACTCAATTTGAGTTTTTATTGCTTTAAATGCATTTTCAGCCCGAGCTGAGCACGTTTTGTGAGTTTGAATGTATCTTCATAGGAATGAGTTGTGTGGTCAAATTAATGCTCATTTAGGCTTCAGGTGGTCATCCTGAACAAAATACATGTTGAAGTGTGTGCATAAGTCCTTTGGTTTAGGCGTGACACTCAATTTGAGTTTTTATTGCTTTAAATGCATTTTCAGCCCGAGCTGAGCACGTTTTGTGAGTTTGAATGTATCTTCATAGGAATGAGTTGTGTTGTCAAATTAATGCTCATTTAGGCTTCAGGTGGTCATCCTGAACTAAATACATGTTGAAGTGTGTGCATAAGTCCTTTGGTTTAGGCGTGACACTCAATTTGAGTTTTTATTGCTTTAAATGCATTTTCAGCCCGAGCTGAGCGCGCTTTCTGACTTTGAATGTATCTTCATAGGAATGAGTTGTGTGGTCAAATTATTGCTCATTTAGGCTTCAGGAGGTCATCCTGAACAAAATACATGTTGAAGTGTGTGCATAAGTCCTTTGGTTTAGGCGTGACACTCAATTTGAGTTTTCATTGCTTTAAATGCATTTTCAGCCCGAGCTGAGCGCGCTTTCTGACTTTGAATGTATCTTCATAGGAATGAGTCGTGTGGTCAAATTAATGGTCATTTAGGCTTCAGGTGGTCATCCTGAACAAAATACATGTTGAAGTGTGTGCATAAGTCCTTTGGTTTAGGCGTGACACTCAATTTGAGTTTTTATTGCTTTAAATGCATTTTCAGCCCGAGCTGAGCGCGCTTTCTGACTTTGAATGTATCTTCATAGGAATGAGTTGTGTGGTCAAATTATTGCTCATTTTTCAGGAGGTCATCCTGAACAAAATACATGTTGAAGTGTGTGCATAAGTCCTTTGGTTTAGGTGTGACACTCAATTTGAGTTTTTATTGCTTTAAATGCATTTTCAGCCCGAGCTGAGCACGTTTTGTGAGTTTGAATGTATCTTCATAGTAATGAGTTGTGTGGTCAAATTAATGCTCATATAGGCTTCAGGAGGTCATCCTGAACATAATACATGTTGAAGTGTGTGCATAAGTCCTTTGGTTTAGGCGTGACACTCAATTTGAGTTTTTATTGCTTTATAAATGCATTTTCAGCCCGAGCTGAGGGCGCTTTCTGACTTTGAATGTATCTTCATAGGAATGAGTTGTGGAGTCAAATTAATGCTTTTAGGCTTCAGGATATCATCCTGAACAAAATACATGTTGAAGTGTGTGCATAAGTCCTTTGGTTTAGGCGTGACACTCAATTTGAGTTTTTATTGCTTTAAATGCATTTTCTGCCCGAGCTGAGCACGTTTTGTGAGTTTGAATGTATCTTCATAGGAATGAGTTGTGTAGTCAAATTAATGCTCATTTAGGCTTCAGGAGGCCATCCTGAACTAAATACATGTTCAAGTCAAGTCAAGTCAAGTCAACAGTATTTATAGAGCACTTTCAAACAGCCATCGCTGCATACAAAGTGCTGTACATGGAGCAATTTAACATGCACAATAAACAGTAAGACAAATCGGTAATAAAGGCGGTAGAAAGCACCAAACAGTAAAACCAAGAACAAATCTAAGTCATGCTGAGTCGAATGCCAAAGAATACAAGTGAGTTTTGAGGAGGGTTTTGAAGATGGGCAGCGAGGAGGCTTGCCGAATGTTTAGTGGGAGGTCATTCCAGAGAGAGGGACCAGCAACAGAAAAGGCTCGATCCCCTCTGAGCCTCAGTTTAGTTCTTGGTACTTCTAATAAAGTCTGGTCCACAGACCTGAGGCGCCGGGCAGGTGTGTAGGGGCGGATGAGCTCAGAGAGGTAAGGTGGCGCGAGATTATTCAGAGATTTGAAAACAAATAAGAGGATCTTGAAAATAACTCTAAAATGAATGGGGAGCCAGTGAAGGGATGCCAGAGTAGGAGTTATGTGCTCCCTCTTACGAGTACCAGTCAAGAGGCGAGCGGCGGCATTCTGGACCAGCTGAAGGCGCTTAATGGAGGACTGGCTGACTCCAAAGTAAAGGGCATTGCAGTAATCGAGCCGGGATGTGACAAAGGCATGAATTACCATCTCAAAGTGTTCATGTGAGAGGAGAGGTTTTATTTTGGCCAGCTGTCTAAGGTGAAAGAAGCTGGATTTAACAACGGCACCAATTTGCCGATCGAGTTTGAAATCACTGTCCAGTTTAAGGCCCAAGTTTGAGACTGTTGACTTAAGATAAGGAGACAGGGGGCACAAGTCTACAGGATGGAATGTACAAGGGCCACTGGGACCAAACAATATCACCTCTGTCTTCTTTTCATTGAATCTCAAGAAATTTTGTGCCATCCAGGTTTTGATTTCTTCCAGACAGGATAGGAGTGGCCTTAATGAGAAGGCGTCTTACTTGCTCAGTGGGACATAGATCTGGCAGTCATCTGCATAGCAGTGGAAGGGAATACCATGTTTCCTTAAGATGGAACCCAATGGGAGCAGATACAGCGAGAACAGCAGAGGCCCCAGAATTGAGCCCTGTGGAACACCACATGACAGGGGAGCAGTGCGTGACTCAGAGCAGCCAAGGCTGACACAGAAGGTTCTGTCAGCTAAATAGGACCTAAACCACTCAAGAGCACTGCCGCCAATGCCCACCAAGTGCTGCAAACGAGACAGCAGAATACTGTGATCCACTGTATCAAATGCTGCAGTTAAGTCCAATAAAACTAGACACACGTGGTCTCCAGAGTCATTTGCCAGGAGGATGTCATTAGAAACGCGTAACAGGGCTGACTCCGTGCTATGCATCGTCTTGAAACCTGACTGGAAGACCTCCAAGATGTTATGTTCATCCAAGAAAATTTTCAACTGCATGTGCACGACTTTTTCCAGAATTTTGGAAATGAAAGGCAGCTTGGAAATGGGCCTGAAACTTGACAGCACATCTGGATCAAGGCCAGCTTTCTTGATCAAGGGTTGGACCACAGCATGTTTAAACTGTTGGGGAACTACACCAGAAGAGAGGCTGCTGTTGATGATATCCAAGACTGATGCGCCAACACTCGGGAGAACCTCCTGAAAGAAGTGCGGGGGAAGAGAGTCGCAAGGGGAGCCAGATGGCTTTGTCTGGCGAACTACATCCTCTAAAAGCGCCAAGGACACAGTTTCAAAAGAATTTAGCACAGCTGAACATGGAACATGGACAGAGGGGTCAGATGCGGTATTTGAGACCGCAGTCCTAGCTGTAGAGACCTTACCAATGAAAAACTGAAGGAATCTGTTGCACATCTCGGGTGAAGAATCCGAGCAAGTAGGCAGAGGGGGTTTGAGTACAGAATCTATTGTTTTAAATAGTGCGCGTGGGTTGTGACGGTTAGCTTGAATAAGGTCCGACAGATATTCTCTTTTGGCCTCTTTTACTGTGAGCTGGTAGTTACGCCAGCAGTCTTTCCAAATTTGATAAGAGACATGCAATTTGTCATTTTTCCACTTGCGTTCGGCTTTGCGACACCCCTGCCTAGCTGCGCGGGTAATGTCGTTAAACCATGGCTCGGGTTTAGGTTTTGGGAGCACAGTTTTTGAAGGAGCCACCAAATCCAGAATGGCACAGCATGATGAGTTGAACCAAGAGGTGAGTTCCTCTGTGTTAGACGAGGATACGCAAAGGTTATTAAAGGCATCAGAGAAACGACCAGCAGTGCGAGGGTTAAAAATTCGGCGTTTAAAACTAGGAGCGGCAGATTTCACAGCAGCACGCGATAAGACTACGTCAAATAAAACTGCCATGTGATCAGAAATCCCATTTTCAAGGACTTCCAGATTTGACACCGGTAGACCATAAGCAAGGACAAGGTCTAAAATATGACCTTGTTCATGTGTCGGGCTGGTCACATACTGCACGAAATTAAAAGAGTCGATAAGTCTTAAGAAGTCCTTT
Organism: Hippocampus guttulatus; assembly: GCF_054856545.1. Classification (NCBI taxonomy): domain Eukaryota; kingdom Metazoa; phylum Chordata; class Actinopteri; order Syngnathiformes; family Syngnathidae; genus Hippocampus; species Hippocampus guttulatus. The sequence goes on from NC_141278.1 coordinate 13,432,108, forward strand.
GCTAGCGTTTTTTCCGGACAGCACACATGGATATTAAAATCCCCCATTAGGAGGATATGATCATATCTCAGCCTGATTTCCGCAAGAAAGGTTGAAAAGTCGCTTAAAAAGTCTTTGTTGTATTTAGGAGGACGGTAAATGACAGCACAGAGCACCGGGAAAACACGACCGACTTCAAAGAAGGTTGCTTCAAAGCTGGTGGCCGATGTGGTGAATGTGCACCGTTTACATTTGAAATTGTTCTTAAAGATGCTCACCGTTCCTCCACCACGGCCTGATGTCCTCGGGGTATCGAGGAAACCACAGTCGGGTGGCAACAATTCAAGCAAAGCGTTGTACTCACCAGTACCTGCCCAAGTCTCCGTCAGACACAGGAAATCCAAGTCATTGGAAAGGAAATACTCCCTCAGAATATGGGTCTTGTTCGTCAGCGACCGGGCGTTTAACAACGCGATCCTTGTGGGAGTAGCAACGGGAGGGATTGCCTCTTCCGATCGCCGAGCCCGGGGGAATTCCCTCAAAAGCTTTCGCTGGATTCCTCCCCGAGAAAGGCGTGGAGGGTAGAAATGCCGTGGCGCGATGGGAGAGCCAACGACTGTTAGCAAGCACGAGGCGACGGGGTTGAGGGCACACCACGCCGGAGCGATCGAAGTGTGTCTCAGATCCCGTTTTAGCTTCACGAGCTGACCGCTACGTTTGCCGCGGCGGCGGCGACGGCGGCGGCGGCACTTCTGTGAAGGGGGCGAGCGAACGCGGAAGAGATTAGCCGGCAGGTTAGCCAAGAACGGAGGTAGCGTCTTTTCACCACCGTCTTGCCAAAACGCGGCCGAATCTCCGACGTGTTGTTGAATCAATAACAACGATCGGCGATCATAAACCAACCGAGACGCTGCTAGGGAGGTAACAAGCATTGCGAAAAGTAAAAAAACCCGAAATGGCAGGAGCGTCGCCGAACACACTGGCGCACAAGCGGCCATCTTCAGGAGTGTTCAAGTGTGTGCATAAGTCCTTTGGTTTAGGCGTGACACTCAATTTGAGTTTTTTTTTTGCTTTAAATGCATTTTCTGCCCAAGCTGAGCACGTTTTGTGAGTTTGAATGTATCTTCATAGTAATGAGTTGTGTGGTCAAATTACTGCTCTATTAGGCTTCAGGAGGACATCCTGAACTAAATACATGTTGAAGTGTGGGCATAAGTCCTTTGGTTTAGGCGTGACACTCAATTTGAGTTTTCATTGCTTTAAATGCATTTTCAGCCCGAGCTGAGCGCGCTTTCTGACTTTGAATGTATCTTCATAGGAATGAGTCGTGTGGTCAAATTAATGGTCATTTAGGCTTCAGGTGGTCATCCTGAACAAAATACATGTTGAAGTGTGTGCATAAGTCCTTTGGTTTAGGCGTGACACTCAATTTGAGTTTTTATTGCTTTAAATGCATTTTCAGCCCGAGCTGAGCGCGCTTTCTGACTTTGAATGTATCTTCATAGGAATGAGTTGTGTGGTCAAATTATTGCTCATTTTTCAGGAGGTCATCCTGAACAAAATACATGTTGAAGTGTGTGCATAAGTCCTTTGGTTTAGGTGTGACACTCAATTTGAGTTTTTATTGCTTTAAATGCATTTTCAGCCCGAGCTGAGCACGTTTTGTGAGTTTTAATGTATCTTCATAGTAATGAGTTGTGTGGTCAAATTAATGCTCATATAGGCTTCAGGAGGTCATCCTGAACATAATACATGTTGAAGTGTGTGCATAAGTCCTTTGGTTTAGGCGTGACACTCAATTTGAGTTTTTATTGCTTTATAAATGCATTTTCAGCCCGAGCTGAGGGCGCTTTCTGACTTTGAATGTATCTTCATAGGAATGAGTTGTGGAGTCAAATTAATGCTTTTAGGCTTCAGGATATCATCCTGAACAAAATACATGTTGAAGTGTGTGCATAAGTCCTTTGGTTTAGGCGTGACACTCAATTTGAGTTTTTATTGCTTTAAATGCATTTTCTGCCCGAGCTGAGCACGTTTTGTGAGTTTGAATGTATCTTCATAGGAATGAGTTGTGTAGTCAAATTAATGCTCATTTAGGCTTCAGGAGGCCATCCTGAACTAAATACATGTTCAAGTGTGTGCATAAGTCCTTTGGTTTAGGCGTGACACTCAATTTGAGTTTTTTTTTTTGCTTTAAATGCATTTTCTGCCCAAGCTGAGCACGTTTTGTGAGTTTGAATGTATCTTCATAGTAATGAGTTGTGTGGTCAAATTACTGCTCTATTAGGCTTCAGGAGGACATCCTGAACTAAATACATGTTGAAGTGTGGGCATAAGTCCGTTGGTTTAGGCGTGACACTCAATTTGAGTTTTTATTGCTTTAAATGCATTTTCAGCCCGAGCTGAGCACGTTTTGAGTTTGAATGTATCTTCATAGGAATGAGTTGTGTGGTCAAATTAATGCTCATATAGGCTTCAGGAGGTCATCCTGAACAAAATACATGTTGAAGTGTGTGCATAAATCCTTTGGTTTAGGTGTGACACTCAATTTGAGTTTTTATTGCCTTAAATGCATTTTCAGCCCGAGCTGAGCGCGCTTTCTGACTTTGAATGTATCTTCATAGGAATGAGTTGTGTGGTCAAATTATTGCTCATTTAGGCTTCAGAGGTCATCCTGAACAAAATACATGATGAAGTGTGTGCATAAGTCCTTTGGTTTAGGCGTGACACTCAATTTGAGTTTTTATTGCTTTATAAATGCATTTTCAGCCCGAGCTGAGGGCGCTTTCTGACTTTGAATGTATCTTCATAGGAATGAGTTGTGGAGTCAAATTAATGCTCTTTTAGGCTTCAGGAGGTCATCCTGAACAAAATACATGTTGAAGTGTGTGCATAAGTCCTTTGGTTTAGGCGTGACACTCAATTTGAGTTTTTATTGCTTTAAATGCATTTTCAGTCCGAGCTGAGCACGTTTTGTGAGTTTGAATGTATCTTCATAGGAATGAGTTGTGTGGTCAAATTAATGCTCATTTAGGCTTCAGGTGGTCATCCTGAACTTAATACATGTTGAAGTGTGTGCATAAGTCCTTTGGTTTAGGCGTGACACTCAATTTGAGTTTTTATTGCCTTAAATGCATTTTCAGCCCGAGCTGAGCGCGCTTTCTAACTTTGAATGTATCTTCATAGGAATGAGTTGTGTGGTCAAATTATTGCTCATTTAGGCTTCAGAGGTCATCCTGAACAAAATAAATGTTCAAGTGTGTGCATAAGTCCTTTGGTTTAGGCGTGACACTCAATTTGAGTTTTCATTGCTTTAAATGCATTTTCAGCCCGAGCTGAGCGCGCTTTCTGACTTTGAATGTATCTTCATAGGAATGAGTCGTGTGGTCAAATTAATGGTCATTTAGGCTTCAGGTGGTCATCCTGAACAAAATACATGTTGAAGTGTGTGCATAAGTCCTTTGGTTTAGGCGTGACACTCAATTTGAGTTTTTATTGCTTTAAATGCATTTTCAGCCCGAGCTGAGCGCGCTTTCTGACTTTGAATGTATCTTCATAGGAATGAGTTGTGTGGTCAAATTATTGCTCATTTTTCAGGAGGTCATCCTGAACAAAATACATGTTGAAGTGTGTGCATAAGTCCTTTGGTTTAGGTGTGACACTCAATTTGAGTTTTTATTGCTTTAAATGCATTTTCAGCCCGAGCTGAGCACGTTTTGTGAGTTTGAATGTATCTTCATAGTAATGAGTTGTGTGGTCAAATTAATGCTCATATAGGCTTCAGGAGGTCATCCTGAACATAATACATGTTGAAGTGTGTGCATAAGTCCTTTGGTTTAGGCGTGACACTCAATTTGAGTTTTTATTGCTTTATAAATGCATTTTCAGCCCGAGCTGAGGGCGCTTTCTGACTTTGAATGTATCTTCATAGGAATGAGTTGTGGAGTCAAATTAATGCTTTTAGGCTTCAGGATATCATCCTGAACAAAATACATGTTGAAGTGTGTGCATAAGTCCTTTGGTTTAGGCGTGACACTCAATTTGAGTTTTTATTGCTTTAAATGCATTTTCTGCCCGAGCTGAGCACGTTTTGTGAGTTTGAATGTATCTTCATAGGAATGAGTTGTGTAGTCAAATTAATGCTCATTTAGGCTTCAGGAGGCCATCCTGAACTAAATACATGTTCAAGTGTGTGCATAAGTCCTTTGGTTTAGGCGTGACACTCAATTTGAGTTTTTTTTTTTGCTTTAAATGCATTTTCTGCCCAAGCTGAGCACGTTTTGTGAGTTTGAATGTATCTTCATAGTAATGAGTTGTGTGGTCAAATTACTGCTCTATTAGGCTTCAGGAGGACATCCTGAACTAAATACATGTTGAAGTGTGGGCATAAGTCCGTTGGTTTAGGCGTGACACTCAATTTGAGTTTTTATTGCTTTAAATGCATTTTCAGCCCGAGCTGAGCACGTTTTGAGTTTGAATGTATCTTCATAGGAATGAGTTGTGTGGTCAAATTAATGCTCATATAGGCTTCAGGAGGTCATCCTGAACAAAATACATGTTGAAGTGTGTGCATAAATCCTTTGGTTTAGGTGTGACACTCAATTTGAGTTTTTATTGCCTTAAATGCATTTTCAGCCCGAGCTGAGCGCGCTTTCTGACTTTGAATGTATCTTCATAGGAATGAGTTGTGTGGTCAAATTATTGCTCATTTAGGCTTCAGAGGTCATCCTGAACAAAATACATGATGAAGTGTCTGCATAAGTCCTTTGGTTTAGGCGTGACACTCAATTTGAGTTTTTATTGCTTTATAAATGCATTTTCAGCCCGAGCTGAGGGCGCTTTCTGACTTTGAATGTATCTTCATAGGAATGAGTTGTGGAGTCAAATTAATGCTCTTTTAGGCTTCAGGAGGTCATCCTGAACAAAATACATGTTGAAGTGTGTGCATAAGTCCTTTGGTTTAGGCGTGACACTCAATTTGAGTTTTTATTGCTTTAAATGCATTTTCAGTCCGAGCTGAGCACGTTTTGTGAGTTTGAATGTATCTTCATAGGAATGAGTTGTGTGGTCAAATTAATGCTCATTTAGGCTTCAGGTGGTCATCCTGAACTTAATACATGTTGAAGTGTGTGCATAAGTCCTTTGGTTTAGGCGTGACACTCAATTTGAGTTTTTATTGCCTTAAATGCATTTTCAGCCCGAGCTGAGCGCGCTTTCTAACTTTGAATGTATCTTCATAGGAATGAGTTGTGTGGTCAAATTATTGCTCATTTAGGCTTCAGAGGTCATCCTGAACAAAATAAATGTTCAAGTGTGTGCATAAGTCCTTTGGTTTAGGCGTGACACTCAATTTGAGTTTTTTTTTTTGCTTTAAATGCATTTTCTGCCCAAGCTGAGCACGTTTTGTGAGTTTGAATGTATCTTCATAGTAATGAGTTGTGTGGTCAAATTACTGCTCTATTAGGCTTCAGGAGGACATCCTGAACTAAATACATGTTGAAGTGTGGGCATAAGTCCGTTGGTTTAGGCGTGACACTCAATTTGAGTTTTTATTGCTTTAAATGCATTTTCAGCCCGAGCTGAGCACGTTTTGAGTTTGAATGTATCTTCATAGTAATGAGTTGTGTGGTCAAATTACTGCTCTATTAGGCTTCAGGAGGACATCCTGAACTAAATACATGTTGAAGTGTGGGCATAAGTCCTTTGGTTTAGGCGTGACACTCAATTTGAGTTTTCATTGCTTTAAATGCATTTTCAGCCCGAGCTGAGCGCGCTTTCTGACTTTGAATGTATCTTCATAGGAATGAGTCGTGTGGTCAAATTAATGGTCATTTAGGCTTCAGGTGGTCATCCTGAACAAAATACATGTTGAAGTGTGTGCATAAGTCCTTTGGTTTAGGCGTGACACTCAATTTGAGTTTTTATTGCTTTAAATGCATTTTCAGCCCGAGCTGAGCGCGCTTTCTGACTTTGAATGTATCTTCATAGGAATGAGTTGTGTGGTCAAATTATTGCTCATTTTTCAGGAGGTCATCCTGAACAAAATACATGTTGAAGTGTGTGCATAAGTCCTTTGGTTTAGGTGTGACACTCAATTTGAGTTTTTATTGCTTTAAATGCATTTTCAGCCCGAGCTGAGTACGTTTTGTGAGTTTGAATGTATCTTCATAGTAATGAGTTGTGTGGTCAAATTAATGCTCATATAGGCTTCAGGAGGTCATCCTGAACATAATACATGTTGAAGTGTGTGCATAAGTCCTTTGGTTTAGGCGTGACACTCAATTTGAGTTTTTATTGCTTTATAAATGCATTTTCAGCCCGAGCTGAGGGCGCTTTCTGACTTTGAATGTATCTTCATAGGAATGAGTTGTGGAGTCAAATTAATGCTTTTAGGCTTCAGGATATCATCCTGAACAAAATACATGTTGAAGTGTGTGCATAAGTCCTTTGGTTTAGGCGTGACACTCAATTTGAGTTTTTATTGCTTTAAATGCATTTTCTGCCCGAGCTGAGCACGTTTTGTGAGTTTGAATGTATCTTCATAGGAATGAGTTGTGTAGTCAAATTAATGCTCATTTAGGCTTCAGGAGGCCATCCTGAACTAAATACATGTTCAAGTGTGTGCATAAGTCCTTTGGTTTAGGCGTGACACTCAATTTGAGTTTTTTTTTTGCTTTAAATGCATTTTCTGCCCAAGCTGAGCACGTTTTGTGAGTTTGAATGTATCTTCATAGTAATGAGTTGTGTGGTCAAATTACTGCTCTATTAGGCTTCAGGAGGACATCCTGAACTAAATACATGTTGAAGTGTGGGCATAAGTCCTTTGGTTTAGGCGTGACACTCAATTTGAGTTTTCATTGCTTTAAATGCATTTTCAGCCCGAGCTGAGCGCGCTTTCTGACTTTGAATGTATCTTCATAGGAATGAGTCGTGTGGTCAAATTAATGGTCATTTAGGCTTCAGGTGGTCATCCTGAACAAAATACATGTTGAAGTGTGTGCATAAGTCCTTTGGTTTAGGCGTGACACTCAATTTGAGTTTTTATTGCTTTAAATGCATTTTCAGCCCGAGCTGAGCGCGCTTTCTGACTTTGAATGTATCTTCATAGGAATGAGTTGTGTGGTCAAATTATTGCTCATTTTTCAGGAGGTCATCCTGAACAAAATACATGTTGAAGTGTGTGCATAAGTCCTTTGGTTTAGGTGTGACACTCAATTTGAGTTTTTATTGCTTTAAATGCATTTTCAGCCCGAGCTGAGCACGTTTTGTGAGTTTGAATGTATCTTCATAGTAATGAGTTGTGTGGTCAAATTAATGCTCATATAGGCTTCAGGAGGTCATCCTGAACATAATACATGTTGAAGTGTGTGCATAAGTCCTTTGGTTTAGGCGTGACACTCAATTTGAGTTTTTATTGCTTTATAAATGCATTTTCAGCCCGAGCTGAGGGCGCTTTCTGACTTTGAATGTATCTTCATAGGAATGAGTTGTGGAGTCAAATTAATGCTTTTAGGCTTCAGGATATCATCCTGAACAAAATACATGTTGAAGTGTGTGCATAAGTCCTTTGGTTTAGGCGTGACACTCAATTTGAGTTTTTATTGCTTTAAATGCATTTTCTGCCCGAGCTGAGCACGTTTTGTGAGTTTGAATGTATCTTCATAGGAATGAGTTGTGTAGTCAAATTAATGCTCATTTAGGCTTCAGGAGGCCATCCTGAACTAAATACATGTTCAAGTGTGTGCATAAGTCCTTTGGTTTAGGCGTGACACTCAATTTGAGTTTTTTTTTTTGCTTTAAATGCATTTTCTGCCCAAGCTGAGCACGTTTTGTGAGTTTGAATGTATCTTCATAGTAATGAGTTGTGTGGTCAAATTACTGCTCTATTAGGCTTCAGGAGGACATCCTGAACTAAATACATGTTGAAGTGTGGGCATAAGTCCGTTGGTTTAGGCGTGACACTCAATTTGAGTTTTTATTGCTTTAAATGCATTTTCAGCCCAAGCTGAGCACGTTTTGAGTTTGAATGTATCTTCATAGGAATGAGTTGTGTGGTCAAATTAATGCTCATATAGGCTTCAGGAGGTCATCCTGAACAAAATACATGTTGAAGTGTGTGCATAAATCCTTTGGTTTAGGTGTGACACTCAATTTGAGTTTTTATTGCCTTAAATGCATTTTCAGCCCGAGCTGAGCGCGCTTTCTGACTTTGAATGTATCTTCATAGGAATGAGTTGTGTGGTCAAATTATTGCTCATTTAGGCTTCAGAGGTCATCCTGAACAAAATACATGATGAAGTGTGTGCATAAGTCCTTTGGTTTAGGCGTGACACTCAATTTGAGTTTTTATTGCTTTATAAATGCATTTTCAGCCCGAGCTGAGGGCGCTTTCTGACTTTGAATGTATCTTCATAGGAATGAGTTGTGGAGTCAAATTAATGCTCTTTTAGGCTTCAGGAGGTCATCCTGAACAAAATACATGTTGAAGTGTGTGCATAAGTCCTTTGGTTTAGGCGTGACACTCAATTTGAGTTTTTATTGCTTTAAATGCATTTTCAGTCCGAGCTGAGCACGTTTTGTGAGTTTGAATGTATCTTCATAGGAATGAGTTGTGTGGTCAAATTAATGCTCATTTAGGCTTCAGGTGGTCATCCTGAACTTAATACATGTTGAAGTGTGTGCATAAGTCCTTTGGTTTAGGCGTGACACTCAATTTGAGTTTTTATTGCCTTAAATGCATTTTCAGCCCGAGCTGAGCGCGCTTTCTAACTTTGAATGTATCTTCATAGGAATGAGTTGTGTGGTCAAATTATTGCTCATTTAGGCTTCAGAGGTCATCCTGAACAAAATAAATGTTGAAGTGTGTGCATAAGTCCTTTGGTTTAGGCGTGACACTCAATTTGAGTTTTTATTGCTTTAAATGCATTTTCAGCCCGAGCTGAACACGTTTTGTGAGTTTGAATGTATCTTCATAGGAATGAGTTGTGTGGTCAAATTAATGCTCATATAGGCTTCAGGAGGTCATCCTGAACAAAATACATGTTGAAGTGTGTGCATAGGTCCTTTGGTTTAGGTGTGACACTCAATTTGAGTTTTTATTGCTTTAAATGCATTTTCAGGCCGAGCTGATCACGTTTTGTGAGTTTGAATGTATCTTCATAGGAATGAGTTGTGTGGTCAAATGAATGCTCATTTAGGCTTCAGGTGGTCATCCTGAACTAAATACATGTTGAAGTGTGTGCATAAGTCCTTTGGTTTAGGCGTGACACTCAATTTGAGTTTTTATTGCTTTAAATGCATTTTCAGCCCGAGCTGAGCGCGCTTTCTGACTTTGAATGTATCTTCATAGGAATGAGTTGTGTGGTCAAATTACTGCTCATTTAGGCTTCAGGAGGTCATCCTGAACAAAATACATGTTGAAGTGTGTGCATAAGTCCTTTGGTTTAGGCGTGACACTCAATTTGAGTTTTTATTGCCTTAAATGCATTTTCAGCCCGAGCTGAGCGCGCTTTCTAACTTTGAATGTATCTTCATAGGAATGAGGTGTGGTCAAATTACTGCTCATTTAGGCTTCAGGAGGACATCCTGAACTAAATACATGTTGAAGTGTGTGCATAAGTCCTTTGGTTTAGGCGTGACACTCAATTTGAGTTTTTATTGCTTTAAATGCATTTTAAGCCCGAGCTGAGCACGTTTTGTGAGTTTGAATGTATCTTCATAGGAATGAGTTGTGTGGTCAAATTAATGCTCATATAGGCTTCAGGAGGTCATCCTGAACAAAATACATGTTGAAGTGTGTGCATAAGTCCTTTGGTTTAGGTGTGACACTCAATTTGAGTTTTTATTGCTTTAAATGCATTTTCAGCCCGAGTTGAGCACGTTTTGTGAGTTTGAATGTATCTTCATAGGAATGAGTTGTTTGGTCAAATTAATGCTCATTTAGGCTTCAGGTGGTCATCCTGAACAAAATACATGTTGAAGTGTGTGCATAAGTCCTTTGGTTTAGGCGTGACACTCAATTTGAGTTTTTATTGCTTTAAATGCATTTTCAGCCCGAGCTGAGCATGTTTTGTGACTTTGAATGTATCTTCATAGGAATGAGTTGTGTGGTCAAATTATTGCTCATTTAGGCTTCAGGAGGTCATCCTGAACAAAATACATGTTGAAGTGTGTGCATAAGTCCTTTGGTTTAGGTGTGACACTCAATTTGAGTTTTTATTGCTTTAAATGCATTTTCAGCCCGAGCTGAACACGTTTTCTGACTTTGAATGTATCTTCATAGGAATGAGTTGTGTGGTCAAATTACTGCTCATTTAGGCTTCAGGAGGACATCCTGAACTAAATACATGTTGAAGTGTGTGCATAAGTCCTTTGGTTTAGGCGTGACACTCAATTTGAGTTTTTATTGCTTTAAATGCATTTTCAGCCCGAGCTGAGCACGTTTTGTGAGTTTGAATGTATCTTAATAGGAATGAGTTGTGTGGTCAAATTAATGCTCATATAGGCTTCAGGAGGACATCCTGAACTAAGTACATGTTGAAGTGTGTGAATAAGTCCTTTGGTTTAGGCGTGACACTCAATTTGAGTTTTTATTGCTTTAAATTTATTTTCAGCCCGAGCTGAGCACGTTTTTTGAGTTTGAATGTATCTTCATAGGAATGAGTTGTGTAGTCAAATTACTGCTCCTTTAGGCTTCAGGAGGACATCCTGAACAAAATACATGTTGAAGTGTGTGCATCACTCCTTTGGTTTAGGCGTGACACTCAATTTGAGTTTTTATTGCTTTAAATGCATTTTCAGGCTGAGTAGAACAGGTTTTCAAAATATATCTTGAATCATGTTATGGTCTATGTTGCCCTCTACTGACCAAAGTCCGTTATTGTCTCCGAGGCCTGAAACCATTTTCATTTATATGACTGTATAACTGTACTCTTGTGCCAATTATTCCATTTCCCTTTGTTCTTGAACTAATTATAACTCAACGCGGGTACCATGACTATACTCAATTTCAGTTTTTATTGCTTTAAGTGCAGTTTCGGGCCGAGCTGAGCAGGTTTTTTGAGTTTGAATGTATCTTCATAGGAATGAGTTGTGTAGTCAAATTAATGCTCATTTAGGCTTCAGGAGGTCATCCTGAACTAAATACATGTTGAAAATTGTGCATAAGCCCTTTGGTTTAGGCGTGACACTCAATTTGAGTTTTTATTGCGAAATGCATTTTCAGGCCGAGCTGAGCACGTTTTCTGAGTTTGAATATATCTTCATAGGAATGAGTTGTGTGGTCAAATTAATGCTCATTTAGGCTTCAGGAGGTCATCCTGAACAAAATACATGTTCAAGTGTGTGCATAAGTCCTTTGGTTTAGGCGTGACACTCAATTTGAGTTTTTTTTTTTGCTTTAAATGCATTTTCAGCCCGAGCTAAGCACGTTGTGTGAGTTTGAATGTATCTTCATAGGAATGAGTTGTGTGATCAAAATAATGCTCATTTAGGCTTCAGGAGGACATCCTGAACTAAGTACATGTTGAAGTGTGTGCATGAGTCCTTTGGTTTGGGCGTGACACTCAATTTGAGTTTTTATTGCTTTAAATGCATTTTCAGGCCGAGCTGAGCACGTTTTCTGAGTTTGAATGTATCTTCATAGGAATGAGTTGTGTGGTCAAATTATTGCTCATTTAGGCTTCAGGTGGTCATCCTGAACAAAATACATGTTGAAGTGTTTGCATAAGTCCTTTGGTTTAGGCGTGACACTCAATTTGAGTTTTTATTGCTTTAAATGCATTTTCAGCCCGAGCTGAGCACGTTTTGTGAGTTTGAATGTATCTTCATAGGAATGAGTTGTGTGGTCAAATTAATGCTCATATAGGCTTCAGGAGGTCATCCTGAACAAAATACATGTTGAAGTGTGTGCATAGGTCCTTTGGTTTAGGTGTGACACTCAATTTGAGTTTTTATTGCTTTAAATGCATTTTCAGGCCGAGCTGATCACGTTTTCTGAGTTTGAATGTATCTTCATAGGAATGAGTTGTGTGGTAAAATTAATGCTCATTTAGGCTTCAGGTGGTCATCCTTAACAAAATACATGTTGAAGTGTGTGCATAAGTCCTTTGGTTTAGGCGTGACACTATATTTGAGTTTTTATTGCTTTAAATGCATTTTCAGCCCGAGCTGAGCACGTTTTGTGAGTTTGAATGTATCTTCATAGGAATGAGTTGTGTGATCAAATTAATGCTCATTTAGGCTTCAGGAGGTCATCCTGAACAAAATACATGTTGAAGTGTGTGCATAAGTCCTTTGGTTTAGGCGTGACGCTCAATTTGAGTTTTTATTGCTTTAAATGCATTTTCAGCCCGAGCTGAGCACGTTTTGTGAGTTTGAATGTATCTTCATAGGAATGAGTTGTGTGGTCAAATTAATGCTCATATAGGCTTCAGGAGGTCATCCTGAACAAAATACATGTTGAAGTGTGTGCATAAGTCCTTTGGTTTAGGTGTGACACTCAATTTGAGTTTTTATTGCTTTAAATGCATTTTCAGCCCGAGCTGAGCTCGCTTTCTGAATTTGAATGTATCTTCATAGGAATGAGTTGTGTGGTCAAATTAATGCTCATATGGGATTCAGGAGGTCATCCTGAACAAAATACATGTTGAAGTGTGTGCATAAGTCCTTTGGTTTAGGTGTGACACTCAATTTGAGTTTTTATTGCTTTAAATGCATTTTCTGCCCGAGCTGAGCACGTTTTTTGAGTTTGAATGTATCTTCATAGGAATGAGTTGTGTGGTCAAATTACTGCTCATTTAGGCTTTAGGAGGACATCCTGAACTAAATACATGTTGAAGTGTGTGCCTAAGTCCTTTGGTTTAGGCGTGACACTCAATTTGAGTGTTTATTGCTTTAAATGCATTTTCAGCCCGAGTTGAGCACGTTTTGTGAGTTTGAATGTATCTTCATAGGAATGAGTTGTTTGGTCAAATTAATGCTCATTTAGGCTTCAGGTGGTCATCCTGAACAAAATACACGTTGAAGTGTGTGCATAAGTCCTTTGGTTTAGGCGTGACACTCAATTTGAGTTTTTATTGCTTTAAATGCATTTTCAGCCCGAGCTGAGCATGTTTTGTGACTTTGAATGTATCTTCATAGGAATGAGTTGTGTGGTCAAATTATTGCTCATTTAGGCTTCAGGAGGTCATCCTGAACAAAATACATGTTGAAGTGTGTGCATAAGTCCTTTGGTTTAGGTGTGACACTCAATTTGAGTTTTTATTGCTTTAAATGCATTTTCAGCCCGAGCTGAACACGTTTTCTGACTTTGAATGTATCTTCATAGGAATGAGTTGTGTGGTCAAATTACTGCTCATTTAGGCTTCAGGAGGACATCCTGAACTAAATACATGTTGAAGTGTGTGCATAAGTCCTTTGGTTTAGGCGTGACACTCAATTTGAGTTTTTATTGCTTTAAATGCATTTTCAGCCCGAGCTGAGCACGTTTTGTGAGTTTGAATGTATCTTCATAGGAATGAGTTGTGTGGTCAAATTAATGCTCATATAGGCTTCAGGAGGACATCCTGAACTAAGTACATGTTGAAGTGTGTGCATAAGTCCTTTGGTTTAGGCGTGACACTCAATTTGAGTTTTTATTGCTTTAAATTTATTTTCAGCCCGAGCTGAGCACGTTTTTTGAGTTTGAATGTATCTTCATAGGAATGAGTTGTGTAGTCAAATTACTGCTCCTTTAGGCTTCAGGAGGACATCCTGAACAAAATACATGTTGAAGTGTGTGCATCACTCCTTTGGTTTAGGCGTGACACTCAATTTGAGTTTTTATTGCTTTAAATGCATTTTCAGGCTGAGTAGAACAGGTTTTCAAAATATATCTTGAATCATGTTATGGTCTATGTTGCCCTCTACTGACCAAAGTCCGTTATTGTCTCCGAGGCCTGAAACCATTTTCATTTATATGACTGTATAACTGTACTCTTGTGCCAATTATTCCATTTCCCTTTGTTCTTGAACTAATTATAACTCAACGCGGGTACCATGACTATACTCAATTTCAGTTTTTATTGCTTTAAGTGCAGTTTCGGGCCGAGCTGAGCAGGTTTTTTGAGTTTGAATGTATCTTCATAGGAATGAGTTGTGTAGTCAAATTAATGCTCATTTAGGCTTCAGGAGGTCATCCTGAACTAAATACATGTTGAAAATTGTGCATAAGCCCTTTGGTTTAGGCGTGACACTCAATTTGAGTTTTTATTGCGAAATGCATTTTCAGGCCGAGCTGAGCACGTTTTCTGAGTTTGAATATATCTTCATAGGAATGAGTTGTGTGGTCAAATTAATGCTCATTTAGGCTTCAGGAGGTCATCCTGAACAAAATACATGTTCAAGTGTGTGCATAAGTCCTTTGGTTTAGGCGTGACACTCAATTTGAGTTTTTTTTTTGCTTTAAATGCATTTTCAGCCCGAGCTAAGCACGTTGTGTGAGTTTGAATGTATCTTCATAGGAATGAGTTGTGTGATCAAAATAATGCTCATTTAGGCTTCAGGAGGACATCCTGAACTAAGTACATGTTGAAGTGTGTGCATGAGTCCTTTGGTTTGGGCGTGACACTCAATTTGAGTTTTTATTGCTTTAAATGCATTTTCAGGCCGAGCTGAGCACGTTTTCTGAGTTTGAATGTATCTTCATAGGAATGAGTTGTGTGGTCAAATTATTGCTCATTTAGGCTTCAGGTGGTCATCCTGAACAAAATACATGTTGAAGTGTTTGCATAAGTCCTTTGGTTTAGGCGTGACACTATATTTGAGTTTTTATTGCTTTAAATGCATTTTCAGCCCGAGCTGAGCACGTTTTGTGAGTTTGAATGTATCTTCATAGGAATGAGTTGTGTGATCAAATTAATGCTCATTTAGGCTTCAGGAGGTCATCCTGAACAAAATACATGTTGAAGTGTGTGCATAAGTCCTTTGGTTTAGGCGTGACACTCAATTTGAGTTTTTATTGCTTTAAATGCATTTTCAGCCCGAGCTGAGCACGTTTTGTGAGTTTGAATGTATCTTCATAGGAATGAGTTGTGTGGTCAAATTAATGCTCATATAGGCTTCAGGAGGTCATCCTGAACAAAATACATGTTGAAGTGTGTGCATAGGTCCTTTGGTTTAGGTGTGACACTCAATTTGAGTTTTTATTGCTTTAAATGCATTTTCAGGCCGAGCTGATCACGTTTTCTGAGTTTGAATGTATCTTCATAGGAATGAGTTGTGTGGTAAAATTAATGCTCATTTAGGCTTCAGGTGGTCATCCTTAACAAAATACATGTTGAAGTGTGTGCATAAGTCCTTTGGTTTAGGCGTGACACTATATTTGAGTTTTTATTGCTTTAAATGCATTTTCAGCCCGAGCTGAGCACGTTTTGTGAGTTTGAATGTATCTTCATAGGAATGAGTTGTGTGATCAAATTAATGCTCATTTAGGCTTCAGGAGGTCATCCTGAACAAAATACATGTTGAAGTGTGTGCATAAGTCCTTTGGTTTAGGCGTGACGCTCAATTTGAGTTTTTATTGCTTTAAATGCATTTTCAGCCCGAGCTGAGCACGTTTTGTGAGTTTGAATGTATCTTCATAGGAATGAGTTGTGTGGTCAAATTAATGCTCATATAGGCTTCAGGAGGTCATCCTGAACAAAATACATGTTGAAGTGTGTGCATAAGTCCTTTGGTTTAGGTGTGACACTCAATTTGAGTTTTTATTGCTTTAAATGCATTTTCAGCCCGAGCTGAGCTCGCTTTCTGAATTTGAATGTATCTTCATAGGAATGAGTTGTGTGGTCAAATTAATGCTCATATGGGATTCAGGAGGTCATCCTGAACAAAATACATGTTGAAGTGTGTGCATAAGTCCTTTGGTTTAGGTGTGACACTCAATTTGAGTTTTTATTGCTTTAAATGCATTTTCTGCCCGAGCTGAGCACGTTTTTTGAGTTTGAATGTATCTTCATAGGAATGAGTTGTGTGGTCAAATTACTGCTCATTTAGGCTTTAGGAGGACATCCTGAACTAAATACATGTTGAAGTGTGTGCCTAAGTCCTTTGGTTTAGGCGTGACACTCAATTTGAGTGTTTATTGCTTTAAATGCATTTTCAGCCCGAGCTGAGCGCGCTTTCTGACTTTGAATGTATCTTCATAGGAATGAGTTGTGTGGTCAAATTATTGCTCATTTTTCAGGAGGTCATCCTGAACAAAATACATGTTGAAGTGTTTGCATAAGTCCTTTGGTTTAGGCGTGACACTATATTTGAGTTTTTATTGCTTTAAATGCATTTTCAGCCCGAGCTGAGCACGTTTTGTGAGTTTGAATGTATCTTCATAGGAATGAGTTGTGTGATCAAATTAATGCTCATTTAGGCTTCAGGAGGTCATCCTGAACAAAATACATGTTGAAGTGTGTGCATAAGTCCTTTGGTTTACGCGTGACACTCAATTTGAGTTTTTATTGCTTTAAATGCATTTTCAGCCCGAGCTGAGCACGTTTTGTGAGTTTGAATGTATCTTCATAGGAATGAGTTGTGTGGTCAAATTAATGCTCATATAGGCTTCAGGAGGTCATCCTGAACAAAATACATGTTGAAGTGTGTGCATAGGTCCTTTGGTTTAGGTGTGACACTCAATTTGAGTTTTTATTGCTTTAAATGCATTTTCAGGCCGAGCTGATCACGTTTTCTGAGTTTGAATGTATCTTCATAGGAATGAGTTGTGTGGTAAAATTAATGCTCATTTAGGCTTCAGGTGGTCATCCTTAACAAAATACATGTTGAAGTGTGTGCATAAGTCCTTTGGTTTAGGCGTGACACTATATTTGAGTTTTTATTGCTTTAAATGCATTTTCAGCCCGAGCTGAGCACGTTTTGTGAGTTTGAATGTATCTTCATAGGAATGAGTTGTGTGATCAAATTAATGCTCATTTAGGCTTCAGGAGGTCATCCTGAACAAAATACATGTTGAAGTGTGTGCATAAGTCCTTTGGTTTAGGCGTGACGCTCAATTTGAGTTTTTATTGCTTTAAATGCATTTTCAGCCCGAGCTGAGCACGTTTTGTGAGTTTGAATGTATCTTCATAGGAATGAGTTGTGTGGTCAAATTAATGCTCATATAGGCTTCAGGAGGTCATCCTGAACAAAATACATGTTGAAGTGTGTGCATAAGTCCTTTGGTTTAGGTGTGACACTCAATTTGGGTTTTTATTGCTTTAAATGCATTTTCAGCCCGAGCTGAGCTCGCTTTCTGAATTTGAATGTATCTTCATAGGAATGAGTTGTGTGGTCAAATTAATGCTCATATGGGATTCAGGAGGTCATCCTGAACAAAATACATGTTGAAGTGTGTGCATAAGTCCTTTGGTTTAGGTGTGACACTCAATTTGAGTTTTTATTGCTTTAAATGCATTTTCTGCCCGAGCTGAGCACGTTTTTTGAGTTTGAATGTATCTTCATAGGAATGAGTTGTGTGGTCAAATTACTGCTCATTTAGGCTTTAGGAGGACATCCTGAACTAAATACATGTTGAAGTGTGTGCCTAAGTCCTTTGGTTTAGGCGTGACACTCAATTTGAGTGTTTATTGCTTTAAATGCATTTTCAGCCCGAGCTGAGCGCGCTTTCTGACTTTGAATGTATCTTCATAGGAATGAGTTGTGTGGTCAAATTATTGCTCATTTTTCAGGAGGTCATCCTGAACAAAATACATGTTGAAGTGTGTGCATAAGTCCTTTGGTTTAGGTGTGACACTCAATTTGAGTTTTTATTGCTTTAAATGCATTTTCAGCCCGAGTTGAGCACGTTTTGTGAGTTTGAATGTATCTTCATAGGAATGAGTTGTGTGGTCAAATCAATGCTCATTTAGGCTTCAGGTGGTCATCCTGAACAAAATACATGTTGAAGTGTGTACATAAGTCCTTTGGTTTAGGCGTGACACTCAATTTGAGTTTTTATTGCTTTAAATGCATTTTCAGCCCGAGCTGAGCATGTTTTGTGAGTTTGAATGTATCTTCATAGGAATGAGTTGTGTGGTCAAATTAATGCTCATTTAGGCTTCAGGTGGTCATCCTGAACTAAATACATGTTGAAGTGTGTGCATAAGTCCTTTGGTTTAGGCGTGACACTCCATTTGAGTTTTTATTGCTTTAAATGCATTTTCAGCCCGAGCTGAGCACGTTTTGTGAGTTTGAATGTATCTTGATAGGAATGAGTTGTGTGGTCAAATTAATGCTCATATAGGCTTCAGGATGACCTCCTCAAAAAAATACATGTTGAAGTGTGTCCATAAGTCCTTTGGTTTAGGCGTGACACTCAATTTGAGTTTTTATTGCTTTAAATGCATTTTCAGCCCGAGCTGAGCACGTTTTCTGAGTTTGAATGTATCTTCATAGGAATGAGTTTTGTGGTCAAATTAATGCTCATTTAGGCTTCAGGAGGACATCCTGAACTAAGTACATGTTGAAGTGTGTGCATAAGTCTCTTGGTTTAGGCGTGACACTCAATTTGAGTTTTTATTGCTTTAAATGAATTTTCAGCCCGAGCTGAGCATGTTTTGTGAGTTTGAATGTATCTTCATAGGAATGAGTTGTGTAGTCAAATTAATGCTCATATGGGCTTCAGGAGGTCATCCTGAACAAAATACATGTTGAAGTGTGTGCATAAGTCCTTTGGTTTAGGTGTGACACTCAATTTGAGTTTTTATTGCTTTAAATGCATTTTCAGCCCGAGCTGAGCACGTTTTGTGAGTTTGAATGTATCTTCATAGGAATGAGTTGTGTGGTCAAATTAATGCTCATTTAGGCTTTAGGTGGTCATCCTGAACTAAATACATGTTGAAGTGTGTGTATAAGTCCTTTGGTTTAGGCGTGACACTCAATTTGAGTTTTTATTGCTTTAAATGCATTTTCAGCCCGAGCTGAGCACGTTTTGTGAGTTTGAATGTATCTTCATAGGAATGAGTTGTGTGGTAAAATTAATGCTCATTTAGGCTTCAGGTGGTCATCCTTAACAAAATACATGTTGAAGTGTGTGCATAAGTCCTTTGGTTTAGGCATGACACTATATTTGAGTTTTTATTGCTTTAAATGCATTTTCAGCCCGAGCTGAGCACGTTTTCTGAGTTTGAATGTATCTTCATAGGAATGAGTTGTGTGGTCAAATTAATGCTCATTTAGGCTTCAGGAGGACATCCTGAACTAAGTACATGTTGAAGTGTGTGCATAAGTCTCTTGGTTTAGGCGTGACACTCAATTTGAGTTTTTATTGCTTTAAATGAATTTTCAGGCCGAGCTGAGCACGTTTTGTGAGTTTGAATGTATCTTCATAGGAATGAGTTGTGTGGTCAAATTAATGCTCATTTAGGCTTCAGGAGGACATCCTGAACTAAATACATGTTGAAGTGTGTGCATAAGTTCTTTGGTTTGGGCGTGACACTCAATTTGAGTTTTTATTGCTTTAAATGCATTTTCAGCCCGAGCTGAGCATGTTTTGTGAGTTTGAATGTATCTTCATAGGAATGAGTTGTGTAGTCAAATTAATGCTCATATGGGCTTCAGGAGGTCATCCTGAACAAAATACATGTTGAAGTGTGTGCATAAGTCCTTTGGTTTGGGCGTGACACTCAATTTGAGTTTTTATTGCTTTAAATGCATTTTCAGCCCAAGCTGAGCGCGCTTTTAACTTTGAATGTATCTTCATAGGCGGCCCGGTAGTCCAGTGGTTAGCACGTCGACTTCACAGTGCAGAGGTACCGGGTTCGATTCCAGCTCCGGCCTCCCTGTGTGGAGTTTGCATGTTCTCCCCGGGCCTGCGTGGGTTTTCTCCGGGTACTCCGGTTTCCTCCCTCATTCCAAAAACATGCATGGCAGGCTGATTGGACTCTCTAGAATTGTCCCTAGGTGTGAATGTGAGCGTGGATGGTTGTTTGTCTCTGTGTGCCCTGTGATTGGCTGGCAACCGATTCAGGGTGTCCCCCGCCTACTGCCCGAAGACAGCTGGGATAGGCTCCAGCATCCCCCGCGACCCTAGTGAGGATTAAGCGGTTCGGAAAATGGATGGATGGATGGATGGATGTATCTTCATAGGAATGAGTTGTGTAGTCAAATGAATGCTCATTTAGGCTTCAGGAGGCCACCCTGAACAAAATACATGTTGAAGTGTGTGCATAAGTCCTTTGGTTTAGGCGTGACACTCAATTTGAGTTTTTATTGCGAAATGCATTTTCAGGCCGAGCTGAGCGCGTTTTCTGAGTTTGAATGTATCTTCATAGGAATGAGTTGTGTGATCAAAATAATATTCATTTAGGCTTCAGGAGGACATCCTGAACTAAGTACATGTTGAAGTGTGTGCATAAGTCCTTTGGTTTGGGCGTGACACTCAATTTGAGTTTTTATTGCTTTAAATGCATTTTCTGCCCGAGCTGAGCACGTTTTGTGAGTTTGAATGTATCTTCATAGGAATGAGTTGTATGGTCAAATTAATGCTCATTTAGGCTTCAGGAGGTCATTCTGAAAAAAATACCTGTTGAAGTGTGTGCATAAGTCCTTTGGTTTAGGCGTGACACTCAATTTGAGTTTTTATTGCTTTAAATGCATTTTCAGCCCGAGCTGAGCACGTTTTTTGAGTTTGAATGTATCTTCATAGGATTGAGTTGTGTGGTCAGATTAACGCTCATTTAGGCTTCAGGTGGTCATCTTGAACAAAATACATGTTGGAGCGTGTGCATAAGTCCTTTGGTTTAGGCGTGATACTCAATTTGAGTTTTTATTGCTTTAAATGCATTTTCAGCCCGAGCTGAGCACGTTTTGTGAGTTTGAATGTATCTTCATAGGAATGAGTTGTGTGGTCAAATTATTGCTCATTTAGGCTTCAGGAGGACATCCTGAACAAAATACATGTTGAAGTGTGTGCATAAGTCCTTTGGTTTGGGCGTGACACTCAATTTGAGTTTTTATTGCTTTAAATGCATTTTCAGGCCGAGCTGAGCACGTTTTGTGAGTTTGAATGTATCTTCATAGGAATGAGTTGTGTGGTCAAATTAATGCTCATTTAGGCTTCAGGTGATCATCCTGAACAAAATACATGTTGAAGTGTGTGCATAAGTCCTTTTTTAGGTGTGACACTCAATTTGAGTTTTTATTGCTTTAAATGCATTTTCAGCCCGAGCTGAGCACGTTTTGTGAGTTTGAATGTATCTTCATAGGAATTAGTTGTGTGGTCAAATTAATGCTCATTTAGTCTTCAGGTGGTCATCCTGAACAAAATACATGTTGAAGTGTATGCATAATCCTTTGGTTTAGGTGTGACACTCCATTTGAGTTTTTATTGCTTTAAATGCATTTTCTGCCCGAGCTGAGCACGTTTTGTGAGTTTGAATGTATCTTGATAGGAATGAGTTGTGTGGTCAAATTAATGCTCATATAGGCTTCAGGATGACCTCCTCAAAAAATACATGTTGAAGTGTGTGCATAAGTCCTTTGGTTTAGGCGTGACACTCAATTTGAGTTTTTATTGCTTTAAATGCATTTTCAGCCCGAGCTGAGCACGTTTTCTGAGTTTGAATGTATCTTCATAGGAATGAGTTTTGTGGTCAAATTAATGCTCATTTAGGCTTCAGGAGGACATCCTGAACTAAGTACATGTTGAAGTGTGTGCATAAGTCCTTTGGTTTAGGCGTGACACTCAATTTGAGTTTTTATTGCTTTAAATGCATTTTCAGCCCGAGTTGAGCACGTTTTGTGAGTTTGAATGTATCTTCATAGGAATTAGTTGTGTGGTCAAATTAATGCTCATTTAGTCTTCAGGTGGTCATCCTGAACAAAATACATGTTGAAGTGTGTGCATAATCCTTTGGTTTAGGTGTGACACTCCATTTGAGTTTTTATTGCTTTAAATGCATTTTCTGCCCGAGCTGAGCACGTTTTGTGAGTTTGAATGTATCTTGATAGGAATGAGTTGTGTGGTCAAATTAATGCTCATATAGGCTTCAGGATGACCTCCTCAAAAAAATACATGTTGAAGTGTGTGCATGAGTCCTTTGGTTTAGGCGTGACACTCAATTTGAGTTTTTATTGCTTTAAATGCATTTTCAGCCCGAGCTGAGCACGCTTTCTGACTTTGAATGTATCTTCATAGGAATGAGTTGTGTGGTCAAATTATTGCTCATTTTTCAGGAGGTCATCCTGAACAAAATACATGTTGAAGTGTGTACATAAGTCCTTTGGTTTAGGCGTGACACTCAATTTGAGTTTTTATTGCTTTAAATGCATTTTCAGCCCGAGCTGAGCATGTTTTGTGAGTTTGAATGTATCTTCATAGGAATGAGTTGTGTGGTCAAATTAATGCTCATTTAGGCTTCAGGTGGTCATCCTGAACTAAATACATGTTGAAGTGTGTGCATAAGTCCTTTGGTTTAGGCGTGACACTCCATTTGAGGTTTTATTGCTTTAAATGCATTTTCAGCCCGAGCTGAGCACGTTTTGTGAGTTTGAATGTATCTTGATAGGAATGAGTTGTGTGGTCAAATTAATGCTCATATAGGCTTCAGGATGACCTCCTCAAAAAAATACATGTTGAAGTGTGTGCATAAGTCCTTTGGTTTAGGCGTGACACTCAATTTGAGTTTTTATTGCTTTAAATGCATTTTCAGCCCGAGCTGAGCACGTTTTCTGAGTTTGAATGTATCTTCATAGGAATGAGTTTTGTGGTCAAATTAATGCTCATTTAGGCTTCAGGAGGACATCCTGAACTAAGTACATGTTGAAGTGTGTGCATAAGTCTGTTGGTTTAGGCGTGACACTCAATTTGAGTTTTTATTGCTTTAAATGAATTTTCAGCCCGAGCTGAGCATGTTTTGTGAGTTTGAATGTATCTTCATAGGAATGAGTTGTGTAGTCAAATTAATGCTCATATGGGCTTCAGGAGGTCATCCTGAACAAAATACATGTTGAAGTGTGTGCATAAGTCCTTTGGTTTAGGTGTGACACTCAATTTGAGTTTTTATTGCTTTAAATGCATTTTCAGCCCGAGCTGAGCACGTTTTGTGAGTTTGAATGTATCTTCATAGGAATGAGTTGTGTGGTCAAATTAATGCTCATTTAGGCTTTAGGTGGTCATCCTGAACTAAATACATGTTGAAGTGTGTGTATAAGTCCTTTGGTTTAGGCGTGACACTCAATTTGAGTTTTTATTGCTTTAAATGCATTTTCAGCCCGAGCTGAGCACGTTTTGTGAGTTTGAATGTATCTTCATAGGAATGAGTTGTGTGGTAAAATTAATGCTCATTTAGGCTTCAGGTGGTCATCCTTAACAAAATACATGTTGAAGTGTGTGCATAAGTCCTTTGGTTTAGGCATGACACTATATTTGAGTTTTTATTGCTTTAAATGCATTTTCAGCCCGAGCTGAGCACGTTTTGTGAGTTTGAATGTATCTTCATAGGAATGAGTTGTGTGATCAAATTAATGCTCATTTAGGCTTCAGGAGGTCATCCTGAACAAAATACATGTTGAAGTGTGTGCATAAGTCCTTTGGTTTAGGCGTGACGCTCAATTTGAGTTTTTATTGCTTTAAATGCATTTTCAGCCCGAGCTGAGCACATTTTGTGAGTTTGAATGTATCTTCATAGGAATGAGTTGCGTGGTCAAATTAATGCTCATTTAGGCTTCAGGAGGACATCCTGAACTAAATACATGTTGAAGTGTGTGCATAAGTCCTTTGGTTTAGGCGTGACACTCCATTTGAGGTTTTATTGCTTTAAATGCATTTTCAGCCCGAGCTGAGCACGTTTTGTGAGTTTGAATGTATCTTGATAGGAATGAGTTGTGTGGTCAAATTAATGCTCATATAGGCTTCAGGATGACCTCCTCAAAAAAATACATGTTGAAGTGTGTGCATAAGTCCTTTGGTTTAGGCGTGACACTCAATTTGAATTTTTATTGCTTTAAATGCATTTTCAGCCCGAGCTGAGCACGTTTTCTGAGTTTGAATGTATCTTCATAGGAATGAGTTGTGTGGTCAAATTAATGCTCATTTAGGCTTCAGGAGGACATCCTGAACTAAGTACATGTTGAAGTGTGTGCATAAGTCTCTTGGTTTAGGCGTGACACTCAATTTGAGTTTTTATTGCTTTAAATGAATTTTCAGGCCGAGCTGAGCACGTTTTGTGAGTTTGAATGTATCTTCATAGGAATGAGTTGTGTGGTCAAATTAATGCTCATTTAGGCTTCAGGAGGACATCCTGAACTAAATACATGTTGAAGTGTGTGCATAAGTTCTTTGGTTTGGGCGTGACACTCAATTTGAGTTTTTATTGCTTTAAATGCATTTTCAGCCCGAGCTGAGCATGTTTTGTGAGTTTGAATGTATCTTCATAGGAATGAGTTGTGTAGTCAAATTAATGCTCATATGGGCTTCAGGAGGTCATCCTGAACAAAATACATGTTGAAGTGTGTGCATAAGTCCTTTGGTTTGGGCATGACACTCAATTTGAGTTTTTATTGCTTTAAATGCATTTTCAGCCCAAGCTGAGCGCGCTTTTAACTTTGAATGTATCTTCATAGGCGGCCCGGTAGTCCAGTGGTTAGCACGTCGACTTCACAGTGCAGAGGTACCGGGTTCGATTCCAGCTCCGGCCTCCCTGTGTGGAGTTTGCATGTTCTCCCCGGGCCTGCGTGGGTTTTCTCCGGGTACTCCGGTTTCCTCCCTCATTCCAAAAACATGCATGGCAGGCTGATTGGACTCTCTAGAATTGTCCCTAGGTGTGAATGTGAGCGTGGATGGTTGTTTGTCTCTGTGTGCCCTGCGATTGGCTGGCAACCGATTCAGGGTGTCCCCCGCCTACTGCCCGAAGACAGCTGGGATAGGCTCCAGCATCCCCCGCGACCCTAGTGAGGATTAAGCGGTTCGGAAAATGGATGGATGGATGGATGGATGTATCTTCATAGGAATGAGTTGTGTAGTCAAATGAATGCTCATTTAGGCTTCAGGAGGCCACCCTGAACAAAATACATGTTGAAGTGTGTGCATAAGTCCTTTGGTTTAGGCGTGACACTCAATTTGAGTTTTTATTGCGAAATGCATTTTCAGGCCGAGCTGAGCGCGTTTTCTGAGTTTGAATGTATCTTCATAGGAATGAGTTGTGTGATCAAAATAATATTCATTTAGGCTTCAGGAGGACATCCTGAACTAAGTACATGTTGAAGTGTGTGCATAAGTCCTTTGGTTTGGGCGTGACACTCAATTTGAGTTTTTATTGCTTTAAATGCATTTTCTGCCCGAGCTGAGCACGTTTTGTGAGTTTGAATGTATCTTCATAGGAATGAGTTGTATGGTCAAATTAATGCTCATTTAGGCTTCAGGAGGTCATTCTGAAAAAAATACCTGTTGAAGTGTGTGCATAAGTCCTTTGGTTTAGGCGTGACACTCAATTTGAGTTTTTATTGCTTTAAATGCATTTTCAGCCCGAGCTGAGCACGTTTTTTGAGTTTGAATGTATCTTCATAGGATTGAGTTGTGTGGTCAGATTAACGCTCATTTAGGCTTCAGGTGGTCATCTTGAACAAAATACATGTTGGAGCGTGTGCATAAGTCCTTTGGTTTAGGCGTGATACTCAATTTGAGTTTTTATTGCTTTAAATGCATTTTCAGCCCGAGCTGAGCACGTTTTGTGAGTTTGAATGTATCTTCATAGGAATGAGTTGTGTGGTCAAATTATTGCTCATTTAGGCTTCAGGAGGACATCCTGAACAAAATACATGTTGAAGTGTGTGCATAAGTCCTTTGGTTTGGGCGTGACACTCAATTTGAGTTTTTATTGCTTTAAATGCATTTTCAGGCCGAGCTGAGCACGTTTTGTGAGTTTGAATGTATCTTCATAGGAATGAGTTGTGTGGTCAAATTAATGCTCATTTAGGCTTCAGGTGATCATCCTGAACAAAATACATGTTGAAGTGTGTGCATAAGTCCTTTTTTAGGCGTGACACTCAATTTGAGTTTTTATTGCTTTAAATGCATTTTCAGCCCGAGCTGAGCACGTTTTGTGAGTTTGAATGTATCTTCATAGGAATTAGTTGTGTGGTCAAATTAATGCTCATTTAGTCTTCAGGTGGTCATCCTGAACAAAATACATGTTGAAGTGTGTGCATAATCCTTTGGTTTAGGTGTGACACTCAATTTGAGTTTTTATTGCTTTAAATGCATTTTCTGCCTGAGCTGAGCACGTTTTGTGAGTTTGAATGTATCTTCATAGGAATGAGTTGTATTGTGAAATTAATGCTCATTTAGGCTTCAGGAGGTCATTCTGAAAAAAATACCTGTTGAAGTGTGTGCATAAGTACTTTGGTTTAGGCGTGACACTCAATTTGAGTTTTTATTGCTTTAAATGCATTTTCAGCCCGAGCTGAGCACGTTTTTTGAGTTTGAATGTATCTTCATAGGATTGAGTTGTGTGGTCAGATTAACGCTCATTTAGGCTTCAGGTGGTCATCTTGAAAAAAATACATGTTGGAGCGTGTGCATAAGTCCTTTGGTTTAGGCGTGTTACTCAATTTGAGTTTTTATTGCTTTAAATGCATTTTCAGCCCGAGCTGAGCACGTTTTGTGAGTTTGAAAGTATCTTCATAGGAATGAGTTGTGTGGTCAAATTACTGCTCATTTAGGCTTCAGGAGGACATCCTGAACAAAATACATGTTGAAGTGTGTGCATAAGTCCTTTGGTTTGGGCGTGACACTCAATTTGAGTTTTTATTGCTTTAAATGCATTTTCAGGCCGAGCTGAGTACGTTTTGTGAGTTTGAATGTATCTTCATAGGAATGAGTTGTGTGGTCAAATTAATGCTCATTTAGGCTTCACGTGATCATCCTGAACAAAATACATGTTGAAGTGTGTGCATAAGTCCTTTTTTAGGCGTGACACTCAATTTGAGTTTTTATTGCTTTAAAATTCATTTTCAGCCCGAGCTGAGCGCGTTTTCTGACTTTGAATGTATCTTCTTAGGAATGAGTTGTGTAGTCAAATTAATGCTCATTTAGGCTTCAGGAGGCCATCCTGAACAAAATACATGTTGAAGTGTGTGCATAAGTCCTTTGGTTTAGGCGTGACACTCAATTTGAGTTTTTATTGCGAAATGCATTTTCAGGCCGAGCTGAGCGCGTTTTCTGAGTTTGAATGTATCTTCATATGAATGAGTTGTGTGGTCAAATTAATGCTCATCAAGGCTTCAGGAGGTCATCGTGAACAAAATACATGTTGAAGTGTGTGCATAAGTACTTTGGTTTAGGCGTGACACTCAATTTGAGTTTTTATTGCTTTAAATGCATTTTCAGCCCGAGCTGAGCACGTTTTGTGAGTTTGAATGTATCTTCAAGGAATGAGTTGTGTGATCAAAATAATGCTCATTTAGGCTTCAGGAGGACATCCTGAACTAAGTACATGTTGAAGTGTGTGCATAAGTCCTTTGGTTTAGGCGTGACACTCCATTTGAGGTTTTATTGCTTTAAATGCATTTTCAGCCCGAGCTGAGCACGTTTTGTGAGTTTGAATGTATCTTGATAGGAATGAGTTGTGTGGTCAAATTAATGCTCATATAGGCTTCAGGATGACCTCCTCAAAAAAATACATGTTGAAGTGTGTGCATAAGTCCTTTGGTTTAGGCGTGACACTCAATTTGAATTTTTATTGCTTTAAATGCATTTTCAGCCCGAGCTGAGCACGTTTTCTGAGTTTGAATGTATCTTCATAGGAATGAGTTGTGTGGTCAAATTAATGCTCATTTAGGCTTCAGGAGGACATCCTGAACTAAGTACATGTTGAAGTGTGTGCATAAGTCTCTTGGTTTAGGCGTGACACTCAATTTGAGTTTTTATTGCTTTAAATGAATTTTCAGGCCGAGCTGAGCACGTTTTGTGAGTTTGAATGTATCTTCATAGGAATGAGTTGTGTGGTCAAATTAATGCTCATTTAGGCTTCAGGAGGACATCCTGAACTAAATACATGTTGAAGTGTGTGCATAAGTTCTTTGGTTTGGGCGTGACACTCAATTTGAGTTTTTATTGCTTTAAATGCATTTTCAGCCCGAGCTGAGCATGTTTTGTGAGTTTGAATGTATCTTCATAGGAATGAGTTGTGTAGTCAAATTAATGCTCATATGGGCTTCAGGAGGTCATCCTGAACAAAATACATGTTGAAGTGTGTGCATAAGTCCTTTGGTTTGGGCGTGACACTCAATTTGAGTTTTTATTGCTTTAAATGCATTTTCAGCCCAAGCTGAGCGCGCTTTTAACTTTGAATGTATCTTCATAGGCGGCCCGGTAGTCCAGTGGTTAGCACGTCGACTTCACAGTGCAGAGGTACCGGGTTCGATTCCAGCTCCGGCCTCCCTGTGTGGAGTTTGCATGTTCTCCCCGGGCCTGCGTGGGTTTTCTCCGGGTACTCCGGTTTCCTCCCTCATTCCAAAAACATGCATGGCAGGCTGATTGGACTCTCTAGAATTGTCCCTAGGTGTGAATGTGAGCGTGGATGGTTGTTTGTCTCTGTGTGCCCTGTGATTGGCTGGCAACCGATTCAGGGTGTCCCCCGCCTACTGCCCGAAGACAGCTGGGATAGGCTCCAGCATCCCCCGCGACCCTAGTGAGGATTAAGCGGTTCGGAAAATGGATGGATGGATGGATGGATGTATCTTCATAGGAATGAGTTGTGTAGTCAAATGAATGCTCATTTAGGCTTCAGGAGGCCACCCTGAACAAAATACATGTTGAAGTGTGTGCATAAGTCCTTTGGTTTAGGCGTGACACTCAATTTGAGTTTTTATTGCGAAATGCATTTTCAGGCCGAGCTGAGCGCGTTTTCTGAGTTTGAATGTATCTTCATAGGAATGAGTTGTGTGATCAAAATAATATTCATTTAGGCTTCAGGAGGACATCCTGAACTAAGTACATGTTGAAGTGTGTGCATAAGTCCTTTGGTTTGGGCGTGACACTCAATTTGAGTTTTTATTGCTTTAAATGCATTTTCTGCCCGAGCTGAGCACGTTTTGTGAGTTTGAATGTATCTTCATAGGAATGAGTTGTATGGTCAAATTAATGCTCATTTAGGCTTCAGGAGGTCATTCTGAAAAAAATACCTGTTGAAGTGTGTGCATAAGTCCTTTGGTTTAGGCGTGACACTCAATTTGAGTTTTTATTGCTTTAAATGCATTTTCAGCCCGAGCTGAGCACGTTTTTTGAGTTTGAATGTATCTTCATAGGATTGAGTTGTGTGGTCAGATTAACGCTCATTTAGGCTTCAGGTGGTCATCTTGAACAAAATACATGTTGGAGCGTGTGCATAAGTCCTTTGGTTTAGGCGTGATACTCAATTTGAGTTTTTATTGCTTTAAATGCATTTTCAGCCCGAGCTGAGCACGTTTTGTGAGTTTGAATGTATCTTCATAGGAATGAGTTGTGTGGTCAAATTATTGCTCATTTAGGCTTCAGGAGGACATCCTGAACAAAATACATGTTGAAGTGTGTGCATAAGTCCTTTGGTTTGGGCGTGACACTCAATTTGAGTTTTTATTGCTTTAAATGCATTTTCAGGCCGAGCTGAGCACGTTTTGTGAGTTTGAATGTATCTTCATAGGAATGAGTTGTGTGGTCAAATTAATGCTCATTTAGGCTTCAGGTGATCATCCTGAACAAAATACATGTTGAAGTGTGTGCATAAGTCCTTTTTTAGGCGTGACACTCAATTTGAGTTTTTATTGCTTTAAATGCATTTTCAGCCCGAGCTGAGCACGTTTTGTGAGTTTGAATGTATCTTCATAGGAATTAGTTGTGTGGTCAAATTAATGCTCATTTAGTCTTCAGGTGGTCATCCTGAACAAAATACATGTTGAAGTGTGTGCATAATCCTTTGGTTTAGGTGTGACACTCAATTTGAGTTTTTATTGCTTTAAATGCATTTTCTGCCCGAGCTGAGCACGTTTTGTGAGTTTGAATGTATCTTCATAGGAATGAGTTGTATTGTGAAATTAATGCTCATTTAGGCTTCAGGAGGTCATTCTGAAAAAAATACCTGTTGAAGTGTGTGCATAAGTACTTTGGTTTAGGCGTGACACTCAATTTGAGTTTTTATTGCTTTAAATGCATTTTCAGCCCGAGCTGAGCACGTTTTTTGAGTTTGAATGTATCTTCATAGGATTGAGTTGTGTGGTCAGATTAACGCTCATTTAGGCTTCAGGTGGTCATCTTGAAAAAAATACATGTTGGAGCGTGTGCATAAGTCCTTTGGTTTAGGCGTGTTACTCAATTTGAGTTTTTATTGCTTTAAATGCATTTTCAGCCCGAGCTGAGCACGTTTTGTGAGTTTGAATGTATCTTCATAGGAATGAGTTGTGTGGTCAAATTACTGCTCATTTAGGCTTCAGGAGGACATCCTGAACAAAATACATGTTGAAGTGTGTGCATAAGTCCTTTGGTTTGGGCGTGACACTCAATTTGAGTTTTTATTGCTTTAAATGCATTTTCAGGCCGAGCTGAGTACGTTTTGTGAGTTTGAATGTATCTTCATAGGAATGAGTTGTGTGGTCAAATTAATGCTCATTTAGGCTTCACGTGATCATCCTGAACAGAATACATGTTGAAGTGTGTGCATAAGTCCTTTTTTAGGCGTGACACTCAATTTGAGTTTTTATTGCTTTAAAATTCATTTTCAGCCCGAGCTGAGCGCGTTTTCTGACTTTGAATGTATCTTCTTAGGAATGAGTTGTGTAGTCAAATTAATGCTCATTTAGGCTTCAGGAGGCCATCCTGAACAAAATACATGTTGAAGTGTGTGCATAAGTCCTTTGGTTTAGGCGTGACACTCAATTTGAGTTTTTATTGCGAAATGCATTTTCAGGCCGAGCTGAGCGCGTTTTCTGAGTTTGAATGTATCTTCATATGAATGAGTTGTGTGGTCAAATTAATGCTCATCAAGGCTTCAGGAGGTCATCGTGAACAAAATACATGTTGAAGTGTGTGCATAAGTACTTTGGTTTAGGCGTGACACTCAATTTGAGTTTTTATTGCTTTAAATGCATTTTCAGCCCGAGCTGAGCACGTTTTGTGAGTTTGAATGTATCTTCAAGGAATGAGTTGTGTGATCAAAATAATGCTCATTTAGGCTTCAGGAGGACATCCTGAACTAAGTACATGTTGAAGTGTGTGCATAAGTCCTTTGGTTTGGGCGTGACACTCAATTTGAGTTTTTATTGCTTTAAATGCATTTTCTGCCCGAGCTGAGCACGTTTTGTGAGTTTGAATGTATCTTCATAGGAATGAGTTGTATGGTCAAATTAATGCTCATTTAGGCTTCAGGAGGTCATTCTGAAAAAAATACCTGTTGAAGTGTGTGCATAAGTCCTTTGGTTTAGGCGTGACACTAAATTTGAGTTTTTATTGCTTTAAATGCATTTTCAGCCCGAGCTGAGCACGTTTTTTGAGTTTGAATGTATCTTCATAGGATTGAGTTGTGTGGTCAGATTAACGCTCATTTAGGCTTCAGGTGGTCATCTTGAACAAAATACATGTTGGAGCGTGTGCATAAGTCCTTTGGTTTAGGCGTGATACTCAATTTGAGTTTTTATTGCTTTAAATGCATTTTCAGCCCGAGCTGAGCACGTTTTGTGAGTTTGAATGTATCTTCATAGGAATGAGTTGTGTGGTCAAATTATTGCTCATTTAGGCTTCAGGAGGACATCCTGAACAAAATACATGTTGAAGTGTGTGCATAAGTCCTTTGGTTTGGGCGTGACACTCAATTTGAGTTTTTATTGCTTTAAATGCATTTTCAGGCCGAGCTGAGCACGTTTTGTGAGTTTGAATGTATCTTCATAGGAATGAGTTGTGTGGTCAAATTAATGCTCATTTAGGCTTCAGGTGATCATCCTGAACAAAATACATGTTGAAGTGTGTGCATAAGTCCTTTTTTAGGCGTGACACTCAATTTGAGTTTTTATTGCTTTAAATGCATTTTCAGCCCGAGCTGAGCACGTTTTGTGAGTTTGAATGTATCTTCATAGGAATTAGTTGTGTGGTCAAATTAATGCTCATTTAGTCTTCAGGTGGTCATCCTGAACAAAATACATGTTGAAGTGTGTGCATAATCCTTTGGTTTAGGTGTGACACTCAATTTGAGTTTTTATTGCTTTAAATGCATTTTCTGCCCGAGCTGAGCACGTTTTGTGAGTTTGAATGTATCTTCATAGGAATGAGTTGTATTGTCAAATTAATGCTCATTTAGGCTTCAGGAGGTCATTCTGAAAAAAATACCTGTTGAAGTGTGTGCATAAGTCCTTTGGTTTAGGCGTGACACTCAATTTGAGTTTTTATTGCTTTAAATGCATTTTCAGCCCGAGCTGAGCACGTTTTTTGAGTTTGAATGTATCTTCATAGGAATGAGTTGTGTGGTCAGATTAACGCTCATTTAGGCTTCAGGTGGTCATCTTGAAAAAAATACATGTTGGAGCGTGTGCATAAGTCCTTTGGTTTAGGCGTGTTACTCAATTTGAGTTTTTATTGCTTTAAATGCATTTTCAGCCCGAGCTGAGCACGTTTTGTGAGTTTGAATGTATTTTCATAGGAATGAGTTGTGTGGTCAAATTACTGCTCATTTAGGCTTCAGGAGGACATCCTGAACAAAATACATGTTGAAGTGTGTGCATAAGTCCTTTGGTTTGGGCGTGACACTCAATTTGAGTTTTTATTGCTTTAAATGCATTTTCAGGCCGAGCTGAGTACGTTTTGTGAGTTTGAATGTATCTTCATAGGAATGAGTTGTGTGGTCAAATTAATGCTCATTTAGGCTTCACGTGATCATCCTGAACAAAATACATGTTGAAGTGTGTGCATAAGTCCTTTTTTAGGCGTGACACTCAATTTGAGTTTTTATTGCTTTAAAATTCATTTTCAGCCCGAGCTGAGCGCGTTTTCTGACTTTGAATGTATCTTCTTAGGAATGAGTTGTGTAGTCAAATTAATGCTCATTTAGGCTTCAGGAGGCCATCCTGAACAAAATACATGTTGAAGTGTGTGCATAAGTCCTTTGGTTTAGGCGTGACACTCAATTTGAGTTTTTATTGCGAAATGCATTTTCAGGCCGAGCTGAGCGCGTTTTCTGAGTTTGAATGTATCTTCATATGAATGAGTTGTGTGGTCAAATTAATGCTCATCAAGGCTTCAGGAGGTCATCGTGAACAAAATACATGTTGAAGTGTGTGCATAAGTCCTTTGGTTTAGGCGTGACACTCAATTTGAGTTTTTATTGCTTTAAATGCATTTTCTGCCCGAGCTGAGCACGTTTTGTGAGTTTGAATGTATCTTCATAGGAATGAGTTGTATGGTCAAATTAATGCTCATTTAGGCTTCAGGAGGTCATTCTGAAAAAAATACCTGTTGAAGTGTGTGCATAAGTCCTTTGGTTTAGGCATGACACTCAATTTGAGTTTTTATTGCTTTAAATGCATTTTCAGCCCGAGCTGAGCACGTTTTTTGAGTTTGAATGTATCTTCATAGGATTGAGTTGTGTGGTCAGATTAACGCTCATTTAGGCTTCAGGTGGTCATCTTGAACAAAATACATGTTGGAGCGTGTGCATAAGTCCTTTGGTTTAGGCGTGTTACTCAATTTGAGTTTTTATTGCTTTAAATGCATTTTCAGCCCGAGCTGAGCACGTTTTGTGAGTTTGAATGTATCTTCATAGGAATGAGTTGTGTGGTCAAATTACTGCTCATTTAGGCTTCAGGAGGACATCCTGAACAAAATACATGTTGAAGTGTGTGCATAAGTCCTTTGGTTTGGGCGTGACACTCAATTTGAGTTTTTATTGCTTTAAATGCATTTTCAGGCCGAGCTGAGTACGTTTTGTGAGTTTGAATGTATCTTCATAGGAATGAGTTTTGTGGTCAAATTAATGCTCATTTAGGCTTCACGTGATCATCCTGAACAAAATACATGTTGAAGTGTGTGCATAAGTCCTTTTTTAGGCGTGACACTCAATTTGAGTTTTTATTGCTTTAAAATTCATTTTCAGCCCGAGCTGAGCGCGTTTTCTGACTTTGAATGTATCTTCTTAGGAATGAGTTGTGTAGTCAAATTAATGCTCATTTAGGCTTCAGGAGGACATCCTGAACTAAGTACATGTTAAAGTGTGTGCATAAGCCCTTTGGTTTAGGCGTGACACTCAATTTGAGTTTTTATTGCTTTAAATGCATTTGCAGCCGGATCTGAGCACGTTTTGTGAGTTTGAATGTATCTTCATAGGAATGAGTTGTGTGGTCAAATTAATGCTCATATAGGCTTCAGGAGGTCATCCTGAACAAAATACATGTTGAAGTGTGTCCATAAGTCCTTTGGTTTAGGCGTGACACTCAATTTGAGTTTTTATTGCTTTAAATGCATTTGCAGCCGGATCTGAGCACGTTTTGTGAGTTTTAATGTATCTTCATAGGAATGAGTTGTGTGGTCAAATTAATGCTCATATAGGCTTCAGGAGGTCATCCTGAACAAAATACATGTTAAAGTGTGTGCATAAGTCCTTTGGTTTAGGCGTGACACTCAATTTGAGTTTTTATTGCTTTAAATGCATTTTCAGCCCGAGCTGAGCACGTTTTGTGAGTTTGAATGTATCTTCATAGGAATGAGTAGTGTGGTCAAATTAATGCTCATTTAGGCTTCAGGTGGTCATCCTGAACAAAATATATGTTGAAGTGTGTGCATAAGTTCTTTGGTTTAGGCGTGACTCTCAATTTGAGTTTTTATTGCTTCAAATGCATTTTCAGCCCGAGCTGAGCGCGCTTTCTGACTTTGAATGTATCTTCATAGGAATGAGTTGTGTGGTCAAATTATTGCTCATTTAGGCTTCAGGAGGTCATCCTGAACAAAATACATGTTGAAGTGTGTGCATAAGTCCTTTGGTTTAGGCGTGACACTCAATTTGAGTTTTTATTGCTTTAAATGCATTTTCAGCCCGAGCTGAGCACGTTTTGTGAGTTTGAATGTATCTTCATAGGAATGAGTAGTGTGGTCAAATTAATGCTCATTTAGGCTTCAGGTGGTCATCCTGAACAAAATACATGTTGAAGTGTGTGCATAAGTTCTTTGGTTTAGGCGTGACACTCAATTTGAGTTTTTATTGCTTTAAATGCATTTTCAGCCCGAGCTGAGCACGTTTTGTGAGTTTGAATGTATCTTCATAGGAATGAGTTGTGTGGTCAAATTAATGCTCATATAGGCTTCAGGAGGTCATCTGAACAAAATACATGTTGAAGTGTGTGCATAATCCTTTGGTTTAGGTGTGACACTCAATTTGAGTTTTTATTGCTTTAAATGCATTTTCAGCCCGAGCTGAGCACGTTTTGTGAGTTTGAATGTATCTTCATAGGAATGAGTTGTGTGGTCAAATTAATGCTCATTTAGGCTTCAGGTGGTCATCCTGAATGAAATACATGTTGAAGTGTGTGCATAAGTCCTTTGGTTTAGCCGTGACACTCAATTTGAGTTTTTATTGCTCTAAATGCATTTTCAGCCCGAGCTGAGCGCGTTTTCTGACTTTGAATGTATCTTCTTAGGAATGAGTTGTGTGGTCAAATTAATCCTCATTTAGGCTTCAGGTGGTCATCCTGAACTAAATACATGTTGAAGTGTGTGCATAAGTCCTTTGGTTTGGGCGTGACACTCAATTTGAGTTTTTATTGCTTTAAATGCATTTTCAGCCCGAGCTGAGCATGTTTTGTGAGTTTGAATGTATCTTCATAGGAATGAGTTGTGTGGTCAAATTAATGCTCTTTAGGCTTCAGGTGGTCATCCTGAACTAAATACATGTTGAAGTGTGTGCATAAGTCCTTTGGTTTAGGCGTGACACTCCATTTGAGTTTTTATTGCTTTAAATGCATTTTCAGCCCGAGCTGAGCGCGCTTTCTGACTTTGAATGTATCTTCATAGGAATGAGTTGTGTGGTCAAATTAATGCTCATTTAGGCTTCAGGAGGACATCCTGAACTAAGTACATGTTGAAGTGTGTGCATAAGTCCTTTGGCTTGGGCGTGACACTCAATTTGAGTTTTCATTGCTTTAAATGCATTTTCAGCCCGAGCTGAGCACGTTTTGTGAGTTTTAATGTATCTTCATAGGAATGAGTTGTGTGGTCAAATTAATGCTCATTTAGGCTTCAGGTGGTCATCCTGAAGTAAATACATGTTGAAGTGTGTGCATAAGTCCTTTGGTTTAGGCGGGACACTCAATTTGAGTTTTTATTGCTTCAAATGCATTTTCAGCCCGAGCTGAGCGCGCTTTCTGACTTTGAATGTATGTTCATAGGAATGAGTTGTGTGGTCAAATTATTGCTCATTTAGGCTTCAGGAGGTCATCCTGAACAAAATACATGTTGAAGTGTGTGCATAAGTCCTTTGGTTCAGGCGTGACACTCAATTTGAGTTTTTATTGCTTAAATGCATTTTCAGCCCGAGCTGAGCACGTTTTGTGAGTTTGAATGTATCTTCATAGGAATGAGTTGTGTGGTCAAATTAATGCTCATATAGGCTTCAGGAGGTCATCCTGAACAAAATACATGTTGAAGTGTGTGCATAAGTCCTTTGGTTTAGGTGTGACACTCAATTTGACTTTTTATTGCTTTAAATCCATTTTCAGCCCGAGCTGAGCACGTTTTGTGAGTTTGAATACATCTTCATAGGAATGAGTTGTGTGGTCAAATTAATGCTCATTTAGGCTTCAGGTGGTCATCCTGAAGTAAATACATGTTGAAGTGTGTGCATAAGTCCTTTGGTTTAGGCGGGACACTCAATTTGAGTTTTTATTGCTTCAAATGCATTTTCAGCCCGAGCTGAGCGCGCTTTCTGACTTTGAATGTATCTTCATAGGAATGAGTTGTGTGGTCAAATTATTGCTCATTTAGGCTTCAGGAGGTCATCCTGAACAAAATACATGTTGAAGTGTGTGGATAAGTCCTTTGGTTCAGGCGTGACACTCAATTTGAGTTTTTATTGCTTAAATGCATTTTCAGCCCGAGCTGAGCACGTTTTGTGAGTTTTAATGTATCTTCATAGGAATGAGTTGTGTGGTCAAATTAATGCTCATTTAGGCTTCAGGAGGACATCCTGAACTAAGTACATGTTGAAGTGTGTGCATAAGTCCTTTGGTTTGGGCGTGACACTCAATTTGAGTTTTTATTGCTTTAAATGCATTTTCAGCCCGACCTGAGCACGTTTTGTGAGTTTGAATACATCTTCATAGGAATGAGTTGTGTGGTCAAATTAATGCTCATTTAGGCTTCAGGTGGTCATCCTGAAGTAAATACATGTTGAAGTGTGTGCATAAGTCCTTTGGTTTAGGCGGGACACTCAATTTGAGTTTTTATTGCTTCAAATGCATTTTCAGCCCGAGCTGAGCGCGCTTTCTGACTTTGAATGTATGTTCATAGGAATGAGTTGTGTGGTCAAATTATTGCTCATTTAGGCTTCAGGAGGTCATCCTGAACAAAATACATGTTGAAGTGTGTGCATAAGTCCTTTGGTTCAGGCGTGACACTCAATTTGAGTTTTTATTGCTTAAATGCATTTTCAGCCCGAGCTGAGCACGTTTTGTGAGTTTGAATGTATCTTCATAGGAATGAGTTGTGTGGTCAAATTAATGCTCATATAGGCTTCAGGAGGTCATCCTGAACAAAATACATGTTGAAGTGTGTGCATAAGTCCTTTGGTTTAGGTGTGACACTCAATTTGACTTTTTATTGCTTTAAATCCATTTTCAGCCCGAGCTGAGCACGTTTTGTGAGTTTGAATACATCTTCATAGGAATGAGTTGTGTGGTCAAATTAATGCTCATTTAGGCTTCAGGTGGTCATCCTGAAGTAAATACATGTTGAAGTGTGTGCATAAGTCCTTTGGTTTAGGCGGGACACTCAATTTGAGTTTTTATTGCTTCAAATGCATTTTCAGCCCGAGCTGAGCGCGCTTTCTGACTTTGAATGTATCTTCATAGGAATGAGTTGTGTGGTCAAATTATTGCTCATTTAGGCTTCAGGAGGTCATCCTGAACAAAATACATGTTGAAGTGTGTGGATAAGTCCTTTGGTTCAGGCGTGACACTCAATTTGAGTTTTTATTGCTTAAATGCATTTTCAGCCCGAGCTGAGCACGTTTTGTGAGTTTGAATGTATCTTCATAGGAATGAGTTGTGTGGTCAAATTAATGCTCATATAGGCTTCAGGAGGTCATCCTGAAGAAAATACATGTTGAAGTGTGTGCATAAGTCCTTTGGTTTAGGCGTGACACTCAATTTGAGTTTTTATTGCTTTAAATGCATTTTCAGCCCGAGCTGAGCACGTTTTGTGAA
The DNA here is from genome assembly GCF_054856545.1 of Hippocampus guttulatus. Classification (NCBI taxonomy): domain Eukaryota; kingdom Metazoa; phylum Chordata; class Actinopteri; order Syngnathiformes; family Syngnathidae; genus Hippocampus; species Hippocampus guttulatus. The sequence goes on from NC_141278.1 coordinate 13,470,481, forward strand.
TTTGAAAGTATCTTCATAGGAATGAGTTGTGTGGTCAAATTAATGCTCATTCAGGCTTCAGGTGGTCATCCTGAACTAAATACATGTTGAAGTGTGTGCATAAGTCCTTTGGTTTAGGCGTGACACTCAATTTGAGTTTTTATTGCTTTAAATGCATTTTCAGCCCGAGCTGAGCGCGCTTTCTGACTTTGAATGTATCTTCATGGGAATGAGTTGTGTGGTCAAATTATTGCTCATTTAGGCTTCAGGAGGTCATCCTGAACAAAATACATGTTGAAGTGTGTCCATAAGTCCTTTGGTTTAGGCGTGACACTCAATTTGAGTTTTTATTTCTTTAAATGCATTTTCAGCCCGAGCTGAGCACGTTTTGTGAGTTTGAATGTATCTTCATAGGAATGAGTTGTGTGGTCAAATTAATGCTCATTTAGGCTTCAGGTGGTCATCCTGAATGAAATACATGTTGAAGTGTGTGCATAAGTCCTTTGGTTTAGCCGTGACACTCAATTTGAGTTTTTATTGCTCTAAATGCATTTTCAGCCCGAGCTGAGCGCGTTTTCTGACTTTGAATGTATCTTCTTAGGAATGAGTTGTGTGGTCAAATTAATCCTCATTTAGGCTTCAGGTGGTCATCCTGAACTAAATACATGTTGAAGTGTGTGCATAAGTCCTTTGGTTTGGGCGTGACACTCAATTTGAGTTTTTATTGCTTTAAATGCATTTTCAGCCCGAGCTGAGCATGTTTTGTGAGTTTGAATGTATCTTCATAGGAATGAGTTGTGTGGTCAAATTAATGCTCTTTAGGCTTCAGGTGGTCATCCTGAACTAAATACATGTTGAAGTGTGTGCATAAGTCCTTTGGTTTAGGCGTGACACTCCATTTGAGTTTTTATTGCTTTAAATGCATTTTCAGCCCGAGCTGAGCGCGCTTTCTGACTTTGAATGTATCTTCATAGGAATGAGTTGTGTGGTCAAATTAATGCTCATTTAGGCTTCAGGAGGACATCCTGAACTAAGTACATGTTGAAGTGTGTGCATAAGTCCTTTGGCTTGGGCGTGACACTCAATTTGAGTTTTCATTGCTTTAAATGCATTTTCAGCCCGAGCTGAGCACGTTTTGTGAGTTTTAATGTATCTTCATAGGAATGAGTTGTGTGGTCAAATTAATGCTCATTTAGGCTTCAGGAGGACATCCTGAACTAAGTACATGTTGATGTGTGTGCATAAGTCCTTTGGTTTGGGCGTGACACTCAATTTGAGTTTTTATTGCTTTAAATGCATTTTCAGCCCGACCTGAGCACGTTTTGTGAGTTTGAATACATCTTCATAGGAATGAGTTGTGTGGTCAAATTAATGCTCATTTAGGCTTCAGGTGGTCATCCTGAAGTAAATACATGTTGAAGTGTGTGCATAAGTCCTTTGGTTTAGGCGGGACACTCAATTTGAGTTTTTATTGCTTCAAATGCATTTTCAGCCCGAGCTGAGCGCGCTTTCTGACTTTGAATGTATCTTCATAGGAATGAGTTGTGTGGTCAAATTATTGCTCATTTAGGCTTCAGGAGGTCATCCTGAACAAAATACATGTTGAAGTGTGTGGATAAGTCCTTTGGTTCAGGCGTGACACTCAATTTGAGTTTTTATTGCTTAAATGCATTTTCAGCCCGAGCTGAGCACGTTTTGTGAGTTTGAATGTATCTTCATAGGAATGAGTTGTGTGGTCAAATTAATGCTCATATAGGCTTCAGGAGGTCATCCTGAAGAAAATACATGTTGAAGTGTGTGCATAAGTCCTTTGGTTTAGGCGTGACACTCAATTTGAGTTTTTATTGCTTTAAATGCATTTTCAGCCCGAGCTGAGCACGTTTTGTGAATTTGAAAGTATCTTCATAGGAATGAGTTGTGTGGTCAAATTAATGCTCATTCAGGCTTCAGGTGGTCATCCTGAACTAAATACATGTTGAAGTGTGTGCATAAGTCCTTTGGTTTAGGCGTGACACTCAATTTGAGTTTTAATTGCTTTAAATGCATTTTCAGCCCGAGCTGAGCGCGCTTTCTGACTTTGAATGTATCTTCATGGGAATGAGTTGTGTGGTCAAATTATTGCTCATTTAGGCTTCAGGAGGTCATCCTGAACAAAATACATGTTGAAGTGTGTCCATAAGTCCTTTGGTTTAGGCGTGACACTCAATTTGAGTTTTTATTTCTTTAAATGCATTTTCAGCCCGAGCTGAGCACGTTTTGTGAGTTTGAATGTATCTTCATAGGAATGAGTTGTGTGGTCAAATTAATGCTCATTTAGGCTTCAGGTGGTCATCCTGAACTAAATACATGTTGAAGTGTGTGCATAAGTCCTTTGGTTTGGGCGTGACACTCAATTTGAGTTTTTATTGCTTTAAATGCATTTTCAGCCCGAGCTGAGCACGTTTTGTGAGTTTGAATGTATCTTCATAGGAATGAGTTGTGTGGTCAAATTAATGCTCATTTAGGCTTCAGGTGGTCATCCTGAACTAAATACATGTTGAAGTGTGTGCATAAGTCCTTTGGTTTAGGTGTGACACTCAATTTGAGTTTTTATTGCTTTAAATGCATTTTCAGCCCGAGCTGAGCACATTTTGTGAGTTTGAATGTAGCTTCATAGGAATGAGTTGTGTGGTCAAATTAATGCTTATTTAGGCTTCAGGAGGTCATCCTGAACAAAATACATGTTGAAGTGTGTGCATAAGTCCTTTGGTTTAGGCGGGACACTCAATTTGAGTTTTTATTGCTTCAAATGCATTTTCAGCCCGAGCTGAGCGCGCTTTCTGACTTTGAATGTATCTTCATAGGAATGAGTTGTGTGGTCAAATTATTGCTCATTTAGGCTTCAGGAGGTCATCCTGAACAAAATACATGTTGAAGTGTGTGCATAAGTCCTTTGGTTCAGGCGTGACACTCAATTTGAGTTTTTATTGCTTTAAATGCATTTTCAGCCCGAGCTGAGCACGTTTTGTGAGTTTGAATGTATCTTCATAGCAATGAGTTGTGTGGTCAAATTAATGCTCATATAGGCTTGAGGAGGTCATCCTGAACAAAATACATGTTGAAGTGTGTGCATAAGTCCTTTGGTTTAGGCGTGACACTCAATTTGAGTTTTTATTGATTTAAATGCATTTTCAGCCCGAGCTGAGCACGTTTTGTGAGTTTGAATGTATCTTCATAGGAATGAGTTGTGTGGTCAAATTAATGCTCATTCAGGCTTCAGGTGGTCATCCTGAACTAAATACATGTTGAAGTGTGTGCATAAGTCCTTTGGTTTAGGCGTGACACTCAATTTGAGTTTTTATTGTTTTAAATGCATTTTCAGCCCGAGCTGAGCGCGCTTTCTGACTTTGAATGTATCTTCATGGGAATGAGTTGTGTGGTCAAATTATTGCTCATTTAGGCTTCAGGAGGTCATCCTGAACAAAATACATGTTGAAGTGTGTGCATAAGTCCTTTGGTTTAGGCGTGACACTCAATTTGAGTTTTTATTGCTTTAAATGCATTTTCAGCCCGAGCTGAGCACGTTTTGTGAGTTTGAATGTATCTTCATAGGATTGAGTTGTGTGGTCAAATTAATGCTCATTTAGGCTTCAGGTGGTCATCCTGAACTAAATACATGTTGAAGTGTGTGCATAAGTCCTTTGGTTTAGGCGTGACACTCAATTTGAGTTTTTATTGCTTTAAATGCATTTTCAGCCCGAGCTGAGCGCGTTTTCTGACTTTGAATGTATCTTCTTAGGAATGAGTTGTGTATTCAAATTACTGCCCATTTAGGTGTCAGGGGGACATCCTGAACAAAATACATGTTGAAGTGTGTGCATAACTCCTTTGGTTAAGGCGTGACACTCAATTTGAGTTTTTATTGCTTTAAATGCATCTTCAGCCCGAGCTGAGCACGTTTTGTGAGTTTGAATGTATCTTCATAGGAATGAGTTGTGTGGTCAAATTAATGCTCATATAGGCTTCAGGAGGTCATCCTGAACAAAATACATGTTGAAGTGTGTGCATAATCCTTTGGTTTAGGTGTGACACTCAATTTGAGTTTTTATTGCTTTAAATGCATTTTCAGCCCGAGCTGAGCACGTTTTGTGAGTTTGAATGTATCTTCATAGGAATGTGTTGTGTGGTCAAATTAATGCTCATATAGGCTTCAGGAGGTCATCCTGAACAAAATACATGTTGAAGTGTGTGCATAAGTCCTTTGGTTTAGGTGTGACACTCAATTTGACTTTTTATTGCTTTAAATGCATTTTCAGCCCGAGCTGAGCACGTTTTTTGAGTTTGAATGTATTTTCATAGGAATGAGTTGTGTGGTCAAATTAATGCTCATTTAGGCTTCAGGTGGTCATCCTGAACAAAATAAATGTTGAAGTGTGTGCATAATCCTTTGGTTTAGGTGTGACACTCAATTTGAGTTTTTATTGCTTTAAATGCATTTTCAGCCCGAGCTGAGCACGTTTTGTGAGTTTGAATGTATCTTCATAGGAATAGGTTGTGTGGTCAAATTAATGCTCATATAGGCTTCAGGAGGTCATCCTGAACAAAATACATGTTGAAGTGTGTGCATAAGTCCTTTGGTTTAGGCGTGACACTCAATTTGAGTTTTTATTGCTTTAAATGCATTTTCAGCCCGAGCTGAGCACGTTTTGTGAGTTTGAATGTATCTTCATAGGAATGAGTAGTGTGGTCAAATTAATGCTCATTTAGGCTTCAGGTGGTCATCCTGAACAAAATACATGTTGAAGTGTGTGCATAAGTTCTTTGGTTTAGGTGTGACACTCAATTTGACTTTTTATTGCTTTAAATGCATTTTCAGCCCGAGCTGAGCACGTTTTGTGAGATGAATGTATCTTCATAGGAATGAGTTGTGTGGTCAAAATAATGCTCATTTAGGCTTCAGGTGGTCATCCTGAACAAAATACATGTTGAAGTGTGTGCATAAGTTCTTTGGTTTAGGCGTGACACTCAATTTGAGTTTTTATTGCTTTAAATGCATTTTCAGCCCGAGCTGAGCACATTTTGTGAGTTTGAATGTATCTTCATAGGAATGAGTTGTGTGGTCAAATTAATGCTCATATAGGCTTCAGGAGGTCATCCTGAACAAAATACGTGTTGAAGTGTGTGCATAATCCTTTGGTTTAGGTGTGACACTCAATTTGAGTTTTTATTGCTTTAAATGCATTTTCAGCCCGAGCTGAGCACGTTTTGTGAGTTTGAATGTATCTTCATAGGAATAGGTTGTGTGGTCAAATTAATGCTCATATAGGCTTCAGGAGGTCATCCTGAACAAAATACATGTTGAAGTGTGTGCATAAGTCCTTTGGTTTAGGTGTGACACTCAATTTGACTTTTTATTACTTTAAATGCATTTTCAGCCCGAGCTGAGCACGTTTTGTGAGATGAATGTATCTTCATAGGAATGAGTTGTGTGGTCAAAATAATGCTCATTTAGGCTTCAGGTGGTCATCCTGAACAAAATACATGTTGAAGTGTGTGCATAAGTCCTTTGGTTTAGCCGTGACACTCAATTTGAGTTTTTATTGCTCTAAATGCATTTTCAGCCCGAGCTGAGCGCGTTTTCTGACTTTGAATGTATCTTCTTAGGAATGAGTTGTGTGGTCAAATTAATCCTCATTTAGGCTTCAGGTGGTCATCCAGAACTAAATACATGTTGAAGTGTGTGCATAAGTCCTTTGGTTTAGGCGTGACACTCCATTTGAGTTTTTATTGCTTTAAATGCATTTTCAGCCCGAGCTGAGCGCGCTTTCTGACTTTGAATGTATCTTCATAGGAATGAGTTGTGTGGTCAAATTAATGCTCATTTAGGCTTCAGGAGGACATCCTGAACTAAGTACATGTTGAAGTGTGTGCATAAGTCCTTTGGTTTGGGCGTGACAGTCAATTTGAGTTTTTATTGCTTTAAATGCATTTTCAGCCCGACCTGAGCACGTTTTGTGAGTTTGAATACATCTTCATAGGAATGAGTTGTGTGGTGAAATTAATGCTCATTTAGGCTTCAGGTGGTCATCCTGAACTAAATACATGTTGAAGTGTGTGCATAAGTCCTTTGGTTTAGGCGTGACACTCAATTTGAGTTTTTATTGCTTCAGATGCATTTTCAGCCCGAGCTGAGCGCGCTTTCTGACTTTGAATGTATCTTCATAGGAATGAGTTGTGTGGTCAAATTATTGCTCATTTAGGCTTCAGGAGGTCATCCTGAACAAAATACATGTTGAAGTGTGTGCATAAGTCCTTTGGTTCAGGCGTGACACTCAATTTGAGTTTTTATTGCTTTAAATGCATTTTCAGCCCGAGCTGAGCACGTTTTGTGAGTTTGAATGTATCTTCATAGGAATGAGTTGTGTGGTCAAATTAAAGCTCATATAGGCTTCAGGAGGTCATCCTGAACAAAATACATGTTGAAGTGTGTGCATAAGTCCTTTGGTTTAGGCGTGACACTCAATTTGAATTTTTATTGCTTTAAATGCATTTTCAGCCCGAGCTGAGCACGTTTTGTGAGTTTGAATGTATCTTCATAGGAATAGGTTGTGTGGTCAAATTAATGCTCATATAGGCTTCAGGAGGTCATCCTGAACAAAATACATGTTGAAGTGTGTGCATAAGTCCTTTGGTTTAGGCGTGGCACTCAATTTAAGTTTTTATTGCTTTAAATGCATTTTCAGCCCGAGCTGAGCACGTTTTGTGAGTTTGAATGTATCTTTATAGGAATGAGTTGTGTGGTCAAATTAATGCTCATATAGGCTTCAGGAGGTCATCCTGAACAAAATACGTGTTGAAGTGTGTGCATAATCCTTTGGTTTAGGTGTGACACTCAATTTGAGTTTTTATTGCTTTAAATGCATTTTCAGCCCGAGCTGAGCACGTTTTGTGAGTTTGAATGTATCTTCATAGGAATAGGTTGTGTGGTCAAATTAATGCTCATATAGGCTTCAGGAGGTCATCCTGAACAAAATACATGTTGAAGTGTGTGCATAAGTCCTTTGGTTTAGGCGTGACACTCAATTTGAATTTTTATTGCTTTAAATGCATTTTCAGCCCGAGCTGAGCACGTTTTGTGAGTTTGAATGTATCTTCATAGGAATAGGTTGTGTGGTCAAATTAATGCTCATTTAGGCTTCAGGTGGTCATCCTGAACTAAATACATGTTGAAGTGTGTGCATAAGTCCTTTGGTTTAGGCGTGACACTCAATTTGAATTTTTATTGCTTTAAATGCATTTTCAGCCCGAGCTGAGCACGTTTTGTGAGTTTGAATGTATCTTCATAGGAATAGGTTGTGTGGTCAAATTAATGCTCATATAGGCTTCAGGAGGTCATCCTGAACAAAATACATGTTGAAGTGTGTGCATAAGTCCTTTGGTTTAGGTGTGACACTCAATTTGACTTTTTATTACTTTAAATGCATTTTCAGCCCGAGCTGAGCACGTTTTGTGAGATGAATGTATCTTCATAGGAATGAGTTGTGTGGTCAAAATAATGCTCATTTAGGCTTCAGGTGGTCATCCTGAACAAAATACATGTTGAAGTGTGTGCATAAATCCTTTGGTTTAGCCGTGACACTCAATTTGAGTTTTTATTGCTCTAAATGCATTTTCAGCCCGAGCTGAGCGCGTTTTCTGACTTTGAATGTATCTTCTTAGGAATGAGTTGTGTGGTCAAATTAATCCTCATTTAGGCTTCAGGTGGTCATCCAGAACTAAATACATGTTGAAGTGTGTGCATAAGTCCTTTGGTTTAGGCGTGACACTCCATTTAAGTTTTTATTGCTTTAAATGCATTTTCAGCCCGAGCTGAGCACGTTTTGTGAGTTTGAATGTATCTTCATAGGAATGAGTTGTGTGGTCAAATTAATGCTCATATAGGCTTCAGGAGGTCATCCTGAACAAAATACATGTTGAAGTGTGTGCATAAGTCCTTTGGTTTAGGCGTGGCACTCAATTTAAGTTTTTATTGCTTTAAATGCATTTTCAGCCCGAGCTGAGCACGTTTTGTGAGTTTGAATGTATCTTCATAGGAATGAGTTGTGTGGTCAAATTAATGCTCATATAGGCTTCAGGAGGTCATCCTGAACAAAATACGTGTTGAAGTGTGTGCATAATCCTTTGGTTTAGGTGTGACACTCAATTTGAGTTTTTATTGCTTTAAATGCATTTTCAGCCCGAGCTGAGCACGTTTTGTGAGTTTGAATGTATCTTCATAGGAGTAGGTTGTGTGGTCAAATTAATGCTCATATAGGCTTCAGGAGGTCATCCTGAACAAAATACATGTTGAAGTGTGTGCATAAGTCCTTTGGTTTAGGCGTGGCACTCAATTTGAGTTTTTATTGCTTTAAATGCATTTTCAGCCCGAGCTGAGCACGTTTTGTGAGTTTGAATGTATCTTCATAGGAATGAGTAGTGTGGTCAAATTAATGCTCATTTAGGCTTCAGGTGGTCATCCTGAACAAAATACATGTTGAAGTGTGTGCATAAGTTCTTTGGTTTAGGCGTGACACTCAATTTGAGTTTTTATTGCTTTAAATGCATTTTCAGCCCGAGCTGAGCACGTTTTGTGAGTTTGAATGTCTCTTCATAGGAATGAGTTGTGTGGTCAAATTAATGCTCATATAGGCTTCAGGAGGTCATCCTGAACAAAATACGTGTTGAAGTGTGTGCATAATCCTTTGGTTTAGGTGTGACACTCAATTTGAGTTTTTATTGCTTTAAATGCATTTTCAGCCCGAGCTGAGCACGTTTTGTGAGTTTGAATGTATCTTCATAGGAATAGGTTGTGTGGTCAAATTAATGCTCATATAGGCTTCAGGAGGTCATCCTGAACAAAATACATGTTGAAGTGTGTGCATAAGTTCTTTGGTTTAGGCGTGACACTCAATTTGAGTTTTTATTGCTTTAAATGCATTTTCAGCCCGAGCTGAGCACGTTTTGTGAGTTTGAATGTCTCTTCATAGGAATGAGTTGTGTGGTCAAATTAATGCTCATATAGGCTTCAGGAGGTCATCCTGAACAAAATACGTGTTGAAGTGTGTGCATAATCCTTTGGTTTAGGTGTGACACTCAATTTGAGTTTTTATTGCTTTAAATGCATTTTCAGCCCGAGCTGAGCACGTTTTGTGAGTTTGAATGTATCTTCATAGGAATAGGTTGTGTGGTCAAATTAATGCTCATATAGGCTTCAGGAGGTCATCCTGAACAAAATACATGTTGAAGTGTGTGCATAAGTCCTTTGGTTTAGGTGTGACACTCAATTTGACTTTTTATTGCTTTAAATGCATTTTCAGCCCGAGCTGAGCACGTTTTGTGAGATGAATGTATCTTCATAGGAATGAGTTGTGTGGTCAAAATAATGCTCATTTAGGCTTCAGGTGGTCATCCTGAACAAAATACATGTTGAAGTGTGTGCATAAGTCCTTTGGTTTAGCCGTGACACTCAATTTGAGTTTTTATTGCTCTAAATGCATTTTCAGCCCGAGCTGAGCGCGTTTTCTGACTTTGAATGTATCTTCTTAGGAATGAGTTGTGTGGTCAAATTAATCCTCATTTAGGCTTCAGGAGGTCATCCTGAACAAAATACATGTTGAAGTGTGTGCATAAGTCCTTTGGTTTAGGCGTGACACTCAATTTGAATTTTTATTGCTTTAAATGCATTTTCAGCCCGAGCTGAGCACGTTTTGTGAGTTTGAATGTATCTTCATAGGAATAGGTTGTGTGGTCAAATTAATGCTCATATAGGCTTCAGGAGGTCATCCTGAACAAAATACATGTTGAAGTGTGTGCATAAGTCCTTTGGTTTAGGCGTGGCACTCAATTTGAGTTTTTATTGCTTTAAATGCATTTTCAGCCCGAGCTGAGCACGTTTTGTGAGTTTGAATGTATCTTCATAGGAATGAGTTGTGTGGTCAAATTAATGCTCATATAGGCTTCAGGAGGTCATCCTGAACAAAATACGTGTTGAAGTGTGTGCATAATCCTTTGGTTTAGGTGTGACACTCAATTTGAGTTTTTATTGCTTTAAATGCATTTTCAGCCCGAGCTGAGCACGTTTTGTGAGTTTGAATGTATCTTCATAGGAATAGGTTGTGTGGTCAAATTAATGCTCATATAGGCTTCAGGAGGTCATCCTGAACAAAATACATGTTGAAGTGTGTGCATAAGTCCTTTGGTTTAGGCGTGGCACTCAATTTGAGTTTTTATTGCTTTAAATGCATTTTCAGCCCGAGCTGAGCACGTTTTGTGAGTTTGAATGTATCTTCATAGGAATGAGTAGTGTGGTCAAATTAATGCTCATTTAGGCTTCAGGTGGTCATCCTGAACAAAATACATGTTGAAGTGTGTGCATAAGTTCTTTGGTTTAGGCGTGACACTCAATTTGAGTTTTTATTGCTTTAAATGCATTTTCAGCCCGAGCTGAGCACGTTTTGTGAGTTTGAATGTCTCTTCATAGGAATGAGTTGTGTGGTCAAATTAATGCTCATATAGGCTTCAGGAGGTCATCCTGAACAAAATACGTGTTGAAGTGTGTGCATAATCCTTTGGTTTAGGTGTGACACTCAATTTGAGTTTTTATTGCTTTAAATGCATTTTCAGCCCGAGCTGAGCACGTTTTGTGAGTTTGAATGTATCTTCATAGGAATAGGTTGTGTGGTCAAATTAATGCTCATATAGGCTTCAGGAGGTCATCCTGAACAAAATACATGTTGAAGTGTGTGCATAAGTTCTTTGGTTTAGGCGTGACACTCAATTTGAGTTTTTATTGCTTTAAATGCATTTTCAGCCCGAGCTGAGCACGTTTTGTGAGTTTGAATGTCTCTTCATAGGAATGAGTTGTGTGGTCAAATTAATGCTCATATAGGCTTCAGGAGGTCATCCTGAACAAAATACGTGTTGAAGTGTGTGCATAATCCTTTGGTTTAGGTGTGACACTCAATTTGAGTTTTTATTGCTTTAAATGCATTTTCAGCCCGAGCTGAGCACGTTTTGTGAGTTTGAATGTATCTTCATAGGAATAGGTTGTGTGGTCAAATTAATGCTCATATAGGCTTCAGGAGGTCATCCTGAACAAAATACATGTTGAAGTGTGTGCATAAGTCCTTTGGTTTAGGTGTGACACTCAATTTGACTTTTTATTGCTTTAAATGCATTTTCAGCCCGAGCTGAGCACGTTTTGTGAGATGAATGTATCTTCATAGGAATGAGTTGTGTGGTCAAAATAATGCTCATTTAGGCTTCAGGTGGTCATCCTGAACAAAATACATGTTGAAGTGTGTGCATAAGTCCTTTGGTTTAGCCGTGACACTCAATTTGAGTTTTTATTGCTCTAAATGCATTTTCAGCCCGAGCTGAGCGCGTTTTCTGACTTTGAATGTATCTTCTTAGGAATGAGTTGTGTGGTCAAATTAATCCTCATTTAGGCTTCAGGAGGTCATCCTGAACAAAATACATGTTGAAGTGTGTGCATAAGTCCTTTGGTTTAGGCGTGACACTCAATTTGAATTTTTATTGCTTTAAATGCATTTTCAGCCCGAGCTGAGCACGTTTTGTGAGTTTGAATGTATCTTCATAGGAATAGGTTGTGTGGTCAAATTAATGCTCATATAGGCTTCAGGAGGTCATCCTGAACAAAATACATGTTGAAGTGTGTGCATAAGTCCTTTGGTTTAGGCGTGGCACTCAATTTGAGTTTTTATTGCTTTAAATGCATTTTCAGCCCGAGCTGAGCACGTTTTGTGAGTTTGAATGTATCTTCATAGGAATGAGTTGTGTGGTCAAATTAATGCTCATATAGGCTTCAGGAGGTCATCCTGAACAAAATACGTGTTGAAGTGTGTGCATAATCCTTTGGTTTAGGTGTGACACTCAATTTGAGTTTTTATTGCTTTAAATGCATTTTCAGCCCGAGCTGAGCACGTTTTGTGAGTTTGAATGTATCTTCATAGGAATAGGTTGTGTGGTCAAATTAATGCTCATATAGGCTTCAGGAGGTCATCCTGAACAAAATACATGTTGAAGTGTGTGCATAAGTCCTTTGGTTTAGGCGTGGCACTCAATTTGAGTTTTTATTGCTTTAAATGCATTTTCAGCCCGAGCTGAGCACGTTTTGTGAGTTTGAATGTATCTTCATAGGAATGAGTAGTGTGGTCAAATTAATGCTCATTTAGGCTTCAGGTGGTCATCCTGAACAAAATACATGTTGAAGTGTGTGCATAAGTTCTTTGGTTTAGGTGTGACACTCAATTTGAGTTTTTATTGCTTTAAATGCATTTTCAGCCCGAGCTGAGCACGTTTTGTGAGTTTGAATGTCTCTTCATAGGAATGAGTTGTGTGGTCAAATTAATGCTCATATAGGCTTCAGGAGGTCATCCTGAACAAAATACGTGTTGAAGTGTGTGCATAATCCTTTGGTTTAGGTGTGACACTCAATTTGAGTTTTTATTGCTTTAAATGCATTTTCAGCCCGAGCTGAGCACGTTTTGTGAGTTTGAATGTATCTTCATAGGAATAGGTTGTGTGGTCAAATTAATGCTCATATAGGCTTCAGGAGGTCATCCTGAACAAAATACATGTTGAAGTGTGTGCATAAGTTCTTTGGTTTAGGCGTGACACTCAATTTGAGTTTTTATTGCTTTAAATGCATTTTCAGCCCGAGCTGAGCACGTTTTGTGAGTTTGAATGTCTCTTCATAGGAATGAGTTGTGTGGTCAAATTAATGCTCATATAGGCTTCAGGAGGTCATCCTGAACAAAATACGTGTTGAAGTGTGTGCATAAGTCCTTTGGTTTAGGTGTGACACTCAATTTGAGTTTTTATTGCTTTAAATGCATTTTCAGCCCGAGCTGAGCACGTTTTGTGAGTTTGAATGTATCTTCATAGGAATAGGTTGTGTGGTCAAATTAATGCTCATATAGGCTTCAGGAGGTCATCCTGAACAAAATACATGTTGAAGTGTGTGCATAAGTCCTTTGGTTTAGGTGTGACACTCAATTTGACTTTTTATTGCTTTAAATGCATTTTCAGCCCGAGCTGAGCACGTTTTGTGAGATGAATGTATCTTCATAGGAATGAGTTGTGTGGTCAAAATAATGCTCATTTAGGCTTCAGGTGGTCATCCTGAACAAAATACATGTTGAAGTGTGTGCATAAGTCCTTTGGTTTAGCCGTGACACTCAATTTGAGTTTTTATTGCTCTAAATGCATTTTCAGCCCGAGCTGAGCGCGTTTTCTGACTTTGAATGTATCTTCTTAGGAATGAGTTGTGTGGTCAAATTAATCCTCATTTAGGCTTCAGGTGGTCATCCTGAACAAAATACATGTTGAAGTGTGTGCATAAGTTCTTTGGTTTAGGCGTGACACTGAATTTTAGTTTTTATTGCTTTAAATGCATTTTCAGCCCGAGCTGAGCACGTTTTGTGAGTTTGAATGTCTCTTCATAGGAATGAGTTGTGTGGTCAAATTAATGCTCATATAGGCTTCAGGAGGTCATCCTGAACAAAATACATGTTGAAGTGTGTGCATAAGTTCTTTGGTTTAGGCGTGACACTCAATTTGAGTTTTTATTGCTTTAAATGCATTTTCAGCCCGAGCTGAGCACATTTTGTGAGTTTGAATGTAGCTTCATAGGAATGAGTTGTGTGGTCAAATTAATGCTCATTTAGGCTTCAGGAGACATCCTGAACTAAGTACATGTTGAAGTGTGTGCATAAGTCCTTTGGTTTGGGCGTGACACTCAATTTGAGTTTTTATTGCTTTAAATGCATTTTCAGCCCGACCTGAGCACGTTTTGTGAGTTTGAATACATCTTCATAGGAATGAGTTGTGTGGTCAAATTAATGCTTATTTAGGCTTCAGGAGGTCATCCTGAACAAAATACAGGTTGAAGTGCGTGCATAAGTCCTTTGGTTTAGGCGTGACACTCAATTTGAGTTTTTATTGCTTTAAATGCATTTTCAGCCCGAGCTGAGCGCGCTTTCTGACTTTGAATGTATCTTCATAGGAATGAGTTGTGTGGTCAAATTAATGCTCATTTAGGCTTTAGGAGGACATCCTGAACTAAGTACATGTTGAAGTGTGTGCATAAGTCCTTTGGCTTGGGCGTGACACTCAATTTGAGTTTTCATTGCTTTAAATGCATTTTCAGCCCGAGCTGAGCACGTTTTGTGAGTTTGAATGTATCTTCATAGGAATGAGTTGTGTGGTCAAATTAATGCTCATTTAGGCTTCAGGAGGACATCCTGAACTAAGTACATGTTGAAGTGTCTGCATAAGTCCTTTGGTTTGGGCGTGACACTCAATTTGAGTTTTTATTGCTTTAAATGCATTTTCAGCCCGAACTGAGCACGTTTTGTGAGTTTGAATGTATCTTCATAGGAATGAGTTGTGTGGTCAAATTAATGCTCATATAGGCTTCAGGAGGTCATCCTGAACAAAAGACGTGTTGAAGTGTGTGCATAATCCTTTGGTTTAGGTGTGACACTCAATTTGAGTTTTTATTGCTTTAAATGCATTTTCAGCCCGAGCTGAGCACGTTTTGTGAGTTTGAATGTATCTTCATTGGAATAGGTTGTGTGGTCAAATTAATGCTCATATAGGCTTCAGGAGGTCATCCTGAACAAAATACATGTTGAAGTGTGTGCATAAGTCCTTTGGTTTAGGCGTGGCACTCAATTTGAGTTTTTATTGCTTTAAATGCATTTTCAGCCCGAGCTGAGCACGTTTTGTGAGTTTGAATGTATCTTCATAGGAATGAGTAGTGTGGTCAAATTAATGCTCATTTAGGCTTCAGGTGGTCATCCTGAACAAAATACATGTTGAAGTGTGTGCATAAGTTCTTTGGTTTAGGCGTGACACTCAATTTGAGTTTTTATTGCTTTAAATGCATTTTCAGCCCGAGCTGAGCACGTTTTGTGAGATGAATGTATCTTCATAGGAATGAGTTGTGTGGTCAAAATAATGCTCATTTAGGCTTCAGGTGGTCATCCTGAACAAAATACATGTTGAAGTGTGTGCATAAGTCCTTTGGTTTAGCCGTGACACTCAATTTGAGTTTTTATTGCTCTAAATGCATTTTCAGCCCGAGCTGAGCGCGTTTTCTGACTTTGAATGTCTCTTCATAGGAATGAGTTGTGTGGTCAAATTAATGCTCATATAGGCTTCAGGAGGTCATCCTGAACAAAATACGTGTTGAAGTGTGTGCATAATCCTTTGATTTAGGTGTGACACTCAATTTGAGTTTTTATTGCTTTAAATGCATTTTCAGCCCGAGCTGAGCACGTTTTGTGAGTTTGAATGTATCTTCATAGGAATAGGTTGTGTGGTCAAATTAATGCTCATATAGGCTTCAGGAGGTCATCCTGAACAAAATACATGTTGAAGTGTGTGCATAAGTTCTTTGGTTTAGGCGTGACACTCAATTTGAGTTTTTATTGCTTTAAATGCATTTTCAGCCCGAGCTGAGCACGTTTTGTGAGTTTGAATGTCTCTTCATAGGAATGAGTTGTGTGGTCAAATTAATGCTCATATATGCTTCAGGAGGTCATCCTGAACAAAATACGTGTTGAAGTGTGTGCATAATCCTTTGGTTTAGGTGTGACACTCAATTTGAGTTTTTATTGCTTTAAATGCATTTTCAGCCCGAGCTGAGCACGTTTTGTGAGTTTGAATGTATCTTCATAGGAATAGGTTGTGTGGTCAAATTAATGCTCATATAGGCTTCAGGAGGTCATCCTGAACAAAATACATGTTGAAGTGTGTGCATAAGTCCTTTGGTTTAGGTGTGACACTCAATTTGACTTTTTATTGCTTTAAATGCATTTTCAGCCCGAGCTGAGCACGTTTTGTGAGATGAATGTATCTTCATAGGAATGAGTTGTGTGGTCAAAATAATGCTCATTTAGGCTTCAGGTGGTCATCCTGAACAAAATACATGTTGAAGTGTGTGCATAAGTCCTTTGGTTTAGCCGTGACACTCAATTTGAGTTTTTATTGCTCTAAATGCATTTTCAGCCCGAGCTGAGCGCGCTTTCTGACTTTGAATGTATCTTCATAGGAATGAGTTGTGTGGTCAAATTAATGCTCATTTAGGCTTCAGGAGGACATCCTGAACTAAGTACATGTTGAAGTGTGTGCATAAGTCCTTTGGTTTGGGCGTGACAGTTAATTTGAGTTTTTATTGCTTTAAATGCATTTTCAGCCCGACCTGAGCACGTTTTGTGAGTTTGAATACATCTTCATAGGAATGAGTTGTGTGGTCAAATTAATCCTCATATAGGCTTCAGGAGGTCATCCTGAACAAAATACATGTTGAAGTGTGTGCATAAGTTCTTTGGTTTAGGCGTGACACTCAATTTGAGTTTTTATTGCTTTAAATGCATTTTCAGCCCGAGCTGAGCACGTTTTGTGAGTTTGAATGTCTCTTCATAGGAATGAGTTGTGTGGTCAAATTAATGCTCATATAGGCTTCAGGAGGTCATCCTGAACAAAATACGTGTTGAAGTGTGTGCATAATCCTTTGGTTTAGGTGTGACACTCAATTTGAGTTTTTATTGCTTTAAATGCATTTACAGCCCGAGCTGAGCGCGTTTTGTGAGTTTGAATGTATCTTCATAGGAATGAGTTGTGTAGTCAAATTAATGCTCATATGGGCTTCAGGAGGTCATCCTGAACAAAATACATGTTGAAGTGTGTGCATAAGTCCTTTGGTTTAGGCGTGACACTCAATTTGAGTTTTTATTGCTTTAAATGCATTTTCAGCCCGAGTTGAGCACGTTTTGTGAGTTTGAATGTATCTTCATAGGAATGAGTTGTGTGGTCAAATTAATGCTCATTTAGGCTTCAGGTGGTCATCCTGAACTAAATACATGTTGAAGTGTGTGCATAAGTCCTTTGGTTTTTAGGCGTGACACTCAATTTGAGTTTTTATTGCTTTAAATGCATTTTCAGCCCGAGCTGAGCACGTTTTGTGAGTTTGAATGTATCTTTATAGGAATGAGTTGTGTAGTCAAATTAATGCTCATATGGGCTTCAGGAGGTCATCCTGAACAAAATACATGTTGAAGTGTGTGCATAAGTCCTTTGGTTTAGGTGTGACACTCAATTTGAGTTTTTATTGCTTTAAATGCATTTTCAGCCCGAGCTGAGCACGTTTTGTGAGTTTGAATGTATCTTCATAGGAATGAGTTGTGTAGTCAAATTAATGCTCATTTAGGCTTCAGGTGGTCATCCTGAACTAAATACATGTTGAAATGTGTGCATAAGTCCTTTGGTTTAGGCGTGACACTCAATTTGAGTTTTTATTGCTTTAAATTAAATGCATTTTCAGCCCGAGCTGTGCGCGCTTTCTGACTTTGAATGTATCTTCATAGGAATGAGTTGTGTGGTCAAATTAATGCTCATTTAGGCGTCAGGTGGTCATCCTGAACAAAATACATGTTGAAGTGTGTGCATAAGTCCTTTGGTTTAGGCGTGACACTCAATTTGAGTTTTTATTGCTTTAAATGCATTTTCAGCCCGAGCTGAGTACGTTTTGTGAGTTTGAATGTATCTTCATAGGAATGAGTTGTGTGGTCAAATTAATGCTCATATGGGCTTCAGGAGGTCATCCTGAACAAAATACATGTTGAAGTGTGTGCATAAGTCCTTTGGTTTAGGTGTGACACTCAATTTGAGTTTTTATTGCTTTAAAAGCATTTTCAGCCCGAGCTGAGCACGTTTTTTGAGTTTGAATGTATCTTCATAGGAATGAGTTGTGTGGTCAAATTATTGCTCATTTAGGCTTCAGGAGGTCATCCTGAACAAAATACATGTTGAAGTGTGTGCATAAGTCCTTTGGTTTAGGCGTTACACTCATTTTGAGTTTTTATTGCTTTAAATGCATTTTCAGCCCGAGCTGAGCACGTTTTGTGAGTTTAAATGTATCTTCATAGAATGAGTCGTGTGGTTAAATTAATGCTCATTTAGGCTTCAGGTGGTCATCCTGAACAAAATACATGTTGAAGTGTGTGCATGAGTCCTTTGGTTTAGGCGTGACATTCAATTTGAGTTTTTATTGCTTTAAATGCATTTTCAGCCCGAGCTGAGCATGTTTTGTGAGTTTGAATGTATCTTCATAGGAATGAGTTGTGTGGTCAAATTAATGCTCATTTAGGCTTCAGGTGGTCATCCTGAACAAAATACATGTTGAAGTGTGTGCATTAGTCCTTTGGTTTAGGTGTGACACTCAATTTGAGTTTTTATTGCTTCAAATGCATTTTCAGCCCGAGCTGAGCGCGTTTTGTGAGTTTGAATGTATCTTCATAGGAATGAGTTGTGTAGTCAAATTAATGCTCATATGGGCTTCAGGAGGTCATCCTGAAAAAAATACATGTTGAAGTGTGTGCATGAGTCCTTTGGTTTAGCTCGGGCTGAAGTCCTTTGGTTTAGGCGTGACACTCAATTTGAGTTTTTATTGCTTTAAATGCATTTTCAGCCCGAGTTGAGCACGTTTTGTGAGTTTGAATGTATCTTCATAGGAATGAGTTGTGTGGTCAAATTAATGCTCATTTAGGCTTCAGGTGGTCATCCTGAACTAAATACATGTTGAAGTGTGTGCATAAGTCCTTTGGTTTTTAGGCGTGACACTCAATTTGAGTTTTTATTGCTTTAAATGCATTTTCAGCCCGAGCTGAGCACGTTTTGTGAGTTTGAATGTATCTTTATAGGAATGAGTTGTGTAGTCAAATTAATGCTCATATGGGCTTCAGGAGGTCATCCTGAACAAAATACATGTTGAAGTGTGTGCATAAGTCCTTTGGTTTAGGTGTGACACTCAATTTGAGTTTTTATTGCTTTAAATGCATTTTCAGCCCGAGCTGAGCACGTTTTGTGAGTTTGAATGTATCTTCATAGGAATGAGTTGTGTAGTCAAATTAATGCTCATTTAGGCTTCAGGTGGTCATCCTGAACTAAATACATGTTGAAATGTGTGCATAAGTCCTTTGGTTTAGGCGTGACACTCAATTTGAGTTTTTATTGCTTTAAATTAAATGCATTTTCAGCCCGAGCTGTGCGCGCTTTCTGACTTTGAATGTATCTTCATAGGAATGAGTTGTGTGGTCAAATTAATGCTCATTTAGGCGTCAGGTGGTCATCCTGAACAAAATACATGTTGAAGTGTGTGCATAAGTCCTTTGGTTTAGGCGTGTCACTCAATTTGAGTTTTTATTGCTTTAAATGCATTTTCAGCCCGAGTTGAGCACGTTTTGTGAGTTTGAATGTATCTTCATAGGAATGAGTTGTGTAGTCAAATTAATGCTCATACGGGCTTCAGGATGTCATCCTGAACTAAATACATGTTGAAGTGTGTGCATGAGTCCTTTGGTTTAGGCATGACATTCAATTTGAGTTTTTATTGCTTTAAATGCATTTTCAGCCCGAGCTGAGCACGTTTTGTGAGTTTGAATGTATCTTCATAGGAATGAGTTGTGTGGTCAAATTAATGCTCATTTAGGCTTCAAGTGGTCATCCTGAACTAAATACATGTTGAAGTGTGTGCATAAGTCCTTTGGTTTAGGCGTGACACTCAATTTGAGTTTTTATTGCTTTAAATGCATTTTCAGCCCGAGCTGAGCACGTTTTGTGAGTTTGAATGTATCTTTACAGGAATGAGTTGTGTAGTCAAATTAATGCTCATATGGGCTTCAGGAGGTCATCCTGAACAAAATACATGTTGAAGTGTGTGCATAAGTCCTTTGGTTTAGGTGGGACACTCAATTTGAGTTTTTATTGGTTTAAATGCATTTTCTGCCCGAGCTGAGCACGTTTTGTGAGTTTGAATATATCTTCATAGGAATGAGTTGTGTGGTCAAATTAATGCTCATTTAGGCTTCAGGAGGTCATCCTGAACAAAATACATGTTGAAGTGTGTGCATAAGTCCTTTGGTTTAGGCGTGACACTCAATTTGAGTTTTTATTGCTTTAAATGCATTTTCAGCCCGAGTTGAGCACGTTTTGTGAGTTTGAATGTATCTTCATAGGAATGAGTTGTGTGGTCAAATTAATGCTCATTTAGGCTTCAGGAGGTCATCCTGAACTAAATACATGTTGAAGTGTGTGCATAAGTCCTTTGGTTTAGGCGTGGCACTCAATTTGAGTTTTTATTGCTTAAAATGCATTTTTAGCCCGAGCTGAGCACGTTTTGTGAGTTTGAATGTATCTTCATAGGAATGAGTTGTGTAGTCAAATTAATCCTCATATGGGCTTCAGGAGGTCATCCTGAACAAAATACATGTTGAAGTGTGTGCATAAGTCCTTTGGTTTAGGTGTGACACTCAATTTGAGTTTGTATTGCTTTAAATGCATTTTCAGCCCAAGCTGAGCACGTTTTGTGAGTTTGAATGTATCTTCATAGGAATGAGTTGTGTGGTCAAATTAATGCTCATTTATGCTTCAGGTGGTCATCCTGAACTAAATACATGTTGAAGTGTGTGCATAAGTCCTTTGGTTTAGGCGTGACACTCAATTTGAGTTTTTATTGCTTTAAATTAAATGCATTTTCAGCCCGAGCTGAGCGCGCTTTCTGACTTTGAATGTATCTTCATAGGAATGAGTTGTGTGGTCAAATTATTGCTCATTTAGGCTTCAGGAGGTCATCCTGAACAAAATACATGTTGAAGTGTGTGCATAAGTCCTTTGGTTTAGGCGTGACACTCAATTTGAGTTTTTATTGCCTTAAATGCATTTTCAGCCCGAGCTGAGCACGTTTTGTGAGTTTGAATGTATCTTCATAGGAATGAGTTGTGTGGTCAAATTAATGCTCATTTAGGCTTCAGGTGGTCATCCTGAACAAAATACATGTTGAAGTGTGTGCATAAGTCCTTTGGTTTAGGTGTGACACTCAATTTGAGTTTTTATTGCTTTAAATGCATTTTCAGCCCGAGCTGAGCACGTTTTGTGAGTTTGAATGTATCTTCATAGGAATGAGTTGTGTGGTCAAATTAATGCTCATATGGGCTTCAGGAGGTCATCCTGAACAAAATACATGTTGAGGTGTGTGCATAAGTCCTTTGGTTTAGGCGTGACACTCAATTTGAGTTTTTATTGCTTTAAATGCATTTTCAGCCCAAGCTGAGCGCGCTTTCTGACTTTGAATGTATCTTCATAGGAATGAGTTGTGTAGTCAAATTAATGCTCATTTAGGCTTCAGGAGGCCATCCTGAACAAAATACATGTTGAAGTGTGTGCATAAGTCCTTTGGTTTAGGTGTGACACTCAATTTGAGTTTTTATTGCTTTAAATGCATTTTCAGCCCGAGCTGAGCACGTTTTGTGAGTTTGAATGTATCTTCATAGGAATGAGTTGTGTGGTCAAATTAATGCTCATTTAGGCTTCAGGTGGTCATCCTGAACAAAATACATGTTGAAGTGTGTGCATAAGTCCTTTGGTTTAGGCGTGACACTCAATTTGAGTTTTTATTGCTTTAAATGCATTTTCAGCCCGAGCTAAGTGCGCTTTCTGACTTTGAATGTATCTTCATAGGAATGAGTTGTGTGGTCAAATTATTGCTCATTTAGGCTTCAGGAGGTCATCCTGAACAAAATACATGTTGAAGTGTGTGCATAAGTCCTTTGGTTTAGGCGTGACACTCAATTTGAGTTTTTATTGCTTTAAATGCATTTTCAGCCCGAGCTGAGTGCGCTTTCTGACTTTGAATGTATCTTCATAGGAATGAGTTGTGTGGTCAAATTATTGCTCATTTAGGCTTCAGGAGGTCATCCTGAACAAAATACATGTTGAAGTGTGTGCATAAGTCCTTTGGTTTAGGCGTGACACTCAATTTGAATTTTTATTGCTTTAAATGCATTTTCAGCCCGAGCTGAGCACGTTTTGTGAGTTTGAATGTATCTTCATAGGAATGAGTTGTGTGGTCAAATTAATGCTCATTTAGGCTTCAGGTGGTCATCCTGAACTAAATACATGTTGAGGTGTGTGCATAAGTCCTTTGGTTTGGGCGTGACACTCAATTTGAGTTTTTATTGCTTTAAATGCATTTTCAGCCCGAGCTGAGCACGTTTTGTGAGTTTGAATGTATCTTCATAGGAATGAGTTGTGTGGTCAAATTAATGCTCATTTAGGCTTCAGGTGGTCATCCTGAACTAAATACATGTTGAAGTGTGTGCATAAGTCCTTTGGTTTAGGCGTGACACTCAATTTGAGTTTTTATTGCTTTAAATGCATTTTCAGCCCGAGCTGAGCGCGTTTTGTGAGTTTAGATTTATCTTCATAGGAATGAGTTGTGTGGTCAAATTAATGCTCATTTAGGCTTCAAGTGGTCATCCTGAACTAAATACATGTTGAAGTGTGTGCATAAGTTCTTTGGTTTAGGCGTGACACTCAATTTGAGTTTTTATTGCTTTAAATTAAATGCATTTTCAGCCCGAGCTGAGCGCGCTTTCTGACTTTGAATGTATCTTCATAGGAATGAGTTGTGTGGTCAAATTATTGCTGATTTAGGCTTCAGGAGGTCATCCTGAACAAAATACATGTTGAAGTGTGTGCATAAGTCCTTTGGTTTAGGTGTGACACTCAATTTGAGTTTTTATTGCTTTAAATGCATTTTCAGCCCGAGTTGAGCACGTTTTGTGAGTTTGAATGTATCTTCATAGGAATGAGTTGTGTGGTCAAATTAATGCTCATTTAGGCGTCAGGTGGTCATCCTGAACAAAATACATGTTGAAGTGTGTGCATAAGTCCTTGGGATTAGGCGTGACACTC
Source organism: Hippocampus guttulatus (assembly GCF_054856545.1). Taxonomy (NCBI): domain Eukaryota; kingdom Metazoa; phylum Chordata; class Actinopteri; order Syngnathiformes; family Syngnathidae; genus Hippocampus; species Hippocampus guttulatus. The sequence continues at coordinate 13,493,257 of NC_141278.1, forward strand.
AATTTGAGTTTTTATTGCTTTAAATGCATTTTCAGGCCGAGCTGAGCACGTTTTGTGTGTTTTAATGTATCTTCATAGGAATGAGTTGTGTGGTCAAATTAATGCTCATATGGGCTTCAGGAGGTCATCCTGAACAAAATACATGTTGAAGTGTGTGCATAAGTCCTTTGGTTTAGGCGTGACACTCAATTTGAGTTTTTATTGCTTTAAATGCATTTTCAGCCCGAGCTGATCACGTTTTGTGAGTTTGAATGTATCTTCATAGGAATGAGTTGTGTGGTCAAATTAATGCTCATTTAGGCTTCAGGTGGTCATCCTGAACTAAATACATGTTGAAGTGTGTGCATAAGTCCTTTGGTTTAGGCGTGACACTCAATTTGAGTTTTTATTGCTTTAAATGCATTTTCAGCCCGAGCTGAGCACGTTTTGTGAGTTTGAATGTATCTTTATAGGAATGAGTTGTGTAGTCAAATTAATGCTCATATGGGCTTCAGGAGGTCATCCTGAACAAAATACATATTGAAGTGTGTGCATAAGTCCTTTGGTTTAGGTGTGTCACTCAATTTGAGTTTTTATTGCTTTAAATGCATTTTCAGCCCGAGCTGAGCACGTTTTGTGAGTTTGAATGTATCTTCATAGGAATGAGTTGTGTAGTCAAATTAATGCTCATTTAGGCTTCAGGTGGTCATCCTGAACTAAATACATGTTGAAGTGTGTGCATAAGTCCTTTGGTTTAGGCGTGACACTCAATTTGAGTTTTTATTGCTTTAAATTAAATGCATTTTCAGCCCGAGCTGAGCGCGCTTCCTGACTTTGAATGTATCTTCATAGGAATGAGTTGTGTGGTCAAATTAATGCTCATTTAGGCGTCAGGTGGTCATCCTGAACAAAATACATGTTGAAGTGTGTGCATAAGTACTTTGGTTTAGGCGTGACACTCAATTTGAGTTTTTATTGCTTTAAATGCATTTTCAGGCCGAGCTGAGCACGTTTTGTGAGTTTGAATGTATCTTCATAGGAATGAGTTGTGTGGTGAAATTAATGCTCATATGGGCTTCAGGAGGTCATCTTGAACAAAATACATGTTGAAGTGTTTTTATAAGTCCTTTGGTTTAGGCGTGACACTCAATTTGAGTTTTTATTGCTTTAAATTAAATGCATTTTCAGCCCGAGCTGAGCGCGCTTTCTGACTTTGAATGTATCTTCATAGGAATGAGTTGTGTGGTCAAATTATTGCTGATTTAGGCTTCAGGAGGTCATCCTGAACAAAATACACGTTGAAGTGTGTGCATAAGTCCTTTGGTTTAGGCGTGACACTCAATTTGAGTTTTTATTGCTTTAAATGCATTTTCAGCCCGAGCTGAGCACGTTTTGTGAGTTTGAATGTATCTTCATAGGAATGAGTTGTGTGGTCAAATTAATGCTCATTTAGGCTTCAGGTGGTCATCGTGAACAAAATACATGTTGAAGTGTATGCATAAGTCCTTTGGTTTAGGCGTGACACTCAATTTGAGTTTTTATTGCTTTAAATGCATTTTCAGCCCGAGCTGAGCACGTTTTGTGAGTTTGAATGTATCTTCATAGGAATGAGTTGTGTGGTCAAATTAATGCTCATATGGGCTTCAGGAGGTCATCCTGAACAAAATACATGTTGAAGTGTGTGCATAAGTCCTTTGGTTTAGGCGTGACACTCAATTTGAGTTTTTATTGCTTTAAATGCATTTTCAGCTCGAGTTGAGCACGTTTTGTGAGTTTGAATGTATCTTCATAGGAATGAGTTGTGTGGTCAAATTAATGCTCATTTAGGCTTCAGGTGGTCATCGTGAACAAAATACATGTTGAAGTGTGTGCATAAGTCCTTTGGTTTAGGCGTGACACTCAATTTGAGTTTTTATTGCTTTAATTGCATTTTCAGCCCGAGCTGAGCACGTTTTTTGAGTTTGAATGTATCTTCATAGGAATGAGTTGTGTGGTCAAATTATTGCTCATTTAGGCTTCAGGAGGTCATCCTGAACAAAATACATGTTGAAGTGTGTGCATGAGTCCTTTGGTTTAGGCGTGACATTCAATTTGAGTTTTTATTGCTTTAAATTAAATGCATTTTCAGCCCGAGCTGAGCGCGCTTTCTGACTTTGAATGTATCTTCATAGGAATGAGTTGTGTGGTCAAATTATTGCTGATTTAGGCTTCAGGAGGTCATCCTGAACAAAATACATGTTGAAGTGTGTGCATAAGTCCTTTGGTTTAGGTGTGACACTCAATTTGAGTTTTTATTGCTTTAAATGCATTTTCAGCCCGAGTTGAGCACGTTTTGTGAGTTTGAATGTATCTTCATAGGAATGAGTTGTGTGGTCAAATTAATGCTCATTTAGGCGTCAGGTGGTCATCCTGAACAAAATACATGTTGAAGTGTGTGCATAAGTCCTTGGGATTAGGCGTGACACTCAATTTGAGTTTTTATTGCTTTAAATGCATTTTCAGGCCGAGCTGAGCACGTTTTGTGTGTTTTAATGTATCTTCATAGGAATGAGTTGTGTGGTCAAATTAATGCTCATATGGGCTTCAGGAGGTCATCCTGAACAAAATACATGTTGAAGTGTGTGCATAAGTCCTTTGGTTTAGGCGTGACACTCAATTTGAGTTTTTATTGCTTTAAATGCATTTTCAGCCCGAGCTGATCACGTTTTGTGAGTTTGAATGTATCTTCATAGGAATGAGTTGTGTGGTCAAATTAATGCTCATTTAGGCTTCAGGTGGTCATCCTGAACTAAATACATGTTGAAGTGTGTGCATAAGTCCTTTGGTTTAGGCGTGACACTCAATTTGAGTTTTTATTGCTTTAAATGCATTTTCAGCCCGAGCTGAGCACGTTTTGTGAGTTTGAATGTATCTTTATAGGAATGAGTTGTGTAGTCAAATTAATGCTCATATGGGCTTCAGGAGGTCATCCTGAACAAAATACATATTGAAGTGTGTGCATAAGTCCTTTGGTTTAGGTGTGTCACTCAATTTGAGTTTTTATTGCTTTAAATGCATTTTCAGCCCGAGCTGAGCACGTTTTGTGAGTTTGAATGTATCTTCATAGGAATGAGTTGTGTAGTCAAATTAATGCTCATTTAGGCTTCAGGTGGTCATCCTGAACTAAATACATGTTGAAGTGTGTGCATAAGTCCTTTGGTTTAGGCGTGACACTCAATTTGAGTTTTTATTGCTTTAAATTAAATGCATTTTCAGCCCGAGCTGAGCGCGCTTCCTGACTTTGAATGTATCTTCATAGGAATGAGTTGTGTGGTCAAATTAATGCTCATTTAGGCGTCAGGTGGTCATCCTGAACAAAATACATGTTGAAGTGTGTGCATAAGTACTTTGGTTTAGGCGTGACACTCAATTTGAGTTTTTATTGCTTTAAATGCATTTTCAGGCCGAGCTGAGCACGTTTTGTGAGTTTGAATGTATCTTCATAGGAATGAGTTGTGTGGTGAAATTAATGCTCATATGGGCTTCAGGAGGTCATCTTGAACAAAATACATGTTGAAGTGTTTTTATAAGTCCTTTGGTTTAGGCGTGACACTCAATTTGAGTTTTTATTGCTTTAAATTAAATGCATTTTCAGCCCGAGCTGAGCGCGCTTTCTGACTTTGAATGTATCTTCATAGGAATGAGTTGTGTGGTCAAATTATTGCTGATTTAGGCTTCAGGAGGTCATCCTGAACAAAATACACGTTGAAGTGTGTGCATAAGTCCTTTGGTTTAGGCGTGACACTCAATTTGAGTTTTTATTGCTTTAAATGCATTTTCAGCCCGAGCTGAGCACGTTTTGTGAGTTTGAATGTATCTTCATAGGAATGAGTTGTGTGGTCAAATTAATGCTCATTTAGGCTTCAGGTGGTCATCGTGAACAAAATACATGTTGAAGTGTATGCATAAGTCCTTTGGTTTAGGCGTGACACTCAATTTGAGTTTTTATTGCTTTAAATGCATTTTCAGCCCGAGCTGAGCACGTTTTGTGAGTTTGAATGTATCTTCATAGGAATGAGTTGTGTGGTCAAATTAATGCTCATATGGGCTTCAGGAGGTCATCCTGAACAAAATACATGTTGAAGTGTGTGCATAAGTCCTTTGGTTTAGGCGTGACACTCAATTTGAGTTTTTATTGCTTTAAATGCATTTTCAGCTCGAGTTGAGCACGTTTTGTGAGTTTGAATGTATCTTCATAGGAATGAGTTGTGTGGTCAAATTAATGCTCATTTAGGCTTCAGGTGGTCATCGTGAACAAAATACATGTTGAAGTGTGTGCATAAGTCCTTTGGTTTAGGCGTGACACTCAATTTGAGTTTTTATTGCTTTAATTGCATTTTCAGCCCGAGCTGAGCACGTTTTTTGAGTTTGAATGTATCTTCATAGGAATGAGTTGTGTGGTCAAATTATTGCTCATTTAGGCTTCAGGAGGTCATCCTGAACAAAATACATGTTGAAGTGTGTGCATGAGTCCTTTGGTTTAGGCGTGACATTCAATTTGAGTTTTTATTGCTTTAAATGCATTTTCAGCCCGAGCTGCGCATGTTTTGTGAGTTTGAATGTATCTTCATAGGAATGAGTTGTGTGGTCAAATTAATGCTCATTTAGGCTTCAGGTGGTCATCCTGAACAAAATACATGTTGAAGTGTGTGCATTAGTCCTTTGGTTTAGGTGTGACACTCAATTTGAGTTTTTATTGCTTTAAATGCATTTTCAGCCCGAGCTGAGCGCGTTTTGTGAGTTTGAATGTATCTTCATAGGAATGAGTTGTGTGGTCAAATTAATGCTTATTTAGGCTTCAGGAGGTCATCCTGAACAAAATACATGTTGAAGTGTGTGCATAAGTCCTTTGGTTTAGGTGTGACACTCAATTTGAGTTTTTATTGCTTTAAATGCATTTCCAGCCCGAGCTGAGCACGTTTTGTGAGTTTGAATGTATCTTCATAGGAATGAGTTGTGTAGTCAAATTAATGCTCATATGGGCTTCAGGAGGTCATCCTGAACAAAATACATGTTGAAGTGTGTGCATAAGTCCTTTGGTTTAGGTGTGACACTCAATTTGAGTTTTTATTGCTTTAAATGCATTTTCAGCCCGAGCTGAGCGCGCTTTCTGACTTTGAATGTATCTTCATAGGAATGAGTTGTGTGGTCAAATTATTGCTGATTTAGGCTTCAGGAGGTCATCCTGAACAAAATACATGTTGAAGTGTGTGCATAAGTCCTTTGGTTTAGGCGTGACACTCAATTTGAGTTTTTATTGCTTTAAATGCATTTTCAGCCCGAGCTGAGCACGTTTTGTGAGTTTGAATGTATCTTCATAGGAATGAGTTGTGTAGTCAAATTAATGCTCATATGGGCTTCAGGAGGTCATCCTGAACAAAATACATGTTGAAGTGTGTGCATAAGTCCTTTGGTTTAGGTGTGACACTCAATTTGAGCTTTTATTGCTTTAAATGCATTTTCAGCCCAAGCTGAGACCGTTTTGTGAGTTTGAATGTATCTTCATAGGAATGAGTTGTGTGGTCAAATTAATGCTCATTTAGGCTTCAGGTGGTCATCCTGAACTAAATACATGTTGAAGTGTGTGCATAAGTCCTTTGGTTTAGGCGTGACACTCAATTTGAGTTTTTATTGCTTTAAATTAAATGCATTTTCAGCCCGAGCTGAGCGCGCTTTCTGACTTTGAATGTATCTTCATAGGAATGAGTTGTGTGGTCAAATTATTGCTGATTTAGGCTTCAGGAGGTCATCCTGAACAAAATACATGTTAAAGTGTGTGCATAAGTCCTTTGTTTTAGGCGTGACACTCAATTTGAGTTTTTATTGCTTTAAATGCATTTTCAGCCCGAGCTGAGCACGTTTTGTGAGTTTGAATGTATCTTAATAGGAATGAGTTGTGTGGTCAAATTAATGCTCATTTAGGCTTCAGGTGGTCATCGTGAACAAAATACATGTTGAAGTGTGTGCATAAGTCCTTTGGTTTAGGCGTGACACTCAATTTGAGTTTTTATTGCTTTAAATGCATTTTCAGCCCGAGCTGAGTACGTTTTGTGAGTTTGAATGTATCTTCATAGGAATGAGTTGTGTGGTCAAATTAATGCTCATATGGGCTTCAGGAGGTCATCCTGAACAAAATACATGTTGAAGTGTGTGCATAAGTCCTTTGGTTTAGGTGTGACACTCAATTTGAGTTTTTATTGCTTTAAATGCATTTTCAGCCCGAGCTGAGCACGTTTTTTGAGTTTGAATGTATCTTCATAGGAATGAGTTGTGTGGTCAAATTATTGCTCATTTAGGCTTCAGGAGGTCATCCTGAACAAAATACATGTTGAAGTGTGTGCATAAGTCCTTTGGTTTAGGCGTGACACTCAATTTGAGTTTTTATTGCTTTAAATGCATTTTCAGCCCGAGCTGAGCACGTTTTGTGAGTTTAAATGTATCTTCATAGAATGAGTCGTGTGGTCAAATTAATGCTCATTTAGGCTTCAGGTGGTCATCCTGAACAAAATACATGTTGAAGTGTGTGCATGAGTCCTTTGGTTTAGGCGTGACATTCAATTTGAGTTTTTATTGCTTTAAATGCATTTTCAGCCCGAGCTGAGCATGTTTTGTGAGTTTGAATGTATCTTCATAGGAATGAGTTGTGTGGTCAAATTAATGCTCATTTAGGCTTCAGGTGGTCATCCTGAACAAAATACATGTTGAAGTGTGTGCATTAGTCCTTTGGTTTAGGTGTGACACTCAATTTGAGTTTTTATTGCTTCAAATGCATTTTCAGCCCGAGCTGAGCGCGTTTTGTGAGTTTGAATGTATCTTCATAGGAATGAGTTGTGTAGTCAAATTAATGCTCATATGGGCTTCAGGAGGTCATCCTGAACAAAATACATGTTGAAGTGTGTGCATAAGTCCTTTGGTTTAGGCGTGACACTCAATTTGAGTTTTTATTGCTTTAAATGCATTTTCAGCCCGAGTTGAGCACGTTTTGTGAGTTTGAATGTATCTTCATAGGAATGAGTTGTGTGGTCAAATTAATGCTCATTTAGGCTTCAGGTGGTCATCCTGAACTAAATACATGTTGAAGTGTGTGCATAAGTCCTTTGGTTTTTAGGCGTGACACTCAATTTGAGTTTTTATTGCTTTAAATGCATTTTCAGCCCGAGCTGAGCACGTTTTGTGAGTTTGAATGTATCTTTATAGGAATGAGTTGTGTAGTCAAATTAATGCTCATATGGGCTTCAGGAGGTCATCCTGAACAAAATACATGTTGAAGTGTGTGCATAAGTCCTTTGGTTTAGGTGTGACACTCAATTTGAGTTTTTATTGCTTTAAATGCATTTTCAGCCCGAGCTGAGCACGTTTTGTGAGTTTGAATGTATCTTCATAGGAATGAGTTGTGTAGTCAAATTAATGCTCATTTAGGCTTCAGGTGGTCGTCCTGAACTAAATACATGTTGAAATGTGTGCATAAGTCCTTTGGTTTAGGCGTGACACTCAATTTGAGTTTTTATTGCTTTAAATTAAATGCATTTTCAGCCCGAGCTGTGCGCGCTTTCTGACTTTGAATGTATCTTCATAGGAATGAGTTGTGTGGTCAAATTAATGCTCATTTAGGCGTCAGGTGGTCATCCTGAACAAAATACATGTTGAAGTGTGTGCATAAGTCCTTTGGTTTAGGCGTGACACTCAATTTGAGTTTTTATTGCTTTAAATGCATTTTCAGCCCGAGCTGAGTACGTTTTGTGAGTTTGAATGTATCTTCATAGGAATGAGTTGTGTGGTCAAATTAATGCTCATATGGGCTTCAGGAGGTCATCCTGAACAAAATACATGTTGAAGTGTGTGCATAAGTCCTTTGGTTTAGGTGTGACACTCAATTTGAGTTTTTATTGCTTTAAAAGCATTTTCAGCCCGAGCTGAGCACGTTTTGTGAGTTTGAATGTATCTTCATAGGAATGAGTTGTGTAGTCAAATTAATGCTCATTTAGGCTTCAGGTGGTCATCCTGAACTAAATACATGTTGAAATGTGTGCATAAGTCCTTTGGTTTAGGCGTGACACTCAATTTGAGTTTTTATTGCTTTAAATTAAATGCATTTTCAGCCCGAGCTGTGCGCGCTTTCTGACTTTGAATGTATCTTCATAGGAATGAGTTGTGTGGTCAAATTAATGCTCATTTAGGCGTCAGGTGGTCATCCTGAACAAAATACATGTTGAAGTGTGTGCATAAGTCCTTTGGTTTAGGCGTGACACTCAATTTGAGTTTTTATTGCTTTAAATGCATTTTCAGCCCGAGCTGAGTACGTTTTGTGAGTTTGAATGTATCTTCATAGGAATGAGTTGTGTGGTCAAATTAATGCTCATATGGGCTTCAGGAGGTCATCCTGAACAAAATACATGTTGAAGTGTGTGCATAAGTCCTTTGGTTTAGGTGTGACACTCAATTTGAGTTTTTATTGCTTTAAAAGCATTTTCAGCCCGAGCTGAGCACGTTTTTTGAGTTTGAATGTATCTTCATAGGAATGAGTTGTGTGGTCAAATTATTGCTCATTTAGGCTTCAGGAGGTCATCCTGAACAAAATACATGTTGAAGTGTGTGCATAAGTCCTTTGGTTTAGGCGTTACACTCATTTTGAGTTTTTATTGCTTTAAATGCATTTTCAGCCCGAGCTGAGCACGTTTTGTGAGTTTAAATGTATCTTCATAGAATGAGTCGTGTGGTTAAATTAATGCTCATTTAGGCTTCAGGTGGTCATCCTGAACAAAATACATGTTGAAGTGTGTGCATGAGTCCTTTGGTTTAGGCGTGACATTCAATTTGAGTTTTTATTGCTTTAAATGCATTTTCAGCCCGAGCTGAGCATGTTTTGTGAGTTTGAATGTATCTTCATAGGAATGAGTTGTGTGGTCAAATTAATGCTCATTTAGGCTTCAGGTGGTCATCCTGAACAAAATACATGTTGAAGTGTGTGCATTAGTCCTTTGGTTTAGGTGTGACACTCAATTTGAGTTTTTATTGCTTCAAATGCATTTTCAGCCCGAGCTGAGCGCGTTTTGTGAGTTTGAATGTATCTTCATAGGAATGAGTTGTGTAGTCAAATTAATGCTCATATGGGCTTCAGGAGGTCATCCTGAAAAAAATACATGTTGAAGTGTGTGCATAAGTCCTTTGGTTTAGGCGTGACACTCAATTTGAGTTTTTATTGCTTTAAATGCATTTTCAGCCCGAGTTGAGCACGTTTTGTGAGTTTGAATGTATCTTCATAGGAATGAGTTGTGTGGTCAAATTAATGCTCATTTAGGCTTCAGGTGGTCATCCTGAACTAAATACATGTTGAAGTGTGTGCATAAGTCCTTTGGTTTTTAGGCGTGACACTCAATTTGAGTTTTTATTGCTTTAAATGCATTTTCAGCCCGAGCTGAGCACGTTTTGTGAGTTTGAATGTATCTTTATAGGAATGAGTTGTGTAGTCAAATTAATGCTCATATGGGCTTCAGGAGGTCATCCTGAACAAAATACATGTTGAAGTGTGTGCATAAGTCCTTTGGTTTAGGTGTGACACTCAATTTGAGTTTTTATTGCTTTAAATGCATTTTCAGCCCGAGCTGAGCACGTTTTGTGAGTTTGAATGTATCTTCATAGGAATGAGTTGTGTAGTCAAATTAATGCTCATTTAGGCTTCAGGTGGTCATCCTGAACTAAATACATGTTGAAATGTGTGCATAAGTCCTTTGGTTTAGGCGTGACACTCAATTTGAGTTTTTATTGCTTTAAATTAAATGCATTTTCAGCCCGAGCTGTGCGCGCTTTCTGACTTTGAATGTATCTTCATAGGAATGAGTTGTGTGGTCAAATTAATGCTCATTTAGGCGTCAGGTGGTCATCCTGAACAAAATACATGTTGAAGTGTGTGCATAAGTCCTTTGGTTTAGGCGTGTCACTCAATTTGAGTTTTTATTGCTTTAAATGCATTTTCAGCCCGAGTTGAGCACGTTTTGTGAGTTTGAATGTATCTTCATAGGAATGAGTTGTGTAGTCAAATTAATGCTCATTTAGGCTTCAGGTGGTCATCCTGAACTAAATACATGTTGAAATGTGTGCATAAGTCCTTTGGTTTAGGCGTGACACTCAATTTGAGTTTTTATTGCTTTAAATTAAATGCATTTTCAGCCCGAGCTGTGCGCGCTTTCTGACTTTGAATGTATCTTCATAGGAATGAGTTGTGTGGTCAAATTAATGCTCATTTAGGCGTCAGGTGGTCATCCTGAACAAAATACATGTTGAAGTGTGTGCATAAGTCCTTTGGTTTAGGCGTGACACTCAATTTGAGTTTTTATTGCTTTAAATGCATTTTCAGCCCGAGCTGAGTACGTTTTGTGAGTTTGAATGTATCTTCATAGGAATGAGTTGTGTGGTCAAATTAATGCTCATATGGGCTTCAGGAGGTCATCCTGAACAAAATACATGTTGAAGTGTGTGCATAAGTCCTTTGGTTTAGGTGTGACACTCAATTTGAGTTTTTATTGCTTTAAAAGCATTTTCAGCCCGAGCTGAGCACGTTTTTTGAGTTTGAATGTATCTTCATAGGAATGAGTTGTGTGGTCAAATTATTGCTCATTTAGGCTTCAGGAGGTCATCCTGAACAAAATACATGTTGAAGTGTGTGCATAAGTCCTTTGGTTTAGGCGTTACACTCATTTTGAGTTTTTATTGCTTTAAATGCATTTTCAGCCCGAGCTGAGCACGTTTTGTGAGTTTAAATGTATCTTCATAGAATGAGTCGTGTGGTTAAATTAATGCTCATTTAGGCTTCAGGTGGTCATCCTGAACAAAATACATGTTGAAGTGTGTGCATGAGTCCTTTGGTTTAGGCGTGACATTCAATTTGAGTTTTTATTGCTTTAAATGCATTTTCAGCCCGAGCTGAGCATGTTTTGTGAGTTTGAATGTATCTTCATAGGAATGAGTTGTGTGGTCAAATTAATGCTCATTTAGGCTTCAGGTGGTCATCCTGAACAAAATACATGTTGAAGTGTGTGCATTAGTCCTTTGGTTTTGGTGTGACACTCAATTTGAGTTTTTATTGCTTCAAATGCATTTTCAGCCCGAGCTGAGCGCGTTTTGTGAGTTTGAATGTATCTTCATAGGAATGAGTTGTGTAGTCAAATTAATGCTCATATGGGCTTCAGGAGGTCATCCTGAAAAAAATACATGTTGAAGTGTGTGCATAAGTCCTTTGGTTTAGGCGTGACACTCAATTTGAGTTTTTATTGCTTTAAATGCATTTTCAGCCCGAGTTGAGCACGTTTTGTGAGTTTGAATGTATCTTCATAGGAATGAGTTGTGTGGTCAAATTAATGCTCATTTAGGCTTCAGGTGGTCATCCTGAACTAAATACATGTTGAAGTGTGTGCATAAGTCCTTTGGTTTTTAGGCGTGACACTCAATTTGAGTTTTTATTGCTTTAAATGCATTTTCAGCCCGAGCTGAGCACGTTTTGTGAGTTTGAATGTATCTTTATAGGAATGAGTTGTGTAGTCAAATTAATGCTCATATGGGCTTCAGGAGGTCATCCTGAACAAAATACATGTTGAAGTGTGTGCATAAGTCCTTTGGTTTAGGTGTGACACTCAATTTGAGTTTTTATTGCTTTAAATGCATTTTCAGCCCGAGCTGAGCACGTTTTGTGAGTTTGAATGTATCTTCATAGGAATGAGTTGTGTAGTCAAATTAATGCTCATTTAGGCTTCAGGTGGTCATCCTGAACTAAATACATGTTGAAATGTGTGCATAAGTCCTTTGGTTTAGGCGTGACACTCAATTTGAGTTTTTATTGCTTTAAATTAAATGCATTTTCAGCCCGAGCTGTGCGCGCTTTCTGACTTTGAATGTATCTTCATAGGAATGAGTTGTGTGGTCAAATTAATGCTCATTTAGGCGTCAGGTGGTCATCCTGAACAAAATACATGTTGAAGTGTGTGCATAAGTCCTTTGGTTTAGGCGTGTCACTCAATTTGAGTTTTTATTGCTTTAAATGCATTTTCAGCCCGAGTTGAGCACGTTTTGTGAGTTTGAATGTATCTTCATAGGAATGAGTTGTGTAGTCAAATTAATGCTCATATGGGCTTCAGGATGTCATCCTGAACTAAATACATGTTGAAGTGTGTGCATGAGTCCTTTGGTTTAGGCGTGACATTCAATTTGAGTTTTTATTGCTTTAAATGCATTTTCAGCCCGAGCTGAGCACGTTTTGTGAGTTTGAATGTATCTTCATAGGAATGAGTTGTGTGGTCAAATTAATGCTCATTTAGGCTTCAAGTGGTCATCCTGAACTAAATACATGTTGAAGTGTGTGCATAAGTCCTTTGGTTTAGGCGTGACACTCAATTTGAGTTTTTATTGCTTTAAATGCATTTTCAGCCCGAGCTGAGCACGTTTTGTGAGTTTGAATGTATCTTTACAGGAATGAGTTGTGTAGTCAAATTAATGCTCATATGGGCTTCAGGAGGTCATCCTGAACAAAATACATGTTGAAGTGTGTGCATAAGTCCTTTGGTTTAGGCGTGACACTCAATTTGAGTTTTTATTGCTTTAAATGCATTTTCAGCCCGAGCTGAGCACGTTTTGTGTGTTTGAATGTATCTTCATAGGAATGAGTTGTGTGGTCAAATTAATGCTCATTTAGGCTTCAGGAGGTCATCCTGAACAAAATACATGTTGAAGTGTGTGCATAAGTCCTTTGGTTTAGGCGTGACACTCAATTTGAGTTTTTATTGCTTTAAATGCATTTTCAGCCCGAGTTGAGCACGTTTTGTGAGTTTGAATGTATCTTCATAGGAATGAGTTGTGTGGTCAAATTCATGCTCATTTAGGCTTCAGGTGGTCATCCTGAACTAAATACATGTTGAAGTGTTTGCATAAGTCCTTTGGTTTAGGCGTGACACTCAATTTGAGTTTTTATTGCTTTAAATGCATTTTCAGCCCGAGCTGAGCACGTTTTGTGAGTTTGAATGTATCTTCATAGGAATGAGTTGTGTAGTCAAATTAATGCTCATTTAGGCTTCAGGTGGTCATCCTGAACTAAATACATGTGGAAGTGTGTGCATAAGTCCTTTTTTAGGCGTGACACTCAATTTGAGTTTTTATTGCTTTAAATGCATTTTCAGCCCGAGCTGAGCACGTTTTGTGAGTTTGAATGTATCTTCATAGGAATGAGTTGTGTGGTCAAATTAATGCTCATTTAAGCTTCAGGTGGTCATCCTGAACTAAATACATGTTGAAGTGTGTGCATAAGTCCTTTGGTTTAGGCGTGACACTCAATTTGAGTTTTTATAGCTTTAAATGCATTTTCAGCCCGAGCTGAGCGCGCTTTCTGACTTTGAATGTATATTCATAGGAATGAGTTGTGTGGTCAAATTATTGCTCATTTAGGCTTCAGAGGTCATCCTGAACAAAATACATGTTGAAGTGTGTGCATAAGTCCTTTTGTTTAGGCGTGACACTCAATTTGAGTTTTTATTGCTTTAAATGCATTTTCAGCCCGAGCTGAGCACGTTTTGTGAGTTTGAATGTATCTTCATAGGAATGAGTTGTGTGGTCAAATTAATGCTCATTTAGGCTTCAGGTGGTCATCCTGAACAAAATACATGTTGAAGTGTGTGCATAGGTCCTTTGGTTTAGGTGTGACACTCAATTTGAGTTTTTATTGCTTTAAATGCATTTTCAGCCCGAGCTGAGCGCGCTTTCTGACTTTGAATGTATCTTCATAGGAATGAGTTGTGTAGTCAAATTAATGCTCATTTAGGCTTCAGGAGGCCATCCTGAACAAAATACATGTTGAAGTGTGTGCATAAGTCCTTTGGTTTAGGCGTGACACTCAATTTGAGTTTTTATTGCTTTAAATGCATTTTCAGCCCGAGCTGAGCACGTTTTGTGAGTTTGAATGTATCTTTATAGGAATGAGTTGTGTAGTCAAATTATTGCTCATATGGGCTTCAGGAGGTCATCCTGAACAAAATACATGTTGAAGTGTGTGCATAAGTCCTTTGGTTTAGGTGTGACACTCAATTTGAGTTTTTATTGCTTTAAATGCATTTTCAGCCCGAGCTGAGCACGTTTTGTGAGTTTGAATGTATCTTCATAGGAATGAGTTGTGTAGTCAAATTAATGCTCATTTAGGCTTCAGGTGGTCATCCTGAACTAAATACATGTTGAAGTGTGTGCATAAGTCCTTTGGTTTAGGCGTGACACTCAATTTGAGTTTTTATTGCTTTAAATCAAATGCATTTTCAGCCCGAGCTGAGCGCGCTTTCTGACTTTGAATGTATCTTCATAGGAATGAGTTGTGTGGTCAAATTAATGCTCATTTAGGCGTCAGGTGGTCATCCTGAACAAAATACATGTTGAAGTGTGTGCATAAGTCCTTTGGTTTAGGCGTGACACTCAATTTGAGTTTTTATTGCTTTAAATGCATTTTCAGCCCGAGCTGAGCACGTTTTGTGAGTTTGAATGTATCTTCATAGGAATGAGTTGTGTAGTCAAATTAATGCTCATATGGGCTTCAGGAGGTCATCCTGAACAAAATACATGTTGAAGTGTGTGCATAAGTCCTTTGGTTTAGGCGTGACACTCAATTTGAGTTTTTATTGCTTTAAATGCATTTTCAGCCCGAGCTGGGCACGTTTTGTGAGTTTGAATGTATCTTCATAGGAATGAGTTGTGTAGTCAAATTAATGCTCATATGGGCTTCAGGATGTCATCCTGAACTAAATACATGTTGAAGTGTGTGCATAAGTCCTTTGGTTTAGGTGTGACACTAAATTTGAGTTTTTATTGCTTTAAATGCATTTTCAGCCCGAGCTGAGCACGTTTTGTGAGTTTGAATGTATCTTTATAGGAATGAGTTGTGTGGTCAAAGTAATGCTTATTTAGGCTTCAGGAGGTCATCCTGAACAAAATACATGTTGAAGTGTGTGCATAAGTCCTTTGGTTTAGGCGTGACACTCAATTTGAGTTTTTATTGCTTTAAATGCATTTTCAGCCCGAGCTGAGCACGTTTTGTGTGTTTGAATGTATCTTCATAGGAATGAGTTGTGTGGTCAAATTAATGCTCATATGGGCTTCAGGAGGTCATCCTGAACAAAATACATGTTGAAGTGTGTGCATAAGTCCTTTGGTTTAGGCGTGACACTCAATTTGAGTTTTTATTGCTTTAAATGCATTTTCAGCCCGAGTTGAGCACGTTTTGTGAGTTTGAATGTATCTTCATAGGAATGAGTTGTGTGGTCAAATTCATGCTCATTTAGGCTTCAGGTGGTCATCCTGAACTAAATACATGTTGAAGTGTTTGCATAAGTCCTTTGGTTTAGGCGTGACACTCAATTTGAGTTTTTATTGCTTTAAATGCATTTTCAGCCCGAGCTGAGCACGTTTTGTGAGTTTGAATGTATCTTCATAGGAATGAGTTGTGTAGTCAAATTAATGCTCATTTAGGCTTCAGGTGGTCATCCTGAACTAAATACATGTGGAAGTGTGTGCATAAGTCCTTTGGTTTAGGCGTGACACTCAATTTGAGTTTTTATTGCTTTAAATTAAATGCATTTTCAGCCCGAGCTGAGCGCGCTTTCTGACTTTGAATGTATCTTCATAGGAATGAGTTGTGTGGTCAAATTAATGCTCATTTAGGCGTCAGGTGGTCATCCTGAACAAAATACATGTTGAAGTGTGTGCATAAGTCCTTTGGTTTAGGCGTGACACTCAATTTGAGTTTTTATTGCTTTAAATGCATTTTCAGCCCGAGCTGAGCACGTTTTGTGAGTTTGAATGTATCTTCATAGGAATGAGTTGTGTAGTCAAATTAATGCTCATATGGGCTTCAGGAGGTCATCCTGAACAAAATACATGTTGAAGTGTGTGCATAAGTCCTTTGGTTTAGGCGTGACACTCAATTTGAGTTTTTATTGCTTTAAATGCATTTTCAGCCCGAGTTGAGCACGTTTTGTGAGTTTGAATGTATCTTCATAGGAATGAGTTGTGTAGTCAAATTAATGTTCATATGGGCTTCAGGAGGTCATCCTGAACAAAATACATGTTGAAGTGTTTGCATAAGTCCTTTGGTTTAGGCGTGACACTCAATTTGAGTTTTTATTGCTTTAAATCATTTTCAGGCCGAGCTGAGCACATTTTGTGAGTTTGAATGTATCTTCATAGGAATGATTTGTGTGGTCAAATTAATGCTCATTTAGGCTTCAGGTGGTCATCCTGAACAAAATACATGTTGAAGTGTGTGCATTAGTCCTTTGGTTTAGGCGTGACACTCAATTTGAGTTTTTATTGCTTTAAATGCATTTTCAGCCCGAGCTGAGCACGTTTTGTGAGTTTGAATGTATCTTTATAGGAATGAGTTGTGTAGTCAAATTATTGCTCATATGGGCTTCAGGAGGTCATCCTGAACAAAATACATGTTGAAGTGTGTGCATAAGTCCTTTGGTTTAGGTGTGACACTCAATTTGAGTTTTTATTGCTTTAAATGCATTTTCAGCCCGAGCTGAGCACGTTTTGTGAGTTTGAATGTATCTTCATAGGAATGAGTTGTGTAGTCAAATTAATGCTCATTTAGGCTTCAGGTGGTCATCCTGAACTAAATACATGTTGAAGTGTGTGCATAAGTCCTTTGGTTTAGGCGTGACACTCAATTTGAGTTTTTATTGCTTTAAATCAAATGCATTTTCAGCCCGAGCTGAGCGCGCTTTCTGACTTTGAATGTATCTTCATAGGAATGAGTTGTGTGGTCAAATTAATGCTCATTTAGGCGTCAGGTGGTCATCCTGAACAAAATACATGTTGAAGTGTGTGCATAAGTCCTTTGGTTTAGGCGTGACACTCAATTTGAGTTTTTATTGCTTTAAATGCATTTTCAGCCCGAGCTGAGCACGTTTTGTGAGTTTGAATGTATCTTCATAGGAATGAGTTGTGTAGTCAAATTAATGCTCATATGGGCTTCAGGAGGTCATCCTGAACAAAATACATGTTGAAGTGTGTGCATAAGTCCTTTGGTTTAGGCGTGACACTCAATTTGAGTTTTTATTGCTTTAAATGCATTTTCAGCCCGAGCTGGGCACGTTTTGTGAGTTTGAATGTATCTTCATAGGAATGAGTTGTGTAGTCAAATTAATGCTCATATGGGCTTCAGGATGTCATCCTGAACTAAATACATGTTGAAGTGTGTGCATAAGTCCTTTGGTTTAGGTGTGACACTAAATTTGAGTTTTTATTGCTTTAAATGCATTTTCAGCCCGAGCTGAGCACGTTTTGTGAGTTTGAATGTATCTTTATAGGAATGAGTTGTGTGGTCAAAGTAATGCTTATTTAGGCTTCAGGAGGTCATCCTGAACAAAATACATGTTGAAGTGTGTGCATAAGTCCTTTGGTTTAGGCGTGACACTCAATTTGAGTTTTTATTGCTTTAAATGCATTTTCAGCCCGAGCTGAGCACGTTTTGTGTGTTTGAATGTATCTTCATAGGAATGAGTTGTGTGGTCAAATTAATGCTCATATGGGCTTCAGGAGGTCATCCTGAACAAAATACATGTTGAAGTGTGTGCATAAGTCCTTTGGTTTAGGCGTGACACTCAATTTGAGTTTTTATTGCTTTAAATGCATTTTCAGCCCGAGTTGAGCACGTTTTGTGAGTTTGAATGTATCTTCATAGGAATGAGTTGTGTGGTCAAATTCATGCTCATTTAGGCTTCAGGTGGTCATCCTGAACTAAATACATGTTGAAGTGTTTGCATAAGTCCTTTGGTTTAGGCGTGACACTCAATTTGAGTTTTTATTGCTTTAAATGCATTTTCAGCCCGAGCTGAGCACGTTTTGTGAGTTTGAATGTATCTTCATAGGAATGAGTTGTGTAGTCAAATTAATGCTCATTTAGGCTTCAGGTGGTCATCCTGAACTAAATACATGTGGAAGTGTGTGCATAAGTCCTTTGGTTTAGGCGTGACACTCAATTTGAGTTTTTATTGCTTTAAATTAAATGCATTTTCAGCCCGAGCTGAGCGCGCTTTCTGACTTTGAATGTATCTTCATAGGAATGAGTTGTGTGGTCAAATTAATGCTCATTTAGGCGTCAGGTGGTCATCCTGAACAAAATACATGTTGAAGTGTGTGCATAAGTCCTTTGGTTTAGGCGTGACACTCAATTTGAGTTTTTATTGCTTTAAATGCATTTTCAGCCCGAGCTGAGCACGTTTTGTGAGTTTGAATGTATCTTCATAGGAATGAGTTGTGTAGTCAAATTAATGCTCATATGGGCTTCAGGAGGTCATCCTGAACAAAATACATGTTGAAGTGTGTGCATAAGTCCTTTGGTTTAGGCGTGACACTCAATTTGAGTTTTTATTGCTTTAAATGCATTTTCAGCCCGAGTTGAGCACGTTTTGTGAGTTTGAATGTATCTTCATAGGAATGAGTTGTGTAGTCAAATTAATGTTCATATGGGCTTCAGGAGGTCATCCTGAACAAAATACATGTTGAAGTGTTTGCATAAGTCCTTTGGTTTAGGCGTGACACTCAATTTGAGTTTTTATTGCTTTAAATCATTTTCAGGCCGAGCTGAGCACGTTTTGTGTGTTTGAATGTATCTTCATAGGAATGAGTTGTGTGGTCAAATTAATGCTCATATGGGCTTCAGGAGGTCATCCTGAACAAAATACATGTTGAAGTGTGTGCATAAGTCCTTTGGTTTAGGCGTGACACTCAATTTGAGCTTTTATTGCTTTAAATGCATTTTCAGCCCGAGTTGAGCACGTTTTGTGAGTTTGAATGTATCTTCATAGGAATGAGTTGTGTGGTCAAATTAATGCTCATTTAGGCTTCAGGTGGTCATCGTGAACAAAATACATGTTGAAGTGTGTGCATAAGTCCTTTGGTTTAGGCGTGACACTCAATTTGAGTTTTTATTGCTTTAAATGCATTTTCAGCCCGAGCTGAGCGCGCGCTTTCTGAGTTTGAATGTATCTTCATAGGACTGAGTTGTGTGGTCAAATTAATGCTCATTTAGGCTTCAGGTGGTCATCCTGAACAAAATACATGTTGAAGTGTGTGCATAAGTCCTTTGGTTTAGGCGTGACACTCAATTTGAGTTTTTATTGCGAAATGCATTTTCAGCCCGAGCTGAGCGTGCTTTCTGACTTTGGATGTATCTTCATAGGAATGAGTTGTGTAGTCAAATTAATGCTCATATGGGCTTCAGGAGGTCACCCTGAACAAAATACATGTTGAAGTGTGTGCATAAGTCCTTTGGTTTAGGTGTGACACTCAATTTGAGTTTTTATTGCTTTAAATGCATTTTCAGCCCGAGCTGAGCACGTTTTGTGAGTTTGAATGTATCTTCATAGGAATGAGTTGTGTGGTCAAATTAATGCTTATTTAGGCTTCAGGACGTCATCCTGAACAAAATACATGTTGAAGTGTGTGCATAAGTCCTTTTGTTTAGGCGTGACACTCATTTTGAGTTTTTATTGCTTTAAATGCATTTTCAGCCCGAGCTGAGCACGTTTTGTGAGTTTGAATGTATCTTCATAGGAATGAGTTGTGTGGTCAAATTAATGCTCATTTAGGCTTCAGGTGGTCATCCTGAACTAAATACATGTTGAAGTGTGTGCATAAGTCCTTTGGTTTAGGCGTGACACTCAATTTGAGTTTTTATTGCTTTAAATGCATTTTCAGCCCGAGCTGAGCACGTTTTGTGAGTTTGAATGTATCTTCATAGAAATGAGTTGTGTGGTCAAATTAATGCGCATATGGGCTTCAGGAGGTCATCCTGAACAAAATACATGTTGAAGTGTGTGCATAAGTCCTTTGGTTTAGGTGTGACACTCATTTTGAGTTTTTATTGCTTTAAATGCATTTTCAGCCCGAGCTGAGCACGTTTTCTGAGTTTGAATGTATCTTCATAGGAATGAGTTGTGTGGTCAAATTAATGCTCATTTAGGCTTCAGGTGGTCATCCTGAACAAAATACATGTTGAAGTGTGTGCATAAGTCCTTTGGTTTAGGCGTGACACTCAATTTGAGTTTTTATTGCTTTAAATGCATTTTCAGCCCGAGCTGAGCGCGCTTTCTGACTTTGAATGTATCTTCATAGGAATGAGTTGTGTGGTCAAATTATTGCTCATTTAGGCTTCAGGAGGTCATCCTGAACAAAATACATCTTGAAGTGTGTGCATAAGTCCTTTGGTTTAGGCGTGACACTCAATTTGAGTTTTTATTGCTTTAAATGCATTTTCAGCCCGAGCTGAGCACGTTTTGTGAGTTTGAATGTATCTTCATAGGAATGAGTTGTGTGGTCAAATTAATGCTCATTTAGGCTTCAGGTGGTCATCCTGAACAAAATACATGTTGAAGTGTGTGCATAAGTCCTTTGGTTTAGGCGTGACACTCAATTTGAGTTTTTATTGCTTTAAATGCATTTTCAGCCCGAGCTGAGCACGTTTTGTGAGTTTGAATGTATCTTCATAGGAATGAGTTGTGTGGTCAAATTAATGCTCATATGGGCTTCAGGAGGTCATCCTGAACAAAATACATGTTGAAGTGTGTGCATAAGTCCTTTGGTTTAGGCGTGACACTCAATTTGAGTTTTTATTGCGAAATGCATTTTCAGCCCGAGCTGAGCGTGCTTTCTGACTTTGGATGTATCTTCATAGGAATGAGTTGTGTAGTCAAATTAATGCTCATATGGGCTTCAGGAGGTCACCCTGAACAAAATACATGTTGAAGTGTGTGCATAAGTCCTTTGGTTTAGGTGTGACACTCAATTTGAGTTTTTATTGCTTTAAATGCATTTTCAGCCCGAGCTGAGCACGTTTTGTGAGTTTGAATGTATCTTCATTGGAATGAGTTATGTGGTCAAATTAATGCTTATTTAGGCTTCAGGACGTCATCCTGAACAAAATACATGTTGAAGTGTGTGCATAAGTCCTTTTGTTTAGGCGTGACAATCATTTTGAGTTTTTATTGCTTTAAATGCATTTTCAGCCCGAGCTAAACACGTTTTGTGAGTTTGAATGTATCTTCATAGGAATGAGTTGTGTGGTCAAATTAATGCTCATTTAGGCTTCAGGTGGTCATCCTGAACTAAATACATGTTGAAGTGTGTGCATAAGTCCTTTGGTTTAGGCGTGACACTCAATTTGAGTTTTTATTGCTTTAAATGCATTTTCAGCCCGAGCTGAGCACGTTTTGTGAGTTTGAATGTATCTTCATAGGAATGAGTTGTGTAGTCAAATTAATGCTCATTTAGGCTTCAGAGGTCATCCTGAACAAAATACATGTTGAAGTGTGTGCATAAGTCCTTTTGTTTAGGCGTGACACTCAATTTGAGTTTTTATTGCTTTAAATGCATTTTCAGCCCGAGCTGAGCACGTTTTGTGAGTTTGAATGTATCTTCATAGGAATGAGTTGTGTGGTCAAATTAATGCTCATTTAGGCTTCAGGTGGTCATCCTGAACAAAATACATGTTGAAGTGTGTGCATAGGTCCTTTGGTTTAGGTGTGACACTCAATTTGAGTTTTTATTGCTTTAAATGCATTTTCAGCCCGAGCTGAGCACGTTTTGTGAGTTTGAATGTATCTTCATAGGAATGAGTTGTGTGGTCAAATGAATGCTCATTTAGGCTTCAGGTGGTCATCCTGAACAAAATACATGTTGAAGTGTGTGCATAAGTTCTTTGGTTTAGGCGTGACACTCAATTTGAGTTTTTATTGCTTTAAATGCATTTTCAGCCCGAGCTGAGCACGTTTTGAGAGTTTGAATGTATCTTCATAGGAATGAGTTGTGTGGTCAAATTAATGCTCATTTAGGCTTCAGGTGGTCATCGTGAACAAAATACATGTTGAAGTGTGTGCATAAGTCCTTTGGTTTAGGCGTGACACTCAATTTGAGTTTTTATTGCTTTAAATGCATTTTCAGCCCGAGCTGAGCGCGCGCTTTCTGAGTTTGAATGTATCTTCATAGGAATGAGTTGTGTGGTCAAATTAATGCTCATTTAGGCTTCAGGTGGTCATCCTGAACAAAATACATGTTGAAGTGTGTGCATAAGTCCTTTGGTTTAGGCGTGACACTCAATTTGAGTTTTTATTGCGAAATGCATTTTCAGCCCGAGCTGAGCGTGCTTTCTGACTTTGGATGTATCTTCATAGGAATGAGTTGTGTAGTCAAATTAATGCTCATATGGGCTTCAGGAGGTCACCCTGAACAAAATACATGTTGAAGTGTGTGCATAAGTCCTTTGGTTTAGGTGTGACACTCAATTTGAGTTTTTATTGCTTTAAATGCATTTTCAGCCCGAGCTGAGCACGTTTTGTGAGTTTGAATGTATCTTCATAGGAATGAGTTGTGTGGTCAAATTAATGCTTATTTAGGCTTCAGGACGTCATCCTGAACAAAATACATGTTGAAGTGTGTGCATAAGTCCTTTTGTTTAGGCGTGACACTCATTTTGAGTTTTTATTGCTTTAAATGCATTTTCAGCCCGAGCTGAGCACGTTTTGTGAGTTTGAATGTATCTTCATAGGAATGAGTTGTGTGGTCAAATGAATGCTCATTTAGGCTTCAGGTGGTCATCCTGAACTAAATACATGTTGAAGTGTGTGCATAAGTCCTTTGGTTTAGGCGTGACACTCAATTTGAGTTTTTATTGCTTTAAATGCATTTTCAGCCCGAGCTGAGCACGTTTTGTGAGTTTGAATGTATCTTCATAGAAATGAGTTGTGTGGTCAAATTAATGCGCATATGGGCTTCAGGAGGTCATCCTGAACAAAATACATGTTGAAGTGTGTGCATAAGTCCTTTGGTTTAGGTGTGACACTCAATTTGAGTTTTTATTGCTTTAAATGCATTTTCAGCCTGAGCTGAGCACGTTTTCTGAGTTTGAATGTATCTTCATAGGAATGAGTTGTGTGGTCAAATTAATGCTCATTTAGGCTTCAGGTGGTCATCCTGAACAAAATACATGTTGAAGTGTGTGCATAAGTCCTTTGGTTTAGGCGTGACACTCAATTTGAGTTTTTATTGCTTTAAATGCATTTTCAGCCCGAGCTGAGCGCGCTTTCTGACTTTGAATGTATCTTCATAGGAATGAGTTGTGTGGTCAAATTATTGCTCATTTAGGCTTCAGGAGGTCATCCTGAACAAAATACATCTTGAAGTGTGTGCATAAGTCCTTTGGTTTAGGCGTGACACTCAATTTGAGTTTTTATTGCTTTAAATGCATTTTCAGCCCGAGCTGAGCACGTTTTGTGAGTTTGAATGTATCTTCATAGGAATGAGTTGTGTGGTCAAATTAATGCTCATTTAGGCTTCAGGTGGTCATCCTGAACAAAATACATGTTGAAGTGTGTGCATAAGTCCTTTGGTTTAGGCGTGACAATCAATTTGAGTTTTTATTGCTTTAAATGCATTTTCAGCCCGAGCTGAGCACGTTTTGTGAGTTTGAATGTATCTTCATAGGAATGAGTTGTGTGGTCAAATTAATGCTCATATGGGCTTCAGGAGGTCATCCTGAACAAAATACATGTTGAAGTGTGTGCATAAGTCCTTTGGTTTAGGCGTGACACTCAATTTGAGTTTTTATTGCGAAATGCATTTTCAGCCCGAGCTGAGCGTGCTTTCTGACTTTGGATGTATCTTCATAGGAATGAGTTGTGTAGTCAAATTAATGCTCATATGGGCTTCAGGAGGTCACCCTGAACAAAATACATGTTGAAGTGTGTGCATAAGTCCTTTGGTTTAGGTGTGACACTCAATTTGAGTTTTTATTGCTTTAAATGCATTTTCAGCCCGAGCTGAGCACGTTTTGTGAGTTTGAATGTATCTTCATTGGAATGAGTTATGTGGTCAAATTAATGCTTATTTAGGCTTCAGGACGTCAACCTGAGCAAAATACATGTTGAAGTGTGTGCATAAGTCCTTTTGTTTAGGCGTGACAATCATTTTGAGTTTTTATTGCTTTAAATGCATTTTCAGCCCGAGCTAAACACGTTTTGTGAGTTTGAATGTATCTTCATAGGAATGAGTTGTGTGGTCAAATTAATGCTCATTTAGGCTTCAGGTGGTCATCCTGAACAAAATACATGTTGAAGTGTGTGCATAGGTCCTTTGGTTTAGGTGTGACACTCAATTTGAGTTTTTATTGCTTTAAATGCATTTTCAGCCCGAGCTGAGCACGTTTTGTGAGTTTGAATGTATCTTCATAGGAATGAGTTGTGTGGTCAAATGAATGCTCATTTAGGCTTCAGGTGGTCATCCTGAACAAAATACATGTTGAAGTGTGTGCATAAGTTCTTTGGTTTAGGCGTGACACTCAATTTGAGTTTTTATTGCTTTAAATGCATTTTCAGCCCGAGCTGAGCACGTTTTGAGAGTTTGAATGTATCTTCATAGGAATGAGTAGTGTGGTCAAATTAATGCGCATATGGTCTTCAGGAGGTCATCCTGAACAAAATACATGTTGAAGTGTGTGCATAAGTCCTTTGGTTTAGGTGTGACACTCAATTTGAGTTTTTATTGCTTTAAATCAAATGCATTTTCAGCCCGAGCTGAGCGCGCTTTCTGACTTTGAATGTATCTTCATAGGAATGAGTTGTGTGGTCAAATTAATGCTCATTTAGGCGTCAGGTGGTCATCCTGAACAAAATACATGTTGAAGTGTGTGCATAAGTCCTTTGGTTTAGGCGTGACACTCAATTTGAGTTTTTATTGCTTTAAATGCATTTTCAGCCCGAGCTGAGCACGTTTTGTGAGTTTGAATGTATCTTCATAGGAATGAGTTGTGTAGTCAAATTAATGCTCATATGGGCTTCAGGAGGTCATCCTGAACAAAATACATGTTGAAGTGTGTGCATAAGTCCTTTGGTTTAGGCGTGACACTCAATTTGAGTTTTTATTGCTTTAAATGCATTTTCAGCCCGAGCTGGGCACGTTTTGTGAGTTTGAATGTATCTTCATAGGAATGAGTTGTGTAGTCAAATTAATGCTCATATGGGCTTCAGGATGTCATCCTGAACTAAATACATGTTGAAGTGTGTGCATAAGTCCTTTGGTTTAGGTGTGACACTAAATTTGAGTTTTTATTGCTTTAAATGCATTTTCAGCCCGAGCTGAGCGCGTTTTGTGAGTTTGAATGTATCTTTATAGGAATGAGTTGTGTGGTCAAAGTAATGCTTATTTAGGCTTCAGGAGGTCATCCTGAACAAAATACATGTTGAAGTGTGTGCATAAGTCCTTTGGTTTAGGCGTGACACTCAATTTGAGTTTTTATTGCTTTAAATGCATTTTCAGCCCGAGCTGAGCACGTTTTGTGTGTTTGAATGTATCTTCATAGGAATGAGTTGTGTGGTCAAATTAATGCTCATATGGGCTTCAGGAGGTCATCCTGAACAAAATACATGTTGAAGTGTGTGCATAAGTCCTTTGGTTTAGGCGTGACACTCAATTTGAGTTTTTATTGCTTTAAATGCATTTTCAGCCCGAGTTGAGCACGTTTTGTGAGTTTGAATGTATCTTCATAGGAATGAGTTGTGTGGTCAAATTCATGCTCATTTAGGCTTCAGGTGGTCATCCTGAACTAAATACATGTTGAAGTGTGTGCATAAGTCCTTTGGTTTAGGCGTGACACTCAATTTGAGTTTTTATTGCTTTAAATGCATTTTCAGCCCGAGCTGAGCACGTTTTGTGAGTTTGAATGTATCTTCATAGGAATGAGTTGTGTAGTCAAATTAATGCTCATTTAGGCTTCAGGTGGTCATCCTGAACTAAATACATGTGGAAGTGTGTGCATAAGTCCTTTGGTTTAGGCGTGACACTCAATTTGAGTTTTTATTGCTTTAAATTAAATGCATTTTCAGCCCGAGCTGAGCGCGCTTTCTGACTTTGAATGTATCTTCATAGGAATGAGTTGTGTGGTCAAATTAATGCTCATTTAGGCGTCAGGTGGTCATCCTGAACAAAATACATGTTGAAGTGTGTGCATAAGTCCTTTGGTTTAGGCGTGACACTCAATTTGAGTTTTTATTGCTTTAAATGCATTTTCAGCCCGAGCTGAGCACGTTTTGTGAGTTTGAATGTATCTTCATAGGAATGAGTTGTGTAGTCAAATTAATGCTCATATGGGCTTCAGGAGGTCATCCTGAACAAAATACATGTTGAAGTGTGTGCATAAGTCCTTTGGTTTAGGCGTGACACTCAATTTGAGTTTTTATTGCTTTAAATGCATTTTCAGCCCGAGTTGAGCACGTTTTGTGAGTTTGAATGTATCTTCATAGGAATGAGTTGTGTAGTCAAATTAATGCTCATATGGGCTTCAGGAGGTCATCCTGAACAAAATACATGTTGAAGTGTGTGCATAAGTCCTTTGGTTTAGGCGTGACACTCAATTTGAGTTTTTATTGCTTTAAATCATTTTCAGGCCGAGCTGAGCGCGCGCTTTCTGAGTTTGAATGTATCTTCATAGGAATGAGTTGTGTGGTCAAATTAATGCTCATTTAGGCTTCAGGTGGTCATCCTGAACAAAATACATGTTGAAGTGTGTGCATAAGTCCTTTGGTTTAGGCGTGACACTCAATTTGAGTTTTTATTGCGAAAAGCATTTTCAGCCCGAGCTGAGCGTGCTTTCTGACTTTGGATGTATCTTCATAGGAATGAGTTGTGTAGTCAAATTAATGCTCATATGGGCTTCAGGAGGTCACCCTGAACAAAATACATGTTGAAGTGTGTGCATAAGTCCTTTGGTTTAGGTGTGACACTCAATTTGAGTTTTTATTGCTTTAAATGCATTTTCAGCCCGAGCTGAGCACGTTTTGTGAGTTTGAATGTATCTTCATAGGAATGAGTTGTGTGGTCAAACTAATGCTTATTTAGGCTTCAGGACGTCATCCTGAACAAAATACATGTTGAAGTGTGTGCATAAGTCCTTTTGTTTAGGCGTGACACTCATTTTGAGTTTTTATTGCTTTAAATGCATTTTCAGCCCGAGCTGAGCACGTTTTGTGAGTTTGAATGTATCTTCATAGGAATGAGTTGTGTGGTCAAATTAATGCTCATTTAGGCTTCAGGTGGTCATCCTGAACTAAATACATGTTGAAGTGTGTGCATAAGTCCTTTGGTTTAGGCGTGACACTCAATTTGAGTTTTTATTGCTTTAAATGCATTTTCAGCCCGAGCTGAGCACGTTTTGTGAGTTTGAATGTATCTTCATAGGAATGAGTTGTGTGGTCAAATTAATGCGCATATGGGCTTCAGGAGGTCATCCTGAACAAAATACATGTTGAAGTGTGTGCATAAGTCCTTTGGTTTAGGTGTGACACTCAATTTGAGTTTTTATTGCTTTAAATGCATTTTCAGCCCGAGCTGAGCACGTTTTGTGAGTTTGAATGTATCTTCATAGGAATGAGTTGTGTGGTCAAATGAATGCTCATTTAGGCTTCAGGTGGTCATCCTGAACAAAATACATGTTGAAGTGTGTGCATAAGTCCTTTGGTTTAGGCGTGACACTCAATTTGAGTTTTTATTGCTTTAAATGCATTTTCAGCCCGAGCTGAGCGCGCTTTCTGACTTTGAATGTATCTTCATAGGAATGAGTTGTGTGGTCAAATTATTGCTCATTTAGGCTTCAGGAGGTCATCCTGAACAAAATACATCTTGAAGTGTGTGCATAAGTCCTTTGGTTTAGGCGTGACACTCAATTTGAGTTTTTATTGCTTTAAATGCATTTTCAGCCCGAGCTGAGCACGTTTTGTGAGTTTGAATGTATCTTCATAGGAATGAGTTGTGTGGTCAAATTAATGCTCATTTAGGCTTCAGGTGGTCATCCTGAACAAAATACATGTTGAAGTGTGTGCATAAGTCCTTTGGTTTAGAGGTGACACTCAATTTGAGTTTTTATTGCTTTAAATGCATTTTCAGCCCGAGCTGAGCACGTTTTGTGAGTTTGAATGTATCTTCATAGGAATGAGTTGTGTGGTCAAATTAATGCTCATATGGGCTTCAGGAGGTCATCCTGAACAAAATACATGTTGAAGTGTGTGCATAAGTCCTTTGGTTTAGGCGTGACACTCAATTTGAGTTTTTATTGCGAAATGCATTTTCAGCCCGAGCTGAGCGTGCTTTCTGACTTTGGATGTATCTTCATAGGAATGAGTTGTGTAGTCAAATTAATGCTCATATGGGCTTCAGGAGGTCACCCTGAACAAAATACATGTTGAAGTGTGTGCATAAGTCCTTTGGTTTAGGCGTGACACTCAATTTGAGTTTTTATTGCTTTAAATGCATTTTCAGCCCGAGCTGATCACGTTTTGTGAGTTTGAATGTATCTTCATAGGAATGAGTTGTGTGGTCAAATTAATGCTCATTTAGGCTTCAGGTGGTCATCCTGAACTAAATACATGTTGAAGTGTGTGCATAAGTCCTTTTGTTTAGGCGTGACACTCATTTTGAGTTTTTATTGCTTTAAATGCATTTTCAGCCCGAGCTAAACACGTTTTGTGAGTTTGAATGTATCTTCATAGGAATGAGTTGTGTGGTCAAATTAATGCTCATTTAGGCTTCAGGTGGTCATCCTGAACTAAATACATGTTGAAGTGTGTGCATAAGTCCTTTGGTTTAGGCGTGACACTCAATTTGAGTTTTTATTGCTTTAAATGCATTTTCAGCCCGAGCTGAGCACGTTTTGTGAGTTTGAATGTATCTTCATAGGAATGAGTTGTGTAGTCAAATTAATGCTCATTTAGGCTTCAGAGGTCATCCTGAACAAAATACATGTTGAAGTGTGTGCATAAGTCCTTTTGTTTAGGCGTGACACTCAATTTGAGTTTTTATTGCTTTAAATGCATTTTCAGCCCGAGCTGAGCACGTTTTGTGAGTTTGAATGTATCTTCATAGGAATGAGTTGTGTGGTCAAATTAATGCTCATTTAGGCTTCAGGTGGTCATCCTGAACAAAATACATGTTGAAGTGTGTGCATAGGTCCTTTGGTTTAGGTGTGACACTCAATTTGAGTTTTTATTGCTTTAAATGCATTTTCAGCCCGAGCTGAGCACGTTTTGTGAGTTTGAATGTATCTTCATAGGAATGAGTTGTGTGGTCAAATGAATGCTCATTTAGGCTTCAGGTGGTCATCCTGAACAAAATACATGTTGAAGTGTGTGCATAAGTTCTTTGGTTTAGGCGTGACACTCAATTTGAGTTTTTATTGCTTTAAATGCATTTTCAGCCCGAGCTGAGCACGTTTTGAGAGTTTGAATGTATCTTCATAGGAATGAGTTGTGTGGTCAAATTAATGCGCATATGGTCTTCAGGAGGTCATCCTGAACAAAATACATGTTGAAGTGTGTGCATAAGTCCTTTGGTTTAGGTGTGACACTCAATTTGAGTTTTTATTGCTTTAAATGCATTTTCAGCCCGAGCTGAGCACGTTTTCTGAGTTTGAATGTATCTTCATAGGAATGAGTTGTGTGGTCAAATTAATGCTCATTTAGGCTTCAGGTGGTCATCCTGAACAAAATACATGTTGAAGTGTGTGCATAAGTCCTTTGGTTTAGGCGTGACACTCAATTTGAGTTTTTATTGCTTTAAATGCATTTTCAGCCCGAGCTGAGCGCGCTTTCTGACTTTGAATGTATCTTCATAGGAATGAGTTGTGTGGTCA
Organism: Hippocampus guttulatus; assembly: GCF_054856545.1. Taxonomy (NCBI): domain Eukaryota; kingdom Metazoa; phylum Chordata; class Actinopteri; order Syngnathiformes; family Syngnathidae; genus Hippocampus; species Hippocampus guttulatus. Next base: position 13,522,973 of record NC_141278.1, read on the forward strand.
AATTATTGCTCATTTAGGCTTCAGGAGGTCATCCTGAACAAAATACATCTTGAAGTGTGTGCATAAGTCCTTTGGTTTAGGCGTGACACTCAATTTGAGGTTTTATTGCTTTAAATGCATTTTCAGCCCGAGCTGAGCACGTTTTGTGAGTTTGAATGTATCTTCATAGGAATGAGTTGTGTGGTCAAATTAATGCTCATTTAGGCTTCAGGTGGTCATCCTGAACAAAATACATGTTGAAGTGTGTGCATAAGTCCTTTGGTTTAGGCGTGACACTCAATTTGAGTTTTTATTGCTTTAAATGCATTTTCAGCCCGAGCTGAGCACGTTTTGTGAGTTTGAATGTATCTTCATAGGAATGAGTTGTGTGGTCAAATTAATGCTCATATGGGCTTCAGGAGGTCATCCTGAACAAAATACATGTTGAAGTGTGTGCATAAGTCCTTTGGTTTAGGCGTGACACTATATTTGAGTTTTTATTACTTTAAATGCATTTTCAGCCCGAGCTGAGCACTTTTTGTGAGTTTGAATTTATCTTCATAGGAATGAGTTGTGTGGTCAAATTAATGCTCATTTAAGCTTCAGGTGGTCATCCTGAACAAAATACATGTTGAAGTGTGTGCATAAGTCCTTTGGTTTAGGCGTGACACTCAATTTGAGTTTTTATTGCTTTAAATGCATTTTCAGCCCTTGCTGAGCGCGCTTTCTGACTTTGAATGTATCTTCATAGGAATGAGTTGTGTAGTCAAATTAATGCTCATTTAGGCTTCAGGAGGACATCCTGAACTAAATACATGTTAAAGTGTGTGCATAAGTCCTTTGGTTTAGGCGTGACACTCAATTTGAGTTTTTATTGCTTTAAATGCATTTTCAGCCCGAGCTGAGCACGTTTTTTGAGTTTGAATGTATCTTCATAGGAATGAGTTGTCTGGTCAAATTAATGCTCATTTAGGCTTCAGGTGGTCATCCTGACCAAAATACATGTTGAAGTGTTTGCATAAGTTCTTTGGTTTAGGCGTGACACTCAATTTGAGGTTTTATTGCTTTAAATGCATTTTCAGCCCGAGCTGAGCGCGCTTTCTGACTTTGAATGTATCTTCATAGGAATGAGTTGTGTAGTCAAATTAATGCTCATTTAGGCTTCAGGAGGACATCCTGAACTAAATACATGTTAAAGTGTGTGCATAAGTCCTTTGGTTTAGGTGTGACACTCAATTTGAGTTTTTATTGCTTTAAATGCATTTTCAGCCCGAGCTGAGCACGTTTTGTGAGTTTGAATGTATCTTCATAGGAATGAGTTGTGTGGTCAAATTAATGCTCATTTAGGCTTCAGGTGGTCATCCTGAACAAAATACATGTTGAAGTGTGTGCATAAGTCCTTTGGTTTAGGCGTGACACTCAATTTGAGTTTTTATTGCTTTAAATGCATTTTCAGCCCGAGCTGAGTGCGCTTTCTGACTTTGAATGTATCTTCATAGGAATGAGTTGAGTGGTCAAATTATTGCTCATTTAGGCTTCAGGAGGTCATCCTGAACAAAATACATGTTGAAGTGTGTGCATAAGTCCTTTGGTTTAGGCGTGACACTCAATTTGAGTTTTTATTGCTTTAAATGCATTTTCAGCCCGAGCTGAGAGCGCTTTCTGACTTTGAATGTATCTTCATAGGAATGAGTTGTGTGGTCAAATTATTGCTCATTTAGGCTTCAGGAGGTCATCCTGAACAAAATACATGTTGAAGTGTGTGCATAAGTCCTTTGGTTTAGGCGTGACACTCAATTTGAATTTTTATTGCTTTAAATGCATTTTCAGCCCGAGCTGAGCACGTTTTGTGAGTTTGAATGTATCTTCATAGGAATGAGTTGTGTGGTCAAATTAATGCTCATTTAGGCTTCAGGTGGTCATCCTGAACTAAATACATGTTGAGGTGTGTGCATAAGTCCTTTGGTTTGGGCGTGACACTCAATTTGAGTTTTTATTGCTTTAAATGAGGGGCGGCCCGGTAGTCTAGTGGTTAGCACGTCGGCTTCACAGTGCAGAGGTACCGGGTTCGATTCCAGCTCCGGCCTCCCTGTGTGGAGTTTGCATGTTCTCCCCGGGCCTGCGTGGGTTTTCTCCGGGGGCTCCGGTTTCCTCCCACATTCCAGAAACATGCATGTCAGGCTGATTGGACGCTCTAAATTGTCCCTAGGTGTGAGTGTGGGCGTGGATGGTTGTTCGTCTCTGTGTGCCCTGCGATTGGCTGGCAACTGATTCAGGGTGTCCCCCGCCTACTGCCCGGAGACGGCTGGGATAGGCTCCAGCACCCCCCGCGACCCTAGTGAGGATCAAGCGGTTCGGAAAATGGATGGATGGATTGCTTTGAATGCATTTTCAGCCCGAGCTGAGCACGTTTTGTGAGTTTGAATGTATCTTCATAGGAATGAGTTGTGTGGTCAAATTAATGCTCATTTAGGCTTCAGGTGGTCATCCTGAACTAAATACATGTTGAAGTGTGTGCATAAGTCCTTTGGTTTAGGCGTGACACTCAATTTGAGTTTTTATTGCTTTAATTGCATTTTCAGCCCGAGCTAAGCACGTTTTGTGAGTTTGAATGTATCTTCATAGGAATGAGTTGTGTGATCAAAATAATGCTCATTTAGGCTTCAGGAGGACATCCTGAACTAAGTACATGTTGAAGTGTGTGCATGAGTCCTTTGGTTTGGGCGTGACACTATATTTGAGTTTTTATTGCTTTAAATGCATTTTCAGCCCGAGCTGAGCACGTTTTGTGAGTTTGAATGTATCTTCATAGGAATGAGTTGTGTGGTCAAATTAATGCTCATATAGGCTTCAGGAGGTCATCCTGAACAAAATACATGTTGAAGTGTGTGCATAAGTCCTTTGGTTTAGGTGTGACACTCAATTTGAGTTTTTATTGCTTTAAATGCATTTTCAGCCCGAGCTGAGCGCGCTTTCTGACTTTGAATGTATCTTCATAGGAATGAGTTGTGTAGTCAAATTAATGCTCATTTAGGCTTCAGGAGGAACATCCTGAACAAAATACATGTTGAAGTGTGTGCATAAGTCCTTTGGTTTAGGCGTGACACTCAATTTGAGTTTTTATTGCTTTAAATGCATTTTCAGCCCGAGCTGAGCACGTTTTGTGAGTTTGAATGTATCGTCATAGGAATGGGTTGTGTGATCAAATTAATGCTAATTTAGGCTTCAGGAGGTCATCCTGAACAAAATACATGTTGAAGTGTGTGCATAAGTCCTTTGGTTTAGGCGTGACACTCAATTTGAGTTTTTATTGCTTTAAATGTATTTTCAGCCCGAGCTGAGCACGTTTTGTGAGTTTGAATGTATCTTCATAGGAATGAGTTGTGTGGTCAAATTAATGCTCATTTAAGCTTCACGTGGTCATCCTGAACGAAAAACATGTTGAAGTGTGTGCATAAGTCCTTTGGTTTAGGTTTGACACTCAATTTGAGTTTTTATTGCTTTAAATGCATTTTCAGCCCGAGCTGAGCACGTTTTCTAAGTTTGAATGTATCTTCATAGGAATGAGTTGCGTGGTCAAATTAATGCTCATTTAGGCTTCAGGAGGACATCCTGAACTAAGTACATGTTGAAGTGTGTGCATAAGTCCTTTGGTTTAGGCATGACACTCAATTTGAGTTTTTATTGCTTTAAATGCATTTTCAGCCCGAGCTGAGCACGTTTTGTGAGTTTGAATGTATCTTCATAGGAATGAGTTGTGTGATCAAATTAATGCTCATTTAGGCTTCAGGAGGCCATCCTGAACAAAATACATGTTGAAGTGTGTGCATAGGTCCTTTGGTTTAGGCGTGACACTCAATTTGAGTTTTTATTGCTTTAAATGCATTTTCAGCCCGAGCTGAGCACGTTTTGTGAGTTTGAATGTACCTTTATAGGAATGAGTTGTGTGGTCAAATTAATGCTCATTTAAGCTTCACGTGGTCATCCTGAACGAAAAACATGTTGAAGTGTGTGCATAAGTCCTTTGGTTTAGGTGTGACACTCAATTTGAGTTTTTATTGCTTTAAATGCGTTTCCGCCCGAGCTGAGCACGTTTTCTAAGTTTGAATGTATCTTCATAGGAATGAGTTGCGTGGTCAAATTAATGCTCATTTAGGCTTCAGGAGGACATCCTGAACTAAGTACATGTTGAAGTGTGAGCATAAGTCCTTTGGTTTAGGCATGACACTCAATTTGAGTTTTTATTGCTCTAAATGCATTTTCAGCCCGAGCTGAGCACGTTTTGTGAGTTTGAATGTATCTTCATAGGAATGAGTTGTGTGATCAAATTAATGCTCATTTAGGCTTCAGGAGGCCATCCTGAACAAAATACATGTTGAAGTGTGTGCATAGGTCCTTTGGTTTAGGTGTGACACTCAATTTGAGTTTTTATTGCTTTAAATGCATTTTCTGCCCGAGCTGAGCACGTTTTTTGAGTTTGAATGTATCTTCATAGGAATGAGTTGTGTGGTCAAATTACTGCTCATTTAGGCTTTAGGAGGACATCCTGAACTAAGTACATGTTGAAGTGTGTGCATAAGTCCTTTGGTTTAGGCATGACACTCAATTTGAGTTTTTATTGCTTTAAATGCATTTTCAGCCCGAGCTGAGCGCGTTTTGTGAGTTTGAATGTATCTTCATAGGAATGAGTTGTGTGATCAAATTAATGCTCATTTAGGCTTCAGGAGGCCATCCTGAACAAAATACATGTTGAAGTGTGTGCATAAGTCCTTTGGGTTGGGCGTGACACTCAATTTGAGTTTTTATTGCTTTAAATGCATTTTCAGCCCGAGCTGAGCATGTTTTGTGAGTTTGAATGTATCTTCATAGGAATGAGTTGTGTGGTCAAATTAATGCTCATTTAGGCTTCAGGAGGTCATCCTGAACAAAATACATGTTGAAGTGTGTGCATAAGTTCTTTGGTTTAGGCATGACACTCAATTTGAGTTTTTATTGCTTTAAATGCATTTTCAGCCCGAGCTGAGCGCGTTTTGTGAGTTTGAATGTATCTTCATAGGAATGAGTTGTGTGGTCAAATTATCGCTCATTTAGGCTTCAAGGAGGTCATCCTGAACAAAATACATGTTGAAGTGTGTGAATAAGTCCTTTGGTTTAGGCGTGACACTCAATTTGAGTTTTTATTGCTTTAAATGCATTTTCAGCCTGAGCTAAGCACGTTTTGTGAGTTTGAATGTATCTTCATAGGAATGAGTTGTGTGATCAAAATAATGCTCATTTAGGCTTCAGGAGGACATCCTGAACTAAGTACATGTTGAAGTGTGTGCATGAGTCCTTTGGTTTGGGCGTGACACTATATTTGAGTTTTTATTGCTTTAAATGCATTTTCAGCCCGAGCTGAGCACGTTTTGTGAGTTTGAATGTATCTTCATAGGAATGAGTTGTGTGGTCAAATTAATGCTCATATAGGCTTCAGGAGGTCATCCTGAACAAAATACATGTTGAAGTGTGTGCATAAGTCCTTTGGTTTAGGTGTGACACTCAATTTGAGTTTTTATTGCTTTAAATGCATTTTCAGCCCGAGCTGAGCGCGCTTTCTGACTTTGAATGTATCTTCATTGGAATGAGTTGTGTAGTCAAATTAATGCTCATTTAGGCTTCAGGAGGAACATCCTGAACAAAATACATGTTGAAGTGTGTGCATAAGTCCTTTGGTTTAGGCGTGACACTCAATTTGAGTTTTTATTGCTTTAAATGCATTTTCAGCCCGAGCTGAGCACGTTTTGTGAGTTTGAATGTATTGTCATAGGAATGGGTTGTGTGATCAAATTAATGCTAATTTAGGCTTCAGGAGGTCATCCTGAACAAAATACATGTTGAAGTGTGTGCATAAGTCCTTTGGTTTAGGCGTGACACTCAATTTGAGTTTTTATTGCTTTAAATGCATTTTCAGCCCGAGCTGAGCACGTTTTGTGAGTTTGAATGTACCTTTATAGGAATGAGTTGTGTGGTCAAATTAATGCTCATTTAAGCTTCACGTGGTCATCCTGAACGAAAAACATGTTGAAGTGTGTGCATAAGTCCTTTGGTTTAGGTGTGACACTCAATTTGAGTTTTTATTGCTTTAAATGCATTTTCAGCCCAAGCTGAGCACGTTTTCTAAGTTTGAATGTATCTTCATAGGAATGAGTTGCGTGGTCAAATTAATGCTCATTTAGGCTTCAGGAGGACATCCTGAACTAAGTACATGTTGAAGTGTGTGCATAAGTCCTTTGGTTTAGGCATGACACTCAATTTGAGTTTTTATTGCTTTAAATGCATTTTCAGCCCGAGCTGAGCACGTTTTGTGAGTTTGAATGTATCTTCATAGGAATGAGTTGTGTGATCAAATTAATGCTCATTTAGGCTTCAGGAGGCCATCCTGAACAAAATACATGTTGAAGTGTGTGCATAGGTCCTTTGGTTTAGGTGTGACACTCAATTTGAGATTTTATTGCTTTAAATGCATTTTCTGCCCGAGCTGAGCACGTTTTTTGAGTTTGAATGTATCTTCATAGGAATGAGTTGTGTGGTCAAATTACTGCTCATTTAGGCTTTAGGAGGACATCCTGAACTAAATACATGTTGAAGTGTGTGCCTAAGTCCTTTGGTTTAGGCGTGACACTCAATTTGAGTGTTTATTGCTTTAAATGCATTTTCGGCCCGAGCTGAGCACGTTTTGTGAGTTTGAATGTATCTTCATAGGAATGAGTTGTGTGATCAAATTAATGCTCATTTAGGCTTCAGGAGGACATCCTGAACTAAGTACATGTTGAAGTGTGTGCATAAGTCCTTTGGTTTAGGCATGACACTCAATTTGAGTTTTTATTGCTTTAAATGCATTTTCAGCCCGAGCTGAGCGCGTTTTGTGAGTTTGAATGTATCTTCATAGGAATGAGTTGTGTGATCAAATTAATGCTCATTTAGGCTTCAGGAGGCCATCCTGAACAAAATACATGTTGAAGTGTGTGCATCAGTCCTTTGGTTTAGGCGTGACACTCAATTTGAGTTTTTATTGCTTTAAATGCATTTTCAGCCCGAGCTGAACACGTTTTCTGACTTTGAATGTATCTTCATAGGAATGAGTTGTGTAGTCAAATTAATGCTCATTTAGGCTTCAGGAGGACATCCTGAACTAAGTACATGTTGAAGTGTGTGCATAAGTCCTTTGGTTTAGGCGTGACACTATATTTGAATTTTTATTGCTTTAAATGCATTTTCAGCCCAAGCTGAGCACGTTTTGTGGGTTTTAATGTATCTTCATAGGAATGAGTTGTGTGATCAAATTAATTATCATTTAGGCTTCAGGAGGTCATCCTGAACAAAATACATGTGGAAGTGTGTGCATAAGTCCTTTGGTTTAGGCGTGACACTCAATTTGAGTTTTTATTGCTTTAAATGCATTTTCAGCCCGAGCTGAGCACGTTTTCTGACTTTGAATGTATCTTCATAGGAATGAGTTGTGTGGTCAAATTACTGCTCATTTAGGCTTCAGGAGGACATCCTGAACTAAATACATGTTGAAGTGTGTGCATAAGTCCTTTGGTTTAGGCGTGACACTCAATTTGAGTTTTTATTGCTTTAAATGCATTTTCAGCCCGAGCTGAGCACGTTTTGTGAGTTTGAATGTATCGTCATAGGAATGGGTTGTGTGATCAAATTAATGCTAATTTAGGCTTCAGGAGGTCATCCTGAACAAAATACATGTTGAAGTGTGTGCATAAGTCCTTTGGTTTAGGCGTGACACTCAATTTGAGTTTTTATTGCTTTAAATGTATTTTCAGCCCGAGCTGAGCACGTTTTGTGAGTTTGAATGTATCTTCATAGGAATGAGTTGTGTGGTCAAATTAATGCTCATTTAAGCTTCACGTGGTCATCCTGAACGAAAAACATGTTGAAGTGTGTGCATAAGTCCTTTGGTTTAGGTTTGACACTCAATTTGAGTTTTTATTGCTTTAAATGCATTTTCAGCCCGAGCTGAGCACGTTTTCTAAGTTTGAATGTATCTTCATAGGAATGAGTTGCGTGGTCAAATTAATGCTCATTTAGGCTTCAGGAGGACATCCTGAACTAAGTACATGTTGAAGTGTGTGCATAAGTCCTTTGGTTTAGGCATGACACTCAATTTGAGTTTTTATTGCTTTAAATGCATTTTCAGCCCGAGCTGAGCACGTTTTGTGAGTTTGAATGTATCTTCATAGGAATGAGTTGTGTGATCAAATTAATGCTCATTTAGGCTTCAGGAGGCCATCCTGAACAAAATACATGTTGAAGTGTGTGCATAGGTCCTTTGGTTTAGGCGTGACACTCAATTTGAGTTTTTATTGCTTTAAATGCATTTTCAGCCCGAGCTGAGCACGTTTTGTGAGTTTGAATGTACCTTTATAGGAATGAGTTGTGTGGTCAAATTAATGCTCATTTAAGCTTCACGTGGTCATCCTGAACGAAAAACATGTTGAAGTGTGTGCATAAGTCCTTTGGTTTAGGTGTGACACTCAATTTGAGTTTTTATTGCTTTAAATGCGTTTCCGCCCGAGCTGAGCACGTTTTCTAAGTTTGAATGTATCTTCATAGGAATGAGTTGCGTGGTCAAATTAATGCTCATTTAGGCTTCAGGAGGACATCCTGAACTAAGTACATGTTGAAGTGTGAGCATAAGTCCTTTGGTTTAGGCATGACACTCAATTTGAGTTTTTATTGCTCTAAATGCATTTTCAGCCCGAGCTGAGCACGTTTTGTGAGTTTGAATGTATCTTCATAGGAATGAGTTGTGTGATCAAATTAATGCTCATTTAGGCTTCAGGAGGCCATCCTGAACAAAATACATGTTGAAGTGTGTGCATAGGTCCTTTGGTTTAGGTGTGACACTCAATTTGAGTTTTTATTGCTTTAAATGCATTTTCTGCCCGAGCTGAGCACGTTTTTTGAGTTTGAATGTATCTTCATAGGAATGAGTTGTGTGGTCAAATTACTGCTCATTTAGGCTTTAGGAGGACATCCTGAACTAAGTACATGTTGAAGTGTGTGCATAAGTCCTTTGGTTTAGGCATGACACTCAATTTGAGTTTTTATTGCTTTAAATGCATTTTCAGCCCGAGCTGAGCGCGTTTTGTGAGTTTGAATGTATCTTCATAGGAATGAGTTGTGTGATCAAATTAATGCTCATTTAGGCTTCAGGAGGCCATCCTGAACAAAATACATGTTGAAGTGTGTGCATAAGTCCTTTGGGTTGGGCGTGACACTCAATTTGAGTTTTTATTGCTTTAAATGCATTTTCAGCCCGAGCTGAGCATGTTTTGTGAGTTTGAATGTATCTTCATAGGAATGAGTTGTGTGGTCAAATTAATGCTCATTTAGGCTTCAGGAGGTCATCCTGAACAAAATACATGTTGAAGTGTGTGCATAAGTTCTTTGGTTTAGGCATGACACTCAATTTGAGTTTTTATTGCTTTAAATGCATTTTCAGCCCGAGCTGAGCGCGTTTTGTGAGTTTGAATGTATCTTCATAGGAATGAGTTGTGTGGTCAAATTATCGCTCATTTAGGCTTCAAGGAGGTCATCCTGAACAAAATACATGTTGAAGTGTGTGAATAAGTCCTTTGGTTTAGGCGTGACACTCAATTTGAGTTTTTATTGCTTTAAATGCATTTTCAGCCTGAGCTAAGCACGTTTTGTGAGTTTGAATGTATCTTCATAGGAATGAGTTGTGTGATCAAAATAATGCTCATTTAGGCTTCAGGAGGACATCCTGAACTAAGTACATGTTGAAGTGTGTGCATGAGTCCTTTGGTTTGGGCGTGACACTATATTTGAGTTTTTATTGCTTTAAATGCATTTTCAGCCCGAGCTGAGCACGTTTTGTGAGTTTGAATGTATCTTCATAGGAATGAGTTGTGTGGTCAAATTAATGCTCATATAGGCTTCAGGAGGTCATCCTGAACAAAATACATGTTGAAGTGTGTGCATAAGTCCTTTGGTTTAGGTGTGACACTCAATTTGAGTTTTTATTGCTTTAAATGCATTTTCAGCCCGAGCTGAGCGCGCTTTCTGACTTTGAATGTATCTTCATTGGAATGAGTTGTGTAGTCAAATTAATGCTCATTTAGGCTTCAGGAGGAACATCCTGAACAAAATACATGTTGAAGTGTGTGCATAAGTCCTTTGGTTTAGGCGTGACACTCAATTTGAGTTTTTATTGCTTTAAATGCATTTTCAGCCCGAGCTGAGCACGTTTTGTGAGTTTGAATGTATTGTCATAGGAATGGGTTGTGTGATCAAATTAATGCTAATTTAGGCTTCAGGAGGTCATCCTGAACAAAATACATGTTGAAGTGTGTGCATAAGTCCTTTGGTTTAGGCGTGACACTCAATTTGAGTTTTTATTGCTTTAAATGCATTTTCAGCCCGAGCTGAGCACGTTTTGTGAGTTTGAATGTACCTTTATAGGAATGAGTTGTGTGGTCAAATTAATGCTCATTTAAGCTTCACGTGGTCATCCTGAACGAAAAACATGTTGAAGTGTGTGCATAAGTCCTTTGGTTTAGGTGTGACACTCAATTTGAGTTTTTATTGCTTTAAATGCATTTTCAGCCCAAGCTGAGCACGTTTTCTAAGTTTGAATGTATCTTCATAGGAATGAGTTGCGTGGTCAAATTAATGCTCATTTAGGCTTCAGGAGGACATCCTGAACTAAGTACATGTTGAAGTGTGTGCATAAGTCCTTTGGTTTAGGCATGACACTCAATTTGAGTTTTTATTGCTTTAAATGCATTTTCAGCCCGAGCTGAGCACGTTTTGTGAGTTTGAATGTATCTTCATAGGAATGAGTTGTGTGATCAAATTAATGCTCATTTAGGCTTCAGGAGGCCATCCTGAACAAAATACATGTTGAAGTGTGTGCATAGGTCCTTTGGTTTAGGTGTGACACTCAATTTGAGATTTTATTGCTTTAAATGCATTTTCTGCCCGAGCTGAGCACGTTTTTTGAGTTTGAATGTATCTTCATAGGAATGAGTTGTGTGGTCAAATTACTGCTCATTTAGGCTTTAGGAGGACATCCTGAACTAAATACATGTTGAAGTGTGTGCCTAAGTCCTTTGGTTTAGGCGTGACACTCAATTTGAGTGTTTATTGCTTTAAATGCATTTTCGGCCCGAGCTGAGCACGTTTTGTGAGTTTGAATGTATCTTCATAGGAATGAGTTGTGTGATCAAATTAATGCTCATTTAGGCTTCAGGAGGACATCCTGAACTAAGTACATGTTGAAGTGTGTGCATAAGTCCTTTGGTTTAGGCATGACACTCAATTTGAGTTTTTATTGCTTTAAATGCATTTTCAGCCCGAGCTGAGCGCGTTTTGTGAGTTTGAATGTATCTTCATAGGAATGAGTTGTGTGATCAAATTAATGCTCATTTAGGCTTCAGGAGGCCATCCTGAACAAAATACATGTTGAAGTGTGTGCATCAGTCCTTTGGTTTAGGCGTGACACTCAATTTGAGTTTTTATTGCTTTAAATGCATTTTCAGCCCGAGCTGAACACGTTTTCTGACTTTGAATGTATCTTCATAGGAATGAGTTGTGTAGTCAAATTAATGCTCATTTAGGCTTCAGGAGGACATCCTGAACTAAGTACATGTTGAAGTGTGTGCATAAGTCCTTTGGTTTAGGCGTGACACTATATTTGAATTTTTATTGCTTTAAATGCATTTTCAGCCCAAGCTGAGCACGTTTTGTGGGTTTTAATGTATCTTCATAGGAATGAGTTGTGTGATCAAATTAATTATCATTTAGGCTTCAGGAGGTCATCCTGAACAAAATACATGTGGAAGTGTGTGCATAAGTCCTTTGGTTTAGGCGTGACACTCAATTTGAGTTTTTATTGCTTTAAATGCATTTTCAGCCCGAGCTGAGCACGTTTTCTGACTTTGAATGTATCTTCATAGGAATGAGTTGTGTGGTCAAATTACTGCTCATTTAGGCTTCAGGAGGACATCCTGAACTAAATACATGTTGAAGTGTGTGCATAAGTCCTTTGGTTTAGGCGTGACACTCAATTTGAGTTTTTATTGCTTTAAATGCATTTTCAGCCCGAGCTGAGCACGTTTTCTGAGTTTGAATGTATCTTCATAGGAATGAGTTGTGTGGTCAAATTAATGCTCATTTAGGCTTCAGGAGGACATCCTGAACTAAGTACATGTTGAAGTGTGTGCATAAGTCTCTTGGTTTAGGCGTGACACTCAATTTGAGTTTTTATTGCTTTAAATAAATTTTCAGCCCGAGCTGAGCGCGTTTTGTGAGTTTGAATGTATCTTCATAGGAATGAGTTGTTTGGTCAAATTAATGCTCATATGGGCTTCAGGAGGTCATCCTGAACAAAATACATGTTGAAGTGTGTGCATAATCCTTTGGTTTAGGCGTGACACTCAATTTGAGTTTTTATTGCTTTAAAATGCATTTTCAGCCCGAGCTGAGCGCGCTTTCTGACTTTGAATGTATCTTCATAGAAATGAGTTGTGTGGTCAAATTATTGCTCATTTAGGCTTCAGGAGGTCATCCTGAACAAAATGCATGTTGAAGTGTGTGCATAAGTCCTTTGGTTTAGGCGTGACACTCAATTTGAGTTTTTATTGCTTTAAATGCATTTTCAGCCCGAGCTGAGCGCGCTTTTTGACTTTGAATGTATCTTCATAGAAATGAGTTGTGTGGTCAAATTATTGCTCATTTAGGCTTCAGGAGGTCATCCTGAACAAAATACATGTTGAAGTGTGTGCATAAGTCCTTTGGTTTAGGCGTGACACTCAATTTGAGTTTTTATTGCTTTAAATGCATTTTCAGCCCGAGCTGAGCATGTTTTGTGAGTTTGAATGTATCTTCATAGGAATGAGTTGTGTGGTCAAATTATTGCTCATTTAGGCTTCAGGAGGTCATCCTGAACAAAATACATGTTGAAGTGTGTGCATAAGTCCTTTGGTTTAGGCGTGACACTCAATTTGAGTTTTTATTGCTTTAAATGCATTTTCAGCCCGAGCTGAGCACGTTTTGTGAGTTTGAATGTATCTTCATAGGAATGAGTTGTGTGGTCAAATTAATGCTCATTTAGGCTTCAGGAGGACATTCTGAACTAAGTACATGTTGAAGTGTGTGCATAAGTCCTTTGGTTCAGGCGTGACACTCAATTTGAGTTTTTATTGCTTTAAATGCATTTTCAGCCAGACCTGAGCACGTTTTGTGAGTTTGAATACATCTTCGTAGGAATGAGTTGTGTGGTCAAATTAATGCTCATTTAGGCTTCAGGAGGACATCCTGAACTAAGTACATGTTGAAGTGTGTGCATAAGTCCTTTGGTTTGGGCGTGACACTCAATTTGAGTTTTTATTGCTTTAAATGCATTTTCATCCCGAGCTGAGCACGTTTTGTGAGTTTGAATGTATCTTCATAGGAATGAGTTGTGTGGTCAAATTAATGCTCATTTAGGCTTCAGGTGGTCATCCTGAACAAAATACATGTTGAAGTGTGTGCATAAGTCCTTTGGTTTAGGCGTGACACTCAATTTGAGTTTTTATTGCTTTAAATGCATTTTCAGCCCGAGCTGAGCACGTTTTGTGAGTTTGAATGTATCTTCATAGGAATGAGTTGTGTGGTCAAATTAATGCTCATATGGGCTTCAGGAAGTCATCCTGAACAAAATACATATTGAAGTGTGTGAATAAGTCCTTTGGTTTAGGTGTGACACTCATTTTGAGTTTTTACTGCTTTAAATGCATTTTCAGCCCGAGCTGAGCATGTTTTGTGAGTTTGAATGTATCTTCATAGGAATGAGTTGTGTGGTCAAATTATCGCTCATTTAGGCTTCAAGGAGGTCATCCTGAACAAAATACATGTTGAAGTGTGTGCATAAGTCCTTTGGTTTAGGCGTGACACTCAATTTGAGTTTTTATTGCTTTAAATGCATTTTCAGCCCGAGCTGAGCGCGCTTTTTGACTTTGAATGTATCTTCATAGAAATGAGTTGTGTGGTCAAATTATTGCTCATTTAGGCTTCAGGAGGTCATCCTGAACAAAATACATGTTGAAGTGTGTGCATAAGTCCTTTGGTTTAGGCGTGACACTCAATTTGAGTTTTTATTGCTTTAAATGCATTTTCAGCCCGAGCTGAGCATGTTTTGTGAGTTTGAACATATCTTCATAGGAATGAGTTGTGTGGTCAAATTAATGCTCATTTAGGCTTCAGGTGGTCATCCTGAACTAAATGCATGTTGAAGTGTGTGCAAAAGTCCTTTGGTTTAGGCGTGACACTCAATTTGAGTTTTTATTGCTTTAAATGCATTTTCAGCCCGAGCTGAGCGCGCTTTCTGACTTTGAATGTATCTTCATAGGAATGAGTTGTGTGGTCAAATTAATACTTATATGGGCTTCAGGAGGTCATCCTGAACAAAATACATGTTGAAGTGTGTGCATAAGTCCTTTGGTTTAGGCGTGACACTCAATTTGAGTTTTTATTGCTTTAAATAAATTTTCAGCCCGAGCTGAGCGCGTTTTGTGAGTTTGAATGTATCTTCATAGGAATGTGTTGTTTGGTCAAATTAATGCTCATATGGGCTTCAGGAGGTCATCCTGAACAAAATACATGTTGAAGTGTGTGCATAATCCTTTGGTTTAGGCGTGACACTCAATTTGAGTTTTTATTGCTTTAAAATGCATTTTCAGCCCGAGCTGAGCGCGCTTTCTGACTTTGAATGTATCTTCATAGAAATGAGTTGTGTGGTCAAATTATTGCTCATTTAGGCTTCAGGAGGTCATCCTGAACAAAATACATGTTGAAGTGTGTGCATAAGTCCTTTGGTTTAGGCGTGACACTCAATTTGAGTTTTTATTGCTTTAAATGCATTTTCAGCCCGAGCTGAGCATGTTTTGTGAGTTTGAACATATCTTCATAGGAATGAGTTGTGTGGTCAAATTAATGCTCATTTAGGCTTCAGGTGGTCATCCTGAACTAAATGCATGTTGAAGTGTGTGCATAATCCTTTGGTTTAGGTGTGACACTCAATTTGAGTTTTTATTGCTTTAAATGCATTTTCAGCCCGAGCTGAGCACGTTTTGTGAGTTTGAATGTATCTTCATAGGAATGTGTTGTGTGGTCAAATTAATGCTCATATAGGCTTCAGGAGGTCATCCTGAACTAAATACATGTTGAAGTGTGTGCATAAGTCCTTTGGTTTAGGCGTGACACTCAATTTGAGTTTTTATTGCTTAAAATGCATTTTTAGCCCGAGCTGAGCACGTTTTGTGAGTTTGAATGTATCTTCATAGGAATGAGTTGTGTGGTCATATTAATGCTCATATGGGCTTCAGGAGGTCATCCTGAACAAAATACATGTTGAAGTGTGTGCATAAGTCCTTTGGTTTAGGTGTGACACTCAATTTGAGTTTTTATTGCTTTAAATGCATTTTCAGCCCGAGCTGAGCGCGCTTTCTGACTTTGAATGTATCTTCATAGGAATGAGTTGTGTGGTCAAATTATCGCTCATTTAGGCTTCAAGGAGGTCATCCTGAACAAAATACATGTTGAAGTGTGTGCATAAGTCCTTTGGTTTAGGCGTGACACTCAATTTGAGTTTTTATTGCTTTAAATGCATTTTCAGCCCGAGCTGAGCACGTTTTGTGAGTTTGAATGTATCTTCATAGGAATGAGTTGTGTGGTCAAATTAATGCTCATATAGGCTTCAGGTGGTCATCCTGAACTAAATACATGTTGAAGTGTGTGCATAAGTCCTTTGGTTTAGGCGTGACACTCAATTTGAGTTTTTATTGCTTTAAATGCATTTTCAGCCCGAGCTGAGCGCGCTTTCTGACTTTGAATGTATCTTCATAGGAATGAGTTGTGTGGTCAAATTATTGCTCATTTAGGCTTCAGGAGGTCATCCTGAACAAAATACATGTTGAAGTGTGTGCATAAGTCCTTTGGTTTAGGCGTGACACTCAATTTGAGTTTTTATTGCTTTAAATGCATTTTCAGCCCGAGCTGAGCACGTTTTGTGAGTTTGAATGTATCTTCATAGGAATGAGTTGTGTGGTCAAATTAATGCTCATTTAGGCTTCAGGAGGACATTCTGAACTAAGTACATGTTGAAGTGTGTGCATAAGTCCTTTGGTTCAGGCGTGACACTCAATTTGAGTTTTTATTGCTTTAAATGCATTTTCAGCCAGACCTGAGCACGTTTTGTGAGTTTGAATACATCTTCGTAGGAATGAGTTGTGTGGTCAAATTAATGCTCATTTAGGCTTCAGGAGGACATCCTGAACTAAGTACATGTTGAAGTGTGTGCATAAGTCCTTTGGTTTGGGCGTGACACTCAATTTGAGTTTTTATTGCTTTAAATGCATTTTCATCCCGAGCTGAGCACGTTTTGTGAGTTTGAATGTATCTTCATAGGAATGAGTTGTGTGGTCAAATTAATGCTCATTTAGGCTTCAGGTGGTCATCCTGAACAAAATACATGTTGAAGTGTGTGCATAAGTCCTTTGGTTTAGGCGTGACACTCAATTTGAGTTTTTATTGCTTTAAATGCATTTTCAGCCCGAGCTGAGCACGTTTTGTGAGTTTGAATGTATCTTCATAGGAATGAGTTGTGTGGTCAAATTAATGCTCATATGGGCTTCAGGAGGTCATCCTGAACAAAATACATATTGAAGTGTGTGAATAAGTCCTTTGGTTTAGGTGTGACACTCATTTTGAGTTTTTATTGCTTTAAATGCATTTTCAGCCCGAGCTGAGCATGTTTTGTGAGTTTGAATGTATCTTCATAGGAATGAGTTGTGTGGTCAAATTATCGCTCATTTAGGCTTCAAGGAGGTCATCCTGAACAAAATACATGTTGAAGTGTGTGCATAAGTCCTTTGGTTTAGGCGTGACACTCAATTTGAGTTTTTATTGCTTTAAATGCATTTTCAGCCCGAGCTGAGCGCGCTTTCTGACTTTGAATGTATCTTCATAGGAATGAGTTGTGTGGTCAAATTATTGCTCATTTAGGCTTCAGGAGGTCATCCTGAACAAAATACATGTTGAAGTGTGTGCATAAGTCCTTTGGTTTAGGCGTGACACTCAATTTGAGTTTTTATTGCTTTAAATGCATTTTCAGCCCGAGCTGAGCGCGCTTTTTGACTTTGAATGTATCTTCATAGAAATGAGTTGTGTGGTCAAATTATTGCTCATTTAGGCTTCAGGAGGTCATCCTGAACAAAATACATGTTGAAGTGTGTGCATAAGTCCTTTGGTTTAGGCGTGACACTCAATTTGAGTTTTTATTGCTTTAAATGCATTTTCAGCCCGAGCTGAGCATGTTTTGTGAGTTTGAACATATCTTCATAGGAATGAGTTGTGTGGTCAAATTAATGCTCATTTAGGCTTCAGGTGGTCATCCTGAACTAAATGCATGTTGAAGTGTGTGCATAAGTCCTTTGGTTTAGGCGTGACACTCAATTTGAGTTTTTATTGCTTTAAATGCATTTTCAGCCCGAGCTGAGCGCGCTTTCTGACTTTGAATGTATCTTCATAGGAATGAGTTGTGTGGTCAAATTAATACTTATATGGGCTTCAGGAGGTCATCCTGAACAAAATACATGTTGAAGTGTGTGCATAAGTCCTTTGGTTTAGGCGTGACACTCAATTTGAGTTTTTATTGCTTTAAATAAATTTTCAGCCCGAGCTGAGCGCGTTTTGTGAGTTTGAATGTATCTTCATAGGAATGTGTTGTTTGGTCAAATTAATGCTCATATGGGCTTCAGGAGGTCATCCTGAACAAAATACATGTTGAAGTGTGTGCATAATCCTTTGGTTTAGGCGTGACACTCAATTTGAGTTTTTATTGCTTTAAAATGCATTTTCAGCCCGAGCTGAGCGCGCTTTCTGACTTTGAATGTATCTTCATAGAAATGAGTTGTGTGGTCAAATTATTGCTCATTTAGGCTTCAGGAGGTCATCCTGAACAAAATGCATGTTGAAGTGTGTGCATAAGTCCTTTGGTTTAGGCGTGACACTCAATTTGAGTTTTTATTGCTTTAAATGCATTTTCAGCCCGAGCTGAGCGCGCTTTCTGACTTTGAATGTATCTTCATAGGAATGAGTTGTGTGGTCAAATTATTGCTCATTTAGGCTTCAGGAGGTCATCCTGAACAAAATACATGTTGAAGTGTGTGCATAAGTCCTTTGGTTTAGGCGTGACACTCAATTTGAGTTTTTATTGCTTTAAATAAATTTTCAGCCCGAGCTGAGCACGTTTTGTGAGTTTGAATGTATCTTCATAGGAATGAGTTGTGTGGTCAAATTAATGCTCATATGGGCTTCAGGAGGTCATCCTGAACAAAATACATGTTGAAGTGTGTGCATAATCCTTTGGTTTAGGTGTGACACTCAATTTGAGTTTTTATTGCTTTAAATGCATTTTCAGCCCGAGCTGAGCACGTTTTGTGAGTTTGAATGTATCTTCATAGGAATGTGTTGTGTGGTCAAATTAATGCTCATATAGGCTTCAGGAGGTCATCCTGAACAAAATACATGTTGAAGTGTGTGCATAAGTCCTTTGGTTTAGGTGTGACACTCAATTTGAGTTTTTATTGCTTTAAATGCATTTTCAGCCCGAGCTGAGCACGTTTTGTGAGTTTGAATGTATCTTCATAGGAATGAGTTGTGTGGTCAAATTAATGCTCATTTAGGCTTCAGGTGGTCATCCTGAACTAAATACATGTTGACGTGTGTGCATAAGTCCTTTGGTTTAGGCGTGACACTCAATTTGAGTTTTTATTGCTTTAAATGCATTTTCAGCCCGAGCTGAGCGCGCTTTCTGACTTTGAATGTATCTTCATAGAAATGATTTGTGTGGTCAAATTAATGCTCATTTAGGCTTCAGGTGGTCATCCTGAACAAAATACATGTTGAAGTGTGTGCATAAGTCCTTTGGTTTAGGCGTGACACTCAATTTGAGTTTTTATTGCTTTAAATGCATTTTCAGCCCGAGCTGAGCACGTTTTGTGAGTTTGAATGTATCTTCATAGGAATGAGTTGTGTGGTCAAATTAATGCTCATTTAGGCTTCAGGAGGACATCCTGAACTAAATACATGTTGAAGTGTGTGCATAAGTCTTTTGGTTTTAGGCGTGACACTCAATTTGAGTTTTTATTGCTTTAAATGCATTTTCAGGCCGAGCTGAGCACGTTTTGTGAGTTTGAATGTATCTTCATAGGAATGAGTTGTGTGGTCAAATTAATGCTCATTTAGGCTTCAGGAGGACATCCTGAACTAAATACATGTTGAAGTGTGTGCATAAGTCTTTTGGTTTAGGCGTGACACTCAATTTGAGTTTTTATTGCTTTAAATGCATTTTCAGCCCGAGCTGAGCACGTTTTCTGACTTTGAATGTATCTTCATAGGAATGAGTTGTGTAGTCAAATTAATGCTCATTTAGGCTTCAGGAGAACATCCTGAACTAAATACATGTTGAAGTTTGTGCATAAGTCTTTTGGTTTAGGCGTGACACTCAATTTGAGTTTTTATTGCTTTAAATGCATTTTCAGCCCAAGCATAGCACGTTTTGTGAGTTTTAATGTATCTTCATAGGAATGAGTTGTGTAGTCAAATTAATGCTCATTTAGGCTTCAGGAGGACATTCTGAACTAAATACATGTTGAAGTGTGTGCATAAGTCCTTTGGTTTAGGCGTGACACTCAATTTGAGTTTTTATTGCTTTAAATGCATTTTCAGCCCGAGCTGAGCGCGTTTTCTGACTTTGAATGTGTCTTCTTAGGAATGAGTTGTGTAGTCAAATTAATGCCCATTTAGGCTTCAGGAGGACATCCTGAACTAAATAAGATAAGATATCCTTTATTTGTCCCGCAATCTGGAAATTACAATCAGAATTCAGAAAGGAAAAACGCTGGGTAGGGAGAGGGGAAAAAAAACACGCTCGAACTATCCTCTTCCGAGGATAATTTAAGTCCAGGATAAAAAAGATCCTAGCGCATGAATAAGCATTAGACAGTTACAACAAGTCACGGGACATAACATGTAATAAGGGGGGATGAATTGGAAGGGGGGGGGGGTAGGGTAGGGTAACCGCGACGCTCCCGAGAATGACCAGCTGCACGGTCACCGTTGCGCTCCGCATTATCGAACCACGTCACGGGGGAAAAAGAATCGGAGCGATGAAGACGGTGATCACAAGGATGATTATGCGTGTGTGATTGTCCACTTGTGTATGTGTACGCGTGTACAGGTCATAGCTGCTTCGTCGAGGTCTGCTCATCATGAAGACAGTCCCGGCTTATCAGTCCATGGCCGAGAAGGAGGGTGGTGGTGGTGGGGGCCCTAGACTCCTAGCATATTTCCATCCAGGGGAAAGGCCAGATAGCGTTGTTTGTTTTGGAGAGACGGCCGCCAACAATTCCAGACAGCCTTGCGTCCTTGGTCTCTATCTCCTCACTGGCGCCGATCAGTCTGATCCAGAAATTCTTTCCGCAGCGTGGATTCCAACGTCTCCATGGTATTATCGATCGCGCGGAATCACTCCAAAATCGCAACAATATTGCGATTGAGCTCAGTCACCGCTTGAGTCTGAGTGTTGGACATTCGCGCCAAGCCATCCAGAGTGACCGGCAATTTCTTCACTTCCAATAGAGCCGCTCCCGTCGGCTGAATTTTGCGATAGAACAGCAAGCTGCCAACACCAAACAGCAGCATACCTGTTATCAAAAGGCCAATAATGTGGATGTCTTCCACATCCTCCACGGACAGTACTGTCAGGCACACCGGTCTCCACTTTCTCCATGGATCCAGGGCGTATCCGGCAGCAAGTGTCCCCGGAGGGTAAGCAGGCTCCTATGCACACACTTGAACAGGTATTTTGTTCAGGATGACCTCCTGAAGCCTAAATGACCATTAATTTGATCACACAACTCATTCCTATGAAGATACATTCAAACTCAGAAAACGTGCTCAGCTCGGCCTGAAACTGCACTTAAAGCAATAAAAACTGAAATTGAGTATAGTCATGGTACCCGCGTTTAGTTATAATTAGTTCAAGAACAAAGAGTAATGGAATAATTGGCTCAAGAGTACAGTAATACAGTCATATAAATGAAAATGGTTTCAGGCCTCGTAGACTTTGGTCAGTAGAGGGCGACAGACCATAACATGATTTAAGACATATTTTTAAAACTTGCTCCGCTCGGCCTGAAAATGCATTTAAAGCAATAAAAACTCAAATTGAGTGTCACGCCCAAACCAAAGGACTTATGCACACACTTCACCATGTATTTAGTTCAGGATGTCCCTGAAGCCTAAATGACCATTAAGTTGATCACACAACTCATTCCTACGAAGATACATTCAAATTTAGAAAACTTGCTCAGCTCGGCCTGAAAATGCATTTAAAGCAATAATAACTCAAATTGAGTGTCACTCCTAAAGGACTTATGCACACACTTCAACATGTATTTAGTTCAGGATGTCCTCCTGAAGCATAAATGAGCATTAATTTGACTACACAACTCATTCCTATGAAGATACATTCAAACTCAGAAAACATGCTCAGCTCGGGCTGAAAATGCATTTAAAGCAATAATAACTCAAATTGAGTGTTACGCCCAAACCAAAGGACTTATGGACACACTTCAACATGTATTTTGTTCAGGATGACCTCGTGAAGCCTAAATGAGCATTAATTTGACCACACAACTCATTCCTATGAAGATACATTCAAACTCAGAAAACACGCTCAGCTCGGGCTGAAAATGCATTTAAAGCAATAAAAACTCAAATTGAGTTTCATGCCTAAAGGACATATGCACACACTTCAACATGTATTTTGTTCAGGATGACCTCCTGAAGCCTAAATGAGCATTAATTTGACCACACAACTCATTCCTATGAAGATACATTCAAACTCAGAAAACGTGCTCAGCTCGGCCTGAAAATGCATTTAAAGCAATAAAATCTCAAATTGAGTGTCACGCCTAAACGAAAAGACTTATGCACACACTTCAACATGTATTTAGTTCAGGATGTCCTCCTGAAGCCTAAATGAGCATTAATTTGACCACACAACTCATTCCTATGAAGATACATTCAAACTCACAAAACGTGCTCAGCTCGGGCTGAAAATGCATTTAAAGCAATAAAAACTCAAATTGAGTGTCACGCCTAAACCAAAGGACTTATGCACACACTTCAACATGTATTTTGTTCAGGATGACCACCTGAAGCCTAAATGAGCATTAATTTGACCACACAAATCATTTCTATGAAGATACATTCAAAGTCAGAAAGCGCGCTCAGCTCGGGCTGAAAATGCATTTAAAGCAATAAAAACTCAAATTGAGTGTCACGCCTAAACCAAAGGACTTATGCACACACGTCAACATGTATTTAGTTCAGGATGACCACCTGAAGCCTAAATGAGCATTAATTTGACCACACAACTCATTCCTATGAAGATACATTCAAACTCACAAAACGTGCTCAGCTCGGGCTGAAAATGCATTTAAAGCAATAAAAACTCAAATTGAGTGTCACACCTAAACCAAAGGACTTATGCACACACTTCAACATGTATTTTGTTCAGGATGACCTCCTGAAGCCTATATGAGCATTAATTTGACCACACAACACATTCCTATGAAGATACATTCAAACTCACAAAACGTGCTCAGCTCGGGCTGAAAATGCATTTAAAGCAATAAAAACTCAAATTGAGTGTCACACCTAAACCAAAGGATTATGCACACACTTCAACATGTATTTTGTTCAGGATGACCTCCTGAAGCCCATATGAGCATTAATTTGACCACACAACTCATTCCTATGAAGATACATTCAAACTCACAAAACGTGCTCAGCTCGGGCTGAAAATTTATTTAAAGCAATAAAAACTCAAATTGAGTGTCACGCCTAAACCAAAGGACTTATGCACACACTTCAACATGTATTTTGTTCAGGATGACCTCCTGAAGCCTAAATGAGCAATAATTTGACCACACAACTCATTCCTATGAAGATACATTCAAAGTCAGAAAGCGCGCTCAGCTCGGGCTGAAAATGCATTTAAAGCAATAAAAACTCAAATTGAGTGTCACGCCTAAACCAAAGGACTTATGCACACACTTCAACATGCATTTTGTTCAGGATGACCTCCTGAAGCCTAAATGAGCAATAATTTGACCACACAACTCATTTCTATGAAGATACATTCAAAGTCAGAAAGCGCGCTCAGCTCGGGCTGAAAATGCATTTTAAAGCAATAAAAACTCAAATTGAGTGTCACGCCTAAACCAAAGGATTATGCACACACTTCAACATGTATTTTGTTCAGGATGACCTCCTGAAGCCCATATGAGCATTAATTTGACCAAACAACACATTCCTATGAAGATACATTCAAACTCACAAAACGCGCTCAGCTCGGGCTGAAAATTTATTTAAAGCAATAAAAACTCAAATTGAGTGTCACGCCTAAACCAAAGGACTTATGCACACACTTCAACATGTATTTTGTTCAGGATGACCTCCTGAAGCCCATATAAGTATTAATTTGACCACACAACTCATTCCTATGAAGATACATTCAAAGTCAGAAAGCGCGCTCAGCTCGGGCTGAAAATGCATTTAAAGCAATAAAAACTCAAATTGAGTGTCACGCCTAAACCAAAGGACTTATGCACACACTTCAACATGCATTTAGTTCAGGATGACCACCTGAAGCCTAAATGAGCATTAATTTGACCACACAACTCATTCCTATGAAGATATGTTCAAACTCACAAAACATGCTCAGCTCGGGCTGAAAATGCATTTAAAGCAATAAAAACTCAAATTGAGTGTCACGCCTAAACCAAAGGACTTATGCACACACTTCAACATGTATTTTGTTCAGGATGACCTCCTGAAGCCTAAATGAGCAATAATTTGACCACACAACTCATTTCTATGAAGATACATTCAAAGTCAAAAAGCGCGCTCAGCTCGGGCTGAAAATGCATTTAAAGCAATAAAAACTCAAATTGAGTGTCACGCCTAAACCAAAGGACTTATGCACACACTTCAACATGTATTTTGTTCAGGATGACCTCCTGAAGCCTAAATGAGCAATAATTTGACCACACAACTCATTCCTATGAAGATACATTCAAAGTCAGAAAGCGCGCTCAGCTCGGGCTGAAAATGCATTTAAAGCAATAAAAACTCAAATTGAGTGTCACGCCTAAACCAAAGGACTTATGCACACACTTCAACATGTATTTTGTTCAGGATGACCTCCTTGAAGCCTAAATGAGCGATAATTTGACCACACAACTCATTCCTATGAAGATACATTCAAACTCACAAAACATGCTCAGCTCGGGCTGAAAATGCATTTAAAGCAATAAAAACTCAAAATGAGTGTCACACCTAAACCAAAGGACTTATTCACACACTTCAATATGTATTTTGTTCAGGATGACCTCCTGAAGCCCATATGAGCATTAATTTGACCACACAACTCATTCCTATGAAGATACATTCAAACTCACAAAACGTGCTCAGCTCGGGCTGAAAATGCATTTAAAGCAATAAAAACTCAAATTGAGTGTCACGCCTAAACCAAAGGACTTATGCACACACTTCAACATGTATTTTGTTCAGGATGACCACCTGAAGCCTAAATGAGCATTAATTTGACCACACAACTCATTCCTATGAAGATACATTCAAACTCACAAAACGTGCTCAGCTCGGGATGAAAATGCATTTAAAGCAATAAAAACTCAAATTGAGTGTCACGCCCAAACCAAAGGACTTATGCACACACTTCAACATGTACTTAGTTCAGGATGTCCTCCTGAAGCCTAAATGAGCATTAATTTGACCACACAACTCATTCCTACGAAGATGTATTCAAACTCACAAAACGTGCTCAGGTCTGGCTGAAAATGCATTTAAAGCAATAAAAACTCAAATTGAGTGTCACGCCTGAACCAAAGGACTTATGCACACACTTCAACATGTACTTAGTTCAGAATGTCCTCCTGAAGCCTAAATGAGCATTAATTTGACCACACAACTCATTCCTATGAAGATACATTCAAACTCACAAAACGTGCTCAGCTCGGGCTGAAAATGCATTTAAAGCAATAAAAACTCAAATTGAGTGTCACGCCTAAACCAAAGGACTTATGCACACACTTCAACATGTATTTTGTTCAGGATGACCTCCTGAAGCCTAAATGAGCAATAATTTGACCACACAACTCATTCCTATGAAGATACATTCAAAGTCAGAAAGCGCGCTCAGCTCGGGCTGAAAATGCATTTAAAGCAATAAAAACTCAAATTGAGTGTCACGCCTAAACCAAAGGACTTATGCACACACTTCAACATGTATTTAGTTCAGGATGACCACCTGAAGCCTATATGAGCATTAATTTGACCACACAACTCATTCCTATGAAGATACATTCAAACTCACAAAACGTGCTCAGCTCGGGCTGAAAATGCATTTAAAGCAATAAAAACTCAAATTGAGTGTCACGCCTAAACCAAAGGACTTATGCACACACTTCAACATGTATTTTGTTCAGGATGACCTCCTTGAAGCCTAAATGAGCGATAATTTGACCACACAACTCATTCCTATGAAGATACATTCAAAGTCAGAAAGCGCGCTCAGCTCGGGCTGAAAATGCATTTAAAGCAATAAAAACTCTAATTGAGTGTCACACCTAAACCAAAGGACTTATGCACACACTTCAACATGTATTTTGTTCAGGATGACCTCCTGAAGCCCATATGAGCATTAATATGACCACACAACTCATTCCTATGAAGATACATTCAAACTCACAAAACGTGCTCAGCTCGGGCTAAAAATGCATTTTAAGCAATAAAAACTCAAATTGAGTGTCACGCCTAAACCAAAGGACTTATGCACACACTTCAACATGTACTTAGTTCAGGATGACCTCCTGAAGCCTATATGAGCATTAATTTGACCACACAACACATTCCTATGAAGATACATTCAAACTCACAAAACGTGCTCAGCTCGGGCTGAAAATGCATTTAAAGCAATAAAAACTCAAATTGAGTGTCACACCTAAACCAAAGGATTATGCACACACTTCAACATGTATTTTGTTCAGGATGACCTCCTGAAGCCCATATGAGCATTAATTTGACCACACAACTCATTCCTATGAAGATACATTCAAAGTCAGAAAGCGCGCTCAGCTCGGGCTGAAAATGCATTTAAAGCAATAAAAACTCAAATTGAGTGTCACGCCTAAACCAAAGGACTTATGCACACACTTCAACATGCATTTAGTTCAGGATGACCACCTGAAGCCTAAATGAGCATTAATTTGACCACACAACTCATTCCTATGAAGATATGTTCAAACTCACAAAACATGCTCAGCTCGGGCTGAAAATGCATTTAAAGCAATAAAAACTCAAATTGAGTGTCACGCCTAAACCAAAGGACTTATGCACACACTTCAACATGTATTTTGTTCAGGATGACCTCCTGAAGCCTAAATGAGCAATAATTTGACCACACAACTCATTTCTATGAAGATACATTCAAAGTCAGAAAGCGCGCTCAGCTCGGGCTGAAAATGCATTTTAAAGCAATAAAAACTCAAATTGAGTGTCACGCCTAAACCAAAGGATTATGCACACACTTCAACATGTATTTTGTTCAGGATGACCTCCTGAAGCCCATATGAGCATTAATTTGACCAAACAACACATTCCTATGAAGATACATTCAAACTCACAAAACGCGCTCAGCTCGGGCTGAAAATTTATTTAAAGCAATAAAAACTCAAATTGAGTGTCACGCCTAAACCAAAGGACTTATGCACACACTTCAACATGTATTTTGTTCAGGATGACCTCCTGAAGCCCATATAAGTATTAATTTGACCACACAACTCATTCCTATGAAGATACATTCAAAGTCAGAAAGCGCGCTCAGCTCGGGCTGAAAATGCATTTAAAGCAATAAAAACTCAAATTGAGTGTCACGCCTAAACCAAAGGACTTTTGCACACACTTCAACATGCATTTAGTTCAGGATGACCACCTGAAGCCTAAATGAGCATTAATTTGACCACACAACTCATTCCTATGAAGATATGTTCAAACTCACAAAACATGCTCAGCTCGGGCTGAAAATGCATTTAAAGCAATAAAAACTCAAATTGAGTGTCACGCCTAAACCAAAGGACTTATGCACACACTTCAACATGTATTTTGTTCAGGATGACCTCCTGAAGCCTAAATGAGCAATAATTTGACCACACAACTCATTTCTATGAAGATACATTCAAAGTCAAAAAGCGCGCTCAGCTCGGGCTGAAAATGCATTTAAAGCAATAAAAACTCAAATTGAGTGTCACGCCTAAACCAAAGGACTTATGCACACACTTCAACATGTATTTTGTTCAGGATGACCTCCTTGAAGCCTAAATGAGCGATAATTTGACCACACAACTCATTCCTATGAAGATACATTCAAACTCACAAAACATGCTCAGCTCGGGCTGAAAATGCATTTAAAGCAGTAAAAACTCAAAATGAGTGTCACACCTAAACCAAAGGACTTATTCACACACTTCAATATGTATTTTGTTCAGGATGACTTCCTGAAGCCCATATGAGCATTAATTTGACCACACAACTCATTCCTATGAAGATACATTCAAACTCACAAAACGTGCTCAGCTCGGGCTGAAAATGCATTTAAAGCAATAAAAACTCAAATTGAGTGTCACGCCTAAACCAAAGGACTTATGCACACACTTCAACATGTATTTTGTTCAGGATGACCACCTGAAGCCTAAATGAGCATTAATTTGACCACACAACTCATTCCTATGAAGATACATTCAAACTCACAAAACGTGCTCAGCTCGGGATGAAAATGCATTTAAAGCAATAAAAACTCAAATTGAGTGTCACGCCCAAACCAAAGGACTTATGCACACACTTCAACATGTACTTAGTTCAGGATGTCCTCCTGAAGCCTAAATGAGCATTAATTTGACCACACAACTCATTCCTACGAAGATGTATTCAAACTCACAAAACGTGCTCAGGTCTGGCTGAAAATGCATTTAAAGCAATAAAAACTCAAATTGAGTGTCACGCCTGAACCAAAGGACTTATGCACACACTTCAACATGTACTTAGTTCAGAATGTCCTCCTGAAGCCTAAATGAGCATTAATTTGACCACACAACTCATTCCTATGAAGATACATTCAAACTCACAAAACGTGCTCAGCTCGGGCTGAAAATGCATTTAAAGCAATAAAAACTCAAATTGAGTGTCACGCCTAAACCAAAGGACTTATGCACACACTTCAACATGTATTTTGTTCAGGATGACCTCCTGAAGCCTAAATGAGCAATAATTTGACCACACAACTCATTCCTATGAAGATACATTCAAACTCACAAAACATGCTCAGCTCGGGCTGAAAATGCATTTAAAGCAATAAAAACTCAAATTGAGTGTCACGCCTAAACCAAAGGACTTATGCACACACTTCAACATGTATTTTGTTCAGGATGACCTCCTGAAGCCTAAATGAGCAATAATTTGACCACACAACTCATTTCTATGAAGATACATTCAAAGTCAAAAAGCGTGCTCAGCTCGGGCTGAAAATGCATTTAAAGCAATAAAAACTCAAATTGAGTGTCACGCCTAAACCAAAGGACTTATGCACACACTTCAACATGCATTTTGTTCAGGATGACCTCCTGAAGCCTAAATGAGCAATAATTTGACCACACAACTCATTTCTATGAAGATACATTCAAAGTCAGAAAGCGCGCTCAGCTCGGGCTGAAAATGCATTTTAAAGCAATAAAAACTCAAATTGAGTGTCACGCCTAAACCAAAGGATTATGCACACACTTCAACATGTATTTTGTTCAGGATGACCTCCTGAAGCCCATATGAGCATTAATTTGACCAAACAACACATTCCTATGAAGATACATTCAAACTCACAAAACGCGCTCAGCTCGGGCTGAAAATTTATTTAAAGCAATAAAAACTCAAATTGAGTGTCACGCCTAAACCAAAGGACTTATGCACACACTTCAACATGTATTTTGTTCAGGATGACCTCCTGAAGCCCATATAAGTATTAATTTGACCACACAACTCATTCCTATGAAGATACATTCAAAGTCAGAAAGCGCGCTCAGCTCGGGCTGAAAATGCATTTAAAGCAATAAAAACTCAAATTGAGTGTCACGCCTAAACCAAAGGACTTATGCACACACTTCAACATGCATTTAGTTCAGGATGACCACCTGAAGCCTAAATGAGCATTAATTTGACCACACAACTCATTCCTATGAAGATATGTTCAAACTCACAAAACATGCTCAGCTCGGGCTGAAAATGCATTTAAAGCAATAAAAACTCAAATTGAGTGTCACGCCTAAACCAAAGGACTTATGCACACACTTCAACATGTATTTTGTTCAGGATGACCTCCTGAAGCCTAAATGAGCAATAATTTGACCACACAACTCATTTCTATGAAGATACATTCAAAGTCAAAAAGCGCGCTCAGCTCGGGCTGAAAATGCATTTAAAGCAATAAAAACTCAAATTGAGTGTCACGCCTAAACCAAAGGACTTATGCACACACTTCAACATGTATTTTGTTCAGGATGACCTCCTGAAGCCTAAATGAGCAATAATTTGACCACACAACTCATTCCTATGAAGATACATTCAAAGTCAGAAAGCGCGCTCAGCTCGGGCTGAAAATGCATTTAAAGCAATAAAAACTCAAATTGAGTGTCACGCCTAAACCAAAGGACTTATGCACACACTTCAACATGTATTTTGTTCAGGATGACCTCCTTGAAGCCTAAATGAGCGATAATTTGACCACACAACTCATTCCTATGAAGATACATTCAAACTCACAAAACATGCTCAGCTCGGGCTGAAAATGCATTTAAAGCAATAAAAACTCAAAATGAGTGTCACACCTAAACCAAAGGACTTATTCACACACTTCAATATGTATTTTGTTCAGGATGACCTCCTGAAGCCCATATGAGCATTAATTTGACCACACAACTCATTCCTATGAAGATACATTCAAACTCACAAAACGTGCTCAGCTCGGGCTGAAAATGCATTTAAAGCAATAAAAACTCAAATTGAGTGTCACGCCTAAACCAAAGGACTTATGCACACACTTCAACATGTATTTTGTTCAGGATGACCACCTGAAGCCTAAATGAGCATTAATTTGACCACACAACTCATTCCTATGAAGATACATTCAAACTCACAAAACGTGCTCAGCTCGGGATGAAAATGCATTTAAAGCAATAAAAACTCAAATTGAGTGTCACGCCCAAACCAAAGGACTTATGCACACACTTCAACATGTACTTAGTTCAGGATGTCCTCCTGAAGCCTAAATGAGCATTAATTTGACCACACAACTCATTCCTACGAAGATGTATTCAAACTCACAAAACGTGCTCAGGTCTGGCTGAAAATGCATTTAAAGCAATAAAAACTCAAATTGAGTGTCACGCCTGAACCAAAGGACTTATGCACACACTTCAACATGTACTTAGTTCAGAATGTCCTCCTGAAGCCTAAATGAGCATTAATTTGACCACACAACTCATTCCTATGAAGATACATTCAAACTCACAAAACGTGCTCAGCTCGGGCTGAAAATGCATTTAAAGCAATAAAAACTCAAATTGAGTGTCACGCCTAAACCAAAGGACTTATGCACACACTTCAACATGTATTTTGTTCAGGATGACCTCCTGAAGCCTAAATGAGCAATAATTTGACCACACAACTCATTCCTATGAAGATACATTCAAAGTCAGAAAGCGCGCTCAGCTCGGGCTGAAAATGCATTTAAAGCAATAAAAACTCAAATTGAGTGTCACGCCTAAACCAAAGGACTTATGCACACACTTCAACATGTATTTAGTTCAGGATGACCACCTGAAGCCTATATGAGCATTAATTTGACCACACAACTCATTCCTATGAAGATACATTCAAACTCAGAAAACGTGCTCAGCTCGGGCTGAAAATGCATTTAAAGCAATAAAAACTCAAATTGAGTGTCACGCCTAAACCAAAGGACTTATGCACACACTTCAACATGTATTTTGTTCAGGATGACCTCCTTGAAGCCTAAATGAGCGATAATTTGACCACACAACTCATTCCTATGAAGATACATTCAAAGTCAGAAAGCGCGCTCAGCTCGGGCTGAAAATGCATTTAAAGCAATAAAAACTCAAATTGAGTGTCACACCTAAACCAAAGGACTTATGCACACACTTCAACATGTATTTTGTTCAGGATGACCTCCTGAAGCCCATATGAGCATTAATATGACCACACAACTCATTCCTATGAAGATACATTCAAACTCACAAAACGTGCTCAGCTCGGGCTAAAAATGCATTTTAAGCAATAAAAACTCAAATTGAGTGTCACGCCTAAACCAAAGGACTTATGCACACACTTCAACATGTATTTAGTTCAGGATGACCTCCTGAAGCCTATATGAGCATTAATTTGACCACACAACACATTCCTATGAAGATACATTCAAACTCACAAAACGTGCTCAGCTCGGGCTGAAAATGCATTTAAAGCAATAAAAACTCAAATTGAGTGTCACACCTAAACCAAAGGATTATGCACACACTTCAACATGTATTTTGTTCAGGATGACCTCCTGAAGCCCATATGAGCATTAATTTGACCACACAACTCATTCCTATGAAGATACATTCAAAGTCAGAAAGCGCGCTCAGCTCGGGCTGAAAATGCATTTAAAGCAATAAAAACTCAAATTGAGTGTCACGCCTAAACCAAAGGACTTATGCACACACTTCAACATGCATTTAGTTCAGGATGACCACCTGAAGCCTAAATGAGCATTAATTTGACCACACAACTCATTCCTATGAAGATATGTTCAAACTCACAAAACATGCTCAGCTCGGGCTGAAAATGCATTTAAAGCAATAAAAACTCAAATTGAGTGTCACGCCTAAACCAAAGGACTTATGCACACACTTCAACATGTATTTTGTTCAGGATGACCTCCTGAAGCCTAAATGAGCAATAATTTGACCACACAACTCATTTCTATGAAGATACATTCAAAGTCAGAAAGCGCGCTCAGCTCGGGCTGAAAATGCATTTTAAAGCAATAAAAACTCAAATTGAGTGTCACGCCTAAACCAAAGGATTATGCACACACTTCAACATGTATTTTGTTCAGGATGACCTCCTGAAGCCCATATGAGCATTAATTTGACCAAACAACACATTCCTATGAAGATACATTCAAACTCACAAAACGCGCTCAGCTCGGGCTGAAAATTTATTTAAAGCAATAAAAACTCAAATTGAGTGTCACGCCTAAACCAAAGGACTTATGCACACACTTCAACATGTATTTTGTTCAGGATGACCTCCTGAAGCCCATATAAGTATTAATTTGACCACACAACTCATTCCTATGAAGATACATTCAAAGTCAGAAAGCGCGCTCAGCTCGGGCTGAAAATGCATTTAAAGCAATAAAAACTCAAATTGAGTGTCACGCCTAAACCAAAGGACTTTTGCACACACTTCAACATGCATTTAGTTCAGGATGACCACCTGAAGCCTAAATGAGCATTAATTTGACCACACAACTCATTCCTATGAAGATATGTTCAAACTCACAAAACATGCTCAGCTCGGGCTGAAAATGCATTTAAAGCAATAAAAACTCAAATTGAGTGTCACGCCTAAACCAAAGGACTTATGCACACACTTCAACATGTATTTTGTTCAGGATGACCTCCTGAAGCCTAAATGAGCAATAATTTGACCACACAACTCATTTCTATGAAGATACATTCAAAGTCAAAAAGCGCGCTCAGCTCGGGCTGAAAATGCATTTAAAGCAATAAAAACTCAAATTGAGTGTCACGCCTAAACCAAAGGACTTATGCACACACTTCAACATGTATTTTGTTCAGGATGACCTCCTTGAAGCCTAAATGAGCGATAATTTGACCACACAACTCATTCCTATGAAGATACATTCAAACTCACAAAACATGCTCAGCTCGGGCTGAAAATGCATTTAAAGCAGTAAAAACTCAAAATGAGTGTCACACCTAAACCAAAGGACTTATTCACACACTTCAATATGTATTTTGTTCAGGATGACTTCCTGAAGCCCATATGAGCATTAATTTGACCACACAACTCATTCCTATGAAGATACATTCAAACTCACAAAACGTGCTCAGCTCGGGCTGAAAATGCATTTAAAGCAATAAAAACTCAAATTGAGTGTCACGCCTAAACCAAAGGACTTATGCACACACTTCAACATGTATTTTGTTCAGGATGACCACCTGAAGCCTAAATGAGCATTAATTTGACCACACAACTCATTCCTATGAAGATACATTCAAACTCACAAAACGTGCTCAGCTCGGGATGAAAATGCATTTAAAGCAATAAAAACTCAAATTGAGTGTCACGCCCAAACCAAAGGACTTATGCACACACTTCAACATGTACTTAGTTCAGGATGTCCTCCTGAAGCCTAAATGAGCATTAATTTGACCACACAACTCATTCCTACGAAGATGTATTCAAACTCACAAAACGTGCTCAGGTCTGGCTGAAAATGCATTTAAAGCAATAAAAACTCAAATTGAGTGTCACGCCTGAACCAAAGGACTTATGCACACACTTCAACATGTACTTAGTTCAGAATGTCCTCCTGAAGCCTAAATGAGCATTAATTTGACCACACAACTCATTCCTATGAAGATACATTCAAACTCACAAAACGTGCTCAGCTCGGGCTGAAAATGCATTTAAAGCAATAAAAACTCAAATTGAGTGTCACGCCTAAACCAAAGGACTTATGCACACACTTCAACATGTATTTTGTTCAGGATGACCTCCTGAAGCCTAAATGAGCAATAATTTGACCACACAACTCATTCCTATGAAGATACATTCAAACTCACAAAACATGCTCAGCTCGGGCTGAAAATGCATTTAAAGCAATAAAAACTCAAATTGAGTGTCACGCCTAAACCAAAGGACTTATGCACACACTTCAACATGTATTTTGTTCAGGATGACCTCCTGAAGCCTAAATGAGCAATAATTTGACCACACAACTCATTTCTATGAAGATACATTCAAAGTCAAAAAGCGCGCTCAGCTCGGGCTGAAAATGCATTTAAAGCAATAAAAACTCAAATTGAGTGTCACGCCTAAACCAAAGGACTTATGCACACACTTCAACATGTATTTTGTTCAGGATGACCTCCTGAAGCCTAAATGAGCAATAATTTGACCACACAACTCATTCCTATGAAGATACATTCAAAGTCAGAAAGCGCGCTCAGCTCGGGCTGAAAATGCATTTAAAGCAATAAAAACTCAAATTGAGTGTCACGCCTAAACCAAAGGACTTATGCACACACTTCAACATGTATTTTGTTCAGGATGACCTCCTTGAAGCCTAAATGAGCGATAATTTGACCACACAACTCATTCCTATGAAGATACATTCAAAGTCAGAGAGCGCGCTCAGCTCGGGCTGAAAATGCATTTAAAGCAATAAAAACTCAAATTGAGTGTCACGCCTAAACCAAAGAACTTATGCACACACTTCAACATGTATTTTGTTCAGGATGACCACCTGAAGCCTAAATGAGCATTAATTTGACCACACAACTCATTCCTATGAAGATACATTCAAACTCACAAAACATGCTCAGCTCGGGCTGAAAATGCATTTAAAGCAATAAAAACTCAAATTGAGTGTCACGCCTAAACCAAAGGACTTATGCACACACTTCAACATGTATTTAGTTCAGGATGACCACCTGAAGCCTAAATGAGCATTAATTTGACCACACAACTCATTCCTATGAAGATACATTCAAACTCACAAAACATGCTCAGGTCTGGCTGAAAATGCATTTAAAGCAATAAAAACTCAAATTGAGTGTCACGCCTGAACCAAAGGACTTATGCACACACTTCAACATGTACTTAGTTCAGAATGTCCTCCTGAAGCCTAAATGAGCATTAATTTGACCACACAACTCATTCCTATGAAGATACATTCAAACTCACAAAACGTGCTCAGCTCGGGCTGAAAATGCATTTAAAGCAATAAAAACTCAAATTGAGTGTCACGCCTAAACCAAAGGACTTATGCACACACTTCAACATGTATTTTGTTCAGGATGACCTCCTGAAGCCTAAATGAGCAATAATTTGACCACACAACTCATTCCTATGAAGATACATTCAAAGTCAGAAAGCGCGCTCAGCTCGGGCTGAAAATGCATTTAAAGCAATAAAAACTCAAATTGAGTGTCACGCCTAAACCAAAGGACTTATGCACACACTTCAACATGTATTTAGTTCAGGATGACCACCTGAAGCCTATATGAGCATTAATTTGACCACACAACTCATTCCTATGAAGATACATTCAAACTCACAAAACGTGCTCAGCTCGGGCTGAAAATGCATTTAAAGCAATAAAAACTCAAATTGAGTGTCACGCCTAAACCAAAGGACTTATGCACACACTTCAACATGTATTTTGTTCAGGATGACCTCCTTGAAGCCTAAATGAGCGATAATTTGACCACACAACTCATTCCTATGAAGATACATTCAAAGTCAGAAAGCGCGCTCAGCTCGGGCTGAAAATGCATTTAAAGCAATAAAAACTCAAATTGAGTGTCACGCCTAAAACCAAAAGACTTATGCACACACGTCAACATGTATTTAGTTCAGGATGACCACCTGAAGCCTAAATGAGCATTAATTTGACCACACAACTCATTCCTATGAAGATACATTCAAACTCACAAAACGTGCTCAGCTCGGGCTGAAAATGCATTTAAAGCAATAAAAACTCAAATTGAGTGTCACACCTAAACCAAAGGACTTATGCACACACTTCAACATGTATTTTGTTCAGGATGACCTCCTGAAGCCTATATGAGCATTAATTTGACCACACAACACATTCCTATGAAGATACATTCAAACTCACAAAACGTGCTCAGCTCGGGCTGAAAATGCATTTAAAGCAATAAAAACTCAAATTGAGTGTCACACCTAAACCAAAGGATTATGCACACACTTCAACATGTATTTTGTTCAGGATGACCTCCTGAAGCCCATATGAGCATTAATTTGACCACACAACTCATTCCTATGAAGATACATTCAAAGTCAGAAAGCGCGCTCAGCTCGGGCTGAAAATGCATTTAAAGCAATAAAAACTCAAATTGAGTGTCACGCCTAAACCAAAGGACTTATGCACACACTTCAACATGCATTTAGTTCAGGATGACCACCTGAAGCCTAAATGAGCATTAATTTGACCACACAACTCATTCCTATGAAGATATGTTCAAACTCACAAAACATGCTCAGCTCGGGCTGAAAATGCATTTAAAGCAATAAAAACTCAAATTGAGTGTCACGCCTAAACCAAAGGACTTATGCACACACTTCAACATGTATTTTGTTCAGGATGACCTCCTGAAGCCTAAATGAGCAATAATTTGACCACACAACTCATTTCTATGAAGATACATTCAAAGTCAGAAAGCGCGCTCAGCTCGGGCTGAAAATGCATTTTAAAGCAATAAAAACTCAAATTGAGTGTCACGCCTAAACCAAAGGATTATGCACACACTTCAACATGTATTTTGTTCAGGATGACCTCCTGAAGCCCATATGAGCATTAATTTGACCAAACAACACATTCCTATGAAGATACATTCAAACTCACAAAACGCGCTCAGCTCGGGCTGAAAATTTATTTAAAGCAATAAAAACTCAAATTGAGTGTCACGCCTAAACCAAAGGACTGATGCACACACTTCAACATGTATTTTGTTCAGGATGACCTCCTGAAGCCCATATAAGTATTAATTTGACCACACAACTCATTCCTATGAAGATACATTCAAAGTCAGAAAGCGCGCTCAGCTCGGGCTGAAAATGCATTTAAAGCAATAAAAACTCAAATTGAGTGTCACGCCTAAACCAAAGGACTTATGCACACACTTCAACATGCATTTAGTTCAGGATGACCACCTGAAGCCTAAATGAGCATTAATTTGACCACACAACTCATTCCTATGAAGATATGTTCAAACTCACAAAACATGCTCAGCTCGGGCTGAAAATGCATTTAAAGCAATAAAAACTCAAATTGAGTGTCACGCCTAAACCAAAGGACTTATGCACACACTTCAACATGTATTTTGTTCAGGATGACCTCCTGAAGCCTAAATGAGCAATAATTTGACCACACAACTCATTTCTATGAAGATACATTCAAAGTCAAAAAGCGCGCTCAGCTCGGGCTGAAAATGCATTTAAAGCAATAAAAACTCAAATTGAGTGTCACGCCTAAACCAAAGGACTTATGCACACACTTCAACATGTATTTTGTTCAGGATGACCTCCTGAAGCCTAAATGAGCAATAATTTGACCACACAACTCATTCCTATGAAGATACATTCAAAGTCAGAAAGCGCGCTCAGCTCGGGCTGAAAATGCATTTAAAGCAATAAAAACTCAAATTGAGTGTCACGCCTAAACCAAAGGACTTATGCACACACTTCAACATGTATTTTGTTCAGGATGACCTCCTTGAAGCCTAAATGAGCGATAATTTGACCACACAACTCATTCCTATGAAGATACATTCAAAGTCAGAGAGCGCGCTCAGCTCGGGCTGAAAATGCATTTAAAGCAATAAAAACTCAAATTGAGTGTCACGCCTAAACCAAAGAACTTATGCACACACTTCAACATGTATTTTGTTCAGGATGACCACCTGAAGCCTAAATGAGCATTAATTTGACCACACAACTCATTCCTATGAAGATACATTCAAACTCACAAAACATGCTCAGCTCGGGCTGAAAATGCATTTAAAGCAATAAAAACTCAAATTGAGTGTCACACCTAAACCAAAGGACTTATTCACACACTTCAACATGTATTTTGTTCAGGATGACCTCCTGAAGCCCATATGAGCATTAATTTGACCACACAACTCATTCCTATGAAGATACATTCAAACTCACAAAACGTGCTCAGCTCGGGCTGAAAATGCATTTAAAGCAATAAAAACTCAAATTGAGTGTCACGCCTAAACCAAAGGACTTATGCACACACTTCAACATGTATTTAGTTCAGGATGACCACCTGAAGCCTATATGAGCATTAATTTGACCACACAACTCATTCCTATGAAGATACATTCAAACTCACAAAACGTGCTCAGCTCGGGCTGAAAATGCATTTAAAGCAATAAAAACTCAAATTGAGTGTCACGCCTAAACCAAAGGACTTATGCACACACTTCAACATGTATTTTGTTCAGGATGACCTCCTTGAAGCCTAAATGAGCGATAATTTGACCACACAACTCATTCCTATGAAGATACATTCAAAGTCAGAATGCGCGCTCAGCTCGGGCTGAAAATGCATTTAAAGCAATAAAAACTCAAATTGAGTGTCACGCCTAAACCAAAGGACTTATGCACACACTTCAACATGTATTTTGTTCAGGATGACCTCCTGAAGCCTAAATGAGCATTAATTTGACCACACAACTCATTCCTATGAAGATATATTCAAACTCACAAAACGTGCTCAGCTCGGCCTGAAAATGCATTTAAAGCAATAAAAACTCAAATTGAGTGTCACGCCCAAACCAAAGGACTTATGCACACACTTCAACATGTATTTAGTTCAGGATGACCACCTGAAGCCTAAATGAGCATTAATTTGACCACACAACTCATTCCTATGAAGATACATTCAAAGTCAGAAAGCGCGCTCAGCTCGGGCTGAAAATGCATTCAAAGCAATAAAAACTCAAATTGAGTGTCACGCCTAAACCAAAGGACTTATGCACACACTTCAACATGTATTTTGTTCAGGATGACCACCTGAAGCCTAAATGAGCATTAATTTGACAACACAAATCATTCCTATGAAGATACATTCAAACTCACAAAATGTGCTCAGCTCGGGCTGAAAATGCATTTAAAGCAATAAAAACTCAAATTGAGTGTCACGCCTAAACCAAAGGACTTATGCACACACTTCAACATGTATTTAGTTCAGGATGACCACCTGAAGCCTATATGAGCATTAATTTGACCACACAACTCATTCCTATGAAGATAGATTTAAACTGACAAAACGTGCTCAGCTCGGGCTGAAAATGCATTTAAAGCAATAAAAACTCAAATTGAGTGTCACGCCTAAACCAAAGGACTTATGCACACACTTCAACATGTA
This sequence comes from Hippocampus guttulatus, assembly GCF_054856545.1. Lineage (NCBI taxonomy): Eukaryota > Metazoa > Chordata > Actinopteri > Syngnathiformes > Syngnathidae > Hippocampus > Hippocampus guttulatus. The sequence continues at coordinate 13,562,427 of NC_141278.1, forward strand.
TTTAGTTCAGGATGACCACCTGAAGCCTAAATGAGCATTAATTTGACCACACAACTCATTCCTATGAAGATACATTCAAACTCACAAAACGTGCTCAGCTCGGGCTGAAAATGCATTTAAAGCAATAAAAACTCAAATTGAGTGTCACGCCTAAACCAAAGGACTTATGCACACACTTCAACATGTATTTTGTTCAGGATGACCTCCTGAAGCCTAAATGACCAATAATTTTACCACACAACTCATTCCTATGAAGATACATTCAAAGTCAGAAAGCGCGCTCAGCTCGGGCTGAAAATGCATTCAAAGCAATAAAAACTCAAATTGAGTGTCACCCTAAACCAAAGGACTTATGCACACACTTCAACGTGTGTTTTGTTCAGGATGACCACCTGAAGCCTAAATGAGCATTAATTTGACCACACAACTCATTCCTATGAAGATACATTCAAACTCACAAAACGTGCTCAGCTCGGGCTGAAAATGCATTTAAAGCAATAAAAACTCAAATTGAGTGTCACGCCTAAACCAAAGGACTTATGCACACACTTCAACATGCATTTAGTTCAGGATGACCACCTGAAGCCTAAATGAGCATTAATTTGACCACACAACTCATTCCTATGAAGATATGTTCAAACTCACAAAACATGCTCAGCTCGGGCTGAAAATGCATTTAAAGCAATAAAAACTCAAATTGAGTGTCACGCCTAAACCAAAGGACTTATGCACACACTTCAACATGTATTTTGTTCAGGATGACCTCCTGAAGCCTAAATGAGCAATAATTTGACCACACAACTCATTTCTATGAAGATACATTCAAAGTCAGAAAGCGCGCTCAGCTCGGGCTGAAAATGCATTTTAAAGCAATAAAAACTCAAATTGAGTGTCACGCCTAAACCAAAGGATTATGCACACACTTCAACATGTATTTTGTTCAGGATGACCTCCTGAAGGCCATAAGAGCATTAATTTGACCAAACAACACATTCCTATGAAGATACATTCAAACTCACAAAACGCGCTCAGCTCGGGCTGAAAATTTATTTAAAGCAATAAAAACTCAAATTGAGTGTCACGCCTAAACCAAAGGACTTATGCACACACTTCAACATGTATTTTGTTCAGGATGACCTCCTGAAGCCCATATAAGTATTAATTTGACCACACAACTCATTCCTATGAAGATACATTCAAAGTCAGAAAGCGCGCTCAGCTCGGGCTGAAAATGCATTTAAAGCAATAAAAACTCAAATTGAGTGTCACGCCTAAACCAAAGGACTTATGCACACACTTCAACATGCATTTAGTTCAGGATGACCACCTGAAGCCTAAATGAGCATTAATTTGACCACACAACTCATTCCTATGAAGATATGTTCAAACTCACAAAACATGCTCAGCTCGGGCTGAAAATGCATTTAAAGCAATAAAAACTCAAATTGAGTGTCACGCCTAAACCAAAGGACTTATGCACACACTTCAACATGTATTTTGTTCAGGATGACCTCCTGAAGCCTAAATGAGCAATAATTTGACCACACAACTCATTTCTATGAAGATACATTCAAAGTCAAAAAGCGCGCTCAGCTCGGGCTGAAAATGCATTTAAAGCAATAAAAACTCAAATTGAGTGTCACGCCTAAACCAAAGGACTTATGCACACACTTCAACATGTATTTTGTTCAGGATGACCTCCTGAAGCCTAAATGAGCAATAATTTGACCACACAACTCATTCCTATGAAGATACATTCAAAGTCAGAAAGCGCGCTCAGCTCGGGCTGAAAATGCATTTAAAGCAATAGAAACTCAAATTGAGTGTCACGCCTAAACCAAAGGACTTATGCACACACTTCAACATGTATTTTGTTCAGGATGACCTCCTTGAAGCCTAAATGAGCTATAATTTGACCACACAACTCATTCCTATGAAGATACATTCAAAGTCAGAGAGCGCGCTCAGCTCGGGCTGAAAATGCATTTAAAGCAATAAAAACTCAAATTGAGTGTCACGCCTAAACCAAAGAACTTATGCACACACTTCAACATGTATTTTGTTCAGGATGACCACCTGAAGCCTAAATGAGCATTAATTTGACCACACAACTCATTCCTATGAAGATACATTCAAACTCACAAAACATGCTCAGCTCGGGCTGAAAATGCATTTAAAGCAATAAAAACTCAAAATGAGTGTCACACCTAAACCAAAGGACTTATGCACACACTTCAACATGTATTTTGTTCAGGATGACCTCCTGAAGCCCATATGAGCATTAATTTGACCACACAACTCATTCCTATGAAGATACATTCAAACTCACAAAACGTGCTCAGCTCGGGCTGAAAATGCATTTAAAGCAATAAAAACTCAAATTGAGTGTCACGCCTAAACCAAAGGACTTATGCACACACTTCAACATGTAGTTAGTTCAGGATGACCTCCTGAAGCCTAAATGAGCATTAATTTGACCACACAACTCATTCCTACGAAGATGTATTCAAACTCACAAAACGTGCTCAGGTCTGGCTGAAAATGCATTTAAAGCAATAAAAACTCAAATTGAGTGTCACGCCTAAACCAAAGGACTTATGCACACACTTCAACATGTATTTTGTTCAGGATGACCTCCTGAAGCCTAAATGAGCAATAATTTGACCACACAACTCATTCCTATGAAGATACATTCAAAGTCAGAAAGCGCGCTCAGCTCGGGCTGAAAATGCATTTAAAGCAATAAAAACTCAAATTGAGTGTCACGCCTAAACCACAGGACTTATGCACACACTTCAACATGTATTTTGTTCAGGATGACCTCCTGAAGCCTAAATGAGCATTAATTTGACCACACAACTCATTCCTATGAAGATATGTTCAAAGTCAGAAAGCGCGCTCAGCTCGGGCTGAAAATGCATTTTAAAGCAATAAAAACTCAAATTGAGTGTCACGCCTAAACCAAAGGATTATGCACACACTTCAACATGTATTTTGTTCAGGATGACCTCCTGAAGCCCATATGAGCATTAATTTGACCAAACAACTCATTCCTATGAAGATACATTCAAAGTCAGAAAGCGCGCTCAGCTCGGGCTGAAAATGCATTTAAAGCAATAAAAACTCAAATTGAGTGTCACGCCTAAACCAAAGGACTTATGCACACACTTCAACATGTATTTTGTTCAGGATGACCTCCTGAAGCCCATATAAGTATTAATTTGACCACACAACTCATTCCTATGAAGATACATTCAAAGTCAGAAAGCGCGCTCAGCTCGGGCTGAAAATGCATTTAAAGCAATAAAAACTCAAATTGAGTGTCACGCCTAAACCAAAGGACTTATGCACACACTTCAACATGCATTTAGTTCAGGATGACCACCTGAAGCCTAAATGAGCATTAATTTGACCACACAACTCATTCCTATGAAGATATGTTCAAACTCACAAAACATGCTCAGCTCGGGCTGAAAATGCATTTAAAGCAATAAAAACTCAAATTGAGTGTCACGCCTAAACCAAAGGACTTATGCACACACTTCAACATGTATTTTGTTCAGGATGACCTCCTGAAGCCTAAATGAGCAATAATTTGACCACACAACTCATTTCTATGAAGATACATTCAAAGTCAAAAAGCGCGCTCAGCTCGGGCTGAAAATGCATTTAAAGCAATAAAAACTCAAATTGAGTGTCACGCCTAAACCAAAGGACTTATGCACACACTTCAACATGTATTTTGTTCAGGATGACCTCCTGAAGCCTAAATGAGCAATAATTTGACCACACAACTCATTCCTATGAAGATACATTCAAAGTCAGAAAGCGCGCTCAGCTCGGGCTGAAAATGCATTTAAAGCAATAGAAACTCAAATTGAGTGTCACGCCTAAACCAAAGGACTTATGCACACACTTCAACATGTATTTTGTTCAGGATGACCTCCTTGAAGCCTAAATGAGCGATAATTTGACCACACAACTCATTCCTATGAAGATACATTCAAAGTCAGAGAGCGCGCTCAGCTCGGGCTGAAAATGCATTTAAAGCAATAAAAACTCAAATTGAGTGTCACGCCTAAACCAAAGAACTTATGCACACACTTCAACATGTATTTTGTTCAGGATGACCACCTGAAGCCTAAATGAGCATTAATTTGACCACACAACTCATTCCTATGAAGATACATTCAAACTCACAAAACATGCTCAGCTCGGGCTGAAAATGCATTTAAAGCAATAAAAACTCAAAATGAGTGTCACACCTAAACCAAAGGACTTATGCACACACTTCAACATGTATTTTGTTCAGGATGACCTCCTGAAGCCCATATGAGCATTAATTTGACCACACAACTCATTCCTATGAAGATACATTCAAACTCACAAAACGTGCTCAGCTCGGGCTGAAAATGCATTTAAAGCAATAAAAACTCAAATTGAGTGTCACGCCTAAACCAAAGGACTTATGCACACACTTCAACATGTAGTTAGTTCAGGATGACCTCCTGAAGCCTAAATGAGCATTAATTTGACCACACAACTCATTCCTACGAAGATGTATTCAAACTCACAAAACGTGCTCAGGTCTGGCTGAAAATGCATTTAAAGCAATAAAAACTCAAATTGAGTGTCACGCCTGAACCAAAGGACTTATGCACACACTTCAACATGTACTTAGTTCAGAATGTCCTCCTGAAGCCTAAATGAGCATTAATTTGACCACACAACTCATTCCTATGAAGATACATTCAAACTCACAAAACGTGCTCAGCTCGGGCTGAAAATGCATTTAAAGCAATAAAAACTCAAATTGAGTGTCACGCCTAAACCAAAGGACTTATGCACACACTTCAACATGTATTTTGTTCAGGATGACCTCCTGAAGCCTAAATGAGCAATAATTTGACCACACAACTCATTCCTATGAAGATACATTCAAAGTCAGAAAGCGCGCTCAGCTCGGGCTGAAAATGCATTTAAAGCAATAAAAACTCAAATTGAGTGTCACGCCTAAACCACAGGACTTATGCACACACTTCAACATGTATTTTGTTCAGGATGACCTCCTGAAGCCTAAATGAGCATTAATTTGACCACACAACTCATTCCTATGAAGATATATTCAAACTCACAAAACGTGCTCAGCTCGGCCTGAAAATGCATTTAAAGCAATAAAAACTCAAATTGAGTGTCACGCCCAAACCAAGGGACTTATGCACACACTTCAACATGTACTTAGTTCAGGATGACCTCCTGAAGCCTAAATGAGCAATAATTTGACCACACAACTCATTCCTATGAAGATACATTCAAAGTCAGAAAGCGCGCTCAGCTCGGGCTGAAAATGCATTTAAAGCAATAAAAACTCAAATTGAGTGTCACGCCTAAACCAAAGGACTTATGCACACACTTCAACATGTATTTAGTTCAGGATGACCACCTGAAGCCTATATGAGCATTAATTTGACCACACAACTCATTCCTATGAAGATACATTCAAACTCACAAAACGTGCTCAGCTCGGGCTGAAAATGCATTTAAAGCAATAAAAACTCAAATTGAGTGTCGCGCCTAAACCAAAGGACTTATGCACACACTTCAACATGTATTTAGTTCAGGATGACCACCTGAAGCCTAAATGAGCATTAATTTGACCACACAACTCATTCCTATGAAGATACATTCAAAGTCAGAAAGCGCGCTCAGCTCGGGCTGAAAATGCATTCAAAGCAATAAAAACTCAAATTGAGTGTCACGCCTAAACCAAAGGACTTATGCACACACTTCAACATGTATTTTGTTCAGGATGACCACCTGAAGCCTAAATGAGCATTAATTTGACCACACAAATCATTCCTATGAAGATACATTCAAACTCACAAAATGTGCTCAGCTCGGGCTGAAAATGCATTTAAAGCAATAAAAACTCAAATTGAGTGTCACGCCTAAACCAAAGGACTTATGCACACACTTCAACATGTATTTAGTTCAGGATGACCACCTGAAGCCTATATGAGCATTAATTTGACCACACAACTCATTCCTATGAAGATACATTTAAACTGACAAAACGTGCTCAGCTCGGGCTGAAAATGCATTTAAAGCAATAAAAACTCAAATTGAGTGTCACGCCTAAACCAAAGGACTTATGCACACACTTCAACATGTATTTAGTTCAGGATGACCACCTGAAGCCTAAATGAGCATTAATTTGACCACACAACTCATTCCTATGAAGATACATTCAAACTCACAAAACGTGCTCAGCTCGGGCTGAAAATGCATTTAAAGCAATAAAAACTCAAATTGAGTGTCACGCCTAAACCAAAGGACTTATGCACACACTTCAACATGTATTTTGTTCAGGATGACCTCTTGAAGCCTAAATGACCAATAATTTTACCACACAACTCATTCCTATGAAGATACATTCAAAGTCAGAAAGCGCGCTCAGCTCGGGCTGAAAATGCATTCAAAGCAATAAAAACTCAAATTGAGTGTCACCCTAAACCAAAGGACTTATGCACACACTTCAACGTGTGTTTTGTTCAGGATGACCACCTGAAGCCTAAATGAGCATTAATTTGACCACACAACTCATTCCTATGAAGATACATTCAAACTCACAAAACGTGCTCAGCTCGGGCTGAAAATGCATTTAAAGCAATAAAAACTCAAATTGAGTGTCACGCCTAAACCAAAGGACTTATGCACACACTTCAACATGTATTTTGTTGAGGATGACCTCCTTGAAGCCTAAATGAGCGATAATTTGACCACACAACTCATTCCTATGAAGATACATTCAAAGTCAGAAAGCGCGCTCAGCTCGGGCTGAAAATGCATTTAAAGCAATAAAAACTCAAATTGAGTGTCACGCCCAAACCAAGGGACTTATGCACACACTTCAACATGTACTTAGTTCAGGATGACCTCCTGAAGCCTAAATGAGCAATAATTTGACCACACAACTCATTCCTATGAAGATACATTCAAAGTCAGAAAGCGCGCTCAGCTCGGGCTGAAAATGCATTTAAAGCAATAAAAACTCAAATTGAGTGTCACGCCTAAACCAAAGGACTTATGCACACACTTCAACATGTATTTAGTTCAGGATGACCACCTGAAGCCTATATGAGCATTAATTTGACCACACAACTCATTCCTATGAAGATACATTCAAACTCACAAAACGTGCTCAGCTCGGGCTGAAAATGCATTTAAAGCAATAAAAACTCAAATTGAGTGTCGCGCCTAAACCAAAGGACTTATGCACACACTTCAACATGTATTTAGTTCAGGATGACCACCTGAAGCCTAAATGAGCATTAATTTGACCACACAACTCATTCCTATGAAGATACATTCAAAGTCAGAAAGCGCGCTCAGCTCGGGCTGAAAATGCATTCAAAGCAATAAAAACTCAAATTGAGTGTCACGCCTAAACCAAAGGACTTATGCACACACTTCAACATGTATTTTGTTCAGGATGACCACCTGAAGCCTAAATGAGCATTAATTTGACCACACAAATCATTCCTATGAAGATACATTCAAACTCACAAAATGTGCTCAGCTCGGGCTGAAAATGCATTTAAAGCAATAAAAACTCAAATTGAGTGTCACGCCTAAACCAAAGGACTTATGCACACACTTCAACATGTATTTAGTTCAGGATGACCACCTGAAGCCTATATGAGCATTAATTTGACCACACAACTCATTCCTATGAAGATACATTTAAACTGACAAAACGTGCTCAGCTCGGGCTGAAAATGCATTTAAAGCAATAAAAACTCAAATTGAGTGTCACGCCTAAACCAAAGGACTTATGCACACACTTCAACATGTATTTTGTTCAGGATGACCACCTGAAGCCTAAATGAGCATTAATTTGACCACACAACTCATTCCTATAAAGATACATTCAAACTCACAAAACGTGCTCAGCTCGGGCTAAAAATGCATTTAAAGCAATAAAAACTCAAATTGAGTGTCACGCCTAAACCAAAGGACTAATGCACACACTTCAACATGTATTTTGTTCAGGATGACCACCTGAAGCCCATATGAGCATTAATTTGACCACACAACTCATTCCTATCAAGATACATTCAAACTCACAAAACGTGCTCAGCTCGGGCTGAAAATGCATTTAAAGCAATAAAAACTCAAATTGAGTGTCACGCCTAAACCAAAGGACTTATGCACACACTTCAACATGTAGTTAGTTCAGGATGACCTCCTGAAGCCTAAATGAGCATTAATTTGACCACACAACTCATTCCTACGAAGATGTATTCAAACTCACAAAACGTGCTCAGGTCTGGCTGAAAATGCATTTAAAGCAATAAAAACTCAAATTGAGTGTCACGCCTGAACCAAAGGACTTATGCACACACTTCAACATGTACTTAGTTCAGAATGTCCTCCTGAAGCCTAAATGAGCATTAATTTGACCACACAACTCATTCCTATGAAGACACATTCAAACTCACAAAACGTGCTCAGCTCGGGCTGAAAATGCATTTAAAGCAATAAAAACTCAAATTGAGTGTCACGCCTAAACCAAAGGACTTATGCACACACTTCAACATGTATTTTGTTCAGGATGACCTCCTGAAGCCTAAATGAGCAATAATTTGACCACACAACTCATTCCTATGAAGATACATTCAAAGTCAGAAAGCGCGCTCAGCTCGGGCTGAAAATGCATTTAAAGCAATAAAAACTCAAATTGAGTGTCACGCCTAAACCACAGGACTTATGCACACACTTCAACATGTATTTTGTTCAGGATGACCTCCTGAAGCCTAAATGAGCATTAATTTGACCACACAACTCATTCCTATGAAGATATATTCAAACTCACAAAACGTGCTCAGCTCGGCCTGAAAATGCATTTAAAGCAATAAAAACTCAAATTGAGTGTCACGCCCAAACCAAGGGACTTATGCACACACTTCAACATGTACTTAGTTCAGGATGACCTCCTGAAGCCTAAATGAGCAATAATTTGACCACACAACTCATTCCTATGAAGATACATTCAAAGTCAGAAAGCGCGCTCAGCTCGGGCTGAAAATGCATTTAAAGCAATAAAAACTCAAATTGAGTGTCACGCCTAAACCAAAGGACTTATGCACACACTTCAACATGTATTTAGTTCAGGATGACCACCTGAAGCCTATATGAGCATTAATTTGACCACACAACTCATTCCTATGAAGATACATTCAAACTCACAAAACGTGCTCAGCTCGGGCTGAAAATGCATTTAAAGCAATAAAAACTCAAATTGAGTGTCGCGCCTAAACCAAAGGACTTATGCACACACTTCAACATGTATTTAGTTCAGGATGACCACCTGAAGCCTAAATGAGCATTAATTTGACCACACAACTCATTCCTATGAAGATACATTCAAAGTCAGAAAGCGCGCTCAGCTCGGGCTGAAAATGCATTCAAAGCAATAAAAACTCAAATTGAGTGTCACGCCTAAACCAAAGGACTTATGCACACACTTCAACATGTATTTTGTTCAGGATGACCACCTGAAGCCTAAATGAGCATTAATTTGACCACACAAATCATTCCTATGAAGATACATTCAAACTCACAAAATGTGCTCAGCTCGGGCTGAAAATGCATTTAAAGCAATAAAAACTCAAATTGAGTGTCACGCCTAAACCAAAGGACTTATGCACACACTTCAACATGTATTTAGTTCAGGATGACCACCTGAAGCCTATATGAGCATTAATTTGACCACACAACTCATTCCTATGAAGATACATTCAAACTCACAAAACGTGCTCAGCTCGGGCTGAAAATGCATTTAAAGCAATAAAAACTCAAATTGAGTGTCACGCCTAAACCAAAGGACTTATGCACACACTTCAACATGTATTTTGTTCAGGATGACCTCCTTGAAGCCTAAATTAGCGATAATTTGACCACACAACTCATTCCTATGAAGATACATTCAAAGTCAGAAAGTGCGCTCAGCTCGGGCTGAAAATGCATTTAAAGCAATAAAAACTCAAATTGAGTGTCACGCCTAAACCAAAGAACTTATGCACACACTTCAACATGTATTTTGTTCAGGATGACCTCCTGAAGCCTAAATGAGCATTAATGTGACCACACAACTCATTCCTATGAAGATACATTCAAACTCACAAAACATGCTCAGCTCGGGCTGAAAATGCATTTAAAGCAATAAAAACTCAAATTGAGTGTCACGCCCAACCCAAAGGACTTATGCACACACTTCAACATGTACTTAGTTCAGGATGTCCTCCTGAAGCCTAAATGAGCAATAATTTGACCACACAGCTCATTCCTATGAAGATACATTCAAAGTCAGAAAGCACGCTCAGCTCAGGCTGAAAATGCATTTAAAGCAATAAAAACTCAAATTGAGTGTCACGCCTAAACCAAAGGACTTATGCACACACTTCAACATGTATTTTGTTCAGGATGACCTCCTGAAGCCTAAATGAGCATTAATTTGACCACACAACTCATTCCTATGAAGATACATTCAAACTCACAAAACGTGCTCAGCTCGGGCTGAAAATGCATTTAAAGCAATAAAAACTCAAATTGAGTGTCACGCCTAAACCAAAGAACTTATGCACACACTTCAACATGTATTTTGTTCAGGATGACCACCTGAAGCCGAAATGAGGATTAATTTGACCACACAACTCATTCCTAAGAAGATACATTCAAAGTCAGAAAACGCGCTCAGCTCGGGCTGAAAATGCATTTGAAGCAATAAAAACTCAAATTGAGTGTCACGGCTAAACCAAAGGACTTATGCACACACTTCAACATGTATTTTGTTCAGGATGACCACCTGAAGCCTAAATGAGCATTAATTTGACCACACAACTCATTCCTATGAAGATACATTCAAACTCACAAAATTTGCTCAGCTCGGGCTGAAAATGCATTTAAAGCAATAAAAACTCAAATTGAGTGCCACGCCTAAACCAAAGGACTTATGCACACACTTCAACATGTATTTTGTTCAGGATGACCTCCTTGAAGCCTAAATGAGCGATAATTTGACCACACAACTCATTCCTATGAAGATACATTCAAAGTCAGAAAGCGCGCTCAGCTCGGGCTGAAAATGCATTTAAAGCAATAAAAACTCAAATTGAGTGTCACGCCTAAACCAAAGAACTTATGCACACACTTCAACATGTATTTTGTTCAGAATGACCTCCTGAAGCCTAAATGAGCATTAATGTGACCACACAACTCATTCCTATGAAGATACATTCAAACTCACAAAACATGCTCAGCTCGGGCTGAAAATGCATTTAAAGCAATAAAAACTCAAATTGAGTGTCACGCCCAACCCAAAGGACTTATGCACACACTTCAACATGTACTTAGTTCAGGATGTCCTCCTGAAGCCTAAATGAGCAATAATTTGACCACACAGCTCATTCCTATGAAGATACATTCAAAGTCAGAAAGCGCGCTCAGCTCAGGCTGAAAATGCATTTAAAGCAATAAAAACTCAAATTGGGTGTCACGCCTAAACCAAAGGACTTATGCACACACTTCAACATGTATTTTGTTCAGGATGACCTCCTGAAGCCTAAATGAGCATTAATTTGACCACACAACTCATTCCTATGAAGATACATTCAAACTCACAAAACGTGCTCAGCTCGGGCTGAAAATGCATTTAAAGCAATAAAAACTCAAATTGAGTGTCACGCCTAAACCAAAGAACTTATGCCCACACTTCAACATGTATTTTGTTCAGGATGACCACCTGAAGCCTAAATGAGGATTAATTTGACCACACAACTCATTCCTAAGAAGATACATTCAAAGTCAGAAAACGCGCTCAGCTCGGGCTGAAAATGCATTTGAAGCAATAAAAACTCAAATTGAGTGTCACGGCTAAACCAAAGGACTTATGCACACACTTCAACATGTATTTTGTTCAGGATGACCTCCTGAGGCCTATATGAGCATTAATTTGACCACACAACATATTCCTATGAAGATACATTCAAACTCACAAAACGTGCTCAGCTCGGGCTGAAAATGCATTTGAAGCAATAAAAACTCAAATTGAGTGTCACGCCTAAACCAAAGGACTTATGCACACACTTCAACATGTATTTTGTTCAGGATGACCTCCTGAAGCCTAAATGAGCATTAATTTGACCACACAACTCATTCCTATGAAGATACATTCAAACTCACAAAACGTGCTCAGCTCGGGCTGAAAATTTATTTAAAGCAATAAAAACTCAAATTGAGTGTCACGCCTAAACCAAAGGACTTATGCACACACTTCAACATGCATTTAGTTCAGGATGACCACCTGAAGCCTAAATGAGCATTAATTTGACCACACAACTCATTCCTATGAAGATATGTTCAAACTCACAAAACATGCTCAGCTCGGGCTGAAAATGCATTTAAAGCAATAAAAACTCAAATTGAGTGTCACGCCTAAACCAAAGGACATATGCACACACTTCAACATGTATTTTGTTCAGGATGACCTCCTGAAGCCTAAATGAGCAATAATTTGACCACACAACTCATTTCTATGAAGATACATTCAAAGTCAGAAAGCGCGCTCAGCTCGGGCTGAAAATGCATTTTAAAGCAATAAAAACTCAAATTGAGTGTCACGCCTAAACCAAAGGATTATGCACACACTTCAACATGTATTTTGTTCAGGATGACCTCCTGAAGCCTATATGAGCATTAATTTGACCACACAACACATTCCTATGAAGATACATTTAAACTCACAAAACGCGCTCAGCTCGGGCTGAAAATTTATTTAAAGCAATAAAAACTCAAATTGAGTGTCACGCCTAAACCAAAGGACTTATGCACACACTTCAACATGTATTTTGTTCAGGATGACCTCCTGAAGCCCATATAAGTATTAATTTGACCACACAACTCATTCCTATGAAGATACATTCAAAGTCAGAAAGCGCGCTCAGCTCGGGCTGAAAATGCATTTAAAGCAATAAAAACTCAAATTGAGTGTCACGCCTAAACCAAAGGACTTATGCACACACTTCAACATGCATTTAGTTCAGGATGACCACCTGAAGCCTAAATGAGCATTAATTTGACCACACAACTCATTCCTATGAAGATATGTTCAAACTCACAAAACATGCTCAGCTCGGGCTGAAAATGCATTTAAAGCAATAAAAACTCAAATTGAGTGTCACGCCTAAACCAAAGGACTTATGCACACACTTCAACATGTATTTTGTTCAGGATGACCTCCTGAAGCCTAAATGAGCAATAATTTGACCACACAACTCATTTCTATGAAGATACATTCAAAGTCAGAAAGCGCGCTCAGCTCGGGCTGAAAATGCATTTAAAGCAATAAAAACTCAAATTGAGTGTCACGCCTAAACCAAAGGACTTATGCACACACTTCAACATGTATTTTGTTCTTGATGACCTCCTGAAGCCTAAATGAGCAATAATTTGACCACACAACTCATTCCTATGAAGATACATTCAAAGTCACAAAACGTGCTCAGCTCGGGATGAAAATGCATTTAAAGCAATAAAAACTCAAATTGAGTGTCACGCCCAAACCAAAGGACTTATGCACACACTTCAACATGTACTTAGTTCAGGATGTCCTCCTGAAGCCTAAATGAGCATTAATTTGACCACACAACTCATTCCTATGAAGATGTATTCAAACTCACAAAACGTGCTCAGGTCTGGCTGAAAATGCATTTAAAGCAATAAAAACTCAAATTGAGTGTCACGCCTGAACCAAAGGACTTATGCACACACTTCAACATGTACTTAGTTCAAGATGTCCTCCTGAAGCCTAAATGAGCATTAATTTGACCACACAACTCATTCCTATGAAGATACATTCAAACTCACAAAACGTGCTCAGCTCGGGCTGAAAATGCATTTAAAGCAATAAAAACTCAAATTGAGTGTCACGCCTAAACCAAAGGACTTATGCACACACTTCAACATGTATTTTGTTCAGGATGACCTCCTGAAGCCTACATGAGCAATAATTTGACCACACAACTCATTCCTATGAAGATACATTCAAAGTCAGAAAGCGCGCTCAGCTCGGGCTGAAAATGCATTTAAAGCAATAAAAACTCAAATTGAGTGTCACGCCTAAACCAAAGGACTTATGCACACACTTCAACATGTATTTAGTTCAGGATGACCACCTGAAGCCTAAATGAGCATTAATTTGACCACACAACTCATTCCTATGAAGATACATTCAAACTCACAAAACATGCTCAGCTCGGGCTGAAAATGCATTTAAAGCAATAAAAACTCAAATTGAGTGTCACGCCTAAACCAAAGGACTTATGCACCCACTTCAACATGTAATTTGTTCAGGATGACCTCCTGAAGCCTAAATGAGCAATAATTTGACCACACAACTCATTCCTATGAAGATACATTCAAAGTCAGAAAGCGCGCTCAGCTCGGGCTGAAAATGCATTTAAAGCAATAAAAACTCAAATTGAGTGTCACGCCTAAACCAAAGGACTTATGCACACACTTCAACATGTATTTAGTTCAAGATGACCACCTGAAGCCTAAATGAGCATTAATTTGACCACACAACTCATTCCTATGAAGATACATTCAAACTCACAAAACGTGCTCAGCTCGGGCTAAAAATGCATTTAAAGCAATAAAAACTCAAATTGAGTGTCACGCCTAAACCAAAGGACTTATGCACACACTTCAACATGTATTTTGTTCAGGATGACCTCCTGAAGCCTAAATGAGCAATAATTTTACCACACAACTCATTCCTATGAAGATACATTCAAAGTCAGAAAGCGCGCTCAGCTCGGGCTGAAAATGCATTTAAAGCAATAAAAACTCAAATTGAGTGTCACGCCTAAACCAAAGGACTTATGCACACACGTCAACATGTATTTAGTTCAGGATGACCACCTGAAGCCTAAATGAGCATTAATTTGACCACACAACTCATTCCTATGAAGATACATTCAAACTCACAAAACGTGCTCAGCTCGGGCTGAAAATGCATTTAAAGCAATAAAAACTCAAATTGAGTGTCACACCTAAACCAAAGGACTTATGCACTAACTTCAACATGTATTTTGTTCAGGATGACCTCCTGAAGCCTATATGAGCATTAATTTGACCACACAACACATTCCTATGAAGATACATTCAAACTCACAAAACGTGCTCAGCTCGGGCTGAAAATGCATTTTAAAGCAATAAAAACTCAAATTGAGTGTCACGCCTAAACCAAAGGATTATGCACACACTTCAACATGTATTTTTTTCAGGATGACCTCCTGAAGCCCATATAAGTATTAATTTGACCACACAACACATTCCTATGAAGATACATTTAAACTCACAAAACGCGCTCAGCTCGGGCTGAAAATTTATTTAAAGCAATAAAAACTCAAATTGAGTGTCACGCCTAAACCAAAGGACTTATGCACACACTTCAACATGTATTTTGTTCAGGATGACCTCCTGAAGCCCATATAAGTATTAATTTGACCACACAACTCATTCCTATGAAGATACATTCAAAGTCAGAAAGCGCGCTCAGCTCGGGCTGAAAATGCATTTAAAGCAATAAAAACTCAAATTGAGTGTCACGCCTAAACCAAAGGACTTATGCACACACTTCAACATGCATTTAGTTCAGGATGACCACCTGAAGCCTAAATGAGCATTAATTTGACCACACAACTCATTCCTATGAAGATATGTTCAAACTCACAAAACATGCTCAGCTCGGGCTGAAAATGCATTTAAAGCAATAAAAACTCAAATTGAGTGTCACGCCTAAACCAAAGGACTTATGCACACACTTCAACATGTATTTTGTTCAGGATGACCTCCTGAAGCCTAAATGAGCAATAATTTGACCACACAACTCATTCCTATGAAGATACATTCAAAGTCACAAAACGTGCTCAGCTCGGGATGAAAATGCATTTAAAGCAATAAAAACTCAAATTGAGTGTCACGCCCAAACCAAAGGACTTATGCACACACTTCAACATGTACTTAGTTCAGGATGTCCTCCTGAAGCCTAAATGAGCATTAATTTGACCACACAACTCATTCCTACGAAGATGTATTCAAACTCACAAAACGTGCTCAGGTCTGGCTGAAAATGCATTTAAAGCAATAAAAACTCAAATTGAGTGTCACGCCTGAACCAAAGGACTTATGCACACACTTCAACATGTACTTAGTTCAAGATGTCCTCCTGAAGCCTAAATGAGCATTAATTTGACCACACAACTCATTCCTATGAAGATACATTCAAACTCACAAAACGTGCTCAGCTCGGGCTGAAAATGCATTTAAAGCAATAAAAACTCAAATTGAGTGTCACGCCTAAACCAAAGGACTTATGCACACACTTCAACATGTATTTAGTTCAGGATGACCACCTGAAGCCTAAATGAGCATTAATTTGACCACACAACTCATTCCTATGAAGATACATTCAAACTCACAAAACATGCTCAGCTCGGGCTGAAAATGCATTTAAAGCAATAAAAACTCAAAATGAGTGTCACACCTAAACCAAAGGACTTATTCACACACTTCAACATGTATTTTGTTCAGGATGACCTCCTGAAGCCCATATGAGCATTAATTTGACCACACAACTCATTCCTATGAAGATACATTCAAACTCACAAAACGTGCTCAGCTCGGGCTGAAAATGCATTTAAAGCAATAAAAACTCAAATTGAGTGTCACGCCTAAACCAAAGGACTTATGCACACACTTCAACATGTATTTTGTTCATGATGACCACCTGAAGCCTAAATGAGCATTAATTTGACCACACAACTCATTCCTATGAAGATACATTCAAACTCACAAAACGTGCTCAGCTCGGGATGAAAATGCATTTAAAGCAATAAAAACTCAAATTGAGTGTCACGCCCAAACCAAAGGACTTATGCACACACTTCAACATGTACTTAGTTCAGGATGTCCTCCTGAAGCCTAAATGAGCATTAATTTGACCACACAACTCATTCCTACGAAGATGTATTCAAACTCACAAAACGTGCTCAGGTCTGGCTGAAAATGCATTTAAAGCAATAAAAACTCAAATTGAGTGTCACGCCTGAACCAAAGGACTTATGCACACACTTCAACATGTACTTAGTTCAGGATGTCCTCCTGAAGCCTAAATGAGCATTAATTTGACCACACAACTCATTCCTATGAAGATACATTCAAACTCACAAAACGTGCTCAGCTCGGGCTGAAAATGCATTTAAAACAATAAAAACTCAAATTGAGTGTCATACCTAAACCAAAGGATTATGCACACACTTCAACGTGTGTTTTGTTCAGGATGACCACCTGAAGCCTAAATGAGCATTAATTTGACCACACAACTCATTCCTATGAAGATACATTCAAACTCACAAAACGTGCTCAGCTCGGGCTGAAAATGCATTTAAAGCAATAAAAACTCAAATTGAGTGTCACGCCTAAACCAAAGGACTTATGCACACACTTCAACATGTATTTTGTTCAGGATGACCTCCTGAAGCCTAAATGAGCAATAATTTGACCACACAACTCATTTCTATGAAGATACATTCAAAGTCAGAAAGCGCGCTCAGCTCGGGCTGAAAATGCATTTAAAGCAATAAAAACTCAAATTGAGTGTCACGCCTAAACCAAAGGACTTATGCACACACTTCAACATGTATTTTGTTCAGGATGACCTCCTGAAGCCTAAATGAGCAATAATTTGACCACACAACTCATTCCTATGAAGATACATTCAAAGTCACAAAACGTGCTCAGCTCGGGATGAAAATGCATTTAAAGCAATAAAAACTCAAATTGAGTGTCACGCCCAAACCAAAGGACTTATGCACACACTTCAACATGTACTTAGTTCAGGATGTCCTCCTGAAGCCTAAATGAGCATTAATTTGACCACACAACTCATTCCTACGAAGATGTATTCAAACTCACAAAACGTGCTCAGGTCTGGCTGAAAATGCATTTAAAGCAATAAAAACTCAAATTGAGTGTCACGCCTGAACCAAAGGACTTATGCACACACTTCAACATGTACTTAGTTCAAGATGTCCTCCTGAAGCCTAAATGAGCATTAATTTGACCACACAACTCATTCCTATGAAGATACATTCAAACTCACAAAACGTGCTCAGCTCGGGCTGAAAATGCATTTAAAGCAATAAAAACTCAAATTGAGTGTCACGCCTAAACCAAAGGACTTATGCACACACTTCAACATGTATTTTGTTCAGGATGACCTCCTGAAGCCTAAATGAGCAATAATTTGACCACACAACTCATTCCTATGAAGATACATTCAAAGTCAGAAAGCGCGCTCAGCTCGGGCTGAAAATGCATTTAAAGCAATAAAAACTCAAATTGAGTGTCACGCCTAAACCAAAGGACTTATGCACACACTTCAACATGTATTTAGTTCAGGATGACCACCTGAAGCCTAAATGAGCATTAATTTGACCACACAACTCATTCCTATGAAGATACATTCAAACTCACAAAACATGCTCAGCTCGGGCTGAAAATGCATTTAAAGCAATAAAAACTCAAAATGAGTGTCACACCTAAACCAAAGGACTTATTCACACACTTCAACATGTATTTTGTTCAGGATGACCTCCTGAAGCCCATATGAGCATTAATTTGACCACACAACTCATTCCTATGAAGATACATTCAAACTCACAAAACGTGCTCAGCTCGGGCTGAAAATGCATTTAAAGCAATAAAAACTCAAATTGAGTGTCACGCCTAAACCAAAGGACTTATGCACACACTTCAACATGTATTTTGTTCATGATGACCACCTGAAGCCTAAATGAGCATTAATTTGACCACACAACTCATTCCTATGAAGATACATTCAAACTCACAAAACGTGCTCAGCTCGGGATGAAAATGCATTTAAAGCAATAAAAACTCAAATTGAGTGTCACGCCCAAACCAAAGGACTTATGCACACACTTCAACATGTACTTAGTTCAGGATGTCCTCCTGAAGCCTAAATGAGCATTAATTTGACCACACAACTCATTCCTACGAAGATGTATTCAAACTCACAAAACGTGCTCAGGTCTGGCTGAAAATGCATTTAAAGCAATAAAAACTCAAATTGAGTGTCACGCCTGAACCAAAGGACTTATGCACACACTTCAACATGTACTTAGTTCAAGATGTCCTCCTGAAGCCTAAATGAGCATTAATTTGACCACACAACTCATTCCTATGAAGATACATTCAAACTCACAAAACGTGCTCAGCTCGGGCTGAAAATGCATTTAAAGCAATAAAAACTCAAATTGAGTGTCACGCCTAAACCAAAGGACTTATGCACACACTTCAACATGTATTTTGTTCAGGATGACCTCCTGAAGCCTAAATGAGCAATAATTTGACCACACAACTCATTCCTATGAAGATACATTCAAAGTCAGAAAGCGCGCTCAGCTCGGGCTGAAAATGCATTTAAAGCAATAAAAACTCAAATTGAGTGTCACGCCTAAACCAAAGGACTTATGCACACACTTCAACATGTATTTAGTTCAGGATGACCACCTGAAGCCTAAATGAGCATTAATTTGACCACACAACTCATTCCTATGAAGATACATTCAAACTCACAAAACATGCTCAGCTCGGGCTGAAAATGCATTTAAAGCAATAAAAACTCAAAATGAGTGTCACACCTAAACCAAAGGACTTATTCACACACTTCAACATGTATTTTGTTCAGGATGACCTCCTGAAGCCCATATGAGCATTAATTTGACCACACAACTCATTCCTATGAAGATACATTCAAACTCACAAAACGTGCTCAGCTCGGGCTGAAAATGCATTTAAAGCAATAAAAACTCAAATTGAGTGTCACGCCTAAACCAAAGGACTTATGCACACACTTCAACATGTATTTTGTTCATGATGACCACCTGAAGCCTAAATGAGCATTAATTTGACCACACAACTCATTCCTATGAAGATACATTCAAACTCACAAAACGTGCTCAGCTCGGGATGAAAATGCATTTAAAGCAATAAAAACTCAAATTGAGTGTCACGCCCAAACCAAAGGACTTATGCACACACTTCAACATGTACTTAGTTCAGGATGTCCTCCTGAAGCCTAAATGAGCATTAATTTGACCACACAACTCATTCCTATGAAGATACATTCAAAGTCAGAAAGCGCGCTCAGCCCCAGGCTGAAAATGCATTTAAAGCAATTGAAAGTCAAATTGAGTGTCACACCTAAACCAAAGGACTTATGCACACACTTCAACATGTATTTTGTTCAGGATGACCCCCTAAAGCCTATATGAGCATTAATTTGACCACACAACACATTCCTATGAAGATACATTCAAACTCACAAAACGTGCTCAGCTCGGGCTGAAAATGCATTTAAAGCAATAAAAACTCAAATTGAGTGTCACACATAAACCAAAGGATTATGCACACACTTCAGCATGTATTTTGTTCAGGATGACCTCCTGAAGCCTATATGAGTATTAATTTGACCACACAACTCATTCCTATGAAGATACATTCAAACTCACAAAACGTGCTCAGCTCGGGCTGAAAATGCATTTAAAGCAATAAAAACTCAAATTGAGTGTCACACTTAAACCAAAGAACTTATGCACACACTTCATCATGTATTTTGTTCAGGATGACCACCTGAAGCCTAAATGAGCATTAATTTGACCACACAACTCATTCCTATGAAGATACATTCAAACTCACAAAACGTGCTCAGCTCGGGCTGAAAATGCATTTAAAGCAATAAAAACTCAAATTGTGTGTCACGCCTAAACCAAAGGACTTATGCACACACTTCAACATGTATTTAGTTCAGGACGACCACCTGAAGCCTAAATGAGCATTAATTTGACCACACAACTCATTCCTATGAAGATACATTCAAACTCACAAAACGTGCTCAGCTCGGGCTGAAAATGCATTTGAAGCAATAAAAACTCAAATTGAGTGTCACGCCTAAACCAAAGGACTTATGCACACACTTCAACAAGTATTTAGTTCAGGATGACCACCTGAAGCCTAAATGAGCATTAATTTGACCACACAACTCATTCCTATGAAGATACATTCAAACTCACAAAACATGCTCAGCTCGGGCTGAAAATGCATTTAAAGCAATAAAAACTCAAATTGAGTGTCACGCCTAAACCAAAGGACTTATGCACACACTTCAACATGTATTTTGTTCAGGATGACCTCCTGAAGCCTAAATGAGCAATAATTTGACCACACAACTCATTTCTATGAAGATACATTCAAAGTCAGAAAGCGCGCTCAGCTCGGGCTGAAAATGCATTTAAAGCAATAAAAACTCAAATTGAGTGTCACGCCTAAACCAAAGGACTTATGCACACACTTCAACATGTATTTTGTTCAGGATGACCTCCTGAAGCCCATATGAGCATCAATTTGACCACACAACTCATTCCTATGAAGATACATTCAAACTCACAAAACGAGCTCAGCTTGGGCTGAAAATGCATTTAAAGCAAAAAAAACTCAAATTGAGTGTCACGCCTAAACCAAAGGACTTATGCACACACTTCAACATGTAATTTGTTCAGGATGACCTCCTGAAGCCTAAATGAGCAATAATTTGACCACACAACTCATTCCTATGAAGATACATTCAAAGTCGGAAAGCGCGCTCAGCTCGGGCTGAAAATGCATTTAAAGCAATAAAAACTCAAATTGAGTGTCACGCCTAAACCAAAGGACTTATGCACACACTTCAACATGTATTTTGTTCAGGATGACCTCCTGAAGCCCATATGAGCATTAATTTGACTACACAACTCATTCCTATGAAGATACATTCAAACTCACAAAACGTGCTCAGCTCGGGCTGAAAATGCATTTAAAGCAATAAAAACTCAAATTGAGTGTCACGCCTAAACCAAAGGACTTATGCACACACTTCAACGTGTATTTAGTTCAGGATGACCACCTGAAGCCTAAATGAGCATTAATTTGACCACACAACTCATTCCTATGAAGATACATTCAAACTCACAAAACGTGCTCAGCTCGGGCTGAAAATGCATTTAAAGCAATAAAAACTCAAATTGAGTGTCACGCCCAAACCAAAGGACTTATGCACACACCTCAACATGTATTTAGTTAAGGATGACCACCTGAAGCCTAAATGAGCATTAATTTGACCACACAACTCATTCCTATGAAGATACATTCAAACTCTCAAAACGTGCTCAGCTCGGGCTGAAAATGCATTTAAAGCAATAAAAACTCAAATTGAGTGTCACGCCTAAACCAAAGAACTTATGCACACACTTCAACATGTATTTTGTTTAGGATGACCACCTGAAGCCTAAATGAGCATTAATTTGACCACACAACTCATTCCTATGAAGATACATTCAAACTCACAAAACGTGCTCAGCTCGGGCTGAAAATGCATTTAAAGCAATAAAAACTCAAATTGAGTGTCACACCTAAACCAAAGGACTTATGCACACACTTCAACATGTATTTTGTTCAGGATGACCACCTAAAGCCTAAATGAGCATTAATTTGACCACACAACTCATTCCTATGAAGATACATTCAAACTCACAAAACGTGCTCAGCTCGGGCTGAAAATGCATTTAAAGCAATAAAAACTCAAATTGAGTGTCACGCCTAAACCAAAGAACTTATGCACACACTTCAACATGTATTTTGTTTAGGATGACCACCTGAAGCCTAAATGAGCATTAATTTGACCACACAACTCATTCCTATGAAGATACATTCAAACTCACAAAACGTGCTCAGCTCGGGCTGAAAATGCATTTAAAGCAATAAAAACTCAAATTGAGTGTCACACCTAAACCAAAGGACTTATGCACACACTTCAACATGTATTTTGTTCAGGATGACCACCTGAAGCCTAAATGAGCATTAATTTGACCACACAACTCATTCCTATGAAGATACATTCAAACTCACAAAACGTGCTCAGCTCGGGCTGAAAATGCATTTAAAGCAATAAAAAATCAAATTGAGTGTCACGCCTAAACAAAAGGACTTATGCACACACTTCAACATGTATTTTGTTCAGGATGACCACCTGAAGCCTAAATGAGCAACAATTTGACCACACAACTCATTCCTATGAAGATACATTCAAAGTCAGAAAACGCGCTCAGCTCGGGCTGAAAATGCATTTAAAGCAATAAAAACTGAAATTGAGTATAGTCATGGTACCCGCATTGAGTTATAATTAGTTCAAGAACAAAGAGTAATGGAATAATTGGCTCAAGAGTACAGTTATACAGTCATATAAATGAAAATGCTTTCAGGCCTCGGAGACAATATTGGACTTTGGTCAGTAGAGGGCGACACAGACTATAACATGATTCAAGACATATTTTGAAAACTACAATCAAAGTCAGAAAACGTGTTCAGCTCGGGTTGAAAATGCATTTTAAGCAATAAAAACTCAAATTTAGTGTCACGCCTAAACCAAAGGACTTATGCACACACTTCAACATGTATTTAGTTCAGGATGTCCTCCGGAAGCCTAAATGAGCATTAATTTGACCACACAACTCATTCCTATGAAGATACATTCAAACTCAGAAAACCTGCTCAGTTAGGCCTGAAAATGCATTTAAAGCAATAAAAACTCAAATTGAGTGTCACGCCTAAACCAAAGGACTTATGCACACACTTATAGATGTATTTAGTTCAGGATGTGCTCCTGAAGCCTAAATGAGCATTAATTTGACTACACAACTCATTCCTATGAAGATACATTCAAACTCAGAAAGCGCGCTCAGCTCGGGCTGAAAATGCATTTAAGGCAATAAAAACTCAAATTGAGTGTCACGCCTAAACCAAAGGACTTATGCACACACTTCAACATGTATTTAGGTCAGGATGTCCTCCTGAAGCCTAAATGAGCATTAATTTGATCACACAACGCATTCCTATGAAGATACATTCAAACTCAGAAAACGCGCTCAGCTCGGCCTGAAAATGCATTTAAAGCAATAAAAACTCAAATTGAGTGTCACGCCTAAACAAAAGGACTTATGCACACATGTCAACATGTATTTAGTTCAGGATGAACTCCTGAAGCCTAAATGAGCATTAATTTGATCACACAACTCATTCCTATGAATATACATTCAAACTCAGAAAACGTGCTCAGCTCGGCCTGAAAATGCATTTAAAGCAATAAAAACTCAAATTGAGTGTCACGCCGAAACCAAAGGACTTATGCAAACCTTTCAACGTGTATTTAGCTCAGGGTAACCTCCTGAAGCCTAAATGAGCATTAATTTGATCACACAACTCATTCCTATGAAGATACATTCAAATTCAGAAAACGTGCTCAGCTTGGCCTGAAAATGCATTTAAAGCCATAAAAACTCAAATTGTATGCGACACCTAAACCAAAGGACTTATGCACATTCTTCAACATGTATTTAGTTCAGGATGTCATCTTGAAGCCTAAATGAGCATTAATTTGACAACACAACTCATTCCTATGAAGATACATTCAAAGTCAGAAAACGTGCTCAGCTCGGCCTGAAAATACATTTAAAGCAATAAAAACTCAAATTGAGAATCACGCCTAAACCAAAGGACTTATGCACACACTTCAACATGTATTTTGTTCAGGGTGACCTCCTGAAGCCTAAATCAGCATTAATTTGATCACACAATTCATCACTATGAAGATACATTGAAACTCAGAAAATGTGCTCAGCTCGGCCTGAAAATGCATTTCAAGCAATAAAAACTGAAACTGAGTGTCACACCTAAACAAAACACACATTTCAACGGCCACTTCAACCTGAGTACAACACACATAGAGTTTAGAAAATCGGATTAAGGGTTCGGGAGAACCTTAGCTTTTGGGGGGCGAGGTTCGTGTGTGGGGAATGCTTTAGTTATAATAATAATAATAATAATAATACATTTTATTTATAAGCACCTTTCAAGACACCCAAGGACACTTTACAATAACAAAAAACACAAAACAATACGGGCTGAGCAGTGGCAGCCAAAACGCACCAGCGTTCACTCAACCCGGAAGTCAGAAAGAAACCACAAGGGAGGAGGGAGAAAAAAAAACACGCTTGAACTACCCTAATTTTGAGGATAATTTGAGTTAGGCAAAAAACTCCTGCACAAGCATATGACAGTTATAACAGGTCACAAGACACACACCATTCTCCGCTTCATCCAAAGATCTAGGGCAGGGGTGGGCAACTTTTTTGGCTCGGTGGCCACATTGATTTCTAAATTTGACAGGTGGGCCGGGTCAGCACAAGATACGGTTCATAAAAAAAACTATACATATTGACAGTCCAGACCAAACATCAACAGAACAAAAGCATTAAAGTATTACCTTTTTTTTTTTTTTTTTAATGAGAACGCTGAAACAACTGTGGTATATGTCCTGTATGAACGTCCAAGTATGTTAAAAACATACATGTGTGACAACACAAGCAACAAAGTGCAACAATATATTGCCCCAAAACTGCAGCATACAGGTAGGTGACAAAATATAACAAAGTTAGGACTATTTGCTACAAAATGACCCGAATAAAAGACCTGGTGGTTTCTTTCCACTCACTCACTGTCTCGAACTTGACGTATCCTCAATCACCACACAAGACAGCGTTGCTCAGTTGATGTCGTGCAATGAATTTTTGATGCCAGCCACGGGACGCTTCAAAGTCTTCGATGCCCATAGTTAGTGTTATGGAATTCGCTTTCTCTCTTATTAGCGGTCCAGTTTGTGGAAAGTTTTTAGCACGATAACAGTCAACCAGGAAACAGCCATACCAGGAAACCTGTATTTACTCAACTGTCCGTCGAGCCGCAAGCAATTCACTCTGAGCATGGAAATAGCCAGAATCGGAATGAGCAAGAATCGCTTCCTCATTTTTCAAAGTCTCGTAGATTTGAGACTTTCCGACTCCAAACGTCTCCTGAATGTTTCGTATTTTGTAACCTGCTTCGTTTAATCAGATACACTTCACTTTCTCTTCCGAGGCCATTACTGTTCCTCTTCGTTTGGATGCCATGATCTACAGGACGTAGATCATCAATAAAGACGTGTTTACAGGCAATCGTGTGTGCTCCTTTTGACTGCCATATTGGTGACCCTGACATTAAGATGTTTCGGATAACGGATGAAGAGGTGTCTTCCTCAGCCACGTCGCGCCGACTCCCGCAACTTGCAGCTGCCGGATAACGGATGAAGAGGTGTCTTCCTCGGCCACGTCGCGCCGACTCTCGCAACTTGCAGCCACCGCCTCTGCCGCGAGGCAACCGGAGTTCTGGCAGTGCGACGCGGCTTCGTGGTTTCAGCATGTGGAAGCGCTTTTCCACCG
This sequence comes from Hippocampus guttulatus, assembly GCF_054856545.1. Lineage (NCBI taxonomy): Eukaryota > Metazoa > Chordata > Actinopteri > Syngnathiformes > Syngnathidae > Hippocampus > Hippocampus guttulatus. The sequence continues at coordinate 13,588,919 of NC_141278.1, forward strand.
ACGGGGAATCCTCCCGATGAGCCGAAATATTACATGGTCGTGGCATCCCTCTACCAGCAGACTAAACGTCGTGCAATGCAGCTCTTACTGGGGCCTCCACAAGGCGGGAAATACGACATGCTCAAACAGCTTCTGCTCAGGAGGTTCAGTTTGTCGGATTCGGAGAGAGCAGACAGACTCCTTTCCCTTCCGGCCTGGGCGATGGCATGGCAGTGGATCTGATGGACAAGATGCTGTCGCTGTTAGGCTCGGATGAAGGCGGATTTCTTTTCCTGCGCGTTTTCCTACGCCAGCGACCAGGCCCCGGTGCACGTGGTGTTGGCTAACTCGGTATGTCTGATGACCGGCAATTATCTGTGTTTGGCTGAAGAAGCGGATCGAGTTCTGCTGGCTACACGACAGTTCGCCGTGCAAAGTGCGACGGCCGATCCCCTCCTCGAGGCGACACCAGGCGTTGACCCGACAGTGGTGGCCGAGTGGTTACACGGAAGCGGCGCAAAAAGGCTCTGTTTTTTAGATCAGCGTTTTGGCGCCAAGGCTCGGCGTTGTTCGCATGTTTGCCTCACAGTGCAGAGGTACAGGGTTCGATTCCAGCTCCTGCCTTACTGTGTGTGCATGTTCTCCCCGTGCTTGAGTGGGTTTTCTCTGGGTACTCCCGTTTCCTCCCTCTTTCCAAAAACATGCGTGGTAGATTAATGGAACACTCTAAATAGTCCCTCGGTGTGAGTGTGAGCGCGGATGGTTGTTCGTCTCTGTGCGCCCTGCGATTGGCTGGCAACTGATTCAGGGTGTCCCCTGTCTACTGCCTAAAAACAGCTGGGATTGGCTCCAGCACCCCCCGCTACCCTAGTGAAGATAAGCCGGTTTGGAAAATTCATGGATGGATGGTTAAGAATCCTGTTTTACTTTAGTTTGAAGGCATTCTTTGACCAGAACATTGACAGGCAATGTAACACTATTTTACTGACTTTTATTACTATATATTTTTTTTTGCTTGGCTCTCGACGAAGGCGGACGCTTTTGCTTTCTGCTCCTGTCCCCCCACCCCCACCCCCACCCTTCCCCGCTCGCCACTCAGTCCATGTGCTGTCTTTGTCTGACTTTTCCTAGCCTCCTGTCGTATTTTCATCCTAAAAACAAACATGTAATTGGTTGGCTGGTCTCTCGATGCCATCGACAAAATTTTCTAGATGAGAAAAGCAGGCAGTGGGGAGCCTACTTGCCCCTTGGGGACTTTTGCTGCTGGGTACACCCTAGATCCTTGGAGGAAGCGGAGAATTAAGTGTTTATGTCTTGTGACCTGTTGTAACTGTCATATGCTTGTGCAGGAGATTTTTGCCTAACTCAAATTATCCTCAAAATTAGGGTAGTTCGAGCGTGGTTTTTTTTCTCCCCCTCTCCCTCCTTGTGGTTTCTTTCTGACTTCCGGGTTGAGTGAACGCTGGCGCGTTTTGGCTGCCGCTGCTCAACCCGTATTGTTTTGTGTTATTGTAAAGTGTCCTTGGCTGTCTTGAAAGGCGCTTATAAATGAAATGTACTATATTATTATTATTATTATGACTAAAGCATTCCCCACACACGAACCTCGCCCCCCCAAAAGCTCAGGTTCTCCCGAACCCTTCATCCGATTTTCTAAACTGTGTGTTGTACTCAGGTTGAAGTGGCCGTTGAAATGTGTGTTTGTTTAGGTGTGACACTCAGTTTCGGTTTTTATTGCTTGAAATGCATTTTCAGGCCGAGCTGAACACGTTTTCTGAGTTTGAATGTATCTTCATAGGAATGAGTTGTGTGATCAAATTAATGGTCATTTAGGCTTCGGGAGGTCATCCTGAACTAAATACATGTTGAAATGTGTGCATAAGTCCTTTGGTTTAGGCGTCACATACAATTTGAGTTTTTATTGCTTTAAATGCATTTTCAGGCCGAGCTGAGCGCGTTTTCTGACTTTGAATGTATCTTCATAGGAATGAGTTGTGTAGTCAAATTAATACTCATTGAGGCTTCAGGAGGACATCCGGAACTAAATACATGTTGAATCGTGTGTATAAGTCCTTTGGTTTAGGCGTGACACTCAATTTGAATTTTTATTGCTTTAAATGCATTTTCAGCCAGACCTGAGCACGTTTTGTGAGTTTGAATACATCTTCGTAGGAATGAGTTGTGTGGTCAAATTAATGCTCATTTAGGCTTCAGGAGGACATCCTGAACTAAGTACATGTTGAAGTGTGTGCATAAGTCCTTTGGTTTGGGCGTGACACTCAATTTGAGTTTTTATTGCTTTAAATGCATTTTCATCCCGAGCTGAGCACGTTTTGTGAGTTTGAATGTATCTTCATAGGAATGAGTTGTGTGGTCAAATTAATGCTCATTTAGGCTTCAGGTGGTCATCCTGAACAAAATACATGTTGAAGTGTGTGCATAAGTCCTTTGGTTTAGGCGTGACACTCAATTTGAGTTTTTATTGCTTTAAATGCATTTTCAGCCCGAGCTGAGCACGTTTTGTGAGTTTGAATGTATCTTCATAGGAATGAGTTGTGTGGTCAAATTAATGCTCATATGGGCTTCAGGAGGTCATCCTGAACAAAATACATGTTGAAGTGTGTGAATAAGTCCTTTGGTTTAGGTGTGACACTCATTTTGAGTTTTTATTGCTTTAAATGCATTTTCAGCCCGAGCTGAGCATGTTTTGTGAGTTTGAATGTATCTTCATAGGAATGAGTTGTGTGGTCAAATTAATGCTCATTTAGGCTTCAGGTGGTCATCCTGAACTAAATACATGTTGAAGTGTGTGCATAAGTCCTTTGGTTTAGGCGTGACACTCAATTTGAGTTTTTATTGCTTTAAATGCATTTTCAGCCCGAGCTGAGCGCGCTTTCTGACTTTGAATGTATCTTCATAGGAATGAGTTGTGTGGTCAAATTATTGCTCATTTAGGCTTCAGGAGGTCATCCTGAACAAAATACATGTTGAAGTGTGTGCATAAGTCCTTTGGTTTAGGCGTGACACTCAATTTGAGTTTTTATTGCTTTAAATGCATTTTCAGCCCGAGCTGAGCACGTTTTGTGAGTTTGAATGTATCTTCATAGGAATGAGTTGTGTGGTCAAATTAATGCTCATATGGGCTTCAGGAGGTCATCCTGAACAAAATACATGTTGAAGTGTGTGAATAAGTCCTTTGGTTTAGGTGTGACACTCAATTTAAGTTTTTATTGCTTTAAATGCATTTTCAGCCCGAGCTGAGCATGTTTTGTGAGTTTGAATGTATCTTCATAGGAATGAGTTGTGTGGTCAAATTAATGCTCATTTAGGCTTCAGGTGGTCATCCTGAACAAAATACATGTTGAAGTGTGTGCATAAGTCCTTTGGTTTAGGCGTGACACTCAATTTGAGTTTTTATTGCTTTAAATGCATTTTCAGCCCGAGCTGAGCGCGCTTTCTGACTTTGAATGTATCTTCATAGGAATGAGTTGTGTAGTCAAATTAATACTCATTGAGGCTTCAGGAGGACATCCTGAACTAAATACATGTTGAATCGTGTGTATAAGTCCTTTGGTTTAGGCGTGACACTCAATTTGAATTTTTATTGCTTTAAATGCATTTTCAGCCAGACCTGAGCACGTTTTGTGAGTTTGAATACATCTTCGTAGGAATGAGTTGTGTGGTCAAATTAATGCTCATTTAGGCTTCAGGAGGACATCCTGAACTAAGTACATGTTGAAGTGTGTGCATAAGTCCTTTGGTTTGGGCGTGACACTCAATTTGAGTTTTTATTGCTTTAAATGCATTTTCATCCCGAGCTGAGCACGTTTTGTGAGTTTGAATGTATCTTCATAGGAATGAGTTGTGTGGTCAAATTAATGCTCATTTAGGCTTCAGGTGGTCATCCTGAACAAAATACATGTTGAAGTGTGTGCATAAGTCCTTTGGTTTAGGCGTGACACTCAATTTGAGTTTTTATTGCTTTAAATGCATTTTCAGCCCGAGCTGAGCACGTTTTGTGAGTTTGAATGTATCTTCATAGGAATGAGTTGTGTGGTCAAATTAATGCTCATATGGGCTTCAGGAGGTCATCCTGAACAAAATACATGTTGAAGTGTGTGAATAAGTCCTTTGGTTTAGGTGTGACACTCATTTTGAGTTTTTATTGCTTTAAATGCATTTTCAGCCCGAGCTGAGCATGTTTTGTGAGTTTGAATGTATCTTCATAGGAATGAGTTGTGTGGTCAAATTAATGCTCATTTAGGCTTCAGGTGGTCATCCTGAACTAAATACATGTTGAAGTGTGTGCATAAGTCCTTTGGTTTAGGCGTGACACTCAATTTGAGTTTTTATTGCTTTAAATGCATTTTCAGCCCGAGCTGAGCACGTTTTGTGAGTTTGAATGTATCTTCATAGGAATGAGTTGTGTGGTCAAATTAATGCTCATATGGGCTTCAGGAGGTCATCCTGAACAAAATACATGTTGAAGTGTGTGAATAAGTCCTTTGGTTTAGGTGTGACACTCAATTTAAGTTTTTATTGCTTTAAATGCATTTTCAGCCCGAGCTGAGCATGTTTTGTGAGTTTGAATGTATCTTCATAGGAATGAGTTGTGTGGTCAAATTAATGCTCATTTAGGCTTCAGGTGGTCATCCTGAACAAAATACATGTTGAAGTGTGTGCATAAGTCCTTTGGTTTAGGCGTGACACTCAATTTGAGTTTTTATTGCTTTAAATGCATTTTCAGCCCGAGCTGAGCGCGCTTTCTGACTTTGAATGTATCTTCATAGGAATGAGTTGTGTGGTAAAATTAATGCTCATTTAGGCTTCAGGAGGTCATCCTGAACAAAATACATGTTGAAGTGTGTGCATAAGTCCTTTGGTTTAGGCGTGACACTCAATTTGAGTTTTTATTGCTTTAAATGCATTTTCAGCCCGAGCTGAGCGCGCTTTCTGACTTTGAATGTATCTTCATAGAAATGAGTTGTGTGGTCAAATTATTGCTCATTTAGGCTTCAGGGGGTCATCCTGAACAAAATACATGTTGAAGTGTGTGCATAAGTCCTTTGGTTTAGGCGTGACACTCAATTTGAGTTTTTATTGCTTTAAATGCATTTTCAGCCCGAGCTGAGCATGTTTTGTGAGTTTGAACATATCTTCATAGGAATGAGTTGTGTGGTCAAATTAATGCTCATTTAGGCTTCAGGTGGTCATCCTGAACTAAATGCATGTTGAAGTGTGTGCATAAGTCCTTTGGTTTAGGCGTGACACTCAATTTGAGTTTTTATTGCTTTAAATGCATTTTCAGCCCGAGCTGAGCGCGCTTTCTGACTTTGAATGTATCTTCATAGGAATGAGTTGTGTGGTCAAATTAATACTTATATGGGCTTCAGGAGGTCATCCTGGACAAAATACATGTTGAAGTGTGTGCATAAGTCCTTTGGTTTAGGCGTGACACTCAATTTGAGTTTTTATTGCTTTAAATAAATTTTCAGCCCGAGCTGAGCGCGTTTTGTGAGTTTAAATGTATCTTCATAGGAATGTGTTGTGTGGTCAAATTAATGCTCATATAGGCTTCAGGAGGTCATCCTGAACAAAATACATGTTGAAGTGTGTGCATAATCCTTTGGTTTAGGCGTGACACTCAATTTGAGTTTTTATTGCTTTAAAATGCATTTTCAAACCGAGCTGAGCGCGCTTTCTGACTTTGAATGTATCTTCATAGAAATGAGTTGTGTGGTCAAATTATTGCTCATTTAGGCTTCAGGAGGTCATCCTGAACAAAATACATGTTGAAGTGTGTGCATAAGTCCTTTGGTTTAGGCGTGACACTCAATTTGAGTTTTTATTGCTTTAAATGCATTTTCAGCCCGAGCTGAGCATGTTTTGTGAGTTTGAACATATCTTCATAGGAATGAGTTGTGTGGTCAAATTAATGCTCATTTAGGCTTCAGGTGGTCATCCTGAACTAAATGCATGTTGAAGTGTGTGCATAAGTCCTTTGGTTTAGGCGTGACACTCAATTTGAGTTTTTATTGCTTTAAATAAATTTTCAGCCCGAGCTGAGCACGTTTTGTGAGTTTGAATGTATCTTCATAGGAATGAGTTGTGTGGTCAAATTAATGCTCATTTAGGCTTCAGGTGGTCATCCTGAACTAAATACATGTTGAAGTGTGTGCATAAGTCCTTTGGTTTAGGCGTGACACTCAATTTGAGTTTTTATTGCTTTAAATGCATTTTCAGCCCGAACTGAGCGCGCTATCTGACTTTGAATGTATCTTCATAGGAATGAGTTGTGTGGTCAAATTAATGCTCATATGGGCTTCAGGAGGTCATCCTGAACAAAATACATGTTGAAGTGTGTGCATAATCCTTTGGTTTAGGTGTGACACTCAATTTGAGTTTTTATTGCTTTAAATGCATTTTCAGCCCGAGCTGAGCACGTTTTGTGAGTTTGAATGTATCTTCATAGGAATGTGTTGTGTGGTCAAATTAATGCTCATATAGGCTTCAGGAGGTCATCCTGAACAAAATACATGTTGAAGTGTGTGCATAAGTCCTTTGGTTTAGGTGTGACACTCAATTTGAGTTTTTATTGCTTTAAATGCATTTTCAGCCCGAGCTGAGCACGTTTTGTGAGTTTGAATGTATCTTCATAGGAATGAGTTGTGTGGTCAAATTAATGCTCATTTAGGCTTCAGGTGGTCATCCTGAACTAAATACATGTTGACGTGTGTGCATAAGTCCTTTGGTTTAGGCGTGACACTCAATTTGAGTTTTTATTGCTTTAAATGCATTTTCAGCCCGAGCTGAGCGCGCTTTCTGACTTTGAATGTATCTTCATAGAAATGATTTGTGTGTTCAAATTAATGCTCATTTAGGCTTCAGGTGGTCATCCTGAACAAAATACATGTTGAAGTGTGTGCATAAGTCCTTTGGTTTAGGCGTGACACTCAATTTGAGTTTTTATTGCTTTAAATGCATTTTCAGCCCGAGCTGAGCATGTTTTGTGAGTGTGAACATATCTTCATAGGAATGAGTTGTGTGGTCAAATTAATGCTCATTTAGGCTTCAGGTGGTCATCCTGAACTAAATGCATGTTGAAGTGTGTGCATAAGTCCTTTGGTTTAGGCGTGACACTCAATTTGAGTTTTTATTGCTTTAAATAAATTTTCAGCCCGAGCTGAGCACGTTTTGTGAGTTTGAATGTATCTTCATAGGAATGAGTTGTGTGGTCAAATTAATGCTCATTTAGGCTTCAGGTGGTCATCCTGAACTAAATACATGTTGAAGTGTGTGCATAAGTCCTTTGGTTTAGGCGTGACACTCAATTTGAGTTTTTATTGCTTTAAATGCATTTTCAGCCCGAACTGAGCGCGCTATCTGACTTTGAATGTATCTTCATAGGAATGAGTTGTGTGGTCAAATTAATGCTCATATGGGCTTCAGGAGGTCATCCTGAACAAAATACATGTTGAAGTGTGTGCATAATCCTTTGGTTTAGGTGTGACACTCAATTTGAGTTTTTATTGCTTTAAATGCATTTTCAGCCCGAGCTGAGCACGTTTTGTGAGTTTGAATGTATCTTCATAGGAATGAGTTGTGTGGTCAAATTAATGCTCATTTAGGCTTCAGGTGGTCATCCTGAACTAAATACATGTTGACGTGTGTGCATAAGTCCTTTGGTTTAGGCGTGACACTCAATTTGAGTTTTTATTGCTTTAAATGCATTTTCAGCCCGAGCTGAGCGCGCTTTCTGACTTTGAATGTATCTTCATAGAAATGATTTGTGTGGTCAAATTAATGCTCATTTAGGCTTCAGGTGGTCATCCTGAACAAAATACATGTTGAAGTGTGTGCATAAGTCCTTTGGTTTAGGTGTGACACTCAATTTGAGTTTTTATTGCTTTAAATGCATTTTCAGCCCGAGCTGAGCACGTTTTGTGAGTTTGAATGTATCTTCATAGGAATGAGTTGTGTGGTCAAATTATTGCTCATTTAGGCTTCAGGAGGTCATCCTGAACAAATTACATGTTGAAGTGTGTGCATAAGTCCTTTGGTTTAGGTGTGACACTCAATTTGAGTTTTTATTGCTTTAAATGCATTTTCAGCCCAAGATGAGCTCGTTTTGTGAGTTTGAATGTATCTTCATAGGAATGAGTTGTGTGGTCAAATTGATGCTCATATGGGCTTCAGGAGGTCATCCTGAACAAAATACATGTTGAAGTGTGTGCATAGGTCCTTTGGTTTAGGTGTGACACTCAATTTGAGTTTTTATTTTTTAAATGCATTTTCAGCCCGAGCTGAGCACGTTTTGTGAGTTTGAATGTATCTTCAGAGGAATGAGTTGTGTGGTCAAATTAATGCTCATTTAGGCTTCAGGTGGTCATCCTGAACTAAATACATGTTGAAGTGTGTGCATAAGTCCTTTGGTTTAGGCGTGACACTCAATTTGAGTTTTTATTGCTTTAAATGCATTTTCAGCCCGAGCTGAGCAAATTTTGTGAGTTTGAATGTATCTTCATAGGAATGAGTTGTGTGATCAAATTAATGCTCATTTAGGCTTCAGGTGGTCATCCTGAACAAAATACATGTTGAAGTGTGTGCATAAGTCCTTTGGTTTAGCCGTGACACTCAATTTGAGTTTTTATTGCTTCAAATGCATTTTCAGCCCGAGCTGAGCGCGTTTTCTGACTTTGAATGTATCTTCATAGGAATGAGTTGTGTGGTCAAATTAATGCTCATTTAGGCTTCAGGAGGTCATCCTGAACAAAATACATGTTGAAGTGTGTGCATAAGTTCTTTGGTTTAGGCGTGACACTCAATTTGAGTTTTTATTGCTTTAAATGCATTTTCAGCCCGAGCTGAGCGCGCTTTCTGACTTTGAATGTATCTTCATAGGAATGAGTTGTGTGGTCAAATTATCGCTCATTTAGGCTTCAAGGAGGTCATCCTGAACAAAATACATGTTGAAGTGTGTGCATAAGTCCTTTGGTTTAGGCGTGACACTCAATTTGAGTTTTTATTGCTTTAAATGCATTTTCAGCCCGAGCTGAGCACGTTTTGTGAGTTTGAATGTATCTTCATAGGAATGATTTGTGTGGTCAAATTAATGCTCATTTAGGCTTCAGGTGGTCATCCTGAACAAAATACATGTTGAAGTGTGTGCATAAGTCCTTTGGTTTAGGTGTGACACTCAATTTGAGTTTTTATTGCTTTAAATGCATTTTCAGCCCGAGCTGAGCACGTTTTGTGAGTTTGAATGTATCTTCATAGGAATGAGTTGTGTGGTCAAATTATTGCTCATTTAGGCTTCAGGAGGTCATCCTGAACAAATTACATGTTGAAGTGTGTGCATAAGTCCTTTGGTTTAGGTGTGACACTCAATTTGAGTTTTTATTGCTTTAAATGCATTTTCAGCCCAAGATGAGCTCGTTTTGTGAGTTTGAATGTATCTTCATAGGAATGAGTTGTGTGGTCAAATTGATGCTCATATGGGCTTCAGGAGGTCATCCTGAACAAAATACATGTTGAAGTGTGTGCATAGGTCCTTTGGTTTAGGTGTGACACTCAATTTGAGTTTTTATTTTTTAAATGCATTTTCAGCCCGAGCTGAGCACGTTTTGTGAGTTTGAATGTATCTTCAGAGGAATGAGTTGTGTGGTCAAATTAATGCTCATTTAGGCTTCAGGTGGTCATCCTGAACTAAATACATGTTGAAGTGTGTGCATAAGTCCTTTGGTTTAGGCGTGACACTCAATTTGAGTTTTTATTGCTTTAAATGCATTTTCAGCCCGAGCTGAGCAAATTTTGTGAGTTTGAATGTATCTTCATAGGAATGAGTTGTGTGATCAAATTAATGCTCATTTAGGCTTCAGGTGGTCATCCTGAACAAAATACATGTTGAAGTGTGTGCATAAGTCCTTTGGTTTAGCCGTGACACTCAATTTGAGTTTTTATTGCTTCAAATGCATTTTCAGCCCGAGCTGAGCGCGTTTTCTGACTTTGAATGTATCTTCTTAGGAATGAGTTGTGTGGTCAAATTAATCCTCATTTAGGCTTCAGGTGGTCATCCTGAACAAAATACATGTTGAAGTGTGTGCATAAGTTCTTTGGTTTAGGCGTGACACTCAATTTGAGTTTTTATTGATTTAAATGCATTTTCAGCCCGAGCTGAGCACGTTTTGTGAGTTTGAATGTATCTTCATAGGAATGAGTTGTGTGGTCAAATTAATGCTCATTTAGGCTTCAGGAGGTCATCCTGAACAAAATACATGTTGAAGTGTGTGCATAAGTTCTTTGGTTTAGGCGTGACACTCAATTTGAGTTTTTATTGCTTTAAATGCATTTTCAGCCCGAGCTGAGCGCGCTTTCTGACTTTGAATGTATCTTCATAGGAATGAGTTGTGTGGTCAAATTATCGCTCATTTAGGCTTCAAGGAGGTCATCCTGAACAAAATACATGTTGAAGTGTGTGCATAAGTCCTTTGGTTTAGGCGTGACACTCAATTTGAGTTTTTATTGCTTTAAATGCATTTTCAGCCCGAGCTGAGCACGTTTTGTGAGTTTGAATGTATCTTCATAGGAATGATTTGTGTGGTCAAATTAATGCTCATATAGGCTTCAGGTGGTCATCCTGAACTAAATACATGTTGAAGTGTGTGCATAAGTCCTTTGGTTTAGGCGTGACACTCAATTTGAGTTTTTATTGCTTTAAATGCATTTCCAGCCCGAGCTGAGCACATTTTGTGAGTTTGAATGTATCTTCATAGGAATGATTTGTGTGGTCAAATTAATGCTCATTTAGGCTTCAGGTGGTCATCCTGAACAAAACACACGTTGAAGTGTGTGCATAAGTCCTTTGGTTTAGGCGTGACACTCAATTTGAGTTTTTATTGCTTTGAATGCATTTTCAGCCCGAGCTGAGCGCGCTTTCTGACTTTGAATGTATCTTCATAGGAATGAGTTGTGTGGTCAAATTAATGCTCATATAGGCTTCAGGTGGTCATCCTGAACTAAATACATGTTGAAGTGTGTGCATAAGTCCTTTGGTTTAGGCGTGACACTCAATTTGAGTTTTTATTGCTTTAAATGCATTTTCAGCCCGAGCTGAGCGCGCTTTCTGACTTTGAATGTATCTTCATAGAAATGATTTGTGTGGTCAAATTAATGCTCATTTAGGCTTCAGGTGGTCATCCTGAACAAAATACATGTTGAAGTGTGTGCATAAGTCCTTTGGTTTAGGCGTGACACTCAATTTGAGTTTTTATTGCTTTAAATGCATTTTCAGCCCGAGCTGAGCACGTTTTGTGAGTTTGAATGTATCTTCATAGGAATGAGTTGTGTGATCAAATTAATGCTCATTTAGGCTTCAGGTGGTCATCCTGAACAAAATACATGTTGAAGTGTGTGCATAAGTCCTTTGGTTTAGCCG